>NC_141694.1:1652214695-1653524695 GCF_964263255.1 Lissotriton vulgaris
AAATTCACTGAAAAAAACATAGATTTCACACCAGTTATAGTTAGCTGGAAATTTTACTGACATAAAACCATTGAAATTCCAACGTTATAGTTAGTTGGACTCACTATAACAAGCGCGCCTGCAATGCACTGCTGATGACGTCACATATTACATTACTCATGACATCGTCAGTGACATCACTCATGACATCACTGATGACACCAGCCAGTGAATGTGTGTCTTTCTTTAAAATTAAAATGTTTAATATTTGTATTTGTAAGGGTTGATGGAAGATTAAATGGTTAAATAAGTGTGTATATGGATGTTTTTTTTTTTTTTAAATGATTGGTTAACTGCTTTATTAGGTGTATTTTATTGAATACATATATTAGCGAGTAACTTTTAAATATTGAAATATATGTATCAGTGTTTCACTTTGTGTATAATTAGCTGCATGGGTTGGTGACTGACTCACTGTTTGTATGTGTTTTGAAGACAGCATATGTGCAGGACTGTATGGGTGGATGAGTGTGTATATAATAATAATAATAATAATAGGGAAGCTTATAAAGCGCCTGGTTACGCGCCCCGGCGTGTCCCCGCGCTATGGTGAGATGGCTGCAACAGGATCCAAAGAAGAGGAGACGGACCAACTACTGGACAAATAAGTAGGTTTTGAGTTTAGACCGGAACCTGGCCTCCGAGGGCTCAAGACGCAGTTCAAGCGGTAATTTGTTCCATTTAAACGCTGCCAGGTACCTAAACGATCTTCCCCCTATGCGCGCTTTTTTTACCTTGGGAATTTTCACCAGTCCCGAGCCCGCAGATCTTAAGGCACGGGACGGTTGATAGCGCGCTATCAAGCTCTGCAGCGGTTGTGGCGCCCTGCCATTCAAAATGCGATTCAGAAAAGGGGGTGGTGATGAACAGAGTGTCTGAATTAAGCAGACCACTCTTACCCAGTCCAAAGATCAGGGCTTGATCCATCACCGTTATTTATCTCACTGCACCATCCCAGCTCAGAATCTGGCTATATGCAAATCAGTCTGTCCCTGGCCCAGTGCATCATGGGAACAGGGCAGACTAAACTACCAAGCCAATTCTTCACCAGAAAGGAGACAAGCTACCGGGGATCGGTTTCTGGCATTTCAGCCGTCTTCGGCCCGGCTTGCTTGAATCCTGATGGTGCAGTGAGAAAGGGACTCATGTCTGAGTATACCCTGCCACACCTATAGTGGCCAAAAACGATTCAGAAAAGGGGGTGGTGATGAACAGAGTGTCTGAATTAAGCAGACCACTCTTACCCAGTCCAAAGATCAGGGCTTGATCCATCACCGTTATTCATCTCACTGCACCATCCCAGCTCAGAATCTGGCTATATGCAAATCAGTCTGTCCCTGGCCCAGTGCATCATGGGAACAGGGCAGACCAGACTACCAAGGCAATTCTTCACTGGAAAGGAGACAAGCTTCCATCACCACCCCCTTTTCTGAATCGTTTTGTCCACCACAAGCGTGGAAGGGTATGCTCAGATGTGAGTCCCTAGCTCATTGCACCATCAGGATTCAAGCAAGCCGGGCCGAAGACGGCTGAAATGCCAGAAACCGGTCCCCGGTAGCTTGTTTCCTTCCCAGTATAAGAATTGGCTTGGTAGTTTGGTCTGCCCTGTTCCCATGATGCACTGGGCCAGGGTCAGACTAATTTGCATATAGCCAAGTTCTGAGCTGGGATGGTGCAGTGAGCTGAAAAACGGTGATGGATCAAGCCCTGATCTTTGGACTGGGTAAGAGTGGTCTGCTTAATTCAGACACTCTGTTCATCACCACCCCCTTTTCTGAATCATTCAAAATGCGATGGCAGGTACAGAGTGCCTTGTACTCCACTCTGCTTCTCACCGGGAGCCAGTGGAGAGTCTGAAGTGCCATTTTTGAAGATGCTCTCTTGGGTAGCCTCAAGATCAGGCGTGCCGCAGCATTCTGCAATACCTGAAGGCGACCAATGCTCTTCTCTGGTGCCCCCAGATACAGCAGATTCCCATAATCCAATCTCACGGTCACCAATGCATGTACCAGTGTCTTGCGTGCTTCAGTTGGTAGAAGCTCCAGTACTTTCCTCAGAGCTTTCAAGACACCGAAGCAAACACCGACCAAACGATTGATTTGGGATCCAAAGGTTAGACCTGCATCGAACCATACTCCCAGGTTCCTGGCTTCCTGGCAGGGCGTCGGTGCCATCCCTAGGCAGGATGGCCACCACGCCGATGACCACGCCGACTGGCCTCCCCCCACTATGAGCACCTCCATCTTGCCGCCGTTCAGTTTCAGACAATTGGTGAACATCCAGCCAGCAAGATCTTGCATGCATGTTCTGAAATTGTCCGCGGCAAGACAGGGCGCACACGATAGGGAGATGACCAACTGCGTGTCGTCGGCGTAGGACACTATTCGTAGGCCATAGCTCTCAACAATAGTTGCAACAGGGGCAACATATAGGTTAAATAAAGTTGGGCTCAGGGACGAGCCCTGGGGCACGCCCTGGCCCAGAGTGACCACTCTGGAATAACAGTCCCCTTGCCTGACTTGAAATCCACGATCTGCTAAAAAGGACTGGATCCATCTCAGCGCTGCACCTGATATTCCCCCTTTATTCAGACACTGTAGCAAGGTGGAGTGTGCTACAGTGTCGAAGGCAGCGCTGAGGTCCAACAGGATCAGGGCCATAGTTTGTCCCTCATCTGCACCCTGCCTCAAGGTCTCAGTTGCCATAAGTAGGGCCGACTCCGTTGAGTGGCGGGGCCTGAAACCGAACTGAGTGTCATAGAGTAAGTTCGCCTCCTCCACATATTGCATCAGCTGGCCATTCACAACCTTCTCAGCCACTTTGGACATATAGGGCAACAGAGATATTGGTCGAAGGTTTTCTAATGTCTCAAAACTGATGTTTGGTTTTTTTCGGAGGGGGAGCACGACTGCTTGTTTCCAGCCACTAGGCAGCAAGCTGGTCCTAAAGGAGAGATCCAGGATATGCCTTATATAGGGTTCCAGAACCCCTAGACTGTCCCCAAGCCATCTAGGTGACATAGGGTCATGAGGAGAGCCCGACTTCACCGATCTACAAATCCCGATTAGCTCTTTAGGAGAGGGGGTGAGGAAGCGGGTTAAGGCCCACTGGTCCTCTGCTCCCCCCGGTGCTTCGGCGGTCTCTGCCCCCGTGGCGGGTTGACCCGGGTAAGATGTGTAAATCTTTGCAACCTTATCCGCGAAATAATCCACTATACGGTTGCATGCTTCCACTGAGCAAATCTCCGGTCCTGCTGATGATTTTATGGTCGCGAGGGACTTATAGATGCAGAAAAGCTCCTTAGCAGAGTTCTATGCCTCCATAATCCGCTCTGCGTAGAAGGCCGTTTTCGCCTTCTTAATCATCCTATGGTATGTTCGCCTTTTTGCCAGATATGTTTCCCTGGCCTGACTGTCGAAGGCTGCCCTCCACTACTTTCCGCCCGTTTGCATTCTGCTTTTGTAAGCCTCAATTCTTCATCAAACCACGGTGCCGTTCTCTTAGTGCGGCTACAAGCTGTGGTCTGACAAAGCGGGGCAGTGCAGTCTAACGCCTCTGTAATGCGTTTATTAAAATTGCTATTAGCCGTTTCAACATCCTCCCCACCTGGCTGACCTCCTGCTAACAGTGCCTCATTGAATCCTTCCCGGGAGAATTTGGCCCATTTCCTGCTCTGATGGTTCATAGGTGCCTGGTTAGGCACTTTAGTGTCTGAGATATGTATCGCAAACGGTACAAGGAAGTGGTCCATCCAGGGAATCGGTACTACCGGAAATACCTCAACTTCCCCCCAGTTCGCAAATATAGGGTCCAGTAAATGGCCCTGTTGATGTGTGAGGGTTAGGACTTTCAATTCTAGCTGCAATGCCTGGATATCCTTGCGAAACTCCTTGGCCCCTTTGTCTGCCGGGCAGTTCAAATGAATGTTGAGGTCCCCCAACACCATGAACTTATCCCTACGCAAAGCAGCCTCAGTGATACTTTCCACCAGGCTCTCCGTGAACTTGGTATAGGGCCCAGGTGGTCTGTAAATAAGGTAACCCTTAATCGTGGTGCCCCCATCGATTTTTATGGTGAAAGTGCCTGCCTCGCTGTCCTGGACCGATACTGGCTCCATTCGACATCCAAGGTGCTGTTTAAAAATAATTGCAATTCCCCCTCCTTTCCCAACAGGCCTGTCTTGCTTCACCATCAGATAATTCTCAGGCATTGCCTCAATGATGTCCGAGTCAGAATGCGTGTCCAGCCACGTTTCTGTGAGGAACAGCAGGTCAAATTGCTTATCCGTGAGCAGATCAAAAACATCAAGCCTGTGCTTACGCAATGACCTCACGTTCAGCAATCCACAGGATAGATTAGCTCGTTCACAAGTGCCCTCAGTACCAGTTGTGAATCGAAACAGACAGCATCTACACCCTGCATTTTCTCCCACATCTATGCTATGTAAACATAAATTGGGGATATCTTTGCGGAGGCTGAGAAGTCGATCTCTGGTCCAATAAATTCTGCCTCCTGGGCCAGGGGTTCTCGCCCTAGCCCGCGCCCGGCCGTGGACGGGCGCAGATGGGCTTAACTTAGGTGCAACTTCGGCGCGCCGTCCGCTGCGCTGCCGGGGTGGCATTCGCCTTAAGTAGCCCGCAGCCTGTCTGCCTCCCAAACACTGGACCGCTACCCGGCCCCCTCGCGCACCGGAAGTGGCTGTCTCTAACCTCCACTCCCTCCGCACAACGGTGCTAGCCACCTCGCCGGACCGGGGCATGAAGGAAGGATGACGAGATCAGCCCCCCGTGTGCGTCCACTAAAGGTGAGTCTGGGAAGTGCGGGGAGAATTCGGGAACTGTGCTCTGGGTTGACAGGACAAGATGCCTAAATCGCTGTCTCGTCGTCAGACTACCAAGCTCCATAAAAAATTGCAAAATGCAACAGATTAAAATTACCAATAAACAGTGCAGAATTAAAAATTATTCAGCGCGCTGGCGCCACACACAGCAGTAATGGGCCCTGCCACTGCCCTCTCACCACCACATATGTGTGTGTTAGTGAGTGAATGACTGTCTCACTATTGTGTTTTTTAGTAACGACATATTTTTTATACTAGTGTATGTGAGTTTTGATGTATATAAGTGAGTATATGTGAGAGTAAGAGATTGTAAGAGTTCCTGTTTAAATAAGTATATGTTTATATAAATGATTGTTTTAGAGAGTAAGTATGTGTAAGTTTCCTTAGAAGTAAAGAGGTAGTGTGTGTATAGTTTTATATGCAAATAAATGGATGTTCAATAATTTATTTGCATGTGTGAGTATGTGTGTGAGTAACTTTTGGATGACTGTCGGTATATAACAGGATGTATAGATGTATCACTACATATGATGAGTGACTATATAGAACTGTTGGTAAATGAGTGGATGTGTATATAGATGTTGGAATTACTGAATTGGTTGTTGTAACTGGTATGGGTATCTCCATTTTTTTGAAAATGTTAGTTTCTATTTTTGAATATCTATTTCAAGGATTACATTACACTAAAAGGAGGTCTGTCACAAGGATGGTGTCATCAGTGATGTCATGAGTGATGTCACTGACGATGTCATGATTGATGTAATATGTGACGTCATCAGCAGTGCATTGCAGGCGCGCTTGTTATAGTGAGTCCAACTACCTATAACATTGGAATTTAAATGGTTTTATGTCAGTAAAATTTCCAGCTAACTATAACTGGTGTGAAACCTATGGTTTTTTCATTGAATTTCATAGGTGTTTTAAATGCTAATTCCTAACTATATATAGGGCCTCAAACCTATGAAATGTAATATTTTTTATAATGAATCCTATATTGTATATTTATATAATACTATTTTTTAAAAACATTTTTTGCCCTGGTGCGCTCCCGGTGCGCGCCCTGGTGTGCGCACTGGAAAGCGCATTTTTTTGGAGTGCCCCGGGTCGCGCACCGGTGAGCGTCCCGTTAGCGCTATTGCCGCGAACGAAAACATCATGACGTATCACGTAGCCGCGTCCGCGTGATACGCACGGCGTAAGCGCACCCGGAAATACTCGAGCGAATACGATCGCGCAACGTAATCATCTGACGGGCTTACGCGACGCGCCCCGTGGCGCGCCCCCGGGCGTGCCCGGGGGCACGTCGCGTAAGCGTGGCGGGTCATGTGACCTAAAAATAACACTTTTTATTGGTGCAGAACAGTTTGGGTTTCTAAATGATGAAAGCCCAGGTCATGTGACCTGAAAATAACACTTTTCATTGGTTCAGGACAGTTATTTTTTCCAAATGATGAAAGACCCAACCTTTTTTCCTTATTCTGACTTTGTCCTTTGACTGAGGAAGACCTGTTTGGAGATCTAACAGAAATATTTTGTACTTTAAAATGGCTACAGTAGCAGCAGCAGCTGGAGCATCTGCACCACCACCACCACTACCACCACCACCAAGAGGACCACCACAACATTACATTGATGGTCAAGAAGAGGAGGAGGAGGAGGAGGAGGAGGAGGAGGAGGAGGAGAGAAGGGGGCTGCCAGAAGACAATACCCCATACAAGCCAAGGCAGCACATTGTATGGGAGTTTTTTTCTATCCCAGAGGGCAAGAAGAAAGTCAATGCGCCCAAGGTGACTTGCCAAATCTGTGGCATGGAACTTTCAAGGGGGAACCCTAACAAAAAATATTCATTTGGTAATAATACCATGATTAGACACATGCAGTGCAAGCATCCGAACAACTATGCTGCCGCAGAGGTGAGAGAGCTGGCCAGTAACCCGCCCCAATCTTCAACCACCGCCTCCAAAAGAAAGCAACCCACTCCATCGGGACCAGAGACAAGGGAGATGATCCCTTGCATACAACCACGGTTTGAGGAATTCAGGATCACATGTATTTTTTGTGGTAAGACCATCTCCTATGGTGAACAGAGCATAAAGCTCATCCTCCTTGCTGGTAACAACCACAATTCCCCCAAAAAAAACTAATTTTTTTCCTGATTTTTTTTGCTCCAGTTGAGCCATTTTCAATTCCCTGTTTTTTGTTTCTCCCCATAAAAATAACAAAAAAAATATAAAATAGTTCATAAAAGTAAAAAAAAAGTACAAAATGTTCAAAAAACATTAAAAAAATATAAAACAACAAAAAGAAGAAAAAAAACTGTTCTTTTTAGAACTACCTCCAATTTTTAAAAAAAGGCTATATTTTTTAAAAACTCTATCATTCTTTTTTCTCATGGAACGCTTCCCGGTAGGCTCCGTGGTGGCCCGCGGGGCCCTTTTATAGCCCCCACATCAAACCTAGGGGGTTAAGGGGGTCTACTCTGCCCCCTTATGGTCATTTCCCCCTTTGTTTTTGCCACCTCTTGTGTCTCGATCCTACCGAGACACAAGATGGCGGCCGCTCCGGACTGTTTGGAATGTTGACAGACACCCGAGAGACAATCAGCTTTCCGCGCGCAAACTCGCGTAGCGCGCTGGTTAGCGCACCGGTGTATGTAGTAACTGGTATTGGTGTGTCAATGGTTTCAAGAATGGTAGTCTGTGTTTAACACTGGGTGTATCAAAGGTTATTTTAGAGTGTGAAGAGGTGCATCGTATTATCACATGAATGATATCATCAGTGATGTGATCAGTGATGTCAATTGAGATGTCATCAGTGATGTAATTTGAGATGTCATCAGTGATGTCATCAGTGATGTCACTGACCATGTCATGAATGATGTAATATGTGACATCATCAGCAGTGGATTGCGGGTGCGCGAAATATAGTTAGTACAACTAACTATATAGGAGCAATTTCAATGTTTTTTTAAATGCTAATTCATAACTATATATGACCTGAAACCTATGCTTTTTTCAGTGAATTTGCACGGTTTTTTAAATGCTAATACCTAAGTATATTATATATATATATATATATATATATATATATATATATATATATATATATATATATATATATATATATGGATAAACATTTATGAGCGGACTCACTGGAGTAATAATTACGGCACTACAAGATCCATGAGGCTTTGTTGTTGACCACGCCCACTGGGGCAGGAACTTAATTACAAAAGTGCCGACCTTTGCCGTCTCACAATGTTTCAACTATGGCCACTGAAGAAAGGACAGCCATGTCCTGAAACGTGTCTGGCTGACATTATTTGCTGTGTGCTTGTTCGTACATTCCTGCCGGCAAGCTGCAATTAAAAGAAAGATCAAACAAAAATGGTGTAGTGGCCTCTCTCCGTGGGGTGTTTTTCGTTGGATCTAAATGAGCAGCTACGTCCAGCTGCTGTTTGAGAGAGGCTCACCGCGTTCGCAGCGGGTCTGTGCTGACACCAGGTGGTGTTGGCAGACGGATACACTGTTCGCTGATTGCACCTACAAAGCGGGGCAGGTTGCTGAACTTTGCCCACAGTACCACTTGGCATTAAAATTAGTGTTATGGATAAACATTTATGAGCGGACTCACTGGAGTAATAATTACGGCACTACAAGATCCATGAGGCTTTGTTGTTGACCACGCCCACTGGGGCAGGAACTTAATTACAAAAGTGCCGACCTTTGCCGTCTCACAATGTTTCAACGATGGCCACTGAAGAAAGGACAGCCATGTCCTGAAACGCGTCTGGCTGACATTATTTGCTGTGTGCTTGTTTTCACATTCCTGCTGGCAAGCTGCAATTAAAAGAAAGATCGAACAAAAATGGTGTAGTGGCCTCTCTCCGTGGGGTGTTTTTCGTTGGATGTAAATGAGCAGCTACGCCCAGCTGCTGTTTGAGAGAGGCCCACCGCGTTCGCAGCGGGTCTGTGCTGACACCAGGTGGTGTTGGAAGACTGATACACTGTCCGCTGATTGCACCTACAAAGCGGGGCAGGTATGCTGAACTTTGCCCACAGTACCACTTGGCATTAAAATTAGTGTTATGGATAAACATTTAGGAGCGGACTCACTGGAGTAATAATTACGGCACTACAAGATCCATGAGGCTTTGTTGTTGACCACGCCCACTGGGGCAGGAACTTAATTACATAAGTGCTGACCTTTGCCGTCTCACAATGTTTCAACGATGGCCACTGAAGAAAGGACAGCCATGTCCTGAAACGGGTCTGGCTGACATTATTTGCTGTGTGCTTGTTCGTACATTCCTGCTGGTAAGCTGCAATTAAAAGAAAGATCGAACAAAAATGGTGTAGTGGCCTCTCTCCTTGGGGTGTTTTTCGTTGGATGTAAATGAGCAGCTACGCGCAGCTGCTGTTTGAGAGAGGCTCACCGCATTCGCAGCGGGTCTGTGCTGACACCAGGTGGTGTTCGCAGACGGATACACTGTTCGCTGATTGCACCTACAAAGCGGGGCAGGTATGCTGAACTTTGCCCACAGTACCACTTGGCATTAAAATTAGTGTTATGGATAAACATTTATGAGCGAACTCACTGGAGTAATAATTACGGCACTACAAGATCCATGAGGCTTAGTTGTTGACCACGCCCACTGGGGCAGGAACTTAATTACAAAAGTACCGACCTTTGCCGTCTCACAATGTTTCAACGATGGGCACTGAAGAAAGGACAGCCATGTCCTGAAATGCGTCTGGCTGACATTATTTGCTGTGTGCTTGTTCGTACATTCCTGCTGGCAAGCTGCAATTAAAAGAACGATCGAACAAAAATGGTGTAGTGGCAGGTGACATCACTGATGACATCTCAAATGACATCGCTGATGCCATCATTCAGCGAGGGGGCTAGTGTTTTGTAAAGTTTTCTGATACTTAAAGACACATGCCAAGCTACTAGAAAATTAAATTACTGTACTTTGGGTGCCGATTCCGACCACATCGGAATGTGCTGGCCGAATTCCTTTCCGACTGAGCCATTCTGATGGGCTCGGTTAGAATGGAATCCGACTTGGATTTACGGATGGCTTACGACTGGCTCGGAGAGCCTCCTTACGACCAAGGGAGTACGATGGCAGTTTTTCACTGCCTTTTCGTGCCGGTGATTCCGGCACGAAAAAGCAGTCGGAAACTGTCTCTGGGGGCCCCCAGCAGGGACCACATGGGTGCGAGGGGCACCTATGGTGCCCTTCTGTTGATTCCTGCACCCGGTGGCAGGCACCTTGGGGTGCCGGCCACAGGATGCAGGGATGAACTGCACCCCTTCTTTACACAATGCAGGCATGCATTCCGCTCGGAATGCATGCTTCTATTGTGAAGCATACGAATGTGACAGAACCCATACTTGCAGGGCCGTAACCGACGACAGCAGGTCGGTCGGTTACGGCTCCTGACCGATGTCGGACGGACCTGAGTCTGTCCGACATCGGAATTGGCCCCTTTGTGTACTACTATTCAGTGATACTACTTCTAACATATTTTATGTGAGTGGTTGTGTATTCATGTGGGAGTGGCTGTCTGAGTGGCTGTATGGATGTGTGAGTGGGCTTATGAGTAGTTGTGTGAGTGGGATCACTGACATAATATCGTCAGTCAAAATATCGAGGTACTAGAATATCGTGCTCAAAATATCGATAGACAAAATATCGACTTCCTATCTCCATTCAGGTAAGTACCAAAATATTGATACCAAAATATTGTTGTTAAAAATATAGTTGCATAAAAATATCGATTTATTTAATGTCTTGAAATTGATATAAAGGGGTCGATTCCGATTCGGGAAACTAATCCGTACAACGATTCGTAATTATAGCCGTGGAGTGGGAATAGTAAATCATTCCCACCCGCTATCCAACACTTCCCCTACTGTTGCACTCGCTGGAATGGGAATACTAAATTCCACTATTCCCACTCCACCAAGTGTAACAGCACGGAAAGTGTTGGATAGCGGGTGCGTAAAAATTGCTATTCCCACTCCAGCGAGTGCAACAGTAGGGAAAGTGTTGGCAAGCGGGTGGGAATAATTTACTATACCCACTCCACCAAGTGCAACAGTAGGGAACGTGTTGGATAGCGGGTGGGTAAAAGTTACTATTCCCACTCCATCGAGTGTAACAGTAGGGAATGTGTTGGATAGCAGGTGGGAATAATTTACTAGTCCCACTCCACCAACTATAACAGTAGGGAAAGTGTTGGATAGCGTAGGGGATTAATTTAGTATTCCCACTCCTTCAATATAATTAACATTAATTAACAATTAATTAATTTTAAAAAATAGTTCACCTCCCACCATATTCCCTTATAAATGTCACCACCAATATTGTAAAATATTAATAAATTAACATAATTAATTATCAATAAATTAATTAACAAACAACAATCAACAACAACATAAATAACCATCTAATATAAATTAGTTCACACAAAAACACTATAAAATAACTTTAAATAAATATTATATAAAAAATATGAACATTTTTAATAAAAATAAATGACTTCCCACCCTACTCCCTTATCAACTTTCATCACACTCCTAAAAAAAGTACACAATTAACATATTAACAAAGTAATTATTGATAATAAATATCTAACTAATAAATAATTAATACATTTTTTACACAATCCACATAATTACCAATACATTATTAATTATGATTAATCAATTAATAATTAATATACACGATTAACAATATAAATTATTAAATACAAATATTAGTTAATCAATGTATTAATTAATGCATTTAAAATAAATTACTTCCCATCCTATTCCCCAATAAACCCACAACCCGCCACAGAATACAATTATGCAAACATTAATTAACATAATTAATTAATTCTAAAAAATTCTTAATTAATATATCATAATTAAATTACTTCTCACCCTATTCCCCTGTAAACCCACAACCCAATACGGAACTAAAATACTCAAAACAATTTAGCATAAAATTCATTACTTTAAAAAAATTCCAACATACATTACAAAAATTATATAGACTTTTAACACATATACTAACACTTAAAACACACAAAACAAATCAATATTTTTAACAACACTATTATGACTGTCGAGATTACTAAGTTCGATATTATAAAAAACGTTATTTCTTACCTGCATTTCGATATTCTGCACCACTATATTTTGAAAGTCGATATTATGTCCTCTCAATATTTAAAACTCAATATTTTGCCATCTAGATATTTAAAAATCGATATTTTGACTGTTTACCATGTGAGTGGATATATTAGTGATTGCTTGGGGTGTGATTGGGGTGGTTCTGTGGGTCTGTAACTGTGTGTGTGAGTGTGGTTGTATGGATGAGTGAGTTAATTGTATGAGTGGCTGTATGAGTGGCTCTATGCATGGTTGACTGCATGTGTGAGTGGCTGTATGGATAACTTAGTGGCTGTGTGAGTGGCTGCTTGAGTGACTGAGTGTGTAATTGGCTGTATATGTGACTGAGTGCCTGGTTGAGTGGGTGTTCGGTTAAGTGAATTGGTGTTTAATTGGCTGTATTGGAGAGAGATTGTCTTTGTGAGTGGCTCTCTTGGTGTGTGAGCAGGTATGAGAATGGGTGGATAGGTGAGTGATGGGTTGTGTGAGTAGCTGTATTGGTGAGTGAGTGGTTGTGTGAGTGGCTATATAGATGAGTGAGTAGGTGTATGAGTAGTTGTATGGGTCTGTGAATGGGTAAGAGAGTTTTGTGTGGGTGTGTTAGTGGGTGTATAAGAGGCTCTATATGTGTGTGAGTGGATGTGTGAGTAGTTCTTTAGATAATGCCATCAATTATGTCATTTGAGATGTCATCATTGATGTCACTGATCATGTCATTAGAAATGTAACATGTGAGGTCCTAAACAGTGCATTGCATGAGCATAAGTTATAGTTTGCTCAGGTAACTATAACTACTGAATTTCTCTGGTTTCGTACGAGTACAATCTGAACCTAACTATAACGTCCATGTAATCTTTGTTTTTTCAGTGAATTTCTTAGTTTTATTCAAATCTATTCCCTAACTATAGAGTCCCTGTAACTTTAGTTTTTTTGTGAGTTTCTGAATATTTTGTTATTTCCTAACTATAATTTCAATGTAACCTTTGTTTTTTCAGTGAATTTCTACATTAGAAAAATTCTAACTGTGTCCTGTGACCTTTGAGAGTGCGTCTCTAAGTGGCTGTATAGGTCAGTTAGTGGGTGTGTGAGTGGCTGTATGTGTCTATGAGTATTTTGGTGGCTGTGTGAGTGGTTGTAATCAGTCAGTGGGTGGTTGTGTGAGTGTCTGTATTGTCTGTGAATAGGTGTGTGAGTAGCTGCTTGGGTCAGTGAGTGTGTATATGAGTGGCTTTATGGGTTTATGAGTGGGTGTATGAGTGTCTTAGTGGGTATGTGTATGAGTCTGTGAGTACGTCTGTGAGTGCCTGTGTGGATCTGTGAGTGGGTGTGTGAGTGCCTGTGTGCATCTGCGAGTGGGTCTATGAGTGCCTGTGTAGGTGTGTGAGTGGGTGTATAAGTACCTGTGTGAATCTGTGTGAATGGCTGTAAGAGTGAGTAAGCAGATGTGGGAGTGCTTATATGGATATGTGAATGGATATGTAAATGGTTGTATGGGTGAGTGTGAGAGTGCTAATATGGGTGAGGGAGTAGCTGCATTGTATGGGTGAGTGAGTGGGTTTATATGTGGATGTATGGGTGATGTATAGGTAAATACATGTGTGTGTGTGAGTAGCTATATGGTGTGTGTGGCTGTGTGGGTGCAGGACTGGTTGTATGAGTAGCTTTATGGGTGAGTGGGTAGTTGTGTGAGTACTTGTATGGGTCTGTAAATGGGTATGTGAGTGGTTGTTTGGACGCGTGAGTGGGTGTATGAGGGTTGTATATGGGTATGAGTGGGTGTGTGAGTTATTCTTTGAATGATGTCATCATTGTTATCATTTTAACTGTCAACTGTTATGTCATCAGTGATATCACTGACCATGTCATCAGTGATGTGATTTGTGAGGTTATAAGAAGTTCACTGTGGGGGCATAAGTTATAGTTAGCTCAGGTAAATATAAATGCTAAATTTCAGTGGTTTTGTACTGTGTGGGTCTGTGAGTGGGTGCATGAGTCAGTGAGTGTGTCTGTAAGTGGGTGCATAAGTGTCTGAGTGTGTCTGTGAGTGGCTGTGTGAGTATCTGAGTGGGTCTACAAGTGGTTAGCTTAGACTCTAAATGGGTTTGTGAGTGGGTGTGTGAGTACCTGAATAGACCTGAGGGGATGTGTGGCTATCTGAGTGGGACTGTGACAGGATATGTGAGTGTCTGAGTGGGTATGTAAATGGGTACATAAGTCTGTGAGGGGGTGTGTTAGTGTCTGAGTGGGTCTGTGAGATGTGTTCATGAGTCTCTGAGTGTGTGATTGAGTGTCTGAATGCATCTGTGAGTGAGTATGCCAGTTTCTGAGTAGTTATGTGAGTGGGTGGGAGAGTGTCTGAGTGGGTCTATGAGTAACTATGTGTGCCTATCAGTGGGTAAATGAGTGAGTGCTTGATTATCTGACTGGGTCTGTGAGTGCATGCACGAGTCTCTGATTGGGTCTGTTAGTGAGTGTGTAAGTGTCTGAGTGGGTCTATGAGTGGGTATGTGGGCCTCTGATTGGGTGAGTGTTAGACCTGTCTGACTTTTTGGCGAAGTCCCTCCTAATTTTTATTTATTTTGTCTACCTGTGGAAGTCAGCTGGAGGACAGGTGGTAGCTAAGGGTGGGAAAAGGTTAGACTTAGGGTTGACCTCCTGAACTGGGAAGCTGCCTATTTGGTCCAACCCCCAACTCCCCTTTTAGTTATTTGTCTTGGCCCCGCTGTGGGAAGTTACTGGAGACCCTGGGCGCCTGTGTGACCCCTAGTCTAGAACAGAGGGGTGAGAACAGGAGAAGGAGACTGCGGAGTAGTGAGCGCAGTCCTCTGCCCAGTGTGAGGATCTGAACTGAAGAAGACTCCTGAGCCTGTCATCTGCCCAGTAAGGTGGGCTGGGGTTCCAGTGCCTTACAAGTGCACAGTGACTGTCTACTGAGAAAGCCCCCCCCTTGATTCCCTCCTCCCTTCTGAGGATAGGAAGAAAGCTGGTGACCGGGGTAGCGCTGTACACCCCTTACCTGTGGCAGGACTGTTAGTGAGCCGATCCCCCTTGAACGCTAAGGTGGTGAAGTGTGCAGGAAAGTCCCAGCCCATCTGAGGAGTCCCGAGCGCTTCTGCCGAGATTGGGACCCCGGGGGCACCTTCCGCGCTGTAATTACGTGTGGGGAAGTGACCCGACTGTCAGGGAAGAGCCAGAGCGAGACGCGGTAAAACGGCGCCTTCGCGCATGCCCCAAAGCAGATTCACTGTCTCGTCAGGAAGGACCTAGGGTCGGGCAGGTCCGTGAGTAGCGTCTCCCTTCCGAGGGCGGGTGCGAGCGCTTCCGCGCATGAGGAGGAGATCAGAGCCCCGCCGGACGTTGTGAGGAGAAGCCTCCGGGCAAGCGCTTCTGCGCATGCCCGCGGAAGCAGTGACTCGCCGAGCAACGTGAGGAGCCGGCTGCAGCCAGAGTGAGTGTCTCTCTACTCCCCTGCTCACGCGCCACGCAGAGGAGCTGGCCGAGTAGGGAAAGGGAGCTGAGAGTCTCGGCTGTTGTTGGGGGCAGCAAGTCATCGGCCCTGTTCTCCGCTCGAGCGCCCAGCAGAGGAGCTGGCCCGAGTGAGGAGAGCGCAGGGGAGCTACAAGGGAGCCTTCGCCCCAATTAAGGGATTGACCGCCTCGGTGGTGTGCTCAGCCCCCCCCCCCCCCTTCGTTTTGTTCATCTTGCTGCTGAACACAGAGAAGAACACAACCACGCTGTGGAAACAAGTAAGGAGTGGAAATACAGGGGGACTGGCGCTAGTGCCTACAGAGCAGTAAAGTAGATACTGGTCAGTCAATCCCTGCTAACCTCAGGTTGGGGAGTAACATAAGGAAACCAGATCTAGCCATTGTGGAGAACTGATTAACTGAACTGTGTTTCAAGTAAATGAGAGTGAGGCTCTGGCCTAATTTAAGTAAGCTGAGTACAGTCATTACCTAATCGAACCTCCTTAGTTCAACTGTAAGAAACTGCATTGTGATTCTCTTTGAAACTGGTTCAATGACAAATGAACTGTAATGTTGAACCTGACTGACTAAATTGCTTAGCAGTTTAAATGTTATTACTGTAATGATATTTGCTCTTGCTTATAGTGAGGTGTAGTTTTCTCCCAAGATTCTAGCGGAGTATATCTAGCCTAATTGATTCTAAGGTACAGTTATCCTAATGCTGAAGTGTGATAAGAATTTGGAAATACAGTGACTGCTAGTAATTTAAAAAGTGATAATCTGCTAGTAGTTTAAAAAGTGTAATTGCTGACTCTGAAAGTGATCTAAACTGCTTTGAACTATTTATATGTGAGCTACTGAGATTTGACAACACAGAGCATATTATTTTTATATAAAGCAGTACGTATTTTCATATAATTTTGGTGTAGTGTTTTCTTTTTGAGTGCTATTGCGTGGAATTACTTTTGGGTGGACTGCAACCTTTACACTGTGCCTCTGAATGTTAGTCTTGCCCTAGGCCAGGCTACCTAATTCCAACATATTGGTGCCTAGCGGTGGGATTGCGGACTTGGTTGCAGCTACTTACTAGTAATTTGGCGTAATACACCCAACCTACACCAGGAGTTTTCTCCTTGCGGCCCTCCCAATTAGTCTTTTTGTTTTTTCTAAATTTATTCCTGGTGGTGGGTGGAGTTGGTTTTAGGTTACCCTCACCCTTCTGAAATTTCGGGTGTGTATCCAGGTTTGCCAGACTCACAATGGAGTTTGCGGTGGAAAACCTGGAAGTCTATTCCGTGCCCCAATTGAGAATGTTCTGCCAACAAATGGGGGTCTTTTTCAAACATGGTGCTAGGAAGGGGGAGCTCCAGACTAGCCTTAGGGCCTGGGTGGAGGCACACCAAGAGACAAAGGAGGAGGGTGAAGAGGTTGACCAGGGCACAGAAGGGGAGGTGGAGGAGTTATTCCGCCATGAGGGGGAAAACTTGCTCACTGGACCAGTGTCCTATTCCAGAAAGGGCAGTAGTATTTCTGGGAGAAGCCTAACGGAAGCCGAGCTCACCGATAGGAGGGAGAAAAGACAGCTAAAGTGGGACTTGGCTAAGATGGAATTGGAGAAAGAGGAGAGGAGGATGGTCCACGAGTTTAGGCTGAAGGAACTGGAGCTCCAAAGTCTACAACGGGGGTCCTCTCCTGTTAGGAATGGTGGCAGCGAACCGAAAGAGTCAGCCAGGGAGACCAAACCCTATATCCCAAAGGACCTGATAGCGAGCTTCAGTCAGGGGGATGATGTTGCTAAGTGGCTGGCCGCTTATGAGGTTTCTTTGAAGGTTCATGGAGTGCAGGAGAAGCACTGGGGGGGTAGTTTGTACAAGTACATGCCTCCTGCTGGTCGGGACACCTTGCTGGCCCTGGATCCAGAGGAACAGACAAACTACCCCACCATGAAGCTGGCGTTATTGAGGAAGTTCGGGCTCACCCCAGAGAGGTACCGACAGAAGTTTAGGGGGAGCCACAAGATGGGCACTCAGAACTGGGTGGACTTCCTTGATTACGCCAGAAAGGCTTTAGAGGGTTGGGTCAAGGGCAGTGAGGTAAAGGATTATGAGGGGCTGTACGATCTGTTTTTGAGAGAACACCTCCTCGAGAAATGTTTTCCCGAGCTGCGCCAACACCTGGTAGACAGCAAGCTGACCAATCCCCGGGAGCTTGCAGAGGAGGCGGACATCTGGACAAGTACCCGGGTGTCCACCAAGGGGACTGGAGGGGAATCTCAAAAAGCCGGACAGGGCGCCCCCAAATACTACAAAGTATGGGCAATGGGTTACCATCAATGGCCAGAGAGGGGAGGCTCTGAGGGATACAGGAGCCAGCATGACTATGGTGAGAAGTCAGCTGGTGTCCCCAGAGCAGGTTGTTCCTAATGTACTCCACCCCGCCGCGATGGCTGACGGCAGAATGGGCCACTATCCAGTGGCTGAGGTTCCCTTTGAGTGGGAGGGGGTTGCAGGTTCACTTCGAGTTGCCGTAAGCCCTGCCGTGCCAGTCGATTGTCTGTTGGGGAATGACATGGAACACAACACTTGGAGAGAGGTGGAATACCGGACGCATTCTGCGATGCTGGGTACACCTGACTGGGCCTGTGTCAGCACACGGTCTGCGACTGCCCGGAGAGGGAGTTCGCCTGGGTTGGAGCCTGGAACAATGGCCCAACCCGCTGCTAAGAAGGGACAGACCCGGAGACAGAGAAAGCCTGCTCCGGCTTCCACACCCCATGAGACAGATCGGCCACCTGCGGTGGTGGACCAGGAGTCCGTGGAGGGGGAAGTAGACTCTCTGGAGGATTTGCCCATCCCTGCGGAGTGGCATGTGGAGGGAGGTCCTACCAGAGAGGAATTCTGTAAGGGGCAGAGGGAGTGCCCCACCCTTGAGGGACTGAGGCGACAGGCTGAAGCCCAAGCAGCAGGTGATGTTACGGGACATTACCATATTTACTGGGAGGATGGACTCCTCTACAGTGAACCCAAGGTACCCTCGCCTGGTTCATCGAGGGCCTTGGTAGTCCCGCAACGGTACCGAGCCTTTCTTTTGGAATTGGCTCATGCCATACCCCTGGCAGGACACTTAGGCCAGGACAAGACCTTTGCACGGCTTGTTCTCCACTTTTACTGGCCTCAGATGAAAGCGGCGTCCAACACATACTGTAGGACATGTGTAACCTGCCAGGCCAGTGGGAAAACAGGGGTGAAGCTAAAAGCTCCCCTGGAACCACTTCCAGTCGTTAGCACCCCCTTTGAGAGGGTGGGCATCGACATTGTAGGGCCTCTGGATCCACCGACAGCAGCTGGTCACAGGTTTATCCTGGTACTGGTGGATCATGCCACACGGTACCCAGAGGCAATACCTCTGAGGACAGTCACTGCACCTGTAGTGGCAAGAGCCCTAATGGGAATCTTTACCCGAGTGGGATTTCCCAAGGAAGTTGTGTCCGACAGGGGGACCAACTTCCTGTCAGCGTACATGCGGGCCATGTGGAAGGAGTGTGGAGTGACCTACCGGTTCACCACTCCTTATCACCCCCAGTCGAATGGACTGGTTGAGAGGTTCAATAAGACCTTGAAGGGCATGATCAGAAGTCTGCCCGAGAGCCTGCGGAGGAAATGGGATGTCCTCCTACCCTGTTTACTCTTTTCCTACAGGGAAGTGCCCCAGAAGGGAGTGGGCTTCAGCCCCTTTGAGCTTCTGTATGGGCACCCTGTACGCGGTCCTCTCAGCCTGGTGAAGGATGGTTGGGAGAAATCTCCCAGGAAACCCCCCCAGGATGTGGTGAGCTACATGCTGGCCTTCAGGAGCCAAATGGCGAAGTTGTGGAAGCAAGCTTCTGACAACTTGGAGGCCAGCCAGGCAGTCATGAAGGAGTGGTACGACCACAACGCTCACCCGGTGGAACTGGAGCCTGGACAGAAAGTGTGGGTGATGGAGCCTGGGGAGCTTAGCGCCCTCCAGGATCGCTGGACAGGCCCCTTTGAGGTGTTGGAAAAGAAGGGTAAGGCCACATACCTGGTGGACCTTAAGACCCCTCGACAGCCCCTACGGGTGCTACACGCCAACCGACTCAAGCCCCACCATGAGAGGCCCGAAGTCATGCTGATGATGGTGACTGACGGGGGAGAGGAAGCGGAAAGCGAACCTCTCCCAGATCTCTTTTCGTCCCAAGAGAAGGATGGGTCTGTGGAGGGAGAGAATCTCTCTCCTACTCTCACTCCTGAACAACGGGAGGACTGCCGCCAGATACTGGAGCAGTACTCTTCGTTGTTCTCCCTTGTCCCGGGAAGGACCCACCTGTGTACCCATGATGTGGACACAGGAGACAGCCCACCAGTGAAGTCCAAAACCTACCGGCTGTCTGACAAGGTGAAGGCTAGCATACATGGAGAAGTTGCCAAGATGCTAGAGCTGGGAGTAATTGAACCTTCCAACAGCCCTTGGTCCAGTCCGGTGGTGCTCGTGCCAAAAGCCGCACCACCAGGCACCACACCTGAACTGAGGTTCTGTGTGGATTACCGAGGACTGAACTCAGTGACAAGGACTGATGCTCATCCGATCCCTTGGGCGGATGAATTGATTGACCGGCTAGGAGCTGCCCAATATCTGAGTACCTTTGACCTCACTTCAGGGTACTGGCAGATCTCCTTGACAGATGGAGCAAGGGAAAGGTCAGCCTTCTCCACGCCTGAGGGACACTACCAGTTCTGTGTGATGCCCTTTGGGCTCAAGAACGCCCCTGCCACATTTCAGCGGCTGGTGAACCAGGTCCTCTCTGGAATGGAGAGTTTCTCTGCTGCCTATTTGGATGACATTGCTGTCTTCAGTAGCAGTTGGCAGGACCATCTGCAGCATTTGCAGGCCGTTCTCCAGGCCCTGAGACAAGCTGGATTGACCATCAAAGCCAGCAAATGCCAGATTGGGCAGGGGTCGGTTGTGTACCTTGGACACTTGGTGGGTAGGGGGACTGTGCAGCCCCTACAGGCGAAGATTGAGGCAATCATGGCCTGGGAACCCCCCAAGACACAGACTGAGGTCCGAGCTTTCCTGGGCCTCACAGGATACTACCGTCGCTTTGTGAAGGGGTATGGCACTATTGTAGCGCCCCTCACAGAGCTCACCTCCAAGAAACAACCTCGACGGGTAGTTTGGACAAAGGCTTGTCAGCAAGCCTTTGAAAAGTTGAAACAGGCAATGTGTGCGGCACCGGTCCTGAGGGCCCCAGACTTCTCCAAGGAGTTCATTGTCCAAACGGATGCATCAGAACATGGCATTGGGGCAGTGTTATCGCAACTCAATGAAGAGGGCCTGGATCAACCTGTAGTCTTCTTATCCAGGAGGCTGCTTCCCCGGGAACAGAAGTGGAGTGCCATTGAGAGGGAAGCTTTTGCGGTGGTGTGGGCTCTGAAGAAGTTGCGGCCATACCTCTTTGGCTCGCACTTCCTGGTTCAGACTGACCACCGACCCCTTCGTTGGCTGATGCAAATGAAGGGGGAAAATCCCAAGTTGTTGAGGTGGTCCATCTCCCTACAGGGAATGGACTTCCGGGTGGAACATCGGCCTGGAGTGGACCACGCCAATGCAGACGGTCTCTCCAGGTATTTCCGCCTTAGTGATGAGGACTCCCAAGGGGTTGGGTAGTTCTCCCCACTTTCAGCTGGGGGGGACGCGTGTTAGACCTGTCTGACATTTTGGCGAAGTCCCTCCTAATTTTTATTTATTTTGTCTACCTGTGGAAGTCAGCTGGAGGACAGGTGGTAGCTAAGGGTGGGAAAAGGTTAGACTTAGGGTTGACCTCCTGAACTGGGAAGCTGCCTATTTGGTCCAACCCCCAACTCCCCTTTTAGTTATTTGTCTTGGCCCCGCTGTGGGAAGTTACTGGAGACCCTGGGCGCCTGTGTGACCCCTAGTCTAGAACAGAGGGGTGAGAACAGGAGAAGGAGACTGCGGAGTAGTGAGCGCAGTCCTCTGCCCAGTGTGAGGATCTGAACTGAAGAAGACTCCTGAGCCTGTCATCTGCCCAGTAAGGTGGGCTGGGGTTCCAGTGCCTTACAAGTGCACAGTGACTGTCTACTGAGAAAGCCCCCCCCCCTTGATTCCCTCCTCCCTTCTGAGGATAGGAAGAAAGCTGGTGACCAGGGTAGCGCTGTACACCCCTTACCTGTGGCAGGACTGTTAGTGAGCCGATCCCCCTTGAACGCTAAGGTGGTGAAGTGTGCAGGAAAGTCCCAGCCCATCTGAGGAGTCCCGAGCGCTTCTGCCGAGATTGGGACCCCGGGGGCACCTTCCGCGCTGTAATTACGTGTGGGGAAGTGACCCGGCTGTCAGGGAAGAGCCAGAGCGAGACGCGGTAAAACGGCGCCTTCGCGCATGCCCCAAAGCAGATTCACTGTCTCGTCAGGAAGGACCTAGGGTCGGGCAGGTCCGTGAGTAGCGTCTCCCTTCCGAGGGCGGGTGCGAGCGCTTC
Source organism: Lissotriton vulgaris (assembly GCF_964263255.1). Taxonomy (NCBI): domain Eukaryota; kingdom Metazoa; phylum Chordata; class Amphibia; order Caudata; family Salamandridae; genus Lissotriton; species Lissotriton vulgaris. The sequence continues at coordinate 1,652,236,720 of NC_141694.1, forward strand.
CGCGCATGAGGAGGAGATCAGAGCCCCGCCGGACGTTGTGAGGAGAAGCCTCCGGGCAAGCGCTTCTGCGCATGCCCGCGGAAGCAGTGACTCGCCGAGCAACGTGAGGAGCCGGCTGCAGCCAGAGTGAGTGTCTCTCTGCTCCCCTGCTCGCGCGCCACGCAGAGGAGCTGGCCGAGTAGGGAAAGGGAGCTGAGAGTCTCGGCTGTTGTTGGGGGCAGCAAGTCATCGGCCCTGTTCTCCGCTCGAGCGCCCAGCAGAGGAGCTGGCCCGAGTGAGGAGAGCGCAGGGGAGCTACAAGGGAGCCTTCGCCCCAATTAAGGGATTGACCGCCTCGGTGGTGTGCTCAGCCCCCCCCCCCCCTTCGTTTTGTTCATCTTGCTGCTGAACACAGAGAAGAACACAACCACGCTGTGGAAACAAGTAAGGAGTGGAAATACAGGGGGAGTGGCGCTAGTGCCTACAGAGCAGTAAAGTAGATACTGGTCAGTCAATCCCTGCTAACCTCAGGTTGGGGAGTAACATAAGGAAACCAGATCTAGCCATTGTGGAGAACTGATTAACTGAACTGTGTTTCAAGTAAATGAGAGTGAGGCTCTGGCCTAATTTAAGTAAGCTGAGTACAGTCATTACCTAATCGAACCTCCTTAGTTCAACTGTAAGAAACTGCATTGTGATTCTCTTTGAAACTGGTTCAATGACAAATGAACTGTAATGTTGAACCTGACTGACTAAATTGCTTAGCAGTTTAAATGTTATTACTGTAATGATATTTGCTCTTGCTTATAGTGAGGTGTAGTTTTCTCCCAAGATTCTAGCGGAGTATATCTAGCCTAATTGATTCTAAGGTACAGTTATCCTAATGCTGAAGTGTGATAAGAATTTGGAAATACAGTGACTGCTAGTAATTTAAAAAGTGATAATCTGCTAGTAGTTTAAAAAGTGTAATTGCTGACTCTGAAAGTGATCTAAACTGCTTTGAACTATTTATATGTGAGCTACTGAGATTTGACAACACAGAGCATATTATTTTTATATAAAGCAGTACGTATTTTCATATAATTTTGGTGTAGTGTTTTCTTTTTGAGTGCTATTGCGTGGAATTACTTTTGGGTGGACTGCAACCTTTACACTGTGCCTCTGAATGTTAGTCTTGCCCTAGGCCAGGCTACCTAATTCCAACAGTGAGTGAGTGGGTATATGAGTGAGTGGGCCTGTGAGTAAATGTGTCAGTATTTATGAGTGGGTACTTGACTCTCTGAGTAGAGGCATGAGTGTCTGAGTGGTTCTCTGAGTGATTTCATATGAATATGAGTCAGCCTATGAGTGAGTGTGTGAGTGTCTCAGTGGGTCTGTGAGTCAGGTTGTCAGTGTTTGAGTGGGTTTCCTGGGCTGTGTTTGAGTCTCCTAGTGGTTCTGTGAATGGGTGCATGAGTCTCTGAGTGGGTATGTGAGTGGATGCATGACAGGCTGAGTGGATATATGAGTGGGTGCATAAGTATCTGAGTTGGTATGTGAGTGGGTGCATGAGTGTCTGAGTGGGTATGTGTGGGTGTGTAAGTGTCTGAATGGGTCTATGAGTGTGTACGTTGTCTGAGTGACTGTCAGTGAGTATATGAATGTCCGAGTCCTTCTGTGAGTGAATACATGAATCACTGAGTGGGTCTGTTAGTGAGTACATCAGTCTCTGAGTGGATGTATGAGTGGGTGCATGAGTTTGCAACTGGGTTTATGAGTGGGTACATACGTTTCTGAGTGGGCATGTGTGTAGGTACATGATTGTCTGAGTGGGACTATAGGACAGTGCATGAGTCTCTCACTTGATCTCCAAGTGAATGCATGAATCTGTGACTGGATCTCTGAGTGGGTGAGTTAGTCTCTGAGTAGGTTTATGAATGGGTGCATAAATGTCTGAGTGGATCTGTGAGTGTGTGCGTTAATATCTGAGTGGCTCTGTCAATGGGTGTGTTAGTGTATGAATGGTTCTGTGAGTGGGTTTATGAGTCTCTGAGAGCATCTATAATCGCTGGATGAGTGTCTGAGTAGGTCTACGAGTGAGCGTGTGAGTGTCTGAGCTGAGCTGTAAGTGAGTGTGTGAGTGTCTGAGTAGGAATGTAAGTAGGTGTGTGAATCCCTCAGTAGATCTCTGAGTGAGTGCATGAATCTGTGACTAGATCTTTGAGTGGGAATGTTAGTCTCTGAGTGGGTCCATGAGTAGGAGCATAAGTGTCTAAGTGAGTCTGTGAATGTGTGTTAATGTCTAAGTGGCTCTGTCAGTGGGTGTGTAAGTGTATGAGTTGGTCTGTGAGTGGGTAAGAGTCTCTGAGTGGGTTTATAATCATTAAATTAGTTTTCGAGTAGGTCTCTGAGTGGGTGCATGAGTCTGTGAGTAGATGCATGATTCTATGAGCAAGTCTGTGAGTGAGTGTGTAAGTAAGTATCTGAGTGGATCTGTGAGTGAGCGCATGAGTGTCTTAGTGGATTTCTGAGTGGGTGTGTGAGTATCTGAATGGGTCTGTGAGCAAGTGCATGAGTCTCTGAGTAGGTCTTAGAGTGGGTGCCTGAGAGGGTGTGTCAATGAGTGAATAAGTGTCTGAATGGATGTGCGAGTGGGTGTGTAAGTCTCTCAGTGGGTTTATGAGTGGGTACATGAGTATCTGAGTGAGTCTGTGAGTGGATGCATACATTTATTTATTTATTTATATTCTTATAGCACGCCTGAATCAGCCCCGAAGGGGTATCTCCGCGCGTAGCTTCTGTATAAGTTGGGCAAACTTTATTGAGGGGGTGACAGAGAGAAAGGCCAAATTAATCTTGTGTGAACAGGTGAGTTTTTAGTTTCTTCCTAAAGGAAAAGAGGTTGGAAATTTGTCTCAGCTGAGGTGGGAGGGAATTCCACAACAAGGGGCCTTTAAGGGAGGGTGCTCGGCCACCCTGTCTCGCTCTGGTAATTTTAGGTACATGCAGCAACATGGTGTTGCTGGAACGCAGAGCACGTCCGGGAGAGTAGGGAAAGAAAATATCTTTTAGATATTTGGGACCAGACCCATAGATGCACTTATGCATAATGCAGCAGAGTTTGAAATGTACCCGCTGTTGCACTGGAAGCCAGTGAAGGTGGGAGAGGAGAGGACGGGAAGGAGTGCGGGGGGGGGGCATTCAGGATGAGTCTTGCCGCGGTGTTCTGCACCACCTGCAGTCTACGAAGTTGTTCGTGGTTGGCGGAAATGAGTAGACTATTACAATAGTCTACCCGTCCAAGGACTAGTGCCTGTACCAGCGTTTTCCTGTAGGTGTTTGGTAGGAAAGGGAAGATACGCCGTAGAAGACCAATTGTACGGAAACACGTTCCCGTGACCTGGCTGACGTGATCTTTCATAATCAGAGTTTGGTCCAGGCGTACCCCCAGGTTTTTGATGGTCTGTTTGGGCGCGGGGACAGGTCCTAGCTCAGGTGGCCACCAATCCGGAGACCAGAGCAGGGTGGCCCCTCCAAACAACATGACCTCCGTTTTGGTCACATTGCATTGGAGGTAGTTCTGGGCCATCCAACCTGCCACCGCTCTCATGCCAGTTTGGAAGGATTGCATGACTGTAGGTGTAATGGTTTGAAAGGGAAACAACAGCTGAGTATCGTCAGCGTAAGAGATTGGGGAGAACCCGTAAGATCTTATAATCTCTGCCAAAGGGGCCACATATACGTTGAATAACGTGGGGCTCAAGCATGAGCCCTGTGGCACACCCTTGGTAAGCTTCCTGCAGACAGATTTATGGGAGCCTAGTTTGACACCTTGCTGTCTGTCTTCAAGAAAGCTTTCAAGCCACGCAAGGGCGGTCCCCTTTATTCCCACTCCCTTCAGGCGGTCGAGAAGGATTTTATGCGACACCGTGTCGAAGGCAGCGGACAAATCCAATAGCACCAGAATCACTGAGCTCCCCCTGTCAAGTGACATTCTGATGTGATCTGTCACTGACAGGAGGGCTGATTCGGTGCTATGGTTGGGCCTAAAACCAGATTGCGAGTGGTCTAGGCCGCCCGCTGCCTCGATGTAGTTGGACAGGTGTGCGTTGACATGTTTTTCGACCATCTTGCTGTAATAAGGCAGAAGGGAGATGGGACGGAGGTTGGAAAGCTCCGTCCACGGGAGAGCCGCGTTCTTGCGGATGGGGTTCACCACTGCTCTTTTCCATTCAGTTGGTACTTTTCCCTCTTTAAGAGACTGGTTGATTACATCCTGAATGTGGGGGGCTAGCAGGGTGGGGAGGGAGGTTAAGGTTTTAACAGGGATAAGGTCATCCGGCGATCCAGATTTTACTTGGGTCATTATTGTATAAAGCTCTTCAGTGTTAATAGGAGGGAAATTAGTCAATGCGAAGTTGATATTTTCGTTGGGGGAGGAAACAGTCAAAGTATCGCTATTTGGTTGGGATACTAAAAATTTTTCATAGATGGATTCTATTTTGTTTTCGAAGTATGTTGAGACTTCTTCACATAGACTTTGTGAAAAGTCATCTGGACTTATACAAGCCATTGGTTTTACGAATGTTTCAAGAATCCTGTACAGTTCTTTAGGAGAGTTACCGGCTTCTATAAGCTGTTGAGCAATGTTATTTTTACGGGCAGCTTTGATGTGTTTATAATAGTTGGTTTGGGCTGCACGATGTGCCTTTTTATTATCCTCAGAATGTGATTTCCTCCATCTCTTCTCTATCCTGCTGCATTCTTGCTTCTCTTTTCTGAGAGCCTCGGTATACCATTTTTCCTGTTTAGCCACAGGAAGTTGCCTAAATATTTTCAAGGGGGCAATTTTATCAATGACTGCAGTTAGAGATTGCTGAAACATAGTTAGCTTATGTTCTACTTCCTCAGTATCTCTAATCTCGGGTTTTTCCCACACCTTTTGTAACGTCTCCAGTGTGAGTTTGTGCCACTGTCTGCGTATAGTGGAGGGTAGGGATTTCTTATGGGGACCTTTATTAACTTTAAAAATAGTAAATTGTAATAAAAAATGATCTGACCAATTGACTTGGGTGGGTTTATGACACAGTATATTGTCGAAATTGGTGTATATCAGGTCGATGCAGTGTCCACCTTCATGAGTGGGATCCTGATTCTTTTGTGTAAGACCAATGGTTGTCATATCAGTAGACAAACTTTTGGTCCCTATGGAGTCGGGTTGGTCAGTATGAATATTAAAATCTCCGAGGAGAAGGAAATCCTCATTGGCCCGTATATAAGGGCCTAGCATCTCTAAAAGAGATGTGGAATAACTGGGACATGAAAGAGGTGGTCTGTATACAAGTGCACCTTTACTAGTCTTTCTGTTGGGGAAGGTAATTCTGAAAACCATTGTTTCCATTTCTTTGCAACATTGTTTGTCTAAAATGTCTAATTTAAGGAACTCTTTGTAAATTATGGCGATGCCGCCACCTGTTTTATCGGGGCGATCAGAGTGGTGAAGTTTGTATCCCATAGGTACTCCCAAAGTGATGGCAGGTACCGTGTGGGGCGTTAACCAAGTTTCAGTGATGAAACAGAGATCTGGAGTCAGGGAGTGTATTAGGTCCCAGATCTCAATTTGGTGTTTGGGCATCGAACGAACATTAATAAGGATACAATGCAAATCATTTAAAGACTTACTAGGTTTGTGAGAGTCAGTAAATTGCATAGAGGAATAATGGCATTTTTTGCATGAGAACGGTCCTTCAAAGCAAGGTCTGCTATCCTCTAAATAGCACGGGGAGGTAAGTTGCCTTAATGTTTTCAGATGTATGAGTGGGTGCCTTAGTGTCTAGTGGGTCTCTGAGTGGGTGCATGAGTGTCTGAGTGGTATAAGTGGGTGTGTGAGTCTCTCATTAGAACTCTGAGTGAGTGTGTGAATCTGTAACTGGATCACTGATTGGTTGTGTGAGTCTTTGAGTGGGTCTATGAGTGGGTGCTTAAGTGTCTGAATTGGTTGGTGAGTGTGCGCTATTGTCTGAGTGGCTCTGTCATTGGGTGTGTGAGTGTATGAGTCAGTCTGTGAGTGGGGGCATGAGTCTGTGAGTGGGTACATGAGTCTCTGAGTGGGTCTCTGATGGAGTCTCTGAGTGAGTGCAGATGAAGTGCTCATGAGTGGGCGTGTGAGTGTGTGAGTGTCTTAGTGGGTCTCTAAATGGGGTGCATATCTGAGTGTGTCCATGAGTAGGTGCATGAGTCTCTCAGTGGGTCTGTGAGAGGGTGCACGAGTCTCTGAGTGGGTCTGTGAGTGAGTGCATATGAATATGAGTGGGCCAGTCAGTGAGTGCATGAATGTCTGAGGGTCTCTGTGTGGGAGCATCAGTGTCTGAGTGAGTCTGTGAGTGGGTGTGCCAGTGTCCGAGGGGGTCTGTGAATGGGTGTATGAGTCTCCGAGTGGGTATGTGAGGGAGTGTATGAGTGACCTCCCCAGGGCTTTTTACTAACAAAGGAGGGGGCCACATAGGCCCTCTCCTGGGACTTCATAAACCCTGGGGACCACCATCTCCCCGGGCAGCACATGTCAGGTGCGACAGAGACCATCACCTCCCCAGACTGCTCTGGGGTGCCCTCCCCGGGACATAGCTATTTGCTCTGACTTGGCGGGAGCTTCAGCAGCTCCCTCCGAGTCAGTTCAAGCACTAACTCCAGTCCCAGAAGCGGGGGCTGTCAAATCACTCCCACTCACTGGGAGCAGAGTTTTCATCTGTTTTCCTGCCCACGGTCAAGTGGGCAGGGAAATAGATTAAACAATTGCTCTAACAAACAGGGAGATGCATGTTTAGCAACTCCCTGTGTATGACAGCAATGCTGCCTCCTTCTGGAGGAGGAGAGATAGCAGGGACTACCGAAGCATACAGGCTCCCCCTGTGGTTCTCAAAGCTGCAGACTGGGTGCCCTGGGTGGACTCCAGGGAGGCACTCAATATTTCAAGGCCAGGCCCTGGGGTGGAGTCCCTGGAGCCAAAATCAGCCTGGGGACGGGGGCCGCCAGCCCACCTCCCATTCAAATAATTGAGTGGGCCCCATGCCCACCTTAGTAGGATGAAAAGGTCTTCCCGCCTTTTATCAGGATGATGGATAGCTTGCCAAAAGGTCCCAAGTGTGTTTTCTGTCAAATTAGATGACACGTTCTTCATCCCGAGGAATATGAGGACATCTCCACCAAATAAAGAAGCACTACCTTCATATAGCTAAGAGGAAGTACCCTTGTTTGGTGGAGATTTAACTCTTTGTAATCTTGTTATCCTCTCTATAGGATGGTTCATATTATCACCAATTTCTCTTATTAAAGGCGCAGAAGGAACAATCACATTGCTGAAATGCACACAAAGTCACTGGAGACATTCCCTCATGGTCCATTACACAGATGTATTGTAGAACACATACTGGACATTTACCCAGCGAGGTAACAGTTACTAACCAACCAGAAGAAAGTACTCCACTTGAGTAGATGATTTGTGCAAAACGGTGGACAGTTGTTGGATAAAATGTTGTTCCATTGTGGCCCTGTCACACACACATCTACTGACATACCCACACAAACACTGAGATGCCACCTCACACTCAGGCACTCACACAGCCATCAACAGACCCACTCAGACACTGATACACACACACACAAACACAGACCCATTCAGACACTCGTCCACCCACTCAGAGACCTACTCAGACAGTCTCAAATTCACTCATAGACCCACTCAGACACTCTCACCCCCACTCAGGCACTCATGCACTCCCTCACAGACCCACTCAGACACTCCCACAGCCACTCACATACCCATTTACAGACCCACTCAGACACGTACACCCACTCACAGACCTACTCAGACACTCATGCATCCATTTTTAGAACCACTCATACTCTCTCATGCCCATTCATAGACCTACTCAGAGACTCAAACACTGACTCACTCAGAGACTCACACAGCCACTCACAGACCTACTAAGAGGCTCACACACCTACTCAAAGACTCTTTCAGATACTCTACACTTACTCACAAACTGACTTACACACTCGTGGAGGCATTAGCATATACCCACTCATTCACTCTCTCACCCAATCACAGACCCACTCAGACACTCACTCATGCACCCCCTTATAAACTTACACACCCACTCAGATACCCACTCAGACACTTGTGCACCAACTCACAGAACCATTCAGACACTCACACACACAGTCACAGACCCATATAGCCACTCACACAACCACTCACCAACCTATACAGCCACTCACACACACACACTCTCAAAGGTTACAGTTTACAATTGGGAAATTAAATTTAAAAAAATCTTCAATTTCGTTAGAAACTAGGCCTGGGCGGCAAATTCCGTTCCGCTCGCGGAATGTGCGGAATTTGGGTAATTTCGCGTTCCGTGGAGAACGTGAAATTGCCCAAAATTCTGACACTAAAGGTTACAGGGGCATTATAGCTAGGAAGTAACATTACAAAACATTAGAAATTCACTGAAAAAAACAAAGGTTAGATTGATGTTACAGTTAAGAAATAGAATTTAAAAAACTTAGAAATTCACTGACAGAAATCAAAGGTTACATGGGTGTTATGGTTAGACTAAGATTTCACTTCTACAAAACAATAGAAATTCAGTAGTTATAGTTGCCTGAGCTTACTATAACTAACACCTCCGCAATGCACTGATTATTAATTACCTCACATATTACATCACTCATGTGCATGACTATGTACCTGACTACATGCATTGAAATAGAACACAATGCAGTAGCACAGAGTGGAATAGCGTACATTGGAGTAGCGTTCAGGTACAGTTGAGGGTGGTAGAGTGTAATAACATAGTAGAGTGGAGAGGCATAAGCTGGAGTGTCATATAGTGTGGCAGTGCACACTATAGTGGCATAAAGTGCAGTAGCCTACAGTGGATTAGTCTATAGTGAGGTGGCCTGCAGTGGAGTTATATACAATGAAGTGGCATACACTAGAGTGGCTAGAATGAGGTAACATATAGTCTAGTGGCATAAGTGAAATAGCATACAGTGGAGTGTTATACATTGGATTGGCATGCATTGGAATAGAACACAATGCAGTAGCACAGAGTGGAATAGCGTACATTGGAGTAGCGTTCAGGGAAGTGGCGTCCAGTTGAGGGTGGTAGAGGGTAATAACATAGTAGAGTGGAGAGGCATAAGCTGGAGTGTCATATAGTGTGGCAGTGCACACTATAGTGGCATAAAGTGCAGTAGCCTACAGTGGATTAGTCTATAGTGAGGTGGACTGCAGTGGAGTTATATACAATGAAGTGGCATAGAGTGGAGTTGCATGCAGTGTAATAGCATAGAATGGAGTTGTGTACAGTTCAATAGCATAGAGTGGAGTGCCATATCCTGAAGTGGCATAGAGTTGGTGGAGTGGCATACAGTGGAGCAGTGTACAGTGAAGTATTGTAGAGTGGAGTGGCATACAGTGGAATAGTGTAGAGTTGAGTGGCGTACAGTAAAATGGCTTAGAATAGAATAGTGCATAGTTTAGTATCATTCATTGGAGTGGCGTGCCATGGAGTGCAATAGACTTGGGTGGCACAGGGTGCTGGTGGTGCATACAGTGTAAGAGCAAATAGTATAGTGGCATACAGTGGAGTTCCATATATTGTAAAAACTTAGAGTGGAGTGTTGTACAGTGGAGAGGCATAGAGAGGAATAGCATATAGTGGATGGGCGTGCATTGCACTGTGGTTGAGTGTAGTGGCATAGAGTAGAGTGGTAAATACTGGAAATCCGCAAAGTGGAGTTTTGCATAGTGTAGTGGCGCACAGTCAAGTAGTGTATGGATGTATGTAAAATTTTGCTGCAATGTAAATTATGTTGGGCAGAGAAGTGCAAAATAGCAAATAGTGCTGCCTTGTGTTTCTCCACATTTACCAATCAACACAGAGCTATGTATGGCGGCCTTGCATTGCTTTGTAAATCTGACTTGAGTATTGCATTGTCCATGCGCCACCATGCCAGACAGAAGGTAACCATAATAAAATAACACAGCTATGCCTTGGTTACATTTTGGACTACTTCTATTTACCCCAGATATTATATCACCCATGGCATCTTCAATGACACCACTGATAATATCAGTGCATCATTTGCAATTAAATTATTAATGAGTAACATCTGCATGGTGGGCACATCTTATATGTACCTTAGGGCATGTGTTATAGTTACCAGAGCTAACTATGACCTGTGAATTTCAGGGATTTTGTTTGTTTAAAATGTTACGTTGTCACTGAAATTCTCACTTAACTATAACATTATTTTAACCTTTGATTTTGAGATGAGTTATCTTTGGGTAATGGGACAGTAGAGGTAAAGGTAGGTAAGGGTTTATGGTGAAAGCCATTTAAATAAATGCAATATAAGTGTGTATATATATTCACTGAAAAGAACAAAGGTTACAGGGGCATTATAGTTAGGCTCAAGTTTCACTCGTACAAAACCTGAGAAATTCAGCAGTTATAGTTAGCTGAGCTAACTATAACTCACATCCCTGCAATGCATAGCTTGTGACCTCACATATTACATATACCACACAACGGTCAACAAACCGAGGATGACAACTGGTACAGACAATATACCACAATGTGAACATATTATTTAACAATATTATTGAACATTGTAGAATATGGCTAATACCTAGAAAGGTGTCCACATGATGATCACAATATGGCAGAATAACTGAGCAAATACCAACCTAGAGGATATAAAGCCAGGTTTTCAGGGTTTTTCTAAATGTCAGGTCTGTAATGGAATGGATAGAAGGGGTGGCAGATTATTTCAATGCCAAACAGATTGTACAGAAAAGACTTGGTCCCCTGCATGTGTGTTTTTCAATGTTGGAACAAGAAGAAGATTGGACCACTGAGCGAGTACTCACTGAGGGAGATACCACTTACATTTCTGCTGTAGAAAAAGGGTCCAACCTGATGTATGTTTGTGTGAGTAACACAAAGGGACTTAAAGACTACTTTTATAGGTAGGGGCAGACAATGTATAGAATCAAGTGCAAATGTCAAGGATGCATAACGTAGAAGGGACAAAGCCATTTTGGCAGCAGATGATTGGATACAAGAGAGGTGCTTAAGTAAGTAGTTAGATGCCAATTTGAACAGAGTAATGCAATCTGCTGAGGATGAAAGGCTGGACCACAAGGGATCTATTTTTAAAAGAATCCCCATGAGCGAGAAACAAAAAGCTGACATTTTGTTGATATGGTTTGAGAAGGCATAGTCATTATCCATGTAAACTCCATGGAACAGGATTACCCTCTAATGGCAAGAAATCGTCCGGGGAGGGGCACATGGGTTTACTTATCAAACAACACAGCACTTTAGTCTTATCAACATAGAATTTCAAAGAGCTTTGACCAAGCCATGCAGACATATTGCCCATGCAGTTGTCGAAAGTCTCTATCAGTGATGGGTTGGATTGATCGACTGAAATGGTTAGCTGGCTGTCGTCAGCATAATTTTGAAACTTTATACCTTGTGCCCTGATCAGAAAAGGCAGTGGTCTTAGATAAACATTGTACAAGATTGGACTCAGAGAAGAGCCCTGCATATCTGCATGAAACGTTGTATTACATGATAGAATATACTATAATAATAACATCTTGATGCCAAGGAACATAACACCATGACAACCTAAATGCTTCTTTCTCACTGAGATAGATTCGCCTCTGAAAAGAGCACCTAGATCCAATTATGTAATGCATAGAGCACTTTACAAATAAACTAAGGAAGTGACAATAAATCTGGTCATCGCCCAAGAGTACCAAATCACTGCTGTTTATCTAATCAACATCCAAACAGTATAACATCTTTTCTATTTAGCCAGAGGCCATAGAAGTAGTTGAATACTTCATTAGTGTCCATCTGCATGATAGTTAGCAGAGTTTATGTATTCTTAGACTGGTAACCGGATAAAGTCTGAAGGAGCTATTTACTCAGCTGAACTGGTTTTCACTATGAACATTACTGCAACAAAAAAGGGACTCCAGGCAATGGCAAGGTTGTGGCCAGGGGTTAATCATTTCGGAAGTATAGTAGTGTTTCAAACATCTAAAAGTAAGTGCATGTACAAAAGTACAAAAATATGTACAACCATACATGTGTGAATCAAACTAAACATATTTAATGCATTTGCAATAAATACATTTATATTAGTATACAATTAAGGTATATTGTGATATTCAGTGACTGCAAACTGCTTTTTCAGAAGGCTCTGACTAATTCATACACAGTCTTCTTGTTCATGTTATATTAAGATGTGTGCTTTGTTTTTTCAAGGGCAATTGTGCTTTTTTCGGATTTCAGACCTGGCAACACAGAAGTAATAGATAAGCAGCAACAGCAAATAAAGTCCTGAGAGGACCAGGAGCAAGAGGATAAGGACTAGTGAGCACAGACTTTGGAGGAGGACAAAGACTAAGAGGACGCTCCTTTTCCTGCCTTCCCTTTTTCTTTGTCAAACCTGCCTCGGTGGGACAGGAGTCCCGGGGCCATCATTCAGTTGCTGCTCCTTACTTAGACGCTTTTCCTTCTTAGCGCTACTGGGTTGTTGCTGCCCTCAGGGGGACCACAAGCCCCAGTGGCCCCGGCGCCACATCACCAGCTGCTGATGCTTCAGAGGGGGAGGCGTCACCACCGCGCTATTTAGCGCTGCCTCTCTCCCCGCAGCGCCGGACGCTCCTTTGTCTGCCTTCCCTTTTTCTTTGTCAAACCTGCCTCGGTGGGACAGGACTCCCGGGGCCATCATTCAGTGGCTGCTCCTTACTTAGGCGCTTTTCCTTCTTAGCGCTACTGGGTTTGGTACTGCCCTCAGAGGGACCACAAGCCCCAGAAGCCCCTGCGCCAGATCTCCAGCTGCTGCTGCTTCAGAGGGGGAGGCATCACCACCCCGCTATTTAGTGCTGCCTCTCCCCCCGCAGCGCGGGACGCTCCTTTGTCTGACTTCCCTTTTCTTTGTAAAACCTGCCTCGATGGGACAGGAGTCCCAGGGCCATCATTCAGTTGCTGCTCCCTACTTATGCGCTTTTTCTTCTTAGTGCTACTGGGTTGTTGCTGCCCTCAGGGGGACCACAAGCCCCAGAAGTCCCTGCGGCAGATCTATAGCTGCTGCTGCTTAGGAGGGGGAGACGTCACCACCTCGCTATTTAGCGCTGCCTCTCCTCCCGCTGCGCGGGACACGCGCGGGATGCACCCGGGCCAAGGGCAGGCCCGTCCTTGCCCGTCATCGCCTGGAAGAGGCTGGGCCGGGCCACCCCTCTGTCATCTCCATACAAGGTACTGTGCCATATTCCCAGTAACTGATAACACGGTAAAGTCCAACTCGTGAAACTTTGTCTTGGGACATTCAGCACAGTGGACTATTGGCTTGTGCAGACTCCGCCGCCCAAACGCACATCTCTGAGACTGTATTTGGTTCTCTTTTAATGTTTTATTTCTTTGTTGGAATCTTGTAAATACAAAACTGATGGGTAAAAGAAAGGTTATGGAAGGGTCTGGGGGAGGCACCAATAGCGGTGTGGGGAACTCTAGGGGGAAGAAGGCGAGGAAAATAGTCAAACATGCAGCCAGCAACTGTGTTATGGATAGAATAGATTCCATTATAGATAGCTGTAAGGATATTCTCACTGCAGAACCACCTATTTCTTACCCCCAGGTCTCCCTTGTCATCAAGCCTACTGCCCTGCCCAAACATGGTGGTATTAATAAACTTGTTACTGCACCAATTTTTAGGAAATCGATCAGGAAAGGAGCCAAGTGTATTCCCTCGGAAAGCTCCATAGGGTATGAAACCACTTCTAAGTCAGTTACAAAACCCCCTGAGAATGTCACTCTCATTGATAATACACCTTCAGGCACAGCGGTCAAGTGCACAAACATGTTTGCTGCCTTGGCCGATTTATCTGATACAATATTAGTTTACGAAAATGTATCTACTCCATCTAGTAATTCTCAGGGGGCTTGTAGTTGTCACCAACAAATCGAAGAACTAAGATATGTAGTCAACAGTTTAAAATCTGAAATGGAGCAAATGAGGCGTTTAGTCATAGAACTTTCTTCTGTGTCCAGGTGAGGGCTACAAACGAATTGGTAAAAGGTCTAAGAGGTAGCGCACCTCACATAGCACAGCACACTGTCTGTCCATCTCGTAAACACTTGGTGGGTTCTTTGAATATGACAGAGGATAGAGAAATAGGGGAGTCTCTACCGCCAGTAGCACCTTGTCCTATGCTCGCACAGTATCTACTATAGCCCAAAAAAGTCTCATAATAAGACCCAATTCTTCCATAAACCCCCTATCAGTTGATAGCTTGTTTGAAGTGCCACTGGTAGCATCCTCTAGCCTTCACCCCCAAGTAACAAGGGGAGGGATAAATATACAGACCAAGGTCCTTACCTGAAAGGCCAATACAGTGTATATGGTTAACGTTCCTAAACTTAAATCCACCTCCACACAGGAATCCTATGAGTCATTAGTAAACAAAACTATCCATTGGATCTGGAAAGTACGAGGGTGTCGCTCACTAATCCGTGAGGACATAGTTGGGGCTACGAGATCCTCATTAAAGGGAGGGTTGACTGACAATATAGAGCTCACATTGACCAGTACCACCCTAGCAGAAAACTTATTGTCCCTAGAATTTCGTACTTGTTCGCCCGATTTCTCCCGAATCCAGATGAGGTCATCTCCAGGGACCGAGGTTGTAGTAGCACATCTCCGGGAGGCCAGGAGGACACGGGGCGGGGAGTCTGAACTTGATAACATAGATTGAGTATCTAACGATAACTCTCCTCAGATGACACCCTTAGTAATGGCTCCCAAAGGTGTTTTGTTTGGGAGTAAATTTTTAATTCCACCCTTTGAGCGAAAATTAGATTATCCTGTGAGGGGCTTGGAGGTTGCCCCCGGGTTTCTACGATTAAGTAACCACCTACCCAGGATTTAGAATTCCAGACATCAGAGATATTACCCTGCCAGGCAGCTATCCAGCCAGGTGATCACGTACGCCTTCAGTCCCTCGCTCTCCGTATCCTTTCATGGAATGTTGCAGGCCTCAAGAATAAACTGGATTTGCCCCACTGGAACACCTTTGTGGAAGACTATGATATCTGTCTTTTCCCGGAGACTTGGAGCCTGCAACCTTTATACAAATCCGGATACACAACTTTTTGTGTACCGGCTGAAGGTGCGGGTAAAGGGCGACAGTCGGGTGGGTTGAAAGCTTGGGTCAGTATAGGTTTGGGCTGGAATATAAAGCAAACCATTCCATCTCTGAACATAATGAGGCCTACTATTGGCAAGGGACTGACTGATAGTGGAGATTTGGAAATTTTTAACGTATACAACAGAGGGACCCCGGGGGGGTAATCTATCACCAACACTTATGTTGTTGGAATACGAGCTAGGTAATTCCCCCCCCCATGCCAAACTGATTGTCACAGGTGATTTTAACTGTTGTTTTGAATCGTTGAGTACTGATGACATTCTGGACATTGAATCTTAGGACAACGATTGGGCGGTCCCCTCATTATACTTACCACCGATAAAAAGTGGTCCCAAGTCACAATACAAATAAATGCACTGACTCTGGAACATGGCCTAAGGGCTCTTAATGGTAGAACTGCATCAGATGGGAAGGGGGCATATACTTTTAACAGACCAGGCTCTCAGGCCCGTATCGACTATGTGCTACTTGATATTCGTCTCTGGGTTCATTCTCCTGACCTGAAAATATATTCTACCACTGATAGCGACCACAATCCACTGGGTGTGACATTGAAAGATCTATGGTCTACCAAGAGCACGCAAATATGGTAACAAGATATCTTATGACCACCAAAGACTTAATTCCTTCGAAATGTGGCATATATCTAAAATGGTCTAAAATATCGGGTGATGAGGAAAAGATCTCTGGCATAGCCGACATTCTAAACCAGAAGATCTTGGAAATACAGGCTGTTAATTTTGATCTGGCTAGCCGTGCAGTCGTACCCAGTTTATATAATGACACCATAGGGAAAATAAGTTCCTCTTTAATCGCCCCGCCACTTACGCAGAAAATCATTCCTAGAAATAAAACTAATAAGGTGGGCTCCTGGGACTCTAAATCGTGTAGGGTCAAGAGGAAAGCTCTGTCGCAAGCCCTTAAAGGCAGAATTTCCGCAGAGATAAAAATGGCGAGGTCTGAATACAAATTGGCTATTAAGGAAGCCAAACGTACCCGGTAAGAAACATTCTGGTTAGATCTTAAGGATGCATGTAACACCAAAAATACAAATGCATTCTGGTCCTTGATTAACAGGGACCAACGGAGTATCACTGAACCCATTCCAAATTACATTACCAGTAAAGAATGGAGCACACACTTTGCCAAACTCTATTCAACACCGGGTGCAGGGCACCAAATCCTAGAAGATCCTCAAGGATCAGACTGTATCACTACGGGGGAGCTGGACTATTTTTCCACCAAAGAAACTGAAGAGGCACTTGGGAGGATTACTCCGGGTAAGGCCCCCGATGGCCTCCCTGGGGACTTGATTCTTTTAGCCCTTAAAATCTGGGCAACATTTATTGCATCACTTATGAACCACATCCTCAGGGGAGCAGCAGTCCTGAACTCCTGGAAGGGGGCCGAGGTCGTTATCATCTTTAAGAAGGGCTGTTGAAAGGACCCAGCCAACTACAGGCCTATTAGCCTGACTGATGTTATCCAAACGGTGGTTGGCAGGGTCCTCCTTCAAGCCTGGGTCGGTGAGGGGGATATCCTCTCGGAATTTCAGGCTGGTTTTAGAACGAAGACAGGCACAGTGGATCAAGTTTTTAGACTCATTATGATCTACTGGAAAACTGTTCTAATTGGCAAAGGCAGTCTTTACTTCGCATTTATCGATCTAAAGACTGGCTTTGACCTTGTCCCCAGAGACAAACTGTGGAAACCCCTGCATGATCTTGGTATTCACCCCCAGATACTGCGTTTTCTGACCAAGCTGCATGAAGGTAATTTTGCACGTATCAGATGGGGTACACAGGGTCAATGTACTGACCGGATCTACGTCAACAGAGGGGTACGCCAGAGATGTGTAATGGCCCCAACTTTATTTTCATTATATATAAATGGGGTGGTCACTTTTTTAGACAATGAACCTGCTGACACACCTTCCCTGGCTGGCGAAAGGATACCAACTTTCGCCGACGACACCCTCCTTATATCTAAGACTCCTGTAGGACTCCAAAGATTACTAAATAGGTTTCAAATATTGTGTTCATCTCATGGTTTGTCAATTAATACTTCCAAAACCAAGTTCATGGCTTGCAACCCGTGTAAATTATTTAGGTGTAAGCTTACTCCGGATAAAGTCCCATTAGAAATAGTTCAGAACTTTGATCACTAGGGAATCAGGCTATCTGAAAGTATGCAATGGAAGCAACACTTGTCTAAAATGTTACTGAATCACAAACGAATGGCGGGCGCCATTGCAAAGAAACATCGTTCATCAAGAACTAGACCAGTACGCCCGGCCCTCGTTGTGTACGAAGCACAAGAAGTTAGTTCTGCATTGTACGGGTCAGAGCTTTGGGGTCATGAGCATATTGATGAAATTTCCCGTTCTGAAAATTCTTTTGTTAGAAACCTGGTAGCTATGCCAAAGAATACCCCACTCATGCCTCTATTCTTTGATTTAGGAAGGCAACGCATCAGGGACACAGCTAGAATGCATTCTCTCTTGTTTTGGGCGCGGATTAGCCGTACCCCTGAACTCCAAAATTATGCACTTGCACTTAATGAGCTAATCACCCTGGATCAGGGCAATAGAGTCAAATGGATCTCTTATGTAAAACAGCCCTTTTTTCCCTGGGTCTGAGTGATGCCTGGCTCTCCCAGACTCTTGTAGTAAATTGGATTTTAAAAAAAAGGTACTGGGACTGAGTGGACTTGCAGCAGCTGCAGAATCCAAAAATAGAGGGAGCCTTACAGAGGAATTCTTCCTACATAAGCAAGAAAAATTATATGAGGCTTACCTAGATTTTATTGTTGTGCCGCGTGACAGGTCTCTATATATGCAGTTTTGTTTTGGTACCTTACCCGTATTTGAAGTATTGTCTAGATGAAATGGTCATACCCCAGTTATGAAACCTTGCCCATGTTGCCTTGCTCTCACCGAATATATTCCTCATGTTCTCTTTGTGTGCCCCGCATGCAAGAGCCACAGACGCAAGTGGCTCAGGCCTATTATTAGGTCCCTGGGCACTACGAGCAGTCTTACGGCCATGAGTATCCTCAAGACAGACTCCAAACTCCTTTTTGTCTGTGCAATAGCCAAGTTCTTTGGGTGTGAATGGGCTCATAGACACAAGGCACTTTCTGCATCTTTGTAGCTGTTGCTAGTTTTTGTCATTTAGTACGTCCTTATTTTATTTCCCTTCCTTCTAATTTTTTATGCACTTGTATTTTTAACTGGAAGGTTTTTGCTTATTTGCACATATCAGAGCCTTTTTAATTTTATTGTAAATATTTCTTGTATATTGTGTTCGTTTTTTTAACGGGTATAACGTAAAAATCTGTAACATTGTTTATTTACTATGTTTATATGCTTTTATGATATTTGTGTCGAATAAAGCAAATTTGAATTGAATTGAATTGAATTGAATTGACTAAGAGGACCACAAATAGGTAGACTGACGGCAGGAGGACCAAGAGTACCAGAGGTACAGTGAGTAAGATTAGGAATGGCAATACCATGATGACCAGAACCGGAAGGAACAGGGCCTGGAGGATTACGGGGTCCAGGCATAGAGACAGAGGGAGGCCTGGACCTAGGAGAAAGACTGGGAGCAAGACCAAGAGCACAAAGGACCAAAGGTACCAGGATGTGGGGTCCCTGGGATTGGAGGGCCATGGTAAAGAGGAAATGTAGGATCAGGAAAAGAAGGGCCAGGACTAGGATGACCAGGCCAAAGTGGCTATGACCAGACTGCCCAGCAGGACAAGTAGCAAGATGGCCAGGCCCAGGACGACCAGAACAAAGAGGATCATCCCTGAGAGGACTAAGAACAGCTGGTGCAGAAACAGTGAGCAAGAGGACGTTGAGGATAGGAGACAGGAGGACTATGGCCATTTGGACCTGGGAATCAGAACTAGCAAACAAGAAATAGAAAAACTATGTGGACAAGGAGTAATGGCAAAAGGGTGAAAAAAGCCACAAGGACAAAAGCAAGGTGCACTAAGTGGACCAGAAGGATCTGGATCATGGCAACGGAAATAGGGACAGGTAGGCTAAGGGAACCAGCACCAGTGGGATCACAGCTGCATTACCAAGTGCAGAAAAAGGTCAACGACCTGGGTTGCAACATCATTATGAGGGGGATCAAGAGGACTGCGGCAACCAGAGCCAGGAAGACCAAGGAGACTTAACCAGGGCAAATATGAGTATCAGGACCCAAGAGGAGCATTCACAGAAGGATTTAAGATGGGTTCATAGGTGTGAGGCTGGCAGCATTTAAACAAAAATATACTTAAAGATCTGGCGGTATATGAGGTCCATCACAGGGCTGAAAACCTTACAGAGAAAGCTAAATAGGTCATATGAGCTCTTAGGAATGCAGAAGTGAGAGTCTTCTGGGTTCTAAGGGCTAGTGGGAAGGGTCTGTGGACTATCAAGAGGAACCTGAGAGTCAATGACACTGGCTTAGGGGCTCTGAGGTTTAGTGGGCGTGGTCAGAGATGTAGGAGGGCACTGAATATTGATAGTGTGACCTTAATTTTCAGAGGAGATGTTTTTTGGTTTATTAACGGTTATCATCATCACCACCATCTCAGGTCGGCAAATTCTGATAGTGGCAGTGGAAAGGGACTGAAGGAAACCGGTCTAAGGGTCTGAGTACTAGTGAAGGGGTGTCTTAAAGAGACCATCAAGTGTGGTCAGAGGCGACCTCATGATGGTGAGAGGATGTGGGGCACTGAATAAAGTGGCAGCAGGAGGTATTCTTGACGAGGCTCGCTGAGGTGGTATGAATGTTGATAGATTTCAATTGCCACCAGTGGAGGAGAGTTGATGAAAGCATTGCGGAAGCTGGCAGGAGGTTTAAGAGCTTCCTGAGAGGTTGGAGAGCTGGCAGGAAGGATAGATTTGACTCCAAGGATTGGTAGACGTACTCTGAAAGCTGGGCTCAGCTATGTTTATTCATAGGAATGGTAAAAAAGCCAGTAGATAATATTAGGGGATCAGAAGACTTAGAAAGGGACTTTGTAGAAGCTGGTCTTGAAGGGGTTGTGGTGGAGTTCGTAAGATGAGATCTATGAGGTGAGGATAGTTATAACGGATGCTGGGGTCAATTCTCAATTGGGCTTGCTAGAGGCACTGGATTGAGCTGCCTAATAAAGGAGTCTAGAAAAGTGCAATCAGGACTCTAGAGTTTGTTTTGTGCCACTCAAAGCCACAAGTTTTTAATGTTCACTCAAAAACCTATGTACGATGTTGGATGTCTATACCCAACTATAAAGCTAACCATATGCCTCGCCTGCTTTCCTTCAGCCCTTATCTTCTCACTTACCCTTACTCGATCTGGAGATTGTAACGGATCCAACCATATCTCTGTGGTCATGGTTGTAAGCAGAACTCTTTTGCAATAATGTACACCCATTGCACATACTTGACCGTGCAATAATGAAAAAGTGAAGCTAGATAAATGGATGGAAGAATCACAGTTAAATTCTGATGGCACTATTCACAAAGGGCCAAAATAAACATTTGGAAACATGTTCCAGATTTCCAAATTTGCTGGGATTCACTGTGGTGAATCATAAAGTTGTGTTTTGATGGGTTACTCAGAGCCACGATGCCCCACTTGAAGTTACATGTGTGCTTTACCAACTGTAATATACCATTATCAAGTACAATTTTATTTTTCTGGTATGAGAATATTAACAAATGGAAGATATTGACTGACTGACCCACCTCACCCAGCATTCAGACTTGGGCAGCAGTTTGCAACTGGGTATTGAAGAGGGGTGTGTAGATCAGGCTCTAAGCATGGGAAGTATTAACGTGGTGAAAAGTACAACTCATACCCAGATGGATCTTGACTCTGTAGGGAGAAATGACAATTGAGTTTTATTGGCTCAGTGTATAGATCAAACGGCCCATTGTATCAGCCCATGGGTGCCAAGTTACATTGACCTTAACATGCCCTTACCTGTGTTGCCTATAAGCCCCTTGCCTCGTCCCGTAGATTCCACTTGGAGGATTACCTCATGGAATATTGCAGGGCTACGTTCCAAGATTCAAGATCCTGCCTGGTGTGAGGTCATAGCAGGAGCAGATATATTGGTTTTACAGGAAACATGGTACTTAGTCCCTATCCATATCAACAGTTTTAAGTAAGCATGGGCGAATTTTGCGAATTCGCGATCTGCAAATTTGCGGATTTGTGAATTCGCGATCCGCAAAATTCTCGAATTCGTTCGAATTTGCAGATTTTTTTTTTTTACGTGTTCGCGGGGCGCTTTGCGTGTTCGCGGGGCGCTTTGCGTGTTCGCGTTTTTTTTTTTGCCTCGTTAATCACTGCCACCCTCTCATTTTTTATGCCCTTCTGCCCTCTGTACCACTCGTTTCTGTGCCCTTCTGCCCTCTGCCCCACTCATTTTTTGTCCCCTTCTATCCTCTGTCCCACTTTTGTGCCCTTCTGCCCTCAGTCCCACTTAGAATGGCGCCGGCAAGCTGCCAGCGCCAGCGTCATTCTAAAATAGCTACAAAGAGCTTCAACAGGAAGCACTAATAGATAAAGTAAAGCAGGTGCTCGAGTTGAAGGTCAAATTAAGTTACACAATCATTAATCACCCCAAGTTTGGGGTGATTAATGATTGTGTAACTGAATTTGAGCTTCAACTCAAGCACCTGCTTTACTTTATCTATTAGAGCTTCCTGTTGAAGCTGACTTTTGTAACTATTTTGAATGGCTCTGGCAGCTTATCGGCACCATTCTAAAAGAGTTACAAAAGTCTGCTTGAACTTTTGACCCAATCCGTTCCGCTTGCGGATTTGGCGGGAAACTCTCGAATCTCGCAGATTGCGAATTTACCGAAAATCCGCAAAATCCGCGAGCGGAACTGATTTTCAGCCCATGCTTAGTTTTAAGACATTTGATACCAGTGCAGTTAAAGGTTTAGGGGGAAGACCCATGGGTGGACTCTGCACATACATTTCCAACATGCTGGAGATAGAAAGTATAGCCCTTCGTGCAGGGGAGCGTTATTATCATATACTGGAACTCTCTTTGAGCCTAGCTCATTGCATGGTCCTGGTTAATTTTTATAATAACGTTCCATACGGGGAACTGGGTATCGTAATTATGAATTTAACCAGGACATTAACTGTTATCTGTAACGAGGACATCAAAGATAGTATGATAATTTTGTAGGGGGATTTTAATTGTATCTTGTGTGAATATCAGATTATGTGGATTTGAGAATGATGCCGGGGGGGGGGGGTTAACACACATTTTTGTCATACATTGTCGGGCGACTTGTTTAATGAGCTCCTGCTTTCTAATGATCTGGGTTTTGTGAATGACTTTGTAATTCCCCCTATACCCTTGCCTAGTACTTTTAAAGGCCATGGTCTGGGATCCACAATTGGTTTTATCCTAGCCTCTTCTTATTTTCAGCAAGGGTATCTTCTTTTAGAGTCGGGGACAACGCTATGAGTGACCACTTTCCGCTACGTCTTGAGCGTTATGCGGCCTCCCCATAGAACAGGGAAGGTCAAACAAAATTATTCAGTATTTGGTAACTAACCTTTAATTGAATAGTAAGAATGGCTACACCATATGGTGGTCTAACGTTGATCCCGAGGTGATGATTACGAAATTAATAAAAAATTGGATTTTGATAACTGTTTGTGTGAGATATCTTCTTCCGATAGCATTGTCCATTCCTTTCTAGCTATAGGTAATCAGGTTAGGAGATTATTAACTGCCAATCATAGCAACAAGTGTAAAGACTATGGGTGGTTTCATAAAAAAGGTTCCCAAGCACATTCAAACTTGAAGTATGAGTTTCATGGGCAATCCAGATCCTCCAACTTGGAGTATAAGCAGGCAATTTTGTATAGAAAACGCATCCTGTGGCAGGAAACATGAGAAACACTCCACGCAGCGGCCCAACAAAAAGATAGCGCAGCATTTTGGAGAGCAATAAGGGCTCCCTTTCTACAAGAGGGAGATGGTCCATCTATTGGGATCACAATATCCGAGGACGTCTGGGTCAATCACTTCTCTAAGGTTTATAATGAACAAGACAAACCAGTTTCTCAACCTCCTGTAACTCCCCCAGTTCAGATTAATAAGGGAGAGCTACAAGTTACCCTGGATGAAGTGCACAGAGCACTTTTTTTAGCCTAGGGGGTAAGACTCCAGGAACAGACGGAGTGCCAGTTGATTTATTCAAAGCTAATATTTCACTCTGGGGTCCTATAATAACCCAAGTTATAAACGCTAGTATTAAGACATCAAGACCAAAGACCTGAGTGGAATCTATCATCGTTCCAATCTTCAAGAAAGGGGATCGCCATGACCCGGGGTGTTACAGGCCGATCTCTCTACTTGATTCAATGATTAAGGGGGTAGGACGTGTGATCCTGGAACAACTGCAAGATTGGACAGAAGAAGAACAGATAATTTCTGACTTGCAGTATGGCTTCAGAGAAGGGCTATCTATTTTATAGGTAAATATATACGAGCAAAAAAGGTTGTTTGTACCTGGCATTCGTGGACCTTACCGCAGCCTTTTATTCTGTAAGGCACTGGAGACTGTGGGTGATCCTAGCAGATATGGGGGTGGATCCAAATATTCTAATCTTCCTGCAGTGTTTATATAGAGGAGCTTCTCCCAGTGTCCGTTATGGAAAGGCTGGGGAACGTACTAGATCCTTCCCCATCAGAAGAGGGTTCAGGCAGGGTTGTGTCCTGGCCCCTATCCTTTTTAATTTGTATACACATGGCCTTGGCAAAGTACTGCTTAATCAGGGTCAAGATTTCCCTCAAGCTGGTGGGCGACTAATCCCAGCCCTTCTTCACGCGGAAGATGCGGTTCTAATGGAGTGCATGCAAAATGGCTTGCAAAAGGCCTTGGATGCATTTAATGATTTTATGAAGGACTTAGGGTTAAGCATTAATGTCTCTAAGACATTTATCATGAGATGTGGTAAAGGGATCTAGAGGGTGAGGGAAATTTTTCTGGATGGAAACAAGTTAGCTTGTTTCCATTCAGAAAAATTTACTTATCTTGGCATTCTAGTAGATCAAAAAGACACCTGGTCTCAGATGTTAAACGCAAGAAGACTGGCGTTTACTATAACGACGACAGCCCTAGTCTCCTTTGCCAAGAAACTAGGGAGGAAGCCGCCACTGGAGCTTTTGCAAATAAACAAAGCAAAGTGTATCACAGCTACAATGTATGGGGCAGGTGTGTGGTGTTTTATTACTAACTACCCACTACAGCTGGTGGAGAATTATATTTGCAGGCCCCCCCATCCACACCCTCCTACACATGCCATGAGGAGCTGGGTCTCCCTTTTATTTCAGACCTCATCAAATTGCAACAGTGGTTTTATGGCATAGTATTTGAACTAAGGAGCAGACCAAGTTGAATAGAGAGATTTTAAATGATAGCATGAGCTTGGGTGGGGCCGCTAAGATTCCTTGGATTAAATATGTATGTAATTTTATGAAAGACCTAGGGCATCGGGAATGCTTTGTGGACCCTGTTACTGGGCTGTCAGTATCAAGAAAGGCCCTAAAGTTAGAGGGTCTTCAATTATTGAGTTCAATACGCCTGGCAGAAGAAGTGCTAAAACCTAGTGTTAGGCAGCATCAATTAACACCTAGATATATGGAGCCCTACTTGTTATATGTCCCAGGAATATTTGATAGGACGCTTTTAATAAGTTTTAAATTGGGAGTCGTATATAGATTATTGTCAATACTAACTATGAACGACTGGTCACTAACTCTGATACTATGCCCACGTGACAACCACTCTGAACAGTCTACTATCCAACTCATCCTATTTTGTAAATATTACGTAGAGTTGAGGAAAGTCTATTTACTTCCACTTTTAAAACATCTGGGTGTAAGGCAATGTCGCCCAGCTTTTATTTGGCTGCAGCTTCTGGTAGATGAATACACTGTGTGGAGTGTGTCCAGGTTTTTAAAAAAGTCGATCGAGCTGAGGAAAAGTATTGTATTTGAGGTGTAACTTGTGGGCACTACCTCCCCTGATGGTGCTGGATCAATTTTTTATGTGTAATTATCAAAATCTGTTAACCTTATAATGAGATTTGTATTTGTTTTTATCATATGTGCTTTTATGTTATGTTATGTTATGTTATGTTAATATGATTTCTAAAGCGCACGAATAACCGAAGGTGTCTTGGCGCTGGACCTAAGTAGCCATGACAGAAGAAAAGGATTAGTTCAGTGGACTTGGTTAAACAACCAGGTTTTCAAATTTTTTCTGAAGCCGATGAGGGAGTTGGCCACTCGTATATCTGCTCGGAGAGTATTCCAGAGTTTGGCTGTACAGTAGCTTATACTTCGACCTCCCCAATTTGCAGTACAAATTTTAGGTACCAGCATCAACCTGGCGTTAGTAGACCTTAAACATCTACCTGGGTGGTACCATGAGAAAGAACTTTTTAATGCCTCTGGTCCAATGTTGTTAAATGCCTTGTAGGCAAGGCAAAGTACTTTGAACTTGATGCGCTGAATCACTGGTAACCAGTGAAGTTTCCGCATGGCCTCCGAGACAGATTGGTATTTTGGTACATCCAGCAATAGCCTAACAGCGGCATTCTGCACCATTTGCAGTTTTTTCGAGTGTTGCTTCTGTAACCCAGGGTAGAGGCCATTACAGTAATCTAATTTCGATAGCACTAACATAGTTACCACCGTCCTCCAATGGTCTAGCGGAATATAGGGTATTATCTTCCTCGATTTTCTTATCAAATAGAAAGCAGCTGAAACTGTGGCATTGGTTTGCTGAGAATAGGTAAGTTTGTGTGGATCAACACCCCAAGGTTTTTTACCTTTTCTACCGGCTTCGGGAGTTCTCTGATTTTCGCCGGCCACCATAACTCATCCCATATGGGTCGGAGATTGCCAAAGAAAACCACCTCGGTTTTGTCCAAGTTCAATTTGAGGCAATGCCTTCCCATCCAATTACTAATTTCCCTCATACAGTTCTGTAAACGTGAGGTAGGTGGAGCTTGATTTTTATGCACCTCTACTACAATCTGAATGTCATCGGCATATGATGTCAGATTAAAGCCAATTTTTTTAATCAAGGGGGCCAATTCGGACACGTAAATGTTGAACAGAGATGGGCTCAATGATGACCCCTGAGGAACCCTGCAATGGAGTACATAGGGAGCAGCTTGAAACTGATCTATGTTCACAGTCTGTTTCCTATTTTTCAAGAAAGATGCCATTAAAGAGAGAACTAGGTTCTTTGCTCCTATTTATCCAGACGTTGGAGCAGTGTGTCATGATGCACAGTATCAAAGGCAGCCCCCAGATCGAGGAGAATCATAACAGCCACACCCCCCTGGTCCATTGCTGCTCTGATCTCCTCGGTAGCCTTGATAAGTGCCATTTCCGTACTATGCCCTGAACGGAATACAAATTGGGAGGGGTCAAGTAGTTCCTTTTCTTGAATGAACTGTGTAAGTTGATTATTCATTATTTTCTCAACTATTTTTGCAGGGAAAGGAAGCCTAGCAATTGGACGATAATTGTTTGTTATAGTTGTATCCGGGTTCGCTTTCTTTATCAAAGGAAGGATGGCTGCATGGGCCTGATAGGAACATATTAATAAAAATATTAGTCAATATAGGACTCACCTCCTTTGCTATGCTTTTTAGTACTACAGGGGGCATGGATCCAACGGGGAGCCCGATTTTGTTTCTTGAATACGTTTTTCCACAAGCTCACTATAGACCTGTAAGAAACTAAAAACATTGTTCTCTTCGGTCTTGATGACAGGAGAAACTTTGTTTGGTGAATTGGGATGGCGGAGAAATTATTATATATGTCATAGACTTTATTCCTGAAAGTAGTTGCAATGTTGTCACAAAGCAATTGACTACTTCCTGCTGTTGATTTATTTGATATGACCATTAGCTTTTCTACCACCCCAAATAATTCTTTAGTTGAGTTTTTGGCTTGATCAATTTGTTGAGTGAAGTAAGTCATTTTTTCCTTAATCATAAGGGATTTATAATTAGCTAGTGCCTGTTTGTAGCTATTTTTAACTTCAGCCTCGTATTTTGTTCTCCAGCGCCTTTCTAACCTGGGACAATTTTGCTTCTCTAGTCGCAGAGCTTCAGTGAACCATGGGGCTGATGGTTGAGTGCAATTTCTGGAGTTTTTTTCTGTCGGAACTATAGCCTTGAAGGCGTCATTTAGCCAATTTGTATATTCCTGTGCAGCCTGATCCACCTCCATGTTTGTAGTTGGCCGTGTCTGCTCCAATTGGAATTCTAACGTGCTTTTATCTATCTTGTTCCATGCTTTGTAAGTGCTTTGCTGCATTTATCAGCCCAAGCTTCAGAGACAGTTTTAACTGGGTAAACAAAAGTGATTAAGAAATGGTCTGACCAAATGATAGGGTAAATGTCCTTCACTAATAAATCAGGTACTGCGGAAAATACCCTGTTGAGAGTGTGGCCTGCCTCATAAGTGGGCCTATGTACTATCTGTGTTAACCCCAGCATACCTAGGGTTTCTATTAGAGTAGCTGTGTCCTTATCTGATATCATCTCAAGATGTAAATTAAAATCACCCAAGATGTTGAATGTCTTTGTAGTGAGGCATGGATCTAAGAGTGAGTCAAGTTTTTTCAGTGAAGCTAGCTCTTCACCCTGGTGGGCGGTATACCAACGTGCCCTTGAAGGTATTTCTTGGATTCAGTTCTATTTGAAAATTAAGCCCCTCATGATAAGTGTCAGATACTGGAGAAAAAGTACCTTTAAAGTGATTACGGTACATTACTGCTAATCCTCCACCTCTCTTAATGGGTCTGTCCAATCTAGTTGAGACAAATCCTTGAGGGACTGCCTCCACAAAATCTGGGTCTGATGCGGGGTCTGCCCATGTTTCTGTAAGAAATAGCACATCCAATTTATGTTGTAGAATGGTGTCTGCTATTTCATATTTGTGTTTTCCCAGTGACCTTACATTAATCAGGCCACAGTGTATTTCTGCACATTTTTTAGTACTAGGCTGCCTAGTTTTTGAGTTCGAGTTGGAAATGAGGCAGGATTTGATCATTTGTTGACCCGGGAGTGTAAAGCCACATACACATTTAAATTGACTGGAGTCAACTCCAGAGTCTAGAGTGCATCTCATGCAAACCGGATTAGCGTCTGATTTGTTTAATCCATAATGGTCTTTAATTGCGTATTGGGTTAAACACGATGTGGTTGGACCAGGGTTTGTGGCACTAGGCACGGCCAGGCGTGGACGGGCAACAACGGGCTTGCCTTTGGCGTGCCTTCGAGCGCGGTTTTTAAGTATCGTGGTGGCGGTAAACTAGACCAGGCACCAGGGGAAGTGGGCCTAATGGGCTAACCGGAAGTGAGCGCAATTTAACAACAAATGCAAGTCAGTATGCAGTATATAAAAACTAAATTTATTTAGAATTGCTTCAAATATTTAACACAGTAAAATTTGGTATATTAACAATCGAATAAAGCTTTCCTTGACTTGACTTGATATTAACAAATGAACAAGCTTGTGGATGTTCAACTACTTCAGTGGGGTATCCACTCCAAAAAATACCCAGAACCACCCTGCCCTGCTTTAATGGATGCAGTTTATCCTTTTTACTTACAGAATTTCTTAATGTTTATGTCTACTTTATGAATGTAAAATTCCAAATGTACTGTTTCAGTGGATATGGATGTAGAATTTATGTTTATTTTTTGGTGCATCTTAATCAGGGCCGTACTGGCTGTAGCGGGCACCGGGCAATCCCCCGGTGTGCCGCACGGGTGGGGGCCAGTTTTGGGCCCCTGGGAGACGTTTTTGTTACAGGGCCATTTTAAATCGGCCCTGTAACAAAATCGCCCGGAAACCGGCCCTGGCAAAGAGCTCGGCGGCACCTCCAAACCCCTCGGGGGAGAAGGGGATTGCTGCCGAGCACTTTGCCAGGGCCGGTTGTGGTTCCCAGTCCGGTCCTGATCTTAATTAATGCTTTGCAAACAGGTTTAATGGCCTTGGCACTGTAGGTGGTTGGTTAAGACTCATGCTAATATGTTTTTTGGTTTTAATAAATAGGGCTCACATAACACATCTATCAAATTTAAAGAAGTACTTGCATTTAAACATGAATACCCTTTTCTATGATACTATTCAGGATCATATTTCCACTTTTGTGTATGTCCATTGTCCTTTTATTTGCAAATCTAATATTAAATAATCACAG
The DNA here is from genome assembly GCF_964263255.1 of Lissotriton vulgaris. NCBI lineage: Eukaryota > Metazoa > Chordata > Amphibia > Caudata > Salamandridae > Lissotriton > Lissotriton vulgaris. The sequence goes on from NC_141694.1 coordinate 1,652,266,229, forward strand.
TACAAGATGACATTTTTAAAAAAAGTTGGTGTCTACTTTTGTAGCTTATTTGTGCAAGTGAACTAGTCATGGTAATAGTGGGTAGGAACATGCTCCATTAGCTATTTTGATGCTTCCAAAAGTATCTCCCAAAAATATCAGTCGATTGTGCCACACAGATAGGCTAATAGTTGGAGAACAGTCTTAATAGGATGAACCTTTCTTTTCAAAAAGTATTCTTGGCATTTCTTTATCCATTAGTAAATGGCTTAAAAGGGAAAATTACTGGGCACTGAGGGATCAACTGACTCAGACACTGTTAGATACACAAACAGTACAATTGGTTTAGGAGAAGGGCTATCTTTAGCACGGATGGTGCCCGCTGGGAAAGCTTCTTTGCACCCTCCCCACCCCAATGACCTCCTTCTTCTTGGTTTCCCTTTCTACCACCCTCCAGCAATGCCCCATATCTCTCCATAGTCCCACTCTCACATGGGAAAAAACCCATTACATTCTAACTGAGACCAGCGATGGAGCCCTTGCTAATAGCGCTAAGGAAGACTATGGAGGGCTGGGGAATCCCTTTGGGAGATACAATACATGTAATTTCCCTATATGCTGATGATATGTTAGTATATTTAAGAGGTCCATCCCTTACGATGCCTGTACTCTTAAATGAGCTGGGTACATTTGGAGTGCTTTCTGGGCTCTGTATAAATCCTGGGAAGCTGAATATAATTCCAATTGGGAGACTGGCGCAGATACGATCAGGAGCCCAACCAGAAGTGGGTTTACCATGGAAAATAGAAGGTATAAGATATCTAGGTTACCAACTGTGGCATTCACCCACAAGATTCCTGGAGCATAATATAGAGAGAATAATTAAAGGTACTTATGCCTCCGTGGAATTCTGGAAATCCCTGCCTCTTTTTATGATGGGAAGGTGACAGTTATAAAAATTATAATACTACCCCAATGCCTATGTACCCTACAGCACACCTTCTATGAAATCCCGTAGTTATTTTTTACGTCATTTGGTAGTATACTAGTGGAATTGCCATGGGGCAAAAAATGTAAGCGGGTGACACTAGGAACTCTCCAATGGAGATGGGCAGATGGAGGACTGGAGGTCCCTTGTATGAATCATTACTATATAGCGGCACAACTGCAACATGCGGTTCATTGGCTGGAGGAGCATAGTAACTGGGAAAATAGACTGCTGGTGGGCACCTATGGGGGGGACTCCCCTCCCCGAGTTACTCGTGATGGGAGCTGCGGTCCCAGAAGAATATCCATGCATAAATAGGCATGTAGTGAGAGTGTGGGAGACCACGGTTCGGAGGATAGTCCGAAAGGCACCCTATTCCCCCAACATGTCACTGTGGGTTGTAAGACCCTTTAAAAAAATTGCGGACTCCATGTCCATACAACGATGGAAAGAAGGAGGATGCCAACATTTGGGGGATTTGTGTAGTAACAATAGGTTTCTGATGAGAGAAGAGGCTATAACTACATTTGAACTGGAAGCGGAACAATTACTGCAATATGGAAAGATAGCAGCAGTGACACGGGAGGTGTGGACCTCCTTCCGAAGGAACCCCCAAGTACAGCAGTGCTCACAACGTTATTATCTATAACAGGAGGATGGCGATTAATTTCCCATATATATCGAGCTCTTAGAGAAGACATACCAACCACAGCCCTCCCGGTACAGACAAGGTGGGAGGAGGAATCAGAGGAACCGTTAACAGAACGGGACTGTGCAAGTGTACATGATGGGTTGCGGTAAGTAAGATCCAATGCACGATTTAAATTAATTCACTATAACATAGTTCACCAAATGTATTTAACCCCGCACAGATTAAGTAAAATTTACCCTGAACAATCGGATGTTTGCCCTAGATGTGGTGAGGCAGTAGCCTGCTTCATACATGTGATTTGGGCGTGTCAAAGCTTGAACACCTTTTGGGAGGGATTACTGGGAAAAATACACAAGGCTACGGGATGGGCCATCCCTAGGACAATACGCTCGGTCCTACTGGATCTAATACCCAGTCCAAAACAGAAAATACGTACCAGAAAATGTGTACCCTTGGGGTTGGTTCTTGCAAAAAGAAGAGTGTCAATCTGATGGCTAAGCCCGCCCCCTCCGCTGCTAAGTAATTGATTAAGAGATCTCAAAGAATGAGCGGTGGCTGAATTGGCCTGTATGAAAAAAATTAGAAGGGATTAAAAACTCGAAGATGATGCTCAGGTGAGGTCAGCGATGATTGTGGACCTGAGAAACCTGCGAGGTGAAGATGTGGAAGGGGAGACAATACACAACAGACCCTGGGTGCTGAACAAACCGGGGTAGGAGAGGCTTAAGATAGATGAAATGTAATGCATTCTGTTGAAGATTATAGAGCTTAGAAGAAGTTGAAGAGAATGGACTCAAGACACAAAGGGGATGGGTGGGGGAGACTGGAGTTATGTTCTGATTTGAAAGGCATAGCAGATATTATAATTGGGTTATAATGTGAATAGGAGTCAGATAAAACTGGAATAATGCTATTAGTATATATACTATTTGAAACAACATGTTGAACTATTATCTAAAATTCCAATAAAGATTGCTAAAACATTTTAAAAAGCATTCATACCAAGACTATGCAATTTGCATGCAGCTGTTTGACCACAGTTCATAGGTTACTGTGGTATATTAGGATTTTAACTTATGAACTGCATTTAACAAAAGGATGTCTCTGACAAAAGTAGTAGCTATCCACACAATATAGTGAGCTATCCAGACAAAATATAATTCTTTGATCTGCATTGTACACGTTATTTGCAGCAGGTATATTTACCCTTTGCACATCTATATGATGAGTCAAAACTGATCTCTCTCCAGCAGAAATATTAATCACCAGAGTAATCTTGAAATTTTTATTGTCGCCTGAAAACTGTGGGACACCCAAGGATCTCTGCAGCAGGTGCTTTTAAACAGATCAATTATTTCTAAACACAGTGTTCCCCCACCCCAGAGCTCAGTGCCAGGTGCGGCTTCACCAGTCGCAACGCCCTGAAGCCGTCCCTGATTAGAAGCATAGTGCATTCCTAATCCTCTCATTTCTTTAGGTCTATACTGTGCCTGAGTCTTGCGGAGGGTTTTGGTCATTTGAAATTCATTGTTGCTGTTGAAGGCTCTCTGTCCCATGGGTACATTAGGCAAATATGGCCTATTTTATGATTCCAGTTGTTATTGGAGTTGTCACCCATGATTGTTTTTCTTTAAACATCTCAACACCGTCCTGATTTCACTGCTAATGCTTTATTCTATTGAAGTCCACTTGAGACAAATAGGCTGCTTTTTAGCATTGCCAAAGCAGCTCATGCCCCAACTACCTTACAAAACAGGCAGTATATACATTCATATTTAATGCCACCTCTCCATGAGCCTTTCAGGCAATGCACTAGAACATGTCTGCATTTGGAGCTTGGACATTTGCCATGCTATTTAAACAAATATCTACACATTGCATTGCTGCCCAATGACCTTTAATCCCTTTTTTGACATGTGTAAAAAGGGTTAAATGGAGAGTCCGCAGTTCTTTGGAAAGTCTCAAAGTAGTATACTTCTAGGGAACCAGGCAGAAACATCAGAAGCATTTCTTGGGAAAGCTGGGAAAGAGAGAACCACTCAGCCTACCCACATGGGAGACCAACAAAATCTGAAAAATTCTGACTCTGAGATTTTTTTCTTGCGGCTCTGGGGCAGTCAGTGGTTATTGGCCTATATTATGCAGTGGCTACAGCCGTTCACCACTGGGGTCCCAGAGCCGTAATAATATTTGACTCCAGTTGGATAACCAAGTTACCCCCTTTGGGTACTCAGCTCTGCTCAGGGTGGTGAGAGCGAGCAGTCAAGCCGTACTCAAGTAAGGTGCAGGCTTACAAACGCAGATACAGTGTAACAGTAAATACTACTCAATAAGGCCAGTCACTGCTACATTTTCAAAGAAGACATTGACTTTTATTTACAGGCAAGTACATTGCACGGGTTGGATTCTAGCATAAACATCTCTGCCAGGCATTTCTGCGGCTGAGATGCAACCCCAAATGCTCTTATAGCTCCTACATGCTAAGTGCTAGATATACTGACCCTATGACCAATGTTAGCTTTCGGGGCTGCGCTCACTCAAGGGAATCTTCAGAACTCCTCACTTATCTGCTTCTTTACCGGTTTCTTTCCCACATGCGATTCAGAGTCATGCAAGAGATACTGATGTTGTTTTTGGACCAATTCTTTGTATTTGTGCAACCCTGCATACCATACTCCACTGCTGAGTTTGCATAAGCCTCACCTGCTTATTGTTTTGCTCCAAAAATAGAAATATTTGAAAAATCTCAAGGCCCAAATGTCCATAAACAGTAAGTAATTCACCCCAATGAAATCGTTGGTGTCCTGCACGGTATTGAAGTCAAGGGCAACAGGGGCAGAGAGGAAAATAAGCCACTAGCGGACCGGTAGGACTTAGTTCAATTCAACAAAAACAGCTCAGGATGAAACTGGTTTTTATCTGTTAGGTGATTCAAAGTTTCTATTCTCCTAATGGTGGCATGAGTACTTGGCTCATTCAGATGTCCTCGGTCCAGACAAACATGACCTATATAAGAGGTCCAAGTAACTTGTCTAGTTTAGTAAGTTCTTCCAGACTCTAATATGGCTGAGTCTACCAGATGGCACCATGTCAAGGGGATAAAACATGTCCTGTTACTTTTACAAACCTTTCATAAACGTTAGTCGGATTTTTTTACATCCAGACATCCAACTTTCAGAATACACCAATTTGTTAAAAGAACGCCCAGAACAGGAAAACATGTGTCATGTGTCATGATGACATGCAGCCATTTGGTAACCTTGTATGTGGTCCTGATGCACTCCCTTGACTTGTGAGTCAGGACGACCTTATAGCTCAAACACAGCTGTACCCAGTCTTGCAAATAATCTGGTCATCTGTATCATCAGCCGTCAGACACATTTAAAGGAGCGGAATTACTTGTAGAGTAAGAGGCAGCTGCATCATGGGCCTCCTAGGGCATTGCATCTTGCCCCCTAAGGTGAAGGAGTGGTATTCTCTATTGTGGCTGTCAAAATAACCTGGAAGCATTTGATTCAATTACTACTGTAATCATGTTGAACTGTATACTAGTGCTATTTAGGTGCAAATTGCGCTAAAACCAGAATTATCACTAACATGCATAAAGAGATAGGTGGCAATGATGCTGACTCCTCACTGGTGCCTGCTGAAGTCTGTGCCAGGCATAATGAAACATGCCACCAGTTGGATATATAATAAAGATGTGTTTAGCTATTTGTATGGCTTTCGGCCATATAGTATGTGATATCTGTTAGCCAGCAGCTGAATAAATATTGAAGTTCCTTTGTTAATTATTCATCCACTGGACAAAACGTGGATTAGGTTATGTCTGCTAAGGAGCCATTGACCGGGCAAATGTGATGTTTCTTTGCTATTTTGTACACACAGTGGTGGGCCAAACAATACATAATGTCTGCCATCCGCTGGGCAAATAGTGACATTTCTTAGCTAGCTGTATGTTCACTAGCTAAAAATTACAAGATGTCCCCTGTTGATCCAGTGTCCTAATAAATCGAAAAGAAAATTCAAAATTTTCCTGGAAGCAGGAATGAACGAGCGATGACACACTTCTGTCAATGGATGCCCGATACCCATGGCTAATATAGCAGCGTGATATTCAATACAGGGGAGAACCCTAACCAGGTTTGTTTAGTACACTACGCTTTAAAAATTGTGCTTGATGTTGGTTTTTCTTATTTTCTGAGAAGTCACTTGACATGATGTAAATGCAGTCTAGTGCCAGATGTAATGTCTCCCAATTACTTCATAAAGGTTGCGGGGCGTGTGAAGTCCCTTTCTGTTATGACACGTCACAGTTTAGTATTAAATGGCATCTTACCCTCTCATCCCTCATTGACAGCTGGAACAGACTTTTGGTTATCGAATCAATCCCCTTCCAAGGTGATCTGTTTTATGCGATTGATTAAAGTGCAAAATAGAGGCACATGCTCTAGGTCAAATGAATTATTGACAAGCACATTACTGTAAATCAGCTAATGGTAGTAATATATTCTGCAGACAAACTACCTTAATCAATGTTTATTGGCCCTTTCATGCTGAAACTGCTAACATCGTGACAAATTCTGTCTCAGTCAATATTTAATCATTTGTTAAAACCAATCAATCTATCACAAGTTTGTTAAGCGTGACCACTCACCCGAAAGGGTCTCTAGGCGCTGGAGGGGTGGGGGGCGGCGGGATGTGAACGGCTCCAGGGAGGTACGGTACTTCGTCTAATAGCCGGGTCTTGAGTCCCTTCAAGAACTATGCAAGTGAAGGTGTCTGTTGGAGGTGGAGGGGCAGGGTGTTCCATGCCCTGGCTGCAAAAATGGAGAAGGAGCGTCGTCCTGTTCTGGTCTTCTTGGTGCGGGTTTCCGTCGCAAGGGAGAGCTGGGCTGAGCGGAGGGATCTTTGGGATGCGTGGAATGAGAGGCGGTTGTTCATGTAGGCTGGTCCGGTGTTGTGGAGAGCTTTGTGGGTGTGGGAGTGGAGCTTGAAGGTGATTCTCTTCTCGATGGGGACCCAGTGCAGTGTCTATAGGTGTTGAAGGTGTGGCAGTGGCGCGGTCGGTGGAGAACAAGCCTGGTTGCAGCGTTCTGGACGTTCTGGAGTTTGCGGTGAGGTTGCTGTTGACCTAGAGTGCGTTGCCATAGTCCAGTCTGCTGCTAATGAGGGCGTGGGTGACTGTTGTCCTGTGTTTGAGGGGAATCCATTTGAAGGTCTTTCGGAGGAGGCAGAGGGAGTGGTAGCAGGAAGAGGTGACAGCGTTGAACTGACGGTCCATCATGAGTTCGGAATCCAGGATGATTAATGGGTCCATGGGGGAGGCTGGGTTCCCAACGGCAGGAGATCACCAGGTTCCTTTCCAGGCATCGGGGTGTGGGCCCATGATGAGTAATTTGGCTTTGTCCGTGTTTAGTTGTTGGCAGCTGTTCTTCATCCACTTGGCGTCTGCTTCCATTCCTTCTTGAAAGTTGTGTTTGGAGATGTTGGGTTAGTTGGATAGGGAGAGGATGAGTTGGGTGTCGTCGGAATATGATACAATGTTGAGTCTGTGTGATCTGGTGATGGATGCGAACGGGGCCTTATAGATGTTGAACAGAGTGGGGCTGATGGAGGATCCTCGCGGGACTCCGCAGGTGGTGGCTGTGGGTTCAGAGAGGAAAGACGGGTGTCTGACCTGCTGTGTTCTGCTGGAGAGGAATGAGTGGAGCCAGTCGAGGGCCTTATTCCGGATACCTGGGTCGTGGAGTCTGCGGGCTAGGGTGTAGTGTAACTGTGTTGAAGGCAGCGGAGAGTTCCAGGAGGATGAGGGCCACAGTTTTGCCTCTGTTGAGGAGGGAGAGTATGTTGTCTGCTGCAGCGAGAAGTGCGGTTTTGGTGCTATGATTGTTCCTGAAGCCTGATTGGGGGGAGTCGAGGATGCTGTTTTCTTGTATGAAGGAGGTGAGTTGACTGTTTTTAAAACAAAACATTTTTAAAAAAAAGTTTATTGGAGTTTTACGAGTGGTACAAACAGTTGTATACATCACTTGCAGTGGTCTGGTTTTCTATGCAACACACAATACAAAACAAAACCAAACAGGCGACGCAGGAGCGGACCAAACACCGCTGTAGCTTCCTTGGCTCGGTACATCCGAGCAGCGAAAAGGATACTTGTAGGCCTTCTGGACCGGCCTTTCATGGGGGTTTGTGGGGGGTAAGGAACCTGTCCAGGGTCTCCCACATCCCTCTGGTAGAGGCTTTCCACGGGAAGTACTGCAATGCTAGACTGTCCGCGCCTCTCAGGTAAGTAATCCAGTTTAGCCAGGTTTCAAAGGTTGATTTACTTGAGTCTTTCCAGTTATTCAGGACTGTTTTGACCGCCGCTGTCAGCAGTAGGTCCATAAGATCCTCATTGTATTCCGATGCCAGGTCTGATCCTATATCCGCTGTGACAATGGAGATAAAGTCTCTGTTTGTCTTGTGCTTAAAGATCTCGTCTATAAAGTCAAACACCCTTCCCCAGAAGATCTTGAGTGTAGGGCAGTGGAAGATTAGATGTGAGAAGTCCCCATTGTGTGTGTTGCAGTTCCAGCAAAGGTTGGCCTCTCTAAGGCCCAGTGTGTGTAGGCGGTCCAGGGTCCAGTATGCCTTATAAAGGAGCCAAAAACGTAATTTGTGCTAGGACTGATCTTATTTTGTGTGGCTAAGGATCAGATCTTACCCCACTGAAGCTCACTTAGCTGGACGCTTAGTTGTTTGTCCCAGTACTTGGTTAGTCTGCCGTTGGGTTTGGTGTTGTTTGAGCGCAGTAGTTTATATATGTGTGATACTTGGTAGCTTAGTTTGTTGATGCTCGCCAGGTATTGGAAGATCGTGGGTAATGTGTTGTGTAGTTTGGCCTTTGATAAGGCTGCCTTGACTTTTAGAAATCTGTATACGTCTATGTCCTCTAGTTGGTAGCTATTTTTCAGGTCAAAGAACGTGATGGGGCCTGGACCTTTGTCTAATTGGTGCGGAAAGGAGATGCCCTTCTCTATCCAGATTTCGAAGTTGAGGCTCTATTCCCTGTATTTGATTCTACTGTTTGTCCACAGCGACTCAGATTGGAACCCCTTCTATTGGTCCCCATTCTTTTGTCTACTTTTTGCATAGCTATCTTGGTGTTTTTGAAAATCTGTTTTGATGCGGTGGGGTAGGTGTTAGTTGTGAGCAGGGTGAGGGGGCTCTCTACCTGAAGCCAAACTGGGGAGTATCCCTGCAAAGAGGACACCCACTGTGTTCCCTGTTTTGCCAGGAAAGCGAGTTGGTAGGTTTGGAAGTCGGCCAGATTTAGGCCCCCTTGTGTTTTAGGAAGTCTCAACTTCTTGATGCGGATCCTAGCCCTCTTGTCCTGCCATATAAATTTTGAGTTCATATTATCGATTTTCCGGTGGAAATCGTCTTTTAGACGGAGGGGGAGCATGCTTGACAGATAGTTGACCATTGGGGTGATCATCATTTTTATAGTTTCAATTCTCCCCCACCACGTGATAAATTTAGGGCTCCATGTCTCTAAAAGCTTTTTAACCTTTTCTTGCATTGCTTTTTCGTTGTGGCAGAGGGAATTGTATAGGTCCATTCCGAACAGAATGCCTAGGTATTTGATGTTGCCTTTCTGCCAGGTCAAACCAGAGTCCCCCAGCACGTCTCGAGTGCAGTGTATATTATAGGCTTACATTCCGATTTATCATTATTTAGCTTGTAGCCTGATAGGGTGGAGTACTGTGCGATTGTGCCTGTGAGGGCCTTTATTGACTTTTCTGGTTGTTCGGTTACTATTAGGATGTCGTATGCGTACACAGCTAGTTTTACCACTGTGTCCTTGATTCGTACCCCTTTGATGTCTTTGTTTAGTTTTATCCCTTGAATAAGGGGTTCCAAGGCCAAATGGAACAGTGAGGGCGATAGAGGGCAGCCTTGTCTGGTCCCCTGCTTTAGTTTGAAAGAGCCCGATAGTTAGCCGTTGATCGCGATGCTTGCTGAGGTTGATTGGTGGAGGGCCATTGTCACCTTTAGGTAGGCCTCACCAAGGTTGAAAGCCCGCATGCACTCTTCCAGAAAAGCCCACAAGACTTAGTCGAAAGCTTTCTCTGCGTCTAGGGTAATTGCCACTGCTGGCTCCGTTTTAGTGGAGGTTTGCTCTAGGATGTGGCAGAAAAGGCGCATGTTGTCACTAGCCTAGCGGTTGCGCATGAAACCAACTTGGGCATTATTGACTAGTTTGGGGAGGAGAGAGTTTAACTTAACCGCTAGGATCTTGGCATAGATTTTACAAACAACATTAATTAGGGAAATGGGCCTGTAATTTTTTGGAAGTGTATGGTCCTTGCCCTCTTTGGGGATGACTATAATGTTTGCCTCCGCCATTGAGGGGGGGACTGTCCCTGTCTTCACTGTTTGGTTAAAAACCCTCTTCATAGTAGGTGATAGTTGTTTCTGGAACGTCTTGTAAAAGTCAGCCGAGTAGCCATCCGGGCTGGGGGCCTTATTTCTTTTAAGGGAAAAGATGGCTCTCTCAATTTCGGGGTCGGTGACGTTGCTGCCTCTGAGGGGCAGAGTTTGGTGAGATTTAAGCTTGGTACGTATCTGATGCATTCTTCCTGATTAAAACTTTGGTCTGAGTTGTATAAGTCTGCTTAGAACTCTTGGAAAATGTTGAGTATGTCTTTGTGACCCGTGTGAGTTTTGTTCCTAGCGTCTGTTATTGACGCAATAATCCCCTGATTGCGTTTGTGCTTCAAGTACGATGCAAGTAGTTTGCCTGCATTGTTAGCCTCACACAGGCTGCAGACTTTGCATTTGTTGAACCAAAGTCCCACCTTTTCGCTCAGGATTTTATTGTACTCATATTTATGTTTTGTGAGAGAGTTAAGGAGAGTTCCGTTCTTTGGGTCTTGTGAGTGTTCTAGTTTTTTTGATCTCCGCTTCTAGCTGGTCTGTACGTATGTTCATCTTCTTATTTATTCTCGCCTTGATACCTATTAGTTTGCCCCTGATTGTCACCTTCAAGGCCTCCCATAGGGTCTCTGTGCTGACCGCCGGGGTATCGTTGTGGTTTATGTATTCTTCTATGGCCGTCTCTATTTCCTTTCTGTACTCTGGGTTGAGGATGGTTTCCTTGTTATAGCGCCAACTTTAGGGGGGGGGACTTCGATGTGGTGTCCACTTAGTTTTAGGCTAATGGCTGAGTGGTCTGATACTAGTCTAGGGGCTATTTCTGAGTGTTCTATTAGGTGTGAGTAAGTCTCTGATATAAAGATGTATTCAATTCTGGTGCAGGAGTTGTGTAGGCAGGAGTAGAATGTATAGTCATGCATCTTTGAAGTTGAACCTGTTGCAAATGGTTTGGAGTGTTGTGTGTGAACGCGTGCTATGGTATGGGCTCGTTGACTGCCAGTCCAGGGTGTAGTCTAATGGGATGTTCAGGTCTCCTGCTACGATTATGAGCTCATCTTGAGGGAACTTGTCTAGAGACTCTGCTAAAGCCTCCTAGAAGGTTGGGTCATCTGTGTTGGGGCCGTATATTTTCGCTATGTGGAACCTTTCTTCCCCCCTTGACATGTTAGTGATAAAGAGTCTGCCCTCTTTATCCAGAGAGTGTGATTCTATCCTGATCTTTGATTTTTTGAACACTAGCGTGGCCACCCCGCGTTTCTTTGTGACTGCCGGTGAGCAGGCTGTGACAGCTATCCAGTGACTATGTCACTTTTTGTTTTTCCAGGTATCGTATTATCTTCCTACGTTTGATGGGGTGGTTCAGACCTTTGACGTTTAGGAAAACTAAGCTAAGACCAGTGGTCAGATTGAGTGTCTTATTACCTGTCATTAATTGGTAAGCTTAGTGTTATCCTTCTGGGTGAGTTTCCCTTGCCCCCGGCCTTGTGAGTGCTTCTGTGTTTGGGGTGTCCTGCTAGTGGGTTCTGGTTTGCAGTGTACTCTAAAGTGTGTCTAGGTGTGTATGCATACTCTGGAGTGTGGCCACATTTGTGCTTTGGGTGAGAGAAGTCTTGAAAGATAGAGAGGGTAGAAAAAGAGCAAAATAAAAAGAACATTCTGGAGAGCCTCCCTCCCCCCTCCCCACTCCCCTTACCCCACCCCCTCACTTGCTTGTAGGAGGTGCGACGACAAGATCGCCGTTCCACCTCCCAGAGACTTGGTCATTTATGTTACAGTTCTCGCAAACTTTCAAAGGTTCAAAAGGCCAAATGTTCCTTCAATCAGAAGATTGTTCCATTGTGGCTTGTGCTCGATATTCCAACTGTATCGGGCCTTCTGCTACCCAGACTTGTTGGTCTTAGTGAGGTAGGTGTGTTGTCTCTATGAGGTAGATGGTACCTGTGAGGTAGTGTATAAAGATCTTGCATGGTTCATTTGCCGCTGTTTACGTTGTCCTTCCCGTTTGATGGGTCCGGAGAAGGGCCTCTCTTTGCCAAGGCTTGTTGAGAGACACCCATGTTCTGGGCCTTTGGGCTGTTCAGATATTGTGTCAGCTCCTTTGGCTCCGTAAAGAAGTGATTTCTGCCCCTGTCCGTTATTTTGAACTTTACGGGGCCTACAAAGGAGAATTGCATGTTGTTGTCTTTGAGCCTTTGACGGATGGCCTGAAAACCTTTCCTGGTGTCCACCATGGGTTTAGAATAGTCCTGGGTGAGGATGATTATGTGGCCTTTCCAGGTTATCTGGTGGTTTTTCCTAGCATAGTTGAAAATGTCATCCGTATGCTGAGATCTCAGTGGTTTGCATATGATGGGACGGGCAAAGTTGGACGTCGGGTTCTTGAAGGATGGGACTCTGAAAGCCATGTCAATTTCAAATTGGTGGTGGAATTTTAAGTTGGTGATCTTAGAGATTAGGTCCTCTGGGAAGGCTGCGCATGATTTTGCAGTTTCCTCTGCACCCTCCAGGATCCCCAAGATGCGGATATTCCCCCTTCGGCTCCTGCCTTCCATCTCAGCTGACTGCTTTAGTAGGCCACCTGTAGCTTCCTTTATCATCATCACCTCTGTGCCCGCTTTGTTTGAGTTATCTTCCTCTTCGCTGATCCTCTGCTCTGCCGTTGTCAGCCTGATATTTACCACGTTTAGGTCCGCTCTTACCGCCGTGATTTTTTGTTGTATAGTGTCCGTGGTGAGTTTCGTGGTCTTTGCCAGATCATGCACTTCTGCCAGTTTCTTTAGTATCATTTTGAGCGTTCTGCTTATGTCTTGCTTTTGTTTGATCGGCGAATCCTCTGGGCCTAGTTCATTCTTGATCTTTTTCAGTTGCTGGTGCTGGAGCCGCATTTCCCTTTCTGACATTATGGTGCTTCTTGCGAGCTAGCAGGTTTAGGTGGTGAGAATGAGCCGCTGTGCCTCTCCTGTGGCCCCCGTAGGCCTGGTGTGAGCAGTTCTGGTGAGCTCTTGCTTGGGTGGGTCAGGGGTTGTTGCATACAGTTAGCTTCAGTTAGTTTTGTAACTGTGTTGGACAGTTCTACTCCTGCTAGACCCTTTGTGGCGCTAAGACTGTGGAGGGGTCGGGTGATCTCCTTGGGAGGCATGGCAGCTTTCTGTCCTTGTGTCTGTGCCAAACCGCCTGCTTACCACCTCGCTAATATCGCGCCGCTAATATCGCGCTGCCGCGGTGGGATGAGAACCAGATTGAAGTGGCAGCCCTCTCATTTGTCCTGGTGCCCTCCCTCTACGCTGTGCTCTGCTCTCTTCCCTCAGAACCGTCAATGCTTGTGTGTGCGCGCGCTTCCCTCGATGTGCTGAGGTGCCCTTTGGGCTTCCATGTTGTGTTACCTCGTTCAGTGTCTCTTGTTGATTTTTGTCTATTGTGATCTATGCCTTGGACCTTCATTTGTTTCCCCCTTGGTCTCAGCCACCGCCCTTAGGGTGTAACTCTTTCTCTTTCTTTTGCTCAGCACGTCATGAGTCTTATGCCGTGACCTCGGCTGGGGGGCCTCCGTTAGTTTCATGGTTGTGCTGTCCTGGTCTTCTGCTTGGATCCCCTTTTTGCCCTGCTAGGCCTCCCCGACGGGCTTGTGTGGTCTGACTGGCCCGATCGGAGTGGTGGGCTGCGGCTGGGCTGGAGTGGGCACTTTTCACACAGATCCTTTAAAACTTAGCGGATTGCGTTAGTTTCCTGCGATCTTGTGAAGCGCTGATGCTGCCTTCATGCCCTTGCGCAGATCATCTCCACCCCTCTCTTTCGGTTCATCTTGCTGTTTTCTTAGGGCTTGCTGGCTATACCTTTAATCCACCATTTGTTTCCCCTCTTGGCCTCCAGTCCCCGCCCTTAGGCTGAGTAGCTTTAGCTTTCGTTTCCTGTTCGTAGCTTCCCGTTCACTCGAAACAGCGCTGGTAGTAGCGGTATCCATGACGTTACGCATCTACTCTCTTTCAGTGTGTCTTGCGTTCTCCCCAACAACCTTTCTCTTTGCTGAGGTGGCCAGTACTGTTCCTGCTTGTTAGCCGCTGTCTCAGGATCCTGACCTTATCTCCGTAGTTCGGGTGCCATTTTGGTAAAGTCTGCAAATGTACTCTTCCTCCCTTTACAAGTTCTGCGTTTGTGAGCCACTCACCACTATTATTTACTGGGAGGACCCCGGGCTTCGCGCTGCAGAAGGTGTCAGGCTGAGTCTGCTCGGAGCCTTCGGTGGTATGTTTTCTTCGCCGTTCCCTTCATTAGACTCTTACCTCATCGGTTGCCATCTTGTGTCCAGGGCTCCTCGCCACCGAGTTTGTTTTCTTTGTTCGTTGTTTCTCTCTCTCACGGCGTCTTTCGACTCAACTCAGGGCTCATTTGGAGCAAGGTTTCCGATGCTTAAATCTTCCTTCCTTTTCTTAGTTCAGCTGGTTACAAGTTTAGTTATACGTCTCGCTGGTCTCCGTTCGGCGTATCAGCAGGATCAGGCAGCCATCAGCTCTGCCATCTGAGCCACCGATGAGTTGACTGTTGACGGCTTTTTCCATGACTTTTGCTGGGTATGGGAGTGTGACGGGGTGGCGGGTCCAGGGGATGACAATGCTGTTGTACACGCAGACGGCTGGTCTGCTCTGCCGTTGACCCCCCTTTCTGTTGTCCTTATACAGACTGATGCCTCTGCTGCTGTACCTACGGATTGGTGGTCGGCTAAACCGCGGACCCCCCCTGCCATCCCTGCTCAGACTGATGACACTGGTCTAAATGACTGGGGTACGACGGAGATCGATAGTGTATGGAACTATGCACCGGTAGAAGAACACGGCCCCTTTAACTACGGACTACACGCCGGCGTGGCCACGCCCCCTGCGAGCGTGGAGGAGTCAAATGCCGGAAGAGAGAAGGAGAGGACGGACGGCGTTTCCCTGGAGGCGGAAGGTGTGTTGGAGTGGAGACGGAGAGTAGTGGAGTCGAGTATCGGAAGAGGAGAAGAGTGCGGAAAGAGCCCAGCCGAGAACGTCAAGCCAGGAGGCCACCGATTTGGCGCTTCGCCCTGCCACGGTCCCACGGGAGGAGCGTGGCTGGACAAGGTACGGGGTACTGTTGCTGGCTGGGTGGGGAGGAGTGACCCGAAGAAACTGCGAGACCCAGTGTAAATATTGTACAGTCAGGAAACCCCCCCCCTCACGAGCACGTCGAACGGCTGTAATTAACTGAGCACTTGGTTTCCCTCACTCCCCGGGCCCTTGCAAGTCCAGCACGGACGTCCCAGTGATTGTGCTATTTCTTTTCTTTCTTTTCCGGGACGCAATCGGACGAGGCCACGATCCAGGAGAACAGGGTGACGGCATCTCCTTCCCTCCCTACCGGAGAGAGCAGCACGACCCGTCTACAACCCTACATCATTCTGGAGAGCTCAGGATTTACAAGAGGTGTCAGGACGGAGACCTCTGACTTTGCAAAATTGAGAGTGACTTCGAAAAGTCGTAAAGCATATTTAAAAATAAAACCTTCACTAAGAGCACTATTCCCTGACTCTGCCTCATTGGATCCTACCCCCCTTGCTTCTGACTTATCTTCCCCTGTGCTCCACGAACCTGCCCCTTTACAACTGGTGTCAGAAGTGGGATTTCCATCCCAGTCCACCTGTGATTCCGAGATGGACGCCCTGTTACAGCATCTGATAAAGGGACAGGAGAAACTGGAATGGGCTGTCGAGCGCCAGATGACCTCGGCCCAAGCCGACAGAGACCTCTTCAAGAATACCATAGCTGCCCAGATGGACAACATGCAGAAAACGATGACCCCTCCCACCGGCGTGGTAACCGTGGAGAGCAGAGCCCATGTTCCTAGCCCGTCCGGTATTTCATTACAGAAATACGTGCATGGAGATGATCCGGACGCATTCTTGATGAATTTTGAGCGGGCAGCTAGAGCGCTGGGGTGGCCAGAGGAGAAGTGGCCATTCTTCCTGGCCCCGCTTTTAACTGGGGAAGCGCAGTTTGCCTATCAGGTAGCGAATCCGGCTGGGAACGCAACGTATGCCATGATAAAGAACGTGATTTTAGATCACTTGGGGCTCGACTCCGAAGCGTACCGCCTCAGGTTCCGCAAGGAAAAAGGGGTTCCGGGAGAAAATCCAAAAACCCTCTTCTTCCGCTTGAAGATGATAGCGGATAAGTGGCTGAAATCTGGCTCCAGCACCAAAGAAGAGATCCTGGCACAAATATACCTGGAGCAATTCATGGAGGCGCTCCCCTACGGCTCCCAGAGGTGGCTGAGGCAGCACTCGGGACTCACAGTAGACCAGGCCATTGAGATGGCCGCCAACTATGCCCGAGCGCAACCACGGGGCACAGGGTGGGAACCAGAAAAGCCATCCAAACAACTGTCCTTGGTAAAAGGCGACAAGAAAGCAAAACCGGTTCTGGAGCCCTTCCGGCCCCGCCCTCTTAGGATGGAGCCTCCTGTACCCCGGGGTCCTCAATGTTTTGAGTGCGGCGAGTGGGGGCACATTGCCCGCCTGTGCCCCAGGAGAAGACCTCCCGAGGAGCCCATGGAGGTGGGGTACCTACCAAAGGCTGTCCTATACTCCGCGGAGTTGGGGACCTCATTTCATGTAAGTATGAGGGTAAACGGGTTTAGTATTAGAGCCCTCCTGGACTCCGGGTGTAGGCAGTCAGTGGTGCAAGAGAAGTTTGTCCTACCACACCAATATGACCAGGATGCCTTAGTACACATCCGTTGTGTACACGGGGACATCAAACCGTATCCCGTGGCCCAGGTGCCCGTTGCCACTGGCAACCAACCGGAGTGTACAGTAAGGGTGGGAGTATTGACGACCCTACCAGAGGAGATGATCCTGGGAGTGGATAACCCGGACTTCTTGGAACTGTTTAGAAGAACTGTATACGAACCGCCCCTGACTAAGTATACAGCCCATTCGGCTCTAATCACGGCTGAACCATGGGTCCTTGACCGCAGTTTCCGCTTCGCACAGGCAGAAGACCGGACTCTCTTTAATGCGTGGGAGGCGGCGCAGGCATCCCAGGACAATACCAGCCCCTCGTTTCCCAGATTTATCATAAAAAGGGATCTCCTGTACAGAGAGGCAGCTACCGGAAAGGAGTTACAGCTCTTGGTTCCGACATCCTTCCGCGAACAAGTGCTATTCTTCGCACACGCTCATTTAACGGCAGGTCATGCGGGCAAAGAGAAAACTACAGAGAGTGTTATCCGGCATTTCTACTGGCCTGGGATCTACAGGGATGTACAGGAATATTGTAGTAAATGCGAGATCTGCCAGAAAAGGAACACCCACAAACCCCCGGCAGCCCCCTTACAACCAATGCCGATCATTGGGGTACCCTTCGAGCGTGTAGGGATGGATCTCATAGGGCCCCTCCCAAAGACCCCCCGAGGTCATCTGTATGCACTTGTGATAGTGGACTACGCGACCAGATACATAGAGGCCTTTCCCCTGAAATCCCCTACTACAGCCAATGTAGCGGAAAAGTTCGTGGAATTGTTTTCCAGGGTGGGATTCCCTAAAGAGGTGGTAACGGACCAGGGAACCCCGTTCACATCACGCCTCATGAAGGAAATCTGCAAATCACTGGATATCCATCATCTGAAGACATCCGTCTACCACCCTCAGACCGATGGCCTCGTAGAGAGGTACAACCAGAGTCTCAAAAACACGTTAAAGAAAATGTTGACCTCCGAAGGCCCGGCCTGGGACCGGTTACTCCCGTTAGCTCTGTATGTACTCCGAGCCCAAAAACAGAGCAGCCTCGGTCATTCCGCTTTTGAGCTTCTATATGGGAGGATACCCCGAACCTTGCTGGAGATAACTAAAGACGCATGGGAATCGCAAGAGGACCAAGAAAAAAACACCCCCCTGGAATACACAGCACAATTGAGGTCCAAGTTGGGGAAACTACGCAGTCTGGCTTATACGAACCTCGAACAACAACAGAGGAAACAAAAGAAGACTTACGACAGAGGGACCCGGCTACGGAAGATGGGTGTAGGTGATTGGGCACTAGTACTATTGCCCTCTATCACAAAGAAAACCGAGTGGGAAGGCCCTTACAAAGTGGTAGACACCATAGGAGAGACCACCTACCGGCTACGTCTCTCTCCCTCTAAAACACAGACATACCACATAAACATTCTCAAGAAGTGGATCGGTCCTCCTCCTCGGAGGGTTCACTTGGCTGTCCCGAACAAAAAAACGGAGGAATACACCCTACGTCACCTCGTCATAAACCCGGAGTTATCGAATAGTCAACAACAAGAACTACATGAAACCTTGACCCCCTTCATGTCTGTCTTTTCGGATCTACCGGGGAAAACAACCTTAGTGGAACATCGCATCGAGACGGTTCCAGGGAGGATAGTGCGACAGCGGCCCTACAGAATCCCTGCCGCCAGGAGGGAGGCAGTGAGACAAGAAGTAAGGGACATGTTAGAGTTAGGGGTGATACAACCATCAACCAGCAACTGGGCCTCCCCGATAGTCATGGTGCCCAAGCCTGATGGCACTAAACGCTTTTGCATGGACTTCCGGGCCTTGAATACGATTTCCTCTTTTGACGCCTATCCCATCCCCCGTGTTGATGAATTAATAGAGAACCTGGGGGAAGCAGTGTACATAACAACCATAGACCTGACCAAGGGGTACTGGCAGGTACCCCTTAGGTTGGAAGACCGGAAGAAAACCGCCTTCATCACCGACGAAGGACTTTATGAGTTCACGGTTCTCCCCTTTGGGCTTCATGGCGCCCCGCCACCTTCCAGCGGCTCATGAACCGCATCCTAAAACCGTTCCCGACCTTCTGTTCCGCCTACCTGGACGATATAGTCGTCCACAGTAAAACATGGGAAGACCACCTACAACACCTCCAGGCCATCCTCCGGGCCCTGCAGGAAGCCGGCCTGCACATCAATGCAAGGAAATCCCGGGCGGCATTTACAAGAGTCAAATACCTGGGGTATGTGCTAGGCGAAGGCACCATCGCCCCCCAAGACGAGAAAATCAGAGCGATAAGAGATACAGGTTTCCCCTCCAACAAAAGGGAGCTTCGTGCTTTTTTGGGACTGATCGGTTATTACCGGAGATTCATTCCCCGGTTTGCAGAAGTGGCCACCCCTTTGACGAACCTCCTACGCAAAGATGTAAGAACTAAGGAGATTCAGAACGCCCCTAGGGATGCCTTGGAGGCCTTTACTTTGTTGAAAGACGCCATCACATCCGCCCCCGTTCTGATATCCCCGGACTTCAATAAAGATTTCATACTCGCCACTGATGCTTCGGAGACCGGGATCGGAGCTGTTCTGTCGCAGAGAGACGAGGAGGGTGTGGAGCACCCTATCCTGTACACCAGCAGGAAACTATACCCTAGAGAAGAGAAGTACTCCACTGTGGAGCGTGAATGCCTTGCCATTAAGTGGGCGGTGGAAAAACTGCAATATTATCTGGAGGGCCGCCCCATCGTCCTGCACACCGACCATGCCCCGCTGAGTTGGATGTACCGCAACAGATCGCTCAATCCTAGGGTCCTCCGTTGGTTTTTGTCCCTCCAGCCTTACTCCTTTACTGTTGTGCACAAAAAGGGGTCGGACAATGGGAATGCGGACTATCTGTCCAGGGTCCACCCTCTCCCCGATCGGGAGAGTCCAGGGGGGGAGGTGTGTGACGGGGTGGCGGGTCCAGGGGATGACAATGCTGTTGTACACGCAGACGGCTGGTCTGCTCTGCCGTTGACCCCCCTTTCTGTTGTCCTTATACAGACTGATGCCTCTGCTGCTGTACCTGCGGATTGGTGGTCGGCTAAACCGCGGACCCCCCCTGCCATCCCTGCTCAGACTGATGACACTGGTCTAAATGACTGGGGGCTACGGAGATCGATAGTGTATGGAACTATGCACCGGTAGAAGAACACGGCCCCTTTAACTACGGACTACACGCCGGCGTGGCCATGCCCCCTGCGAGCGTGGAGGAGTCAAATGCCGGAAGAGAGAAGGAGAGGACGGACGGCGTTTCCGTGGAGGCGGAAGGTGTGTTGGAGTGGAGACGGAGAGCAGTGGAGTCGAGTATCGGAAGAGGAGAAGAGTGCGGAAAGAGCCCAGCCGAGAACGTCAAGCCAGGAGGCCACCGATTTGGCGCTTCGCCCTGCCACGGTCCCACGGGAGGAGCGTGGCTGGACAAGGTACGGGGTACTGTTGCTGGCTGGGTGGGGAGGAGTGACCCGAAGAAACCGCGAGACCCAGTGTAAATATTGTACAGTCAGGAAACCCCCCCCCCTCACGAGCACGTCGAACGGCTGTAATTAACTGAGCACTTGGTTTCCCTCACTCCCCGGGCCCTTGCAAGTCCAGCACGGACGTCCCAGTGATTGTGCTATTTCTTTTCTTTCTTTTCCGGGACGCATCCGGACGAGGCCACGATCCAGGAGAACAGGGTGACGGCATCTCCTTCCCTCCCTACCGGAGAGAGCAGCACGACCCGTCTACAACCCTACATCATTCTGGAGAGCTCAGGATTTACAAGAGGTGTCAGGACGGAGACCTCTGACTTTGCAAAATTGAGAGTGACTTCGAAAAGGCGTAAAGCATATTTAAAAATAAAACCTTCACTAAGAGCACTATTCCCTGACTCTGCCTCATTGGATCCTACCCCCCTTGCTTCTGACTTATCTTCCCCTGTGCTCCACGAACCTGCCCCTTTACAGGGAGTAAGGAGAGCAGTCTGTAGTTCTCGAGGGCAGTGGGGTCCGCCGAGGATTTCTTCAGGAGATGGTTGATCTCGGCGTGTTTCCAGCGGTCAGGGAAGGAGACGGTCTTGAAGGAGCAGTTAATGATTCATCAAAGCTCAGAGGCAATGATGTATGAGGAGAAGTGTGGCTCACTGGTTAGAGGAGGCAGACCTGGAAGCAGAGGTCAGCCCTGGACCAGGGTTCAATTCCCGGCTCGGCGGGGTCTTGAGTCCTAAAATGTCCATGGACCCGACAATTCTCGCTCCGGTGCCTACTCGATTCACGGGTTCACACTCTGCGACTCTGGGCAATAGCTTGCTTAATCTCCACAACGGCCCCTCGCGGTGGGATGCCTGGCTTTCACCTTGCAGATACCCTGCCGGGGTTATCTTACAGGGGAATACCAGGACGGGTTCCCTAAGCAAGTGCTTAGAAACCGCTTGGTGATTTGCGCTATATAAATTCCTGTACATTTACATTTACATATGTGGATCTGTGGTAGATGTGGTGGCGGCAGGGGTTCGAGGGGCCCTGGAGTTGGTTTACTTCATAGTCTACAGGGTGTTTCTTAATGCTGAAGGGGGTACAGCTGTCGAGTGTCAGCTGCGTTTTGTGGGGAATGGCGGGTGTGGGTTCCACATGGAGCTTGTTGTTGTTGAAATTTTTGCAAATGATTTTGAGATGGAAGACATCACTGAGTCTGTTGCAGAGGTCCTGGGAGGGTCGGATGTATGTAGTCTCACTGTTGGGTTGAATAAACTTTTTGATGATGCCGAAAAGTTCCTTGCTGTTGTGTGCGTGGGTTGGATTCTGTCATGGAGTGCTTTCCTCCTTCAGTGTCTGATAAGTTTGTGGTGTACGGTGGTGGCTGCTTTGAAGTTGTCGAAGTCATCTTTGGTTCTGGAGTTCCTCCATAGCTTTTCGAGGTATCTGCTGGTTCATCTTGATTCTCTAGGTTCGGTGGAGAACCAGCTGGCTTTCTTGGTGTGGGGGTGGATGTTTTCTTGAGGGGGAGATGGTGTTGGTGCAGTCAGTGATCCAGTTGTGTAGGTTACGCATGGTGGTGGTTGGGTCGTCATCTGTAGAGGTGGGAGCGGAGCTACTGAGGGAGGTGGTGAGCTGGTCATTGGAGATCTTGCTTCAATTCCTAAACTGGAGCTGGTGAGGACATTTGCGGGTGATGTTAGTTTTGAAGGTGAAGTGGACGCAATGATGATCTGTCCAAGGGAGTTCAAGGTGTGGCTGAAGGTGATGGAGTTTCCTGTTGTGAAGATGCGGTTAAGGGTGTGTCCTGCTGAGTGTGTTGGTTCAGGTGCGATCTGTTTGGGTCCTATGTTGTGGGGTTTGTCCAGGAGGGAGGCGGCGTAGGGGTCTTGGCGGCTGTTGAGGTGGAAGTTGAGGTCTCCCAGCAGGGCGTAGTCAGTGGTGGGAATGGCTTGCAGGGTAATAATGTCGGTGATGGAGTCAGAGAAAGAGGTGTGGGGTCCAGGGGGGTCTTTAGATGAGGGTGCTTCAAAGGGTGGTGGACGGGTTGGTCTGTATCTTAAAGTGGAGATGTTCCATCAGGTCTGTGGACCCATCGGGTTGGGTGCTCAGGCGAGGTTGGACTTGTGAGTGATGGCAATGCCCCCCTCCACGGTGGTTGGGGTGGTCCTTCCAGGTCAACTTGTAGTCTTCAGGGATATCGATTGCGATGTCAGGACCTGAGGGCGTTTGTCCAGGTTTCGATGAGGAAGGTGACGTAAGGGGTGGTGCTGTCAAGGAGGTCCCAGATTTCCGCGGCCTGCCTGTGGAGGGAGCGGACATTGAGTAGGATGCATTGCAGGGTTTGGGGAGCGACTGGGTTGTTGCTGGAGAGAGGAGGTGGGTCCTGGGTCTTGGCGAATGTGAATGAGTGTCGGCAGGTGACGGTTGTTGTTCTTGCCCCAGCCTTATTATGGAGTTTTTAGACCTGACATCCTTGGCGAGGTTTCCCCCTATCTTTTTGCCTCTACCACCTGTATTTTTGATGCTGTGCTGGATTTCGTTTTTGCTGGTTTAAATGCTTTGGGCCCTTTGTCACTGCTGATCAGTGTCAAAGGGCAAGTGCTCCCTGTCGAAATTGTTATTGTGATTGGATATACCTGATTGGCATATTTGTATCAACAAGGAGTCCCTAGTAAAGTGCACTGGGTGTGCCAGGGCTGGTGATGGCAAATGCTACTAGTGGGCCTGCAGCACTGATTGTGCCACCCACATGAGAAGCCCTAAAATGGTGTCTCAGGCCTGCCACCGCAGTGCCTGGGTGCAGTCCGTGAACTGCCATGTCCCCCTGGTCAGTGTCCCCACTGGACAGGCCTAACCCTTCCCTTTCTGTACACATTGGTCACCCCTATGGAAGGCCCAAGGTACCCCCTTGTGCAGGGTGCAGTGTATGTGAAAGGTAGAGCAAGTACTAGTGCAGGTGACATGCTCTGGTAGTGAAAGGCAGCCATTTTCGTTTTTCACTATTGTAAGGCTACCTTGCCCATAGGCTATCATGGGGAATGCTGGCTACAGTGGCTACCAGCATATCTTCCCATAGGAGCAAGGTAGGACATAAATGTCTGGTATCCCTGAACTCAGAATGTAATAACACATCTTTTGTGTGATGCTGGACTGACCTGCAGTTGCTTTGCTGCCAAGGAGAGGGGAAGGGCTTGCTTTGTGCTGTATCCTCTTTGACAGAATCTCCAAGGGCCTGAGAAGAGCTGGCTCCCTGTTTTTGAAGTCCCAGGAACAAAAGGATTTCACCCCCAGCTTCCCTGAGCTCTGCAAGAGAGTTCTGTCCTTTCTAGAGTGCTTGGGCCAGTTGTGGTGCCTCTGGAAGTTGTTCCTGTGCTGGGGAGCTGGAAATCACGCTTTTAAAGAACTTTCTGCGAGTTTTGTCGCAAACCCGGCAGAGCTAGAAAATTTCCGCCGCTACGAAGACCTAGATCATCGCAGCGCCTGTCGCCGCTGCCTGAAGATGTTGCACCGTTCGTTAGTGGGAAGATTTCCGCCGCTGTGAACATCGTCGCAGAGCCTGTCGCCGCTGGGTGAAATCACTGCATCACGTCGCTGCGAGAATCGTCGCAGAGCCATCGCATCGAGGAACTGCGCGAGAAAGATCGCCGCTGGACCTTGCATCGTCGCCCCGGAGATCGTCGCAGCCCCCGAAAATCATCGCATTGTTCCTTTGCAAGAGAAAACTTCCTACAGAACCTACACACCGGAATCCATACAAGTCATTGCCTTCCTCTCCATATAGACCGGATTCGTCGCAACACGGCCGCTGCTGCAGCGGGTCTGTCGCTAATGCCTCCCCAGGGTCTCAGGAGCAACGCATCGCTTGTTTTCCACCGCTACAGCTTCTGTGCTTGGAACTTTTTATCGCTAACAAAGGTACTGTGGCTAAACGTGACACAACTGTGATCTTTTCACACAACTGTGGATTATTTTATCGCTAAACCTAAGAACTCTTTTGCAACTATATTCTTGAACTGTGTATGTTGGATTTTTGTCGTTTTGTTCTTGTGTAGTTTAGATTGAATACCTTAATTTTTCTAAACTGTTGTGGAGTAAGTTTGTGGTGTTTTCACTATATTACTGTGAGTGTTGGTACAAAAACTTTACACATTGCCTTTGATAAGCCTAACTGCTCATGCCAAGGTACCTAGGGGGTGCGCAGGGGTTATCTAAAGAGTGTATCCTCCTTACCCTGACTAGAAGCAAGGGTCCCTATTTGGACAGTGGTACCTACCTCTGCCAACTAGAGACACCCAGTTCTAACAGGAGTTAAATCATGTGTTTAAACCTTTTAGTCTATTACAGAGTTAGGGATTGTTTGCTCTCCTATTCATTGGTTTATGTGATGCCAAATAGGCAGTTCAGATGCACTGAGTTTATAAAGGGAACATGGGTGAGTACAGATTAAATCAAGCCTCACCTCCTACTGGTCCTGATGCAGCCATGTGCATCTCTTGTGACGTTGTGCAAGGAGCGGAGTATGCCGCTGGCAATGAGAAGGGAGTAAGAAAAGATATCCTTTCCTCTCTAATATCCCCTTCTCCTTCGTTGAGATAAATAACAAAAAATCATATGGTTCACTTACAGTATGTTCCCAGGATGAAGGTCCTTTTATCTATATGTGTATTATCAGCTGTTCTATTTTGTATGGTTTTAGCAAGTCATTTTATTTTTTTATTGGCTGGCTTTATAGGAACTAAAAGCTTTAGAATTAGAATCAAAGCTCCTCTAAGTTTGTTTTTGGAAGACTGTCACATTTCAGACTTGGCACAGTTAGGAAATATTGTAAACGTCTTCAAAACTTGTTGGACGGAACATGCTTGATAGGAGGAGTATTTTATTTTTGCAATGTTTTCAGTTGAAATGTATTCATTAAGTTAATAGCTATGCTTCCATCAATTCTTACCTTTCACTTCCTTCTCAGTCCTGGTCTATAGCTTGCTCCTTGCACTTTGCATTTTAGTCTCTTTAAAAGAAAACCCCTCTGTCAACAAATTTGCTTTCAAGTTTGTTGTATTACTATAAGCACCTTGGTCTTAGCTAACCAAGCTGATTGTGACATTGGTGAAATTTAAGTTCCCAAATAAAGTTATTTTTGAAGATAAAACCCCAGTCCTGATTTACAGAATTAGAAATGCAACAATTCTGACCTAACAAACTCAGAGATTAACTCATCATGTTTGAGCACATCTCACACATTGTTCTTCAAAGTGCGAGCACTATGTGAACAGAAAACCTTTCGACAACAGCGCCCAACAATCTGAGTTAAAGTTTTATCTATCAGGTCTGACCACCTACTTCTGCCTCCAAGCATAAGGCCCTGTACACTCCATCAGCTCTCATAAATGGCTGCAAGCTTGGACAATCTGTCTTGTGTCTTTATCGGCTGAGGGCCTCATTTACGAAAAGTGACGTATCGCTGCATGAAAACAGTGATGCAGCACCTTTCATTGCACCCTCCTTGGGACATGCTGGATGCGTCAGATTTACAGTATAATGCATCATGTCACAAAGAGTTACAGATACGTCAGTATTTCTGACGTATCTGTAGGCGCAAAAATTACGCATTTCTGGAGTCTGTCACAAAAGTGACGCAACTTCAGCAATGGGCCATTGCACATGGGCAAGTCCCATTTCAAATGTGCCTGCGTCAGTCTTACGCCTGCTGTGAGGCAGGCGTAAGATAATGATGCATTTGCATCATAGAAGTGGTGCAGTGAAATCTCATTGATTTCAGAGGCGTCACTTCTACTGGGCTCACTTGTGTCGGAATGCCCACCCTGCATACATTATACCTGGCACAGGTATAATGTGGCACAGGGGTTTACAAAGTGACGCATGTACCTAGATGCTTCACTTTGTAAATATGACGTAACATGGTGCATTTTTTACGCCGCTGGTGCGACACAAAAAATGATGGATCAGCAGCTCAAAAGTGACGCAAGGGCTCCTAAATAAGTCCCTGAGGTTTCAATGGAGCGGCAACGATAAAATTGCGGCCCATTCACAAGGTGGATTCGCATTAGAAACCACGCTCTGAAAGGGAAATCACAAGCCAAAGCAAACCTTTGTCAGTCAGAGCTCTGTGCCGCCTTTGGGTTCACAAGGTGCAAGAAATTTGGGGGTATATTTATAAGATGATTATCCTGCCAGAACGTCACTTTCAGCGATGCTCCAGTGCTGCTATGCCCTTCTCCATATTTACAAAGTGCTGGTAAGCCATATTTTGTGGCTTAAAGCCGCCTTGTAACTACGGCCTCTTTCCACGTATCTGTCAGACAAGAGATTAGCAACTTTCTAAAAGTGCTGTTCTCAAACACAGGATTTAAAAACAACCTTTCCTAAAAGATGTGTTATTAAATTCTGAGTTCAGGGATACTAGATACTTATGTCCTATCTTGTTCCTATGGGAAGAAATGCTGGAAGCCACTGTAGCCAGCATCCCCCATGTTAATCTATGGAGCAAGATAGCCTTACAATAGTGAAAAACGAAAATGGCTGCCTTTCACTACCGGAGCATGTCACCTGCACCAGTACATGCTCTACCTTTCACATACATTGCACCCTGCCCAGGGGGGTACCTTGGGCCTTCCATGGGGTGACCAATGTGTACAGAAAGGGAAGGGTTAGGCCTGGCCAGTGGGGACACTGACCAGGAGGACATGGCAGTTTCTAAACTGCCCATAGGCACTGCAGTGGCAGGCCTGAAACACCATTTTAGAGCTACTCCTGTGGGTGGCACAATCAGTGCTGCAGGCCCACTAGTAGCATTTGTCATCACCAGCCCTGGCACACCCAGTGCACTTTAGTAGGGACTTCATGGTGATACAAATATGCCAAACATGTATATCCAATCATGATAACAATTTACATAGAGAGCACTTACACTCTGGCACTGATCAGCAGTGGCAGAGTGTCCAAAGCATCTAAACCAGCAAAAACGAAATCCAGCACAGCATTAAAAATACAGGAGGTAGAGGCAAAAAGATAGGGGAAACCACCCCAAAGATGCCAGGTCTAACAGTATCACTTAGCATGAAAGGGGCGTGCAATAGGGGTTGCTGTGGGTGTTCCATCACAACACCCATTACTTTTAGATGCTGCCCCAGATTTACAAGGGTCTGTAAATCTGAGGGAGTGCCAAAAACAAACGCCATGCAATAGCAGGCGTTAGAATGGCAAAACAAGGAGAAATACTTTTATTTATCCTCATTTTTGCTTTTTTTATGTGTTCTGCATTATGCAGTACACATAGACAGAGCAAAACAGCATTAATGATTGTTTATGTGCAAGAAGGTGTCCCTTCCTGCACATAATCAACCATTAAATAATGATGATTTGTTACTTCTATGTGTGCTGCAGAATGGAGCACATAAGGAAAAAGCAAAAACGAGGAGAAATAAAAGTATTTCTCCTTGTTTGCATTTGTCTCTGAGGAAAAAGCCATGTTATTATTTAAGATTAAGCTTATCAAGGCCTCTCCATAAGCTGAATGCTTGATATGCCCATCGTTTTCTCCACAAACATCTATAACTCTACAAATCCATGACCCACTGTGCTTTGGCGTAATGAAAACTTGAGGGGGCCCCCTGCAAAGTACATGGGGGGGGGCCACCCCATGCTATGGATCTAGTCAGGAGCTCTCTGCCACCCCCGTGTCCCCCTGGAGTTTGGGGCACCCATGCATTGCGGGGGCTATTTTTATGCTACTGTGTGGATACTTAGCAATATGAAAATCACCTGCTTAAATGATGGAAACAGTTGAATGCTCCCTACTAATATAAGCAGTAATAGAATGTTCCAGATCCTCGATGATACATGAGATCTTTGGAAATAACACTTGGCAAGAGCCTTAGCATGCAGAAGCATATCATTGCTGCCACCAAAGAAGCAAACCTGCAAATGAGCATCCTGAGGAAATTAAAAACTTTCCTCCCCCCAATGACTTCAAATCTGCAGATCAAGCCCTGGGAATGACTAGGCTAGATTATGGTTGTGCAGGTCTACAACAGCTCCTCTAAGAGCCTCCCTTAATTCGGATGCTAGACTCATCATGAGATCGAAAGGAAACTGCCACATCTCCCCTAACCTTGAAACTCTCGACTGTCTCTCTTATGAAGAAAGAATTCCCCCCCCAAAATCGCTTGCATGTCCATGAAGCCCATCAGTTCAATGTCCCGAGATACCTGGCTCAGAAGTCGGAGCTCTCTGGTAGCAATAGATCTTCCAGAAGCTCGAGCACTCTACTGCTGAAACCACACAGATTTTCCAAAAAGAAAAAATACAACCACACCTTCTCTGGGATCGTCCTGAGGACCTGGAACCCACTGCCACTGCCCCCAGAAACCCTCACCTTAATTACAGCCCTTTCACACCAAGCCTGCATCCTTTCATCAGACTTTTTAGTGGGCCCCCACTCGATGCACCCTTCTTCACAAGGTTCACAGAGTAAGACCTCTTTGCCATAGGGACCACAGCGGCCCTTTTTTGTACTCCTTTTATTATGATTGTGTCAAGATACACTAAATTTGAAATCCAGATTTAACAGGAACGATGATAACTTCCACACTTCTCCAAACCCACAACCAATCTTACTCTAGCCACATGTAGGTTAGAAGTAAATCTGTGGGAAGGGGATAAGAGAGAGAAACCGAGGCACTGGATGTCATTACACTTCCCAGTTAAATAGCTGGGCTTGATCGGTACTGCAGGAGCTTTAGCAAGAGAACACCTTTAGTGTGGCCAAGGTATTGATCCAGCAATCAAGGACTAATACATTTCTACTGACAAGGCCCAATTTCATTACCCAAGAAGTCACTTCACACTGGGTTCGTGGATTTCCAAAACTATACCAAATTTACCAATCTCCAATTTGTAATTTCATTCTAGTATGCCAATTATGGCGATGCAATCTTTTTATAGTTGGCAGGGTTTGGTAAACTAATACTTGGTTTGAAAATACTCATGAACTAAATAAACACCTCTAATAATAGACACACTCATTTGTACATATATAATTTATGCAAATTCAGATTTCAGGCTATACTAACCCAAATAGGAATAGGAAATCTACTCTCTGGCTATGAGAGCAGAAAGGTCCCTCAAGAAGATTTGAAGAGGCAAAGACTAAGTCAGGAACCACCAGACAGGAATAGTTAGCTCAGGAACAGGACAACAAGCAAGGCCTCTCCTCACACAGGTAGGACAGCAAACCGACGGCAGCGACAATCTCCCAAGCAGTCTGTCCAACAGTCTGAACTTAACTCCTCGCATCAGGCACCTCAATTATACCCTAAAACCCAGATATCCAACCCACACTTTTATCTAAACGAAGGGTTATTCTACACTTGATAGGTTAAGGAAAGGTGTGTATTGTCACATCACTCTCGGCATGTTCATCTCACTAAATGTCCCATTGTTTTATTTATTCATCACGTCAGCTTCCACCCCAGGAAATACAATTAAAGCCACTATCAAAATGTTCTCTTCCTTCATGCCAGTTATGTAGCAAACTTTGAATAACACATGTGCCGCTCAGGCCTTTCCATAGGAAGCGTTTCCTCCTTTTGATTAATCAAATCGCCTTTTCATGCACACTTCTTGGCAGGAACTCAGGATTCTTGAAGGACATTCGTCGTCCACCTTCCCCTTCGCTTTCAAATTGGTATTTTTCAGGCATTTATACTTTTATTCCATTAACACCATAACTTCATGCAGAGCAGAAAACCATGTTTCTATGGAAAACAAGCACAGGCATTATTATTCACTTGTAATGCTTTTTCATTACGCACCAACCCAATGCTGCATTTATCCATGGGCATCCCATGTTATATATTATTTTCCTAGCAAACGTTAATAACATGCACGAAAGCAGCATTAATTCTTTACTTACTTTCATTAGTCAAAAGCATTTGCGCCCTACTTCAGTTCTTTAGTATATGCTTGCGCAATAGCATTTTCCCTCCCTTTAGTCCCCTTTAACGCATAATTTTCACCGCACACTGTTAATAAATGTTACTGAGGGTTGAATTCAAGCAGGTTTCATTTCACAAATACCCTGCTCCATCAGTATTAACAATGGAAATTACCTTTTGTTTTAATATATGACATGCCTGCTGACACTCTTGTATTTTACACCAGCTGTTTTGCAATTAATATCAAAAGTTCTCCTGAGCTGCTACGCAATTAGGGATGTTATGGTAACTGTGAACAATATTGTGCGTTGTTTTGTACTGTTTCCTAAAAGAGCTCCCTTTAAAAATATGCAATAGCCTTTCATGATTCTGATTAGATTTGATGAAGTGGTTGATAACGGTAATATGAAAACACATTTGGTACTATCATGTGGTTCTCCTACAGACTTTACCGATTGTGTGCCATTTTTAACCGAAGCCTTAGTTCTATACTTTTTCTTAGAACAAGAAGCAGTTTTTATCAGATGTGAATTTACTGGCTGCTCTTGCAGAAGCAAAATAAATTGAGTTCTCAGTCCTACTGTGAAATGAACATCTCACTTTGCCAAAAAGGAGGACAAGAAAAATATTCCATTGGAATTCCTTGTTCTGGATGCTGATTCAGTTCTCACCAGAGTGAGCAGGACATTCTTTGGAAAAGTCATGTCAAATTGCCGTACAGGAGACACGTGGATCAGAAAAGTGATCACTTCCCTGCAAGGCTTAGTGTGTGTACTTGGAGGACAGTTGCATACATTGAGGCACTATAAAGGAGTGCCTGATGTGCCCTTTCTTTTTCATTTTGACCCTAGGGCCCTTTGTCCTGGCCTTGGGTCATTCAGAAGAGGTAACAGGTGTGCTTTTTAGAGTATACAAGCACATGACATCACTCATCACTGACAACATCTTCATATACTTGAAGGATCAAATCAGTTATGCCTCTATTGACCCTACTACTGGTTTTTGGTGAGGCATTGGACAACACAATACATTCAGATACGTTATTGAGCCTGCAAATGGACTTATAGAGTACTAGAGAAGCATTAACAGTTTTGAAGCATTTGAAGATAGTTGAGGGCAAGATAAAATGCCTAGGATCCATATAGCACCCCAAATACATGTGCTGTATGGAGCAAATATGTCCCCTTGATAAAGGTTATTAAAAAGGACCTGCACAGCTAGGGACACTTGTGTGTCTCCTGTGTGGAAAGATATAGGTTATTAACGTGATGGGCTTGCAACGACTTCTCTACATCTTACAGGCACTCCTAAACAGAATTAGAAAGCACAAGGTTTAATACGATCCAGAGGTACTTGATGGACTTTGGTAAGGGAAGCACACCAGACACCACAGAGGAATATGAAAGCACCAGAAAAAGGACTTGGTTTATTTTCTATAAATAAGACTACTATTTAGCAGCACAACTCCGTATAATAGAAGAGTGGTCTTTGAGGTACTCAGACAAACATTGGACAGACATGTGTAAAGCCCAAGTAGCAAGGCTTTGTGGGACATGATCTGGGATTCCAAATACAAATAACCAGAACTGAATTGCGGGCACGTGTTTGGTACAGCTAGTCAAAGTGGGATGACCACTTTCCACTCACCATTGATGCTTATTTGAAGTAATTCTGAATTTGGGCTGGGAATAATTATGGGACATGGAAGGAAGGAGATTGCAGGGCCCTTGTGGATTTATTCAACTAAAACAAAATCAGAACATTTGAGAATTCCAAACATACGTTTTGGTTGTGGGTAGAAAAGGCATTAATTGATGCCTCCAGCTAAGGCATTGGTCGCTACGCTATTGATATAGGACAGTGGCACCAATCATGATAAGATGGGAAGTGATGCAGGGCATAGAAACAGACCATGTAACATGAAAACAACTCTGAGGGGATGCAATATCACAAAACTAACAAGATGCAAACTACAAATTCATATACTTATGGTGGACTCCTTGTGAAAACTAACAGTCCAAATACGAGTACAAGTTCTAACAGTATATTGCTAGAAATATAGAAATATAGATAAGTGGACAACTGCATCTTTACATACATGTGGTGCCACCCCTCACCACCAAAAGCAACCTCCACAAAGGAATGAAGCCGTCGCCGAATGGATGAAGAACAGCCGTCTGAAACTGAACTCGGACAAGACTGAGGTCCTCATCCTCAGATCCACCCCCTCAACCTGGGACGACTCCTGGTGGCCGACCACCCTGGGAGCAGCACCGGCCCCCACCGACCAATCACGCAACCTGGGGTTAATCCTTGACTCAATGCTCTCCATGGCCAAGCAAGTCAACGCCGTCTCGTCCTCCTGCTTCAACACCCTCCGCATGCTCTGCAAGATCTACAGGTGGATCCCCACCGAAACAAGAAGAACGGTCACCCAGGCCCTCATCAGCAGTAGGCTGGACTACGGAAACGCCCTCTACGCAGGAGCCCCATCCAAACTCCTGAAACGGCTGCAACACATGCAGAACGCCTCTGCCCGCTGATCCTCGACATCCCTCGGCACAGCCACATCACACCCCACCTGAGAGACCTGCACTGGCTCCCTGTCAACAAGAGGATCACCTTCAAGCTCCTCACCCATACACACAAGGCACTCAACGACACCGGACAATCATACCTCAACAGACAAGTCACCTTCTACACGCCGAACCGCCAGCTCTGCTCGGCTGACCTCGCCCTCGCTACCATCCCCCGCATCCGAAGAGAGACCTCCGGCGGCAGATCATTCTCCCACCTCGCCGCCAAGACCTGGAACACCCTCCCCATCCTCCTACGGCAGACCAAGGATCTACTAACCTTCAGGAGGCTACTTATGACCTGGCTATTCGAGCAGTAGCAGCACCCCTACCCCCTAGTGCCTTAAGACCCTCACAGGTGAGTAGTGTGCTCTACAAATTTCTGATTGATTGATTTCTGATTGGTGCGCGATCTTCTGTAACTGCGTGATATCTTTGTCCACTTCTCAAAAACACTGGTTAGGAGAATTTCAACTGATAAACATCAATCCCTGAATGAAGCAACTGTGTGCCACAATTGCCTAGCAAGGACGCGATGGTCCACGAGAAACACCACCTTCTGCAAGTCTTCTAAGAGTAATGTGGCTCAATGTGACATGCAGTCCTGCACAGCTATCCTATGCCTTCCAAGGATGCAAGGCTTCCGTCCATGTGGTGCCCACTCTTAGTGCACCTTTCGATTCTCTTCTTATTCTGAAAACACGCATGTTCAGGAGATTCAACATAGCACATCATTTAGAGCCAGTGTGCAGTAGGAAGCTTGTTCTGCACCATATCCTGACAGATCAGTAAGCTAGCTCAAGAAAATGATCCTGTTGCTGTCTGTTTTTGTAAGAAGACCAGTGGCGATAAACAATGTATATGGAGACTGCCATAATTTTAGAGCAAAAAGAGAAAAGGAGAGCATGGAGGGTCTAGATCAGCTGGGAGGCAAGGGGGCTCATTTTTAGGCCTTAGCGGCGTCTACTTGTTCAACCAGATTAGCGGAGGTATTTACTCCCCTACCCTGGTGGACTAAAGCCCATCATATTTAGAGATCTATTCCTGTCTGGTGGATATCTCTGTCCTTCAGGGAAGCTGCCGCCAAGGCGGCGCCTCTGAAGGCACTGAAGCTTTGCTGTGCGGGGGCTATGTTCAGTGCAGCTGCACAGCATAGCTTTTTGTTTTTAAGAGTCAAACTCCCAAAGCAGGATTTTGTTTTTGAACAACAAAAAATAAATGCTCTAGTGTGTTGGGGTCATTTGTTTGTTTACTTTTTTGGGGAACTCCAGGCTTTCCCTCGTTGTTCCAAACAGGAAAAAAGTGCATTGGAGCTTCCGACAAACCAATGTCAGTTTCGCTGTCAGTCAAAGGTTTGTATGATGGAGCCAGCACACCCTCCATCAGTGGAACCATAACGGTTCACTTGACTCTATATAAAAACTTTGTGGCAAACAACCCAGTCTGAAAAACTGTAAATGAGCAATAGTGGTAGTGCCTCTATCCGGCAATGAGGAACAATTTGATACCTTACTTTGCTTGCCATCCCAACGTAAGCGG
Source organism: Lissotriton vulgaris (assembly GCF_964263255.1). Taxonomy (NCBI): domain Eukaryota; kingdom Metazoa; phylum Chordata; class Amphibia; order Caudata; family Salamandridae; genus Lissotriton; species Lissotriton vulgaris. Next base: position 1,652,300,590 of record NC_141694.1, read on the forward strand.
GTGGTGTGGCATCTACCTAAACTACCACTGAATTAAGCAGGCATTGGCAACGACAATAGCTTTCAACATTCTATAGTGCACGCGCACAAAAACACATACCAGGCAGTGACATCTATGAAGGTATGAATGCGCATAGTCAAAGCAGGTACCCATGCTGACATGTAGATGCACAACAACACACTTACAATATCTATACACACACACATACACAGACACAAATTAACATACGTATGGACAAATATGCAGACAAATTACAAGACGCACAGGCACCCAGATACTCATTAAAACATAACAGTACTGCAAACATACCATTAGACAATGATACTTAGTCATACACATGCACCTTTAGACACACAGAAAGACCAAGCACACAGGCCCACAACTACCCATATGTTTACCCTGAAATTGACAGTCTGAGTGGTGATAACATGGAGCCGAAGACCTTTTAATGCATTATTGTGAAGTGAACAGGACCATTTCTGGGATGTATTTTCACCTAGCTAAACAAACCCAGCAATTCTATTGAGATCCATACCTCAGCAAATCTGCATTTCCTCAAATAGTACACCTCGATGGGGAGTTCAATTAGTCCTGGTGTCACAAATATTTGACTTCACATTTCCTAAAGAGCCAGCGCTTTAAGGAGTATAAACTGGGTAGAAAATATCAAAACTGTGCACCCATGGAGATGGCTGCATGGGGTACAGGTAGAACAGAGCATAGCGACCAAAGGAGAGCAGGTTGGAGATAGCTGCAGGGGCTCACGGATAGGGCAGGAGCGTAGGGCGCATGGAGGACAAGCTGGAGATAACAACATGGATGCACAGGTAGGAGTGGACAAGAGGGGCAGAAAGAGGAAAGGAAGAAGGGTGGCATCATGGGGCGCAGGATAGAAGAGTAATTGTGAGATCGATCGGAAGCACAAGTCTTACTGGATGGTGTTGAAGTATAAATGATAATGTAGTTAGGGCTATAGGTCGACGGCATACACTGGTGAGAAACAAGGATGGAAGTATGGTGGTGGAATGCAGTGCGAAAGCACATAGAAGAAGCTGTCCCCCCACTGTATAGATGAAGAAGCAAGCTAGGACAAGAGAGCTATGACATTGAGAGTAGAAGGATTTGTGAAAAGGACTAATTGACGCTCCCTTTCTCTTACCTGGGCGCCTTTACACACAGATACCAAGGTACCCTGGCCCTACCTTGGAAGCAATCCTACAATCTCAACAACGGCCCTTTTTTGGCAGTCCGGAGACTGTCTATGTCCATTGCTCAGCTGCAGAGTTTATTTAACTCACAGTAGCTCTCAAGTGTTCTGTGAGATAGTGTCTGCTATGATTAGCAGCTGTACACATGGGAGGAGCAACAAATACCTAAAAGAGAGGTGTATGGAATATGACCTCATGAGATTAATGGTGATGGCAAGAAAAAGAGGCTGAGAATGGGGCTCACGGGAGGAACAGACCAGTGCACTTTTAGAGTGGATAAGCTTTACACTACAAAGGGGCGCACCAGCTAAGGCATGAGACAGCAGTTGCAGATTGCCACTCCAGGCAAAGAAACCCATTGATTGTACTTTACTCTGAGAGTTTCAGGATGTTTTGAGGCCCCAGAACAGAACATGATTCAGGCGGAAAAGTACTTTGCATGGGTGGAGCAACAGCAAGGAGCAGATCTTTCAATCACGGCCAAGATGGAACTCCAATTTTACCATAAAGTCTGCTTTGAGAGTCCACTCGGTAAGAGCCCACAATGAGGACGAGGCTTGACAAGTATGGATCTCATCTGAATCAAGGCTGTCCTTAGAATGGGAAGTTGGATCTGTTGGATAGGTCAGAATTTCCAGACACAATATGCACCCCAAAAAGCTTCAAATCTTGAAACGCATAATATTGAAGCCAGCCTATATACACCGAAATGAGGACATCTCTGTCACGCAGAGCTGTATGAGACTACACGTACCATGCTGAGGCTGCCAAGAAGTTTACGCATTATGCCAACCAATGCACCATCTGGGTCCTTTATCCACTCACTGGACAAAGAACAAGATTTCACAATTTTTCACACCCATAACCCCTTTCTTCCAAAAACCTTTGAACAACGAGTGAACATAATAAAAAATAAGTGACTGTACAGCTGCATTTGTAAAATTAGTGTACACAAGTTTAGGAAGGGGGAATTACTTATTCTACCACCAATTCACACAAGGACATCACCTTATTATGTACACATCTTCAAAATGCCATGGGCTGAACCGAATAATGGACAACTTATTGAGCCAATGCCTGAAGAGTCCGCACCCAAATCTGCCAGTGGCTGAAGAGGTACATCCAAAGACCCTTGGTGCAACTTGTATTTTGTGCGCTGTATGTGTTGTGTTTGTTCTGCAAACATCAGGTCAAACCCTACCGCCAGAATTGTCTCTAGGAAGACATTGTAGGGTAAATGTAGCTAAGCCAAAGCAAATTCATATAGAAATTCTGTAAAATGAATATGCATTCAAGAACCAACCCACATTGATCTTCCACAAACATTCATGAATCAAAAAAATATGATGGGGCGTGGCTTCGATGCCGACGCAAAATGACGGTCTTTGTTTGAGCTCCGCTTGTTTGGCAGGACTTGTGTCTTCAAGGAGCCGCATCTACGCTGTCTCCATTTATCGGAGCACTGGGCATTTGTTTCTGATGATGCAGTGAGCGCCTGGGATCGGTTTGAAGTGCTCCCCTACCCTTGGTCCTCGGCTGGAGGCTCCGTTGTTCTTTCCTCATCCTGACGCGGCGGCCGCCATTTTGGGCCATTGTGCTCGCATTTTTCTTCAGCTGCTCGGTAATTCACTTGTATTATTGCTCTATTGTAGCCCCTTTCGCCAGCGGCATGTTTTTGGTTATTTACCATCAAGGTACCTCAGTCATGTAGTAATTATTGCTTTTTTCATGTTTTTTCGACATGGGAAAGCTCTTACTATGCATACAGCTTTAAAATTACTTCATTGAATTTCTACCATATTCTATGAGTGCATGTTTTTCAACTTCCTGAAATATATGGCTCACAGAGGTTTTTTCTACTCCTCAATTCAACTGTAGTGTGACACTACTTGTTGTCATGAGATGAGATTTCGCAGTGCGCATATTTATATTGGGATGTGATCCCTTTAAGGAATTTTCTTCTCAACACCGCCCTCCTGCAATTTAAGTGAAGGTACACCTTTGAATATCTACTGTACTTTGAATAACTGGCTTTGTGCAACGATCTGGGTTGCATTGCTTTCAGTTTTACACCAGATAGCCTTACTCTTTGACATCTGCTGAACTGTGGGCGGCCGCCATTATTGGCCGCTGAGCTCACATTTCCATATTTTTCTTCTGCAACAGACTGTTGATTTGTTGTACTTGCACTTGACTATTTCCTTTCATCAGTGATTTTCCCTGAAGCACAAATTGTGCGCACATCCTGTGGTATCCGATTTTCTTTACTACAATGGCTAGCGATTCACATTCTGCCAGGTCGTCTGTTACGGGTACCAAACCAATGAGGCATAAAAATGATCCACCGTCACCTATCCACTCCTCACAGAATCCTGTTCTGGATTCTATTTTAGATGAGGTGCAGGCCTTCAACCTTTCATGACAGCAACTAATGAAAAATTGTCACAAATAGAGGAGAGATGGATTGTTATGGAAAGCAAGGTACTTGATCTGGAACAGCGTGTCAGCGATTTACAGGATATTTCTACTAAGATTCCAACTCTTGAACAAGAAATTCATAAACTGAAAATCCACGCTGAGGACTTGGAAAATCGTAATTGACGAAACAACCTACGCCTAAATGGTCTTCCAGAAAATGTTGAAGGTTCCAATATGGTCTTGTTTCTTCAGAAATTTCTTCCTGAGCTTCTCAATCTTCCATCTTCCAACTCTCCCCTCAACATACCAAGAGCTCACCGTCTGGGTCGTCTCCATTCCAATCCTTCAAGACCACGTGGTATCATTATGCTCTTTCTGGAGTTTACTGAACTTATGAATGTTCTGAAGGCTGCTAAACTCAAACGTCATCTCATTTGGTCCGGTTATAACATCTTCATCTCACAAGACGTCTCCAATGCAACTAATGCACGCCGAAAAGAGTTCCTTGCTCTTCGCCCCCAAATGAGACATCTTAATATTCAATATGGCATACTTCATCCCTGCCTCTGCAAGATCACTCATGATGGACGCTCACGATCCTTCGATGATCCTGGAAAACTTAAACTTTTCCTTCAGTCCTTTTCTTTCACTGGAATTGACACTAACACCTGATTTTCTGTTTTGTTTTTATCTATTTGTGTGTTCCTAATTGACGTATCCGAATTTCATCTTCAAACTATCTGTGTTCCTTTTCTGTATTACTGTTAATTTTTATTACCTTCGACTCTGTTCTTTTGTTTTTCCTTTTTCTTACCCCTCTTTCCTATATTGTGCCCCTTTATCGGTTCTCATTTTCTTATGTCCTTTATTTGTCTTTATGAGATCCGCCTTGCCTCACGTCACCATGCTCCCTTTTCATTGTTTTCTCCTATTCTTACAGATCTGGCTGTTCTGCTTTGATCTGTTTGTTCGTCTTTCTTTCCTTTTTCTATTCCTTTTTTCTTCTTTTTTTACTTCTTTTGCTCTGTCTTTTACCATATACCCTTTTTTTCAAGTTATTTCTATTTTTTCTCTATTATTCTTTGTTACTATTTCAGGGTTACTATACTATGGTAATGTGGGTTTGTCTGTAGTTTTTTCATTTGTAATCTTTTCTTGTGGTGTGTTCTTTTTTGTAGCTGTGTCCTCGAAGTGTATCTACTCCTGGGGCCCGATGTAGGTAAATGGCATTTACCGATTTGTAAATACCGAATTTTACCGATTCGGTATTTACAAATCCGTAAATGCTATGTAGGTATTTTTACCGATTTTTTTACCGAATCTATAACATTCGGTAATTACCGAATCGCTATTTACCGATTTGGTAATTGCCATTGATTCCTATGGGCCTTGAGACCCCTAGAAACCAATGTCAATTACCAAATCGGTAAATACTGATTCAGTAAAATTACCGAATTTACAAGGGGGACAGGGTGTCACTTTGACACCCTGTTGCACCCCTGATTCAGGTTTGTGTGCCATGTGACACACATACATGCCATTAGGGCATGTATGTGTGCCACATGGCGCAGGTGTACATGCACAGATGTGCATGTACACAGGAATTCGTTATTTACCACGCCATAGTATTACATGGTAAATAACGAAATTCTTAGGGGCCTGTGACACTCTTTCAAGTGCCACCTACATACAGATTTACCGATTTGGTAAATTTACCGATTCGGTATTTTACAGAATCGGTAAATTTACCGAATTGATAAATTTATAGATTCTGTAAAATATAGGCCCCCACATCTCAATCACCAAATAAAGGTTGGTAACGGCCGAAATCGGCTGTTACAGACCGGTATTTGGTGATGTGTTATACCCTCCCATCCCATCCCTTATAATGTGTTATACCCTCCCATCCCTCCATTATGTGTAACATTGTCACATGGAATTTCCGAGGTCTTGGGAATCCAGTCAAAAGGCAAAAGGTACTGTCTCATTTATCTAAACTCAATTCCCAGATTTCTTTTCTTCAAGAACTCATTGTACTGATGTGGAGACAATAAAGTTGCAAAAGCAATGGGTGGGTCAAGTTGTTTTCTCTGCTGCATCCAACAAAAAAGGAGGTGTCGCTATATTGTTTCATACATCCTTAGCAGTACAAATTTAGTCTACTTAAAATGATGATGTAGGACGATGAGTAATGGCTAAGTTTGTGGTACAAAATAACACATTAGTTTTGTTAAATATTTATGGCCCTGTTAAACCTGATCCCAAATTTTGGACTGATATTAAAATCCTGCTCTCTTCAATTGATTGCCCTAATATTATTGTTGCTGGCGACTTTAACCAATGGTTAGACCCTTTTTCTGATAGATTGTCCAAATATAAATTTCAACCTGATAAATCTCATAAATCTTTTCAGTCTGCCATTGCCTCTCGTCCATTATATGATGTTTGGAAAACTTGTAATCCTGATTTAATTGAATTCACTTCATTTTCTAATATGCATCATACTCGTTCTAGGATTGATTATATTTTGGTTAGTAAATCCCTCCTTCCTTCCATTCAAAAATCTGAAATTGGATCCATTTTATATCAGACCATGCCCCTGTGTATGCTGTTTTAGATCTTTCACTTACTTCCTCTCAATTTAGCCGATGGAAACGTAACACTTTTTTATTATCAGACACGGCTTTTATTAAGGAAACCACCACTTTTATTAATGACTTTTTTAGTCTCAATAACCCATTAGATACTTCTGTCCCTAATAATTGAGATGCTTTTAAAGCTACCTTTTGTGCTTTTACCATTTATTATGTATCACAGAAGAAGAAGACCACAATTTATTTACGTCTCGTTCCCCTAATGTCCTTCATGATTTAATTCAAGTAAAAACTGAACTTAACAAATTAGCAATGGTTGAAGCATGTAATATGCTGCTTAAAATTAAATCTAAATACCATGGAGGTCAGAATAAATCGGGTAAGATGTTAGCTAATTATTTAAAAATCAAATCTGAACATAAGACTATTGGTCCTATTTTTAATGAATCTATTAAAAAACTAGTCTCATCAGATGAAGATATTGCCGAGGCCTTTCATGAATATTATCAATCTCAAACACCTTTTTCTCAGGTCTCCCTTCCCCTCCATCTCTTCCTGATGAATTTGCTGCATTAGAGAAGATATCACACTCCAGGAAGTAACCAATGCTATTCAATCTTTGAAAAAATCAAAGGCACCAGGTCCTGATGGGTTATCTGTAGAGTTTTACTGCACCTTTACTTCAACTTTTGCCCCCAAACTTTTACAACTCTTTAACGCCTTCATTGCTGATGCTAGAGAATCCGGGTCTTTTATGGATGCCTTAATTGTTATAATACCTAAACCTGACAAATATCACTCTTACTGTAAAGATTTTCATCCTATATCGTTAATTAATTAATTAATTATGACTGTAACATTTTTGCCAAAAGTCTTGCATCCCGGCTTGAAACCATCATTCCTCTTTTGATCAAAACTGATCAGGTTGGATTTGTAAAAGGTAGATTAGCGTCTGATAATGCCCGGATGTTTACTAATATCATTTCTTATGGCAAAAAGTATCAGTCTCCACTTGCAGCCCTATCCTAAGATGCCGAGAAGGCATTTGACCGTATTAGTTGGCAATTCATGTTTCAAACTCTCAAATGGTTTGGTTTTGGACCCTCTTTTATTTCCTATATTAAACGTTTGTACTCTTGTCCTCCAGCCAGTATTTTTGTTAATAATCATTTTTCCAAATGTTTTTCTTTATCCAGAGGCACAAGGCAGGGATGTCCACTTTCCCCTCTAATATTTATCTTGTGCCTTGAACCATTCTTAGAGCGTATTCGCTCTAATTCTCAGATTACTGGCTTCAGACTTAACTCTATTGAAACTAAAATATCTGCCTATGCAGATGATATCCTCATTTACATGTCTAACCCTGTTGAATCTCTTCCACATTTTATGAATGAAGTTCAATTATATTCTTCTGTTTCTGGTTACAAACTCAATTTATCAAAAACAGAAGTTCTACCCTTAAATTTTATTTGCTATCAATTTATGTTTAGTGATACTAATTTTGCTTGGTGTCCTTCCAAAATTAAGTACCTTGGCATCTGATTTTCATCGACCCTAAATGATAGAATTAAATCCACATTTACTGCATTAATAAATAAGCTCTAATCACTCCTCCTTATTTGGTCTCCCCTGTATCTTTCCTGGTGGGGAAGATTGGACACTATCAAAATGATGATTGTTCCTCACGTTTTGTACACATTATCTATGCTCCCTATCAAAATCCCTATTGTATATTTTACTCGAATAAACTCTATGTGTATAAAATTTTAGTGGAACAATGAACATTCACATATTGCTCTAAATAAACTTATTTGTCCTAAAGCTGATGGTGGGGTACGTTTCCCTAACTTTAAAGTCTATCACTCAGCTTTTTTGATTAAACAAGATTTTTCATTAGCATATGATTTTTTAGAAACTCCTGTCCCCAGATAGATCCTTTTTGAACGTTCCTCATTAAAAAAAATTTCTTTTTCAACATGTTCTTTTTATGTCTAATTCCACTTTCTTGTCCAATCACCCTGTCTTGAAATACTCTAAAACTTTATTATATAACACATTTTCTAAAGATTTTACTCTGCTTCAATGTTTTTTGTTCTCTACTGTATGGTATAATGCATTTCTTAAATACAAAGGCAAATCATTTTACTACAAATACTGGAAAGAAAAGGATATTATCTTTTTGCATCAATTTCTACACAATTACTCTATTGTTCCCTTTCATGATTTACAAACACGGTATCAATTGTCTGCCTCCCTTTTCAATGAATATAATATCATTGTCAATGCCATACAATCTCACCTAACTAATTTTGCTCTTCCACCTGACAAACCATCTATGTCTCCTTCTACTCCTCTATACCTTATTTTCAACTCACAGACCTAAAGTTGCTCTTGTGTATAAGTTATTGTTATCAAATGTTAATAACCAACCTAAGTCCCATATTGAGATTGCATGGGAAACTGATTTGTCTGTTTCTTTGCCTGTTATGACCTGGGAAATACTATGGTCCAAGTTATTCAAAGTTTCTGTTGCTGCCCGTATAACCCAATCTTTGTATTTTATTTATCATAGAGCTATTATTACTCCTGTTAATATTTGTAAGTTTTCACCAACCTCCTCTTCACTATACTGGTCATGTTCCACTGAAACGGGCATGTTAAAACATCAACTTTATGAGTGTTCTTCTGTTTTATCCTTTTGGAATTCAGTTTGGAATATTTGCATGTCAATATTTAACTTTAATGCTCCTTTATCACTTTTGCATGTTTTTTTAGGTTCATTATCACCTGATGTGTATGTGTTATCTTCTGTTTCTAGATTATTTGATCTTTTTATTGCATTAGCTTTCAAAGTAATTGTATCATCCTGGAAAGATAATTCCAAATTTTCATTATTAACTTGGTGGAATTTAATTTGTGATGAACACAGGATTGCTACTGTTTCCTCTTCTTCTATTTCTCAAAAAATCAAATCTGATCTTCTTTGTCTTCCCTTTACTACTTACCTTTCTTCTCGCTCTCCTATACATTAACTCTTTTTTCTTTCTTTCTCTTTTATATTATCCTATATCATTTTAGTTCTTTCTTTATCTATCTTTTTCCCTCTTTTCTCCGCTTCCTATCTTTCTCTTTCTCTTTCTTGCTCTTCTTTCTCCCTTATCTCTTTTTAATCATTTTATTACTTTTCATCATATGTTATTAGCCTGATTGTTTATTTTAATTATGCTATATTTGTTTATTATGGCCGCTACCCTTCCTTTACTCTTATTATTTCTATTTTCCCTGTTATCTTATGTATTTGAAAAATCTTAATAAAAATGTCTTTAAAAAAAGTATGATGGTCACGGCAAGCAATCCATACACCGATATTGATAGGAGATTACGACTGTCGCATTTCCTGCTGGAGGCAATACCAAAGACCCTACATCATGTCCAACTCTATCGACTTACACTGGTATTGCTTGCCTATGTCTGGAGAACAAATTAAGGTCGGAATTCTCAGGTGGCCCTGGAGTGACCTAATGTAATCATGCATTTGCTGTCTTTAATGTGTTTCTCTCAGAATGTTTGCATGTCTTAAAACACACAAATTGCATTTACTAAATTAAATAACATGCATTTTTTTATCATTGTATTCCATTTCAGCATTCCCTACAGTGTAAATGCATTAGAAAGACAATTGAAAACCTCTTTCACGTAGTTTGATTGTTCAAAGCCTTGAGTGATTTCTTTTTCTCTCTCAAATTCTTCCAGCTAATGGAAAGTATAGTCACATTCCAAGTGCTTAAGGGATAACTAATTAAATTATATACCATAATGAGAAGGAAGGTCTTTAATATATTGTAATACCCCACATGCTCTGAAACTAATATATGCTTAACTGGCCCTGTCACTCTTGGTGAAGTATCAGACCTTTTCGTGTTGTTTTCATAAAGTGCTGCACAATACTTTATTGCAGAGCAAGATCACACACCTTTTAATTGTCAGTTTGTCGGCGTTGGAGCCTTCTTTTCTTATTTGTTTGTTTACCCTTTTCCTTACCACCTGTGAATTAGTTAATTTTACATTAGATTAATGTAACCATGGTCATGTTTTAATTGATAACAAAAGACACAATCCCAGAATTACTTGTAGTCCGTATTTTGAACACATTTAATCAATGTTATTACGCTTTGTTTTATTTTTCTTGCATTGTACCTTTTAGATACTTACTGCCTCGATTTAATTATCATTTTTCTAATTTCACAATTCTAATATTTTTTCGTTTGAATTCAACAAATTTTCTCAAACCTGGTTGCCAAAATTTACAGGGATTTGGATATTAAATTAGTGATAATTGATGGAATCATTTCGCTTTTCCAGCATCCACATTTTGGCACCTTAGATATAGAATCTCAGTACACCTGATATCTAAGTAATTTCCTGAAACACTTTATCAAATGTAGTAGGACTAATGCTTAGAAGTACAAAAACCTGTTTTTCACACAGTGAGACGGAAATATAGGACCAGTTTGCACTGCTTTGCATCACATAAGTGATGCAACCTGGTGCAAAATTTACTTTCCAACGTAAATCCTTTACTTTCCAACGTAAATCCTGAATTGTGTTTAAAGGTTTCCTAAAGTAATGCAAAGTAGCTTCAAGGGAGGATTCCATGGGTTGTATGTGCATGGGCATTCCCAAGCAGCCACCCATACATTTTAACACAAAATCCTATCTACTTAAAAAGATAACTAGGACTTTGCATCAAAAATGTATGCCTCCTCAAGGTAGGAGTGAGGTTTGAGAAAAGCTTTATTTTCTCAAAACTCTTCCTACTTTGCATGAGTGCTGCACTCTACATCACACATATAATCTTTGAAAAGTTTTAAATTATGTCTAAGTATGGTTTTTGAAATGAAAGGGTACCCTTCTGTTACAAAAATTATGCTGACATCAAGTAGACACACTTGCACTATTGTGCAATAATGTGTCACTTGGTGCAAGACAGACAAAGGTACACAGGGAGGGGGAAGAGAAAAGCAACGCCATATCTTTGTAGATGCAGCAACTATTGCTGCTGTGCTTCATTTTTCCAAAAACGAGTAAATTTGGCCCCACGTTTGAATAACCTTTGAGAAAAACCACAAGTTTGGCTAAATATCACTAACATACAGATAAGTGATATGCGAAGTTGCGGAGAGTAAATTTGGCCCCACGTTTGTATAACCTTTGAGTAAAACCACAAGTTTGGCTAAATATCACTAACATGCAGATAAGGGATATGCGACGTTGCGGAGATGAAGACTCGCATCTTCACAATTGTTTTTTGTTTGGCATAGTGGGTGAATTTCTGAAGAAGGGCTAATGCCTCACTTATTCTTCACTGAAGCAGTTAACCGTCCCACTGCCATGACAGGCTGTTCAAGGAAACAGATGGGTTGACACCACTTGGCATCGGCTTCCATTTTCCTTTTGTGACCACATCAACAAAGACCCACGCCACTGCCTCCCCCTTTTACCAAGTCCATAGATTCTCACAAGGCTTTGTAGCCTGTTGACTAGACCGGACCTGATGTGTGCAACACCGTGTTTAATCCTCTTACCCGCCTTCTTGCCCCACGTATCCTGCACTGTCCCCTGCTGCAATTCTTACTGACCTGGTTACTCAAGAAGAGATCCAATCCCTCACAATGACCAACTCCAAATGCCAATGAGAAATCCTAGAGAAGGAAATCATCAGAGGAGATGTAGGTCCCACATTTTCACTACACCTGAATTTGGAAAAGTAATTAGTGGTTGATTTTGGACACTATGTGCTCGATGGAAAGGACAGTTTTCCAACATCGATTAGCTGTTTGGGCAGGTGTGAGGAAAGCTGCTGACATGATATGATTCTCTCATACCTATAATGTGTTTATTCTCACTCCTCTAATAAGGCTGATTTATTACATTAAACTATTGTGCAACACAACCGCTAACAGCTCCTTTTGCGAAATGGTTAATAGAAGAATTATTGCAACACAGGAGATGACTATAATTAAAGCAAACATTTACAAATGCAATAGGTTTCGCCTGCCCCATCCCTATCTCAAAAACTCCGACTGGCAAATACCTTTCTGTCCTTGGTTTTGGAGAGAGATGGGAAGGTATGTACATTAGCTCGTATGTTACAGATCTTCATTTGCTCTTATTTCTCTCATCCTTGAGCCTGCATAAACTTTCACATATTTAAAAGTATTTCCATTCATGCCATTGCACATTTATAACATAGCTGCGCTAATTATGTCAGAGCCAGTGTTATACAGGTATGGGTACTTTGGATGCCCACAGCATGTCAAAAAGGACCCCTGTTGTGTAATAAATGCCTACAATATGGCAAGGATGCCCAATACTTCTAGTATTGTGTCATTGATGCTTACAAATTGACAGGAATAACCACAAATGTGTCATCCTTTGTGCAACTGATGCCTAGAGTATGCCAATATTTATAACCATACTAATAAAGGTCGCATTATACCATTTGTTGGTATCACCTTAATAATAACATTGAAATTATGGTAAGAAACAAAACAATTTTGTCAGAGCCAGCATTATGCCAGAAAAAAAAACTATCATACCATAGACACTCACAATATGCTATGAACAACCACAGTATTTTCAGGGCCAGTATTTTACCAGTGATGGACACCTTGCCATAGCTATGTTCAGATTGACAAATATGATAGCAGTGTTCACCCTGATGTATACACGTGTAGCTGTGGCAACAACAATAAATGCAATATCGATGTACGCTGTAATCTGTGCATGCACAATGATGTCAATACAAGTAAATGCAATACCAATGTAGGCTGTAACCTATGCACACAGTCAATACTAGTAAATCCAATGTCGATGTACACCGTAACTTATGCATTCACAATGATGTCAATCTCAGTGAATGCAATGTTGATGTACGGGGTAAGAACTGTACATATAATAGTGAGAATATTGGTAAATATGATACCATTGACCACCGTGTTACACGTGCACTCACTCATGAACGCATACCATTGCTGTTGGAATCATCCAAGATGACCTCCCCATCAACTTCAAGTTAGAGATATGTGGTCAGACAGGCCCAGTGATAAAAACCAACCCAAGCCTACCAATTGACAGGTCACAGGTGGAGTTACACTTAGCTGAAAGACAAACACGCACCCAAAGAAAACCCTGATCGATCCCACAGATAGATAGGCACACCATAAACAGGACCGAGGAGATTGTCCCCAATAAAACATAGTCAGCCAAAGGCTTGCATTCCCAAAGTTCCTCAAAGTTAGATGCCACATGTAATTAGGCCAATCAGGACCCGACATGTACTCGTTCACCACACTGGACATCTAAACATGCACACACTAGCTATCCCGAGGTTGAAAGCCATCTGTGACCCCCATATCAGACGGTTGTACTTGGTGTTTATAACTATGAGGCTTTCCAAAGAGTGCAAAAGTGGTTTCTTGTACTCACAAAATACATATATGCGTAGCCAAAATGTCTGTACTCTAAGACTGTCTTCAGACATGCCTCTGTCGATACTGTCCCAGGCGTTGGGTTTAATAAAGCAACTTGTTCCTGTTTTGCCAAATGCCTCCTGTATTTTCATTTATTTAAGATAAATTCATATTCGAACAACAGCTAACCCCACAATTCCATGATTTACTACCAATGTTCCAGGGCCAATATTTTTTCGGTGGTGGGCATTATGCTATAAATGCCCTCAAGTTGGCAAACAATACACCATTATGTGAGTGTCAGGATTCTACCAGGTGTGGCAGTAGGTATCATCCCATGAATGCCGACATTTTGTCCTCAAATGCCATTATTATGTGAGCGGCAACATTTTACAATGGCAGGCAATAAGCAAAATATTCCTATGCTCAAAGTAATGCATTGTGACACACACACACACACACACACAGATTTAAGTAATCTCTTATTACTGTCTTGCACTGCGGTCCCGCTTCCTGCTGATGCTCTGGCCTGAGGCAAACGAGAATACCTTGGAAAATAGAGAAACCTAAATGAAGAGGGGATGCCTTTGGTAGGTGTATAAGTAAATGAGCAAGAAGGGATGCCTTAGACGGGAAGCCCTGGCAAGGTTGAGTCCTTCTAAATAAGTGAGGTGGCCATCCGGTGCAGTTTGGTGGCCACAGGAGGGGGAAGAGAAGTTATGAAGCAATGATGGGTGTTTTTAGGTCTAGTAGGCAGGAGATCCTCTGTCTCTGCCAGTGGCTTTCCATCCGGCAGGTTTTCAATGTTCTTTTGTTCTATTTTTTCTTTTGTTTCATTTTGCTAGAAAGACAGAAGGCTCACATCTGTTACGGGAAACCATGAAATATATTTTAGGACCACTTCACATGGCAATGGGTTTTTTTGTTTTTTTTGTTTTTGGAAGGCTGGGATGGAAGAACTTAGGAAAGATTGAAAGAGTGAAGGACTGAGAAGTGACTAAGTGGGTGAAGGGAAATAGATCTTGTATGTTTGGTTTGCAATGCATCAAAACCTTTGTAAATTCTACCTTAACTGAAGCAGATGCACAGTGCACGGCCAACACTGCTGTCACAAATTGAACCATACTGCACTTCGGTCATGGGTGGAGAAATGCTAAGGGGAATAAGGGGAGGTGCTAAATGATGATGTCTGGTATACAAATCTGCCTCGTTAAGGGATTAGAACAAAAAATAAAATAACCTCCACTTTGAACCATAGCTTTGATAACCATGAAACAAAGTAAGGAAAGTAGATGAGAAGCATACTCCTCTCCAGAAGAGCTACCTTGTTTATTCATCCAAGCAATTATTCAATCATCCTTTCATTCTTCCTACTATATTCACCCAGACACCATGATTTAAGCTTTACTTTCTCTCGTTCAGCCTTTCACCAACATTTCCAATCCATTATCCATTCACTCAGTATCCAGCCTTGCTTTCATCCATCACTCACACATCCTTTCACCCACCCATCCATTCTTTCCTTCCACTCATATACCATTTCAACCATCCTCTCTTTTACCCTTCTGTTCTTTCCCGTTTCCATCAAGCCATAATTTTTAGTGTACATTATGTGAGCTTTTGCTGAGTTGCAGATAGAAGAGGCAATAACTCAACCATTGCTTTAGCTGGTAAAGAGGGGGGAGGTCACAATCACAAGTGATTCACAACAATGCCTTGTAGCTCGTGAGTCCAATAGTAATTGTCAATAATCTATCAATACAACTTACCCCCTCCAACTCAATCTCCTATTCTTCCTGCAGTGGCACGTGAGCCAGAGGCACTGCGTGGCTCGAAAAAAAAACATTTTACATTTTTTAGGTGCCAAATTCGCCTCACCTTAATTTCTTTACACAAAGAAATACAACCGCAATACTTCACTATAGTTCGGTTACCACTGCAGTATCTTCTATCAAAAATATCACTCTGGGTACTTTGTTGGTTCACAATGTTGGAAAAGCCAGGTGGTCAAGCCAACCAAACTTTTTTCGTAATGGAGGGGCAGAGCTATAGCCTATGATCATGATGACTCTGAGTCATTGAAGTGCAATGAAGAGGTGGAATAATAATGGTCAATAAAAGTACATATGGAGTTGGTTGGCAATTGCAATGGGACCTCAAACTTTCTAGCAATGCTGCACAGTCATGGGAACTGCTGGTATACTGTATGAATGAATAACACAGCTTATCATTGGGGCTGGAGGGACTGTTCCCTTACCACGGCCACTCTCTCATTAACTGTTAGAGCATGAGGAAGAAAAAGAAAACCTTCTCAACAAACATTAGTAGAAAGTAGAGTACCAAAAATCTGTTCTTAATCTTAAAGTACCACAAGATATATAGGGGAGGAGGAAAGATGAACAACAATTCAGAAGGAACTACAGACTAGTGCAGATCGGAAAAAGTCAGCTACCTAAAACAAGATAATGCAGGGATAACATGATTGAATAGGGAAAAAGGGGACAGTATAAAAAAAAATAAACAAGGAAAAATTTAAAGTAGTATAATAATAGGCAGAGGTGAAAGTTTGGGAAGCAATAATAATAAATAATAGGACTTACTGGGCTGAACAGAGCCCTCAGCAGTGGTGCTGGTGGTTGATGCCTCCTCCCCAGCTCTTACAGGATCCAAATCTGCACTGCCCCTCTTCTTTCCCTTGGGTGCTCATATAAGAAATAAACAATATAAATAAAATAGATTAGTGGTACAGTTAATCTCCACAAAATCATAATGACAGGCAAATGCAGTAACATTGTACTTATCTAAATCAGATCACCAATAGAATTAGTATCGACTGCCGTTGAGTTGGCCATACTAATCTTAAAATCCCTATTCCAAATTGCCTTAGCAAAAACTTCATTTGGAACTAATGCATTGCAATAAATGATCTTTGATTCTATTCTCAGTTCTTAACCCCCTTGATGGACCAACTCTGTCTCCCTTTTTTTAAATGAATAGATGCGTACTAGTACTACACATCACTGTGAAATTGCTTTGGACTGTACGAGCTACATAAAGAAAGTCACAGAGAACGATAACTCATTGATATAACTAATTCTATGGTGGCAGGAGGGCAGAGGAGTCTGCAATGGTTTCTTAAATAATCAGCCAAAGCAAGCGGCAACGAGTACGATTAGGTAGCTCCGAGCAACTACCTAACTCAAACTGGATCACATAATAATATTCTTAATGTAAACTAAACGTAACTTACCTCTGACTGTGAGCAGCATGCTATTCACATATTTCTTTTTACATTGTAGAACACAAATACAGGAAATAATTAGTACTCACCGAGCTCTGCAATCTCCATGCCTAGCAGGTCATGCTCCCAGTCTAGGATTTCCGCCCAGTGGTCCATCAGCTGTTGGGTAGTACGCTGGACTTGACTGGTGCACCACACACACCTGCGCATCCAGCCACAACGCAGCCAATGCTCTCACAGGAGGTAACAACTGCCAGGCCTAGAGTCTGCTGCCAGCATGGAGGGGAGGTGGTGCTGCATGAAGAAAACACAGTGCTGCCACTTCCACCTCACAAAAGATTGCCTGGGGCTACAACCCTTGGCGGTGCCTCGGTTTGCAAGGTAGGTGGCTGCTGGCTGTTTGGAAGGGCTTGCATCACTGCTTCCCTGGTTGCCCTGCTTGCCGTGGCACTGGGTGGGGTAAAGAAAAGGAACAGGAAAAGGCAGGAAGGAATAAGGAAGTAAAAGGAAACATGAACAAAAATACAAAAAGTCACGAAGGGTAAGTTTTAATTAGGAAATTCAATCAGGAATGTGTGATCTGTTCATTTTATGATGTGCTCCTTCGTTTATTGATTGATATACAGGTCCACCTTGCGTTGCCGGTACATCACTTTTCTCATATTAAAAGTGATGCACCTGCAGCACAAGGTGCTTGTAAATAAGCCTCTGAATGTGTTCGCTAAAGTTTCACATTGTATACCACACTCATACAGCTGTGCAAATTCAGCACGTTATATGATAATATTGTACCTGGTTTAAGTTTCTGTCCAAAAATATGAAGAAAGAGCTATTTCCAACACCAACAAAAAACTACGTACGAAGTTAGAATAGTAAGTCTACATTCTTCTAAGTGTCAGGCTTGGGCGAAATGCATATTATGCCAGAAAAAGTCGCATAGTTTCGGTAATTTCGTGTTATGCTTGTTAAGCAAAATTCCTTTTTTTATGCCACAATTTTGCGAACGTCATTATGTGCCCATCGGGGTAAAAATGTTCACAGATGCATGGGCACAACATAACGTGAGCTGCTGTTCGCATACTTTGCCTAGCCCCCAACAGTGGTCACGAAAAGAAGTCCTACTGCAGGAGGATACTCCCTGACTGAGAAGTAAGAGCTCCATAAGTGAGGTTCCGTGACGATTTGAACCCGTGTTTTCAACATTGTCGTAAATTCATAATTTTGGTATCAGTGAACCGCAAATGATCCATTTAGCATATCCTGGTGTTTTCGCTATGCTACGAGCAAGAGCACTCCTGTTATGAACACATTTCTGATTCACCCATGGCATCCATCTTAGATTACGGCAGCCATTTTGTATTTCTTGCCCTCACATAGTCAATGGACACGCAGTGACCTCTTTTACTTAAGGACACGTAAGCTTTAGCCGGCGATTCACCTTGCTAGTGACACGTGTACCTTAGGACAGAAAACGCCATGGCTGCATGACTCGGCAGAAGCTGCCTCCTCTGCCTGAGGCCAGTCCTGCTATACTGGTTCTCGTGTTCGTTGGCCTGATCATGATTAGGCGGCCGAAGCTGGTAGCCTTGCCCATTTACGACCCACAAACATCCCTTATCCTGCTTTTCTATCTCCTGCACCTGGCTCTGCTCCTTTCCTTCTGGGCCTTTATTAGGGGGAGGTAACGAAATGTACGATGAGGTGGTCCGGCTCTTGAATGAAAAGTTGACATGAGATTATGATGGAACAGTGGGAACCCCTCGTTCGTAATGTTTTGACATCAGATATTGTTGACGATTCCTGTGTAACGCCAAATATTTATTGTCTAGGACATGAAGGTTTAGAAATGTACTAGCATGTAAAGAATTTGCCCCAAGCCTAAAATTTAGTATTTAAGGAGCAACCCACTTTGTACAATTCGAACAGGCTCCTAGATTCTGCCCGTGTGTAGTTTCTGTGACTTCTGTGTCCCTGCAGTAATAAACCTTTGGTCTTTGACGCCACCATCGAGAAGCCCGTGTTTCTGTTTATTTGTGCACCGAGACAGGTAGAACTCCGGGGTCTTCGGGTGTTATCCCTGACACCTCTGGACGGAACCAAAAAGTCCAGAACTCCAATTGGCGCCCAACGTGGGGCGACGTCATTCGGTACCGGTCCAAAAGCCTGAAGAGTTCGAGAAGCTTCGTGTGAAGATTCCAGAGGGAGGCGCCCCACTTCATCGATCCCGGCATATCGCAAAAGTGGCCCGATGTTCTCTTCCACGAGGGTTCCCGTTCGGACGGCTGCAGTGGTCCGCTGCCTTGACTGTCGCCCTGTCTTGGACCCGAGGTGCAGACCTTAGTACGGCGAGACGTGACGGGTTTCTCCTTGGTGACGTCTTCAGTGCCTCAGTTAAGTATTAAGTGGTTGCTAGTTGGTTACTTCGTAAGGGTTGCTCCTGTTTGGATAATCCTTTTAGTTCTTGGTTTGGTTTGGTTTCATAAGATTATCACTGGTTGTTCTAGTTACGATAATCATTTGGTTTAGTTTGGGTATTGATACATTTGTTCGCTTTGGTAGGCCTAAGTTCTTGGTTCGAGTGCGCACCTTTGTCTGTGTTTGTTCTGTGTTCCGGATTATAAAATGGTAAGTCGGAAAAATTGTATGTTGTTGTGTTTTGGTTGCAACAGTGATTCCCGGTTGGAGGACTCATGTTTGGTTCCTCCGATTGGAACTCCTCTTTATGATCTGTACTGTAAGCATGGTGTGGGTCCTATATCTTATAATGAGGTATGGATCCGATATACAGAGAAAGACGGTGTCCTTAGTTGGCCACTGCATGGTAGTTTTGAGCCCGAAATTCTTGATAATTTAGAAGTGAAATTATTTAAGAAGAAAGCCCGGCCGGCAATGTTTGATTCTTTCCGTTATTGGCGAAAAGAATCCAAACAGAGAGAAACTAAAAAGTTAAAGAAAGAACAGAAAGAGCAAGAGTTGACTTTAGAACAGTCTGCCAAGCAGCTGCAACTCAATGAATCTGAGAAAGCGATGGAGGTGGCCAATAGGGAGCGTAATCTAGCGATAGACAAGTGCTATCCTGCCTTGCCATCGAGTACAGCTAAGATAGTAGAGGACCCTGAAAAGGATCCCCTGTTGTCTTACTTGTTGAGGTCACCCCCACCGTATGCACAGGGTGCTACGGCTCCACCTTTACCGAATGTGCAAGTACCGGTTGCTGGACAGCCTGGTATTCCTGCTCCTGCTCCCCTGAATCAAGCTCCTGTACTTCCTGTGGTCAATATTAATGTTCCTCCGGCACCCCCTCTTCCAGGGTTGCCAGCTCCTTTGCCTGTGCCTGTACCGCTCATACCTGTTGTTTCACAAGCTACTTTGCCTGCTACCCCTACTGTCGCTGTCTCTTCTGTTCCGACTACTACTCTCCTTCAAACTTCTGCAAGCTATATGACTCCGCTTTCTGTTCGTCGGAGAATCACTGATTCTGTCACTAATATTCTATCTCCCTTTTACAAAACCTTGATTAGGAGTCCTGTCTCTGACTCCGTTCAGAGACGTAGTCAGCTTCCTAGTAGTGAAGAACGTGGAATATTAGACTCCACTGCCCTTAGATGGATTTCGAAAGTTGGAAGATATAGTGTGCGAGATGTATTAGCTACATTCATGCAGTGGAAGGAACCGACACAACGTTATGTGTTTGATGTCATGTGTTCCCTTTTACGTGAAGAATGGGAAGAGAGCGAATCTGAACAGGTACCAGATGAATTAATCCATGTTCAACAAAAATTTGCTGCAGGTATGATAGTTGGTCAGGAGATAAAAGAAGCTATGGAATTAATTTTAGATTTTAGATTCGATCCTTCCCTTCGTTCACCAAGAGAGTTAGAGAAACGCAGTACGAAGCAGAATCGACAATATCCTATGAGGGAGGTTCCTCCAATTTGGCGCGAAGCTGTACAAGCTGATGCGCTCCGTGGTATTGCAGCCGCTCCGGCCCAATTCCAGAGAGTGTGGATACACATTCCGTGGAAGCGAGCCGAAGTATTAGCAGTAAAACAGGCCTTGCCAGATCCTCGTAAGAATCCAGCCGGATACTACAAAGAGTTAGCGCAGACAGTTGAAGCTTGCGTAATGAATTTAGCGGACATTGACATGTTATTTGGCAATGTAGTTCCACAACCAATTTGGGCTAAAATTCGTAAAGAAAATCATCCAGTTGCCCTAGGTGGTGATTGGGCAGCTATAATAGCGGCAGATGGTCAACAAATAGGTGGTTCTAAACCTGAACCTCTAATTGCTGATTTGCCCGGTAGAATAATTGATTTAATGAAGACTCTGATGCCAGCATTGCGCGTTAACTGGGACAAGTTGTCCGCATGCAGGCAGAAGAAGGACGAAAGTGTCTCCGACTTTTTCACAAGGTTTGAAGAAACTTTCGTAGATCACAGTGGTCAGGATATGAGCACGGAAGGAGGACAGAGACTATTTGTTGATAAATTTGTGCACAATCTGTTACCAGAGCTCAGTAATAAATTGAAAGATTCTGAAAGTGTGTGGGCTGTCTCTACGACTGCGCAAATACTTGCAACTGCCCAGTATTATGAAAATAGGGATAAAGAAGAGAAGGAAAAGTCAGATAAGAAAACAAAAGATTTAAAAACAAAAGTTCTTTTGCAACAAGCATATCCGCCTCGCACGAATCAGACTAACACACAGCAAGGGTCATATCAAAGGACGGATTATGGTTCTCAGAGACCGCAATACCAATGGAATCAGTGTGCTTACTGCAAGAAGGAAGGTCATTATAAAAATGAGTGTCCAGTATTAGCACAAAACAATGCTGCAGCAACTCAGAGAGGTCGTGGTAATTCTATGCAAAATTCTAGAGGTCGAGGACGAGGTGCTATGCCTCCACAAACGAATGATCGCCCTTCTAATTATTTTGATCAGCGAAATGGACAGTCTGCCCAACAAAATAGATCTCAACAATATCACATTGAAGACTACTGTGAAGTTAGTGAGGAATTTCAGCAAAATGAGTACTAGGACAGCCATGGACAAAGAGAGGGAGTAGTATCAGTTCCAGTAGATCAGAGTGGGCCTTATGTTGCAGTAGCAACATCAGGTGTAGTCGAACCGTTTCTGTTGGATACTGGTGCAGCAAAAAGTTCTATCATGCATGCGAAACTCCCTGGCGCCCCTTTGTCTGGCTTAACAAATGTTTCTGTAGGTTTTTCAGGCGCCCCTGTTTACAACCCTGTATCTGGTCCTTTGTCTATTTCTGTTGGACCCCGTCAATTGAAAGCACCCTTGATTTTGACGACTGGTTGTAATGAAAATCTGCTTGGTTTAGACTTGTTAAAATGCCTGTACGCGACATTGTACTGTTCTCCGGCAGGAGTACAGCTTACATTGGGTAAAAGAATCATCTCCCCGATGTGCTTGTCGATGGATGCGCTCCCACCAGAGCTGCGTTCTCTCCCTGATACTCTTTGGGCGACTGGTCCTAACGATGTAGGTCTCTTAGAAATTCCACCATATGTAGTCACTTTGAAAGCGAATGTCAAATTTCCACGAATCCCACAATACAAAATCTCTAGTGAAGGTGAACGTGCGCTTTTATTGATTGTGCAAGATTTGATCAAGAAAGACGTAGTAGAAGAAACTAGAGGAAATGTCTGTAACAGTCCTGTATTGCCAATTCTGAAACGCACTGATCCTTCAAAGCCTCCAGTCTATAGATTTGTAATCGATCTTAGAGAGGTTAACAAAATTGTGATTCCACAGTTTCCTGTGGTTCCAGACATTACTGCATTGTTAACGTTGATTCCTGCTACAGCCACATGGTTTTCAGTTATCGACTTGAAGAATGCCTTTTTCAGCATTCCGATAGCCGAGGAAAGCAGAGATATTTTCGGCTTCTCTCTAGGAGGTCGAAGCTTCAGGTTTAAACGTGCTCCACAAGGCTATTGTGAGAGCCCGTCCATCTACAGTCAGGCATTAAAAAGTCAGTTAGACTCCTTTGTACTTCCTACTGGTTCTGCTTTAGTGCAATATGTCGATGATCTTCTAGTGGCTGCCGATGACAAGGAAACTTGCAAAGCAGCTACAATGTCCTTATTGCATCATTTGTCTAGTTTGAATCACAAGGTGTCACCTTCGAAAATGCAATACTGTTGTCAAGAAGTGACCTACCTAGGTCATCTCTTGTCAAAGGAGGGAAGAAAGTTGACCCCAGAGAGAATAAAAGCAATTACGCAGATGAATGTTCCTAGCACACAGAGAGAAGTGCGTGCCTTTTTAGGTATTACCTCATACTGTAGGCAATGGATCCCAAATTTTTCTCTTTTGGCAAAACCATTGGTGGCCTTGACTGGGAAAGGTGTTCCGAGTCCGGTGCCATGGTCTGCCGAACGTCAGCAGAGTTTTTCTGAGTTACGAAATGCACTGTGTTCAGCTCCTGTGTTGGGTACACCTGACTACAGTAAACCATTTACGCTCTATGTGCACGAGAGAGAAGGTTGCGCGTTGAGTGTTCTGACGCAAAGATTTGGTGACAAACAACGCCCTTGTGCGTATTTTTCATCAACATTAGATCCGGTAGCCAGAGCATTGCCCAGTTGTTTGAGAGCTACAGCAGCAGCTGCAGCGTCCATTCGACAATCTGCTGGTTTGGTGATGAACAACATGCTAGTGGTCATGGTTCCTCATGCTGTGGACACACTCATGAACCGAACCAAGACACAGCACCTTACCAGTGCTAGATTATCAGGCTACGAGCTGACACTGCTAGCGAGTCATATTCAGATCAAAAGATGCAATGTATTGAATCCAGCAACATTGTTGCCGACTAGTCAGGAGTCGAGTGATTCGGAACCACATGACTGTTGTTTCAGAACCGAGGAAGAGACAAAAGGACGAATTGATCTTAAAGACACTCCATTACCAGATCCAGATGGCACGTTGTATGTTGATGGGTCTTGTTTTAAATTGGAGAATGGTGATGTGACAGCTGCTTACGCAGTAACGACTTTGAGTACGATTGTGGAGACTGCAAGAGTGAGTCAGAATTCTGCCCAAGCTGCAGAATTGATCGCATTGACAAGAGCGTGTGTTTTAGCTAAGGGAAAGAGAGTGAATGTGTTCACAGATAGTCAGTACGCGTTCGGCGTGGCCCATAGTTTTGGCCGTTAGTGGAAAGAGAGAGGTTTCATTACGTCCCATGGGACTAAGATTCAACATGGTCAGCTAGTTAATGACTTGTTGGAATCTCTAACCTTGCCGACTGAAGTTGCGATTGTAAAGTG
Source organism: Lissotriton vulgaris (assembly GCF_964263255.1). Taxonomy (NCBI): domain Eukaryota; kingdom Metazoa; phylum Chordata; class Amphibia; order Caudata; family Salamandridae; genus Lissotriton; species Lissotriton vulgaris. The sequence continues at coordinate 1,652,324,824 of NC_141694.1, forward strand.
CAGTGCTCATCGAGCAATCACGGATGATGTTGGTCGTGGAAATGCTTTTGCTGATGAGACCACTAAACAGACAGCTAGAAATACGATGAGTAGAATGTATGTTGCAACATCTGCAAGATGGATTACTGAGTCTGGAATGTGTGAGGATACAGTGGAAAGTGTGAAAGAAATTCAGAAAGAGGCGACTGAAGAGGAAAAGCTTGCATGGAAAGAGAATACGGGTAAATTGGACTCGAATGGATGTTGGATTGATTTGTCAGAACAGCAGCGTTGGATGTTGCCTGATGCATACGTGCTTGCAGTAGTAACGATGGCGCATGGAGCAGCGCACATCAGTTCTAAAGGGATTTGTAAGATGTTGGCTCCAGTTTGGAAGAATGATGGGATTAGTAAGTGTGCAGAACGAGTGGGGAGAAATTGCATGATATGCCTGATGCATAATCCTGGCAAGGGAATCCCCACACCCGCTGGTCACTTCGCTCCTCCTTCCTGCCCCTTCGAAGTGATCCAGTTAGATTTCATTCACATGGATCGTTGCAATAATCTAAAGTACGTCCTAGTGGTAGTCTGTGCTTTTTCCAGATGGATCGAAGCATATCCACTAAAGGACAATACTGCCTTGTCCACTGCCAAAATCCTTCTCAAGGAATACTTCCCCAGATTCGGCATGCCACGGATTGTATGGTCAGATAACGGAAGTGAATTCGTAGGGAAAGTTATGCAGAGTGTGTGTGCCGGTTTAGGGATAAAACAGAAGTTCCACAGTGCGAATCACCCCCAGTCTGCTGGTTTAGTTGAGGGTTACAATGGCACCCTCAAACTGAAACTCGCTAAGATACAGGCCTCCACGGGTTTGTCCTGGCCAGATGCACTACCTTTGGCTCTGTTATCCACAAGAGCGACTGTACATTCTCGAGTAGGGCTTAGTCCTTATGAGATTGTATTCGGTCGACCTGCGAATATTTGGGGGGTACCTAGACCGAAGGAGTTTAAGCAGCTGGAATATCCAATGTTAATTGATTACCTTTTCGACTTGACTGCTAAATTGAGTCTTATTCACCAACAGGTTTTCGATGCATTGCCAAAGCCACCGGAGAGTCCAGGTCATCAGCTGAAACCCGGTGACCAGGTGGTCATAAGAAACTTTGGACGGACGAGAAACCTCCAACCCAAATTCGTCGGACCATTCCAGGTTCTGTTGGCGACGAGGACTGCTATACGTGTGGCTGGCAGAAAGAACTGGATCCATGCGACGCACGCTAAACGTGTCGTGTACCCCTTCCACTTCCTTATGACAACTGGGTGAAAAGAGGAATCAGTGCTTCTGAAACTGAACCAGTCCCCAAATACATTCCTTTCAGCGATGCAGAACTGATCACTGATTCACCGAACTCTGACTCCCCTTCTGAAACTGCACCTTTGAACTCCGAACATTTGTCCTCTGCATCAAAAGAACATTTGCCATCTGCGAACCTGAACATTGCAACCTCTGCTGAAAATAGACTGTTTCCGGATCAAACAGCTCCAGGGAAATTGAGATACAACTTACGATCTCACACAAAGGACAAATAAAGCAGGAAACTGCCTATTTTACATATTTGAATTTTGATACATTGCCTCCAGCCAGGAAGTTTGCTAATATTTTGTATTGTTATGTTGTTTTAAATTGCCTTGCCGTCTGGGTAGCCGTAGGGTCGTGGCTGTGTGCCTAATTGAATCTGCGGGGGTCAGACACAAGGTCGATCTTTCTGTTAGTTCTGGGAACTCCCAGGGCTGATAGAGGCATTTTCAACTACGTACACATCATCAGTGGTCGCGAGCGGTTGTAGAAGATGGAGCTTCCTGAGCTGCACCGAGAGAATGTAATTTATGTTCGCAGAAATAGACTTTACAAGATTCTTCATAACAAATATTTTCTAATGCAATGCGCAATTACGTTTTTGATTGTTTTAATAACGTTGGTGGGTGGAATCGTCTTTGGTGTCCATTTAATCTTTACACCAATAACAACTACAGTACCTCCCCTTGATCCCGTTTCTTCTACCGTAGCTTCTTATCATTCTTTTCACTCGTTTCCTGAACACGAACAAGCTCGACGCTCAGAATTCATTAATAACACTTTTGTACAACTCTTGCATCAACACCAACTGGTAGTTAACACAACAGACTGCTGGGTGTGTGGTTTGATACCCCACACTATGGATAAAGGCATCCCCTATCTGGTCTTGCCTTTTAGCTATAATGGATCATTTCAGGCCTTTCAGACCATTTTTGTCTATGCCCTTGAGACCTATCCTCCGCGTCCACCACATTCCACTAAATATAACTCTGCCAATAAAGCTTTAGTCAAGGGAATCATTGACATGATTAAAGACGTCAATAACACCCCATCTTACCCTAGAGATGAATTACGGGTATATCTGAGTTGGAATTCTACGGAGTATCGCATTAGTTTGAGTGAAAGCAAGCGTAAGAGCTCCACTCCAATTTGGGTCGTACCTCACCGAGGTCAAGTCTGTTTGCAAGGTAATGGGAGAAATCGAAGAGCTCAGCTAGGGAAGAGTGAGTGCGTTGAGACTTACGTGTATCCGTCTAACTCTTGCCCTGCCTTTCTTACTGCTAGGGGTACCTACTTCATTTGTCAGGATAGAGCATATACATGGCTGCCTGCTGACTTTTCAGGTTCATGTTATATTGCTCGACTGTTACCTCCAACATACACTGCTTCCCCAGATTATCACAAGACCAGAGTAGCAAGAGGTGTTTTCAGCAAGGAAGATACCGCTGGTCAGGAAGCTGGAGACTTCTTCAAAGGTTTCCTTCCGTTCTGGGGGCCTATGGCCAATAGTAGAAATCTACGTCAGCTAACACGGGTAGTTAAATCTACTATTACAGAAACTGCTTGTGCCCTTAGTAATTTAACAGCTGAGCTCCAGGCGGATCGTCTCATGATGTTGCAGAACCGTATGGTTCTAGACGTAATACTTGCAGATCGAGGTGGGGTATGCAGAATGATCCAATCGAGCTGCTGTGTTTTTATTCCAAATAATGCTCCGACTGTATACGAAGCGATCTCTAAGCTACACAAGATTTCCGACTCTATTCACGTAGACAAGGGAAACTGGTCCTTAATGGAGTGGTTTTGGACTCTACTATCAGCGTGGGGATGGAAGGTTCTGATGGTCGTTGGTATCATCCTAGTATTCCTGTTCTCGTGCTGCCTTATTATCCAATGTGGTCCCGCTTTGTGTAGTCTCTGTGCTGCAACCTGTCTTAGAAAACCACCTGCGTTTGGAGACAAGGTACGAGAAAGGATGATGATGCAACAACATGTCACTGACCTGATGAGCATCGAGATAGACTCTGATATAGACTGAGTAATTGCCTATGTAAGGGCAAAAGGAGGGTCTGAGGTTCTGTGACGATTTGAACCCGTGTTTTCAACATTATCGTAAATTCATAATTTTGGTATCAGTGAACTGCAAATGATCCATTTAGCATATCCTGGTGTTTTCGCTATGCTACGAGCAAGAGCACTCCTGTTATGAACACATTTCTGATTCACCCATGGCATCCATCTTAGATTACGGCAGCCATTTTGTATTTCTTGCCCTCACATAGTCAATGGACACGCAGTGACCTCTTTTACTTAAGGACACGTAAGCTTTAGCCGGCGATTCACCTTGCTAGTGACACGTGTACCTTAGGACAGAAAACGCCATGGCTGCATGACTCGGCAGAAGCTGCCTCCTCTGCCTGAGGCCAGTCCTGCTATACTGGTTCTCGTGTTCGTTGGCCTGATCATGATTAGGCGGCCGAAGCTGGTAGCCTTGCCCATTTACGACCCACAAACATCCCTTATCCTGCTTTTCTATCTCCTGCACCTGGCTCTGCTCCTTTCCTTCTGGGCCTTTATTAGGGGGAGGTAACGAAATTTACGATGAGGCGGTCCGGCTCTTGAATGAAAAGTTGACATGGGATTATGATGGAACAGTGGGAACCCCTCGTTCGTAATGTTTTGACATCAGATATTGTTGACGATTCCTGTGTAACGCCAAATATTTATTGTCTAGGACATGAAGGTTTAGAAATGTACTAGCATGTAAAGAATTTGCCCCAAGCCTAAAATTTAGTATTTAAGGAGCAACCCACTTTGTACAATTCGAACAGGCTCCTAGATTCTGCCCGTGTGTAGTTTCTGTGACTTCTGTGTCCCTGCAGTAATAAACCTTTGGTCTTTGACGCCACCATCGAGAAGCCCGTGTTTCTGTTTATTTGTGCACCGAGACAGGTAGAACTCCGGGGTCTTCGGGTGTTATCCCTGACACCTCTGGACGGAACCAAAAAGTCCAGAACTCCATAAGGAAGTTTGTGTCAGACAGAGCCCAGAAGAAATTACTGCCGTGTGCGCATATCTCACAATAAAAGGTTTTTAGAAGATTTTTTACTTGCAGGGAAATTTCTGCAAAACACTTGATAATTGCAGATTTCACCAAGTCTGAGGGTTACCAACTCTGCACAGATGAAATTCAAATTTAGAACATCCCTATTCACAATGTAGGAGCTTTGCGAACGCTGGGATGGAGGCTTTCTGTCCTTTGGAGGCCTTCCCTATAGTATTAGCTTCAGTGCTGCTCTATGACCAGGCCACTTAATAAAAGCAACCTAAAATATTGAGTACACTATTACCAGGCATAAATGTGCAAACATTTGGTAAAGTGGAATTTATACATCCTCTCCAACATGTAAGGTTAAGTACATATGATTACTTAAAAGAGCATAACAATACTATCCATCATGACACTACAATTCACGACTTGGCCTTTACCTGGCCCTTTTAATAAGACACTTATCCAATTGCTCTCCGTGCAATGTTCTCTCAGATCCTCTGAGATGTCAGGACATACACAGTCAGATTTGTAATTGTTGATCATGCATGACAAGTTATCGAAGGTATATGCATGGTGAATATAGTTTCCTGTAATATTGACAGAAAATGTTTCCTCTTTTCGTTGTGTGTAGAGCAAACTAATGTGTTGCTTTATAGTTTTGTGAAAGGGCAAGACGTTTCAGTGCACTTAGTATTTTTTTCCCCTCTGCAAATGTGTCTATTCAGCCATGGCCCGTGCTGGTAAGAGCGGGGGGAGGGGGGGGGAGGCAGTCGGGCGTTTGGGGGGGGGGGGGGGAGGAGGGGTATTTTGGCAGTTGACGACGAGGGAAAATTTATTTATTTAATTTTCCCTCGTGGTTGTCTGTTGAATACCTTCCTAACCCAGCCCCACTGCTCTTACCTGTACGGGCCGCGGCTGTATCTATTGTTGTGCACTGGGGTGCAATGCATAACCGTATAATTATGGCATACTGCTCTTTTGTAGAGGTTGGCTCCCTGTGAATGACTGAACTCTAACTGAAGGGTTTAAGGGCAGACTTCTGAGTGTGTCTGCACCCCCACCACCACTTACAGCAATGCCTTACATTTACACCATACATCACTTTATATTATTCAAGCTACACCATCAACTTCACGTTACATCACCACTGACAACCTATAACACCTCCACACTTTATACTTTACACTGCAAACTGAACTCCACAGCCTATAGTGCCAACACTTACTGATTAGGCAACACAGCACCATTCTCCTGCATTCCACAGCTATACAAGAAACTATGTAATACACCTACTGCCCCATTTACATCCTATAAGTACACCACCTACAGCCAACACACCCACTTCGTCTTATCAATACGTCTCCATTTCCAGTTCACACTGACACATAACCCCAGACAATTATCTTCATCCTACATTCCACCCTGTCCCACATCTATATCCATGAACATCACTAACCACCCTACACCACCAAATACACACTATACCATTCCCTTCACCCTGCATCACCCCCTGACCTCTGAACCACCATAAACCCTACAACACTGTCTTCACATTACACAACCATCTACAAACTACACCCTATGCACCATAAACTTCTTTCATCCTATTTTAGAATGAATACCTTGCACCATCTGCATTACATACAAACAACTACATTCCAACTTTCATGCCACATCATCACCTACACCCAGTACTGTACTGTCTACAGCACCATTGGCATTAACTGCACAACACCTTATACTTACACCCTGTTTACACCCTAAGCATACACCTACACTACCACCTTCACCCCTTTTGCCTCCACCGTTTGTATACACCATCACCTACACTATGCACCACCTAACAACTAAATGCCACTACATACTCCATATACACAAAATGACCCGCCACCAAAACCACCATATGAAACCCCTCTTCAAACCACACCACCACCCAACATCTTTCATTTAGGGAAAAAATACATCCCACACTCTATAACAATTTTATCCTACACCATATGACTATTTTATTTGTGCCATAAACTGCCATCTACATGCATTAAACCAGTTAAAGTCTACCTACTCTCCCACCACACAAATGATACACCACATGCACCGTCTACCCCTTGCACCATCACTAGCACCATAGGCCACTGCCTGCACCACCACCTACAGCTTCCACCACATCCATCTCTCACCGCTCCAGTGTACAACTCCATTTAAGCCACCACCTCTGCCTTACACCCCACCTACACCCTAAACTAGCTACCATTTACACCAACATATGCTCCTCAGGTACGGTGTTTTCCTGTTCACTTTCCCTGCCTGCTAAATGCCCCTCATCGCAAAAGAATAGATCATCGACTTTTCCTTCCATCTGTCTCTTTTTACTACACAATAATGCATGTTGCTTCCTCCACTTATCTACCTCCTGACACCTGGTATTTCTAGTGGAACCATAAGAAGGCAGAGGTGCTTATTCAGGAGGTTTCCTCCATCACAGGCCACCATCTGCACCCGACAACCCCACACTTTTATTGTTAATCTACATCATGGGACAACAATTATAACAATAATGACAGTAATAATACTAATAGTACTACTAAGAAGAAGAAGAAAAAGAAGAAGAAGAAGAAGAATACTGATAAAGTTACATGCCATGGGGCATATTTCTGCCTCTGCTTTATTCTCGGGCGGATAGCAGCAACCTGTTTTCCCCCAGTCGATGCTACTTTGACTGTTCACTCATGACAGCCACCACCAATAGTTCTGCCTACACCCTTTACCTACACTACCACTTACAAACCCAATGCCTACAACACCTACAGCACCACTTGCACCCTACACAATCTGCAACCCACACCATCACCAATATTACCACATGTCCAACCACCTTTATGAGAACCTACACTCTATACCACCATCCCATCTACACCTTTATGTGCAGCCTACACACCATCCTACGTCACTAAATGGAGCCTACACCACCAACTATACTCATCTTCACAAACATGCTAGATGACAAATACAGCACAATCGAACTAGGACTGGGAAGTTGGGCATTTGCCCGGTGTCCGAGGCCCAATGCCCGGGCCTGATGCAGGACATTTCTTTCCTCCTATCAGGCTGGCTCAGGCTGCTCCTCTGATTTTGAGAGGCTGCAGCAGCTCCTCCCCAACCTAGCACAACTACTGGGCAGCCCATTGTCCATCTCCAGCTGCCCCAGCATGTGTTGCTGCTCCTTCGACCCCTCCTTAGGACATGACAGGGAGGCCTCAACACAGGAGATGCTGCTTCCTTTCAAAATCACTGCAAAGTAAAGCCCTTTCTTACAAAACGAGTGAAATGGAAAGTGACAATGACTATGACAAGTACTGTAGGTTAATAGTTATGACGTCACAGTGAGAAATGTGCTCTCGGCTGGGATGTTTTTGTCTGTCATACAGGTTTCATCCTGGACAGGCCCTGCGTAACTATTATTTCGTAGGATGACAAATGGAGCAGGGAATTAATAACACCTGTTACAGAGCAACAACATTGCAGTATATTATGTAGCATAGCAGCTCAAATTGTAGCACCTTTCCGCTTTTTAGTACCTCTTTCCGCAATGATCTGCTTTTTGACTCTATTACACCAGTGTCTGCAACTTACTTTATTCTTCCACACGGAACACATGACTGTCATTTTATCACATTATCACATTTCCAACAAGCAGTGCTTAATTTGTGCATTTGATTGCCAATGGTTGCACTAGCATTATTGACTAACGCTTAACTTTTAGAATGGGATTTTGACCAAAGCATTAGAGAAAATGGTAAATCAGGAGGAAAGAAAGAAGAACAAAGTGATAAGCAAGCAGTGACAAAGGAGAGATGAAAGGATCTGCAAGAGTGAGATAACTGAGACAGGACGTGTAGGGTGGTGGAATGAAGAGGCATGAAGTGAAGCCAAGACTTGGGTGCCTTCTTATTGAGTAGCCCTGAATTCGGAAAAGCCAACCAAGAGCCCTTTAAAAGACAATTTGCATCACTGCACTCTCTCTCTCTCTCTCTCTCTCTCTCTCTCTCTCCCTCTCTCTCTCTCTCTCTCTTTCTCTCTCTCTCTCTCTCTCTCTCTCAGAAATAAATGATGATAGCCTAGCTTTTCTGCATTTTTTCCATGCCCTAGGACTTTTTCTTCCACTCGGTGCACGCAGTAAGAGTTTCAGAGCCCATGAACATTCTGCCTCTTCCATCATTTTGTCCATGCAAGAGTCTGTACCTTTTTATTAGGTCTCGGCTAGTAACGCGCAAAGTGCGTTCTCGCCAGAGAACTATAGCTGGCGTCTCAGCCGACAACGAGCTGGGTAACGTTGAGCGCGTGCGCTTCTGCCGATTGCATGGCAGAAAGGACCGGATCGCGATGCGCGCCTGCTGGAATGAAGGCATTGTCTGAGCCTGCGGCGTGTATGAGCCCGACAGCAACCCTCCTCCTCCTCACTGCAGAGGCACACGGGCTTGCGAGCATGCAGTGTTCACAGTGGCATTAGGATTCAAGCAGAGGGCGCACATACGTCGGATTAATACTGATTGCATCGGCACAAGGGCAGTTTTCTTTTATTGAAACTAGGTACTTTTGTTTCTCTTTAACGGGTCTCTTGATGTAGGATTTAAAAAACAAAAGACTTCATCTGATTGTCATTACGGAGTCTGCTAGAACGTCTGTTTAACTTGTTACCTCTGGCTCGACGTGTAAAGCATGGTTAACATGTTTGTCTTGTGTATGTGTGTTCGCGAGTGTGCATGGCTGTTTGTGTGTCTGCGTCTCCTTCCCTTTACCTGTTGTGTCTGTGCGTGCATACGTATCTTGACACATCGTGTGGGGGGGCATCAGACGGCGGGGGCAGGAGTCGCTGAGTAAAACCATATTTCTGACCGCAGCATCTCTGATGCAAACCAGACGCGTGCAGTGAGCGCCCCTCGGGGGCTGCGGGGCCTGGAAGGGACTCACTCCGGCGCATGTGCTCTGTGTCAGCGGTGGTGTTGGACTGACATTGTCGTCCCACAAGCAGCCTCGCCTTCGCTCCCAGGAGACGGATTCACCCCAGCGTGAGTCTTATCAAGAAATAAGGGATCACAATAAAGCATTTTAAGGTTCAGCAGACCCGGTTACAAGTTTCTCGGAGTGAGCATACAAACACATTGTTTCGTATCAGACTGACGTGTCTCTTGAACATGACCACCAGCCTCCTGATGTCCCAAATGACGCGCATTGTAGGGATTCATCACCGAACCTGCGCCGATGGTTCCAAGAAGTGTGGGTTTGGCTTCATCAGCCAGGAGCAGTGTCTGAGAATCAAGGATTTACCCTACTAGTCCACAGCTAGGGAGGGGGGCTAGGGAGGAGTATTAGGGGATAGCAGTACGGATTTGAAAAGGCCAAACACTTAAAAAAGAAACGCATCTTTATTGTTGAAGAGCTCGAGTGATGTTTCTATCAGTGAAGGACTCCTCTTCCTCAACCATCGAATGTTTCTAAGGGTAGAGGGACCATCTCTCTGGAGGAGTTGAGGCAGATGGTTCTCGCTTAGCTTTATTTTCCTGCAAGTGAAACCTTTATGCACTGCACAGGGAGGGAAGAAAGGCACGTTGTGGGTAGGGACTGCAAGTACCGCATCCGGATAACGCTTTGCTGTCAAACCATCAACCGATTCTCACCCGTTGCAGTTAGCATTGTGACTTAGTATGACGCTGACCTCCTGCTAGGTGCGTTCCGGGATAGTGGAAGTGACGTCACTCACCCTTTGACACCTACCCTCCAATTACGACCTATGTGTTGCTAGTTAGATTGGGCTTTCGACCTCTTGTATATACTTTAGTATATACCTACATACTCCTGTGCGGGCTTAAACTCCTCCCACTGTTCTGATTTGTTTGGTTCAGTGTCCTTAAAAATCCTTGGTTGCTAGTGGTCTCTCCTGCCGCTTTGTTCCTCCTTTTCTCTTTCTTTCCGCCCACAGAGTAGGGACTAAGTACTGTATTATTACTCTATGCTTGTTTATCTGTTTTTTGAGGAACTATTTATTTTAATGTTTCCCTGCTCTGTAACTGTTTGCAAACATGTGACTGACATCCCCTTAGTCAGAGGATTACTGGAGCTCGAAAGAACTGGTGTGAGCACTCCCCCTTTCAGTGAGAAGTTTTGGGGCAGCTCTCTATTTTCAGAGTGTCTGTTTCCGGCTGTGATAGCCATCCCCAATACTTGGCAGACCCGCCATTTTTTTTTGTTGCAGATTAAAATAGCACGAAGTAGACCCAATGGTATTAGTGCGCCTTATATAAGCACCAGTTGCATAACACTCTGTTACATTTCAATAGCATCAGTGCTGTGTCGAGCATTTTGTATAGCCCCCTGGAGCACCTCCAACTGAGGTCCCAGTACCACACAATCATGGGCGGGCCAAGCCTGTAAGTCTCCAGCCCTCAGCCACGCCCCTAGATCTGCTGGAGCTCAAAATAACTGGTGTGAGCACTATCCCTTTTAATCAGTGGTAGAAGTGGGCGGGAACTGAATGGCACGGCGTGCCCGTACATCTAAAAATAATTTCAGTCCGTTCCCCTACTTACTTTTAAAAAAGCATTCCAGGACGGCAAGAATAGTCCGACTTAAAACGATAACTGTTTTCATTAGATTCCAGGGGCTGCTCGCACTTCTCTGTGAACTCCAGAGGCTGCAGCAGCCCCTCCCTGAGCTCGCACAGACGGAGGGCAGGCCCATTGTCATTCCAATTGAGGCTGATTACCCCCTTTGGAATGACAATGCGCCCACCCTCTGCCTTTAGCATATCAAGTGCCAGTGAGATCGGAGTTGGTGATTACAGAGGAGCTTTCCCCAGCCAGAGTATGTGGGGAACTTGACACCATGTGAAATTTGTTAATGTTGTACACAGAGTGAATTGGGCAGGAGCAGTGACCGGACAGAAGAGGTGACAGGAGCGACAGGAAAGGAAAGGTACTAGGGCAGGAGAGGTGACCGGGCAGGAGAAGTAACAGATAGGAGAAGTGATGGGGCAGGAGAGTTGATGTGTCAGGAGCAGTGACGGGACAGGAGAGGTGACAGGAAAGGAGAGGTGACGGGGCCGGAGCTGTGATTAGGCATAGGCAGGAGCAGTAACCAGCAGGAGCAGTGAACGGATGGGGGCAGTGAACAGATAAGAGCAGTGAACAGATAAGAGCAGGAGAAGTGAACGGGCAGGAGCAGTGAATGGGCCGGAGCGGTGATGGGGTAGGAAAAGTGACAGGGCAGGAAAAGTGACGGGGTAGGAAATGTTTCGAGGCAGGAAAGGTGACGGGTCAGGAGCAGTGACGGGCAGGAGAGGCAACAGGAAAGGAGAAGTGACTGGGCAGGAGAGGTAACTGGACAGGAGAGGTGACCGGGCAGGAGAAGTGACGGGCTGTAGAAGTGACGGGGCAGGAGAAGTGACGGGGCAGGAGAGGTGATGTGGCAGGAGAGATGACGGGGTAGGAGAGGTGAGGGGGAAGGATAGGTGACAGGGCAGGAGAGGTGACGGGCAGGAGAGGTGACGGGGCAGGAGAGGTGAGGGGCAGGGGAGGTGACGGGCAGGAGAGGTGACGGGGCAGGAGAGGTGTCAGGGCAGGAGAAATGACAGGGCAGGAGAGGTGATGGGCAGAAGCAGCAACTGGACTGGAGAGGTAACCGGGCAGGAGAAGTGACCGGGCAGGAGAAGTGACCGGGCAGGAGAAGTGACAGGCAGGAGAAGTGACGGGGCAGGAGAGATGATGGGGAAGGAGAGGTGACGGGGCAGGAGAGGTGACGGGGCATGGGAGGTGACGGTGCAGGGAAGGTGACGGGGCAGGGGAGGTGACGGGCAGGAGAGGTGACGGTGGCAGGAGTGTGATTAGGCATAGGCAGGAGCGGTAACCGGCAGGAGCAGTGAACGGATAGGGGCAGTGAACAGATAAGAGCAGTGAACGGGGCAGGAGAAGTGAACGGGCAGGAGCAGTGAACGGGCAGGAGCGGTGATGGGGTAGGAAAAGTGACGGGGTGGGAAAAGTGACAGGGTAGGAAATGTGACGAGGCAGGAAAAGTGACAGGTCAGGAGCAGTGATGGGGCAGGAGAGTCAACAGGAAAGGAGAGGTGACTGGGCAGGAGTGGTAACTGGACAGGAGAGGTGACCGGGCAGGAGAAGTGACGGGCAGGAGAAGTGACGGGGCAGGAGAAGTGACAGGGCAGGAGAGATGACGGGGCAGGAGAGGTGACGGGGCAGGAGAGGTGATGGGGCTGGAGAGGTGATGGGGCAGGAGAGGTGATGGGGCAGGAGAGGTGACTGGGCAGGGGAGGTGACGGGCAGGAGAGGTGACGGGGCAGGAGAAGTGACAGGACAGGGGAGATGACGGGGCAGGAGAGGTGACGGGCAGGAGAGGCAACTGGACAGGAGAGGTGACCGGGCAGGAGAAGTGACCGGCAGGAGAAGTGATGGGGCAGGAGAAGTGACCGGGCAGGAAAGATGACGGGGTAGGAGAGGTGACGGGGCAGGAGAGGTGATGGGGCAGGAGAGGTGACGGGGCAGGGGAGGTGACGGGGCAGGGGAGGAGATGGGGCAGGGGAGATGATGGGCAGGAGAGGTGACGGGGCAGGAACAGTGATTAGGCATATGCAGGAGCAGTGAACCGGCAGGAGCAGTGAACGGATGGGGCAGTGAACAGATAAGAGCAGTGAATGGGGCAGGAGAAATGAACGGGCAGGAGCAGTGAACGGGCAGGAGCGGTGATGGGGTACGAAAAGTGACGGGGCAGGAAAAGTGACCGGGTAGGAAATGTGACGAGGCAGGAAAGTGACAGGTCAGGAGCAGTGATGGGGCAGGAGAGGCAACAGGAAAGGAGAGGTGACTGGGCAGGAGAGGTAACTGGACAGGAGAGGTGACCGGGCAGGAGAAGTGACGGGCAGGAGAAGTGACAGGGCAGGAGAAGTGACAGGGCAGGAGAGGTGATGGGGCAGGAGAGGTGATGGGGCAGAAGCGATGACGGGGCAGAAGAGGTGACGGGGCAGGAGAGGTAACGGGGCAGGAGAGGTGACAGGGCAGGAGAGGTGACAGGGCAGGAGAGGTGATGGGGCAGGAGAGGTGACAGGGCAGAAGCGGTGAACAGGGCAGGAGCGGTGAAGAGGGCAGGAGCGGTGAACAGGGTAGGAGCAGTGAACAGGGCAGGAGCAGTGAACAGGGCAGGAGCAGTGAACAGGGCAGGAGCAGTGAACAGGGCAGGAGAAGTGACGGTCGGGAGAAGTGGCAGGGGAATTTATGAAGCAGGAGTGTTGATTGAGCATGAGCAGGAGTACTGACTGGGCAGGAGCAGTGAAAGGGCAGGAGCAGGTGTTTTTCAGGGAGACTTGAAGGGTAGGGGGCCAGTTTAGTTTGGGGGACCGGTTTTGTACAAGTGCAGGAGTTTGAAAAACTCTGCAAAGTTCTTTGTATATTCAGCAGGTTTCGTTCAACAAACCAAGTGCCAAGATAACTTTGGTGATCAATGTACCTGCTGGAGAGAGATGGGAGCATATTTTGTCTAGTGGCTGTTTTACTCATCTAAGGTAGCGTAGAGGGGTAATATGCCTGCTGCAAAGAACATGTACCATGCACATCAAAAAGCAATATGTTATGTGCATAGTGTAGTGGGTACTCCTTTGTGTTCACTTCCCGAATGAAAGGACACTTGAATACATATGGCCTAGCAGTTCGGGCTGGACTGTTCCCATTGAGCGCAGAATCTAGACTGATTTGCATATGGCTGGGTCCAAACTAGAATGGCATGGTGAGCAAAAAACAACGGATTTAAGCCCAGATCTCTGAACTGGGGTGAATGTATGACATTGTTCTGCATTCTGTCCATCAATTGTTCTTTTTGCATTTGTCACCCGAGTGGGACAGGTATGCTCAGACATGAGTCCTGTACTCTCCATGCCACTGCAATCAAGCTATGCTGGCTGATGAGGGCTGAAAGCCCGAAACCGGTCCTAGGATGCTTGTTTCCAGTCCAGGAAGGACCTGGCCTGGCAGTTCGGGATGGACTGTTCCCATTGGGTGCAGGATGAAGACTGATTTGCATATAGCTGGGTCCAAACTGGAATGGCATGGTGAGCATAGAAACAATGGATTTAGGCCCAGACCTCTGTACTGGGGTGAATGTATGGCATTGTTCTGAATTCTGACCATCAGTTATTCTTTTTGCTATATTATGATTGAGCAGCTAGCTGGCTGACATGAATATGAAGAAACCTTTGTAGATTTCCGTGAGTCTAGATTCTCCTGAAAAGTCCCTTCCTCTTCTGAGCCCTGCTTAACACATGTGTACAGGAAGAGCCCTGCATTCATGACCTCAATGTTTGGGACAAAAAATAATCATGGATTTCTGAACAATGAGAGTAAAAGCATTAAGGTAACATGTTGTTCCTGCTTATATTTCACACGCTTTACATAAACCTGTATTCCCTATGAGTGTTTGCTATTTCCTGAATGAAACCTCAAATAAACATGTTTATCCATTGTTTTAATTAAATAACGTTATAAGCTGTAACTGGTCAGTGAAATGCTAAACGTACAAAAAATTGGTATATTTTGCTATTTCTAGCCACACCACTGACTCTGCCCACTGATTTAATCTTCGGTTATTCCCGCCCCCTGATTCTCCACCCACAGTTCCCCTACTTATTTTTCCCCACTTTGACCGCTGCTTTTATTAGGTTGTTGGGACAATGCTCCGTTTCAGACCGTGGTGAATCCCTTGCAGGCGTCAATAGAACGAGAGCGGACTGGGCTTTTCCAATCATAGCCAGAACCAAGGGTATTGGAGTGCTTTAAATAAGCAGCAGTTGCATAACACAATCCTATATTACTAGGCACGAGTGCCGCCGAGTCACCCGCTGCCTTTCATACACCGCCTCCAAGCGAGGTCCCGTTACCACACAATCAGGGGCAGGCCAAGTCTGCGAGGCTCCAGTCGTCGGCCACACCCCTAGATCTGATGTCCGTCGATATGTGCCCCTTCTCTCTGCTGGACTCCCTTCATGCCTCGGGGGAGCTTCATGTTTTTGCTGTGCACCTAACGCCAAGCCTGTGAGGCTCCTGCCATTGGTGATGCCCCTATATCTGGTGCGGTGGACCTGCTGCTTCCATCCATGCCCCAGGGGAGTTTGATGGTTGTCCTGTGAACCACCAGCCCGGTGGCCCAATCAACTATGCCTAGCTAAACAACTTTACTTCCACTTTACGGGGTAGGTCTCTAGGGCAGACACCAAGAGGAGCTGGAGTCTGCCTCAAGTCATGCATTACATTACTTACTGGACTGGTGAATTTGTGATAAACCACTGAATTCTCGCTTCGACTATTGCCAGTTTTCTTGCTGCACTAATTTTTGTTCCTTTTCAGTTATGGCTATCTTCTGTCCCACATGAAAGCTCTTTCTGAATATAAGTAGCAGAGAATTTGAGGCACTTGTCTTCAAATTACTGGAGGATCTAGGAATTGGGGCTTAAACTTCTTTTTTATGTGAGTTATTGCTACCCTTACTTTAACTGTGGCTTTGAAGTTATCTGGTCTTCACTTGAGCGTAGTCTTTACTATAGGTAAAAACAGATTGAGCTTTTCAATGTTTCAATGTCTGAGAGTGTTTCGATGAGTAAATCACCCTCCTTTGTTTTAAGTGGGACTTAGTGTTCTTGTGCAGCCCTCACTTTTATGGTATGATATGCAGATGTTTGATTTGATGGAGAAGCCTTTACATGGCTCTAATAGTTTGCCGTCCTTCACAATCACCCTGTAATTATTGCACACAGTTTCATCATGATCTTCTGTATTTGATTGCTGAAATGGGGGCAGTGGGTCTGAAGAGATGTCTACTTCTCAACTTAATAGAGTATAATGTGGTGAGGAACGCTCGGGAGTGATGAGACTGATGCCACTTTATTGTGCTTAAGAAAGGGGAAAATCCTCAATTCCTGAGATAGCTTCTTGCATGACACTTTATTACTACGCCAAGGCATCCCACCCCTTCTCACTCTCTAATCTGTCCATTTATTAAGGGTATCTTCCAACATCCACCCTCCCACCACTATCCGTTCCATAAGAGGCTTTCAGTCAGACAGTGGTAGGTCAAAGTGAAATTAAATAAAATACCAGTATTTGTAAAGCGCACAGCTACCTCCGAAGTGGTGTCCCGGCGCTGGGGCTGTCTGGAACATTAAGTGAGCTATTGCCCGGAGTCACATAGTGCTGGGATAACCTGACGCCGGTATCAGGGATCAAACCGTGAACCATGTAGTCCGGAGTCAGTCACCCTGGCTGCTGCGCCACACCTCTTCTGTTAGGAGCCTGTGATTATTTGTCCACTCGGTTAGCACCATTACTTTTGGAGACAAATGTATGGTGCGTTCACTGATCTAGCGTTTGTATCAGCAGTAGCCATAGGCTCTAAACTGGACCTCTTTACCGTCTGAACTATATAAGAAAAATACAATAGTAAAACTAGTTACTCATTATCTACAGACACTGTGTGCCTTCTGTGTTGCTCCCCCGCAGGGACTGGTCTGACTGGCCGGTGTGTGAGCCATATTTTGACTGATGGTGGGCCTGTTTTCTGTTCTGCTGGGCCCAGATTCACTGGTAATTACAATGATATTCTCACAAACATTGTCTGCATCGCGCTTCCACACCTTGGAAAACACTTATACAACTGGTGCTCATATAAAACCCTCTGTGCCTCACGTTACTCTTCTCACTCTCCTTCCTTGTGCTTCCCAGCACTCTTCTCACTCTCCTTCCTTCTGCCCCACGCTGCTCTTCTCACTCTTATTCCTTGTGCCTCCCGCTGCTCTTCTCACTCTCCTTCCTTCTGCCTCACGCTGCTCTTCTCACTCTCCTTCCTTGTGCCTCCCGCTGCTCTTCTAACTCTCCTTCCTTCTGCCTCATGCAGCTCTTCTCATTCTCCTTCCGTGTGCCTCCCGCTGCTCTTCTCACTTTCCTTTCTTCTGCCTCACGCTGCTCTTCTCACTTTCCTTTCTTCTGCCTCACGCTGCTCTTCTCACTCTCCTTCCTTCTGCCTCACGCTGCTCTTCTCACTCTCCTTCCTTGTGCCTCCCGCTGCTCTTCTCACTCTCCTTCCTTCTGCCTCACGCTGCTCTTCTCACTCTCCTTCCTTGTGCCTCCCGCTGCTCTTCTAACTCTCCTTCCTTCTGCCTCATGCAGCTCTTCTCATTCTCCTTCCGTGTGCCTCCCGCTGCTCTTCTCACTTTCCTTTCTTCTGCCTCACGCTGCTCTTCTCACTCTCCTTCCTTCTGCCTCACGCTGCTCTTCTCACTCTCCTTCCTTGTGCCTCCCGCTGCTCTTCTAACTCTCCTTCCTTCTGCCTCATGCAGCTCTTCTCATTCTCCTTCCGTGTGCCTCCCGCTGCTCTTCTCACTTTCCTTTCTTCTGCCTCACGCTGCTCTTCTCACTTTCCTTTCTTCTGCCTCACGCTGCTCTTCTCACTCTCCTTTCTTGTGCCTCACGCTGCTCTTCTCACTCTCCTTCCTTCTGCCTCACGCTGCTCTTCTCACTCTTATTCCTTGTGCCTCACGCTGCTCTTTTCACTCTCCTTCCTTGTGCCTCCGACTGCTCTTCTAACTCTTCTTCCTTCTGCCTCATGCGGCTCTTCTCATTCTCCTTCCTTGTGCATCCCGCTGCTCTTCTCACTCTCCTTCCTTCTGCCTCATGCAGCTCTTCTCATTCTCCTTCCTTGTGCCTCCCGCTGCTCTTCTCATTTTCCTTCCTTGTGCCTCCCGCTGCTCTTCTCACTCTCCTTCCTTGTGCCTCACGCTGCTCTTCTCACTCTCCTTCCTTCTGCCTCACGCTGCTCTTCTAACTCTTCTTCCTTCTGCCTCATGCAGCTCTTCTCATTCTCCTTCCTTGTGCCTCCCGCTGCTTCTCTCACTCTCCTTTCTTCTGCCTTACGCTGCTCTTCTCACTCTCCTTCCTTGTGCCTCCCACTGCTCTTTCACTCTCCTTCCATGTGCCTCCCACTGCTCTTCTCACTCTTCTTCCTTCTGCCTCATGCTGCTCTTCCCATTTTCCTTCCTTCTGCCTCACTCTGCTCTTCTCTCTCTCCTTCCTTCTGTGCCATGCTGCTCTTCTCACTCTCCTTTCTTGTGCTTTATGCTGCTCTTCTCCTCGCTCTCCTTCCTTATGCTTCATGTTTCTCCACAACTAACAATTCCAATACAACCCACATAATTCCACTCCACATCACATACATACACTCTATAACTAATACATAAAAGGCATTGCCATTTAGAACGCCAAAACATCTAACTCAAACAAAAGTGAGAGCATATCTGAGCACTATTATTCAACTCTAACTTCAATATTGAGACCTCCCTTACCATTGCTAAGCAAATGATGTATTAGTCCCACCAATTTCAATGATGCAAACATCTATTTTCCCTTCAATTACTGAAAGGAAGAGAATCTCTGAAATTGTCTCATCTGTATTGCTCCATATACAAATGTAATCCATACATATTTAACACCATCACCTGCTATTTACATTTTCAGCATCTGCTTTTGTCAAATAACATTTCATACATGGCATATCTATAGACATATTGTAAAACTAAATCAATATCCCGGACATCCCATCTCATTCACACAAATCTACTGACTAAATACCAGTAAAGGAAGACAAAAAAACACAAAGCAATGTGACTTTATTGCTTTGGTCCATTACAGTACTGAGTTCCATCCAATAGTACCTATTCTTTTCCGGTCACATTTTCACACATTTTATCAACTTTGTACACCATGTTTAGGCTCATCATTGGTTGCATTCATCAGGATATGTATAGCCTCCTGCTGGTATTAATACCCTGTAATTCCAACATTCTATTGAGCACAGAGCACAAGCACTGGCAGAGCAGGAGGTGTAAATCACATTACAATAACAAGGGCAGAATACTACATACACCTATGTCACATATTTTAAAGTGTCTTTATATTTGATGGGTCTGCTCTGGCTGATAATCTCATGGCTGTTTTGCCATACATTGACATAAACGTATGCTTGTAGGTGGAGTATCTAATCACGTGACTGTGTACCAACTCAATACTAATTTGTAACACCAGTCTATTTCTTAAATATTCTTGCCATGTGCGGGACGCTATGAAATTCCTGTCAACATATTATTTGTATTCCATTGCTCCTATTTCTTCTTCTTTGAGCTAAAGTTAAATTTTTCTTTCCTTGCTGTTTGGTCATTTTTCCATACTTATTATAAAGGGGTGTAGGCCTCACTTCTATCCTTTCCTTCAATCTCCTACTATAACAACCAAACACGTCCACTGTAGGAAACTGGCCATACTATTCTTTTGGGACTGAGACGTGAATTGAAAAGGCAATTACTATACCACATACAGCCCTTAAACAATCAGGGCACTGGCATGAACCTCTGGATGAAAGCAGCAGCCAGGAGAAAGGGGAAGTAGAGAAAAAAACACAAGGCAGCAGTCCAGGACCTCTTCAACGTAACTGATTCACTTTGTGACTCAAAAAGGTTCCTTCAATTCCTCTTGTACATCATATGTCTAAAGAAAGAATAACAAAGGTTTTTTAGAATCCTCACTATTAATACTGAGAGCTCTCCAATTAGCCTAGGAGCAGATGGTATATGTTTCTTACCTAACACCTCTCGCTTTCCAACTTGTAGTTTTAGTGATAGCAATCCCATAAATGTAATGTAATCCTAAAAGAGAAAAGAAAAGTAGCGCTTAATACTGAGTCATACACACTCTTGGGAATTTACTTAAGTGGCCCCTCACTTGAACCCAGTAATACCTAGTGATGGAATCGTTCTGAAAGCAAACAGTGAACTGGAATTACTTCATTCCTAAAGATAAATCTCAAAAGCAAAGGGAACATGACAAAAACAAGTCTTTTTCAAATCTTGAACTATCAGTCTAAAACAACTGTATCCAAAGAAGAATATTTTTCGGTGATTCTTTCTTCATTACTAATCATACATGGCAATGTTCATTTACAGTCTTTTCTTCCTTTTATGCAGAGTCCAATAATATCCCAAGACAGAAACTAATTGCGAAATCCAACTGCAGGACACAAGAGCATGCATCTTACCAATTTAGAGGAACAGTCAGCTGTTAGTAAATGTTTGTTTGTACTGTGTGACCCCAAAGGATAAGGAGGGCTAACTACCTTCTATGAGCAGCAGAAGAACATGGATGCAGGCAGCAGCTCCAAACAATACCAAACACATTGCAAGAAGCTTCCAATAGAAGGCAAAAGCAAGGCTATCATTAGCAAAAATGAGTTGAAATGTTAGGGTCATCAAAGAATCCAGGTAGGTATAACAGGGAAACTGTTAGACAAACAAACTTTTGGCGTAATTCCCCTGTCTTTTTGCTTGCTGACATCCAGGTTTTGGCTTTGTTTTTCCACTTTCTCACTGCTGTTCAGTGTGAAAGTGCATGAGCTCCTATTATAAATTTTACTATGCATTAGTGTTTCCATGATTGGCATATTTGATTTAGTGGTAAGTCCTAGTAAAGTGCGCTGAGAGTGTCAGGGCTTGTATATCAAATACTGCTAATGGGCCTGTGGCACTGATTGTGTCCCCACACAAGCAGCTTCACAAAGTGTTCTCAGACCTACCACTGCAGTGTCTGCATGCGGTTTTTACTGCCATCTCGACTTGGCAAGGGCACCTATTTGCCAAACCCTAGCCTTCCTCTTTATTACATGTGTGTCATCCCTAAGGTAGGCCCAAGGTCCCCCTATGGGCAGGGTGCAGTGTATTTGAAAGGTAGGCCAGGTAGTGGTGCATGTGTGACATATCCTGATACTGAAACACAGTATATTTTGTTTTCACTGTTGACAAGCTATCTGTCCCATAGGATAGAATGGGGAATATTTGGCAACATTTTACGAGTATATATTCCCATTAGGAAAGAATAGAGGAATGGAGTTTAGTATGCCTGAACTCAGAATGTAGAAATGTGTCTTTTAGTTAAGATAATTTTTATGTTCTGTGTTTGAAAATAGCACTTTAGAAAGTAGGTATTTTCTTGCTTAGCCATTCTGTGTGCTTCTGCTGGGTTGTGGATTGACTGTCTGGCTTTCGAATGACCAGGGCTGTGTATGTGCATTCTCTTCAGACAGCCACTGGAGGAGCGGGGGGGGGTTGAGGTGTGTCCTGCCTTTCCTGGATGAGTCAGGACTGGGCTGAATAGACCTGGGCTGCATTTTGAGTAGTGGGAGGAGATTTCCTTCCACCTGAATGGGCTTGGTCTGGACAATGCTGTCTCCACCTCCTGCCTGGAACCTGGTCCAGAGAGGACCAAACTGGTTTGGATTGAACATAGACATCTCTGCCCAAGGGAACAAAGAGAAACCGATTATAAATATTGGGGCCCAGACCCGAGAACTTTAGAACTCGCTTGGACCTGCCAGTAAGAAGAGCTGGAAGATCTGCCAGGAGGAGTACTGTCCCTTTGCTGTGTTGGTCTGCAGTTGCTGCTTCTGCCTTGGGCAGTGAAAGGACTGGCCTGAACTTTCTTCACTTGTTGCTGAGATTCTCCAAGGGCTTGAAATAGAGCTTGCCTCCTGTTCACAAAGTCTCAAGAACAGCAAAGACTTCACTTACCTCTGTGTACCGCCTCTGTAACCCTGGATTTCAGTTGCCACAGAGGAGGAAAGCAGTCAACACCATCACCGACACCACTGCTGGCTCCGTGTCCTGAAGGCACCGCCGCACTTTGCACAGAAACCCTGGTCTCACCTACAACAACGACCGCTGCCTCCAAGAGCCGCTGCTTGCACTGTGATCTGTGGGCAATGCACTCTGTACCCCCTGGTCTCACCAACGATAATGCTGCATGCTCACCTCGACACCCGTGACCGCACCGTGGTTTTGGGGCACTGCTTGTAAGTCACACAACGCACCGTCCTATCTCACATCACAGTCTGGGCCAACCGACGCCAGCTCCCATCAACCGGCGCTGCCACTTGTACCGTGACCTGTCAGCACCACAACAAGCACCGCCTCACTTCACACTGAAGCCCGGGTCTCACCCCCGGCCACTGGCCGACTGTTACCGAGCAACTGCCTGCACCGCACCTTGAGGGCACCACACGCCACACTGGTATGCTTCACATCGTAACCATGACGGTTGCCACCACCGGCCCACACAGACGCGGTCGGCCAGACTCAAAGGTACTGTTTACGAGTTTGCTGACACTAACGCCGGTCCGCACCGATGCAGTTGGCCAGAACTGTTGGATTCTGTCATTTTCATTTTCATTTTTATCGGTAGCTCCGGTCAGAGCTATCGCCTTCAAGGAACTGCATTTCCAAGTTATTCTTGCAAAGTGCATATTTTGGATTACTGTATGTTGGTCTTTTATTGTTTTGGTCTTATTTGCACAGATAAGTATTGGTTATTTTTCTAAAACTGGTGTGATGTCTGTTTGCAGTGTTTTCACTGTATTACTGTTGGTTATGTGCAAATGCTGTACAGACTACCTCTGACATAAGCTTGACTGCTCGTGCCAAGGTACAAAGGGGTTGAGCAAGGGTTATTTCAGTAGTGTATCCCCTTATTCTGACTAGAAAAGAAGGGTCCCTATTTGGAAAAGGTGCAAACCATTGCCAACTGGAGACCCCCATTTCTACCAGTAACTTAAGTACAGGCACCTATAGGATCCCTAGCGCAGCTTTTATGCTGCAGTGCTTGCAAAATCCGACCAGGAACACTGCAGCTTGCAAGAGGCAGCCCAACGCAGGAGATGCGGAAAACTAGACTGTGTCTCCCACATACGCCCCCTCCTCACTTTCTGATTTCTGGTTACGCCACAAACTCAAGTTAGGGATGTGCAGCTGCAACCATAACTCCTATGCAGTGGACTCCCCAGATGTAAGGGTATATTATTTGATAGAAAAAGGATTCTAAGCGTAAATAATGTGTGAGCGATTATATTGGTATGTGGAGCAATAAATATGAAAAGATGCCAAATGATTCTCTTCTTTTACCCACCAATGGGAAGGAACCTTCAGGCCTAATGGCCCAAGGGGGACTCAGGGATATGAAATGGAGCATGATTAAAAGGCAAATCATGGACCTGATGAGGAGTGTCAGAGGACCAATGGGTGAGGTGCAGCGGAATAATAGAGTTTGAAGGCCTGACTTTTGTTACTGACTCTAAAAGGTTTTGTTGAAAAAAATAATTCTCCGAAAATTAACCCTGATATTAGTATCAGGGTAAGTCCCCAAGCAATGCTTCATGAAAAGTTGCGACCCACAAATGTGGCCAATTTTTTGTCCCAATCAAACTCTGAGCACAATACAACCTGCATTCACATCTTACATTATTTACACCTTTCCCAATGCACCACATCCACCCTCTACCACCTGTAGCCTACCTCACCCACAGCCCCTGCTTTCTACCATTACATCAAGCAACATCATTGATACCCTGAGTGGCCTATGCACTACACCACCTACCCACAATACTCATACTACAAATACCCTATAGCAATTGTAGCATCATGTACACCATCACTCACCCCAAGGAGCATATTTACAAGTCGCTATCTCCACTGGAGGGTTACTTTTTTTGACACGCCGGAGAGCCATTTTCAATATTAACAAGGTGGCACTAAAACACCACCTTGTAAATATGCCCCTGTCCGCCGCAGTCCTTTGCAGAAGAGGAGCATGTAATCAGTGTTGCTGTGGTCATTCGACCACATAACCAATTGGTTTTTGAAGTTGCCCCAGATTTACAAGGAGGTGTAAATCTGTGACAGCACCAAAAGCTCACGCCATGCAAAAGCAGGTGTTAGAATAGCGCATGAGTAGAAATGCTTTTATTTCTCCTTGTTTTTGCTTTTTTCTGTGTGTACTGCCTTCTGCAGCACCCATATAAAGGGTAAAAAGCTATTAATGACTGTTTATGAGCAGGAAGGTGTCCTTTCCAGCACATAAACAATCAAAGTCAAATTTTGCTTTATTCGGTTACAAATTTAACCGAATAAACAATCATCAAATAATGACGATTTGCTACTTCTACGTGTACTTCAACAGCACACATAGAAGTAACAGAAAGCCATTATTGATTAATTATGTGCAGGCAGGGACACCTTCCTTCATATAAACAAGTGTTACATGATTACATTTACATTCCCTGCAACGCAGGCGCCCTTGCACAACATTGCAAGGAGGCCTACGTTTGAACTAGGCACCTAATTTTAGCACCAGCGCTAGGGAAAACACAGGGGTGCACCCTATTGTAGTAACTACAGCACATCCCTACGTTTTGAAAAAGTCAGAGAGCGGTGCTGCCAGATTTGGCATTGCTCCATGCTCTGACATACTCTATTAAATATGCCCCCAAGTATCCTTAACATGGTCAAAAAGCAGCAGCATACTACACATATACCACTGCACTCTGCACCCTATACACTCTATACATCAGATACCTATGCATACATTCTCAAATACATAAACCACTCACTTACACCACTGCATCTGCCTTTTAAAACATGTATAGAAAGCAATTTTTATTTTTATTTATTTTAGAGACTTACACTTATTCACCATCACTACTGTTTTGAAGCGGTATATGATGTGTCCCCGCTTCTTGTAACACGTGTCCGTGCGTAATCCTTGGGTCAGTTTTTGTTTGCACCCTCCGCCAGGAGGTTGTACCATTGGTTAAAACAGTAGTGATGGTGAATAAGTGAAATAGTGCTATAAAGGTGTTCTAAAATACCCGGACAGCCAGAGGTTCAACTTTAATATTTCTGGATTAGGGTAAAAGGTTAAGGCGTGTCGCTATGGAATTATTTAGGAATTCTAGCGCACTAATCTTGTGAGGTTAAAAGTGGTCGACATGTTTCAGCCTTATCTGCCTGTTGGTCAGTCGGCTTTCCTTGGTGTTTCCGGGTCACCAAGGGCAGAGACAGCACAAGCTGCTAGACAGGTGTTTGAAGGCTAGAGTGAAGCCTCCCCCTAACTGCCATGGTTCCCGAGGAGACAAGTCTTACATAATGTAGAGGTACAATGTGACCTACTACCACAAAACGAATCAGGTTACAAATTTACCTTTTCCCTTTTTTTCACTTAATCACTTTATGGTCCTGAGGAAAGCCGACTGACCAACTACTGTTTTAACCAATGGTACAACCTCCTGGCGGAGGGTGCAAACAAAAACTGACCCAAGGATTACGCACGGACACGTGTTACAAGAAGCGGGGACACATCATATACCGCTACACGACTCTGAAAAAACACGTGTATGAGGGTCTTTTATTTGGGAGACACCTACCGATCCACCTGCAGACCTTGGTTATGCAGGACCAGTGATCCTTTCCACATTGATTGATGAAAGTTGTACCCAGAAACTGGTCCCAGGATGCTTGTTTCCTGTTCAGGGAAGATATGGCTTGGCAGTTCGGGGTGGACTGTTCCCACAAAGCACAGGGTCAAGACTGATTTACATGTAGCTTGGTCTGAACTGAGGTGGCGAAGTAAGCTAAAGAATGATGATGGATTCAGCCCAGATCTGGGGCTGGGGTTGAGTGTCTAAAACGTTTCAGCGCTCCGTCCATCATCTCCTTGTGCTTGCTTTATTTTCCCTAAGTTGGCAGGGTATGCCCAGATGTGGGTCACTTGCTCACTTTGCCATTGGATTCTAGCTAGTCTGGCTGATGAAGGCTGTTAGCCCGAAACCGGTCCCAGGATACTTGTTTGCGTAGAGGGAAGACATGGCTTGAAAGTTCGGTCTGGACTGTTCCCATGAGCCACAGGGTCAAGACTAATTTGCATATAGCTCTGTCTGAACTGGGGTGGCGAAGTGAGCTAAAGAATGATGATGGATTCAACCCATATCTGTGACTGGGGGTGAGTGTTAAATCCAGATCTGTGACTGGGGGTGAGTGTCTGAAAAGTTTCAGCTCTCCGTCCAACATCTCCTTGTGTTTTCATTGTGTGGTTGACTGGTTCACTCCTGTTATAAGTGTTGTACTTGACCTGAGTGTCTTACATTTGTTGTTTCTGTTATGCTTGTGAGACGCTTACACTTCTGCTGCCCATACTGTAGTTGCTATGTGTGTGTGCAAAGCTTCAGAAACCTTGATACACACAAAAGCTAAAACCACTGGCTTTGTTATTGCTTATTTTACATTAATTCTGAATAGAAACAAGAGGTTGCAGTAGCCAGAAGACTGTGTTGTGCTAGAGACAATGTTAATTTTACCAATTTGATTGCTGGTAACATTTGTTTAATACTTTTTGTATTGTACTGTAATAAGGTTCTCATGTGTTTTCTTTTACATTCATACTTTTCATGTGTAATAATTTAATAATTAAGTGTTCATGTCTACACTGAAAATATTGCCTTGCTGGAGGATAAATGAAAAAACATACGCCCAATGTAGGTTGTGCTGGACTCAGGATGAGGAGCAAAATAACAGGTACCACGTTATTTAAATTGCTCTTGATAGGGGATGAAACCCTCAGTGAATGTGTGCAACCGGACCTCCTACCACATATTTTTGGGACGGCTGAGCCCATAGCAGCACTCTCCCTTGTAGGGTAGCATTAGCCAGTGACTGATAAAGACACCCTAGAATTAGAGCTGTACTGGAAAACAAAAAGAGCCCTGGCAAAACACTTTAAACCAAACTCCACACTGCAGGAAGCTATGACTACAATGGGTCCATGGAGGCATCATAGGGTCATGGCAGCACACCCTGCTCTCTAAACAGCCCCTAACCTCCAGCCTACTGGGAAATGCCAGAGAAGCAGAATTGCCAGTCCGACCCTGCCTAAAATAAGAGGCACAGTGCATGGTCTCATCAAGCCCTGCTGGCACTGTGTCATGATTCACCTGACCTGCACTCACCTGCCACAAAATGTATAGGGGTTAGCCCTAGTAATCCTACATAACCTGGCTGAAAACACATGTAAACAAAAATGGCATAATGCAGGAACAGATTAAACATAGATCAATAAAACAAATGAACAAACATATAAAAAGGAAAATAATTGCTGAGTTGCACATACATAAAGCATATCTATATATATAATAAAAACGAAAGTATGTCTGTCTGTTTGTCCTTTATGCATTACTACAGCATTTATCCGATCACCATGAAACTTTGGGAAGTTGTTGAGTACACTCCCGCGAAGGTTTCTGTCAAATTTGTTTTAAAAAAATCGGCCCCCCAGGTCCCTCATAATCTTTCGAATACTGAAATAGACAGCGAATTTGCGAGCATCGTCGACAGTTATGACCCCAAAACGGAAATCGATTGGTCAATCTACATCAGAAGCACGAAATAAAAAGGCATTACGAGCTTTAGAAACAGATTTTAAAAATCGGCCCCACAGGGCCCTCATAATCTTTCGAACACTGAAATAGACAGCGAATTTGCGAGCATCGTTAATAGTTATGACCCCCAAACGGAAATCGATTGGTCAATCTACATCAGAACCACGAAAGAAAAAGGCATTACGAGCTTCAGGAACAGACGAGCAACGGGAAGCAAGATTACAAGCTTTTCGAATACAAACTGCTCAAGCCTGTAATTCTCAAACGAACGAGCAACGAGAATCAAGATTGGAAGCCGATCGAGTACGCACTGCTCAAGCGCGTTCTTCTCAAACGAACAAGCAACGAGAATCAAGATTGGAAACAGATCAATTACGCACTGCTCAAGCCCGCTCGAATGAAACAGGAGAGCAGCCAGAATCAAGATTAGAAGCCAATTGAGGACGCACTGCTCAAGCCACACTTAGAAATGTTTTCAAAAATAAAATTAATAAGTTTCAATAACAATGACACAACGTAAATTTAATGTTATCATAACGAGTTTCCTTGAATTTCCTTTCTTCTGAGATAGCAGCAACCTGCGACGGGTAAGCTAGTATCAAATAACAAACAATGAGTATTCCAACTAGAGATTTTCTTTCTTCAGTCTTCCAGTAGTTTTAAAACAGATATGGCAGTGTTCTTGACTTTTTACATAGTCCATATAGGAGATAGTCTGTGGAATGTAGCCACATGAGGGGACTAGGGATGTCTAAAAGACACTTCGAAGTACTTCCACATGTAACATGAGAGAATAAGTCTCTATGAACACAGGTTTAAACTGCTGTTTGAGCATAGCACACTTTAAATAAGAGCTGCCATGGTTTAGAAAAAATGCACCTACAAATTCACATATAGCAAACCACCACAGGCAGGTTTACACGCTTGCATGCGTATTAGAATCCTGCTGAGGTGGGATCACATCGAAAAAATGCAGATGTACATGCAATCTTTGGCCTCTCTGCTGATGCTTCCATCAAAGGCACCGCAGTTACCTTGGAGTTTATGGGCGCCTGATTAATAGGAAGTGGGCTTGGACCACCATGTCAGAGCCACCAAGTTGGCAGCAGGCTGATAACTTTCATACGTCTCGGACTGAGGCCGCCCATAAATTCGAAATAAAAAAACACTCCTGAGCCGTTTATACAATATTCTCTGCCCACTCCTGCCCTCATCCTGCCCACTGCACGACCTGCAAGCCTTGCAGCAGGGCCCTTTATGGGACGCTAGACAGGACCAGCTGGTAATTATCCTGAAATTAAAGGTAACGTTGATGGCAAAGAACGGAATCCAGAATCATTAAGTTAGTGTTGTTTCGGGACATACTGTTCTGCTTAAGTCCGGGCTTTGAAGGCCTGTGGGCGAGCACATTGCAAAGCTCAGCGTCCAGAAGGCAACTGCTCGTGAAGGCGCGCGACCCGCGAGCGCTGCCCTCACACACCATGAATCTCGGACTTTGTTTTACAGTCAAACTTATTTATGGCGCAGGATGTAGGTGCTCCGGGGCTCTGTCAGTGGTGCATATAGTTTTAATAAGCGCGATATATGTTCCGTACAGTCCCAGAAGGGTATGACGTTACCTCTTTGTTCGAGTCCCTGCCTCCTGCCGGATGTTTTCCTTCCGTCGGCGTTTATGGCCGGCAAAGGTGTTTATAGAAATACAGTAGTAGCGCTGGGGCAATTCTGGATGCAATTAGAGTAATTTAGATGTGGTTGTGTAACTGTGCGGCCTCCCTATAGCAGATTGACATATGAGGTGTGAAACTGCAAAGTATAAAAGAAGCTTTGAAACAAGTAACTGAGCAGAAAACACATTAATATCAGATGCGATTTTAATAGTTAATTTAATGGTGTCTAATCACGGGAATGTTACAAGGCACTAAATTCACTGAAACGGGCCAATTTTCTCACTGAGAGAAAGGGTGGGTTGTTTTTGGAGGGCCAGCTTCAGACTGGGTCAGAAATGCGAGGACTGGGGGTCCCTGGTTGTGGCAGACAGACGGATGCACTTTCCAAGGTGTCTTGGGATGGCGGGCGGTAATACCGCCTGCGGAAATGTTGACACCCCAATATAAGTTCTGCAGGTCGGAAATGAGGGAAAACGTGGCCATATCGTACGTTTTCCTCTGTTCTGAGATGCAGCACTAGGAATAATACATTTTCTATCCCCAATAAATTTCACCAAATTATCTGGTTTTGTGTGGTCTTGTGCAGCACTTCGGGATCACCTTGTTTTTGTAATCAGGTTAAGATTACATTCTGAAATGCAGGGATACAATGAAATGAATGCAAATTTGAAAATAAAAGAGAATCACAAATTGAGAACTGAACCAAAATGGAGCCAGACTTGGGTGTCTTCTGTGTTGTAAACTTGACAAAGGTCAAGCATGACCGCAATTGCTGCAGCGAAGCAAAGATAATGACCACCTGTGCAAACACACCTGAGTCATATTAAAGGAAAAAGCGAGAAAAATACTGCTAACTGAATCATGTCCAAACCACATTTATTATTCCAGCCACCACTGCTGCAAATAGCTCATGTGTAATTAACAGGTGCATCCAGTTCAGGAAGTAAAACACAAATCTTTATAAAACATCAGGGTTTATTTAAAAAAAAAAGATACAATAATAAAAACCTGCAGTGAAAAGAAAGTTAACACTGAACTTCCAAAAAGATCAAAGATTAGCAATATTAGATCGAACAGAGATTAAAGACGCTGGAACACACCATAATGTATATTAGCATCTTGAACTCCCAAACAGAAGTAAGTGGCTTGCCTCTCATCACACCTAAAGGCCACTAGGAGATGGTGACTGCATGTTGAGAACACCATACTCAGAAAGATTTTTCAAGTGGAGGTAAGCAAGGCAGGCCTAAAATTACAGCTGGCAGCCATCCCCAGGCACCTTATAAAAAAGAAAGCGTGGGCTCCCTCCAGATGGACACTTCGTGAAAAGCATATGCAGCATGACTGCATAGAACAGGAACGTCTAAATATATTCTGCTCCATAACAGACAGGATCAGGGTCCTATTAAACATGGCCACAACCCCTTCGAAAGAACCTGTACAGTAATGTCACCTGAAGTAAACTCTCCTGTTCTGTGCACCCAATGTTAATGGGCTCCTACTGAGTTAGAAAAGGCACCCTCGGGCATGGTTTGGATGCCGAAGCAAGATGGCTGTCCCACTGTAAGCTCCGCTCGGTCGCGGAGCTTCTTCAACAAAAAGCGCCTCATATTACGGAGTATTTTGAACTCCGACAGCAGTACCGCCGACATGATGTGGCAGTAAATCTCTACGCTGTTTTTGAATCCTCCAGCAGTACTATTGAGCCCAGGAGCCGCGGTGGTGCATATCCTTCAGAAAAACACGAGTGCCCTCCATTTTATATCGCGGCGCTCTGTTTTTTCACCACAGCTGGACTCCCATGGTATTTTACAATGCCATATGATATTTTTATGGTACCAGTTCCATAATTTTTATACGGTCTGTCATGGAGATGGGCTTTGCCTTTACACTGTGTTAAGTTAGCATGAGCTTTTTAGATCTTTAAACGCCATTTTTCCTTTCTGCTGCTTTTGCACACGGCACACAATATTATAAATGTTTAGAGTCTAGCAGAATATTTTGCTTCACACAAGAATAATATGTTTTCTTATTGTATCAGCTTTGCTTGGTAAGCTATGTCTGAACAGTGAGTGCCGAGGCCTTCAAGGTTATTTCAACACAGTGGCTGTTGTTCGGTCTGATCAGCGCCCGCCCTAGACATAACACATATGCAGCTGTGGCCACCTCTAATTTTGGTACGTTTAATAATGCTCTGCGCAAAGCATGCACACACACTTGAAGAACATTTGCATGCAGAGAGCTGGTGTAGAAAATGATGTGATACCTTTCTACTAGGACTAGAGGTATGGGGCTGTCTTTGTAAACCCAAAGAGACCTTCTGTAGATATAATATAATATACTAGCAAGGGAGGGTAAGACTGAGGTGTAATTTAGCCTTCTTCCCTTTAGCATTTTAACATGCTTTCTCCCTTTGTATTCTATGGAATAGTAACTATGCTGATAACCTTGTTGCTTATAATATGTTTGCTTGTATTAGCTAAAATACTGCGCTTGAGAACACAGCACTAGAAATAAATATTTAAAACTTGCACATGTCTTCATTTACTCCTCGTTTTGGACTGGTATGATAGTATAACGAAAGAGTGTTTGTGTGTTCCACGTTACCTGAGGTATTCAAAGTTCATGTTCTGGGTTGTCTAATCATTGGGGGTATGGAAGAACCAATGAGACACTGATTACTAGTCTGGTAGGGGATTTTGGATACTAAGGTGAGTTTTGGCACACCCTAATTCACTGAGGTTCCAAGTCTCTATGCACAGTTCTGTGTAAGAGCAGAATCCCTGCGACAGGTCCTCTGTTTTTGCATGTATTATCAACGTTTTATGGGCTGGAAAATGTATCTGTGGACTTCCTCAATCACTTCATTGGATGTTTTATATCATTTGCACTGCAGTACAGGATGCTTCCACTTAACTATTGTATGCTGAAGAAGTTTTTTCTTCTTAATGTTTTGGATGGGTAACCTACTATTTTTTTGCTGATACTGGACATTTGCTATAGTTCTGGTTACCTGAACTACTTTGGATTACATATTTTACTGAGTGATCCCACTTCATTATTACGCACTGAATAGCCTTTTTTCTTTTTGGCTTGGATGGTGAAATTTACTATACTTTGGCTGGTACTGGTTACTCTCTGAAGTGGCGTTTCAGTTCCTCATTGGGGGTATATATTGTAAGTCACCTTCCAGTGCCTCATACATTTTACTTATACTCCTCTGCTTTATTTGCGATCTGGTGACCTGCTTTTAACTGTTCATTGCTCCTGCTGTCCTCTTCGTTAGTGTATGGGCCAGATCCGCCCTATTCTACTTACTACTCATCGCCCTATCCAGCAATCTAATATGGCCAGCGATCTTCACATCACTCCTAAACCAGCCTCTTCAGGCGCAAAGCTAAAAAGACACAAAAATTATCCACCTTCCCCTCTTCTCTCCTCACAAAATCCAGTTCTTGACTCTATTTTAGACGAGGTACGTGGCCTTCAACTGTTTATGTCCACTACCAATGAAAAATTAAAACAAATAGAATTATATGAACACCCACAGATTATAAATCAATGCACGTATATAAAAACATGAACATTTTAGTATTAAGGTTGTGCACATCTAGTGTTGTTTAAGCCTCTTTACTAAAATTCCTTTAGTTTTTTAATCCCTTACCTGTCAATCTGCACAGCTACTGGCCAACCAGTCATAACTGACAGCTTTTATAATCAGACAAAAAGAATCCTATTTCCATTTTTATCCACATTTAAAAATAAATACAGACAGGAAAATACATGCTTTTCTGTCTGTATTTATCTATAAAAATCAGTAAAAACGGAAAACAGGGAGCCTTAATTATAATGCTCTTCCTGGAATTTACTGAACTTATGCATGTTCTGAAGGATGTAAAACTCAAACGAGGTCTTACTTGGTCAGGACATAATATTTTTATCTCCCAAGACGTCTCCAACGCAATGAATGCTTGCCGTAAAGAATTTCTGGCTCTTCATCCTCAGATGGGACATTTGAACATTCAGTATGGTATTCTTCATTCTTGCATGTGCAAAAATACCCATGAAGGAAACTCGCGCTCATTCGAAGATCCTTAGAAACTCAAACTCTTTCTAAACAGCATCTCTTCTCGTAACATGGACACTAATGTTTAATTTTTTCTTAGTTAACAGATTGATATTGTTGTTCTAAAGGTTCATAATTTTTGATGTTTTACTATTTTGTTCCTCTCCCTTACCTTTCTAATGCTCGCTCATCCTTTACTCTTTTTATCTCTCTTATTTCTTAAATTACTGTTTTTCTCTTCCTATATTTGCTCACTCTTTTTTTTCTATTCTTTGGTAACTCTTTATTTCTTAGGAGGCCTCTTCTTACCTATTCTCTCCTTCCGCCGTCCTTGTTTTTTCGGCGTTACCATGCTCCTCTCATACTAATTGCTTATTTCTCTTCAGATCTGGATTATTTTCCTTGATTTGTTTACTCAATCTGTTTCTCTATCTCCCTCTCCTTCTCTCTCACCTTTTCTCTTTGCTCCTTGGTTACTTTACCTCGCGATTTCTCCTCATTACTATCTTTTATCTGTTTGAGTGTATGTACGCAATAATTTGATAAATGTATTTTTCTTTTTTATTGGTCTTGTAGCTTACAGTTCCTGTCTCCATATGTTCCCCCACCCATCAACATGTTTAACGTTGTCTCGTGAAATATATTTGGTTTAGGTCATCCTCTCAAAAGGTACTGTCTCACTTACCCAAACTTAATATCCATGTTGCCTTTTTACAGGAAACTCATTGTAATGATGTGGAATCTCTTAAGCTTAAACGTCAGTGGGTTAATCAAATTGTCTTCTCTCCTGCTCTTGATCGTCGTGGTGGTGTTGCTATTTTATTTCATAAATCAATTAATGCACAAATTATATCAACAGAATGTGATTCTAATGGACGATGGGTTATGGTTGACGCTATTATTTGTAAAACACAAGTCACTTTCTTTAATATTTATGGCCCTGTCAAACCCGACCCACAATTTTGGCAATGTATTAAATTGAAACTATCTACTATATCTAATCCCTATATAAGATTGGTGGCTATTTCACTAATTGACTGGATCCCTTCTCTTATACAAAATCTAAATGCAAATTTAAGCCTGATAAAACTCATAAATCATTTTAATCTGCCATCACCTCTCGTCCTTTTTTTATGATGTATGGAAAACATGTAACTCAGACACTTCTAAATTTACTTTCTTTTCACCTGTATGTCCCGTATGGATTATATTCTGGTCTCTAAATCATTACTCCTTACATCCATTTCACTGAAATTGGTTCTATTTTTATTTCTGACCATGCCCCTGTGTCTGCCTCTTTTGATTTCTCACTTACCACTTGCAAACCAAGCCAATGGTGTTTTAACAATCACCTACGCTCAGATCAAAACTTTATATCAGAAGCAACCTCTTTTATTAATTAATTTTTTCAATTCGACAAACCTTCAGGTACCTCAATTCATAATAATTGGGATGCCTTTAAAGCCTCATTTAGAGCCTTTACCATTGCTTATTCTGCAACCATTACTTATTGCCAAATATCTGTAAACTCTTCTAAAAATCAAAACCCTGGAACACAATTACTTTTCCTCGAACTCCTCCTCCACTTTGCAAGAATTGATTACAGCCAAATCTACATTGAATAAAATTGCCACTGGTGATGCTTGTAACGTCCTTGTTAAGATTAAATCTAAATGTCATGGTGCCCAAAATAAGGCAGGAAAAAATGTTATCAAACTATTTAAAAATCAAATCAGAGCGTAAAAATATTAGTCCTATCCATTCAGAAACAACCAATAAAGTTATTTCCTCCGATTCAGACATTGTCGATACATTCCAATCCTATTATGAACTTTTCTACACAGAGGATACAACTCCTTCTGAAAAGAATTTTTAAACTTTTTTCTCAAGGTATCCCCAAACCCCATTCTCTTCCTGGTACGTTTTTACCTCTTGAGAATGATCTCCCCCTCCAAGAAATAACCAATGCTCTTAAATCTTTAAAAAAGGCCAAAGAACCAGGACCAGATTGTTTTTCAGTTGAACTATTCTTATCTTTTTCCTCAATTTTTGCACCAAAATGATTAGACCTTTTTAATTCATTTCTCTACAATACTAAAGCATGTGGTTCTTTTTTAGAAGCCCTTATTATTGTCATCCCCAAACCAGACAAGGACTCTTCCTTTTGTAAACATTTTGACTCATCTCCCTAATTAATTATGATAGTAAAATTTTTGCAAAGATTTTGGCTTCACATTTAGAAAAGATTATCCCACTTCTTATCAAACCAGATCAGGCTTGCTTTGTTAAAGGCCGACTTGCCTCTGACAATGCTAGAATGTTCTCAAATATTCTTGCCCATGGAAAAAAGTACTCTTCTCCTCTAGCTGCCCCATCACTTGATGCTGAAAAAGCTTTTGACTGAATAAATTGGCAATTTATGCTTTATGCTCCCCAATGGTTTGGCTTTGGGCAAAGGTTTATTTCTTATTTCGCCCTACTATATATTTCCCCCCGTGCTTGTGTATTTGTCAATGGTTTTTTTTCTACTTATTTCCATCTGCAACAAGGTACCCGTCAGGGTTGCCCTATCTCTCCAATACTTTTTCTCCTCTGTCTAGAACTCAGTCTCAAACGTATTAGACATAACCCTAATATTACTGGCTTTAATCTTAATTCCCATCAAATTAAACTCCCTCCTTATGCAGATGATATCCATATCTACATGTCCAATCCTTGCACATCTCTGCCCTTTTTTTACAAGAGATTGCTTTACTTTCTCCTGTCTCTGGTTATAAAACTGAATTTTTCTAAAATTGAGATTTTACCTTTAAATTCATTGTGTTATCAATACATATTTGATACAACCAATTTCACTTAGTGCCCCCAAAAGATTAAATACTTAGGAACATAGTTTTCCTCAAATATTTCTGATACTTTAACCCATAATTTTTCTGCCTTCAAATTCAAACTTACTATTTTGCTTTCTTCATGATCCCCATTATTTTTGTCTTGGTGGGGCAGACTGGATACGATTAAAATGATGATTGTTCCCCAGGTGCTTTTCATGCTCTCAATATTACCTTTCAAAATTCCTAAATATTATTTTTCCCAGATTAATTCTATTTGTACCAACTTTTTATGGAACCATAAATGTGCTTGTATTGCCCATACTAAGTTAACTTGTCCTAAATCAGAGGGAGGGTTTCGATTTCCTGATTTTAAACTGTACCAAAATGCTTTTTTGATTTGTCAATTTTATGCCATGCCTAAAGATTATCAAGATCTACATATGCCATCATGGGCTGATGTTGAACGATCATTGTTACAGGACTTTTCTTTTCAGGACATTATGTTTATGACCAACTGCACTTTCATCTCCAAATACCCTATCTTCAAATATTCTCTCCATCTAATACATACACTTTTTTTCAAAGGTTTTGACCTTTATCAGTCCTTTCTATCCTCTTCAATATGGATTAATAAGCACATGTAATTCCGTCACAAATACGTTTACTACAAGCAATGGAAGGAAAAGGGCATTTTCTTTGTACATCAGTTGATATTTAACAATTCAATCTTGCCCTTCCTCCAACTACAAGAGAAATGTAGTCTTCCTGGCTCTATTTTAAAAAAACAACAAACGTCCTAAGTCGATGGACAACAAAGGTTGTGTCTTATTTTAGTGTTGGACAGATGGGCATAATAATTTGTAGAATATAATATTTGTCAAAAAGGGGAGGGGCGTAAATTCCACGGGAAAGGCAAAGAGTACACACTTATGTAATTAATTATCCACATACCGAAAATTGCGCACTTATAGTTTCTAGAGTAGACACGGGTAAATGACAGATTCCAAGTAGTTGCTTCAGATACCTTCAACCAGTATTACAAATCTAATTACAACATTCTAACAAGCATAACATTTTTTTTGATTAAAAGCATATCACCACATGTGTTTGGTAACAATATATACATTTTATTACACTTTATAAATTTACAAAATATCTTAAAAACCACTTTAAAAACATATAGCAATAGACATGATCATCACAATATTTTTGGTAAAATGTAAATATAAGCACAGAATCAAAAGGTCGACGCGGCGTTTCGGCTTTCTTTAGTACACCTTCATCAGGACTGATTCTAAACAATTAAAATAATAAAACACAAAGTTACCAAACAAATAAGATTGGGTGCTACATTGTTCATCTGTCTGTTGTCACATTTCATCCTCCCGATTTAGTTTACTCTTTACCATATTGGTCTACACAATTTTTATTTATTTCAAACCACATGTTCTGTATCTGCGTTTTCAGTTCTCATTGCTTATTATTGACAGTTATTTTTTGCACATCTTCTATTTTGCCTTCCCCTTGGACATATGTACATTATTAAAGTGATCCCCATGCTGCCACCACTAAAAATAGTGCGTCATCTCTTATGTTGACTGCGTACCTTGTTATTCCAAATGGATTTATTGCCCATGTGGACGGAACTAGTTGGTTCAACGGAGAGTCCTTTTAAAATACGGACAGTTGGTAGGTCGCAATTTGCTAGTAGTTTTGTGCAAAGTTGCTCTGTCTCTAAATGAAGACATATAAATGCCAATGACTTAGATATATTAATAGTCATACTTGAGATGTATTGGGTGAAAAGATTTCAGTGGTACATACCTAATATTAGAGGGGTAAATTCAATTTCCTCTGGTTTAAGATAGTTTTATTTATGCATATCATAGGGGACTTGATTCCCACCTTCTGTGCCTGTTGATATAAAAGCACAATGTACAGGGTTGTTTTAAATTGTTCTTCCCCTGTTTATGCACTATTGAATAATTCACTATGGTAGACAACATACCTTTATGTAGGCTATGTTCCTGCCGTATTTAGCTGCCAGGAGGAGCCACCGTTTTGTATGTTTTTCCGGCAATGTTCTCCCTACAAGGTTAACATTAATGTAGTGGATGTAAAGCCCAAATTCCTATTATGTTCTCTTAATTTCATTGAAAAAATTCCCCTATAGTTACACTCACCGTAGGAGCCGGATAACCGGTTGCTAAAATCCAAAACCACTTTCAATTAGGTCAGGATGTGACAAAAATGACGATCAATGTGTTCGGGATTCTCCTCCTCAGGATGTTGATCTCTGTAAGGGTATGGGTGCCATTAGTTATCTCCTAATCTTTAATACACTATCTTATCTTTACATTTGTGTAATGTATGCATATATTTCTCTTTACACTAAACTCTAGTTTAAATCTCTTATATTTAACCCCTAAGTTTTCCCGAACTACTTCCGCCTACTATTCCTATGTTATTCTTACAACTGTTGATGTTAGTCGTTTATGTATCTGTATAATGTGCTCTCATCAATTCCTTATGGATAGGTTATGGAACGTGAACTACGCTCAACATTATTCTTAATGCACCACATTGTTCTCTATACTACTCGTTGTCTCTCCATTCTCTTGCCTTTTTTTATTTAATTACTATCTAGGGGCCAGAGTGCCTAAGCTGTTTGAAAAGACATTGAATATATACATTAACTCTAACGTTAAGGAAAGGGCCCTTGCTCTGTCCGTTTTACTCACCAATATTACAGGTATCGGCCTCCCTGCTCCTTCCTTCCTGGCAGCCCGTCCTTGTTTTCACCGCACGGCGTTTACTGATAATGTTAGACCCGCGATGTTTACCTGCCTAAATAGTAGACGCCGGTTGATTGGGCGCCCAGTTCCGAGAGTTTTGGTTGGTCGGGATGTCTCCATGTTGTCTAGGTCGCTATGGCGACCGCCGTTTTTGAGGGCTCGCTCGGGTTGGCTGAATCTATTGTTGAAGGCTGAGCTTATTGGTTTAGGCGGTGAAACGCGTTGCTAAGGATACGTTCTCAATCGATATCTATGTGTAACGGAGCCGTACTTAATGTGATGCCGTCTCATCCCTGGGTGGTTTAAAAACACTGTTAGTTATTATTTTCATGATTTGCCTTCTTTTTAGAGAACTAGCTTCCCGCAATCTATGTTTTAGTGCTCTTTAGTTCACTATTCTTTTAGCCGGTATTTAAGGCTTACTCCTATTGGTTGGATATTTGATCACAAACTAAGTATCTGGTTTAGGACTTGTTGTAGACTGCAATCTAGCGTCTCGCGCTCTGTCTTCCTGGCTCTTACATTCAGCAGTTTAACACATTGTCTCCTGTTCTCCAAACCTTTTTATAAATTTTTAACTCCAATCCTACTCCTATTTCGATTACGCCTAGTACACCACTATTTCACATTCCTCATGACCCAATTCTCAGCGCTTCCTTTATATATAAAACCTTATCCTCACATACTAGTACTCGAAGTAAATCTCCTATCGAATTATCTTGGGAACAAGACTTATCTCAATTGCTTTGTATTCATCAATGGGATCGATTGTGGCAAATGATTTTCAAAACTTCCAAAGCTGTCAACATTACACAGTCCTTATATTTTATTTTTAACACGGTTATAATCACTCCCCTCTTTCTTCACAAAATTGACCACTCTATTTCACGGTTATGTTGGGCATGTCTTTCCTCTGAAGGATCATTGATGCACTTATTTATTATTGTCCTAAGATTCATGACTTTTGGAAAGCTATTTGGTTGAAATGTTGATTGATTTTTTCCTTTGATGTTCCATTTGCTTTTTACAATATCTTTTTAGGTGCTATATCTGCTGATTTCGACCAACTCCTGTCGAAAACCATTTTATTTGACCTTTTTATTGCTGTGCATTTAAAGTTATATTAACATGTTGGAAAGACAACTCTAAATTATCGTTTATGCTTTGGTGGAATTTAATTTGTGATGAACATAGAATTGCCTGTCTTCCACTCTTCTATTTATCAAAAGATTAAGTCGGATTTGTTATGGTTACCTTTTACTACATTCCTGTCCCACACTCATCTCTCTTATTATATCCACTTTGCATTCTTTTCATGTTTTCTCTTTTGATCTCTCTTCTCCCCTCTTTTCTTATTTTGTTCTCCCCTTTTCTTGCCTTTCTCTTTTTTCTTTCACGAAATATACAAATTGCACAATCTTTTCTCTTATGGAACACATTCTTTTATTACGATATTATGATGTTATACCATTCTTATTCTTCTCCTCTTATAGTTCTACCCTTTTATTATAATAGTTGCAACTTTGATTATGTATTTTCTTTGTCTTAAATAGATTTTGGTAGTCTTTGTTTATCCCTTTCTTACATCTTTTCCCAGTTATGTAATGTTTTCACTTTGTGTTCATTCTCTCAATAAAAATAATTTTACACAAAAAAAGAAAGGGCACCCTCACAATTGCACAGTCTGCTGTCTGTAAGGAAAGCCTAGCAGGTCACACATTCAATGCATGTGCCATGGTTTGTTTGTCAAATTTATGTTAGTCCTACATCTATGAAAATCAGGATGGAGGTCGCTTTTTTTTTTACAATGATTTAAACTGAAAAGTTGAGCTAGATCTGAAGAAAGCTTCTGAAGGTATTATGCCATGAAAGTTCGTTTTTTGTGTATATGCTATGTCCACATTCCAGATGGTGTGTGGTTCTGAGCTATGTTTCACAGCTGGGTTCCTTGCACTTCTATGATGCTGCCAGGTTAGACACGTGTTGTGTCTCCAGGAGTATGCCGAGTGTCAGATATAGACAATGGCCCTGATTATGAGTTAGACTGTACTGGTGGAGTGTAAACTCTGCACCCTTAACACTGGTAATATGCAATAACGCCTCACCTGCAACTTGCAATTCAGAGTTTAAACAAGTAGCATTGGGAGTAATATTCAGTGTGGTTTGATGCGCACTTTTACAACCTGCTCTGATTAGATTGTAAATGTGTGTGTGGTACTGATGTAAGCTGAGGGTGGGGGAGAGGCTGTGAGGAGGGGAGGGTGGAAAAATAGTCTGAGGTTTGGCCAGGGGTCACGCAAAGGGTCAAAGGTGGCACTGCAGCCTTTTAGAATGCAATTTTTTCCAGCCGGTAAAATTGGGTCAGGTGTTCCCACACCTGGAAATTCCAAGTGCATTTATGCAGCTCAATTTACGATTGAGCAGAGCGGAATTCCATTTGGAAAATCTGTTTCACTCATATCATAATCGAGCTACAGTGTCCTACAAGTCAAATTATGAGCCAAAGTGGGTAGTGCAGCCAGACTCTACTACAGAACATTGACAACTAAACATGCATTTCTATCCAACTAGTGTCAGCGGCTACACCCTAAGGGCATAAATGATAACGTAGGACCGCACACTTACCACGAGGGAGCGAATGGCAAAACCCCTTCCTGATGAGGCTTTGAAGCACTTTTTGGCGAGTAGCACGCTACTCCAGAATTCAAAAAGGATTAATGGTGGATAAGTATAGTGAAATGTGAGTTAATCCCAGCTCCTTAAGAGCAATCAGTATCTGTGTTCATTTAGGAATGAGAGATGAAAAGATGGATGAGAGTATGGCACTTCAGATCTTGAGTAACTGAAATAATGTTTGGTTAACAAATAATAGTAGAGTGATACATGTCGTGTAACTAGTAAAATGCACAAGTGAGTAAGATTCACAGGCTCGTTTGCCACACTCCAAGGGAGCCAGTACCCAGCGATAATATGACAAATATAACAAACAAGCAACCCAATAAAACTCAATAAAATTCTTGATGCATCCGTGAATAAGAGCGAATGATGTCAAAGTGTGGAAAAAGCTTTCCAATTGAATATGCCAGTTAGGACAAAAAGTCACCAATTTGTTGAAATTCATCAAAAATTAATTTCCACATTATTGTTTTATTATATTAAGCACACTACTGCCTTTTACCTTTAAGATAATTATTGGCAATAGAAATAGCAAATGTGGAAAGTAGTAGCTTTGTTATACTCAAGGGATAACTGATGGCATGACATCAACTTCACTTAGGTTACGGGCCTGGCTGGTGTAAGCCAACCAGTGGCAATAGTAAGTGAGACAAAGCAGTGGCTCCTAAGCCGTGGTTGGAGTCACCCATGCATACATCAGCACCCTCGGTATCATATTTCTAAGCATCGGGCTAAAACAATCTTTTTTTTGGTATATGATTGCTTCTGCAAGTTATTCTAGCAAAGATATGATACACTCACTCACTCGTTAGTTAAAAAGTTGATCACTTCCTTCTGGAAGAGTGGAAATTTTATTTGCATAATTAAATGCATTTATTACCAATGTGTGATATATAACGTTAAAAAATGTGTGTATATTAATCATATAATTTGTATTAGGTGACTGCATGTAGCTATTATGAGCAGGCCCTGAGTTAGTATGTTAAATAGTTAATCTTTGCCACCTTTTTTCTATTGCCACTTTTCGAATATCGAATTACCATATTTTAGATGTAGATGCCTGTGAAGATATTCTTTGCGGTTGATTTGCACCTTATGTTTTTTTCTTCCCACTAAAGATGCTGTGATTCTATTAGTTTGTGAATAGGCATTTGTTATGTGTTATTAGATGAGTGATTGTGAAGTCCCCGTTAGGAGGAGGAGAATAGGATGAAAGACTCGTGGGAAGAGGTGACTGCTCGATAGACTGTCTGGTGTAACAATTCAAGGACATAGCCATGCATTGATTATTGATTATTGTTTAAACATGAACATTTGGGAAGTATTTCTTCCTCAGAGTTTGGAGAAAACTGATTGCTTCCCTAGAGTGGGAGCGAGTTTTAATGTTGCAGTTAATGATTTTGTTGAACATTATAGCATGTCCCTGAGACTAGTTTGTAGATTTTCTTATGTATTTGATTTGAGAAAACCCTTCTCAACTCTGCGGATCTCCACTTCCATAGTAAAAATGCGTAATGCCTAAGCATTCTTATTCTTTTATCTGAAATCTTCATCGGTCTTTTGAAGATGACACCTTATCTTGTT
Source organism: Lissotriton vulgaris (assembly GCF_964263255.1). NCBI lineage: Eukaryota > Metazoa > Chordata > Amphibia > Caudata > Salamandridae > Lissotriton > Lissotriton vulgaris. The sequence goes on from NC_141694.1 coordinate 1,652,368,177, forward strand.
CTCTTAACAAATGTCCTTTCCCAACCTATATTTTGCTTAAATTTAGATTAGGGGGTTTTCTTTTATGGAACACCCTTTTTGGGTATTCTGTATTATTTATATAATTTTGGACCCTATAATGTTCTATCTCATGCTAAAATATCGGCTTTTTTACCATTTAATTTTTAATAATAATGCTTAAGATTTAATTATCGATAACTTTATTCTCTCTACATTTTGTTAATAAAGCCCTATAAAATTCACTACAATTCACATTTTAATTTCCAGTGGAGCCTGTTGGTCTTCCTGTGTGGACGAAATGCATCAGCTACTGGATTTTATCCTTGATTTCATTGATGTACTTTTCCATATGAAGTGAACTAATAAAAAAATATTGATGAAAGAAAGTTGTGACAACTACATTGTCTATCTGTTGCATACATATGCATCGTGGTTACTGTGTTTGTCAATGAAAAATGTACTTGCTGAATTCATATGCAACCTATACAACATATCACTAAATCTGAGTGCTGAACCACTGTTCGCTAATTTTGTTTTTGGATGTTTTTCCATTTGGGGTAGAGAGGGGCGATACTCCAGGGTTTGTTGCACCATAGAGAATATTTTACTTTTCCAAAAAATATCAGTGTTGGCAAGTGTGGTTCAATATTGCCTCAACACCTCTATTTTTGTTACAAAACAAGCATTGACTAAGTCAAAAGTCTGGCAGCCAACACTAGACCGATGTCTTTGCCATAACTTGTTCAAACCTGATTGAAGGATCACATGTTTACAACATCTGCTTGCAAGATAATTAATTGCATTGAAAGACTATAAAATAATCTGCAAGCCTACCTTGCTACTACATATGTCATATGCTACTTCATATGTCTGTTAAAGAATCCATGCAGATTAAGATTTGTGGAGACTTTTCAAGACATAAATAGACCTACTGACCTGATTACAAGAGTGTTTGTTATAAAGCTATAAAATCGGAGAGTCTGTTGTATTATAATTTTAAAGGCAGTGTAACAAGTCATGTAGACTAGTTTTCAGACTGTGGAATTAACTAAATAGTCTTAAAGGGAAGGAGATAGAGAACAGTGTTTATTCTACCAGGAAGCATTGTGGCTTAAAACATAAATACTTTACACAAATATGGTTTGAATGACAGATTCGATTTTACTTGTTTTTTTGTGAATTAGTCATGGGGGTTAGAAAGACATATGAAGAACAGAATAGAGAAATTAAACTTTTTTTCAATTATTTTAAAATTTATTGCAAGGAACCATTGTAGAGCAATTTGGAAAGCAGAGCTCCTGGATAGCTATAGAGCTAAGAATGAAAGGTATAGGAGAAATGTGTTCTATGGCAACTGAGCTCAAGTTCCATACTCACCATAAAATGATTATACTGAGGGCTTCATTTACAAGAGACTTGCACCGGCAGAAAGACACTTTTCATGATGATCCAGTAACGCAAGCCTTTCAACCATATCTAAGGCTCCCTGTTTTCTGTTTTTATGGATTTTTACAGTTACAAACAGACAGAATTATAGCCCAACAGCTTAACAGCATGGTAAATGAAAAAACAGGATGAAAATTCTTTAAATAACGGCATATATCATCGTACATTTGTGGTGTAATGCTAATATTTACCTGTGGATGTATTTTTATGTAATTGTTGGCAGCTTGAAAGCGAAAACACAACAGATATCAAAGCATGAGTGCCCGATGATCAGTTAAATAAATATGGAAATGTACAGTTTTACAATTTCATTTTTATGCAAAACACAAAATAAATATGTATGCATACAGATAAAAGTCTAAAAAATCAATATGGACAGATATAGACGGAAATGTTAAAAAACGTACATACAATAAAAACGGGAGCCCTAATCATATCTATGAGGAGACGCACAGCCTTTGTCTTTACATGGCCTCAGAGATATTGAGTGAGCAGGGCAGCACAAAATGCGGCTTTGCCTTACTCTATGCCAAGGAGGTGTTGCATGGGTGTTGCTGTGAGTGTTCCTGGAGCATAGTATAGCAGTGTGTAACCTTTTACTGTTTGAAGGAGGGTTTAAATAGGGTAATAGGAGCAATGTATATGTCAATGCATGCACTGGAATTTGTCACACATGATTTTAGATCTTGATAAATTTGAGTTGATGAATTCACAATTATAAATAAATAAATAAATACATAAATACATAAAAACATAAATGCATAAATAATTAGCCATTTGAAGCCCTAATAAAAGACACAGGAAGCCTTTGGAGTTGAAATCTCTTGCTATCGTTTTGCTCAGTAACAGATTAATGGGACTCATTATGAAGAGTTCTAAGTATTAGTAGATGATAATAAAATAAAGTATTTAACAGTAGACATCATCTATCTGAGCCAGCAATACGCCTTCATGTGTACACAAAATGTAAGAGCCATAAAGCTTTTTTGTGAGAGATTGTGTCTTCCACCTGCATTCCGGACACAACTATACTCCTTTCTCCAGGACCTCGGTAGGCCTACTGCAAACCTGTGGATAAAAAGATTATTTATTTATTTATTATTATTTTTTTTTAAAGGTTTTATATAGTGCTGGCTAGACCAAGGGGTATCAGAGCTCTTTACAGGAGTGTGAGGAGGTATAGTACTAAGAACACTTTATAGAAAACATTGCAATAAAAACCATTATACCGAAGGAAGCGGATAAATACGAGTGCTATTTACAAAAGTACCATATTAAGCTAAAGAGCGCAGTGAATAATTAGGCTACGGTGGGTGGGTCAAGGAGAAAAAGAAAAGGTAAATGAGGGGGACAAAGAACACTTGATCAAAAACATTGCAGTAGGAAACATTATACCAAAGGAAGTGGACAAATACGAATGCTATTTACAAAAGTACCATATTAAGCTAAAGAGGACAGTGAGTAATTAGGCTAGGGTGGGTGGGTGAAGGAGAGAAGAAAAGATAATGGAAGGGGACAAATAGGGTAGGAGTTAGGAGAACAGGAGAACAGTGGGAGGCTGTGGGTAAGGCTAGATGTCACGTGTAAAGATAGAGGCAGGGAGGGGGGATTAAGGGGGAGGGGAGTTAGGGGGGAGACTGGGGAGAAGAGAGAATTGGAGGTCAATAGAGGGGAGCTTGACGGGGCTTCTCGTCGGTCAGGCGCAGCCCGCTTTGTGGCGTTTGTCTGAGAGGTAATGTGGGGTGTTTTGGTGAAGGTCTTTGTGCATGATGGAAGAAGCGTTTCCAGGGAAGGAGCGAGCTTGTTTGCATTTCTTCTTTACCAGAGGGGGGATAAGAATGAGGGGGTTGGTGCTTCTCGTCGGTCGGCGCAACCCGCTTTGTGGTGTTTGTCAGAGAGGTAATGTGGGGTGTTTTTGTGAAGGGCTTTGTGCATGATGCATGCAATCTTGTAGGTGGATCTACCTTCAACGGGTAGCCATTTGAGGGTTTTAAGGGCAGGGGAGATGTGGTCAAAATGTTTGTAGTCCAAGATAAGTCTAGCAGGTAGGTTGAGCACATATTTGAGTGGTGGAAGGTGGGCATTAGGTGTTCCAGTGAGGATAGCGTTACCGTTGTTGATTATCGACAGGACCAGAGATTGGACAACAGATTTGAAGTCTTCAGCCGCGATGAAGGGTTTAATTTTCTTGAGAGGACGGAGGGTGAAGATTGAGCATTTGGCTGAGGATTTTATGTGGGAAGTAAGGGCAAGGCTATTATCAATGGTGATGCCTAGTTATTTAACTGAGTTGAAAGTAGTGAGAGAGCAGAAGTTACAGAAACATCAGTATTTCTGACGTATCTGTATGGTGCAAAAGTGACGCATTGCTGGAGTGTGTCACAAAAGTGACACAACTCCAGCAGTGTGTCCTTTCACATGGGGCAAGCCCCATGTGAAAGGGCTTGTGTCAGTCTTACGCCTGCTGTGAGACAGGAGTAAGATATTGACGCATTTGCATCCTAGATGTGGCGCAGTGAAATCTTATAGATTTCACTGCGTCACTTCTATGACCCTTTCTTGCATCAGGACGCCCCCCCTGCACACATTATACCTGGCGCAGGTATAATGTGGCACAGGGGTTTACAAAGTGACCCGTCTACCTAGATGCATCACTTTGTAAATATGGTGCAACAAGGCACATTTTTTATGCTGCTGTTGCGTCACAAAAAAGTGACGCACCGGCGGCGTAAAATTGAAGCATGGCCTCATAAATAAGGTCCTTGGTGTTTAAATCTAGTCAGGCTTCTTGTTGTTTACAGTGTGTTGAGTGGGGGGGCCCCTGACTTTTTCTACCACTGTAGCTCCAATTGTGTTGATGATTGTGGTGGAACCATGATTGGATCTTGGTCAGGGTGTCATTGAGGTGGAGGACATCAGTAAAGTTGGATTGGATGGGAGACATGGGAAGAGATGCACTGAGCCAATCCCTAAAGTTAGACTCTGAGAGTACATACCATTTGAGTACTGGAGATGTATTGTGATAGAGGAGCAACAAGTGACATTGTTAAAGGCATTGGAGACTGTTGCATAAGGGCAAACATCCAGGACAACAAGGATAATATCCGCAAATCTGCAAATCTATTTACAACTAGTTCCAGGTATGAAATTAATTTTTAGGCCAATGTGGCTCGCAATCTTCCCTTTGTGTAGACCACACGACCCCCTTACCCCCAACGATTATAGATGGAACTATTGAGTTGCTTGTGTCTACAGCATTTTGCACTGACCATAAATGATCCTTAACCCTTTATCCATCCTCAGCATGAGCTGACCACTGGCCTGAATGCATTCTTGTCTGTTTCTTTTTACCTGCTGGATAGTTGAGACTTCTGGATCTCCGTTGTGAGAAGTTGGCCTGATATGTGGTGTTTCCAATTCTGGAACCACCTTGTAATAGTCCAAACAATCCCTTATGATGTCTGGTTGTAAGTCAACCTTGTTAGACAAGCTATCGTAGGGGTAGCATGGACTAAGCAGCCTTAAAGGCTTAACTTAAGAGGTTGAGTTAAGCGAGCTGTTTTACCACATACAATCCTGTAATACCAAATGAAAGGACACCACACAAGTATATATTATAAAAATATATGTGTTTATTTCTAAATTAATCCCCAGTACTCTTTATGAGCAAAGGGGCACAAGCGTTAAATCAAAAGCACAGTATAACATATAAAGTTGCACAATTATGGATGAGGGCGGGTGGCTACTCAAACCATATATTAAAAAAGTGGTATAAGAGATACCAATCGAACAGTGGTTAGGCCTAGGGCCTAGAGAATCGCTGGGAGCAGTCAGGACTAGCAATGCTGAAGTCGGGAGAAGCCCGCGGGATTCGGGTGCAGCACTTAAAGTGCGGCTTGCACCAATGCAATGTCAATGGTGCGTAAAAGTTACACAAAGTGAGTTTAAAGATACTTCCGCTGAACCTAGAGGAACAAAACTTAAGACACAGACCCTAGAGGTGTGTACCAATGTGGGCACACCGGCGTTGCAATGTTACCTCACCCACAGGAAGTGGGTGCACAGGGTCGAAGTGGCGTCGGGTTTTGACACGCAGGCTCTTGGTGCTTGGAGCTGAAGATGCTGCAGGCGATGGGAAGCAGAAGTGTACGGTGTGATCCAAGAGTGGATCGAAGTCGAGAAGAATCTGAAAGCAGAGGGGACAGAGTCTGGGTCACTCAGCAGTGACCAGGGTGGAACCAAGACGGAACCAGGCAAAGTCGGGCGCAATCAGATGGTTGTCGAGAGGCTTCTCTCCGCTGTCACGTGGGCTCTGGGGTATTTGTGACGTCCAGGAGCAGGTCACGATCTGTCCCACGCAGGCTCTCGCCGTCAGCGCCGTCGGCTTCAAGGTTGCAGCAAACAGCACTTGGCAAAAGCAATCCATGCGGAACTGGGAGATTGCTTCTCACTCAGACCATGAGGGTCAGAGCGGGGGCTCCTTTTCACAGGAGCTGGTGCAAATCTGGAGCAACCAGAAAAGCAAGTCGGTTTAAGGTTTTCGTCGGCACAGGGGCCACAAGCCAGCTGGCAAGTGACCGGGCCAACGCGTCGAGCCAACACAAGCAGAAGGGCCCCACGCAGCACTCGTCGAGTGTGGAGGGGGTAGCTTTGGTGCAAGTGTAGCTCAGGGTTGGGGCTTCTCAGACCCCGGTGTACAGCTTCGAGGGTCACTCGTGGGCTGCACGGTCAGCGTCTCGTGGCCTTTTTAAGATGGCGTGCCCCACGCTTCCGGTCGCCTCCACGGGTCTCAGCTCTGCAGGGACTGTGGATCGGGCTGGAGGAAGGCAGGCAAGCTTGATCTCGTTGATCTTTGTCACTCGAGTTCCGGCAGGAACTGCAACAAAGCAAGGGTTGAGGTGCTGGATGGTACCTGTTTGCACAGGGTGGTCACTCCTTGACCACAAGGGAGATTCTTCAGTCTTCTACGTTGAGTAGGATGTCGAAGGGTCCAGAGTTTTGTTTCTTATGTTTCTTCAGGATAATCTGAGTTGCATTGGCACTGCTCCCACTCTTATTCGAATCTGGTGGGCTGGACATCCTGCTAGGTCCCCTCCTATGGGTGGGACCCAGGAAGGGGGTGGTTACACCCCTTTCCTTTGATCCAGGCCGCACTGGGACTGGGGCTGGTGTGCCCCAGAACCGGTTTGTCCGGATTATGCAAGGGGCAGCCTTGTGCTCCCCAGGCAGTGTCTGGTTTCTTTGAAACCTCCCTGCTACAATCCACTATCTCCTGTCTGGGGTGGTGTAACACCGCCCTGCGACAGTAAACCCTTTGTCCAGGCCACCATTTACTGAGTTTCGGTCAGCAGCAGGAGGCCAGACCCGTGTCTGTGGCAGAGGCATCCATTTTGTGGATCTGAGGCTCTTTTAAAATCAACCGCGTTTCAGCAAAGTAACATGTCTTCTCCCTCTAGAAGGGTGGAATGCTACCCCCGTTGCCAGAACTGGCGAGGGGGTAGTATTCCAATTCGTATGACACCTTACACAACATGTTTTGATAAAGCCAAACCCAAGTTGCTATATAACCGCGAGGATTATAAGGCACTTAATAGTATATGGTATGGCATTATCCCGGATCAGCTTAGGGAGTTGTTCCCGACAGCTGCAGACAGGCTCAGCTCATGCCAGAGCTCCATCTCACATTAAACCACGCACTCTGCCTCCAGGATTGATAAGGCCTTCCATAGGAGTGACTCACAGGTTTATATGTGTCCAAATATAGGTTTAGATATAGGTATACTATATCTAAGCAAGGGGTGATTACACCACCTTGCCCCAGCTGAGTGATCAGCCAGTTGTGTCAATTTTGGATAGCCAGCCAGGGGTGGCAAAAGATATGCTGCAGCCCCTGGTAGGCCTTGGGTGGCACCTATGCCCTGGGCACCTATAGTGCACTATATAGGGGCTGATAAGGTGACCCAAGCCAATTTAGTTATGCACCTAGGGTACATGGAATCCATTTTACAGAGAGAGCAGATAGCCTGGGGCCCTGATTAGCAGGGAACCAGGCCAACTAAGTCGAAAACCAGTTAAACACAGGCAAAAAAATCTGGGGTAACCATAGTCAGGTAGCCACCTTCCTACATCCGTTGTCCTTTTCTGAGCCTGTGAGCAATTTACCCAAGAGCATGTGAGTTACCTTCTGAAACTGGAAGCTATCCTAATACTTCTTCTGCCGTGAACTAACTTCCTGTTTTTGCCCTGTGAGCTCCCTAAGCAAGTATGAGTGTGTGAATTACCACTCCACTTCCAAGACTACGAAATAGCATTTCTGAACTTATGAGTTATATTTCTATGAGTGAGCACAATTTCTGAGTTGCAAAGTCTCTCTCCCAATTCCTAATTTGTGAGCTATCTATTTATGTGTGAGCCTTAAAGTTACACTCCATTTTTTGGCCTATTAAGCATTTGACTATTTTTTCGCTTGGGGCTGTCTTTTACTGAGCTTTTAGTATAGATCATCTTTTGGAGATCTGCTGACTCTATTACATGTTTATTTCATAGGTCGACTATGATTATCACTAAGATTGTAAGACTGTTAGAGTAACGGAGAAAGAGAAAGAGCTAGAGAGTGAGAAAGAGATGGAGAGAGGAAACAAGAGATATACTTATAAAGTACAGTTGTAGGTGTTATCTCACTTGCTACTCTCTGTGTGCTGATTGGTCCTGCTAGACTACTAATCCTAAAGGAACACTCCCCAATGCTCTACCTCTTATGTTGCTGATGGTGACTGTCCCTGAAAACCAGTGTGCTCTGGCTGATGTTTGATTACCATTTGCCTAATGTCTGAGGAATGGGATTGATAAGAAAGTGACAGAGGGAGAGGAGGAAAGGGAACATGACTAAAAAAAATACATGAAAGCAGGAGTCTGATTCAAGTCCTCTTTTTAGTATTTTGTGCTCACTGCTTTAGGCCTATTCTTAGAAAGATGTGATTTCTTCAACCAGCTAGTAAGGATCATATACTTATCAAATTACAACGAAGGACTCAGAAAGTACAAAGTCTTAATGACAAAACACAATAAAATGATTGACGGAGTACTGACATTTTTCAAATACTCACCCCCAGTCAAGAGATCTGAGTTAAATCCATCCTTCTTTTGCTCTGACCCAGCCATATGCAAACCCTTCTTGAATCCTGCTACGCATGGGAGCAGTCAGCCTGAACTGCCAGGCCAGGTCTACCCTAGACCGAAATCAAGCATCCTGAGACCAGCTTTGAGGTCTCCGTCAATTCGGGCTCCTGTCTATTAAAGACCTTTCCATTTCCTTTTAGCTAGTTTGCTTTTTAAAGGGGGGGGGGATTCTCCTATTCCTTCCCATTCCTTCTCATTCGATTCTGGCTGTGCCCCTGGTTTCTCCAGCTCTTACCCAAACACCCACTCACTTTCTTTGCGCTCACCTGGGCTAGCCATGCTCCTCTGGGTGCGTGGCACGACCGAGGGCCCCTCTGGAGAGATCTGTCCTAAGGAGATTTTCGCGGAGGTCTCCTGATCTTTGATAACGTTGGATGCCCTGGTGTTGAGTCTCCTTCCGAGAGCCTTCCTTGGTGTCCTGTGCTCCTCTCCTTCATTTATGGTTCCTTATTCCTCTCTCGACTCACTAGGCCCCACCTCTTCTTCTCGTAATCCTTCTTCCCCTATGATGTCGACCCTATCCTCCTGTTGGAAACAAAACATTTTCTTTGCTTTTATGTATGTTGCACCTTGTTTTTTTCTATCGTTATTTTTAACTGCATCTCTTTCTTTTTTAGGTGCAGGCAATGGCGTTGCCCACCAGGGAATGTCTGGTAAGTCTTTCTCTGACACCTCCACCAGCTATATCAGGTATGCTGTCAATCCACCATTGAGTTGATTGTATTATAGGTAATAATCTGGCCTTTTATTTATTTATTTATTTATTTATTTATTTACGGGTTTATACCGCGCTAGGATCACCTCCCGAAGGAGTATCTCCGCGCCTTGCTTCCGAGGTGTGGTCACTAAGACGTTTTCTCTCTCTGTTTTTCGAATGATTTATAGAAAGCGGATTTTGTCCACTAAAACTTCATTGCATAGAAACCGTCCAGGGCTAGTGGCCTTTTCTGATACCACAGGTACGCTATTGCTGGTTTTGGTACCTGTTTTCCCATTCTTTGTACTATACCCAGTTGTGACCCTCTCGTCAATCTATTTTTTGCAGGATCCCGACCCATATGGCGGTTTACCTTCGATTTAACGCAAAATTGTTTGATTTATGAGGTAAATAGCTTTATGAGCTTTATGCTGACAACTGCATACACCAGATATTGCTCTTTGATAACTAACTGGGGTCATTTACTCGGCAGGCACATTGAACAATATTGAACACCGTCTACTGCTGTCTAACTCACATGATCCTATTGTTCAGTAAGCTTCAAGATATTTTCACCAATGTAAGATCGTTGCTTAGGCTTTACAATGAACTGTTAAGTCTGATACTGCCTACACTGATGTAGCAAACCGCAATAATATCTGTGTGGTATTTATTTATTGATATAGTCCAGGCCCGTGACACTGTTTTCACCTTGTGATGTCTCGTTTATCTCTCGCTGATACTGAACATATTCCTCGAATTGCCTTTAGGTCACTAGCAGTGCTTTTAGGATAACTCTCTCTCATTGACCTTGCGAAATATTCTTATATTGATTATGGATCAGTTGGACCATTTTTAACTTTGATAAAATAATTTTTTACGCAGATTACCTGCCCCTCGTCCGTCTCTGTTCTGATGAAGACCCTCTAGCAAGGTTCCATCGTATACCTGCATTAATTTGGGTCGAAACATCGACACTTCCTTCCTTCTCCCAGCCTCTTTCTTGATATATCATTTATGATTCTGTTCCCATGAGGCATGAGTTTATTGAAGTAAATAATTTATGAAATGCTATTTTTAGTTTGTCATAATCAATTATTAGTCATTTTTATCGAGGTCATCATGACCAGTGTTTCGTCATTTGTGTAGTTTCCTCACTTTCCACTCACTACCTTCCCTTCCTATTCCCTCAGGGGCATTAATTGTGATTAATTGTTGATGTATTTTATGAATTTTGTTCTACTGTACACGTTGTGATTAAAAACAATGTTGTGATATTCTTCTTTTGAAGACTCAGATAGCTGACACACTTGGTGCTTTCTAACATGTTGGGTTCCACATAGATGTACTTTTATTCATAAAAGGCTTATATATTTGTATATTTATTTGCTTGGGTTTATATAGCGCTATCATGGCTCAAGGGTTTAGAATGCTTTACCAGTGACGGAGAGAGTTACCAGAGTACCTCAACAAGGTACAATACACACATATATATACTCAATTGCACCTGAGATGAACACGAAAACCTAAATATGGAAGGAAATATTGAAGGAAGTAGTGCAGACGTCAGAAGAACCGAGGGGTAAAGAGAAATAAAGAGTTGCGTGCGTAGAGCAATGTAAGACCATAGTGGAGGAGAGCTAGATGAAGACCTTAGGTCGTAAAAGGAATGGAATGGAAGTATAAAAGGAGACAAGAAAAATAACAATGTTTTCATACAGGGAGTAATCTTTGGAAGTACAAGTGGCATAATTTTCTGTGTGGCATTCAACAATGTGCTTTTCAACTAAACTATTCGGCAGACAAAAAAAACCTAGGGGCAGATTTACAAGCCCCTTGTGCCACTTTTGCATCACTTTCCCATGTTTAAAGTGACGCAAAAGCAGCGCAAGGGGCTTGTGAATCTGCCCCCTGGTTTCCACTTGCGAGAACTAATTTGGGAACCCTTGGCGTGGTTAGACGGAACAGGCTTTCTGTTATTAGGGCTGCCTGCCCTTCAATCGATAGATAAGCGACCAGCCCTGCCAGCGCATGCATAAATCAATCAATTAATCAATCAGTGCTTGTTAAGCGCAGCTACTCACTACATTATTTTGCCACAATGGCAACCTTTAGGGAATGCTGCAGTGTACAGACACAGACAGGCCTCCTCACGCGCACGCATATAGTTAACTTACAACGTGGGGTTTTAGGCTGTGCCAGGAACGTGATCTAGCCTGGAAAAAGGTAATCCCACAGTACCAGCACTAGATTAAAGAATTGCAATTACATATCTTTTTAAACATTTCAATCATTGGCTGAGCCTGTGTAGCATGCCTCAATATACCAGAGATGCGCAACTCCAATTGCCTAATACCCAAAATGGGAATTTTGTTTCTACCAGGGAAGATGCCGTTTCTCAATCAATCAATCAAACAATAGCCTTTGTATAGCGCGCTACTCACCCGGAAGGGTCTCAAGGCGCTGGGGGATAGGGGTGCGTTACTGCGTGAACAGCCAGGTCTTGAGCTGCTTCCTGAAGAAAAGATGGTCCTGGGTCGCCCGCAGGTGGCCACAGAAGCCATACGCAGACAAGTATGGACATCTAATACCTCTTACGAAGCCAAAGGCACTGAGATCTTACCAGGCAAAATTAAGCTATAAAGACTTTAATTGGTCCTTTATTTCTAGATATACTGTGGTGAGAGTAATGTTGTTGTTTCATTTTTTGGTTTTAACCAGCCAAACTAAGGAGGATATTTACAATAAAATGTCGGAGCACTGTGTTACTCCCGAATTGGTGGCGCTGCACTCCGACATTTTTTAAATACAGGGATACAGGGATGGGCCATATTGACAAAAATACAATCCACCCTTGTGTTTTCCCTATCGCTGGTGCTCAAAATGCCATCCTTGCACCATGTTGCAAGGCTGCCTGCAACGCAGGGGGCATTGTTTGGGAACAGGAAGGGAAACCTTTCTGCTCATAAACAATCTTTAAACTTGCTTTGCTGTTTCTATCTGTACTGCAGAATGCAGCATACATAGAAAGAGCTAATTACGAGGAGAAATTAATAATTTCTCCTCATATTGCCTTCCGAAGACCAGGTTTTACCTGGCCGTAGGTTTTTGGTAATACCCCCCCCCCCTTGTAAATATGGGTCAGAAACAAAAAGCAATAGGTGTTGTGGTGGACTGTCCACAGCAACACTCATTGCCCACCCCAATGCCGCAGCGGCCTGCTGCAGTAAGGGTCATATTTTTAAGGTGGTGGTATGCTATGTTAAGTTGCTTAACACCATCTTATAAATATGAGGTAGAGAACAGCGCCAACGGATCGTCAGAAAAAGTGAGGCTCCAGAGCTGTAAGGGGCTTGTAAATATGTCCCTTAATGTTAACACATTCCTTCATTATGCTGTTATTCAACCTCATATCCTTCCCCTTAAAGCTCCTGTTTAGCAAATTCAATGACAGCCACTGTGTAAATCCACACAGTCCATTCATTAACATTGATTATTTGGGATTTCATGAAAACAAATTCAAATGCTTTATTAGTAATTATTTGGAGAGGGCAAGAGTTTCTTAACCTAACTGTAGTTCAGGTTGTTGGAAGTGCAAGGCTATAAAAACAGAGGGGCATATTCTCAAGGACTTATCGCTGAGTTAACGGTACTTTATCACAGCCAAAGTGGCGATAAATCTATTCCCCGATTCACAAGCTGGTGAGAACAGCCCATATCACCGGTTTACCTGTGATAGCAGCTGGAAAAAACATCACCACAGATGACCCCCGCAACTATCGCTAATGGGATGCAGAGTAGGCATTCTCGTGGCAAAAGCCGCGAGAACACCACTCCGCAACATTCTCAATGACCATTCAGATAGGCAATAAGAACCCAAAACATGCGATAAGGTGCGTTAGCAGCAGGAAATTAACACCTGCTCCGACCTGGTGTAAAGTCGAACAACAGTCTGCACCACAAAAGGGAGCCCAGAGCCACATCAGACGAACAAAAGATGCCATGGAGCCACTGATCATGCAGCGCGGAGCCCCTATAGGGCCACAACACCCACCGTCACCACACCCAGGCCCTCCCCCGGACCAACAACGAGGCAGCGCAGACAAAGACAACGACCCTCAGAAAACAAACCAATCTCACAGACCCAAAACCATAGAATGCTATTGCCCACTACAGACCCAAAGGGACAATCATCTTCTGCATCCCGACCACCATTGTCCACAGGCAGACAGTACCAACACAGCGGACAACCAACATCCCACCTCAGACAAAGCTGCTGGATGTGCTGCACGTGTCGGCCCCTGGTACCTTCAAACCAACCACTGCCAGAGTCGGAGGTATCTCACAGCCAGCCCAATACAAGTTCCGCACAACGGTCATGGGTGACATTATCAGCTTGGTACCCCACTATCTCTACATCCCCCACACTGCGCAGGAATTGCTGGAGGCCATACAAGGCGTCTGTGCCATAGCTGGCTTCCCGCACATGTGAGGGGGAAATTGACTACACACATGTCCTACTTGTGCCCCCTGGCAATACTGCACATAATAACGGCAACAGAAAGCACACGCATTCCGTCAATGCCAAGGCAATAGTGGACAACGGGGGAATCTCCACTAACCTTGACGCCAACCACCCAGGCAGTGTGCATGATTACCACATCTTCCGACAGTCCATAATCATCCAGAGCTACCAGGATGGCACCTAAGGAAATGCAATGCTCGTTGGCAAGTACCAAATGAACACACCACACACCTCAACTCCACAATCATGCAACTCACAACTCTGGGAATGCGCATGTTACAAACTTACATACAACATGACAAAAATATGCCCACCCACCAGACACAACAGCAAAACTCACTGTGGGAACCTGGGCCAACCATGCACAGAAGCCATCAACGGCATGGGACCTAAGCCACGCAACAGCAGATTGGGGGAAGAGGAGGGAAACATGCATGTGCGAAGGAGGCAAGTGGCCGATGAATGAGAATGTACACAATGCCAAGTGTGGAGTGGATGTGATAGCCAGACTGCAGTATGCAGACCACACACATATCCAAGTCGACATACACTGCTGGTGTTTGGAGTGCAGTGGACTGTGGACGCAACCATGACACCCCAGCCAGTGGGGAGGATCGCGGAACTGTAGCCTGTTACGTCCCTCCCGTAGGAGTGAGCAGAGTGGGCTGGCCCGATTTATGCCAGGCCAGCCCTGACATACATCGAAAAGGCATGTGACTCTGGGTGTGGTCCTCTTCCGGAATGCTCAACGTCTCTGCCAGGGCGGCGCATCACACCCCACCACGAGGCCGATACCATCGCCATGAGCGGGGTTGCCTGCAATCCTGTAAGCCTGCTGCACCCTGGGATGCTGGTCCCCGAACCCGTCTTGCCCACCCCTGCGCACCCAGGCCTCAATGCTCCCCATGCCGACATCAGCGTGTGTTGAAGAGGGCCCACTACATGCCGACATCAGCGTGTGTTGAAGAGGGCCCACTACATGCCGGTGCATGCTCCAAGCCCGAGGCCGTGACTATGGCAACCTGCTACGACAATCACAGCCTTCACGAGCAAGGCCCGCTGTACTCCTTTCTCATTTATGTACTATACCGGCTGACACAGCGGACTAGTAGGTCACACATGTGGAACTGAGTCTTGATTACACTATGGCAGAGGACGATGTTTATGGCTGACTTGAAGTCACTATGAAGTCACTATACTCCATTCGATGTGGTGCCACCAAGTCTGTGCATAGCATTCCAACAACACATGTCTGTGGGCCACTGCTGACCACTGCCCCCGGCCTACACTGCGGTCCAGTAGGTAACACATTTGGATTGAGTCTTGGTTTAGAATGGCAGAGTTCATATCATTGTACCAACATCGTCGCAAACTGCATCCCCTCTCAACCCTTGTGCCACCCAGTCTGTACCCCGACATTCATGATTACTCTCTGGTGGCCTCTGAGTCAATGCACTGGGGTGTTGTCTTCATTCTCATGGAGCTGATACCTAAATGTTGGTGGAAACAAGGCTGTAGCACTCCTCTCCTCCATTTTCTGCTTCCCGATGGCTCATGCCATCTGCATCATGCCCTGGGGGACACCTTCCACTGTCCCCCGCAACCCTCTGCCACATTCACCTCGGACATCGATGAGGACCCGCTATGTCCGCGTGGCCCTACACCGTTCTGTGACGTGGTGCCTGTGCCGGCTGCTGTGCATATGGGGCCACTAACTCTGTGCAGCTCAAGTCAGGGACCCATGCTTCTGAGATATTGGATGGCCTCTGAGGTGATGGCCTTGGGGTCATCGACGCCATGTGTATGTGGCCCTGAGCTGTATGCTGCCTCCAGCCTCAACTGCGGCCCACCAGGGCTCACACAACAAATGGAGTCCAGACCGGGACGGATGTCGCATCACTGCAGGAGGCACACGCCACCACCGCCAGGCCCACCTCCAATTGCCAAATGCCAGTGTCGAAACGGTCGTACTGGCAGACTAACGGAGTTGCTCACACGGGTCGTGGATGCCATCATCTGCCTGGCACCCTGCTCAGCACTCCAAGTGCCACTAACTCCGTGCACCACGACTCATCATCCATTACTGTTTTGGTTATGTGCTGTGGCGAGTTCACACAGCAATATCTCCTCAGGCAGTGTGGTAGACCTGGGACGACGATGGGTAAGGGGATGCAGGTGTGACTCCCCCCACTGCAGCTGCATCAGGTAAATCCCGAAGGAACCCAATCCTAGACATTCTGTTCACATGTGCGCGCTCAGCGCTAATGCCCCAACCTCAGTGCACTGCAACTCACGGACACTTCAGTTTGCTCATTTGATGGTGGCCTCTGTACTTGCTCCGGCTACCACCATAATGCACCGCTATTGTCTCTGCAATGCTGGTGTTTACTGTTTACGTCTTCAGAGTGTTCACTGTACAAGTTGTTGCCAGCACCAACCACTCTGTGAGGGCTGGCTTACACTCACCCCAAAAACATCCAGCACAGTTGTCACTGTACATGTGCCCCTGCCAATAAAGGGTCTGGGTGCACATGCCCATAGCCAGTTCCACAAACCATCTTTGTGTGTCCATGTGGTCATGATGTATGCATGAGGGCCCGGGCCCTACAAAATTACATTGTGCTGAGTACAGGGGACACACACATGTCCATGCAAGCAGCGGGTTGGACCTTGGACATGTAGCTTTGTCGTCACCCACTCAATACATAAGAGGAGTGGACTGGCTCGTCGTACGCAGGTCCAGCATGGGTATGTGAACGCTAATTCCGGGAATCTGGGCGTGCTTCAGCACAGGAAATGTGCAAATGCATGTGTATCTGTCGCAGTGTGGGTTTCATTTATGGGGTGCACGTTTACCATGATGGGATTTGGAGACCCCATATGTGATGTTATTAGGCTTCCATGAGCCCTGACCTCACCCGCACCTGTGTGGCCAAATACTGTCGCCATTCTGACACCTGGCATTTGACTGCAATGTATGCCTCGGTGGCGTGTTGGGTGCAAGCCATGCTTGCGGGTGCTTCCTGCTGTGTGGTCTGGGAAAGGGCTGGGTTCTCTTCTATGTAGCTTGTCCACCCTTGACTTGACTTGACTTGACCTTGTCTGTTCTTTGTATGGTGGTTTCTTTCCCTAAAACACCATCAGTTCATTTAGGTAGCCTTTTGGAGATCAGGGAAATATGGAAGCAAGTGGAGATGCAGTGCATGTTTTTCTGGGGGAACAGCCTTTACAACGTGGGTATTACCACGCGCTACCATTACATTGCTGCTATTACAACGCAAGTCGTTACAACAACCTGCGCTGGAGGGCGCTGTTGGATAGGGAATAGTTTAATTTTATATTCCAACATCTTCCCTACTGTAACATGGGCTGGAGTTGGAATAGAAAATTAAACTATTCCGCTATCCAGCGCTTACAGCGCAAGTCGTTGTAATGACTTGCGTTGTGAAAACAGCGGTGTAATGGCACGTGTGGTAAAAGCCTGCGTTGTAATGCCATATAACCGTTTATCTGTGGCTCAATTTTCTTCATTTTTCTCCTGAATATTGCTGAATCTAAATCTCCTGCCTCTCTTTCCCTTAATATGTGAGAACTGTCAATTTGTAGGTCTTGCCTAACGACAGCGTTGTAGAGGACCTATTGTGTACAATACAATGTATAGAGTGGACTTTGAGTCAGTCACAGACTTGCTGGCTTTCTTGTGCAATTCACTTCGGGATTTTATGGCTTTCCTCCAATTCTTGTGCTTGTCAGACCCCAGTGGCATTTTGGTCTCACTGTGTTCTAACTGGATGGCATGTATTCATCCACTATTGCTATCAGACCTTCCATTTCAGTGGTATGAAGGAATATTTGCTCTCCCTTTATTGCTCCCCTCTCGTCCCCACCACCTTTCTTAATTAACAACTTCCTCCTCTGCACCCAATTGCCACTAGTTCCCTCATCCCGTTCTTCCTTTGTGCTCTGCCTGCCAGGTTATCAGAGGGCGGCCATCATAAAATGGTTTTTAATCTGTTCCCAGATGGTCTCCCATGCGCACGCATGGGCTGTGCGGATATTTGCAATTTGTTATATAAAAAGAAATCCAATACAAATAGAGCTGTCACAAATATTTGAAAGGGGTTTCCTAAAATATAAGAAAATACATTCAAAGATATCCACAGTGAAAGTACTTGCTTCCGTGGTGGCAATGTATAAATGTATTTTATTAAAGTGTATGCAGATGCGGAAATTTGCGGTGTTCATCTAGCAGAAACCAAAAAAAGGGTTAGCAAAAACCAATAGATTTCACAGGCACAAACTATTGTCCTTGCCTATGCTTATTTACAGTGACCCTTTACTGTCCTTGATTGGGAGGGAATTTATGGTCTTGTGAAGCCTGTATTACTGGGGTGTTTGTCATTTGTCAGAAACCGTTCTTAAAAGAAAAATCGGATGACAGCAAGAAAATAACGCCATTTAGTTTATACGCGATTTGATTTACAAATGAAGGTCTGTAAGCCAGAGGAATCAATACACCTCAAAGACGTTTGTATTACAATGGATCACTTACTTTCAGAGATTACTCATACAAAGTGGTATACACATTGGAAAATAATAATTATAATGATAATTATTATTCCATTCACACAATATGTGTGAACACATCATTAACAATTAAAATAAATATTTCCATACACAATTATAATATTTATAGCAGCACGTCATTATGCATGTCTAGTAAAATATACTGTGATTAACTTTGATATATAAGTATGTTGCAGGTCAGATTAACTTTATTAGCATCAAAGTATTTGAACCCTTTCATGGAAAAGAAAAAAATAATAACTAAAATAATTGGTCTCATTCTACAAAGAGGAAATCTGGGATCTTTCATCTTACAAAAGCATAAAGGATGTAAATCTATTTTACTAACACAAAAGGTCATCTATGGCATAATATGGTATATCGCTCACAATGAGTAGTTTATGCGAATTATCCAGAGATTAAAATTAGAAAAGGGTATCTTTTATCATTTTAATGGAATAGGCTGATACTGTATTCTTTTTCAGAAACAACTCATTATTTATACAGAGGTAAAAACATTGATTCAAACCATTCATGGTTGCCTGATGCTTGACTGACTTTGTTGGGGAACGCAGTATTGTGGAGATCATTTGCATGAAGGAAAATGATGTAGTTAGATGTATATAGCAGGTATGTAATGCTAATGGAGTGTGAGGTATACTTTTAAAATAAAACTTGTTTACTCATTGGGCAGTAAGTTGTGCACTAGGAGGGGAGATGACATTATTGTTTTAGATGCTTGGCTGTGTGCACCCCCTGTATTGTACTTTAATCCTCTTTGGAAGCCCACTGCTGAAGATGATTTCATCGAAGTTAAACCCTTCATGTCCTAAGGTTGTATATGTGTGTCACAAATTATCAACATGTAAGAAATTGGGTTGTTGGTTGACTGGGGAGTGAACTCTGTTAAGTGTAACCTTGTGAGCACCAATTAATTGTTTGTACTATATTCTGTACAGTTTTGTTTTACAAAGAATAATTAAAATAACAAAAACGTTTTCTACAAGAAATCATTGGGGTACCTTGTTTTCTGTTTCTATGGTTTCCTTGTTGACTTGAATCATACATCTTTGTTTTGATTATAGTGCAATTGTCATTTCTTTTTTAATAATTTTATGCCTGAAGCACTCCAGTTATTCGAAGGCTTAACTTAGAGCCAATGTGTAAAGTATTTGTGCAACACTTCAAACAGTAATAAAGTGAACAAAGCACACAAAAGGAATCCAACACCAAATTAGAAAAATAGAACTTTCTTTCATAAATATAAGAAGACCAATATGACAAAACTCCAAAAAGTAGAACTAGAGATATGCAATTTTAAAGATTCAAGTGAAAATTGCACCAAAAAGCACAAAGAGGCAACTGTGAACATCTGATCATACCAACCCAGGACAAAGCCTCAAGTTCAGGCTGACCGTGATGTAGTGATGGCTAGCTACAGGGACCCAGACAGACCAATTGAACATAGTAACTTAAATCCTGTTTGCGGAGCATTTCGAGAATCCGCATCGAAAATGCATTGTGCATCCAAAGTGATGAGTCAGTTCCAAGATGCAGTGGACTGTGAGGCAAGGGCCTACATCATCATGAGGATCCTCTTGATGGGTTTTGCAATGTGTAGGCCAGCGTTGAGGTTGTGGCGCAGAGTCAGGGCGATGAGTCGGTTTCGAGGATCTGTGAGACTGCAATGCGGAGTCCGGCTTTATCATCAATGCTGCCATTGACAAGGGATATGGGTCTGCACCAAGGAGTTCTCATGCAGCGGCAGTTCCAAAGGCATTAGGAGCTGCGGAGGCAATGCAGGGCTTTGGGACCGGTCCAATGAACGCAATAGCAGGGATGTGTCAGATCTGCCAGGGTTTGCGCCATGCAGCAGATGAGATGCATCAGTTCTGCTGGATCCACAGAGGCTGACAGAGCACTTTAAGCTCACTCCACGGGTCCAGCAAATGATTGGCACCACTTGGCAAGGTAGACTCACAGATGGCAGAGTACAGGTGCAAGGTTGTTGGAAGCCTCTTACATCCTGAGGCTTCAGATCAGGAGGTCAGCCTACTAGCCCTTGGATTCACTCCGGGTTCTGGATTCAAGAGATGCAGATTCAATCCTTCTCACCGAGGCAAGAGGGAAGCAGGCAGCAGGTCAGCATAGCAGGGCGGAAGACCTTTAGAGTGGCACACCTTTTAAGCAGCAAAGTAGTCCTTCTTCCTGGCAGAATATCCACAGGTCCATAAATGTACTCAAAAGTTGGTGTCTGAGATTCAGTATTTAACCCCCAGTTGTGCCTTAGAAGAGGAGAGAATCTTCCAGATGAATACCTTTGAAATGCATAGGTGCCCTGTCTTCCTGTCCCTGGTTCTAGACTAACTACAGAGGTTATGCAGTCCTTTGTCTGGAAGCAAACCACACACTATTAAAGTATAAATGGGACAGGGTCCAGCTCTTCCCTCCCATCCTACCACTGATGGCCCATCCAACGACAAATAGGCTCCCTATTGTGTGTGGTTCTCTAGGAGGAATCCACAAAGCCCAACTAATAACTACAATCCGTCGGGGACCAGGAAACAGGCTGAAGGCATAAAATGGCTAAGGCAGTAATAATCCAAGTCGATGTCGACGTGCTGAATATGTGTTCGAACATCCAGACGAGGGACTTATATTCAGCACGTCGACTGGGATTATTGGCCTTGGAAAACACAGGAGGCTGAGAATTATCATCCTGCACGTTACTACGTTTGTGTGGATGTGGAGGATCTGGCCAATATTTTGGGCCTTGCAATTTGGATGATTGTGGGACTTTTTAAGATTTGCAACTTGGGCCTATGCTTTGGGCAACCTAGCTTGGACGATTTAACAATTGACAAGCCAAACACTTTTATAACTAGTGGACCCTGTTCACCTGTTGTTGACCGTGGAAATTATTGGCCCACATAATTAGAACGATTGGATTTAGATTACTATACTTAAGCCCTGACGAAGTTCCATTCGGAACGAAACGCTTTGACTGATGTCCAATTTTATTAACAACTACAATAAAGGAAAATCATTTTTGGGGGAAACACTTGAAGTTCGTTGACTTTGTTTCTAGTGCAACTTCCTCCTCTTTACGAATTATGCCCATCCAATAGGCTTTAATTTAATTGACACAAGACTGCAGCTCCAAGAATGCACTGTTTTGTGAAGCTGGAAACCCACAACATGAATCAGGGTATCCCAGAGATAATTGAGTCACATGGGGGTCCTTTCTTATCCAACTCCAAGGAGGTCTATGTAGTTGAGCCAGGGGTGTGAGACACTTGTTATAAGACTGACAGGCTGCGAGCTATGCCTTTACAAGGTATATTCCCTGTCCCCCAGTGAGAAGTGGTTGAGAACACTTCCTTTCACCTTCAAAGTACTGATTGAATTAGGCAACCCACAGAATGTGCTATTATCAATTGGTGGAGGGCAGAGGACAGTTGCGCCTTGCTGGGGCTGTTGCTACATTGAGAGTCATGGGAGTCTGTTGTCAGTCAGACACACCCAGGGCCGGCGGAGGGAGATTTACCGAGCCCACGCAGCAGCATAACACAGAATACATGGCACATGCCACAGCCCTGACAGAACCCACCCATTACTCCCAGTGTATGTGCATCTAATGCAGTGTGCTGTATTGATGATCACATTAATAAGAAGTGGCACATAGTTTGAGTTTTTGTACGGTTAATACTGGTTTCAGTGAAGCATTAAAAAAAACAGACCCATGTGAGTTTAAGATAATGGACATTAAGTGGGCGGTCACATTTTAGGAATCCTATAAATACTGAGTATTAATTAGCATAAGTCATGCTGTTGCAGGCAGGGACGTAATATGACACCTGATTCTCTGCAATAAACTTTCTCAACTTTTTGTATCATTGCATATTTTTTCTCAAATGCTACTAGGACATAAAAGGCATGGACGATGCCTCTAGGTTTGACCTACAAAGTGCTCATTGGAGAGGGGTAATTAGAAGTGCTATTGTGAATATCTAGACCATTTACTCTCATCGACGGGGATAAAAAGTTGAATGGTCACACAGGAATCCAGGCAGCAAACAGTCAGTGAAGAGGCATTAAGTGCTTCTGTCATGAAGTGCTTATTGATTAAAAAAATACATGTATTTTAGATATACGTATGTTGACCTTCAGCACCTAATAAAAACATGTGGTTACCCATTTTTGATGTTAGTTTTGCCAAAAACAATTTTCTCACTAAAAGGATATTAAGTGACCTGAGGAGTTTGGAACCAAGTTCTATAGGGAATATACAGAGTATGCTCGGAACTTTCCACCAATGCAGCATGGCACTTGCTATTTAGTACCCTCACGGGAGCTCAATGGTGTCCATAAAATTGTCTGTATTGAATTTGGATTGTCTTTCTTGCATCTGCAGTCAAGACATTAGGTACCCAACAGGAATACTGATATTAAATTATAAAACTGGTCAAATCTAGGAATCACGAAACTGCGATCAGTGAAATATCCATACATATTGCAGATGTGGCTACAGTTGCATTTGGCAATTGTGTTTCCCTGCTAAAGCTACTAAACAAAAAGAACTGGGGGTCTAAAAGCCAACAGTATAGCCGGCTGGCTTTAACTCTTCAAAGAGTGAGTCGGAACACAAGTCACACAAAAGCCCACAAAAACAGGAAAAGCAAAAAAAGAGAGCAAAAGTCAAGTGATTACTAGTGAGATCCAAAAGCAACTAAATGGATTCCCATCAATGTATCGCAGTGATCAATCTTCTCATTTGGTCATCCATCAATCGGGATGGTGTGTCTCTTGATCATAGAGACTTGCTACCATTCCAACGGTAATTAACTAGATTGGATCAGACCCGCAATCACTATAGGCAGATAATGTGTTTCTAAATATCAGATCACAGGGGAATTCAGTGCAGTGCAAAACACAAAAAGTGGTGATTAAAATAGGGTGATGAGCCGAAAAAAAGAAGACATTTTATTAGAATACCGACTCACCCCCTAATTCAGAGGTATTCAAACTTTTCCAGGTTGAGCCCCCCAGCTGAATTCCCCCATATGTTGGGCCCCCTCACCACCCGACCGAAACCTCGGGAATCCGGCACACCACATGATCGACTGCAAAGCGCACACCACGGGCCATATCCGGCAAACAATGCTCAACACAACAAGAGTGCCTAGCAAACTGCAGGCCTGTGAGTGGGTGTGGCGAAACGACAGAGGCGTACCACACAGCTCAAAACACAATCCTCCAAGGCAAAGGAAGTCATCACAACCCTCCCCATCCATCATGTATACCTTGCCATCCACCAATCCCCCACCATTCATTCCTTCCCTCCATCTGTGCCCCATCCACATCCAAACCCCTTCAACTACTTGCAAACCCATCCACCATCCATCCCTCCATCCATCATCTCACCCATCCATCCCTCCATCCACTCCCTCACCCTTCCATCCATCATCCATCCATCCCTTCACCCAATCCATCCCCTCACCAATCCATCCACTCACCAATCCATCCACTCTTCCACCCATCCATCCACCCACTCATCCATCCAACCACTCACCCCTTCACCCAAGCTATCCTCCCACTCATCCATCCACTCCTCCATTCATTCATCCATCCACTCCTCCATTCATCCATCCACTCTTCCACCCATCCATCCACTCCTCCACCTATCCATCCACTCACTCATCCATCCAACCACCCACCCTCACCCATCCAGCCATCCCCCAACCCACTCATCCATCCACCCAGTCACTCATCCGTCCACCCACTCAACCCCCCACTCATCCATCCACCCACCCACCCATCCATCCCTCCCGCTCTCCACCCTCCCCCCACTCACGCATGCACTCTCTGACCCATCCATCTCCATGCTCCTCTCCTCACCCATCTATGCACACACCTGCCCATCCACTCTGCCAATCATTCATCCATGTCCTCAATCATCCATCCATCCATCCATCCTCCCCCTCTCTCTCCATTCCCCCCTCACCCAGCCACCCATCCCTCCATCCACCCTTCACCCATCCACCCACTCATCCATCCACTCATCCACTCATGAATCCATCCATTGACCTCTCACCCACCCCTTCACTCCTCCATCCATCCCCCCCGTCCATCCACCCTCCTCAATCACCCATCCATCCCCACATCCACCCCTTCACTCATCCATCCATCCATTCATTCACCCCTTCACCCATCAATACATCAATCCATCCATCTATCACCTCTCTCATCCATCCACCCACCGACTCGTCCACCATCCACCCCCCCATCGATCCATCCACCATTTCACTGATCCATTCATCCCTCCACCCATCCATCTACCCTTCCAACCATACACACATCCATCCACTCCCATCCATCCCTCCACTCATGCATCCATCCCCTCACTCATCCATCCACCCCCCCACCCATACATCCACCATGTCACCCACACATCCACCATGTCACCCACACATCCACCATTCCACCCATCACTCCACCCATACATCCACCACTCCACCCATACATCCACCACTCCACCCATACATCTATTCACCCACATGGCAACATAACGGACGTCTGGTGGCCGGCTCCACCCGACATCCCTCGCTCTCCCTCTAGCTGCCTCTGTCTCCCTCGCTCTCCTTATGTCTTCCTCGCTATGCCTCCCTCGCTCTCCCTCCCTCTGTCTCCCTCGCTCTCTCTCACTATGCCTCCCTCGCTCTCCCTCTGTCTCCCTCGCTCTCCCTCTGTCTCCCTCCCTCTCCCTCACTCTGCCTCCCTCGCTCTCCCTCTGTCTGCCTGTCTCCCTCCCTCGCTCTCCCTCTGTCTGCCTGTCTCCCTCCCTTGCCCTCCCTCTGTCTGCCTGTCTCCCTCCCTCGCTCTCCCTCTGTCTGCATGTCTCCCTCCCTCACTCTCCCTGTCTCCCTCGCTCTCCCTCTGTCTGCCTCTGTCTCCCTCCCTCGCTCTCCCTCTGTCTATCTGTCTCTGTCTCCTTCCTCCCTCCCTCTCCCTCTTCATCTCACCATGCCTGTGTGTTCCTGGGCTGACACAGATTCTGGGCACACACACACTCAGCCAGCCAGCCGCACCCGAGCACTTCACACCTCTTTAAGAGACCATTCGCATGCTAATGAGCTTTGTTCAGCTCTTAGGCCCCTGCAGCCCCACTCTGACGGAAATCGCCCGCCCTCACAGAGAGTCTCTACATCGCGCTGCCACAGGGACAAAGGAACGGGCACAAAGGGAAGATCGGAGTGGAGCGCGCGCCCCCCCTGGGATGGTGCCGCACCCCCCCAGGGGGGCGTGCCCCACAGTTTGAAGAACCCTGCCCTAATTAAAAACAGAACAGTGCAAGGGGCAGTTTAAACAAATAACTGCAAACAACAGGCCAAAATGTTTCAGCCAATCTGGAACCAAATCCCTCGGCTTTCTTCGGGGCCTCTGCTCTCAAACTTTGCTACTGCAAAGCTAAGTGTATGCTAACACAAATTGAATGAAAAAACAGACAAGAATAAGAGGTTGGATTTGGTTCCCGGTTACGGATAAAATGTCTTTTTTTTGCCTCATCTTCCTATTTTAATCACCACTTTTTGTGTTTTGCACTGCACTAAATTCCCTTGTGAGTTGATATTTAGAAACACATTCTCTGCCTAAAGTGATTGTAGGTCTGATCCAATGTAGTCAATTACCGTTGGAATGGAAGCAAGTCTCTATGATCAAGAGACACACCATCCCGATTGATGGATGACCAAATGAGAAGAATGATCACTGCGATACATTGATGGGAATCCATTTAGTTGCTTTTGGATCTCACTAGTAATCACTTGACTTTTGCTCTCTTTTTTTGCTTTTCCTGTTTTTGTGGGCTTTTGTGTGACTTGTGTTCCGACTCACTCTTTGAGTTGGCTTATAGACCCCCGGTTCTTTTTGTTTAGTTTATTGTAGTATAAGGGGATGTGAATCTGGGCAGGTCTTTAAATATCCCTACGACCCTTTCTCTCTGTGGTGTTTATGGTTCTCTGCTGAAGCTGCCAAGGGCATCACTTATGAGTTTGCTGATGCCTTGCCTTATTGCAAGTTAAGAAACTTCAGAAAATGGGAATTGGAAGCAAACAGGGAAATTGTATGTTTCCACAAATAATGTTGGCCTCACTATGAGTGAGTGTTCTATTAAGTATCCCTCTCGATTTACCCATACCTTGTGTACCAGTAACCCCAGGGGGCAGAGTTGATGTGGGTTACAAGGTGAAACATGGGGTTTCTCTGAAAAATTACCAGAGGAATCAGTAATTCAGTGTCAGATGCTGCTAGATTGTTACCTAGATAGTTAACCTGTTTTCAATTACTTAAGTTCCCTGCTGAAAGATCTACAGTAAATCTGTGGGCCTTGTATTTCCGATGGAGGCAGTAATTAGAGTTACAGGCCCCATAAGAATAATCTCAATACTTGCAATGCGGCCTAGGTGGTCATAGGTTGCCCATTTAAATGCACTTGAACATAAGGTAAAGCAACAGCTCATTGGTTTTACTACCCTTATAAGTTGGCTTGAAGAATAGCCCTGTGAATCTCATCTCCTCATTTACTCTCCAGAAGGGTAGGGAGTACCTGTTTCAAAATGGGGATAAAAAGTAAGGGATTAGAGAGAGAACTTGATTGATTCTAGTTTCCAGTAGGATGGTATTAGAAGACCTAAACTGGGATCTTTGTTTTACAGGATAGCACAGTGTTGTAGAGGCACACTATGACTCACTGTCAAGAGAGGAAACAGAAGACAGTGCATATTGGGTAATGAAAGAGGTGTTCTATAACAGGTAAGCAGTATGACAAATTTGTTATGCAACATGCTCGTGTGAGAACAAGAGTTGCTGTATCTAGCCATCAGTCAAATCTCGAAACTTGCCAGAGAACTGAAGATGCGTAGCACACTTCTCCACAGGCAGGTAGAATCATAGTCACCAAATCAAAACGGGTAAGAGGTCGTAGTCGCCAAAGCCTAAACTCAGAGCAAATTGGGAGTTGGTGCAAAAAAAACTAAAGCCAAGTTGAATACCAAAGTAAAAATAAGACAAACCAGGGGTCAATTCATGGAATAAGGAGGAAGGAAACTGAAAGAATGGATAAAGGGGAAAAACAAGAAAGGTGAGGAAATGGAAGTACATGTGCGAACTAGAGCATCAAGCTGAAAAGCTGAAGCGACCAATGTTGTCGGACACCGTTTTTAGTGTCCTCTAACATTTGTTAGTGCTCTGGCCTCTCTGACCTGGAATTCAACTAACGGTCCTCAGGTGTTTGGGGCTGCGTGTTTCAGATCCAATCCTGGAATCTAATGTCCTTGTTCAATGTAGTCTCCACTACTACTTCTGCCATCTCCTCCAAGAGGTACGTTTCTTGATTCTCTTATGAAGTGTCTTATCCCAAAACTTGACAATTGGCCTCATGAGGATTCTATTTTTTTTTTGTTTGAATATCTTTTATTGGTTTTTGTTTCATGTTACTTTTAAGTTGTACACAGACGCGAAATAGTTCCATAATTTTGGCACAGTAACATCATTACATATCTTACCAATCGTTTAGGCATATTGATGGTTACAAGTCAAAGATACTAGAATAAAAGCAAATCAACGTACACATCATGACTAGGCCATTAGTACTTATTGCGTACTGAAAAAATGATAAATCGCAAATCAACAACAGCTGTTCGATGAAAATGTCAACTGTACTGTGTAAAAGTAGTTGTGTCATACATGTATCATATATTCAAATCTTTTGCTCAAAACTAGAAATTATGAACAACAACCAGGGATTGTGGGGATTAAAGACGAGGTGAAGGTAACTCTAGGAATGTGTGGTTTAATCAGGACAGCCAGGAGCGGGCGTGTATGGTACCGTGGCTGTGGAGGGGGCCGCTGTATGAGAAATACAGTGTGCGTACAAAGGAAGCGGGGGGGGAGGCAGGAAGGTCGACTTCGAGGTCCAGTCTGGGGCGTACAGGTGTGCGAGACCGATATGAAGAAAGGGGTGGGGGGTGAGGGAAGGGAGGAGGGGGGGAGGGGAGAGGGGGAGGGGGAAGAGGGAGGGGGAGGAGGTGAAGAGGGGGGGAAGGAGGGGGGAGCGATGGGGAGGAGAGGGGAGGGAGGGGAGAAAAGGTGGGGTTGTCCGGGTCAGCTGTCTACAGAACACCCAGGTCTAGATGACGCCGTTCTGCAGGCATACTTGGTGATAAGCGGCCAAGGTGTTGTCCCAGTCTTGCGCTATGGGGAACTTGCACAGTCCCGCCATCTCCTCCCTGTGTAGTGCTACACTCTCCGCCCTCGCCCAGTTGTCAAATGAAACACGCCAATGTGTAGCTTGCGGGGGTGCACTATTTTTCCAGCGCTTGGTGATGAAGCGCTTCGCTGTTATCAGCCCCAGGTCCCAGAATCTAGCCTGTACCTTAGTCTGCTTCATTCTCTTAAACAGACCCAGCAAGCAAGTTTCCCAGGTGTGGAGCAGGCTACCCCCAGTTGCTGCCGCCAAAGAGGTCGAAATCAATGTCCAGAAATTGCTCAGGAGAGGACACTGCCAGAGCATGTGTAATAGTTGCGCGTCTACAAGTCCGCATCTGGGGCATGCTGATGAGTCTAGGCCAAAGTATCGGTTGATTTTGTCCGGGGACAAGTACGCGCGATGCACTATGTAATACAGTATGATTTTG
This sequence comes from Lissotriton vulgaris, assembly GCF_964263255.1. Classification (NCBI taxonomy): domain Eukaryota; kingdom Metazoa; phylum Chordata; class Amphibia; order Caudata; family Salamandridae; genus Lissotriton; species Lissotriton vulgaris. Next base: position 1,652,397,284 of record NC_141694.1, read on the forward strand.
AATCGTGAGTTGCGCGGAATATTAGTCGCCCGACTCATGAGGATTCTATGATGGTGTTTATAGTATAGAATAGTATAGTAGCATTTGAAGCCAAGGACTGATGAACTTTTGTTGCATTACCAGGGAGAAAACAGATGTCTGAAGGCGTTTTGGTCAATACAATTCAATTATGTCTACCAAAAAGTTGTTGATTTAGTGAAAGGCAGTTGGATCAAACTGTATTACAGCAATGCATAACTGCCAAAATTTCAAAATGTACAGGTTTAATGCCACACTTTTTGCCCCAAGTGGATTATTTGAACTTTACAAATAAAACTACTGATTCAGTAATGTATTGTTTCAATTATTTTGTTTTTTTGGTTGAGATTGATAAGAAGGTAGGCAGATATTGTGTCATGCCTTCCCAGCACAGCAGCACTTGGCATTTTATAGCTTTTCACAAAGGCATTTTGGAGTAGGTAAACTAGAACACCCCTTATACTCTTTAACATACACTTGCATGCCTTTGTGAATTGGCCCCAGAAAATCAAAAAAAGGGAATAACATAGGAATATTCAGGGATTAGTCATATGCAATTAGTATAAAATGTGATTTCTCTGCAATTATACTAATAGGGATTTGGATTTTTGGGGTCAGCTAGAAAGGCATGTGAAACGTTCACATGTAGTATTACTCATAAACACTTTTTTAAACTATCCCCATAGTAAATAGGTAGGGTGATAGTTTAAGAAGAGCTTACATGAGAGGTAGTAGAGAGTGCCCCTAAACTGCATGTATTAAGCACACGCGAGGCTTTCACCTCGGAGAGGAGACCTAGCGGCGTGTGAATGCTACGACCACAAGATAAGGCATACTGATGGTCGAATCTTAAGCCCGATCTACGACAAAAACAAAGCAGAGGAGCCGATGCAAAAGGAGGAACAATAGGCAAGATGGCGACTACAGGGCAGCGGAAAGACTCTAACGAGTCCAAGCGAAGCTGAGGAGCTGTAGTACGGACGCCACAAGCGCCGAGAAGCCGGGCATAGGAGCAGAGGAGAAGTCGAGAGAGACACAGTAACGAGGAAAAAAAGAGGGAGTGGAGAAGGGAAGTCACCCCGAGTCACCGAACACCTCGTGTCGCCAAACAAGAAGCGGAGGCAGTGGAAGAAAGGGGATTAGAACCGGAGCCTGGCCCGGAAAGAAAGACACCGAGCGCGCCCTCCCGAACTCCCGAAGGTAGGAGGCTCGGGACCATAAACGCGACGGAGCTGGACCGGAAGCGAACACTGGAGGCAGCCATTACCGACGCCGGATCCGCAGAGGCGGAAGCGGAAGGGAGCGGCCTCAAAACAGGAAGAGAAGACGACGAGCCAGGCGAGGCGCAAGAACGGAGAACAAAGGAACAAAGGAGCTGTTCCCTATGCACCGGGAGGTAGGGGAAGACGCCGAAGCGACCCAAGACAGCGCGGGTGTCCCGCCTGCCGCTGCACAGCAGTAGCGTGCCCAAGGTCAGGCAAGCAGCGAAGGCACAATAAGGCGCTCCCCCCCCACCCCTCCCCTCACCAGCGATCGGAGCGCTCCTCCACAGAGCGAAGCGAGGCACCCAAGAACCGCATCTATCCAGGCAGAAACACCAACAAAGTAGTCCCTGTAAAACAAACGGCCCAGCGGAGTTAAACAGCTGGACAAGGCTACTCCCAAGACACGAGGCACCCAAGAGGCCAGTGGACAAAAACTAAGCGCAAGACCAAAGGGAGCGCAGGATTCAAGCAGCGCGATTTAAGCAGGAAAGCGGAGGTCAGTGCTAAAGCCTAGAGAGAGACCAAGCAACAGAGGTCTCGGGCTAAAGTCAGACAATCTCGGCCACACAAACTGCGGAACAATAACAAGGGACAATAACAAGGGGGAATAGACCACACCTCGGCCAACGGACATCAGCGCAAAAGAAGCTGAAACAAACTTGGAAATCGCACCCAAAGCAGAGAGGGGGGCCCCCAAGAGACCGAGTCAACACTGGCGAACGAGACAAGGCATACGCTGGAGGGGGTAAAGTCAAAAACAAAGACCCGACACATTAAAGCACCGAGCCGATTCCGCCTCAATTTTGCAATACGAACCACAAACGAAACACAGGTCAGACAGTGTGCTGACACAAAGTCAGTCGACGGCTCACAGATCAGACCAAGCAGCCCGACCAATCCAAAACCACAAGAAATGGCTGAAGGAGGGAAACCCCCAAATGACCAGAAAAAAAGTAAAAAAGACATTATGGAGTCACCAGCAAAACCTAAAGCAGAGACTGCGACACTAGAAACTGTACTGAAAAGAATTAACGAGGTGAAAGATGTCGCAAAGGAAACCAAAAAGACAATTGACACAATGCAACTCGAACTGGCCGCAATCCGTGCTGACCAACACAGCAGAAACACCAGGATGGAAGCGGTGGAAGGAAGGATGAGAGAAGTAGAAGATGTAACAAGTAGGTACATCAAGGCCACAGAGGAGCACGCAAAGATTGCCAAGACAATTCAGAGGCAAATGGCGGAGCAGGACGACAGAGCAAGAAGGGGCAACATTAGAATACTGGGGGTCCCGGAGAGCCTGGAGGAAAAGGAGAAATCATGCGCGGCAATGCTGGAGGACATGCTGCCCAAACTTACCGGCCTGGTCTTCGATAGGCAGTTTGAAGTTAATAAAGCATACAGAGTTCCAGCGAAGAAACCGGCCACAGGGAAGCCCCCAAGAGCAATAATCTGCACCCCCCTAAGAGCAGACCACACCGACGCAATTTTCGCCTTTGCAAGGAAAAACCAAAACCTTACATGGGTGAGCAGCAAAATCGTGCTCACACAAGATTATTTGAAACCCACAGCTGAGGCCAGAAAAGGCTTTCTGGCCATGAGAGAAACATTGCGGAAAAGAAACCTCAATTACTCCTTCACAGGTTCTGCCCGCTTTAAGATCACAGATAACTGGCGGTCACTGGTCTTTGAGGACCCCGAGGATCTCAGGCGTTACCTGAGAGGCCCACCGACTGAGGAAATGGATGCTAAAGGCCAAAGCGCCCCGAAAAGAAGTGCCTCACCATCACCAACCGACGAAAGTAAAGGGAAATAGAGCGGAAGGAACACGGCGGAAGGACAACACTAAGTACCCGCCCCAATTCAAGTCTCTGTGTGACTTTCAGGAAACGAAGCATAAATAACACTAGACCGATCTCTACCTCAAGCTCAAGCGTGAAGCAAGGGAACTGACAGAGCGAACACGAAGCAAGAAGCAGCGCCAGCCCAAAAAGCGCACAGGATCTCAGGAACTCGAAAAGACAATACTTTTAAGAAATCAACAACCAACCTACCTCAGGGGAAGCGGAGCAAAGGAACTTTGTTGTCGCACACCCACTATGCAAGTAAGGGGGGGTGGGGGGAGGGAGGGGAGGGGGTAGGGGAGAGGGAGGGGAGTGCGGGGGAAACACACATGGGATGCCTTTACTTTCTTGTCTTTTTCTATCTTCTCACACCACTTTTCTACTACTAGAGAGAGCTGATAGGGAGCCGCAACACAGAAGTACGCAGTGCATGCGAGGGAGCCCAACAGACAGCCAACTCAGAAAGAAAAGGGAATGACACACAACACGCACCACACTCTCACGACTGAATTAAGGTAGTGTCAATGAACGTGAAAGGTCTTAACCACCGAGTTAAAAGGAGGAAAGTCCTATAGCACCTGGCAAAGCTGAAGAGTGATATCTATGTTCTGCAGGAAACAAGGCTCGGGGGGGAAGACATAGACCGCCTTAAAGCCAGCTGGATAGGTCACGTATTAGGTTCACCGGCAAAGAACAAAAAGAACGGAGTCATCACAATACTAAGCAAGAAGTCAAAACTCACACCAGACAAAACAAAGACAGACACGGAAGGAAGGCTACTTATAACAAGCCTGTTAAGGGGGGAGGAACCGATACATGTGGCAAATATCTATGGCCCCAACACCGAAGATAAAACATTCTGGGAACTGATAGGGAAAGAACTAGAAGCACTGCCCCTGGGGGAGCTCCAAATAGTGGCTGGAGACATGAACCAAGTTCTGGATCCAATAATTGACAGACACCCACAAAGGCAGGGTCAAAGTCAGAGCACACTGAGAGGCAACCCACTACGAAACCTGTGCGCAAAAATAAGACAAGCAGACCCATGGAGACTACAGAACCCAGATGAAAGAGACTACACCTTCTACTCAAACCCACACAATTCATACAGCAGAATAGACTATATACTCATATCAGACACACACACACACCTTATTGAACACACAGAGATTGGCCCAAGGACTATCTCAGACCACTCTCACATCAGCCTAACTCTAACGGGCAAACACAATGAGCGCCCGGCGCGCAGGTGGAGGTTCGATGACGACCTTCTTAAAAACACAAAGAGCGGAGAAGAAATAGAACTAGCCATAAAAGAATACCTCGAACACAATGACAGCCCAGACATTGGAAAAGAGACGCTTTGGGACGCACTGAAAGCCACAATTCGGGGAACAATTATAAGTATCAAGGGGAGGCAGAACAAGGAGAGAAACAGAAAGATTAAGGACCTAGAGAGCGAAATCAAAAAACTAGAATCAGGCCACATAGCCAACGTAGAGGACAGGAACACTCTCACGACCCTGACAAAGAAAAAGTACGAGTTGAACAAGATCCTCAGCGAGAGGGCGGGGACATGGATCAATAAATATAAAGCAATAAACTTATGCTCGGCGAACAGGGCAGGGAAAGCACTTGCAGCGTACCTCAAAGGTAAACAGAGACAACACACCATAGCAGCCGTCAGAGACAGTACAAACAAATCACACACGACAAATAAGGGAATACTCGACACCTTTAGGGACTTCTATGAGCAACTCTATAAAAGAGATGAGACGCTAAGTGCAGACGCAGGGAAAAAACTATTGGAACACATCACAACACCAGAACTGTCAGTGGATCAAAGGGAGAGATTAGACTCAGAAATAACTAGGGATGAAATAGAAAGGGCAATCAAAAGTCTGAAGGACAAAAAAGCACCGGGGCCTCACAGCCAAGTTTTACAAACACTACATCACCACACTCCTGCCAACGATGACGTCAGTGTTCACAAGCTGTGTACACAATGGACGCATGACGCAGTCGATGGCAGAAGCCAACATCATAGTGACCCCCAAAGAAGGCAAAGATACACAACACCCGAAGAACTACAGACCAATCTCACTAATTAATGTCGACTGCAAAATTTATGCCAAGATCCTAGCGACTAGACTCAATACGTACCTACCCTCCCTCATACACCAGGCACAAGTGGGCTATCTGAAGAACAGAATGTCCCACGACAATACAAGGCTACTATGCCACGTAATCAATCACACTTCCAAAAGCAACAATGCGGCGGTCATGATAGCCCTAGACGCAGAAAAAGCATTTGATAGGGTGTCATGGCCATACCTAGACCAGTGCATGCAGAAATTCGGCCTAGGCCACAACTACAGGAGGATGGTGATGGCCCTATACAACGAACCAAAAGCCCGGGTGGTTGTAAATGGGTGTACGTCAGACCTGTTAGAACTAAACAGCGGAACGAGACAGGGCTGTCCGCTATCCCCGGCCCTCTTCCTACTGGCAATAGAACCCCTACTCAACATGATACGATCAAACCCCAACATTAGAGGTATACCGGTAGAGGGAGAATCTTTCAAACTGGCAGCATACGCGGACGATGTCCTAATTGTGACAGAAGACCCAGAAAGATCTATATGGACACTATAGACCAGTATGCCCAGGTGTCGGGATACAAACTTAATAGAGAGAAATCAGAGTGCAAACCACTGAACATCCATACCTACAAGACAGTTCTGGGTTCCTCGGGTCTGACCTGGCAGAGGAAAGCCAGTAAATACCTGGGCCTCCTTTTCGAAAGAGACCTGCGAACAACATTAGACCAGAATGAACTAGCAATTCTAGGCAAAATCAAGGAGAAACTAGAGGGGTGGACACCCAAATTCACTACGTGGTGGGGTAGGATAGAGACCATTAAGATGATGATCACCCCCATGGTCAACTACATGCTTAACATGCTGCCTCTAAGCAACACATCCGATTTCTACAAAAAGTTAGACAAACTACTAAACACCTTTCTATGGCGAGGGAAGAAACCCAGAATCAGCCTTCAGAAACTAAGACTCCCCAAAGAACTAGGAGGCCTTAACATAACTAATTTCAAGACCTTCCAAACAGCTTGTATGGCAAAACAGGGCTTGTACTGGCTATGCCCAAAAAGGGACTACACCCCGGCATGGCTCTCCCTAGAACGCAACCTGCTAGGAGGGATGGAACCAGTAGCACTACTCACGGCGTCAAAACACCCCGCAATCAAACAAAACGCAATACTAAGGAACACAAGAATGGCCCTACTTAAAGTAGATAAAATACTAGACATAAGCGTCAGACAAACTCACCTAGAGTCCCTATGGCACAACCCGAGGCTAAAATACAAGAACAACACACTGAACATGCACACATGGTACCGTCATGGCATAACAACGGTGAGCCAACTACTGAGTAAAGGGAATCAAATAGCCTTTGACACACTCAAAGAACGATACAATTTTGATAGCACAGAGCTCTATAACTTCCTCAAGATAAGGGTGGCAATAGCCAAAGCAGGTTTAAACAATCTCACCCCATCAATAATACAATATGCCACCGGCTTGAACATCATAGGACACCAAGTAGCGCACATATACAGAGCACTGAGGCCCAAAGCGTTTAAACTAAATAATAAAGCTATAGCCGACTGGGAGGCAGTGGCAGGGAAAGTGCTCAGTGAAGAAGAAAGGGCAGACCTCTGGTCTTCATCATCAAGAAGAAAGGTGGCAACGACTCTAGACCAGACAAAATTCTGGCTGTTACACAAAGCCTTCTGGACCCCGGCACGCCTGGCCACCGTGGGAATCAGAGGGAACGATCTCTGCTGGAACTGCAACATGCAAAAGGGAGACCTAGCACACCTACTCTTCCACTGCACTAAAACCAGGAAATTCTGGGACGCTATAAACACGTTCATCAACGACCTAACAGGCGCCACACTAACACTGGACTTTCACTATCTAGTACTGGGGTACACAGACCCATCAATAACATCTGGGAATGGCAGGGACCTGATTGACCTCCTGCTCACAGCGGCGGTCAAGATGGTGCTGACCAATTGGAAAGACACAGCTAAGGCAACTTTCAAAGCCTGGTTTAACTGGGTCACGTTCCTACGGGCAGCCGACACCATAACAACGAACAGCCTACCGAACTCCGAAAAAAAATGCGAGATGTGGATGTCGCTAGACAACTACCTGTCCTCCCATAAGCCTCCCTAAACGCCCAGACTAGGAACGCTCACAATCCATATGCATCACCTACTCAGCGACACAATTGCTCTCTACACTCTCCATATCTCTACACCTCTCTTTCTCCTTTCTCTTCGAGCCACCAGGGGGGCAGAAAGACAACCAGACAGCACGCAAGGGATGCGGGGGAAGTCTAAAGGAAACGATAAGAGGATGAAGCCAGCGTGAAAACATGGACTATGAACTTACAAGCACATGCCAACAAGAGACAGTGTCCGCACGACTCCCCCCCCCTCCAGGGGCGTTTTCGTTTTCCTATCCTCATTTTCCCATTCCCCATGTGTTTTACTCTGTACCTTGTATATATGTCTTTTTCAATAAAAACTACTGAACTAAAAAAAATAAAAAAAAAGTGGGGAAGGTTATCGGACACACACAGATTGAATTATTCATAGCAGCTGAACCGGGCATTGCAACCAATGCTCAGTGGAAAGGACTCATCATCTTGGTATCAGAAACCTTTTAAGATGGACTTCTCAGGGCTATACCCATTCTGCCTTTGGAACACCTGGATCAAATGCAAAATGTATGTATTCGGATCATTGGTGAACAGCTTTATTTTCTTCATATCCAATCATTTGAAGTCTCCAATTAGCGTATGTTTGTGATGAATCAAATACTTCTAAAGGATGCTGCATTTCAGAGATCCTACTAGAAGAGAACCTGCTTTTGTTTCCATCACAATGCCTCCTAGGTCAGGCATATTATTTGAGGCTCTGGTAGGTGGACAAAGTTGCATTGTGTTGGGGCATACTATCTCACATACACATGCATCCATACACACAGTGAGGAAGTAGCCTAACATTGCTGACACTGCACGCGCCGAAATGGTCCTAAAACTTGTACCCACCCCAAAGTCATTTGGTTCTGGGCAGCCATGAAGGCAGCCGCGGCCAGCAGTGGGAGTACCTGCAGGGCGGTGACGTGGGGAGGGGCAGGGTGGGGGGTAGTAATGTATGGATTACGGAGCTTCCCAGGTAAGTAAACATTTAAATAAATAAAACGAATTTCGTTGAGTGCACTGCATCCCCAAATGTGATGCAGTGCGCGCAACGAAATTCGTTTTATTTATTTAAATGTTACTTACTGTAAAACTGCGTGATCCATACATTACTACCCCCACCCTGCCCCTCCCCCTCCCCACGTCACCGCCCTGCAGGTACTCTCACTGCCGGCCGTGGCTGCATGAAGGTAGTGTGCAAAGCAATATCTGACTACCGCCCGCCATACTACCAAAATACTTTCAAAGTGAGGATGATATGATTGATAGCAGCTGAGTCATCTGCTTACACAAACTTCATCTATCAGGTAGGCACAGGAGTGGATCCAACCGGGACCAGTTGGAACATCCATGTCGCTGTGCTCATGGCAGCAGGACGAGCGATGCCAGCCATCACCGATAAGTAAGCATGTGGCCGGATTGGCATGAGTGGAGTACACAGACCACTCATGTGGACGTCATCGTCCTGAAATGTTTTAGCATGTGAACTCTAAATATGGAATTTCCACTTTCAGCTCAGCACTTTCTATCATTACTATATTTCTGTCTGTTTCGGCATGGAGGTCATTAAGAGGTCACCAGGTGTTGCAGCTGTGAGCCCCGGCTTGTCCCTTGTGACCCCTGGCACTGCCATGGAGACCCCTAGCCTCAGAGGTAGCAAAATCAGTGCCAGGAACACAGGGGCAACTCGTCCTTATGGACGTTGGTTGGGGATTGCCTTATTTTCTGCAATTTTTTTATTACACTAGTAGTAAATAATAGTATATTACTAACCATTAGTCAAATTAATAATAGAGTACAGTTAGCTGGACTATGACATTCCTTGGCAGCTGATGTAACTAAAAAATGCTTTTAAATGTGTGTTGTGTGCTAACTTGCAGGTGAGAGTGTGTTTATGTGAGCGTCAGTGTTTGTATGTGTGAATTTGTGGGTATGCTTGTGTGAGTGCAGGTAAAGGCCAAATGGCACGTGATGTCACTTGCGCTACCCCTGGCATTTTGGTGAATTTATCTCTATGTGTTTCAAGTGATTCTTAAACCTAGACAAAAATGTGGCATCTTTGTTTTCTATATAACCAGTCATTTGATGTCTCGAGTGGTGGTGACTCGAATGAAGTAATTGGGTGAGGCCAACCCCCTCCCATCAGAATGAAATGCAGAATGTTTTTGAGAGCATCAACAATCCACAACAAACATTAGTTAATTTCAGGAAAATGTAATTCTGGGAAAAGGTATGCAACACCTGCTTATAATCTAAAAGAACACACACTGGATGGACTGTTCTACATAGTATTTGCTTGCAAAAAGGAAACAAGGTAGTTTGTTGGCAGGAGGACACACCTGATGAGTTTGTTCATTTTTCTCGGCATTCTTTTCGCTGCAAGTCAAGATGTAGCGTTTCTTAGCTATCATTTCTATATTTTTTTACTTCAAGGAAAAGGGACTTGAAGTCTCATAAAAGGAAGCTATTTTGGTGTACTTCTAAATATAACCATGTGTGGTTTGGCATGTGGCCACCGAAATTCCTTGTGTTTTACTGGCCGAGATAAAAAAGACCCAGACTTTGAAATTCGTGTCAGCTCTTTCTGCCGAAGTACAAGCAGCAAATGTCAAACGTATACCTGTTTGGTCTCACTTAAATGGATACATGGCCCTTCTTTAACCCCCAGAGTCTGGAACACAGGTAATATATGAAGGATTAACACAGAGATCATGGCACTGAGGCCTGTTAGGTATTATCGCGCCTTATTTCTAGAGGGACTGGCATTGCTTTTGTTTGTCACTTCAGGATTCATGAGGAAATATTGGATAAGGGTGGATCATGGTTAAACGACTTAAAATGAAAAGTCGCTACCGCAAAGGAGTCACATATATATCAGTGTATTAATAAAGCAAACCAACTTTTCACGAAAATTCGAACACCCGCGGCGAGCAATAAGAAGCATCACTCGTGATCTGCAAAGTGAATTCTAACACGTTTCCAAACCTGGAGTGTATTAGGACGGCAGCATCTTATAGTTCCCCGGTTGTGGGCCACGCAATCTCTGCAGTCAGGTGTCCTCTGGACTTACATTACCAAGAGCTGAGTGGGGGAGGATGGGCTGAATTTTAAATGTAGTTATATTTCCAGATGGGGTGGATAAGTGAGACAGATTGACCTCTGAACTCCGCACAGACCGCCGTTCCATTTACTGCCGCTTTTGAAACCCTAGATGCCCTGCACGACTGCGGCTACAGACGGAAAGAACAGTTAAAGAAAACAGGACACTTTTTAAAAATCAATAAAAGAAGACATAGATAATTTGTGTCTCCGTAGGGAGATTACTGGCACTTAATTGTAGCACCTGTCATAGCAGACGAGCTCCAATGGGAAATGTTCCCTTAAGCGTATGATGCAATGAACTAGGGAAGGGTCCTATGGCAGAGCATGTGATGTGGGGTAAAGCACCCTGATCAAATGTGATGAGACCTTTAAACCCATTGAGGAGTTCCGTGATCATATGGGGACATGAGTCCGCAGGCGAGTGATTTTACAAGGTCGCAAGAATACAGATTGAGGGGCATATTTACAAGCCCCTATCGCCACAGGAACGTCACTTTTAGTGACGTTCCTTTGGCAATATGTGCTTTGCCTTATTTAAAAGGCAACGTTAAGCCACTTAACGAGGACTAACGCTTTCACGCTATACTTAGTGTTAGAGGGGCGTGCAATGGGTGTTACAGTGGGCGTTCCACCACAACACTCATTGAGTTTGATGCTGCCCCATATTTACAAGGGCGGCGTACATATGGGTCAGCGCCAAAATTAAGACCAGGGAAAACCTGGTCTTAAACATGCTTAATTTCTCCTTCTTTTTGCTGTTTCCATGTGTGCTGCGCAGTGCAGCACACATAGAAACAGCAAAAGGACTTTGATTGTTTATTTGCAGGAAGGTGTCCCATAGTCTGCATTGAGGAGAAGATTGTCTATGTGCAGGAAGGTGTTCCTTCCTGCACATAAACAATCAATAAACACTGCATTAAGCAGCTCACATAGAAGTTTCAAAACACCATTTAAAGATTGTTTATATGCAAGAAGGGACACCTTCCTGCACATAAACAATCTTCCCCTCAACGCAGACTCCCTTGCACTGTGGTGCAAGGGTGCCTGTGATGGCGCTAGGCTGCTAAATTTACCGCCAGTGCGGTGGGAAACGCTGGGCTGCACCATATTGTTGTAAATAGTGGCGGAGCGTGGCATTAAGCCAAGGAGACGAACGACATATCCCGCCACTTCTCTATGAAATATGCTCCTGAGTTGAGTTAAGTTGTTAGGCAAGGCGGCACCTGAAGTGTCATAGTCATGTTAATGAATTCTCACCTGTGGCCCAAAATGTACTATATAATTGCAATTCAACAAACAAAAAAAGACAAGGTAAGGGAAAGAAGGGGAAAGAAAAGAGCAGGGAAAAATAAAGATGGGATGCAACCAAAGGAAAATATTTTGTAATAACAGCGATGCAATTGACATTCTAAAATCGGCAATCCTCTAACTTCACTTCACCCCTGAAAAGTTTGACCACTTCCAGAGAAGCAGTGTATTTGGGACTTCAAATATGACACTTGGCAACCTTCCCCACCACATCAATTTTTACATCAATGCTGATTGACACTTTGGGTCTGTCAAAAGGAGTTGTCCACTTCAGCTCTGTGGCTAACTCTTTGTTTAATCTCTTATGAACCATCTCCCCTGTGCATCTGCTGTTTCAAGGAGGATACGTCTTATTAAAAGGTTTCCTTTTCCAGAACAATTCTAAAGGACACATACCTATGGTTGGGGTATACCTGTATTACTCTACTCTTCTCTAGACCTCGCTCGTCCTGTCCTTATACAGCTCCTTAAAGTTTGCAGACACTCTTCAAAATTGTCTTAAACCTCGTAATCATTCAGTTTGTTTGGCGATTATATTAGGAACACCTTTTGTGCAAATTTCGCTGCTTACGTAAAAAATCCTCCTTTCTCTGGAGATTAGCTGAACACCATTACTCATCAGCAGAACGTTAGGATGGCTTTCACACGCACATACCTAACTTAGAAACGTAATAACTAGGGGGCATATTACCAAGCAATAGCGATAATTATCGCTATCGCTTGGTTAGAGACAAAAATTTACCGCTGAGCTGCGGCGATTTTTACCGCAAAAAAAATCGCCGCAAATGAATGAATATCGCTGAAAAGTCCGCGATATTCATGCATTACCGAGCTAATGTTCTTAGCAATGTTATCCACCTCCCATTGGATAACATGGCTAAGAACTGCTCAGAGCAGGTATTAGCTTTTGGAGATATTCGCGCTTAGCGTGAATATCTCCAAAAGTTGGTAATAGGAGATAGCGATGTTAGCGACTGTTTTCAGTTGCTACTACCTAATAGGGGGCATAGAGCAGTGATTACTTAACCTGAGGTGCACCCCTGAGTTGCTCATAACATTCCTCTGGCCCTCTTTAAGATGGCTAACACCAAACTTCGGATCACATCCCTGAAACTTAAAGGCCTAGCGCACTCCGTGAAGAGGAAAAAGATACTCTCGTACCTAGCCTCCAAACAGACCAACTTAGCCCTGTTGCAAGGGACACATGTATTCGGCCCTTGAGGCTGACAAACTGCACAGAAATTAGCTGGGCAAGGTTATTCACAGCTGCAGATCTACAGCCCTGGACCCCACATGGTCCCAGCCCGCCGATCTCCGTAGCAAATATGGGACACCACTCCTTCTACGAAAGACACTCACCTGTATGGTGTTACCGACTTGGACCAATCATGAGGGCAGATATGCACTTGCCAAATTGCGTATAGGAGACAGGATATGGGGTGTTGGCTTTATCTATGCCTCAACAGGATCGAAACAAAGTTTATTTCTTAACCTAAATTGGCTCATCTCGGAACTGGGCCTGACAAGGGTTATCATGGGAGGCAACTGGAATCTAGCCCCAGACGCCATACTACACCATACTGGCCCAGTCGACGTGCCCAACAACAAGGACAGAGTAATTCTTCAAGACGTCATGGAAGACCAGGGCCTCCTTGTTATCTGGCGTCTATTTCCCCTGTCTGCCCAATAATTCTCATACACATCACCAGTTTACAATCAAAACTGGACCATTTTCTATCCTCTATTCAGCTAACGTCCTTAGTAACACACTTTGAGATACTAGAGGGAACCCTCTCTGACCATGTACCAGTCGGCCTTGATGTTGACTAGGGTCTGATGAAACTGATCCATAAACTTGACGTCTTTGCCCTTGTCCTTGCTACACTTTGCCTGAGTGGAGCCACCTTGCTGAGAGTAGAGCGACTGTGAGAAGCCTTGTCGCCCTTGAAGGTGGCTTATGCATGGCTACAACAAGATCGGCCCATGTGGGGACACCACAACCACAGCACTCCTGCCCACTTGCTCTTAGAGAGCTATGATGTCTGCCACATCTGCTTCTCCTGCTTGTGAGAATTGCCAGCCATGACCTCACTGAAGATGAGACAGAAGTGAAGGCTCCCATGAGGAGCTTTGCCGGCATAATTGTTTGGTTGCCTTCCCAGAAGCAGAAGAAGAGCTGTATATTGATGTAGTCAAGCAGTTGCCTAACTGCCAGAAGCCCTATGGACAAGCTTCACTCAATGCAATCAAACCATTTGTTTTTCTAATTTATTTATAATGTTCAGAGGAATACAAATGATCTCTAATAACATTCCAGCCCTGTAGCAAGGATATATGTAAGGTTCACATGCGGGGTTGTTCGAAGAAGCAAATCCCTTTGCAAAGGTGGGGGGGATGCAAGATGGTAAATAAACGAGAACATGGCTATCATCTGCTCAATGTGTTAGGGTAGTATGGGTTAAGCAGTATGAGATCGAACAACAATAATTAGTTAAAGGATTGAGGGGCATATTACCAACAACTAGTGATAATTATCGCTATGTTGGTTTAGCGGCGATATTTTTATCGCCGCGCTGCGGCGATTTTTATCGCTTATGAACCTTGCTATTATCAAGGTTTATCTCCTAAGCGATAAAAATCGGCCGAAATGCATGAATATCGCTGAAAAGTCATGCTCTTAGCCATGTTATCCACCTACCATTGGATAACATGGCTAAGAACTGCTCAGGGGCAGGTGTTAGCTTTTGGAGATATTTGCGCTTAGCGCGAATATCTACAAAAGTTGGTAATAGGAGATAGCGATGTTAGCTACTGTTTCCAGTCGCTAACATCTTGGCCCGCCCACTTTGCATGTCATTAGTGATAAATATCACTGACATGCAAAGCGGGGCCCAAGATGGTCGCTATCTCCTACTAGCTGTCGCTAACTGGTGTTAGCGACAGCTAGGTAATAGGGAGATAATTTTATCTCCGCTTTCTTGGCTTTTAAAGCCAAAAAAGCAGAGATAAACCCTCTTGATAATATGCCCCTTAATGAGAAAATGGGAGAAGAGGAAAGGAGGGAAAAAAAGGAGAAAAAAGGAGGAGAGGGAGAGGGCTCATCCAGGGTCCTGGTGTATTCTGCAGGAACTCAAGGAGCTTATCTTCTTTACTGTGGAGCCAGAGGTTTTGGCAAGGTGGGGACAGAAAGTTTGAGTCAGGCTTAGCAGGAGGGCCAATAGTGGTGACCCAGCTGGGTCACAGGCTCTTAGAAAGGGCCATATAGAAGATGGGAGGGGGGACAACTGGGAGAGAGGGGGATGGATGGGGGATTGGGTAGAGGTAGTAGAGGAGGGGAGGGAGGCCACAAGCACTGTTATCAAACTTCTAGATGCAGGCAGAAGCAACAGGACATATGCCCTTCAGGCAACAGTCAGTGCCCAGAAAAGGCAACCTAAGCTGGGTGTAGATCTTTGATTTATCCTTCACTCTAAATATGATCAATTCATACGCAGCTATTTTGTACATTTCTGTTAGCCATTCACCATGGGCAGGGTGTTGGGACGATCTCCAATGTTGGAGGATGCAGATTTTTGCCACGTTAAATGTGGTGGCTAATAGGCGGCTCTCACAGGTGGTGAGGGGAGAGGAGTCATCCATTTGATGTAATAAAACCAATTGTTGCACAAAGGGCAGAGTTAAATGCAAGGCCTCAATAATGGTGTATTTGTGGGCAGTCATTAAGGATGTGAACAATTTTACAGTCCCTTTGATCACATCTCCAACATTTGGAATGGTTGTTGTGTAGTTGCTAGGACCCTCCAGGATTGTGCGTTTTGGATGACCTAAACTGAGGGCTTGGTTTGCAGACAGACTCTGGACTCTCCCACAGGACGAGTCAGTCGTTAGACCAGCTAGCTCTACAGTGCCACTACCATCCCCCTGTATTCTACAGCGGCGTAGGTAGTTTCTGGCAACCACTGAACATGACAACCCTGATTCCTCAGGTATCGTGGAAAACAATACAGTATCTTTCGCTTAGTCACTAGTGCTTACTTTTTCTCAGAATACACATAGAATGACGATTGGAACAGTTTCAATAAGTAGTTATTGGTCAAGCATCAGTCTAGTGTGAAACATTTTACCTGCAACAATCAATGGACAGGAGCAGACAAATGTTATCACTAGTACCAATATCGTAAATAGCAGATACATTTTCACCATAGTGTTAATAAGATGAGTAAAAGCAGATTACATAAAACAATAACAACGGCGTACTCCTACGATGCGTTTCGTACCTAAATGTACCTAGCCTAGATATGTAGGTGAAGCATGTGTATGTAAGTGCTTGGATGTATCCTAATGGAGCCAAGAATCGTCCAGGAAAGTGCTAATCCCTCAGCTGGTGGTTTAGAATGAAGGACCCCCGTCTCTGCGTCGAGGATGGCACCACACAATGGCTGTCAGGTCTCTGCCGGTTGAAGGATCAGCCTGCAGACTGCAGAGCCTCGTGCCAGCCTGGAAGGAATTCTATTCTGTTTTGTAAGGGGGAGTGAGGGTCTTTTATACCAAAGCGGTCACTCCAGGGCTACTTCTAGAATCGATATGTTTTGAAAACATCCACTAATCTTCTGGTAATCCTTTTCTAAACAAAAACACTCTTGCACAGCTGGCTGTTGGCCATGGATGAAAAAAGTGGTGACCCTTATACAGATCAAATCTGCTGTGGCTGAGTACGTTTACGTACGTCAGGCAAACGGATTAAGATATATACAAACAACTGTTTGTTTTTTGTATATGTAAAATTTATTTTCAATAAAAATATTTTGAAATAAAAAAAGATAGGGTACCGAGAGCCTGGTGTCGAAGAGACAGAAGTAAGCTACTAGGTAAAAGGTCACCTGGGTAGAACTGTTATGTCGTGTAGATGGGACAAAATGTATGTAATTAGTATGTGCATGAAGGAACTATCCTAAAGGACATGACATGGTGAACTAGGCCTGCTGAGTTTTTTTGTGGTCCAGTACCAGTTTTGTAATGTTTAAAAAAGACACAGTTTCAGTCTGGATTCCCGGACACCTTTGTCTAGGTCTACCACAAGTGCAGCTCAGTCAGATTCAATGTAGCCTATCTGCAATAGTATTTGCCAGGATTCCTTCAGCCTGCCAAGATATGGGTTAGTGAAAAGGTGGGATATTAACAGGTTATAGAATCCTAACATCCCACCCAATGTGAACCCCATTTGTGCCAGGTAATATTCTATCGGAGATTCACATATCCCCCATGGGGGTGGCCCCAGATGGTCTTGCAAGCAGTGTTGGTGCTGAACATATTTCCACCATTGGTGTGCTGGTAGGTGGAATTAATCTTGGAGTGATTCGAAAGGGCGGATGTCCCCATTTGATATTAAATTGTCAAGGGTCAGTAGTCCGACTCTGTGCCACAAGCCCTAATTTATAGTGTTTCCATCAACCTTGAGTGCTGCGTTGTTGCAAATGGGTGCAAAAAGGCCCAGACCCTTGTACTGGGGTGAATGTATGACATTGTTCTACATTCTGTCCATCAACTGTGTTTTTTGCAATTTTCACCCCGAGTGTGCTGGGTATACTCAGACGTGAGTCCCAGGCTCTCCACACCACTGGAGTCAAGCTATCCAGGCTGATGAAGGCTGATAGCCAGAAACCGGTCCTTGGATGCTTGATTCCGGTCTGGGAAAGACATGGCTTGGTAGTTCGGACTGGACTGTTCCCATGAGGCGCAGGGTCAGAGCTGATTTGCATATAGCCAGTGTCTAACCCAGGGTGGTGTGGAGTGCAAAAAAACGATGGATATAGGCCCAGATCCTTGTACTGGGGTGAATGTATGACATTGTTCTACATTCTGTCCATCAACTGTGTTTTTTGCAATTTTCACCCCGAGTGTGCTGGGTATACTCAGACGTGAGTCCCAGGCTCTCCACACCACTGGAGTCAAGCTATCCAGGCTGATGAAGGCTGATAGCCAGAAACCGGTCCTTGGATGCTTGATTCCGGTCTGCGAAAGACATGGCTTGGTAGTTCGAACTGGACTGTTCCCATGAGGCACAGGGTCAGAGCTGATTTGCATATAGCCAGTGTCTAACCCAGGGTGGTGTGGAGTGCAAAAAAACGATGGATTTAGGCCCAGATCCTTGTACTGGGGTGAATGTATGACATTGTTCTACATTCTGTCCATCAATTGTGTTTTTTGCAATTTTCACCCCGAGTGTGCTGGGTATACTCAGACGTGAGTCCCAGGCTCTCCACACCACTGGAGTCAAGCTATCCAGGCTGATGAAGGCTGATAGCCAGAAACCGGTCCTTGGATGCTTGATTCCGGTCTGCGAAAGACATGGCTTGGTAGTTCGGACTGGACTGTTCCTATGAAGCACAGGGTCAGAGCTGATTTGCATATAGCCAGTGTCTAACCCTGGGTGGTGTGGAGTGCAAAAAAACGATGGATTTAGGCCCAGATCCTTGTACTGGGGTGAATGTATGACATTGTTCTACATTCTGTCCATCAACTGTGTTTTTTGCATAAATGTGTAACCATGTGTCAGTCCACAGTAGGGTGGTAGCACAAGCCAGGACGTTACTGCGGAGTGAATGATCAGGTTCTGTAGCAGGGATGAGGAGTTTATTTGTCTATAAAGTAATTGCATCCCTGGACCACAGAGGTGAGAAGACGCTCAATGGTAACCCATAAAGGGGTGTCCACTGCTTGAGCTCGCAATTATGCCAATTGTGATAACTACAGAGCAATGCAGTAATGCTCCCCACAAGGCAGACCCAGGTTTCCCAGCTGTCTCTAGACCATCAGTTTGGGGATTTTTAGCCAAGGTTTGGAGTCACCTCATATAAAGGCTTTGCTGTCACAATCAATTGTTCACAGGAGGGATAATTTGCCAAGGAGCGATAGCATACCCAGTACATACATGTACATGTGCAGACCTGGGTATTGCGACCATGTTCACAGTTTGTATTCTGCCCCACAATGTGGGGGCGTGTACATTTCACATAGTCCAAATGAGATCTGACTATCAGTGGGTCTAAGCTATTGGTCACTATTCTCTTCAAAACACTATTGAGGTTGATGCCCATATAGCAGAGTCGGTCCACTTTCCACTGGAATTGATAGTTGGTGACGACCACTGCAGTCATGACTCGGGATATGGGTAACACCTCACTTTTCATCCAGTTTAGCCTGATATAGAGGTAAAGTCCGATATGAGGGACATGAGGGCAGGGAAGGAAATGCTGAGGTTCACAAGTGTTAATAGGATGTCATGGTAAAGCACATTCACCCCGCATCCGTGACCCCGCATGCTGTCACAACGCGGTCGTTACAACGACCGCGTTGTGACAACGCATACCATTACTCTGCAAGTCGTTACAACGACTTGCGGAGGGGGGGAGAAGGTGTTGGATTTATAGTCCAACACCTTCCCTAGTGTCCAGACAGACTGGAGTTGGAATAGTAAATTTTACTATTCCAACATCCAGCGCCCCCCCTCTGCAAGTCGTTGTAACGACTTGCGGAGTATTGGAAAGTGTTGTCACAACGCGGTCATTGTTACGACCGCGTTGTGACAGCATGCAGAATAATGACATGCGGAGAGAAGAGGCATATTCGGATGTCATTCATGTACAACAATATTGTAGAGTGGCCTGCGGGTTCAGAAATGCCTGGTGCTGTGTTGTATAATGGCTGCTTCCAGAAGCTCCATTCCAAGAAGGTACAATAGGTGAGACAAATGGCATCCCTGTTGGGTGCCCTGATAGAGAGAGAAGGTTTTGGATACAAAGCCTCTGCAGTTGACCTGAGCCAACAGGTTACTGTAGAGCCATTTAACTCTGGCGATGAAGTCATCACATAGTCCAAACCGCTTGAGTGTACTTAATAGTTGAGACCTCTCAATCTGGACAAACCCCCTTTTAGCATCAAATGAGAAGGCAATGACTTCCTCCAACAAGTCCTTAGCATACTTGAGGAATTGACCTAGGGTTTCTTAGGTGATTACGGGGCATGCTTTCTGATAAGAAGCCTACTTGCTCCGGATGGATGAGAGTAAGTATTACACATTTGAGACAAAAGGCCAGTATGCTAGTCAAGAATTTAATATCCCCATATAAGAGAGATATTGGACAGTAGCGGCTGCAGTGGACAGGGTCCTTCCCTGATTTGGGGAGAACAGCAATTAGAGCCTTGTTGGTTAGAACCGATATGTTGTTGTTCTTTCCGCCTTCGTTGTACAAAACATACAGGGAATCCAGTATGTCTGGCTTCATCCATCTATAAAAATCTCTCTCAAGGGCTATATTGTAGGGAGGTTAGATATTGCCTGATTGATCTCCTCCATATAGATGTTCTCCTTCTAGTTAGCCCTACCTTCCGCATTAAGACATGGCAATCTGAGAGTGGCAAAAAATGGTCGTCTCACACAGGGTCCTCTCCAGTCTCTGAACTGTACAGGCTCTGGTAATACACAGTAAATATGATGCAATTTTTTGGGGCTTTCTAAGCAGGTATCCTTCTTCATTACGGATGGCAGGTAACGCAGCGGCCATCTCCCGTTGCTTAGGATGAGTGGCCAGGAGTCTGCTGTGTTTATAATGTTGTGCATGTAGTTTTTAGAGCATGTATTCCACCTTGGATATGGACAATATGCTGCAGTTGTCTTCTTGGTCACAGCGGCACAGGTCAAGCCATGTTCGTCTTATTAGTCAGCCTTGATTACATTCTATTCACAGCAATTTAGGTTGTTAGATCTGATGTCTTAGGCATCTCCACATGACCTTTTTCCTACACTTCCCTATTTTTTGAAGAACCCTTTTTGTGGGCTGTAGAACCATGTGCATGTTCCCCTGCAAACTAGTTATAAAGTGCTTGTGCTCATCCCCTTAAACATGGTAACACTGTCATATACCTGATTGGCACTTAAATTTACTTATAAGTCCCTAGCATAAGGTATTAACTGAATCGAGGGCCTGCAAATGAAATTCTATCAGTGGGCTGCAGCACTCACGCCATCCACCAAATTAATACTGTAAAATATGTCTCAGCCCCACTACTGCAGCCTGTAGTTCTGTTTTAAATCTGACATTTTGACCCGGCAAAATAAACTTTTGCCAGGCCGAAACCTTCCTTTTTAATACTTATAAGTCACCCCTAAGGTAGGCCCTAAAGGCATATAGGGCCTGGAGTGTGATATTTAAAATGTAGGTCATGTGTGTTTTAGTTATAAATGTCTGAACAGGGAAAAACTCCTAAAGTCATTTTATACTGTAGAATCTTTCCCCTAGGCTAACACTGGGTTACCTCATTACACTTAATATGTAATAAATTCAGTTTGGGAAGAGATAGATAAAATCTTCATTCACTCATTTGAATTGTAATTTAAGATCCTCTTCAAGGGTAAATTCAAATTTTAAATTACTATTCTAGAAATTTCACTTAAAGAAAGATGGCAGTTTCCTGACTGAGCAAAATGTGCCTTTCTGCCAGTGTCAAGGGTGAAATGACTGTGAATGGCTCTCCTGGGGTGTGTTGTGCATTTCTTTCAGACGTGGGGACAAAATCAACCTGAGTGGGTGACAGGGTGTTCCTCTCCTGAGCAGGATGGCCTGCTGGGGTTGTACTCAGCTCTTCCTGGGCTTCAAGGGATAACCCAAGTGCTGTACCTACCCCCTTCCTGACTTCTAAGGCTCCCTGCCACTGACAACTGCAAATCACACCTGGACCTGTCTGCGCTTTGTTACCCTAGTCAGTTTGGAACCAGAAACAGGAAAGGGACGAGGTTAGGCAAAGGGGGCAAACTCCACCCAAAGGCTAGTACTAAGTATAAGAATCACATTCTCAGAACTCTTATCAAAATACTCCTGGACCTGTGGAAGATTCAGAAGAAAGGCTGCCCTGTTCTCTGAAGAAGAAAGACTGGACCTGCTTTCCTTGAACCCAAGGTCACCAGAAGTGACTCTAAATTTCAGTTGCCTGACCTCCTGTTGAGTTACAGACACACAACATGTTTCCAGATGCTTCCCTGAAACTGCTCAGCTGACTAGTACCACCTGGACCAACCTGAGCCTTGCCTTTGGACTTGCTTGAGTGATTCCTGACTCCCCAGAGGGGCGCCAAGGTGGATCCTTGGCTGGCATTACAATGTACTACACTCTGGTTATTAAGCTCTAGGTTAAAATTCAGAAGCTTGCGGCTCTTCATAACTACGAGCTGGTGCCACGTGTCAGCATTGACTGCCTGCATCTCCCACTAATGCAAAGCTTCAAAGACAACCTGCTTCTCATATCCACAACAACCTCCTCGCAGCACTCGACAACTTGAAGCTCCAGCTGAAGCTCCTCACATGAACTTAGACATTGATAAACTCTTCATCAGGTCACCCTGGTCCCTATATCCACCCTAAAGTTGTAACTTTGACCCAGCCCAACTCGTCCAGATCCTGTGAATGGCGCTATGTGTTTTTTGGTATTATGTTCGGCAAGAAATTAAACAATGTTATAGTTCTAGCTTTACGTAATAGATTTTTGTTGTTTTTGTGTCATTTGTATCTGTATACATTTATTAATTTTTTTAAATTGGTTTGGGATTTTTCTCACATTGGGTTTTTACTTTATTTCTGTTGGTGTGCTGCTTAAATAATTTACACATTGCCTATATGTAAATCCTGAATTCTTTTGTGCCAAGCTAATAAAGGGTTAAGCACAGATTTATTTGCTGACGTTTGTGGTTCACCCTGACAAGGATTGTATTTATTACTTGTGTGAGACTCTTACCACCCTCAACTAATAACCACGTTTCCTTCTTGTGGTTCCTGTCTTGAACCACAACCCTGGCAGTGGCCAGGAAACCAGAGACACACAGATTGATCTCCTCTCACTGACTCCACCAGAACATGGGTCTTGCTACACCTAGCAATTCTCAAACTGTTGATCCTCATGGTTGTCAGGCTCCTCCCAATTTTAATCAGGCAGGCTGGCTTCTAAGTTCTGCAGGTCAGATAAACAGCTCCCTGCAAAGCATAGACTCAGGTGAAATCCCCTCATCTCTAGGAAGTTGGCTGTCAAGCAGACACTAATTCTGGTTGCCAACTTTCAAGTTCTCTGCGGGGCACTAACTTCTTTGCTCATATCAAACTTGGAACTGGAACCACATTGGGTACCACTTTCATACAATCAAAGTAGGAAGGAGTTATGGACTTAATGTCTGCAACTTCAGAACTGGTTTGGGGGTGGTTATCTTTTCACAGGTCCTTTCGAGACTGCTCTCTAGCCTTTATGTGAAGTGATGCACTCCCCAGCAGGGTAATCTCCAGCCTGTAGCACCCACAACAGAGGCAATAAGAGGTGTAAGCTTTATGCACCGAGTTCTCATCAGCCACATTGAAGAATGAACAGTGAAAAAAGGTTGGATTCTCCTCAGGGGTCCCTTTCACTAGGAACAATGGAGTCTCCAGTCCCAACCTTCACCACCACCACCAGCTACCAAGAAAATGTGTATTTTCACCTGGTAAATTTGGCCAGATTTCTCATGCTGAAAACGGGGTGGGGAAGTAATTGATTATAGCAGAGCTACCTTGTGCGACCAGGGGTTTGAAGGTTGATCTGAATGTTATGTTAATTTGTTTTGTTAATTTCGATTTATATAGCGCTAAATCATCGACATGTCTCTTAGCGCTTGCTTTGGGAACCCGTCCTGGCTTTCCTGCGAGATAACCCCTACTGGGCATCCCCAAGGTGAAGACCAGGCATCCCATCGTGGTGGGGCCATAGTGGAGATTAAGCAAGCTATTGCCCAGAGTTGCAGAGTGTGAACCCATGATTCGAGTAGGCACCAAGGCGAGAATTATCGGGTCCATGGACATTTTGAGCCCAAGACCCTTCCACATTGAACCCTGGTCCCGGGTCTGACCTCTGCATCAAGGTCTGCTTCCTCTAACCAGTGAGCCACACTTCTCTGTAATGGTGAACTCATCATAAGGGCCTTAAGAAGGTTGATAAATGAAAAGAATTGACAATGAGAAAAAGAAATGTCAAAACCAATACAGCTTCACTGTGATGCCCCTTTTAGAAGTGTTTGAGCATCTAAAACAATAGAACATGCATCTTTTCATATTTATGGTTATTAACTTCTTCATGCATTTCAGCTCCGGGTGTGTGTCCTGCTCTGGAAAATCAACTCAAATGGCACCAGGCGCAGCGCAAGTGGACTCTTCTATTTCTCTGCCGCTCAAGTCGATTTTTAACTCGAGCAGCAACTTTCTCAATGCAAACAGAAGCTTTCTCAATGCGAGCGGTCGCGACCACCCGCGACTGCCCATATTGAGAAATCTGACCGCCCCTGTGGAAATCTCGCTGGGAGGTGGATTTTCTCCCTTGCGCTCACCATTTTGACGTTGGGGAGTGCAAACGAGGAAAAATCTTGCTGGAAGGTGGATTTTCCTTGTTCATACTTACCAACTTGATGTTGGGGAGCGTGAGCCAGGAAAATGATGTTGCCACAAAATTATGCACATTTTTGGCATCATTACGTAAAATTATGTGCAATCAAGTGAAATGCAAAACTGACATTTCCTGCTACATTTCAGCATGAAATGCATCCTCACATCGGTTTTTAGCACAAGGACTTATTTAAACAAAAGCACCATGAACAACAGCTGCTCGTGTTCTGTTGTTGTAGTCCATTTGGAAAAATTGCCCAAATTATGCGAATTACACCTGTTTAATTTACATTTTTGCCTGGACCTGCTTAAAATCCGGAACCGGCAACTGCATTAAATATGCCTTTTTGAAAACCCGGCAACTTGCACAACTCCTCAACAAAGTCTGGATTTCAGTGACAGTGGTCCAAGCCAGGTGTTCTGGTGCAGAGGTGCGTGGCTCAGCATAATGAGGCCATATTAGCACCACACACCACTTATGACATGCGACCAGTGACATTACTTGAGTAATATTATTTGCAGGGTGGTCACTTTCAGTTTTTGACCCCTGTAGAGTCACAGAGCCGGAGTGAAACCTAAAGCTCTATTCTACCTGAGTCAATATCTATCTAGAAACACTCACATCATTGATAATATTAGTACAGTAAATCAGTTCCTTAAAATTTGATATTTAATACACAAAATTATTTCATGGTGCTACATAGGTGGAAGGTTTAATGAAGCATAACTGTTGCATTCTTTTTGGTGATTAGGAGCAGTCATGATGGAAATGCATTGTAGCAAAAGCCTGGTATGTGGGTTACACAAAGGAGCATGTGAAAAGGGTAAAACAGATTTTAGTGACTGTTTCAAGTATTTAATGTTAGTGCGAAACGAATGCTGCAAATTGTGATGAATTTTATAGCTTTTACAGCTGGAACAAATTAGCTTTTTAAGTCCTCCATTTCAATACATGGAAATTGACTTTCTAGCTTGACTTTTCTGAATATCACAATTACAGGCTAATTCCCCTCTCTATTCATGGCTCCTGAGTTTCAGTTTATAGCTTGATAAGCCGAATTGGCGGAAACATGGAACGCGACTGTTGAAACTGCAGAATCAGACAACAGGACCAAAGCACTGTTGAGGAAAGCAGTGCAAATACATTCAGATATTCCTCCAGAACAGCAGTGAGTAGATCCTGATGGCTAAACCCCTGCTGCGAGTGAAATATACATGTTAAACCCAGTATGACCCTAAGTGCTTCTTCCTAAACTTCACCATTTTTTGTTCGCTGAGAAAGTGTCGGGGCATCATCAGGACTGAAGAATGAAGACACCAACTTTCAACTGCTCAGAAGACTAAGAGGTGTGTACCAGCTGGACACAATTGTCGTTTGGCGATTGGAAGGGCACAGATGTGGCAAGAAGGTCCTTAGTAGTTGGTTGAGTCACATGAATAGATAATGCCAAACATGGTCCAAATATTAAAATGAAAATCCTAAATTAGTGAGGAATAACTTGAGGAGCTGCTGGAATTGGCAAGCATCCGGCAATACACTATATGAGCGGAGTTGAAACATCATCGACATAAAATCATTAGGGTCAGTAATCATCCACTAAATATTGTAGTACATCAAATGCTTTATATCTGAATAATTTATCGACCTGGCGTTTTGTTTATATCACTCCTATCACACACTGTGTGGTCATATGAGCACTGAAGGCATTTTCTATTGCAAAGTATTATGTCACTTTTTTCAATTAACTATTAGAAACTCTACTGAAGGACACTCTCTACTGAGGAAACTTTCATGGGTTTTTTGTTAACCCATGAAAGTTTCTGTGTAAATATTTCCTACTGTTGTGTGTATAGTATTTATTTGAAAAAATGGCATGTTGGTGTAATCAAAGATGGAAAACACAGATAAATAAACACATTTATTTATTTCCTCCTTCATTGGACACTGTTGTTTTCTGCATAAAACACTAAAAATAGTTAGAGAAAATGAACACAATATACAGTGCAGGATTAGTTGCTATGATTTGCTCTCTTCTAGATGGATCTTGGTCAAGGAGTTCTGGAGGAACCATAAATACCTACAGAAGGTACAGTGTGCCTACTTTTTGTGGGAGTTTATCATGGGGTTAGCTGGATTGATACTGTGCAGTGTATTCTAGTATGGAATACTAGGGGACATATTATCAAGGGGGTTTATCTCCGCTTTTTTGGCTTTAAAAGCCAAGAAAGCGGAGATAAAATTATCTCCCTATTACCTAGCTGTCGCTAACACCAGTTAGCGACAGCTACTAGGAGATAGCGATCATCTTGGGGCCCACTTTGCATGTCAGTGATATTTATCACTAATGACATGCAAAGTGGGCGTGCCAAGATGTTAGCGACTGGAAACAGTCGCTAACATCGCTATCTCCTATTACCAAATTTTGGAGATATTCGCGCTAAGCTTGAATATCTCCAAAAGCTAACACCTGCCCTGAGCAGTTCTTAGCCATGTTATCCAATGGGAGGTGGATAACATGGCTAAGAGCATTAGTTCGGTAATGCATGAATATCGCTGACTTTTCAGCGATATTCATGCATTGCGGCCGATTTTTATCGCATTTGCGATAAACCTTGGTAATACCAAGGTTTATTTGCGGTAAAAATCACCGCAGCTCAGCGGTAAATTTTTGTCTCTAACCAACCAATAGCGATAATTATCGCTATTGCTTGGTAATATGCCCCCTGATCACCACAGTTGAGTGTAGAATGTGTTTTCATAACGGTTAATAAATGCAACACAGGCACATGTCTTCAAATGTAAATTTGAGATGAATGCAATTTACAATAATCATACAGTATTCCTTGGTGGGGGACCGCATTTTAGAATATCCGGTTGAGCTAGAAACGAAGAGACAACAGAGATATTTCAAACCTTCATGAAAACATTTTCAGGTAAAATTAGGTGAAACTGGATAGATGAAAAGGGAACACCAGTGGATGCCTCTAGCACTTAGGTAAAGGAAGTGCAAGTGAACACACTGACAAAAACTCCCACCTCCACGAAGAATATAAATAGAATTATAGTAGGAGAGCCTCATGCTGTGGGATTGGTCAGCTCATCAAAGCGACCTTCAGTCGCACTGCTACCTTCTTCTTCCCTAGTGTCTGAATGAGTCAGAGAGAGAGATGTGAGGTAGCAAAAACAGATAGTTGCAAGTTGTTTCTTGACAGATTTATTCTTGAGATCAGCATAAACCACTACCTTAGAAACACATGAATTCGGGATCACTCTAACATTGAATGGAGACAGAAATGTGGTAATCGGTGCTTAGGGTGGATAAGGAAAACGTAAGGCGAGAAAACCTTTTGGTTCCTCACTAGTGCTAGTACTAGTACTAGTACTAGTCGAGTAGTATATGACAAGTGAGCTATTGCTCGAGCGTACTGTAGTGTGGCCTCGGTTGGTTAAGAGGCAGTAAGGTTATGTGTGGCACCACCTGATAATGACACCCTCTCAGTACGCTCGAGCAATAGCTCAC
The DNA here is from genome assembly GCF_964263255.1 of Lissotriton vulgaris. NCBI lineage: Eukaryota > Metazoa > Chordata > Amphibia > Caudata > Salamandridae > Lissotriton > Lissotriton vulgaris. Next base: position 1,652,425,080 of record NC_141694.1, read on the forward strand.
TTGTCATATACTACTCAACTCAAGATTGGGCCAATATATCGACTGTGGAACTTCATTTTTCATTGTCTACTGGGAATATGAACTGTGTACTCTCATTGAAAACACCATTATTCATATGAGGGATATGTTTAGCCTGTGCTGAGTTCGAGCTGACAATTTGTTTTGCCACTACTTACATCATTATACTGCGCTTGATCCTATTGGATGTTTTGGATCCTTGCTATCTACTTTGATTCCGGAGTCTTATGGATACGGTTACAATCGTATGACAAGGGGACACATGCGCCGTGATACTTCATGTCTATTAGCCTTGAAAAAGTCTGAGTACTTATTGTTAGTACGGACAGAACATGTGTCAGCTGTCTTTTTATCAACTGCAAATTTTATAGATCTTCAAATAAAGAATATGATGATATGAACATGAATTCTATCCATTGATCTGTTCTGTCCTGATATTGCAAGCTATAGATTATATTCATTTCTAATACTGTTATGACTATATAACCTATTAGTCTTATATGTATATGTATTCTAGGATTGTGCTCTCTTCGACCTCTTCTTTCTGGTCAATTTCCCATAGTTCAATTTCAACCAAAAACGCTTTAGGGTAGAATTTTCACTGTAGTTAAAAATTTGGCAAAACACATTAGAGAATTTCTCTTTACAACGGATATGGGTTCTTACCTTACAGCATGCACCCACTTCCCTCTATGCTCTGCAGGCAAGGCTTCTGAAAATGTGAAGCCTCATCACAGCGATCTCTAATGGCTATGGTTGCCAAGTGCCACGCACTGGATGATGAGACTATTTGTAGTGTGATGTACAGAATTCTTTCCGAAAGATTTCCAATGATGATCTAAATTTCAAAAGACCTGTTCTGCCATAATCACTTTGATCCATATCAATTAAGGGTACAATATAAAATGATTACAGGAAAAAAATACCCACATCTTACCCTTTGTGCCACCATCTTCATCTAATGAACTTGTAAAGAATTTTACATTGCACTGGTGAGGTTTTTGTGATAGGACAGTTGACTCAGAGTAATGAGACAACCTTGTTAGAGGCAAAGAATTGTATCTCAGAAAGGTCAGAGCACTCCAACTGCAAGCTGCAATTCCTGACCCAAGTGAAGTATTGTCTCTCTTCACAACGGGAGGATGAAAATAAGGGTGATATGTGCACCCGAATTAAGGGATTGTTCGGCATACATACTATTCTCTCAACTTTTACCTTGTCTTCATTACATCCTGAGGAGAATCTCATATTGGTTTTAAGCTGTACCTCTTGAACAAATTATGTTGCCCTCGGTCAGATAGCCATAGCCATTCACCAATTCTCTCCTTATTCTGCTGTGCCAAGGCTGTGAACACCAAAATCAGAATATGTCAGCAGCACTCCTAATCTATAAATTACCACATCATCTCTTCTTGCCAGTTTTAATCTATTCCTGCACACTAAGGTGTATATTGGAAGCACTACCATTACTATGCTCAGTTACACCTTTATTTGCATGCTCAAGCCCACCACACACAAAGCTCCTTCTCCACACTCCCACACAACTACTATAACAGTGTCTCTTTCTATGACACCTGTTAGACTTGGCACCATTGGAGTGCGTCTCCCTTCCACTTTTTGCTATTGCCTCATCTGTTGTTTCTGGTATAGATGGTCTGGGCACTTTGCCACTGCTGTTTTCAGTGCCAAAGTGCAAGTGCCCCCTATTGTAAATTGTTGTATGGATATTGATTCCATGATTGGTTATTTGATTTACTTGTCAGTCCCTAGTACAGTGCACCATGTGTTCCCAGAGCCTGTAAGTTAAATGGTGCTGGTGAGTTTGCAGCACTGGTTGTGCCACCCATACAAGCAGCTTGTAAAATGTGACTCAGGCCTGACATTGCAGAGCCCATGTGCAGTCTCAGACTGCCATGTTGATTTGGCAAGTGCACACACTTGCCAGTCCCAAAATCTTCCCTTTTCTGCATGTTAGTCACCCTAAGGTAGGTCCAAGGTACCCCTGTGGACAGGGTGCATTGTATGTGAAAGGTAGGACTTGCCCTGATGTGTGTGGCAAGTCCTGATAGTGAATTACAGCCGATTTTGTTTTTCACTATTGCATAGCTATCTGTTCCCTTAGGCCAGAATGGGCAGTTTGATTATAACATCTTATAAACATAACTGACCTAGGGCACAAGATAGGAAAATAAAGTTTAGTTTACCTGAACTCAGAATATTAAAGAGCTTCTTTTAGTGTGGGTGATTTTAACATTCTGTGTTTGAAAATACCACTTGTACAAAGTAGGTATTTTCTTGTCTAACTATCCAGTGTGCATCTGCTAGGTTTGTGTATAGCATGTCTGGCTTGTGAGTGACAGGAGCTGGGAGAGGGCTGTGGCTCCAGCAGTCTGATGATTCAGGCCTGGGCTCAAAGGGACCTTGGTTGAATTTACAGTAGGGGGGAAGAGATTTCCTTTCACCCGCCTGGGCCAGGTCTGCTTTCATCAATGCTGTCTCCACCTCCTGCCAGGAAGATGCACCAGAGAGGACAGAACTGTTTTTGGGTGGGTACAGACACTAGCTGTCTTCAGAGACAATGGCTTTGTGTGAATAAAAAAGGGGACCCAGACCCCAAAACTTTACATCACTTCTGGGGAATCAAGAGGAACCTTTGCCAAGGAGAAGAATCTGGAGAAGCTAAAGGAAGATTACTGCCTCTGTGCTGTTTGGGGGTTGGCCTGCAGTGGTTACATGTTGCCAAGGAAAGGAGAAAAGGACTTTGCTGTTTGCTTTGTCATCTTAATGAAGATCTCCAAGGGCTTGAAATTGAACTTGCCTCCTGTCTGAAGTCTCAGGGACACAAATACTTCACCACCAGCTCCCCTGAATTTCCTTCCTGGGAATTCTAACCTGAAGAGAGCTGCCTACTGCTGTTTAGGACCTCTAGAGACTGTTTGTCTCTGGGAGCTGGAAGCGTGACGCAACAACGAAGAAGTGTGTCGCATCCGCATCGAGACCCGATGCATCGCCGAGCCACGGGGAAGAAGCGTGCAGCATCACCTCTCCTGTGACCCCTTTGTTTGCTCTGAGTGAAGCATTTAAGGTACTTTGTTGGAAAAGTGTTGCATTTACAACTTACATTGAATGTAACTATTTCTACCATTGAATAGCCTAGTTTTCATACTGTATTGTGGATTTTTGTTGTTTGGTCTTGTTTAGATAAAGGTTACCTATTTTTCTAAACTGAAGTGGTGTCCATTTGTAGTATTTTCACTGTGTTACTGTATGTGTTACAAATGTTTTACACACTGCCTCTGAGATAAGCCTGTCTGCTTGTGCCAAGCTACCAAGGGGGTAAGCAGGGTTATTTTAGGAGTGCATCACCCTTTCCCTGACTAGAAGCAAGGGTCCCTATTTGGACAAAGGTGCAAACCATTGCCAACTAGAGACCCCCATTTCTAACATTGGTGGTCAGTGGTGAGGATTTGGACTTGCATTCGTGACTTACATACAGTGATTGGTGTACACAAACTATTTTTGTAGAATCTTTTCCTTTTTATTGCAAATTGTCAAACTTTTTCACCATGTAGAATCCATTGCATCTGCTGAAATTGAGTTTGAAGAAGAAAGGGTTGATACCTACACTGTGCCACACCTCAAAGCTGTTTTCAAGAAATTTAAAATCTATGTAAGAGGCCTCACCAGGAAAGAGGAATACCAAAAGGCGCTTAGGGCCTGGTTGAAATCTAGGAATGCCAGTGAGCATCCTGAAGAGCCTAGGGAGAATGCAGAGAATTTAGATGGGCAGCTGGAGGGGCCATAGGGCCTGGCTGGGGTAAAGTGCATTCTAGGGTGGGCAGCAGTTTTTCTTCAAAGGGCCCATCCCCAGAGAAGCTGGAGGACAGGTAGAAAAGCAGAATGCATGAGATAGAGCTAACCAAGCTCAAAGTGGGGAATCAGAATGACACAGAGAATAGGAAATTGGAGTTAGAAAAGAAGAGGTTAGCCATGGAAAAGAAGAAAATGCTTTTAGAGCATGAACGATTGGTGAGGGAGCTGGAGCTGAAAGCAAAGAGCTTTGAGACCAGTCCCTCTTGTGGCATCACACAGTCAGTGCCTGTAGAAAGTAGAGTATACATTCCCAAAGAGGTTATTAAGGACTTTATGAAGCATGAGGACATTGGGCAGCGGTTTGAGGCCTATGAGGTAGCGATAAAGTGCAACTGGGTCCCTGAGAGAGATTGGGGAGCGGGGTTGTGGAACCGCTTTATGGGTGAAGGAAGGGAAACCTTACCAGCTCTGCCCACGGAGGATCAGATGTCCTATGCCCCCAAGAAGGAACCTTTAATAGCCAACTATGGATTGACCTCAGAGCTTTATAGGCAGAAATGTAGGAATTGCAAGAAACTGGAGTCTAGTACCTGGGTGGAGTGTGTGTCTTTTTTTTCAGAGCAATGGATGGTTGGCTGAAGGGTAGCAAAGTGAAAGATTTTCGGGCACTTTATGATTTGGTTGCACAGGAACACTTGTCCAGTAATTGTTTTCCAGAGCTACACCAGCACCTGATTGATAGTAAGCTAACTGTGCCCAGAGAGCTTGCTGTGAAGGCGGACCGCTGGGTCAGTACCAGGGTCCACAAGGGTCATGTGGGATACTTCACCAAAGGTGGGCAGGGTCCCCAGCAGATGAGTGGGGGGAACAAGCGTAAACAGAAAGAGTTCCAGAAAGGGTCACATAATAATCCCCAAAGGAAAAGCTCCCAACCATTTCCAACTAGAGACCCCCATTTCTAAGAACACCTAATTCAATAGTCTCAAAAGCATAGCACAATTCTGCTGAACTGACCTGTACACTGAGAAAGTATACTCTCAGTTTTGTTATCAGTAATATGAATGGCTGAAGATGTTTTATGCTTACAAATTTGTTTCAATTTGGACTACCATCCAACCAGCAACCAGTAATTATATAATTTTTTATGGTTCTGGTTTAACCCCTTCGATGCTCATGACGGAATGGTTCTGTCTTGAGCATTGGTTCCCCTTGTGCTCATGACGGAACCATTCTGTCATGAGGCCAGGGGCAGACAGCAGAGTGATTTCTATTACAACCATGTGACCTTGGGAGCTGGGGAAGAGCTTCCCCAGCTCCTGAGACCCCCTCCCTTGTTTCTGTGCCATGAGGATCAGCGCACACATCGTGCTGACGTCATTGCACAGAAACCAAAATTGAAAAGAGCCTAAGGCTCATTTCAGTTTCACTTTCTATGTGCTCAGGGGTCTATCTCAGCCCCATGGGCACATCGAAAGATGGGAGAGATATCTTTGGAAATGGGAGAATCTCCCCTTTCCAATGGTACCCCAGGTGACTCCCCTTGCAAAACCAGGTTCCTTTGTGATAGCTGATACACGGATTGCCGATGCACTCAAAATTAGGTATAAGATTGTACAGTAACAAATTCACAATAATTCAAAACAACCAATTGACAGAAGTGACAAAACTCCAGCAGATGAGTGAATCTTGGAGTCTTTATTGTGGAATACAGCCAGCCGACACGTGTTTCATCGCCTTCGCGATTCCTCAGGGCTGAAACAAACAAATGAGTAGCATCGAGCATATGTTTTGTATAAATGAATTTTACATACATGACCAAAGTATATGGTCTTGACAAAAACATTATTTGCTTCCTACTGCAGTGAACATACAGTGATTCACCTCAGAGTTGTCTATTTGTGCCACCACGATACATCTGTGTCGAAAATTGGTGTCCAATACCGATATTCTATACAGACGCAGTGAAAATATGTGCCCATCCGAAAAACATACCTAGATGGCCGTGCCAAATGTCGAAAGGTCTGCATATTTGGATAAAAAAGAGAAAAGTGAAAACCGAAGGAATCTCGTCACTAGTAATCTTTTTAGTGACAATAAGGCAAGAGATCACCAAGGTCAAACTGTCTGCCAAATATAAAGTACAGGCTCACCGCTAAGCTGGTGATAATTCCGACCCAGCCGGGCCCTTGACCAATGGCACTCGGTATGAGTGTATGCAGCAACGGTTTTAAACTTTGTTTCTGTGACAGAAAAAAATGTCACCATTAAAATCTGATAATTTGTAATCACCACGATGCCCTAATGTATTATCCAAAACAAATCTTAATATCTCTATACTTTATCCGACTTGTTTTACATCTGTTGTAAAAACACACGGATAGTACACTTCCGCTGCGACGTAAAACACCTTTTTATTGTTTGCCGTTTCGGGTACAATTTTTGTCCCTCCACACAGCCATCACAACTCACCACACACAAGCACGTCTATATAGAATATCGGTATTGGACACCAATTTTCGACACGGATGTATCGTGGTGGCACAAATAGACAAATCTGAGGTGAATCACTGTATGTTCACTGCAGTAGGAAGCAAATAATGTTTTTGTCAAGACCATATACTTTGGTCATGTATGTAAAATTCATTTATACAAAACATATGCTCGATGCTACTCATTTGTTTGTTTCAGCCCTGAGGAATCGCGAAGGCGATGAAACACGTGTCGGCTGGCTGTATTCCACATTAAAGACTCCAAGATTCACTCATCTGCTGGAGTTTTGTCACTTCTGTCAATTGGTTGTTTTGAATTATTGTGAATTTGTTACTGTACAATCTTATACCTAATTTTGAGTGCATCGGCAATCCGTGTATCAGACAATAGTAGTTATCTACTCAAAGGAGTGGTTCAGGTTTACCCACTCGCCGATTAGCACCTAAGACACTTATTATTTCTAATTTGTATGCGTATAAACTGGCAGTGCACCCACCTAAACTGATCTAAAAACCTTCTGTTTTTCCTTTGTGATAGCTCATTTTGATTTCTCCTCAATATGTTTTGGGCCCTTGCCTGTCGCGGGTACTTGATCCACCCACGCGAGTGATGTATCATTTGTATTGGGAGACCTGGGGGAATGTTGGGTGGGAGGACATTTGTGGATCCACATAGATCCCCGAACTTTCCCACACAGAAATTTGAGAAAAAAGTGATTTTTTAGCTACATTGGAGGTTTGCAGGAGATTCTGGGTAGGAAAACATTAGGAAACCGAAGCAAGCCATACCTCGCTGGACTCCCCCAGGTATCTAGTTGTCAGAAATGAGTGGGCTTGGTAGGTTTCCCTAGATGGCCGCCAAGCCCAGGGCCAAAAATTCATGGTACCCCCCCTCCCCCCCCTTGCAAAACCAGGTAATTTTGATGACGCCTCAATAGGTTTCGGTCCCTTGTCTGTCGTGGGTACTTGACCCACCCACACGAGTGAGGTATCATTTTTTTGGGGAGAACTCGTGGAACGCTGGGTGGGAGGAGATTTGTGGATCCACATAGATTACAGAACTTTCCCACACAGAAATTTCAGAAAAAAGTGTTCTTTTCAGGTAAATCTGAGGTTTGTAGGGGATTGTGGGTAGGAAAACTTTAGGGAACCCACGCAAGCCATACCTCGCTGGACTCCCCCGGGTGTATAGTTTCTGGAAGTATATATGGGTTTGGTAGATTTCCCTAGATGGTCGCCGAGCCCAGGGCCACAAACTCATGGGACCCCCTTGCAAACCCAGGTTGGTTTGTGATAGGTAATTTTCATGTCGCCTCAATAGTTTTTGGGCCCTTGCCTGTCACGGGTCCTTGGCCCACCCATGCAAGTGAGGTACCATTTTTCTCGGAAGACTGTTGGAAATGTGGGGTGAGTGGAAATTTGTGGATCCAAGTAGATTCCAGAACATTTCACCACAGAAATATGAGGAAAATCAGGTTTTTTGACAATTTTTTAGGTTTGCAAGGGATTCTGGGTAACAGAACCTGGTGTGAGCCAGTCAAGTCACCCCATCCTGGTTTCCCTGGGTGTCTAGTTTTCAAAAATGTATAGGTTTGCTAGGTTTCCCTGGTTGCCGGCAGAGCTAGGATTAATAAACTACAGCTAGGCACTTTGCCACAAAAGGGTAATTTTTCACTGTTAAATTGTGGTGTGTCCACGTTGTGTTTTGCGCTGTTTCCTGTTGCAGGCACTAGGCCTACCCACACAAGTGCAGTACCATTTTTCTTTGAAGACTTTGGGGAAAGCGGGGTGGGTGGAAATTTGTGTAACCACGTAGATTCCAGACTTTTCCACCACAGAAATGTGAGGAAAATGTGTTTTTTTTTTCAAAACCAATTTTATTGAGCAAATGAGCAGTGAGAACGTGGCGTCCCCATGACCGGAGATCACCACCACAATATCAGTACAGCAAATCGCAGAGGCAGCAAGTGATGAAACACACTCAAGAAGAGGCTCATTATGTAGACCCCCCCAGGTACCCCACCCTATCCCACAACTCGGACCCCCCCAACCCCAAACCCCCCCCCCTCACCCCCCCGTACCACACGTGTATATAAAGCAATAGAATAAAATATGCAGGTGTAGTGCAACCAGAGCTTAGCTGCGTTCAGGCCAACCATGTCACTGTAGGCAAATGTCCTCCTCTTGCTCCACCGGGGGATCCAAAGACTGGCCTCGGTAGTCGGCCCACCACTTCCATATCTTGTAATGTTTGCGCGGGCAGCCCCTCGCTTTAAAGATCGGCCTCTCCAGACCCATGAAATAATCTAGTCCAGCCTTCCATGCAGACAGGGGGGGGGGCCCTCACAGCCTTCCATGCCCGGGGCAAATCCCGCTTAGCCACGACAAGCCCCAAGAGTAGCAAGTGGCGCTTATATATGTTTCCCCCCACCCCCTCCATGATGTGCAATAACCCTAGTCGGTGAGTACGGGGAAGGTCCCAGGCCAGGACCTCGGACAGACAGCTCCACACACCCCTCCAGAACCCAGTCAGCCGCCGCACGTCCACAAAGTATGCATCAGGGACCCAGGCACTGCCCCACAACGCAAGCATTCCGGGGATGCAATCAGCCCAGCCTTCCACAGCTGTTCACGCGTATAATAGGCGCGATGCAAGTATTTAAATTGGATGAGTCTGAGCCGGACAGCAATGGCGGTTCCACGTGGGGATTCCAGCGCCTCCCTCCAGTCGTCCTCGTCGAGAGGGCCTATGTCCACCTCCCACGCCGCCCGAAGAGAGTGCAGGGTAGAGGAGCAGTGGATGACTAACGTCTGATATATCCTGGAGACCTTTCTGTCCCCCAGATCCCCCATAAACACCTTAGCCTCCACCGGGCTGAACTCCGGCAGGGAATCCAGACTGGCGATGCTCGGGGTGAGGGCATGTCGCAGCTAGCGGAAGAACTGGGACTGAGGCATTTGGAACTCCGCGCGGAGTTCTTCAAAGGATTTGAGGGTAGTGCCGGACATGACCTGGCCCAGTTGCGTAACACCTATGGCTTCCCAGCCCTCAAAGCCGGACAGGGCCGCCAGCTCCGGGAGCAGACCATTATGCCAAAGTGGAGTCTCGGCCGTCAATTTGCCCCACCAGCCCATGCGGCGCAGGGTCTGCTGCCACACAGCAAAGACTATTCTGGTAACCGATGGCAGCACACGGCGCAGGCGAGGCGAATATAGAATGGTGTGAAGCGTGTGATCACCCATGAGCGATCGTTCCAGGGCGTACGCCGGATCCCCTCTATCGCCGTACCACCATTCGTTAAGAACCAGTAGTTGGGAGGCCTGGTAGTAGGAGAGGTGGTCCGAGGTGGCCAGGCCACCACAGTACGTAGACAGAAAGCATGTCTTCAACGCCACCCTGGCTGCACCGCCGTCCCATAGGAAGCGGCCCAATACAGAATTAACTTGACGGAACCACTGCTGGCCAACGGGGTACGGGAAATTCTGGAGTTGATAGAGGAGACGCGGGAGCGCCACCATCTTAAAGATGGCCGATCTCCCAAAGATAGTAAGCGGCATCCTGGACCAAGCCTTGACATCAGCCTGGACTCGTTCCCACACTGGCAGGACACCACGAGCCCAAGCCACCACGCGCGACTCCGATAAGAAAATGCCCAGATATTTCAGGCCATCCGTCGCCACCCGCAGTCCCTCAGCCCAGGGGTCAGTGACAACTCCACCGCCCAGCACCCACAGGGTCGATTTATTGAGGTTGAGCCGGAGACCCGAGATCTCACCAAATACGCGCATGATCTCCAGAACCCGGGGACCCGAGCGTTGCAGATCGGAGAGAAAAAAGAGGACGTCATCCGCATACAGCGCGATCCTATCCCCCAGATCCTCGTTCCAGACAAAGCCGCGCAGCTGGGCATCCGACCGCACCCTCGACGCCAAGGGCTCCATGGCAAGGGTGAAGAGATATAGGGACAGGGGGCAACCCTGTCGAGTACCCCGGCCTATACGGAAGCGCCCGGAGGTAGCCCCGGCCACTCGGACCAAGGCCGTCACGTTAGTGTAGAGCAGGCGTATGTACGACAAGAACACTGGGCCTAGGTTGAGGCGGGCCAGCAAAGTAAATAGGTATGCCCAGCTCACAGAGTCAAAGGCTCTGTCCATATCCGCCAGTAGGAGTGCCGCCTGCTCACCCCGGGTACCCATGGCATCAACCGCCGCCTGTGCCCGCTGGATATTATGTCGGGTGGCCCTATGGGGCATGAACCCGGCCTGGTTGGGGTGGACCAGGTCAGCAATGTGGGGCAACAAACGGTTCGCCAAGGCCTTTGCCAGAAGCTTGGCCTCGATGTTCAAAAGGGAAATGGGCCGGTACGAGTCGTGCCTGTCCGGCGCCCTGCCCGGCTTCAAGAAAACTACAATCTCGGCATGGCGCCAGTCAGGCGGCAGTTCCCCTCGGGTCCGCGCCGCCTCCAGTGCCCGCCGATAGTGGGGCCCCAACTGGAGGTGGAACTTTTTATAGAATTCACATGGGTAGCCGCTCGGGCCCGGCGCCTTTCCAGTATTCAATTGGCCAAGGGCCTCCCCGAATTCCTCAGCCGTGAGCGGAGCGTCCAGGGCGGTCCTGGTCTCGTCGGTGACGGCCTGCGGTAGTAGGTCGTCAAGATAGGCGGAGATCTCACCCGTCTCCAGGAGGTCACGGGAGGCGTACTGCGTCTCATAGTAGTGGGCGAAGCTAGCTGCAAGCATGTCTGGGTCCGTCATAACCGAGCCGTCCTCCGCCGTAAGACCCGGTAACACAAGGGGCTGGAAGGTCGCCTGGCACAACCTGTGAAGCATGGTACAGGACTTGTCACCCCACTGATATACCCTGCTACGCGTGGCAAGCCATGCCTGCCTTGCCTCGTCGTAGAGGACCGAGGCGTACGACTGTTGGGCCTGCAGGAGTTGCCGTACTGTGTCGTCGTCGCCCCCATCCCGGCCACGCTGCTCCAACTCCTCCACGCGGGTGGCGGCGGTCACAATGGCCTCCCGATGCTTCCGCCGAGCAGCCACGCACCAAGCAATATCGATACCCCGCAGCGTAGGTTTCAGCGCCTCCCACACCACCATTGCATCCACACCGTCCACCAGATTCTCTCGCCAATAATGATCAATCGCCTCACGCAGGTGATGAACATACTCGGGCTGCTGCAATTGCCAGGACGACATCCGCCATCGAAACGGCTGTCTCTTCGAGGGGAGGGTTATAGTAGCCATAACAGGGGAATGATCGGACAGGCCTCTGGGGAGTATCACAGCATCCCCGACTCGGCTCAGACAGGCACCCGGTACAAACAAATAATCAAGTCTCGAGAAGGACCCATGCACCGCCGACACATATGTGAATTCACGCACAGCAGGATGAAAATGGCGCCAAACATCAACCCATCCCAGGCTATCCACTGTTGCGGTGTCTGGTGGGAGCAGCAGCAGGGGGGGGATCCACAGCTACTGGCACCCGCCTCTGGCGATCCAAGCCCGCATCCATAACCTCGTTCCAATCACCCCCCACCAGGGTCAGCACATCCGGAATCTCGTCCCACAGCGCAAACAGTCGCTCAGACAAGGCCCACTGCAGGGGAGGGGGGGCATACATGCTACCAAAAACTACCTGCTCAGTGCCCAGCAGGCCCTTAATGAAAACGTAGCGGCCCTGGGGATCGATCCATTGCTTTTCATGTACATACGCCACCCTGCGATGGACCAAGATAGCCACCCCCGTGAGCCCCTAGTAAAGCCCGCATGGTACACCTGCTGGAAGCCGAATCTCTGGAGGCTAAGGACCTTGGAACCCAGCATGTGGGTCTCCTGAGGTTCCGTGACAATTGTAAGTGGTGTTTTCGACTCGCACGAATATGGTCGAGTCTGGTATCTACGAACCGCAAATGACGAGTTTAGTAAGTGTGCGCAGTTTCGCTGTGCTAACTTAACCCGTTCGTTTGTTACGTGGGTTTTTCATCTGTACCCACTGGTTCCATCTCAGATACGGCATCCATTTTGTCTCTTGCCCTCAAGTAGCCAGCGAGCGGACGTTGTCCGCTTCGCGACCCTGGGACTCCCAAGATATTTGCGGAAGACACATGTCCTTTGTAAGTGTCTTTATGATAAGGGGGATGATACTGTAAGGCAGATGGCCCCGCTCGAGGCTCATCTCGCCGTGCCGGGTTATTGTCTCAGCCGTGCATCTCATTAGGCACGTCCCTTTGATGCCTGTAGCTCGTGTTTCCCGATACCTCCCCTTTTACACCCTTTCCAATCTCCCCACTGTTTCCATCTTCCTCTGCACCTGTCCTTGTTCCTTTTTCGATCTGTTTTACTGCTGATTGGAATGTACTAATGGTGGGAAGATGGGTTTTTACAGTTGGGAACCGCCAAATGTTTCCGCACTTATGTTCCGGACCTTATGAGTATCAAAGTGACCAAAGCGACCCCTCTGGGGGATAATTGTGGGAACCGGGTTGTAAACCTTTGTCTGCTATGCAAACCTATGGGAGAATCGTGTATAAAAGGAGCGACCCACAGAACCAATTTGAAGCAGTCTCCCCGAACTACACTCGTTGTACTTCAGTGATTTCTGTGTTTCCCTGCAGCAAATAAACCTTGAATCTTTGACGCCGAAGGAAGTGTCCCGTGTCTCTGTCATTCGTACGCCGGAGCAGGTTACCTACGAAGGTTTCAGGTGTTGTCCCCTGGCACCGCTGGGTCTTAAAAAACCCAATCCTTCAGTTGGCGCCCAACGTGGGGCTGCATCAGTGGTACCGGTCCAAGCCCGACGATCGTGAGGAACTTCGTGTGAAATCTCCGAGGGACGGTGCACTCCGCTTCATCGATCCTGTTGTCGAAACAAGTGGCCCGAAGACTTTTCCCGTGAAGATTCCCGCCTCCTGATGGCTGCGACGGACTGCTGCCCTGACTGTAGACCTGTTTTGGCGCCTGGCGTAGACCTTGGTAGAGCGAGACGATTGACGGGCCTTCCTGGTGACGCCATCGATCTTTGAGTTAAGTATTTGTGGGTCGCTCCCAGAGTTCTTGGTTGTGGTTCCATTGCATTTGTAGTTTTTGGTACTTTGTTGTGTTGTTTGACGACTGCAGCCGCCAAAAACCGAGGGTTTTTGCTTTTTGCTGGGACGTGGTAAATCCCGTAACCCTTGAAGTTTGTGAAACTCGGCTAGTGTGCAAGATGCCTGGTCGTAGTACTTTGTTTAGTTGTTTCAGACGTTGTGGTGTGGATTCCCGACTGGAGGACTCGTGTCCGATACCTCCGGTTGGAACTCCGACTTATGAACTGTACAGTAAACATGGGCTAGGCCCGATTACTTTTAATGATTATTGGATTCGCTATACTAAGAAGGACGGTGTCCTTAGTTGGCCACCTCACAGTAGCTTTGAGACCCCGATCTTAGATAACCTAGAGGCTAAATTGTTCGAGAAAAAGTCAAGGCCGGCCATGTTTGATGCCTTTCGGTTGTGGCGTAAAGAAGCCCGACAGAAAGAAATCAGACAGACTAAACGAAATCAGAGAGATGGTGTTGCTACCATTGTAAAGAAAGCAGAGCAATTTCAGCGTGATAAGGAGGTTAAGGAAAAGGAAGTGTTTGATAGACTACAGCGCATGACTATAGATAAATGCTATCCTGCTTTGCCTACGGAGTCGGAAAAGAAGGAAGAAGCAGTTGAGGATCCTTTAATGTCCTATCTTATGAAGTCGCCACCTCCGTATGTACAGGGTACCGCAGTCCCTGCGGTTCCCCCTGTACCTATTCTTCCACCTATTCTTCCTCCGCCTGTTCCTCAACCTGCACCCGTTCTTCCGACTGTTCCTGCTCCTTTGCCTGTTGCTATCCCTACTGCTCCTCCGCTTCCACATACTCCTGCTCCCGTTACTGCTCCTGCTCTGTTAACTCCTGCTGTTGCTTCTGTCTCTACTCCCTCGCTTGTTAGTCCTGTGTCCTATACTTCTCCCTCTACTCGTAGTCGTACTTCTCCTCTTGCGGCTAGCTTCTTTCATTCTCTCGGACCTGTCCTTGGGTCCGCTGATTCAGATGGTCCTCAGAGACGTAGTCAGCTTCCTGGTAACAGGGAACGCGCTTCGTTATATAATATGGCGATGGGTTGGATGACACATCCTCTTAGAAATCCACCACGTGTCGTACTCGATACGTTTTGTCAATTCAATATACCAACCCAAAGATTCGTGTTTGAAGAAATGTGTAAGGTTCTTCGTGATCAGATATCGGCCGATGCACCTGACGAGGTGCTGACCGCTTTGTCTGACCTACAGCTTCAGTTCTCGACTGGACTGATAGTGGATACCAATGCTCGACGTGCTGTCGAACGGTTGCTATCTTTCCGTCCCACTCCTATACCTCAAGCCTTGTTTGTTGAGGATGTTGAAAGACAGCCAGATGAGTCTGATCAGTTTCCTATGCGAGAAGTTCCACCAGTGTGGATGCCAGGTAATCCTGGGGCAAACCCCCCGATCTTGCCGTTCTTTCAGAGAGTGTGGATACACCTCCCATGGAAACGCTCTGAAGTGTTACAGGTGAAGCAATCTTTGCCTGACCCTCGCAAAAATCCTGCAGGGTATTATAAAGAATTATCGCAGCTTGTAGATGCTACGGTAATGAATCTTGCCGATATTGACATGCTTTTTGGTAATGTTGTACCGCAACCGGTATGGGCTAAGATTCGGCAGGAAAATCACGCAAACGAATTAGGTGGTGATTGGGCTGCCATTACAGCGGCAGATGGTCAACAAATTGGTGGTGCTAAACCCGAGCAGTTGATTGCTGCTCTTCCTCAAAGAATAATTACGCTAATGAAAACTCTAATGCCAGCTATGAGGGTGAATTGGGACAAATTGTCAGCTTGTAGACAGAAGAAGGACGAGAGTGTCTCCGACTTCTTCACGAGGTTCGAGGAGGCATTCATCAACCATAGTGGCCAGGATATGAGCACTGAGGGTGGTCAACGGTTGTTTGTGGACAAATTTGTTTCAAACTTATTGCCCGATTTGAGCAATAAATTGAAAAATTCAGAAAGTGCGTGGGCCGTTTCTACCTCGGCTCAAATATTGGCTACGGCACAGTATTATGAGAATAGAGAGAAAGAAGAGAACGACCGTGCTGATAAAAAGACGAAAGAACTCAAAACTAAAGTGTTGTTACAGCAGGCCTATCCCCCACGTTCGAATCAGAATGCTTCGCAACAAAATAGATCGCAGCCGCAATCGAACCGATCACAATCTCGTAATGACTCCTCTTCCCAAAGATCTTCGTTAGGGTACAACCAATGTGCCTATTGTAGACAGGAGGGTCATATCAAATTCAATTGTCCTGTTCTAAACGATCGTAATAGCGGTAATTCGTCTAGAGGAGGCCGTGGTGGTTCACAGCAGACATCACGCGGTAGGGGTCGTGGTGCTCAGAATGACCGTTCAGATAATTCATCAAATTCCGATAATTGTTTTGATCAACGTGGATCATCGCAAGGACGATCTGCGCAGTACAATGTTGACGATTATTACGTCGATCAGGGAACTGACGACAATAATTACTAGGACAGCCATAGACAAGGAGAGGGAGTGGTATCAGTTCCGGTCGATCAGAGAGGGCCTTACGTCGCAGTTGCCACATCGGGCGTCGTTGAGCCTTTTCTGTTGGACACTGGTGCAGCGAAAAGTTCCATAAAACATTCGAAACTCCCTGGCGCACCTTTGTCTGGCTTAACAAATGTTTCCGTTGGATTCTCTGGCGCCCCCGTTAGCAATCCAGTTTCGCGCCCTCTGCCCCTTACAATTGGGCCTTGTGAGCTGCAAGCTCCGTTGATTTTGACCACGGGTTGCGGTGAAAATCTTTTGGGTCTGGATTTGCTTAAGCGTTTGTATGCAACTCTGTATTGTTCCCCTGCGGGTGTAAAGCTTACGTTGGGAGAGAGGGTTGTCTCTCCTATGTACTTGTCTCTCGATAAGCTTCCACCGGAATTGAGTTCTCTTCCTGCATCTTTGTGGGCAACGGGTCCCAATGACGTGGGCCTGCTTGACATCTCCCCTTATGTTGTTCAGTTGAAATCTAATGTGCGGTTGCCACGTATTCCCCAGTATCGTATCTCTCTTGATGGTGAACGAGCATTGTTAGCGATCATCTATGATTTGATCGAGAAAGACGTAATTGAAGAAACACGGGGAAACGTGTGCAACAGCCCTGTGCTGCCCATTCTAAAGCGTACTGATCCTTCGAAACCGCCTGTTTATCGTTTTGTTATCGATTTACGGGAGGTGAATAAAATTGTGATTCCTCAGTTCCCCGTTGTGCCTGACATCACGGCACTACTGACTCTGATTCCAGCTTCTGCATCGTGGTTTTCGGTGATTGATTTGAAGAATGCGTTCTTCAGCATTCCCATTGCAGAAGAGAGCAGAGACCTCTTCGGTTTCTCTCTTGGTGGACGCAGCTTCCGGTTCAAACGCGCTCCTCAGGGCTACTGTGAGAGTCCATCGATTTACAGTCAAGCCTTGAAGGGTCAACTGGATGCGTTTTCATTGCCGGATGGTGCGGCCTTAATCCAGTATGTCGACGACTTATTGGTAGCTGCTGATACTCAGGACATTTGCAAAATTGCTACGGTATCGCTGCTGCAACATCTCTGCGAGTTAAATCACAAGGTGTCACCTTCTAAACTCCAATATTGTTGTCAAGAAGTAACCTATCTAGGTCACTTATTGTCAAAGGAGGGAAGGCGGTTGACCCCAGAGAGAATTGCAGCAATTGCGCGAATGGCTGTGCCAACAACCCAAAGAGATGTGCGTGCCTTTCTAGGTATCACGTCGTACTGCAGGCAATGGATTCCAAATTTTTCATTGCTAGCGAAACCATTGGTAGCTCTCACGTGCAAGGATGTTTCAACTCCTTTACCATGGACGGAAGAATGTCAGAAGAGTTTTTCTGAACTACGTGATTCATTGTGTTCGGCTCCTGTGTTAGGTACTCCTGACTACAGTAAGCCGTTTACATTATATGTTCACGAGAGGGAAGGTTGTGCGTTGAGTGTCTTAACGCAACCTTTTGGTGGTAAGCAACGTCCATGTGCATATTTTTCCTCGACCTTGGACCCGGTAGCTAGAGCATTGCCGAGTTGTTTGAGAGCAACAGCGGCAGCTGCGGTGTCCATCCGACAATCAGCAGGATTGGTCATGGATAATATGCTTACGGTGATGGTTCCGCATGCAGTCGACACTCTTTTAAATCGTACGAAAACCCAGCACTTGACGAGTGCGAGATTGTCTGGGTACGAGCTGACGCTGCTGGCAAGCCACATTCAGATAAAACGTTGCAATGTTCTGAATCCGGCGACTTTGTTACCAATTAGCTCAGAGTCAGATGAAATAACAGAACACGACTGTTATTTGAGAACAGAAGAGGAAACAAAAGGTCGAGTGGACCTTAAAAACACTCCTTTGGAAGACCCAGATGGAACGCTGTATGTGGATGGTTCATGTTTTAAATTACCGAATGGCGATGTGACTACTGCATATGCTGTTGTAACGTTGAATACTGTTGTTGAGACTGCACGATTAAATCAGAATTCTGCCCAAGCAGCAGAACTGATCGTTCTCACCAGAGCGTGTGTGTTAGCGAAAGGGAAACGTGTGAATGTGTTTACCGACAGCCAATACGCTTTTGGCGTCGCCCATAGCTTTGGACGGTTGTGGAGAAAGAGAGGTTTTCTGACATCGCATGGTACGAAGATTCAGCATGGTCAGCTTGTGAATGATCTTTTGGATGCACTTACGTTGCCTAAGCAGGTAGCGATTGTTAAATGTAGTGCGCATCGTAAGGTGACGGATGATGTTGGTCGTGGTAATGCGTTTGCGGATGAGACTGCTAAGGAGACTGCCCGGAACCTTAGCACTCGAATGTATGTGACGAGTTCGGTTAGGTGGCCTACGGAATCGAGCATGTGTGAGGACACTATCGAGAGTGTGAAAGCAATTCAGAATGAGGCCACCGAGACTGAAAAGACGAAGTGGGAAGAAAGTACGGGAAAGTTGGATGCAAATGGTTGTTGGATTGATTTGTCGGACCAGAAAAGATGGATGTTGCCGGATGCATATGTGCTAGCTGTTGTGACAATGGCGCATGGGTTAGCACATATTAGCGTGAAAGGTATCTGTAAGCTGCTGTCTCCTGTGTGGAAGAATGATGGTATCACGAAGTGTGCTGAACGTTTGGTTAAGAATTGTATGGTATGTATGTTGTACAATCCTGGTAAGGGAACCCCAACTCCTCCTGGTAGTTTTGCTCCCCCTTCATGTCCCTTTGAGGTGATCCAACTAGACTTCATTCATATGGAGCGATGCAATAACCTGAAATACGTTTTAGTTGTGGTTTGCGCGTTCTCCCGATGGATCAAAGCCTACCCTCTTAAGGACAACACTGCTTTGTCAACTGCGAAAATCCTACTGAAGGAATACTTTCCTCGGTATGGAATGCCTCGGATTGTATGGTCGGATAACGGAAGTGAGTTTGTGGGGAGTGTGATGAAGAGTGTGTGTAAGGGCCTTGGAATTAATCAAAAATTCCATAGCGCCAATCATCCCCAGTCAGCTGGTTTGGTTGAAGGGTACAATGGCACCCTTAAATTGAAGCTAGCAAAGATTCAGGCTACGACTGGTCTCTCGTGGCCTGACGCTTTACCCTTAGCACTACTGTCCACAAGGGCAACCGTACACTCCCGAGTAGGGCTTAGTCCCTATGAAATAGTGTTCGGTCGTCCTGCAAATGTTTGGGGGGGTCCCTAGACCGGGTATGTTCTGTGATCTTGAGTATCCAATGTTGATCGATTATCTTCATGACTTGACTGCTAAACTGAGGTTAATTCACCAACAGGTTTTACGAAGCATTGCCGACGCAGACGGAGGGTCCAGGCCACCAGCTCCAGCCCGGAGACTGGGTGGTGACGCGCAATTTTTCGCGCAAGAAGAATTTGGAGCCCAGGTTCACTGGACCCTTCCAGGTCCTCCTTGCCACGAGAACTGCTGTTCGTCTAGAGGGTCGGAAAAACTGGGTGCATGCCACCCATACCAAAAAAGTCCCTATTCCATTGCCGGCAGACTCGTGGGTGAGGAGAGGCATTGCATCAACTGAAACCGAAGGATTGCCGGCGTTTGTACCTTTCAGCGATGCACAACCTGTCGGAGAATCCTCAGTGCAGCAGAAAGACACTGTTGAACATTTGTCATCAAAAGACTCAAGACCAGAACATTCAACTGATCAACAGAACGCTGTCTCTTCAACGGATCCTTTGTTTGACGAGCAGACACGTCCTGGGAAAACCCAATACTTTTTGCGATCCAGCACTAAAGACTAATAAAAGATCCTGTTTTGTCCCTTGACAATTGCATTATCCCGTTTTCCACGATCAGTTTGAACACTCGTATCATTGTAATTATTCTTGTATATATACATTGAGTTTCGTTCCTTATACTTTTTGCTTCCACAGCTGAGAGACACTTTGCATACACATAATTGTGAATAAAGGCCGTAGGGCCGCGCGTGTACTTCCTTCTGGTTAGTAGGTCTTGACGCTAGGTTAAAGACCGTCGGTTCCTGGGAACTCCTAGGGATTGACTACTGCTACACAGAACGAAGTGCGTCAAGAAACGTTGCGGACGGTCGTAGGGGATGGCATTTTCGAAGCTGATGGACTTGGAAGAAGCTCAGGCGCAAAGGTTCAAGTTGCAACAACTTAGTCGTACCAAATGTTTTATGTTCCAAATATTCGTATTGCTTTTGACTGTTTCTACATTATTGGCGGGTGGGGTGTATTACATGATGTCTTGTTTCTTATCTCCTGCCATGCCTACTCCTACCCCTAATCCTAAACCTACCACTGTTGCATCTCCCCATTCTTTTCACTTCTTACCCGAACACGAACAGGCTAGACGTGCAGAATTCCGCAACAATTCCTTTATTCAGCTCCTTCACCAGCATCAGTTAGTGGTTAACACTACTAATTGTTGGGTGTGTGGGTTGATGCCACATACCACGGATAAGGGAATTCCATATCTGGTGTTACCGTATAGTTCCCAAGGGTCTGCTCGAGCATTTCAAACAATGTTTCGAAGCGCATTAGATTCTCAACCCAATCGAGAGCCACGTTCTCCCTACCTTGGCCCTGGCTCGTACTATAATTCTTTGTCCATAGCAATAGAAGACTTAGATAGAGATATCTATGAGCCATCGCTCATTCCAGTGGAAGAGGTACAAGCCTATAGGGTCCTGAGTAAGGTCGAGTACAGTGCGCTCACGAGTGATAAACAGCTTAAAAGCTCGCCTCCGATATGGGTCGTACCCCACATTGGTAATTTTTGTCTCATGGGTCGTGGCCGAAGATCGAAAGCCCGACTTGGAGAGAGTGCTTGCACTGAAAATTACATGCTGCCGATGATCTCGTCCCCTGTGTTTCTGGCTGCCAAGGGTACCTACTTTGTCTGTCATGATCGTGCGTATGCATGGTTGCCCTCTGACTTTATGGGCTCATGTTTTATCGCAAACTTGTTGCCTCCGACGTTCACTGTAGATGCAGATTATCACAAGACTAGAGTTGTGAGAGGTGTAATTAGCGAAGAGGATACTGCCGGTCAAGAGGCAGGAGACTTTTTCAAGGGTTTCCTCCCGTTTTGGGGACCTATGGTTAATAGTAGGAACCTGAGACAGTTGACTCGAGTGGTAGAATCGACAGCTAATATTACTGCCAGTGCCCTTGGTAATATCACCACAGAACTTCAGGCGGATAGACTTATGACGTTACAAAACCGTATGGTTTTAGACGTGATCTTAGCAGATCGAGGTGGGGTATGTAAGGTGATCCATTCGAGCTGCTGTATTTTCATTCCTGATAACGCTCCGACTGTTTATCAAGCCATCTCAAAGTTGCATAAGATCTCTGAATCCATACACGTGGATGTAGGGGATTGGACGCTACTTGGGTGGTTTTGGGGCCTGATGTCGACTTGGGGTTGGAAGATTCTGATGATTATCGGAGTTGTTGTGGCATTCCTGTTCACGTGTTGCCTTTGTGTGCAGTGTGGTCCTGCCTTATGTGGCCTCTGTGCTACAACGTGTATGAGACAGCCACCTGTTACCAATGGAACTCGGTTGGACAGAGCTATGCTACAGCAACATCTAGATGGTCTGATGAATATCGAGTATGATTCCGACTAATGCTTGCCTACATGAGGGCAAAAGGAGCGTCTGAGGTTCCGTGACAATTGTAAGTGGTGTTTTCGACTCGCACGAATATGGTCGAGTCTGGTATCTACGAACCGCAAATGACGAGTTTAGTAAGTGTGCGCAGTTTCGCTGTGCTAACTTAACCCGTTCGTTTGTTACGTGGGTTTTTCATCTGTACCCACGGGTTCCATCTTAGATACGGCATCCATTTTGTCTCTTGCCCTCAAGTAGCCAGCGAACGGACGTTGTCCGCTTCGCGACCCTGGGACTCCCAAGATATTTGCGGAAGACACATGTCCTTTGTAAGTGTCTTTATGATAAGGGGGTTGATACTGTAAGGCAGATGGCCCCGCTCGAGGCTCATCTCGCCGTGCCGGGTTATTGTCTCAGCCGTGCATCTCATTAGGCACGTCCCTTTGATGCCTGTAGCTCGTGTTTCCCGATACCTCCCCTTTTACACCCTTTCCAATCTCCCCACTGTTTCCATCTTCCTCTGCACCTGTCCTTGTTCCTTTTTCGATCTGTTTTACTGCTGATTGGAATGTACTAATGGTGGGAAGATGGGTTTTTACAGTTGGGAACCGCCAAATGTTTCCGCACTTATGTTCCGGACCTTATGAGTATCAAAGTGACCAAAGCGACCCCTCTGGGGGATAATTGTGGGAACCGGGTTGTAAACCTTTGTCTGCTATGCAAACCTATGGGAGAATCGTGTATAAAAGGAGCGACCCACAGAACCAATTTGAAGCAGTCTCCCCGAACTACACTCGTTGTACTTCCGTGATTTCTGTGTTTCCCTGCAGCAAATAAACCTTGAATCTTTGACGCCGAAGGAAGTGTCCCGTGTCTCTGTCATTCGTACGCCGGAGCAGGTTACCTACGAAGGTTTCAGGTGTTGTCCCCTGGCACCGCTGGGTCTTAAAAAACCCAGTCCTTCACTCCTGAAGCAGCAGCACATCCACCGTCTCTCGTTTCCCCCAGCGTAACACAGCCCCACGTTTGATTTTATCCAACATCCCTCTCACATTCCACGTCACAACCCGAAGGGCCTTATGAGGAGACACAGTTGCAGAATCAACCATCATCAAAACAGTACCCATCGCACGACCCTCCGCACCACCCCGGTGCACCCCACCAATGAACAAAATTAAACGCAACATACACGTGTGGTCCCACCCCCCCAACCCCAACGCTCAGTAGACCATCCCAGGCCCAAGCCCCCCCCAACGTCAGCAAGAAAACAACACCCCCCCTCGCCCCGCTCCCCCCACCCCAATACCTCATAGAACTGTGAAGTATCTGTCACGGCATGGAGAGACCCGGGTCCAAAACGGAGGACCCAGGGCCCGCCATACCAATGGATCCCAACACCCCAATCAGCACACACTCACCTCCCCCCCCACCACAACACCCACAACCGTGAGGGTCTGAGGCCCAAACTAGGTGCCACCCGAGCCCCACAGCGTACCCGACAAGAGTCACAGGATACCTCAGACGTGTATTGACTGGCATGAATAAAGTCACAATAGAACAGTCTCACCAGCCGACGTAGGGCAACACATTATCCGGCAAGCAAGGTCCAGTCCCCATCAATGTTCAGCTGCCGGTATCAGAATGTTCCGAGTCCCGCGCGCCATCAGCCTGCGATGCACTGGCAGAGGCCGACCGCTTCCGCGATCGAGACCTCCGGTGTCGTCCCTTTCGGTTCGGGCGGCGATCCCTGGGACCTGCCTGGGTCCAGCTCCGGCGGGGCATGTGGCCTGAGCGGAACTGCTTCGTCGGTCCAACGGAACACCTTCTCGGGCGAATCAAAGAAATGTGTCCGGGATTGGTACACTACTCGCAAGCGGGCCGGATACAGAAGGGAGTATTGGAGCTTCAGGCCCCGCAACTTGGCTTTAGCGGCCACAAAGGAGTGTCTCTGCTGCTGCACCACTTTCGTGTAATCAGGAAAGATCATGATGGTATGATTGTCATAGGTGAGCGAGCCTTTGTTCCTCGCCTCCCGCAGGATGACATCGCGGTCGTGGTAGTTCAGCAGCCGGGCGATAACAGGCCGGTGACGCTCACCCTCCGGCGGCCGCTGGGTTAGGGCCCTGTGCGCCCTCTCGATCACAAAGCACGCGGACAGTGCCCCTTCGGGGAGCCAGCTCTCCAGCCACTGGGTCAAGAACCTCTCCATGTCGTCCTTCTCGCACCGCTCCGGAAAGCCGATGAAGCGGAGGTTGTTCCGCCGTGCGCGCCCTTCGGCATCCTCCACCCGGGCCGCCAGTGTCTTCTGAATACACTCCACCTCCGCCATCCTCTTTTCAGGGCACTAATGTCTGTTTCGGTCACTGTAATCCGGGATTCGGTCTCGGTGATCCGCTCCACCGCATTGCGGAGGTCTTGGCGCAGCAGTGTAACGTCCGCTCCAACCGCCCCAATTTTAGCATCAAGCATGTCCCGGGACTGGGTGATGGCCGCAAGGATCGTTGCATTGTCCGGCCCAGGTCCGCCGCTGCCACCAGCCGCCCCCAGAGCCACCGCTCGGCCCGGTGAATTTATCAATAGGGCCATGCTTAGGCGGGCCGCCTCCACCAGCCCTGGTCATGGCCGATCTCGGGCCCGTCCGGATCGCCCACCGGGTGGGGCGGACACCACCCACAACGGGTCACAGTAACCTCTCGGGAGCTGCTACGAGCGCTGGAGGCCCCAGGCCCCGTAATGGAAGGTCGGCGCAGGAGTCCCCAAAGAGAAAAAGGGCGGGCCGGCACAGGCCCGAGGTCGCGAAACTCGAGGTCCCGGCTTCACAAGGGCGGGACAGGCCTCCACCACACCTCGTCGCCTACGAGTGTCCGCCCGAGGCGTAGAAATGATCGGCTCCTCTGTGATCCGATGGCAGATGTAGCTGCAGAGCAGGGCCGAAGGCTGCGCAGTGGACGCCACCACCACCCGCGCGCCCACAACCGCCACTGGGTGTCTCGAAACTCGAGGTCCCCGGTCTCCAGCCGATCACCAGGCCGCACGTCGCCGTCACCACTTCAGGGTCTTAGGAGAGATAAAAGCGCAGAATCAAGACACCGGAGCAGGCAGGGGACTCCCCTGAATCGGTGTCAGTCACTGGGTATCAGCTGCGGGCTCGGGGGCCAGGATAAATAAACGGATTAAGTCCGGGCCGGCGGGAGCTCTACAAAGCTGCGACCGCCATCTTCGCCCGCCAAGCCACGCCCCCGGAAAATGTGGTTTTTTGGACAATTTGTTTAGGTTTGCAAGGGATTCTGGGTAACAGAAACTGGTGTGAGCCAGTCAACTCATCCCATCCTGGATTCCCCTAGGTGTCTAGTTTTTAGAAATTTATAGGTTTGCTAGGTTTTCCTAGGTGCTGGCAGAGCTACAGTTCAAAAAGTACAGCTAGGTACTTTGCCAAAAAAGGGTCATTTTTCGCGGTGAAATTGTGGTGTGCCACGTTGCGTTTTGCGCTGTTTCCCATTGCCGGCACTAGGCCTACCCACAAAATGTAGGTACCATTTTTCTCAAAAGACTTTGGGGAATGCAGGATGGGTGGAAATTTGTGGATCTATGCAGATTCCAGAACTTTCCACCACAGAAATGTGAGGAAAATGTGTTTTTTTTTACAATTCTTTAGGTTTGCAAGGGATTCTGGATAACAAAACCTGGCGAGAGGCAGTCAAGTCACCCCATCCTGTATTCCCCTTGGTGTCTAGTTTTTAAAAATGTATAGGTTTGCTAGGTTTCCCTAGGTGCCGGCAGAGCTAGGGTTAAAAAACTACAGCTAGGCACTTTGCCAAAAAATGGTTTTTCGCTGTGAAATTGTGGTGTGTCCATGTAGCATTTTGCGCCCTTTTCTGTCACGGGCACTAGCCCTACGCACACAAGTGAGGTACCATTTTTCTTGGAGGACTTTGGGGAACGCAGGGTGTGTGGAAATTTTGGGATCCACGGTAACAGAACCTGGTGAGAGGCAGTCAAGTCATCACATCCTGGATTCCTCTGGGTGTCTAGTTTTCAAAAATGTATAGGTTTGCTAGGTGACCCTAGGCGCCGGCAGAGACAGGGTTAAAAAAACTACAGCTAGGCACTTTGCATTGCGTTGTGAGCCGTTTCCTGTCGTGGGCACTAAGCCTATGCACACAAGTGAGGTACCTTAGGGTAATTCGGATTTGTAAAGCAACTGTTATTACCTGTTGACTTTCGGTTCATTTCTGCCTTCCAAATGAAAGACAATGTGTAAAAAAGAAGTAATTTTGAAAAATGATTGATAATTCTCATGCTAGTATGCATATTCCCAATTTTGGAAATGTGCAAATATCTACTGTTTCTAAACTCTATATTTTGTTCCTATTTCAGAAATACATCGGTGTCTTTCATTCCAATTTTTCCATGTATACATTTTTCCAGAATAATTGCTGTATACCCGGTACATAATAAAGTACCATTGCAAGTTGCAGCTCCGTTTTTGGCTCTGGGTTCGTCGGGTTCTTGGTGAACCTACAAGTCCTATATATCCCCACAAACAGGAAGGTCCAGCAGATGTAATAGTATATTGCTTTTAAAGAGTTGTCATGATTAGAAGTTACATGTGAAAACGTTGACACAAAAGGCTGTTTTATTCAACTAATTTTCAATGTTTCCTATATAACTGTTAGTTTTTATAAGGAAACCTTGAAGGATCTACACAAATGACCCTTGCTGAATTCAGAATTTTGTCTACTTTTTCAAATGTGTAGCTTTCCTGGATCCATTATTATTTTCATACCCATTTCTACCATTAACAGGAAGGAGGTTGAAAGCACAAAAAATAGCAAAAATAGGCAATGTCCCAGAAAAATGCCAAAACTGTGTAAAAAATGTTGGTTTGCTGACAAAAGTCTGCTTGTCCCTGAAAGCTGGGAAGAGCTGGGTACCTTTAGAATTCCCATGAAGTTGGAAAAAAAGGACACAAATTTGGCATGGATACCTTATGTGATCAAAAAATTACAGGGGCCTAAGCGCGAACTTCCCCAAATAGCCAAAAAAGGCTTAGCACAGGGGGGAAAAGGCCTAGGAGCGAAGGGGTTAAGAACACCTGCCTAAAGGCCTCTCAGAGAAAAGGCCAATGAATTCTTGCAGATGAATAGATGGAAGATTTGTCCTAGACTACACCTAACGCCGTCCATCACACCACGATTTATAGGTCATTCAAGATGTTCTTAGTCCATTCATCTGAGAAAACTGCCTGCTCTATTTCCACCAGGGTAGTATCACATGACACAAATAATAACAATAATAAGAATAACTTGTTTTCATATAGTTGTTTGTACTGCTTTCGATATTTCAGAGTACTGTAAATAGAAGTTGTTAAAATTACCCCTTCTGAAGACGTGGGATCTCATATGCTTAAACACCAAAAGATTGAGATTATGGATTTATATTTTTTGTCTCTCTGCTGTGAGTGAGTTTCACTAATTGAGCCTCATTCACAATAACCTTCCAGAAAAAGGGCTTGAGTGCTGACCACCTGTGTCTATTTTAAAAGAATGTCTTCTGCTGCATTACTGGAATAATATGCTCTGTACTGCTTACACACAAACACATAGACTAACTCAGCCTAGTCTAAGGACACAGGTGGCCTATCACAGGTGGGACATAAGGTAAATTATATTTAACCTATTAAGACCTTATATTTGAATTGGCTAGCCAAAATTGAAAATCCCCATGTTTTTTTTCTTTGAGCACGGGTATGTGAGGTAGTGTGGCTCACTGGTTAGAGGCGGCAGACCCGAGAGCAGAGGACGGCCCGGGACCAGGGTTCGATTCCC
This sequence comes from Lissotriton vulgaris, assembly GCF_964263255.1. Classification (NCBI taxonomy): domain Eukaryota; kingdom Metazoa; phylum Chordata; class Amphibia; order Caudata; family Salamandridae; genus Lissotriton; species Lissotriton vulgaris. The sequence continues at coordinate 1,652,452,467 of NC_141694.1, forward strand.
GGCGCGGCAGGTTTCTGGACCAGGGTCAGCGGACTCGATAATTCTCTCGCCTCGGTGCCCACTCTGATCAGCGATCACACTCGGCAACTCTGGGCATTAACTTGCCTCATCTTCACTAACGGCCCCACCAGACCGCCGGGGATGCCTGGTCTCACCCTGGAGATACCCATTAAGGGACCATCTCTCAGGGAAGCCAGGAAGGGTTTCGCAGCGGTCGAAGCGCGGAGATACTCCCCCGGGAGTGATTCTAGCGCTATATAAACACGCAAATTAAATTAAATTATGTAGTGCTTACTGTGAGTTTATGGACCTTTACTCTATTCATATTCTAGGTGAAAGCGGTGTTCACATTTTAATATGGCATTGACTCAATATAGAGGAGGAATAATTACAGTCTCTTTTGCTGTCTAAATAGATTCTAAGTGCAAATTTGAGATCACTCTGGCAATATTTTCACTCTGTCATACATTTTGGATTTTGCAGTCCTTTCTTGTGTCAGCTGTTAATAAATTCAAGTTTTAAGTGCCTTGCTAGGCATAATTAATTCCTCTAATGCTCTGTGAGTATCTTAAAGCCTCCTCCGGACAATAGGCCATCATTCTTCTGGTTGAGGAGAAGGTGTGGATGTATTCTGCATGTGCTAATTAACTTGCACTGATAAGCCTGCGCATGGCTTTTACACAGGAACAAAGGGAGCCAGCACACCTCTGCACCTGTCACAGCAGGGGCTTCCTTTCGAAGTCTTGGAAAGAATGAACCAGTTTGCCGTGGCAGTTTGGGGCTAAGGATCAAGAGAGAGCTGTTACAAGCCAAATATTGATTCTACCATCTTCAGAAAAATCCTTCATGATGTGCAATAGAGTTGACTTGCCAGGTGGCTGCTCCTAGAAAGTCTCTGTCGGGGCTGGAAGGATTATGTGGCTTCTTTGGATTGGGTGGAGATTTCCGCTTTCTACAACACTTCACCACCACTTTCAACCACCTGCATAATCAAGGAACTCTGAGAAGAATAGGGAACATCATAAAAAGAAGCATGATGGTTCCTATCGGGACAAACCCCTGTATGGACACTGTGGGCTTGTACTTTCTTGGACCCTGTTGGACTTTTGTGTCCATGGCTAATGTGCTTCCCATCTCACTCCCTCTGAGAGACAGTAAAGGGTAGCGTTGCTGGCGAGACAGAAGGACAGGTTTCTCTTGAGCATCAGTGGACTGATCCTGTGGTGAGTATGCCTGGTTGGGGGGAACACCATAAACCCTCCTTAGCATACAATTGTTTTGTGCATAGCTGGGAGGCTGTGGTGCTTTGGGCAGGGGAAATTAAGGCAGGCAGTCACCCTGCCTTGAGAGCCATGGAGTGTTACTAAAGACCCCAGTCCAAAGTGACTACCATGAGCCCAGACATAAGAGCGGACCTTGGGCTCTTTGCAGTCCCCTCTTGAGGAAGGAGACAGCTAGACTCTGGAACTGTAAAAGATCCTTTTAAATGCGAGTTATAATGCACTAAGGGCGCAGCAGGGTAGGCTGGAGGGACAGCAGATGAAAAGAAGCTTCAAAAATCTGCAAAACGTTTGTGACAAGAGGCCTTGAACACCCCTGGCTAGAGAATGCCACAAGAAGCAAAACACACCAACCCCATTACAGGTGCAGTATTCCAATCTTTTTTATTTTTTTTTGCATAGATTTTTAGGGGGTTGGAAGAAAAGGCGGCAAATTACAGAACTGAATCCACAATAACTACATCACAGAAATGAGCAGGATAGCAATTCTGGCTCGTAGGCCAATAGAACAAAAAGAGCAAAGAAAACAGATAAGGAAAAAAAAGAAAAGCCAGCAACCATGAAACACCAACATTCAACATAACACCAAAACAAAACAAACATGCTCCACTTCAATTCCCCCTCTCCTCTGCATTCCTCCCATCCCATACAGCACCCAGGTGACAAAAGACCTGACCTCTACTTCCACTGAGAACCCAACCTGCGAACATGGCTCCAAGTGTATCCCGCGATGACCCGCCCAACATTCCCAAATCTTGTAATACTTCTTAGGGCAGCCTCTAGAGATGTACACAGGGCATTCAAGGCCTAGGCAATGATCCATCCCTTCCTTCCAAACCTCCATGGAGGGAACCAAAACCCCTTTCCATAATCTCACTATGTTGTGTTTAGCAACGACCAACCCCAACCACAAAAGCGCCAGACAGTATCTACTACCATCAATGTCATCAGAAATGTGAAGCAAGTTATACCAAGCTGTGCACGGCGAAGAGAGCCCTAGGACCCCATCCAAACAATCAAAGACCCCACTTCAAAAAGGAGACAGATCAACACAATACCAGACAGTGTGAAGGAAGTCTCCCGCTACGGACTGGCACAGCAAACAGTTGGCAGACGCTATGAGGCACCTTCTCCACAGTCTTTCCCTGGTGTAATAGACCCTGTGCAGAAAACACAGCTGCATGAAGTGAAACTGGGAGGCAATGCCTTTTTCTATTTCTGTGTTTCCCCAGAACATCAACCATTCTCTTCTGAACCATCCATAATGAAGTCCTGCTCCTTTCGCATCATTCTCACTAAAACATTTCCACTTAGGATGTCATTTAGAGGTCCTTAGTGTAAAGTTGTTGCTGGAGTGGTATACCGCTCTAGCCATTTCTGAGTGATTCTGGGTTCCTGCAGCTGAGATTACTAGGCGTAGGAACAACAGGCCCGGTTGCTTTGGACCCGCATAGAGCAGGGATTATGGCTGGCTCCTCCCCACTAGCATGTTAAACATCAAAGGGTTTGTGCAGTGCTCCTTACAACAATCGAAGACCCACTACCCTCCCCACGACCCCTGAAGAGAATCCTGCTGTGCCCACTTTTCACAACTACCACCTGCTTAGAACAGGTAGTAAATGGAGCATTACGTTTCCTGGAATTGGGCAAAACTAGCACAAAAGGACCCACTAATTCCTGGTCCAGCAGTTTATTCCCCTTTCGGGGAAATTTAACTCATGATTCCCATTAACTAATCGGGAGATACTGTTCGGAATAGTTAATTTGATCCCAAGTATCACCCCATTGAGTTAACAGAGTACTCTAAATAGGATGCAAAGTCATATGAAGTAAACCATTCCAGGTTTAAAAAAGCTCCTACAGCACTGACTCTGATCCTTTGAGAAAGAAAAGGCTGAACCAGCAAAATACAGTGGACTCCAAATGCACTCAAGTGTGACGTGTTGTGACTGAGCTCCAATGGTTATGGAAGTCAACAACATTTGAGCTTTTCTCCAATGAAAGCTATTAACTAGAATTAAATGATTGTGAGGTTTTACCACCTCCTCTGCCCCATCCCTCATACACTATTACACAATCAGCAAAACACCTAATCTGTCAAATCAAGATAATCGAACCAACATACATTGCCATATGTCGTATCTTTTCTCTATTCCTCTCTCCCTTCCATAAAGAAACTTTATGTTTGAGAAAGATGCTGTAAGATTAGGCGCATCTTAATGCCCGATGTCTCGATATTGGTTTATGGTATCGTGAACTTTGCATTTATTTAGGCTCATATTTAGGAGAGGCTTGTGTCGCGTTTGCAATATACAACGTAATACCTACAACATGCACACCTCTAAATTAGCTTTATGAAGCCGTGCAAAGCCACTTTGTGTGGCTCTGAATGGCTCACTAAATCTGGATTAACACAACACAGTGCAAATCACTGCCTTGCATTACTTTGCCCTGGGAAGGCATTCCATGGTATTGCAATGGTGTTCCCATGCAACTCCCATTGATTTTGATGCATGCCCAGATTTTAAAGAACTTGTCAACCTGAGAATGCGCCAACATCTCATGCTTTCCCTGGGGTGGGGTAAGGAGGAGAAATATTTCAATTTCTCTTAGTTGCTTCCTTTCTATGTGTACTGCATTCTTCTGCACACATAGAAAGAGGAATATGCCTTCCACAATTGTTTTTGTGTAGGGAGGTGTCCCTTTCTGCACAAAAATAATCCTGCATGTAACACAGGCTCCCTTGCAACATGGTGCAAGGGTGCCTGTGTTGGCGCTAGGCAGTCAAAAGGGTGCCAGCACATAGAAATGAACAGTAATGCGCCATGTTGCCTTAAATGCAGCGCATTCCTGTTTTTTCCCTGTCACTCAGAAAGAATGAGTTCCTTAGTTTTTATCTTCTGTTCTTTCTATTGGTAAAATCAGAGAGACCCTAACAATCGCATCCCCCGTTATATTTGTACAACTATATTTATATGTAGGTGTACAACTATATTTGGACAAACACTTGTGTAGATTTTTTTAAATGACGTAAGGAAGAATGACTAGAAAGTGTTTGTTTCTGTATTTCTCTTTCCCCCCACAGTAAATCGGTTACAAAGTTGCTCAGAACATGGTAAGCTGCAAGGAAGAAACTTAAGACAATGTGTCGTTTCTTTATAATCATAGATACGTTTCAGAGACTTTCTGCTTCAAAGAGCAGCCAGAAGACAGGGTCTTTGTTACTTAAAGTAATGAAAAGGAGGGCAAATGGAAGTCAGTGGATCAGTCACCCATTCAGTCCATTAATGAACCTGAGACCCTGCGACAGCAAAAAATGCAATGAACTTGCTTCATAGTCATCCATTTTCAAACACTGTTTTCTTTTAAATGCAGACGGTATCGGCAAAGGAAAAGCCAACACAAAATAGTAGGTTTCTGAAACACTACTTCAGGTGATTTGCAAACCAATATCTATCTATTGACACTAAAACACAACATATTTTCATTTGAATTGCTTTTTAGAAATAAAAAATATCCACAGCATTTGTTCAGCTTCGAAGGCACATTAAGTTGTGTTTTCTCATGCCAATAACCTTTAGTTAAGGAGTTTTTCTGTCATATATGACCAGCATTCTAATACTGTGGGAGCTCACAGAGATGTGTATGCCTAATCTTCATATTCTCACACTTACCTCTGGTTTTTAGTGTAAAGATTGCAGGCTGGCTAAGCTTTAGGACGAGTAAATGCATGTCCACTCTGACATTAATGTATGACAACATATCTACTCTATTCACACCTGTAGACGAAACTCGCAGGCACAAGAGACCTTGTGAATCAGACCCTAGAGAGATATGCTTTTATCACAGGCTCATTTATGTAGACAAATGTGTGGTCTCCTCAATAAAACCAGCTACCCGGTAAACAAGCCTAAAGAAATGTAGGCTACATCTGCTCCCTCTTTACATTCTTATTCAAAATAAATTACACTTTACCAGGCAAAGTCATCCTTCTACCTTCCAGAGGTATTCTCCTATGCGTTGTGTACACTCTTGTGGATCATTACTTTCATCTACTGTATGGGGGTAAGTTTACATGGTCGCTGTAGGCAGACTCCCTGTCAAAAAATGTATTTGCCATTCACAGACTGCATTAAAATCCTACCTTCACCAGAACTAATTAATTTACCTTCAAAACTATTCCTTTGTGCCAAGATGTCCCCCGTAGACAAAATGCATTATAAATATGAAATACAATTTTTTAAAAGCTTTCATTATCTGCCATTTCGCCTATAACAATAACTAGCAAAGTTGACAGCTTCAATTTTTCGAATCAAGCATTGTCAAAGACAATAGCTCCATCTTCTAACTGAGAATTCAAGCCAGACCAGTGCTTAATTTGTAAAATATTAAGTCCAGGTGTTCAGATTTTTGTAGGAGGCCACACCCACTTCCACGGCTCCACCCACTTCTTCCACTGGCCCACCCACTTAATCAATTTGTCGGAGACACATTAATATTACTTGTGTAGCCCTTCAATCAGAATTGTACAGCAGATCATTTACATAAAAACAAACGTGGGCAACAAATTAGAAGTGCGCTTATCCGGGCACGTAGCTCTACCATTAAACAACATACTTGCTTCGCACTACAGTACTAACGTATATTAAAATTAAATCATTACTTGCTTTGCCTTTTGGTTTTAATGAGAGGCCTGTTGCTGCGGGAGTCAACGTGACACATGCAGCTTGCTTCTTGAGTCAATTCGACTGACTATCGCTGCTGCAGCTGTGCAGTACGCTGGGGTGGGCGAAAAGTGGGGACACTGGACTGATCTGCATTGGTCCGACTTCTTGAGAGGAAAGACGATTCATAACCAAGGAAGAATGGATGGGCGGCATGCTCCCATTCCCTAACAGAGGAGCTGCTAATCTCCTGTGGGTTGGATGGCACCAAAGAGGTGGATTCCAGTTTTGTGTTAGTCTCTGTTAATACATTTTGAAATCCTGGTGGCCTGAGCTTCCCACCTCTTGCCTCATTCTGACAAGCTACTGTAGTCAACTAGAAGCCTATCTTTGGTTGACCCATAGCCACAGGCTAGTCAGGAAGTTAACACTTTCCTTTCTACTGAGAAGTGGACAATACTTGCATCTTCTGCGCTAACTGGCCATATGTTTCTATTTGGTGAGCAAGACCTGTGTAACCATCTTCTGATTAAGACAGTTGCTCGTATGAACACTGAGAGTGCCAATAAAGTATTGAGGTCCCAATGAGGCAGCAATATGATCACTGGCATCCATATGAATACATTTGATGTTATTCATGTTACTCTGGGTCATTGCGAGGATCAGCTGGATCAATACCACACCCTAGAACAATTAGGTTTTTCTTTCACAGCTTCCAACCACTGTGACCTCGCCCTGGCTGGAACATGCTACTTCTATAACAAAAAAGACAACCTGGGTATTCCTTGCCAGTGATACATTGCACACACAGTTGACCCTTGACAATAGCCGGACGGAAAGGAGTAAATGTATAGGTTTGATGGTCCAAGTCCACTTAACACCTATTTGAGGCAGTCAGAGGCTGAGAGGCTTAGAATGGGTGGAAATAACAACCAATGACAAGAACAGCCTCAAAATCAGGACTATGTAATAAAACTGAATCTGGCCAGAGTGACTGGAGCCTCCAAGGCTATTTCAAGAGGTTGGCTCAGGGGACTTACTGATGAAATGTCTTTGGGTTTTTGTCTTAGGAGACAGTTACTATGAAATCTGAAGCTTTGTTATCATCTGTAGGGTTTTATTCTGCCCAAACAAGAAAGTATGCATTTGAAATGCTGTGAGTTACCTTTAAAGCATCTATACAGATGTATATTGCTGCCACATACTAGAAGTATTTGATCTCAGAATATCTGGTCTTTTTCTCAGATGGAGTCCCTATCACATGAATATATGAAAAAAATCCACTAAATGGACTTTCAGAAAAATAGGAGTCTGCCATACAGCCTTCCACTTTACTTATTATTGCGGTCCTAAGGGTTGGTATTTATTTCTGACACTGCTTCAAAAAAACAGAGTTGACCACCACCTTAATGTCTGAAATGGGGGCGGGGGAGGCTCCAGTTGCAATGCTGAATGATGAGGCAGTGCAGATTTTCACAGAAGGAACGCATTCTCCTTGAAAGCACAATAAAGGAAGGCTCCTGCACAAACTCCCATCATCCTCTACTCTAACAGGAAGCAGTCTCTCATAACAGGATATCTTGGATACTCAACAAGGAATCAAATGCCCTCTATGCTTCTGTAAATATCCCCTTGCAGTTGGCTCACAAAAATGATAAAAAGTAAACGTGGAGGCTACATGGCTACGTGAGCAAAGGTATGTGCTCCGGAAATTAACAATGCATTTGGCTGTTGTATAGACAGTTTTTTCCAAGCTTCATGCAGAACACTGCAACGACTGTTCTAGTCAACAGAGTGTGGGTTAAGTATATGCACACACACACACACACACACCAACACATCGCAGCAGCAGTGCAAGCTTCCCTCCCATACACAGACAAAATAGTGCACACTCCCTCACACAAAGAGAACACGTCGAGCAGCAGTACAAGCTTATCCTGCATAAACAGACCAGTTTCAGCACACGCTACAACAGTGCACACGTCTTCACACACACACAAAGCTATAGGTCCAACAGCAGTGCAGGCTTTTCCGCCACAGACAAAGCAGCTAAAACACAGGCTGCAGCAGTGGCCACTTATTAAAACACATATAATAAAGTGTCCAGCGCCAATGCAAGCTTTTCCTGCGTGAATTCAACAGATACTGAACTGGCTGCAGCAGTGAACATTTCTAGACACACACAGTAAGTGCACCAACTGTCAGAGCTGGCCTCATTGTATGTTAGGGTATGACTGAGATTGTATGGTGGGGTGTGGTACTGAGATAATATGATTTGATGGTGTGTTTGTGTGTCTCGTAGTGAGTGCAGGATACTGAAACGGTGTATGTTTGTGTTGTGATGTGAAGGTGGTTGTAGCAAGTACAATGTTTTTTATATCTATATAAAAGATAGATATATTCCAGGGTGGACCATGACGTCATTCAGATGCTCTTGGAATTTCCAAGTACAGAGTTGCACTGGAACAAGGGGAATCGACGATTTTCAGTTACAGGCCCTTGAATATGAGGCTCATTACCAGAGGATACGAAGCAAAAGTTAAACCTTTCAGAGTTCAGGAAGGCACTAAACTTTGTGTTCATAATATGGATCTGGACCGTTGTGTATCCCACCAGGGCAATTAATTGTACTCGCTGATGTTTGTTTGTACTTTTTCTTGAGTCAAGAGATATTTGTAGCGTTGGCATCATAGATCGATGGTGTGGGTGTAAGTGATGTTGTGTTGGTAGGGAGGTAGGCCAGTGACTGCCAGTCTGTTGGGGTTGTGTGATGGTGACTGTGGGTTTCATTTGGTTCCTATCACTGCAGTATACACTTCTCCTTGGGCGCATGCCATCTTTCCCTTTAGAACAGAGCCTGGATGCAGTCTCCAGCCCTGTCCACTCAAATAATATTATGACGGCAATCTGGATTAAATGGCAGGTCAGTTACATAAAGACAACCCACAGCAAATAAGAGGTGCTCTTTTCCAGGCACATGCCATCCTCAGCCGATAAACAACATACCTGCTTCACTTCACTCACACTACAGTACTACTAGCGCACATGCTAAAATGAAATAATAACTTACTTTGCCTTTTGGGGATTAATGAGAGCCCTGCTGCTGCTCGCGTCATCGGTACACATGTTGCTTTCCTTTTTGAGAGGACTCAACTCATTAGATTGACTAGCGCTGCTGCAGCAGCGCAGTACGGTATGGTGGGCAAAAAGTGGAAACACTGGTCTAATCTGCATTGGTCCAGCTCGAGGGAAAACTGACGATTTAGTGCCAAGGAGGAACAGACAGGGCCGGGTCAATCCTAATATTGCTGTTTGTTAAACCGTGGCAGGGACCTCACCTGGGCAGTTGAAGGCAGGAGGCCGCGGCTCCAAATTTAAATATTTTACACACAAATCGAAATCTGGGTAGACCCGCCCCCCCTAAGAAATAAGTGCCGATGCTAAGCACCGGAAAGCACGGCACAAATTAAGCACTGAGCCAGACTACCAGCTTTGGCAATGTGTGTGTGTTGGACCTGGCCCTTTTTGGCAGGTTCACCCCGAAACTTTTTGCTTTTGCCTAGCCTGTGTCTGTAACCTGGTGTTGGTGATTTTAGGTCTCTGCGCACTTTTTCACTGTGGTCCAGTATAAAGTGCGTGCGCTGTCTGTGTGTGTGGTGAGAGTCACCTGCCCTCCCATAGGAATGCATGGGGAATATGTGTGACCATGGTAGTTTCTGATGTGTGGGGAGTGCAAGGTCGAGTTTGGTATGTGCGAACTCGTGAGATTAAATGCTGCGCAATGATATATGCGGCATGATTGTGTCTAGTGTGGAAGTGTCACTTCTAGAAGTTGGCATATTTGTGTAATTTGTGTCTGGCGTGTGATTGGCTGGAGCTGGCTGGTGAGCCTGGCACCAAGAGTCTGGAGGGGCCTGGCCCGGTGGTGAATGGAGTGATTAGCATGCTGATGTGAGGGAGGAGTGCACCTGGGTCCTGAATAGGGCTGGGCTTTCCCTCCACAATGCTGGCTCCACCCCCTGTGGTGCGTCTGATGTCCCTAGCCTGGCCAGTCAAAGGAGTTCCCTATAACCAGTTGCAGCTGGTTGTCACACTGCCTGCACCCTGCTAGACAAAGGATTTTACTGTATAAAAAGGGGCTGTGTCCCCTCACAAAATGTTCTTGTTTGTGACTTGAATCCTGCCAGGGGCGTGCTGCTGCTTGGGCCCAGCCCCTGGATGTCCTACCCCGTATGCTGGAGGATTTTCCTTAGGGGGAGCTGGGTTGCTGCATCTTTATTCTTCCAGGACTGCTGGGACTTCTTTTTGCTGGCTGTTAATGATGCCAGGACCTTGCAGCCCCCCAGCGCCTTATTTTGGCCAGGAAGCGCTGTTGATTTAATTTCTGTCAGGATTGAGAGTAGCGCAAGAGTACGCAAGCGCCACTAACCTTACTCTGAAGGCCAGCAGAGACGATAGACGATAGTCCTTCCAACTACGCTCCGCACAAACCCCTACAATGGAATATACCCACTGTTTGAGCCTGTACGAATAGGGGCCGGGAGGTAGATTGACATCGGGGAATGGCACGTCAAGTATCGTCTGGTCTTGATACCATGAGGTAACTGGTACAGGGACACTGCAGGCAGGGGACACAGAGAACAAAGGATTATTTCTGCAGCAAGACTTACAGGAACCCAGGATCCCCTCCCAGTTCTCTCTACTCACCAGTTTCTCCACCCCATGTATCCTTAAAGGAATTCTCAACAAAGAACCACAGTAATAGTTAAACCAGAAGTACAGAGGAGTTAACGTCACTCCGCTGTCTATCAGTTCGTAATCTCAAATGCTCCTTTGAATTACGAACTACCAAAACATGGAGACACCACGTTACTAGACCCACATCAGATAAAGTCAGTAGCCACTGACAACGAGCACAAATGTTTTCCCCGGAAATTAAACAAGAAATGGCGGCGGCTGAGATACCACTTTAAACAGAAAAGCTACCAAGGGGGTGAGCAGGGGTATTCTTGGCGTGTGACTCCCTTGCCCTGACTAAAATGGTGGTTTCTGCCTGGCTTTAGAGTCAGCCGTAGCCAACCAAAAATAGCCAGTTTGCATACAGCACGCCTGGCCCTCTTAGTTTACATTTTCATACTCTGAGTCTGCCAAAGACAATAGGTTTAAAAGAATAAAAACATGCATAAAAACTCTCAGACAAATGTGGTGTTCACTTTGGGTTTGGGGGCACTTTTCTGATGCATGCTGTACACATCCACCAACTAAGTAAAGGTCCCTCGAGCCAGATCCAAGCCCAATCTGTAGCACACTAAGCCTCATACATCTTCACAAACGCCCCTCAAAATAAGGATACCAAAGAATAATAAAAAGAGCAGATGCTCTTGAATAACAAGTATTCTTTTTGATACAACTGGAAAGGAACATTGGATAACTTGACTATACTTTTGTTATGGTATGAGCAAGAACACAGAAACAGAAACAGAAACATGTTAATGTTTGCAAGTCAAATCTAATGATATTTGCTTGGTTTCCTTGTCATACTTAAATATGCCAATGCTTAGGCTGATAGTCAATAATTATCAAGACTCTGAGTGGAACTCCTACATCTAGAAGGGTTGACTGCTGTTTTTGAGATTTATTTTACAATAGGCATCATTAACAAAACAGTCACCATCATATAGAGCCAAGAAGCCAAAAAGCAAATGATGGTAGAAATTTAGGAGTTGGGCAGTAGCTGTACCAGTTGTGGGATGGGAAAGTAAATGAGGACAGTAGTGGCTAAAATAGAAACAGGCAAACTCAGACCTATTCTTTTCTAGATAATACATTGTATGCAGGTCTGACAAGGAGCATGTTAAGGTCCAGTGGGTTACTATAGCATGATTGGTGTAGTCATTTTATAGCAGGATTATCACATCTTTAAACATGGATTACCATTTGCATAGTTCAATATTTGTTGACCATATGGCCAGTGCTTGATTTAGGGTTGGAGAGGGGCGTTATTGCTTTTCCTTTGAAAAAGCTTTTCCTCCCACCCTTTTGGGCAGCATTTAGAAATGATCTTTAAGCACAGTCCTTCGGATTATGAGGATGTAAGATCCATTCCCAAGTTAAGGATCAAGCAGGACTCAGTTGAATCTGAGAGTAATCAAGTTTAATCCATGATAGAGAGGCACATCCAAACAACAGTCTAGTCAGCGATAACAGTCATCACATTTTCAAAAAATACATTCTACAATCCAGGGCTGATTTGGAACACTAGATGATGTCACAAATAACACATCACTGACATATGCAAGGCATCAAGAATGCTACACACCTTCCCTCCTTGACACAAAACAATGAGAATGTAAAGATAAAAATAAGCCAAAGTATATAAAAATTAAAACAAAAAAAACATAGTCCTTCAACTAAGAAGGCTACCTGATAATCCTAAAATAGAATACACATACAAATCAAGTAATATAATCCTTCAAATGAGTAGGCTTCTTGACAACTCTAGAGGAGCAACGTGGAGATGAAGACTGATCCTTATGGATTGTGTTAGACAAAGATTCCCAAGAAGAATTTGACCCAGAGACAATACAAACCCTGTTCAAATTCCAGATTCTGTGATCTAGGGTTCTGACAGCATTTTTGAAAACCTTTACCACCTTTATAGGCTTGGAGTATTTTACTTTTGTCCCAGGAAGCTTTATAACAACCAAATCTCCAACATTTGCAGGAGTTACTTTAACAAAATTCTTTGAATCAAAGTATAACTTCCTATTCAAACAATTATTTTCTTCTTTCACATGCTACCCCATGTCTTTTCCATGTGAGTAAATCACACTACCATTAAGTGCAGGAATTTCAATACCCTCTTCAAAATTTCTCACCAAAGTTGGTTCTAAAAGAGTACAAGGCGATCTTCCTTTAAAGAGAATAAACGGAGACTTACCCGTAGAACAATGTGGAGTGAGCCTATAGTTCTCTACCTTTTTAAGTACTTGTTCTTTCCAATTAAGACCCGACCCTTTAGCCCATGAAATGGTTTCTATAAGTACCTTATTGAATTTTTCCACCATTCCATTGGTTTCTGGGTGATAAGGTGAGCATTTCTTATGCTTGATACCACGTTCTTTCAAGAAAGTCTCCATCTCCCTAGAAACCAGCTGAACCCCATTAACAGTAAGAATGGATTGAGGGTATCCTTCTCTTGCAAACAGAGTCTCAAGAAACTTCACAACACTACCTGTTTCAATGTTGGACGTAAAGTGTACCTCAGGCCACCTTGAAAATAAATCCAGCAAAACAAAAATGAAAATGTGTTGACCATTGGAATGAATGGGACCCAAGATATCAAAGGAAACTTCCTTCCAGGGTCCACTCGGAAGTTTTCTAATAACCATAGGTTGGACCCTCACCATTTTAGACTTTTCACTCATACTGCAAGTCACACAATCCCTAATCACTCTCTCAATATGCAAATCCATACCTGGCCACCAGTATGAAGAGCGAATTCTGTCTCTTTTGTTTTGGACATCCCTGAATGAGAATCATGAGCCAGATCAATAATAGTCTTACGTAACTCAGAAGGAGGTATAAGTCTAGTGCCACGGACCAAAAGATCATTACAAATTGCCAAATCACACCCCAGAATTTAGAACACTCAACAGTAGCCTGCCGTTTTGAATGCCAGCCCTTATGTAAAAGTGACATAACTTCCAAAAGAACCGGATCAGATGAAAGCTTAAGACGCCATTGAGACTCATCAATAACCTCCACAGAAACTGGGCAAACTAGAAAGTTATCCTCATCATCATCATCATCTTGAATGTCCTCTGAAACCTCCACCAATCTCGAAAGAGTGTCAGCCACACAATTGTCAACACCAGGAATGTATTTTATTTCAAAATCATATTCCTGGAAAGCAATCACCCATTTGGTTATTCTACTAGAAATCAAATCAATACCTTTTTGGAGAAAATCTCACACAATGGTTTGTGATCCGTTTTGATTATAAATTTGGTACCGCACAAGAACATTTGACATTTTCTTACAGCCCAAAATACAGCAAGCGCTTAACGTTCAATGACTGAATAGCGAGTTTCAGGATCCTTAAGACCACGTGAAGCAAACATTACAGTCTCCAGTACACCATCAGAATCTTGTTGAAGGACAGCACCAAGTCCTTTAAGGCTGGCATCAGTGGTAACCACAGAAATCCTCCCAGGATCAAAACCTCTCAGATAAACTCTGAGACACAATCAGCATTCCAATTGAAGTCAGACCCTTTCCTCAGGAGACCCCTCAAATTGACACAATCGTAAGCAAAACCCTGGAAAAATTTATTCTAATACTCAATCATTCCGAAGAATTTCATGAGTTCCTCCCTAGAAGAAGGAGGTGGCATACGAGAAATTGCCTTAGGTGCAATGCCATCTTTTAAAATAGTATGACCCAAATAATGAATCGAAGAAACTCCAAAATGACATTTATCAAGTTTAACAGTGAGATTAGCCTTTTCAAGTTTTCCCAACACCTCATGAAGAAAACACTCATGTTCCTCATCATCTTTAGCAAAAAGCAAGATATCGTCTTGATAGACGCACACACCCTTGCAGTCATCAAGTACTCTCTCCATGGCACGTTGAAAGACAGATGCCGCTGATACAAGCCCAAACGGCATTCTGACAAACCTATACGTCCAAAAAGGTGTAATGAAGGATGTATAATTTCGGGACGCTTATTGAAGTTCGATCTGAAGGTATGCAGATGCCAAATCCAGAGTGCTAAAGACTTTAGCTCCACCTAACATCGTTAACCAATTAGAAATATTGGGCTGTGGATACCGGTCAACAATCACACACTTATTAAGTTGCCTCAAATCAATACATAAGCGCAAAGACCCATTGGGTTTGCAAGCAGCAACCACAGGAGCAATCCAATCAGTACAAGTGACCTCCTCAATAATTCCTCTTTTCTTTAGTTTCTCTAATTCTTTAATCATTTCTTCTCTCAAGGCTAGTGGAACACCTCTAGCTTTACAAGTACAATGTTGAGAATTTTCTCGTATGGGAATTTCTAATTTGAAGTCTCTAAGGAAACCCAGTTCCTCTCTAAATACCCTTGGAAACTTCATTTTAATGCGATAGACCAAATTAGGATTGGAATCTGGCTGGACCGAATTAACTTGATCCTTAAGTTTTATAGGGTTTGGTGAAATAGGATCCAGCATAACATTGAGATCACCCCGATGGAACCAGCTAATAATACTGTCCCCTTTTTGTGAAACATAAATTTTCATTTGGGCAAAGCGTCCTTTATATTCAATAAGACATGTGAACAAACCAAGCAAAGGAATTGGCTCTCCACCATATGCTAAGGGACGAATATCAGGTTTTGAAAGATGAACTTTGCTAACTAATTTGTTCAAATAAAAACATTTAGATACTATGGTTATTTTGGCTCCTGAGTCAAACAGAACATCAGTGGACTCCCCTTCAATCAGAATAGTATCTACCTGACAAGATCTATTATCAGCAGTAGAAGTAACTTTGACTACTACCTGTCCACATACAAAGTCTTCATCTACCGACTCTTCATCTACAGATTTCACTAAAGAAGCAGGAATTTTAATTTTACAAAGAGACGAAAAATTTCTCTTTTTCTTACATTTTGAACACGTTACATTCAAAGCAGGACACTTTTTGTCGTTAGCATAATGTCCAACCTTATCACACCTAAAACATTTCGGTACAAAAGGCTTCTCTTTAACTTTACTCGGGTTTGAAATTTTTGAGTATTTTGTGTGTCTTCCTTAACCACTTGAACAGAAGTTTGCTTATCCTTTTTTAGAGTATCAACATATTTTAATGAATGTTCAACCCTCTTAGCAACTTGAACCCCCTCATCCAAAATCGGTTCATCTTTCATCCACAGTTCTTCTCGGACCTTTTCAATGTTACATCCAACCATGAACTGGTCTCTGATTCTTTCATCAAGAGAATTGTCGAATTTGCAAGAGGATGCAAATTTTCTTAATTGTGTGATGTACCTTTCAATAGTTTCCTCCTCATTTTGTAGTCTCTTTGCAAATTGATACCTCTCTAAGATGGTACTCACTTTGGGTAAGTAGTGCTTGTCCAACTTTTTCAAGGCGATTTCATATTCATTAACATATAGATTCATCATCGGCATGTTTTGCGAGTTTGTAATAGTGAATATTAAGGAATCGCTATTACAGACTCGCAGAACGGGATTCATGTAGAAATCGCAATATTTATTGCGATTTCTACAGCTTCCTTGTTTGCAATTAGCTAATTGCTAATCGCACATAAGGAATAACTCCCCATTCATTCCTATGAGCCTAAAGGCCCATAGGAATGAATGGGAAGACATATCAATGTGCGAATCGCTATTAGCGATTCGCATGTTGAGTTTGCGATTTCAAGGGTGCAGGGGTGTCCAAGGGACACCCTGTTGCACCCCTGAAATGATATTGGATGCTGGTGTTACGCACACACATGTCCCAAGGACATGTGTGTGTGTAACATACAACTTAGAAAAATGCACTTAAGTGCATTTTTCTAAGTTTCTGCTATTTACCACAAGTTTTGACTTCACGGTAAATAGCGGCCCAAAATTGTGAATTCGCAATTTTTAAATGTTTCATGAATTGCATTCAAGGAATCTCAAATAGAGATTCCTTAAATGCAATTCCTCGCAAATTTGCGAATTCTATAATTGTGATTTTTGCATTTAGGATGATGAATCCCAAATGCAAAAATTGTGCTCGCAAAGGGCCAGATTCTGAGAATCTGGCCCTTTGTGAGCCGATTTTACTTTGATGAATCTAGCTGTAAGTCCTCTCTCTTCCTCCGCACTAAGTTCTGGAAGATGATCAAAAACATCTTGGCCCTCAGATCCAAGACAGTGGAGGAGAAGATATGTTTTGCGTTCCGCACTTAAACTAACACCACACACCTTAGCATAGCGCTCAAAAACCTTTTTCCATTTCTTCCATTTAATAGGTGGTTCACCCAGAGAAGAAAGAAAAATGGAGCCGCTGTTACATTTTGCATAATTTCAAAGTGAGTTGACGTACCTGTAAGTAAAAGTAAGTTAAAGCATGTAAAAAAAAACAAATCACAAAGCGCATTAAAGTAAGAATGTTAAAAAAATAATGTAGGAGGAGTATTCCGCTTACTAGGAGGAAGATGGCAGCAGACCGTCCGGAGAGCCTTTTCTAAAGCCCATAAGGAATCCCCTCGAACATACCTCATTGTATCTTCCCTTGTCAAGCTCGATTCTGGCTGTGCATAATTTGAAGCACTTCATGGGTCGTGCGATAATCTTGACGATCACTTTGTAGGCACAGATTTAAAAGATCCCCTTTGACCGTGCCTACAGTCCTTACATTAACGGTCTGCGGCCCTTGAATTTATGTTTGCACACTCTGACACTTTGGAGTAACCGATTTTATATAACTGCCTTAGACCTTCATGTAATTTGATGAATTTCACTTCGGCCCTCTCATTGAATTGATACTTGGGGTTCGGATACAGAAACACTACGCCCTACAGTTTGTTGCCCAGCAGAGTTGAAATGGAACTGTAACTAAACTCTACTGTGCGCCCTGATGAAGGAATCCTTCACATTGGCACTTTTTCCGAAACGCGCGTCGGCGCTTTCCTCTGTCTGTTGGTCCTAAATGTGTTTACAGTTTTCTCTTTCGATGTATATGGTGATGGATGAATGTGTGTCTGCCTGAGAGTATGTATGGTTTGTGCAGATGATGTTTTATTGTTCTTGGTGCTGGGCTAATACTGCCAAAGAAAATGTATATTTATATAATTAAAAAATATATATTTTTATGTCTATGAAAAAATCTCTTTGAACAATTGAATGCTTTGTTAATAAGAAATATATGGAAATAAGATGATTTGATACCGGATAGCGTCTCTGTGGGCAATTATTATTATTTGAACGTTCCAGTCCTCCAGAGTATTGGGAACTTCCCGTTCATGTTCTGATTACTGGAGGAGTATTTAACACTATGTACTTAACCCTATTGTTAAATTTTGATACCAACAGAATATCAGATGGTAATACTTGTAACAAAGTGTGCGTGTCACGTTAAATTAAGTAAATGAAGTTAACAGATAACACGCTAAATTAAGTAAATTAAGTTAATACATAACCAGCAGTAGCAATGCTTTAAATGCAAAATGCGAAGTTATCAGTGTGCGTGTCACTGAGAGAGCACCACGCAAATCATTTGGATCTGTACAAGCAGGAGAAGTAAGTGTGCGTGTCACAGTCAAAATGCACAGTTATCAGTGTGCCTGTCTCTGAGAGAGTAACACGCAAAACCTTTGAAGCTGTACAAGCAGTAGAAGTTAGTGTGCGTGTCACTGTCAAAATGCGAAGTTGTCAGTGTGCGTGTCACTGAGAGAGCAACACGCAAATCCTTTGAATTTGTACACGTAGAAGAGATAAGTGTTCGTGGAACTGTCACAGAATAACACGCATAACTTGTAATAAACCAAAGCAGAAATGCGGGGCGTGTTTATAAA
This sequence comes from Lissotriton vulgaris, assembly GCF_964263255.1. Classification (NCBI taxonomy): domain Eukaryota; kingdom Metazoa; phylum Chordata; class Amphibia; order Caudata; family Salamandridae; genus Lissotriton; species Lissotriton vulgaris. Next base: position 1,652,470,971 of record NC_141694.1, read on the forward strand.
ATACTTCCAATTACCGATCTGACATATCGGAGAGTGCGAAGGAAATTGAGTAAAAGAACTACTAAAATGGCATCCACTTCGCGTATGCAGCATAATAGGACGTAATCACGTGAATTCACACAACGCGACACTCAATTGAAGCGCTGCAGGACACGAAGAAAGCTTGGGAGGGAGGGCGAGGGGTGAGAGAAAAGTAGACCAAAAATTGTTTGTGTGTGTAAAAGGCCGCTTTATTAGGAAACAGGTGCACATTACAAATACAAACCTTGGCAACGCCTTACAAAACTAAACCTCGTTAATAAATAAATAACTAACCACTCAGGCCCCCAAGCCCCACCCCTAACATATTTGGGCCCTCCCCACAATACATCAATAAACATTATAACATATTATACATTACGTCATCAATAAAACATTACGTCATCAATAAACATTTCGTCATAGATAAAACATATGTCATCATTAAAACTTTATTCGTCAAACCACAACTGAAATAACATTGGTCAGGCCCTCCGTAATCATCGACCCTGCCTGACCCTGCACTCCTGCAGATACCCCCTTTACAAAACTGAACGGTCAAACCACGACCAACATACCCCGGCCCCAGTCAAAGAAATACTCTATCAAAAATTCAACCAACAATCTGCCTAAAACCGTACTGATACACAAAAACACCGCACTGCACCTGCTCCTAGCGACAAATACAAGTACAAGAAAAACCCCTGCACACCTGTAACCCAGAAAAACAGCCTTTTGAAAAAGAAAAAATGAACAGGATCCCCAAAATGGAGCAGAAAAATGAGGGAGCGAGGGGGGAAAAAACTAAGGAAAAATAGGGAGGGAGGGTGGGACAAAAAAGCTAAAGCACCTAGCCACCAGGTCACCAAACCTAAAATGGTGGCGGTTAGCAGGAAAGGGGGAATTTATACTTGGGCTGGCTGGTCCTACTAGACCAGCCCAAAAACTAGAACATTCTGGCAACTTCTGGAAATAACCCCTCGCAGCCCTCCCAAACCGCCCGGGGGAGGAGACCTCCCGTCGGTCGGCTCCCTCCCCCAAGCCCCCCTTGGGAGGGAGGGCGAGGGGTGAGAGAAAAGTAGACCAAAAATTGTTTGTGTGTGTAAAAGGCCGCTTTATTAGGAAACAGGTGCACATTACAAATACAAACCTTGGCAACGCATTACAAAACTAAACCTCGCTAAATAAATAAATAACTAACCACTCAGGCCCCCAAGCCCCACCCCTAACATATTTGGGCCCTCCCCACAATACATCAATAAACATTATAACATATTATACATTACGTCATCAATAAAACATTACGTCATCAATAAACATTTCGTCATAGATAAAACATACGTCATCATTAAAACTTTATTCGTCAAACCACAACTGAAATAACATTGGTCAGGCCCTCCGTAATCATCGACACTGCCTGACCCTGCACTCCTGCAGATACCCCCTTTACAAAACTGAACGGTCAAACCACGACCAACATTTCTGCCCCCCAACACGCGAAGCGAAAAGAAAAAGGATAGGGGGATCAACGCTGCATAGCCAATGCCCGTGCTAACACCTCACGAAGCTCCAATAGATAAAGATCCATGCCCACCCGTGACAAATGTACTCCATCATCCCGAAAAAACTCAACTGACTCAAATTTAATGTCCCTGTGCGAGATCCTACTGAAACCAAGTCCCCTGCAGCAACGAGACACCTCTGAATTCACCTTCTTCCTGGCCCGATCAACAGCCCTGGGGTTCACAGCCCCTCTCCATGTCCTGCGCGGTATCAACTCCGTCCAAAAAACATGACACCCAGACCAAAGCTCCTTTATGAGGCCTAAATCCCGTTTCATAGCACGCAGTAAAACAACACCTTTCGTGGCACAAAGATCATTTTCTCCCAAATGAATAACCAAAATATCCGGGCATAAACCGCCCACCATGTTATTGTTCAAACAAGGGATTAACTCTCTCCAGAGCATCCCACCTTTACCCTTCCATACAACGTTAAACATTCGATCATTAAAACCAAGTTGTTCTCCAAAGTAGCTTCGTGCCGCCTGGACTCTGGCCCACTTTACGAAGGAATGCCCCACTATCCAGACCGTTACCACTGAGGAGCGAGGTCCAGCAACGGATCCTGAAAAAGAAAAGACAATTAGAAAACGTGACTAAGAGGAGGACGCCTGCGCTTCCTCTGCCGAGCTCCTCACATAGCGCTGGAAACAATTGGAAGACCAACGCCCCAACCGCATAATATCCCTCTCAGTCCAACCCCTGTGAAAGGCCTCAGTGGCCCTTTATCCGTTACATCCATCACTTCATCAGTGCCCACTGCAGTGTCTTTTACATAACGACCTTTGACCAGACGGCCATCACCAATGACCACATCAGTTTCACCACCGGTACCCACAGACACCATAACAGGTTTGGCCTGTGGGGCCGTTTGCTCACCTGGCAACAGAGAGACAGCTCTCGATGGCTCCGCCCGTGGCGCCGAGGACAATGCATCCGGTCTGCGAGGCGCCCTACCCGATGGGCCGTGCTCTCTTCTCCCTTGCAGTTGCCTCTGGACCACTGGAGCCTGTAAAACACTATGAGAAGCATGAGAGGGCACCCCCCCTCAGGATCCCGCAATTCACCTTCCTCAGGACTCTCTTCATCGTAGTCCAATACCACTGAATCCACACTGGTATGCATCAAGTCACCACGGGTCTTACCCAACCCGGTATCAACAACTGTACATTTAAAAGATTTTGAAACTCCAGGGGGGGGAGCAGACTGTACGCGCCTGTACCTCCCTGCGCGTTGACTCTGTTGCTCCATAGCCGCTGGCAAGGCCTGCCACCTATACCTGCTACTCGTTGGGGCCAGCGGGGTCACGCCAGACCCTCGTGTGCTGGCCTCGTCGGGCTCCCTCGGTGGAACAGAGAGGGCCGCGCTAGGCACTCTCCTCACTTCCCCTTGGCGAAAAGGGACTGGACCGCGCCCTGCCAAGTCTGGAACTCCGCGCCTAACCTCTTCCTGCAAAGAAAAAGTTTGGACTGGTGTGCTAGGGTTCCTACCATCGACAAACCAACCAGACACATTCACCCTCCAGTTAGAATCATCAGCCATTCTCCGACCTCTCTCTAAAGAATGACCACGTGCATCTGACCTCAAAGGTACTTCCCGCACCGGAGAACCACCTACAACCTCCTCGTCTCCACTGTGGTCCAAATTATCAGGTGCCAATGCCGAAGAAGAAGAATGCCTATAAGCTCTCGAGACTGACTCCTGGCCTGCTAACTCCTTCTGGAAACTACGCTGCGCAAGCCCCGCTGCGCCAAAATGTTCCCATCCAGGGGAACCACACATAAAATATGGACCCCCAGAGGCCCCAGATAAGTGAGGAGCTGTACTCCTGGGCCCTTGTATAGGCCCGCCGCTCACCTGGCCAAAACCTCTATCCGGACCCAACAAAGTGCCCTGGAAGTTTACCCCCGCCGCACTCAAGACCCCGGGAGCCTGGACCCTTCCCGGACCCATTCCTGAAGCACCAAAAGCCGCAGAACCGAAACCAAAAACTGGCTGACGAATCTGCAAAACCGATTGAAAAGACCCACCACTCATAAAAGGAACACCCCCACCTTCCGCCCTAAAATCCTCCACATGCCCCAGTGAAACACCCCCAGGACGCGGATCCTCCAAACCAGTCTTCGCACCACCAAACGAACCACTTTCGCCCATTTGGGCCCATTCGCCCTCACCTCTAGATCCACCACCCACAGAAACTACTTCACCAGCCGACGAGCCCGGCGTCGAAAACAATAACTGGCTCCCTACATTACCCCCAAAGTCACCCACCCCCGCATCAGCCTCTTGCCCAACGACCTGCAAACCAGAAGACAAACCAGCCCGAGGCCCACCTGCATTCACATCATGCCCCTCCCCCGCAAGAACATCATAAGGAATCCGTCCTGAAGGGGTTAACAAAATCCTTTGACCAGCCTCAGGGACAAACTGAGTCTCATTAACGACCAACATGGCGTCCTGGGCCCCGTGCTCAACCTGTTCCCGCTCCGAGTCCTGCAACACAAATTGAACCGAACCCCTACGCCACCCGCGCACAGAGGCACCGTCTGAAGACTGCCCCCGCCGCTCAAACAGCGGGTCCGAAGCAGAGCGTTTCTTGCTTCCTCCCCGGCCACTCCTGCCCCCTTTTTTCGCCCCTTGCCCCCGCCCTGCCATAACCGGAAACTCCCCCACTCCATGAACAACTCCCAACTGAAGCGCCGGAGCTTGGGAAGGCCCACCCCCCCCCCCCCCACACTATACGCCCCTTGAGCCTCCGGAGCCTCTGAAGTACCGGGCTCCCCCCGAACCATCCTTTGTGGGGCCGGCTTCCTAGACCGGGAGCGGCCCCTCTCGCTTACCTGACTCGGACGTCTCCTCTTCAGCGACGAACATGCCATCACCGCAGCCACCACACCGGCCGATGCCTGGCGTTGAGGCCTAGCCTGCCCACCTCCTGCGAGCAAATCCAAACGGCCGGCATCCGCCAACAGGCGCATCGCCTCAATGACTCGTGCGTCTTCCATTAATAAGCTCTAAGTACAATCGCAACTGGCAAAGAATGAAAAGAGTCTCACAAACACACAAAACACTCTCGCACAAAAAAGCGAAAGCACCTAGCCACCAGGTCACCAAACCTAAAATGGTGGCGGTTAGCGGGAAAGGGGGAATTTATACTTGGGCTGGCTGGTCCTACTAGACCATCCCAAAAACTAGAACATTCTGGCAACTTCTGGAAATAACCCCTCGCAGCCCTCCCAAACCGCCCGGGGGAGGAGACCTCCCGTCGGTCGGCTCCCTCCCCCAAGCCCCCCTTGCGGCTAAGGACTGTAAACGCTCGCGGCAGAGAAGAACGTTGCAAGGTAGGAATAGTTTCTTTTCAAAACTGGACAACACAGGAATTGGTCACGTGCAAAGATCCGAAATAAAACACCAAAACCACTGGATACTGCTAAAAAATAACACTTAGATCACAAGCTCCGTTTAAAAATAAATTTTTGCTTCAAAACAAAAACAAAGTCACAATCCAAGTGCCAATTCAAGCTCCAGTCAAAATCCAAATGCGAATTCAAGTTCAAGGTACCAACAGTGTGAAACACATGAGATCAAATAGGTACCAAGACGATTGGAAACTGATAAACATATGCCAGATGCAAACATATGTCAGGAGTTAAATTGAAGGTAACAATACAGCAGCTGGTGCAATCACAGCACAGAAACCAATAAAAGTAAGCAAATTGCCACGATACAGCCGCTGGTGCAATCACAACACTGAAATTCACTGGATGCCACAGAATATTAAGAAAGGAAGATCCTTTATTTTTAAAAGTCAGATAAATAAAAGGTAAAGTTCAAAGTAGATTGTGGAAACCAGTTAAAATGACAGCCGTTTTTGCAATCAAAGCACAGGCGAAGACCACAATAAGTCTAGTCTAACTGCCGCTGGTGCCATCTACACACAATAAAGTAAAGGTATATCACAGTACGATGATGTAGAAAGAGAGTGAAGAAACCAAACTAGTTGAGATAGTTGAGCCTCTCCTTTCCTCAGTTGCTGACTACGCCAACGCCGGTTTGGCTCTTGCTGAGAGCCTGATACAGCGGGAGGAAGGCGTGCGGGGCTGGAGTACAGGGCTGTAGCCCACACAAAGTTCCAGATCGATAACTACAAAGCGTGGCAGAGACAGCGCTAAATTATGCACCAACCCACATGGGTATTAATTTGCACAAAGATAAAGGATTGAAAACGCACCCACTGGGGTAATACATGACTACATTAACCAGGAGGCTGTGCATACAGCCATGCCCATCCAGGGCGGGAGGTAAGAACTTTAAATACTGCGTGAGCAAAGCGTTCTTTCTATCCTACTGCCAAACCACTGAAGAAAGGAGTCATTCCTGAAACGCGTCTGGCTGGTTATCTGTGAATGCCTAATCTGGTGTTGTGAATGCTGGCAAGTTACCGATCGTCATTAAATACATTGAACTTATCTGCTTCCTGTGGCTTCCCTTATGGTTGCTACCTGAACTGTGGAATTTATACAGCTTTGCACAGCCGGAAAGAGAAGCCCACTGCTACGCTGCAGGTCCGGTTTGGCTCTTGCTAAGAGCCTGACACAGCGGGAAGAAGGCGTGCGAGGCTGGCGTACAGGGCTGTAGCCCGCACAAAGTTCCAGATCGATAACTACAAAGCGTTGCAGAGACAGCGCTAAATTATGCACCAACCCACATGGGTATTAATTTGCACAAAGATAAAGGATTGAAAACGCACCCACTGGGGTAATACATGACTACATTAACCAGGAGGCTGAGCATAAAGCCACGCCCATCCAGGGCGGGAGGTTAGAACTTTAAATACTGCGTGAGCAACGCGTTCTTTCCATCCTACTGCCAAGCCACTGAAGAAAGGAGTCATTCCTGAAACGCGTCTGGCTGGTTATCTGTGGATGCCTAATCTGGTGTTGTGAATGCTGGCAAGTTACTGATCGTCATTAAATACATTGAACTTATCTGCTTCCTGTGGCTTCTTTTATGGGTGCTACCTGAACTGTGGAATTTATACGGCTTTGCACAGCCGGAAAGAGAAGCCCACTGCTACGTTGCGGGTTCGGTTTGGCTCTTGCTGAGAGCCTGACACAGCGGGAGGAAGGCGTGCGAGGCTGGCGTACAGGGCTGTAGCCCGCACAAAGTTCCAGATCGATAACTACAAAGCGTTGCAGAGACAGCGCTAAATTATGCACCAACCCACATGGGTATTAATTTGCACAAAGATAAAGGATTGAAAACGCACCCACTGGGGTAATACATGACTACATTAACCAGGAGGCTGAGCATAAAGCCACGCCCATCCAGGGCGGGAGGTTAGAACTTTAAATACTGCGTGAGCAACGCGTTCTTTCCATCCTACTGCCAAGCCACTGAAGAAAGGAGTCATTCCTGAAACGCGTCTGGCTGGTTATCTGTGGATGCCTAATCTGGTGTTGTGAATGCTGGCAAGTTACTGATCGTCATTAAATACATTGAACTTATCTGCTTCCTGTGGCTTCTTTTATGGGTGCTACCTGAACTGTGGAATTTATACGGCTTTGCACAGCCGGAAAGAGAAGCCCACTGCTACGTTGCGGGTTCGGTTTGGCTCTTGCTGAGAGCCTGACACAGCGGGAGGAAGGCGTGCGAGGCTGGAGTACAGGGCTGTAGCCCGCACAAAGTTCCAGATCGATAACTACAAAGCGTGGCAGAGACAGCGCTAAATTATGCACCAACCCACATGGGTATTAATTTGCACAAAGATAAAGGATTGAAAACGCACCCACTGGGGTAATACATGACTACATTAACCAGGAGGCTGAGCATAAAGCCACGCCCATCCAGGGCGGGAGGTTAGAACTTTAAATACTGCGTGAGCAACGCGTTCTTTCCATCCTACTGCCAAGCCACTGAAGAAAGGAGTCATTCCTGAAACGCGTCTGGCTGGTTATCTGTGGATGCCTAATCTGGTGTTGTGAATGCTGGCAAGTTACCGATCATCATTAACTACATTGAACTTATCGGCTTCCTGTGGCTTCTCTTATGGGTGCTACCTGAACTGTGGAATATGTATGCCGAAGTTTGGAGTGTTCCGGATATATATATTATAGTGAATAAAATGTAATGAAAAGAGAGTATTGTAATTAGCATATAGAAAAAAAGTCTCTAGCTTAGAGGTTAGCTTGTTTCATGTTTATTCTCTTTACCTGTCAGCCTTTCTGTCTGTATGTCTATCATTCTCACTAGGTCTGTCTTCCTATTGCATTCTCTCTTCGTCTCTCTGTCGATTTAGGTCTCTCTGCTTATGAGGTCTGCTAATGCTTGCCTCTTTCCATTCGCTGGCTCCATTGAATTAAATCACCCTTGCACCCGCACTTTTGGGTCGACCGAAATACAAAGTAACAAAGAGTCGACCCAAAAGTGCGGGTGCAAGGGTGATTTAATTCAATGGAGCCAGCGAATGGAAAGAGGCAAGCATTAGCAGACCTCATAAGCAGAGAGACCTAAATTGACAGAGAGACGAAGAGAGAATGCAATAGGAAGACAGACCTAGTGAGAATGATAGACATACAGACAGAAAGGCAGACAGGTAAAGAGAATAAACATGAAACAAGCTAACCTCTAAGCTAGAGACTTTTTTTCTATATGCTAATTACAATACTCTCTTTTCATTACATTTTATTCACTATAATATTGCATAGTTCTAAAGCGCACACATAGTCAAGATGTCGATGTAGCCATGTGCAAGGAGTAGTATATGACATACAAACATGAGAGAGAGCCATCTGTGAAACATAAGATAAAACTAGTGATCATGTTTAATGGGGGCTAACAGGGTTTCACCTAATGTTGTGCCATAACTCGACCTATAAAGAACCCTAACATTGACAATGACATGCTCCGCTCTATATACAACCCCAAGGCTGCGAGGTGTCCAGTGAGATGGAAGTAGTGGTCACACTGGGTGGCCTAAGTGAGCTGTGACAGGTGAGACTGACCCCTGCCACCCCCCTGGTCTTCGTGTCTCTCTTACCTCGGAAGTGCAGTAGGAAGGCGCTGCTGAATAGAATAAGCAGCTGGGCAAAAGTCCTCATTCCACTCGGGCGCTAACGGACAACCATCAGTCCGTGAGGTATGCTGGTCCCACCGTGATCCAAGAGCTCCACTCCACCCACCAGCACTCCAGCCACGAGCACCCCGACCACAGGCACCAACACCTCCGGACACCACTGCCCACCCAAGTCTCACGCATGAGGAAGTGAGTGAGTGAGGTCAGTCTCTGAGTCGGAAACACTCCCTCGCAAGCCACCCTGCCGGGAGGAACACCACCCTGGCCATGCTGTGGAAACCTCGCTTTAACCCACTCACACACCTAGACACCATTTCCTGAGCACACAATGCAAAGGCCTGGGACTGAGGAAGGAGGGAGAGACAGAGCGGGACAAAGCCAGAAGGGAGAAGTCAGCATGGGAAATGCAGAACTGGGAGGGGGAAAGTAGTGGAGGGAGGGAGGGCAGAGATAAGGAGGGAAGTGAGGATAGAAGAGGAAGGGGAACCGATGAGGGAACCATGAGAACTAAGAAGCAGATGGGCAAAGACGGTGGGAGAAAGAGTTAAAAGAAAGGGTGAGATAGAGATAGTTAGGGAAAAGAGGGGAGAAAAGGAAACAGATGAGCTACGACCAGGGCACAAGTCCTAAAACAAGAATAACAAGCTGATCATCAAGCAGGGATAGCTTATCGGCAACAGCTGCCCCCGAGCGTCGCATCGCGTGTTAACTGCGACTAACAAAAACAAGTAAATCGTAACCTGACCCATGAAGAATGCACCTGCCACACTCCCGCAGGTAAAACGCCATGGGAAAATGCCATGGGAGTGAACATTAGAAAAGAGGTAGGACATTCACCCGCCTTTAGCCATGTGCGTGATTTCATTATTGAAAGACACATGCAAAAGCCAACCAGACCCACACGAACAGTTACAAGAAGCTTCGTAGGTCAGCGCATGCGCGCTGCGCTAGGCTCGTCCTAAAAAGGAAAACATGTAAGTAGCACAAATGCACAGGGGGTCTCCAGGGGGAGGCCAAACAATATACTAATAAAGTGAAATTCAAACTGCTACCGGAGTTGAGACATGACCCAGAAGACTTAGAAGAGCTAGGAACCCAAGGAATCACCCAAGATAAGTATCCAGGAACCCCATGGAGGCTATATGCAGAGTGGAAACACACCTGCGTGCTCAATGCAAGTCATTGGGGAAGACGCCGTTGCAATTTTGGAGAATGACCCTTCCCAGAGGACCCTGAAGGAGCCCTGTGGAATATGTAAGGTTGGAGAGTCACACCACTCTTGGATACCCCATGAACCAGGATACCTACACCAGGGCACCCTGGTGCATAGGTGCAAAGTGAAATTGAAAACTGCCATAGACCACAAGCAGACCCTCAAGGATTTCATGATTTTACAGTTTGCCGCGAAAACTGCACATTTGTAAAAACACAGCGATCTTTACAAAAGTGCCTGTGAAATCGTCACTTTGTAAAAATGCTGCGATTTTTACAAAAGTGCCAAACACCTTAGTATTGTTCATTCTGTTATGTAGTTTCATCGCACAAGTGATTGGTTTCTGAGGGGCTGTGCTTTGCAAGAGGGTGCTTTGGCTGTGAGTGTGTCATTTTCTGTTGTTGCTTTTCCTTTTCTCTCCCTGGAACTCTGTTCATCGCTAATGGATTATACCCCATGCACTGTACTGGAAGCCACACCATGCACTAGAGCTTTGCTTAGCACTTCTGAGTTCCATAGTGTCTCGCACGTCTGGGAGCACCACGAGAAGTGTGCTCCACCTACGAGAATGTGGTGAACCCCGAAAAATCCACAGCTATGTGTGTGTTCGCAAACACTCTCGAGCCTTTGTCGCACTCGTTGCCCTTCCTAAACATACCGCTAGTTCAGGTAGTTGTAAATTGTTTAATGAAAGTGGAAAAGTGCCAGAATCCACCAGTCTTTTCAGAGGGTCCACCTGTAGGGATTTAAAAAGGTCCGTTATGATGATGGATTTTCATCTCTGTGTACAATCCATCGCTGCAAGATTGAATGTGAGCGGCCTGTGCTACTTGCAAGTTCCCCAGGAGTAAGCCTGTCTGTGTTGAGAATCCAATAATTGAGTAAAACACGCAAATAGATATATACTTATTCAAGCATGGTTTGGCTTTTATTTTCTAAGAGGTGGCCCCACTGTGCTTCAATGTTGCACATGCTCAGTGCTCCTGATGTGATGAAACCATTCTCAGGAGTAGTGCCACACTGTGTGAGACTCCACCGCCAACCTTTCTGCATGGAGCTTATTTTCTTTTGGGTTTTTATTTCCTAATCCTCCTCGCATGGGATGTAGTCGCATGTTCTTGGAAGCTGGAGATGGTGTGACAGGCCTGTGCAAGATTTCACAGCATATTTAGATATCGCTGGATGTGCAGGGGTTCGTCAGTGGGGGAACCTCCTGTGCAACACTATGAATCAAATGGTATGATGCTTGATGATGAGACAAATGGCACAAAACATGTAGAATGACCTGTGCCATCAAATAGCCCTCGTTCATTTAGAAAGCCAATGTGGGAACATTTTATTAGAGAAGCTTGGTCTTTTGTGGCCACCAATGCTCTTACACAGGACCAGAAGGTGTTGCCTTTCCATATAAGCAAATCAGCACTCTCCAGCAAAACGTGGAGAGGGGGCGAAGTTACGTTCCTTTTGAGGTCGATTATGAGCCACAGCCGAGGTCATACTGGAACCTCGACGAGCTTTGCTCTCATTTGACTGCGGCCTCTCCCTGTCTAGACTACCGGTATGTTATGTAAAGGCCAGAGCTGCCGACTGTGGAGCCGGGGAGGCAGGTTAGTATCTCGACGCCGGCTCATCATCCTGTGATTCTGGGCAAATCACTTAATCTCCCTATGCCTATAACCAATGCATGTGTTTGTGTTGTAATTGTGTAGTGTGACTGGTGCGCATGTGAAGCGCTTTAATTCCTTTCGGTCAAGTTGGAGCTATAATTAAAAAAACTACAGAAGGAGTTTAAAACTAAAAAAAAAAGTCTTAACATAAGGAAAGACAAATAGATACCCACTTACTTGCTGATTTGTACAGAGTGAAACGAGAAAATCTGGATAAAATCTTGGCTTCCATGCTGAAATTGTGTGATCTTAGGCAAATATTTAATTTCACTAAGGTAGGTTCTGGAATGCCATTTCCTATGGGATGCTACCAGGCCATCTTTGATGGGCGTCTCAGAATGTATACTAAAGCAAATGGAGTATTGCATTTCCAAGGAATAACAGCCTTCCCCTGTGGGGGCTGCTTCCTCTGTTCCATATCCCAGGTTACCTATTTCAAAGCGGAATACTCTGCTAAAACAGTTTCCTCTGATTTAAGGCTGAAAATGAATGATTATGAGTGAAATAAAGTGGCTAAAAAATGCTGCTAAATTTCCATATTTGTGCCGCTAAATTTCCATATTTGTGCCGCTAAATTTGCGAATCCATGACGCCATATCCTGGGGGGTCTGCAATGGAGGACTTCAGTGAAGATGCTGTGCCGCTGGCGAAGAAGGTGAAAGAGTCCGGTGGAATCCAAGAGTGGATTCTTGAATAGGAGTACCTGCAAGCAGAGGGGACAGGATCTATGCCACTTTGGACCCTGTCTGAGTGGCATAGACAGGGTCTAAGCCACTCAGGAGTCACGAAAAAGACCAATGACCACCGTTGACGGAAGGTGCAGGAGGGTTGACAGCGACCTTGTCACTTCAGCTGTGAGGAGCAGGCAATGTTGTGGAAGACCAGGAGCTGTTCACAAGCTGTCCCATGTTGGAAGTCGAGAACCAGGGGGGTCAGTGTCTGGCGGAAGCACCAACAAGCCTTGGCAGCAGGAACAGGTGTGGAAAAAAATAAGGTGCAGTGTCTGGACCGGCAAGGTCCAAAGGACTCACCAAGTGCAGGAGAGTCAGAGCAGGCCTTGAGCAAGCAGGGCAGCCCACTGGAGCCAAAGAAGACCCTCAAGAAGACCTACAGGCCGAAGGCACAGGAGTTGCAAGAGGACCTCAAGCAGCTCACCAAAGATGCAGGCCAACAGTGCAGAGGATGTAGTGAGGACAAAGATCTTTGCAGGAACAGATGCTGGAAGCTGGAGCTTTTTGGAGCCTGACTATCTCTAGAGAAGAGAGGCAGCAAGCCTTGGCAACTGCAAGTCAATGCGTTGCATAGAGTGCTGTTCCAACGGTTTTGATGAGGGATGCTGCCCTCAAACTCGGTGAGAAGACTGTGCAGGCCTCAAAAGAGTTTCAGAACCACCACCTGTGTTGCTGGGCCTTTTGAAGTCCAGAGCAGACCGGTCAGCTTAGTTGCGGTGCCTGCAGATGCAAGGAGTGACTCCTTTACTCCAAGGCAGAATCCTTCAGTGTGTTTGATGCCCACAGGCCTGGATTAGAACCGTGATGAAGCACAGGCACAGATGATGCAGAAGACTGGCAGGACAACGAGACCAGGAGCAGCAGGAGTCTTTCCAGAAGCATTCCTGTTTCCCAAATCGAAGTCCAACGAAGCCCAAAATGCCCTGATGGTAGAAGTGGTTTCGGACCTGAAACTTGTCCCATGACAAATCTGAAGAGCCCCCAAAATTTAAGCCCTTAAGTTCCCTAAGGAAATGGTTTGAAAGATTCAGGGGTCCCTCCCAGAGGAGGGGCTGGACAGAGGGGAGGATACTCCCATGTCCTTTGTCCAGTTTTTCACCAGAGCAGGAGCCAACGGCTCCCTGGGCTGGTTTCAATTGGAGTATGCAAGCAGTCAGATGGCACGGATATGTGCCCCCACCCCAGCCAATACACTAAGTCCTGTCTGTGATGTGGTCACACCTCCCTGTGACAAGAAGCCTATTGGTCTACCTTCCCCTGTTTGAGCTCAGCTCAGCAGCAGGAGGGTAGAATCATGTCTGAGTTTGCTGTTAGACCCTGAAAAGCTGGTACCGGGAATACATCCAACACTGGAATCGGTGTAAGATTTCAACATGTTTGATACCAAACATGACTGGTTTCGGTGCAGCCAGTATATAGTTAGACATCTCAAAATTCAAATTCAAATTTCAAAATATTATATTTAGGCAGCCAAGTCTATCAAAGTGCAAAAGTGCCAGCTAGCATTAAAATAATGGTCAGAACCTCATTTTCTTTTACAGTAATGTTAAGGATTGGACAGAAAGGCTTTAAATCTTCAAGTGGGCTCCATCAATGGTGGTACTGTTACTAAATAAAATACATTTCGATAAACTTTTGAGCTTATTAAAATAGTCTTTGGTTAAAATGACACTGTGATATATCAAAAATGCAAAAATACAAAATGTTAAAAATCTTCAACATTGATCCTAATGCAAGCTTGCAGTTTCTGTCTGGACTACTTGATAAAAACAACTATAAAAGGCAATAATATATTTCTATGTGGGGTTTAATGTTGGGACTGCAGGACTTCGGGTGCAACCTCTTCTTTTTTTTTGTACTGGTGGATTATTTGTTAGTCGCTTATCTGTATTCTCCAGGAATTTTACAAGTTTAGAATTTGCGGCTGTGCACTGTTGTGATAAGTAACTTGATGTCCACAATATGTATAAAATGGCTGACCGCACTTACAAAGCCTGGAGAATCGACTCCTGAGTTTGCAGGGCACCCTCACACTTAGAACCAAGCACCCTGCCTTTAGGATTGAATGGCCATTCTTAGGAGTGACTGATAGGTTTTAAATGCAGTGACCTCAGATATAAGGAAACGTATATCTTTTGTGTGCTAGCACCAGTTCACACTGGCTGCAATGGCAGGCCTGTAGTCACAGTTTGAGTGGTCTCTCATTATTGGAATGAAACCACAAGACCTGGAACTGCCATTTTGAGTCCACAAAACTCTAGTAATTTCTGAATGCAAGACCTTTCAAGCTCAACAGTGAAATGGCTTGAAAATCAAGCTGAAAGAAACAGGAAACTAAAAGTACACAAATAACACTCTCTTCTATTTTCCTATATGGCTTTGAGTACCTCGGATTTTTTATGTAATCACCAGGGGCTGAGGGGCGTTGCCCAACTGCTTCTTTGCAGTGCGAGAAGCAGAAACATAAAATGGTAAAACTACCATTTTATGTTTCTGCTTCTCGCACTGTGAGAAAGCAGAAGTGCCTGGTTGGCGGAGGTTGGGTGGGCGGTCCGGTTTGAGGGCGGGGGGGGGGGTGAGTGGCTTGCCCACTGTTGTGGCCCTGACGTTTGGTCCGCCCTCTGGGGCCGACCAAACCATTCATGCGTACTCTCCCTTTTTCTGTATGTAGGCTGATGCATGCAGCCTACATAGAGAAAATGGCCTCCACACCATTCTCACCGTTCACACCGATCACAACACTGCCATTGCAGCGTTGTGATTGGCTTGGGGAGGGGAGGTAGGGAGCCTGCTTCCTGGCACTGGACCTGGCTAGGAGCAGCAGGAGCTGAGGCAGCGGCGTGTGACCTGGGGAAGGTATGTTTTTTAATTGTAAATAATTACCGTCCCGCTCGCCCGCGACTGCCAGTACCTTCTAAAGGGATCCAATGACTAAAACAGATTGTTGGCCTTGCAACTACGCCATGTAAAACTGGCCTGTAAAAATCATGCTGACAGATTTGAAAATGTGGAAGTGTGTGACCGTGGGCAGAAAGTCTCCTCTATTTTCTATTGATGTAAGTTCTTTGTGCTCTAAGCATTAAAGCCTTGGAACCTGGAAGCTGCCACGTTTGCGTCTCCATCTTCAGCACGTTCTTCAGCAGCCCAGAGGTCCACCATGCTCCATACCCGGTTACAGTGCGGGCTTCGTTCGCTGACTTAAAAGTCAGCCTCCCCTTAGGGATTGATTATGTCCCGGTTCTGAGCAAGGCTGATGGCACGGCGGCTACCCAAACCCTGGTCTTCAGTGCGCAAGCTACGGATGAAGCTTATTTCTCCTTTGATTTTGGTGATGCTCCCCTTTGGTTAATGTCAGTGGAGAAGTGACCCTGAACGCGGTTGGAGCCTCCGTCTATCACCAGTGCAAACAAGGTACATTGTTGGTAATCTTCTGTGCTTATGTCGATCTGCTGAATGTTTTGATTTGTTTAAAAATAAGCCAGTTTAAAACTTTGCATAATTTTGCTAATGTGTTCAGATAGCATTTTGTGCACCTGCTTCAAGGTGTGAAGTGCCCCAGGCCCTTGTGAAGCTTGCTTGGCCTTGTAGCGCTATATACCTGCCCACCCGCTTCTAGCTGTGAAGTGCCTCACGCCCCTGTGAGTGGATGGCATCAGGGCCTGAATCGTTGACGTGCGCAGGCTGCACTCATGAAACCCTTTCCATGCTTTCCTCTGCCTCAAAACAAGCACACACATTTAACTCAGAGTTTCTCTATACTGCTTCCCCCCCCAGCCATAAGCGGTCGAATCCCTCGGGCGGATGATACCGGGTTATGTCGCTTCTGGGGCCGACTGACGACGGGCCCCCGGCCGGAAGTGCATGTGGTCTGTCCTCGGTCCTCAGACATCGGCACATAGAGACCCCGACATCATTTAGACTAGTAGCTGCGCACTGATCACGTCATTATATTTTATAATCAGTATAGTACTATCTCCGTTATTCTTCACACCTAGTAAATAACATTTCCTGTTTTATAAACAGCTGCCTTTTTCTTTGCCGATGGGTTTGTTTCAACAAAGGTAGTGCTAGATTTGCAGTGAGAGCAGAACCACAGCACTGCGTTAGATAAGAAGAGGCAGCGTCTCTTCTGCCTTTGTCAGGCTTGTTGATTGTGTCACCAGGGCCCTTTGTTGGTGTTGTTGATTGTGCCACCAGGGCCCCTTTGTCCCTCTGATGAAAGCCTGTCCCGTCACTGTGCCAGCATTTTACAGCTCCTAGAAACAGCCCTTTGGCATCTTTTGGGAGCTGTGCCGCTCCGAGGGCGTGGGTGCTGACTCAGAGGCAGTGGGGTTCTTGGAAGTCTCAAGAGAGTGCTTGACAGTGGCACAGATCCTGTTGACTGCTATATGAGCATGGGGCCCGTAGGCACGCTTCTGTGTCTACTGTGGGTGGTTTAGGCCTCGTCGAGTGCCACGAGGTAAATATAACAACATTGGTGTTCAGTACACGGAATGGACCCCGAGACTTGGGTTTGTCGCTCCGAGTGAAAACATAGTGCAAAAACAATGGTTCGGTTGGGAGATAAGTCAAGTTCTTAGTGAAACTCAATTGTAGGCAGTACAATCAATGTATTGCACAATATTATTTTAGAGATACTTTTTCAAACGGAAACAAATTCGTTTTTAGGGAGGAAAAAAGGGAGAAAAGGAACACACACACCAATTTTTTGATTTTCCAAGAATTTTTCTTATTTTTGAAAATCAGACATTGATTTATCTTTAGTAAAAAGGGTTGTCCAGAACATAATTAGCATAAGTATATCAATAGCAGATATGTGCTCAGGTGAATAATGGTGACAAGTGATGATTTGACTCTGTGGTGACACAATAATACATAAAACCAGTAGATCAGTCCAAAATTCAAAGTCAGTTATTTCAACAAATACATATGTTTTCTCCTTTTATCGTTGAAACTTGGTAAGGACTGGTTGGTAACACAACCCCGACGTTTCGACCCTATCAGGTGGTGCTTCCTTTATTGCAACCGTATCGGGTCTTCATCTGGACTAACAAAGGGAGGTGGACAACCTGATGGTTTTAAAGGTTTCCTGCTTCTATCACTGTATGAGCGGGGGGGGGGGTTGGTGTCAGCCAACACCATCAACGACCGAAGTTGATGCCAGATCGTGAAGGAGACAGACATTCGCAGCTTCAATCTTGAGTGATCGCTTCTGCGGCACTTAACCCCTACCTTCCTTATTTCTCCACCGGCTGGTGGAGAAATTCCAAGCATTCACTGCAGAAGATACCAAGATCAATTCTTCGGTCGTTGATGGTGTCGACTGACACCAAACCCACCCCCCCTGCTCATACAGTGATAGAAGCAGGAAACCTTCAAAACATCAGGTTGTCCACCTCCCTTTGTTAGTTCAGATGAAGACCCGATACGGTTGCGATAAAGAAAGTACCAGCTGATAGGGTCGAAACGTCGGCGTTGTGTTACCAATCAGTCCTTACCAAGTTTCAACGATAAAAGGAGAAAACATATGTACTTGTTGAAACAACTGACTTTGAATTTTGGACTGATTTACTGGTTTTATGTATTATTGTGTCACCACACAGTCAAATCATCACTTGTCACCATTATTCACCTGAGCACGTATCTGCTATTGATACGTGCTCAGGTGAATATGGTGAATATGAACATGAGCTTATGCTAATTATGTTCTGGACAACCCTTTTTCACTAAAGATAAATCAATGTCTGGTTTTCAAAAATATGAAAAATTCTTGGAAAATCAAAAAATTGGTGTGTGTGTTCCTTTTCTCCCTTTTTCCTCCCTAAAAACGAATTTGTTTCCGTTTGAAAAAGTATCTATAAAATAATACATTGATAGTACTGCCTACAATTGAGTTTCACTAAGAAATTGATTTATCTCCCAACAGAACCATTGTTTTTGCACAATACTTGGAACCCAGGTTCTGAGGGTCACTGGGCCACCCCATTATATTTAATGCGAGTGAAAACATAAGCCACGCTCCGAAATGGATATTTCGTGGAGGTTTGCCAGGCATTACATCTTGTGTTTATTATTGTCTGCGCCTCTCCTACGCTGCACATGCCGTTGTCACTCCAAACGTAGTAATAGTCTCCCTTCAAAGTGTCTGCTCAGTGCATCGCTTGTCTACCTTGAGTGAGCTCAAGCTTAACTTTCGACGGAGAGCTTCCTCCTTCCCAAGCGCCTACCGAAGCACCCAAGTTCCAGTCCATACAGCATTTTTGATTGGCGCCATTTCATGTCCTTGATGGTACTTAAGGCAGTGCTTGATAGAAACACATTTTACCACTGTATGATGAAAGCAAGCTTGTTGCGGTAGAAATGTGTGGCAAGAAGGTTTGTGTCCATTTATTCTGTGCCATTTTGTTGTAGTATCAGATATCGGTCTCTTTTTGCCTGCCCATTCATCAGTTTTTCTGTGTGCCGGCCCACCTATTGTTTTTTCATGTTGCCCAAAAATCAAAAATGTCACCCATTGCTGGTTGCTTTTTACCAAATCCTTGCTGTTGGCAGGAGGGAGGGTGGTGGATTGGTGGGGGTCTGTAAGGAGTGGCAATTAATTACTCAGAGCTTTATGTTCCATTGTGGTTGGTGGTGGCAATGCCTCTTTGTCCTCCTTGCTTTGCCACAAAACTTTGCTAGCTTTTTAAACAAGATAAGCCGCCTTGCATTCCAAAAAGTAGCTAACAGTGTAGCTGTTTAGCCACCTAGCAAGCAATCCTCCGAGTGACTGTCACACAAACCACACATGGGGCAGTTACGCACAGGCACAATATGCCCCCCACATCAGCATAGGCAAAGATTGACCTCTATAGCAATTTCTTAAATGAAAAATAATTAAATCGTATTGCTTTATTAACCTTCCTGCTTCCTCAAGTTTGCTTGGAAATGCACCATTTGTCCACTCTTTTTTCAAAATTTTCTCTCGGGGAGAACCCCCCAAAACTTCTGTAGGTTGTGCAGGCTTGCTCGCTACGCTCCCTTGCCGTCGTGCAGTACAACAATACTTTTACACCACACCACTTTCAAATATCACCAGCCACCAATGGTAATCACATTAGGACGAGCTTATGAGGAAGTTGGGATATTTCCCATGAATTGGTGTTCCAGGAAAGTTGGAAAGATTTAGATACCGTCAGTTGTATGTCAAAAAGAGGTACAGTGCTGTAAAGATAGCTGTTGGTTTCCCTACATGGCCGTCAATCTGTGGGTGAATTCCCCCATTTTAAAGTTATGCAAATCAGTGGTACTTTTTATTCACTTGAAAAGAATGGGAAACTGAATGGTTACTACATGAATTCAAGCATTTGACCTTCAAGTTGCCTACAGGCCTGCTCAGTATCCAAATTAATGAGCTAACTTAACTTCCACTGACGGCCTCCCTTGTAAGATTCTGAATATGTAGGATGTAGTGACCATTGCACAGGTGCCAGATTCAAGATGCTGCTCTTCTCCACTGCACCCCTCTCAGTTCTTCTTTTTGAGGGCTCTGGCAGCCTCTACTGAACTTTAAATTTCATTTTAAATAGACAAGACCTTGAGGCCAGGTGACATCCACTCGCTCTTGCACAGAGAGCCATGACATCTCTATTAGAAAAGGCAAACTTCACCAGCTTGGAATGCAACCTCCAGAGATGTGGCTTCAGGAAACTCCAGAAATACCTGAAGGTGCAGCAGAATTATAATTTAGATCTATCTTTCCATCACTCTACACAATTTGAAATCTTCTGAAATTTTCTTTTTCAATGAGAGATTGTGGTTTTACCAGAAACCCAGATGTTTAACATTAAGAGCATCAATCCATTCTTCAATTGGTTCAATTGTGAAGACCTAATTAGAGCGCAAGTCTTATGAAATTTAAACTAGTGCAGTTGTTTCGATAGAGTGCACAGTTTATGCCACTGCCTATCAGAAACCAATGCAGAATTAATCTGTGTAGTTGATTTGCAATCGTAACGCTTGGGACTATGTGGTGGTTGCGGCGTTTACATTTAAAACTCATATCTGCACTGTGCCCCTTGGATAAAACCTAGGCCTAGATATAGAAGTGAGAAATCAAAAGACACACAGTTGATGGACGGTATGCAGGACAAATCAAAACGTTCACCCCCAGTCAAGAGATTTGGGTTAAATCCATCATCCTTTCACTCACTATGCCACCCCAGTTTAGACCTGGCCATATGCAAATCAGTCTTGGCCCTGTGCTTCATGGTAACAGTCCAGCCCAAACTGCTAAGCCAGGTCCTCCCTGGACAGAAACGGGCATCCTAGGACCGTTTTGGGGTTTTACCCCTCATTAGCCAGGATAGCTTGAATCCAGTGGCACTGTTAGCCCGGGACCCATGTCTGGGCATACCCGGCGCACTTGGGGCGAGAAAGCAAAAGACACACAGTTGATGGACGGAATGCAGAACAAATCAAAACATTCACCCGCAGTCAAGACATGTGGGTTAAATCCATCATTCTTCTGCTCACCATGCCATCCCAGTTTAGACCTGGCCATATGCAAATCAGTCTTGACCCTGTGCCTCATGGGAACAGTCCAGACAGACCTGGCATGGCAGTTCGGGCTGGATTGTTCCCACAAGGAACAGGGTCAAGACTGAATTGCATATGGCTGGGTGCAAACTGGGGTGGGTGGTTACCAAAAGAATGATGGATTAAACCCAGATCCTTGTGACTGGGGGTGAATGTTTACATTGTCCAGCATTCCGTCCTTCAATTGTTTCTTTTGCATATGTCACCCTAAGTGGGAAGGGTATGCCCAGACGTGGGTCCTGGGCTCACTCCACCACTGGAATCAAGTTAGCCTGGCTGATGACGGGTGATGCCCTGAAACCGGTCCCAGGATGCCTGTTTCCAGTCCAGGGATGACTTGGCTTTGCAGTTTAGGCTAGACTGTTCCCACAATGAACAGGGTCAAGGCAGATTTGCATATGGCTGGGTCCAAACTGAGGTGTTGTGGTGAGCAAAAGAATGATGGATTAAACCCAGATCCTTGTGACTGGGTGTGAATGTTTGCATTGTCCTGCATTCCGTCCATCAATTGTTTCTTTTAGATACAGGAGTGGGCAGAACTTGGGGAGTTTCACTCCATGTAATTCCACTGTGTTACATAAAAAGAGTTCCACCAATTAGCAGAAAATCTGCAGCTCACACTGCTCGTGCTGCAATTTTGCTGTGGTAGTGCTAGCATCACTGAAAAGCAATGCAAACTGAACCATGCGTTGTGCAAGAGCATGCAGCCATTCGAGTTGATTTTGCTGCGCTAAAGTAGAAAATCCACTCGAGAGGCAGCTAATCTACTCAAGCTGCAGAACTCAGACATCGACTACTCACAACATCCGGCGTTAGAAAATCGTGCTAGGGAACGCTAAATCGTACTCGCCAGCATGCATTTTCTGGAGCTTTGCATGAGAAAAATTCCACCACGCAGCGATTGGTGGAATTTGATAGGAATTCTGCGTTAAAGAGTAAAGTGGAGTGACCAAAATCCTACCAATTTCTTGGGCGGAATGAAATATTCTGCCCACTCCTATCTAGATATAAAACACATTAGAGAGGTTTTACCCTGACATCAAGTGTCCTGCTCCCTACAGTCAGGAGATGTGTCTGTGTTTATTTGGCCTATGTTTAGAACAATACGAGCTTGGGGCTAATCCATTAGTGTTCTGGGGCAACATTGTGTAAAGAACTGAAAGTTCACTCCAATCGTGTATGGTTTACAAATGAACTAAAACCTCTACTCTTATTTTCAGAAAACTAGCACAGACATGGATCCATTCTGCATGGTCCTGAGTCTCTCTACTATGCTACAGGTGCTCTGCTTGGCAATTCAAATTCAGCCTTCCATCCACTTGCCGTAAAATGTCCCATGAGGACCTGAGATGGTTCAGTTCCATAGGAAACTCTTAGCATAAAAACTTTAAAAAGTATCCACTTTATTCATCATATTTTAAACTCATTATGGTAATAACTCTTGCTTTATCATTTACCTAAAATTATGAAATCATCATTCCCTCTTAGACAAAATACTGTAACACACCCCTACATAGTTTAAAAATCTGTTACACACAAATTAACTGGAGCACCATCAGTTACGGCCCAGTACTTAATGCAGTATAGGACATGGCTGCACAGGTAACATCAGACACTTTCAGCTCGTCCAGCATTACCCTGCTATTCCTTGCACCATTGCACTTTAATTCTTTAACGGCAACTGTTTCTAAAAGTTTCACTTTGTGGGGAAAACGAGGGGAGGGCAAAGTAATTTTTATCTCATCCTGTATGGTGCTGCTAAACTTAAGCATTGTTGCACTTTTCACCAGAAATTATAAAAATGTAAAGTTGATTTTGTTGGAGATGGAGATCAGGGCCGTTATTAAGAACTGCTTGGAAAAGTGGTAACATACACTTATCTGAAAACTGGCCATCTTTGCTGTGCTCAGTGCTGTTTTGCTCATACTTACTACTAGAGTTGCCATTTTAGGTCAGCGCTATAGTTACTCAGTTGCTCAGTTCTGGCCTGGTACTTAATGCAGTCCGGGGCATGGACACGCAGGTAACATCAGACGCTCTCAGATTACTCTGCTTTATGCTGCTATTCTTTGCACTGTACTTTAATTCTTGAAAGGCAACTATTTTCAAAAGTTTCACTTTGTTGGGAATGAATGGGGAGGGCAGGACCGTTTTTATCTCATTTTGTATCGTACTGCTAAACTCACTCCACCCACAACCACCACACCCAGTGGCTCCTGATCCAAGCAGATAATGCCCAACTGGACCACCCTCACCTCTGATGACACCCTCAGGATCAAGAAAAGCATCCACTCCGGAGCCCCCTCGGATCACTGCCCACACCTCATATTAAACAGAGCCAGCGCCTCCATCGTACCCGAACTCTGCCCTACCATCAACTGCTCCATTGAGATCGCCACCTTCCCTGAAGACTGAAACCATGCAGAGATCAACCTTCCTGCTGAAGAAACCCTCTGTCGACCCGATGGACCTCAAGAACTACAGACCCATCTCTCTGCTCCCATTCCCAGCCAAAGTCATAGAGAAAGCCATCAAAGCCCAACTCTCTGAGTTCATCGAAACTAACTACATTCTGCACCTCTCAAAAGCAATCACAGCACCGAGACTGCTCTCTTTCGCAGTTACAGACGACACCCACACCCTCCTCGACCGAGGCGAAATGGCTGCCCTCATCAACCTGGACTTCTGAACCACCTTCGACACCGTCTCCCACCACACCCTCTGTGCAAGACAATACAATGCCAGAATCCGTGACAAAGCCCTGGGCTGGATCCACTCCTTTCTCACCAGCCGAACACAGAGTCAAACTTTCACCATTCAACTCAGAACGCACAGAGATCAGCTGTGGAGTGCCTTAGGGCTTCTTCCTGAGCCCCACCCTTTTTAACATCTACATGACCCACTTGCAGCCATCGTCAGAAGCCACGGACTGAACATCTTCTTCTACGCAGATGACACAAAGCTGATTCTCTACCTCGCAGAAGTCCCACAGCCGGCAAGAGCAACTTCCACAATGTGTTGAAGGCACCTGGATAAATGACAGCTGCCTGAAGCTTAAATCAGACAAGACCAAAGTCCTCATCCTGGGCTCCATCCCCTCCATCTGGAATGACTCCTAGTGGCCTGCAGCACTCGGAACCCCACTCACACCCTCAGACTGTGCACGAAAACTTGGCATCAGCTTGGACTCCTCGCTCTCAATGAACCACCAAATCAACGCCGTTATACTTAACGTGAAAAGGGTGGGCAATGGGTGTTTTGATGGGTGTTCCGTCACAACACCCATTGCTTTTGACGCTGCTTCATATTTACAAGTGTGGCATAAATATGGGACAGCGTCAAAATTGAGACCACGGAAAACCTGGTCTTACCCTGGTGAAACGAGGAGAAATACTTTATTTCTCCTTGTTTTTGCTGTTCTATGTGTGCTGCATTGTGCAGCACACATAGAAACAGCAAAATCCCATTGATTGTTTATGTACAGGAAGTTGTCCCTTCCCGCACATAAACATTCCTTTAAAAAAAATGACGAGTTGGAACTTCTATGTGTGCTGCATTCAGCAGCACACATAGAAGTTACAAAACACCATTGCTGATTGTTTATGTATATAAAGGTGTCCCTTACCCTACAATGCAGGCACCCTTGCACAATGGTGCAAGAGGGCCTACGTTGGCACTAGGCAGCTAAATTTAGAGCCAGTGTAGGGTGAAACACAGAGTTGCACCGTATTGCGTACATACAGTGCAGCCCTGCGTTTCAGACGTGGCGGAGCACTGCGTTAAGCCAAGAAGGCTAACGCCGCGCTCAGTCACTTCCTTTTGCATATGCCCCTTGCCTCTGCACCTCAGGCAATCACCAATGCTGTCGCCATTCAGCAAGGACCTCAAAGCCTGGCTCTTTGACTGAACCATAGATTCTCCCCAACCCCACCCCACTCAGCTCCATGAGACCCTTACGGGTGAGAACTCAGGCTTTATAAAAATTCTGATTGATTGGCTTAGGGTAGAATCTTGGGGTATTATAATGTTAGTGCTAGGTTTGAGGATTGGAGTTGCTGCCTGGAGGCTGGTGTTGCTAGCAAGACATTAAGTTGCTTTGACACCCTTACCTGCTGTCTTCCTTTCACATGGCGACGAGGACGGGATGTGAACCCACACGTCCAGAACACAATGGATTAGCTCCTTTTCCTCTGCCCACTATGCTACTTTTAAATGTTGTTTTGTTTATTTTTTTATACTGTTTCCTTTTTTTCAACTCCCCTGTCCAAGTTTTGTTTCATTCATGTTATCCCTGCATTATCTTTTTTCCGTATTTCTTTTTGTTTTTGTTTTTTTTGGTAGCTGACTTTTTCCGGTCTGTATTAGTCTCTTGTTCACTTATCTTCTGCTTTACTGGTATTTTTTTCCTCTGTCCTATATATTTTGTGGTACTCAAAGACTAAGAACAGAAATGTGGTACTCTACTGTCTACTGTGAAGATTGCAGGCCCAAGTAAGCTAGTATTATGAATTTTATTCTCCATGAATGTTTATTGAGAAGGCTTTGTTTATCTTGCTCATACTCTACCAGTTAACAAGAGAGTGGCCATTGTCATGGACCCCCCCACACCACCCCCAATGTTATGCTGTTTAATTAACTTGCACAGTATACCAGCATTTTCCATGGCAGTGCAGCATGGCTAGATAATATAAAGTCCTATTGCATTTGCCAACGATACGATATGTCTTTCAGTTACCATTATTCTACCCCTTCAATGTGTTTCAATAAGTCATAGTCATCATGATCATCATAGGCTATAGCTGTGTCCCTCTATTATGAAAACGTTTTGGTTTTGGTTGACTTCACTACTTGGCTTTGCCCCAAGTGATATTTTTGTTGGAAGATACTACAGTGCTATCCAAACTGTAGTGATGTATTGCAGTTGTATTTTTTGGATTAAAAAAAATGAAGGGGAGGCGTATCTGGCATCTAAAAAATGTATAATGTTTTTTTCTAGCCACACCAGCCACCAGTGCCACCGGCTCAAGTGCTAATGCAGGAGGAGGAGAGTCCGTTGGAGGGTGAGAAATGGCAGCAGGGATGGGCGTTGGTAAGTCACATTGCTTGCTGCTTATTGACAATTACTATTATACTCACTAGCTACAAGTGTGTCGTTGTGACTCATGACTAAGAAACCCCTCGCTTTTCCAGCTGCAGTGGTGGTTGAGTTACGGCCTCATCTACCTGCAACTCAGCAAAAGCTCACATAATGAACACTAAAAATTATGGCATGATGGCATTGGGAATGAATGGAAGGTTAATGGAAAGGGGCGACCATTCGGTCCCCCCGAACGTATGGCGGAGTACCACGATCCCCCCGGGAAGCCATCTTGGGCGGGAGGCGAGTCTCGGCTGGTATGCCCGAAGCGGCGTAGCCGGGGCGCGCCTTTTTCCCGCCCTGGAGTGGGCTGGCCTAGACACTGACGCGGCCGGCCACGCCCTTGGGGCAGGCAGGGGCGGGTTTACGCCCGCCCTGAAGACGGATAAAAGGAGCAACAAGCCAAGGAAGCATCCTCTTGTTCCTGTGCTCTGAAGCTGCACCACCTCGCTGCACGTGAGCTCGAGACGGAACGAAGAGCCAATTTTGAGCGTTGTAATCTTTCTTGTTTGTTTTGCAGATACTCTGTTGGAGAATGCCCAAGAAAGCGGGAAAGCGAATGACTACCGACCAGATGCTGCGTGTTCTTATGAAAGAGGTGACCGACCTAAAGAGGCGAATGGCGGATAAAGACGAGGAAGGGGGACCGAAACGTCCTTTGGCAGGAGCAGCTCCGGGGGGAAAAGGCAAGAGGCCCAGAAGGGGAGCAGCTGGGGGAGACATCCCGGTTCCCTGTACCCCACTCGAAGAACCAACTCCCGTGCCGGAAGAGGGGAATCCGATTCCCGTGGTGGTCACCCCCGTGTCCGGGGAGGATATGCCGCCCGAGCTGGCAGCACAATTAGCAGCGTGGTTGGGTAAAGGTAGCAAGGGCGCCACGGCTGACGACGCGCAGGTGTTGATGAAGCAACTGCGTGAAACAAGGGAAGCGGCGAAGGCACCATCGCCGGCTGCGGCAGTAGAGAAGCCACCTGGGACAGGTCCAGTCGCAGATACAGCTTCCGGTTCAGGTAAGCGGCCATGGCCGATTGCGAGGGATGAGTCTGCACCCTCACGAAGGGAAAAGTTGGGTCAACATGTCCCTCTGGCTATTAAAGAGAAGATATGGGCAGAGGAGTATATAAACATCTTCTCGTTGCTTACTGATCATTATGAGATGGAGCATGTTAAGAGCCAGAAGGAGCTCATGCATCCGAGTGTTTGGCGCGCAAAGATGGCCGCCTTTAAGGTAAATGAAAACATTGGCACTTGGGGCAGAGCGTGGGGGATTTTTACATCCATCATGGGTGAACGTAGGCCCGAATTGCTGTCCGAATTGCCGATTTATCAGTCACGGATCATGGGGTATGCTGTATCACACGAGGGCAATCAATGGTTCTGTTACGATAATATTTTCAGAAAAGCGAAAGAACATGATAAAAACTTAACTTGGGATTGTTATGATTCTGTGTCTTGGTCCAAAATGGAAGATACTGGTATGTTGAAGTTGCCATTGGTAGGGAGTAGCGTGGGTGAATCCTCCCGCCAATATGCTGGGACGCCCTTTCGATCAGGTACGAGTAACGACAACCACTCGAGGCCGATCGGCAACGCAGGTAAAAGGGGGATTTGTTGGAACTTTAACAGGGGTAAATGTACGAGGCACCAGGGGTCATGCAAATTTAGGCACGAATGTGGTGGGTGTGGGCAATCATCCCATCCTGAGTCCATGTGCAGAGCCAAAACGGGTGATAACGGGGGTAGAGGAGGCGCCAAACAGGTCTGATATAGTCCGAGGGGCGCCTTTACCTACTCCGATTGATACCATGGCAATGATTCCCTGGCTCAGCGAATACCCGGATCACGCTTCCGCTGGGGTGTTGCGGAACGGGTTTTCATATGGTTTCCGCATCCCAGTGGGGGAGTTTCAGGGTATAGCGAAATGTAAAAACCAAATATCGGTCTTGCAACATACGACCGTGGTACAGGAAAAGATCGGGAAAGAGGTTACTCGAGGTCGAGTCGCCGGTCCATTTAATGTGCCACCAGTTGCTAACTTTGTTTGTTCCCCTTTAAGGGTGGTCCCCAAGAAGGACCCGGGTGAGTTTCGGCTGATACATAATTTATCAGCCCCACGTGGTCTTTCCGTAAACGATGCGATAGACCCGGAAGTGTGTTCGGTGCGGTACGCATCCTTCGATGAGGCCGTAGCCATATTGAATCGCCTGGGGCCCGGTGCGCTGATGGCAAAATCTGATATCGAGTCAGCGTTCCGGTTGCTCCCGGTACATCCAGACGATCAGCGTCTCCTTGGTTTCATGTTTCAGGGTCACTATTACATGGATAGGTGTATGCCAATGGGGTGCTCTATATCTTGTGCCTATTTTGAAAAGTTCAGTTGTTTCCTGCAATGGGTCTTCACAAAGAAGACTGGGTTTCAACATGTTATGCATTATCTCGATGACTTTTTGTTTCTGGGGGCAGCCGGGGATCCGGAATGTGGACAGGCTTTGACTGAATTTTGTGTCTTGATGAATCAGTTTGGCGTGCCATTGGCACCAGGTAAGACTGTGGGTCCCTCGACTTGCCTCGAGTTTCTGGGGATCGAGCTTGACTCTGAAGAAGGTTGTTTTCGTTTACCAGGAGACAAAGTGTTAAGATTCAGGGCATGCCTGCAAACGTGTATAAGTGAGTCTAAGGTTAAGCTACATCAATTACAACAATTGGTGGGACAGTTGAATTTTGCCCTAAGAGTAATACCGATGGCCCGCCCCTTTTCCCGCTCGATCGCTCAAGCCATGGTCGGCCTGAAGGAGGGTCATCATCGCACAAGGCTCTCGGCAGAGGTTCGCCAGGACATGCGCATTTGGTTGGCATTTCTGGCGGATTTCAATGGTCGAATTGTCTGGAACAAACCGGCGGTGTCCTCTGAGGAGCTGGGGCTGTGGACAGATTCGGCAGGGAGCATTGGTTTTGGTGCCATATTCGGCACTCAGTGGTCGGCACAAAAATGGCCGTCATGGTGGCATGATAGTGGACTGACAAGTAACATTGCTTTTTTGGAACTTTTCCCCATTCTGGTGGCCCTGAGAACTTGGCCCGAGGGGTTCAGAGATCACTCTGTGGTATTCTGGTCTGATAACATGACCGTGGTTGAGTGTATCAATAGCCAGGCAGCACGATGCAAATGGATTCTGAGATTGCTCAAGGAAATTGTATTACTGTGTATGCAATTGAATGTGCTATTTAAGGCAAGACATGTGCCGGGGGTGATGAACCAGGCGGCTGATGCGCTTTCTCGTTTTCGTATGCAGGCCTTCTGGGGTTTTCTGCCCACAGCGGACCCGGTGGCGGCACCCTTTCCCGAAGCTCTCTGGTCTCTCGGTGCCCCGAACTTCGTAACCTCGTGGGAGAGAGTTTAGCACCCAGGACGAGGAAGGCATATGAAGGGGCGTTCCGTTCCTATTGGGCCTTTTTGGGGGCTGCTAGAGGGGAGCTTTGGGGCCAGGAGGAGTTGGTAGTGAAATTCCTGCTGTCTTTACATCAGGCAGGCAAATCAGTGGCTACGGCCCAGAGGCATCGGGCCGCCATTTCCTTTGTGGCTAGGGCTCATGGGATCCAGGACCCGACAGCGTCTTTCGTTGTGCAAAAAGCGCTACGTGGGTGGCAACGCCTTGAGGGTCGCAGAGTAGATGAAAGGCGCCCGATAGGTTTGGATAGGTTGGCCCTGTTATTATCCATACTCCCTGCAACGTGTTCATCCCTGTATGAAACAGTGTTATTCCGAGCCGCTTTTACGCTGGCATTCCATGGGGCTATGCGGGTAAGCAAACTAGTGGCAAGGAACAAGCAGGATGTGATGGGGGGACTGTGCCGAGAGCACGTTCAGGTCAGAGGGGGGACAATGACTGTCTCGTTTGTCAGGTCCAAGACCGATCAGGGTGCGATGGGTGATTGCATAATCATACAAAGGATTCCCGGGTCCTCCATGTG
This sequence comes from Lissotriton vulgaris, assembly GCF_964263255.1. NCBI lineage: Eukaryota > Metazoa > Chordata > Amphibia > Caudata > Salamandridae > Lissotriton > Lissotriton vulgaris. The sequence goes on from NC_141694.1 coordinate 1,652,500,923, forward strand.
CCCGGTGAGTTGTGTAGAGGAATATTTAGCACAAAGGGTGGCATCATGGGGGGGGACCTTGTTGAGACACGCTGACGCCACCCCACTGACGAGGTTTCAGTTTCAGCGGGTGCTTGCGATGTCGATTGCCGCTGCGGGCTTGAACCCGGGTGAGTTTGGGACCCATTCCTTTCCGATAGGGGCTGCTACAGAGGCTACAGCCAGGGGTCTGAATGTCGAACAAGTTAAACGTGTGGGGCGTTGGTCCTCCAATTGTTATAAAAGGTATGTGCGGTTGCACATGTTGTGAAGCTGTAATGATGTACTCACGCTTCTTGTTTTTGTTTGGTTTCAGTTGCGCAAGCCTACGAGGCGGGGCGGACTATGCAGTCGACCCAACACCGGGCCAGCGGTCAGACATCACCGGCTGTGAAAAAGGAGGTGTGGGTCGTGGGCCACTCATACGTGAGGCGTGCCGCGGACGTATTCAAAGCAGGTGACATGATTCACGTGGCTGGGGAATACGGGTACAGTGTGTCCTTCTACGGAAGGGGCGGACTCTGTATTGACCAGTTTCAATCATTTTTCGAGGGTTTGCTAGGGCGGACGAGGTCACCGCCGTCTATAGTCATAGTACATCTTGGGGGCAATGATTTGGTCACCACTGGTAGACGACTTCTTCTTGAGGCGATGCTTTCCACTGTAAGTTGGTTAGCGAGGAGAGTTCCAGGGTGCACAATTGCATGGTCCCATATGATCCCACGAAAAGTATGGCGGGGGGCTATTTCTGTTTCTGCTCTGAATCATTCAGTAAGAAAAATTAATAACAAAGTGAGTAGATTGTTCCGTTCCAATACACTGCATTCTATTTCGCATGGTTGTATTACTGGTGACAGTATGTATTTGGGGGATGGTGTTCATTTGTCCCGGGTGGGGAACGAGTTACTCATAGGAGACTTGATAGCTTGGCTAAAAACTTTAAGACATGACCTTTAGGTAGGAGTGTTGTGGGGGGTCCGGATAGCCGGTCAACTATCCGGCCTGTGGCGGTAAGGTCATGATCGGTGAGCACTAATTGGAAGATCCCTATGAGTGGGCGTCACCCATTACGGATGGGAGCGCTCGAGGGAGGTGGCCATTGGCCCCTCAACGGGGAGGCGGTCCCTTCTAAGGATGGGCCGCCGAAAGGAAAGGAAAGGCGGTCAAGGCCCCTTCCTGGGTAGGAGGGGCTACAGCCCCCTCCTGGAGAATTTCCCGGGGCCAGGACATCTGCGACGGCAGATATGGTAAGTTGTGTGGGGTTTGGGGGGGGGGGTCTACGCTACCTTCTAGATACCTCACACGAGTCCTCGGACGACCTTTAAGTGGCGTCGAGTTTATTGGGGCCCCCGTCAAGTCAAGGGAAATTGGTAGTTGCACTCGAGGTACACCTCTGTGCGGTCGCCCCTCACAAGTGAGGGGGATATTTCTGGTTTAGGGATCTTGACACCGGTTACGACCTTGCCGTTGGCCCTTAAACGTTAGGATGTACAATTTCAAAATTTCAAGTTAAATGTTTTGTAGGATGTTAGTTCGGCTAGGAGAACCTTTGTATTAGAGAATATGTTAAGGTTAGCCAAACATCGCAATGTGGTAATGAAATTGTACATAATATGAAACTGTTATTTTAATGTTTTAATTTTGTTTCATATTTTAATAAATACGGCCGGGAGGGTCACTCCCTCCCGTCTTCCAAAAGTTCAGAACTGTTTCCGGTTTCCCATCCTTGGGGATTGTGTTGAGAGGGGGTGGCGGGTATCTCAGCCATATGGAAAGGGGCGACCATTCGGTCCCCCCGAACGTATGGCGGAGTACCACGATCCCCCCGGGAAGCCATCTTGGGCGGGAGGCGAGTCTCGGCTGGTATGCCCGAAGCGGCGTAGCCGGGGCGCGCCTTTTTCCCGCCCTGGAGTGGGCTGGCCTAGACACTGACGCAGCCGGCCACGCCCTTGGGGCAGGCAGGGGCGGGTTTACGCCCGCCCTGAAGACGGATAAAAGGAGCAACAAGCCAAGGAAGCATCCTCTTGTTCCTGTGCTCTGAAGCTGCACCACCTCGCTGCACGTGAGCTCGAGACGGAACGAAGAGCCAATTTTGACCCACCCACCAGCCCCTGAGGACAGCAAGTGGTTTTGAATAAAGTTCGATGTGGTAACTCTAATTTTGTTTGCAGGTTCGGATTATTATCGTGATAACTTTGAATATGCAATAAAGAATGGTCAATTTGTGGTATGTTTTGCAAATAAAGTAATCCTGCTCTAGTGTTGATCAGTAAGCATGCTTTTAATAAAGTTGTTGTTGTTACTGTCTTTTAAGTAAATTAGTCATTTAGTTTAGAATTGTCGTATTTATTTTGGTCGGGCGGTAAGGTCATGATCGGTGAGCACTAATTGGAAGATCCCTATGAGTGGGCGTCACCCATTACGGATGGGAGCGCTCGAGGGAGGTGGCCATTGGCCCCTCAACGGGGAGGCGGTCCCTTCTAAGGATGGGCCGCCGAAAGGAAAGGAAAGGCGGTCAAGGCCCCTTCCTGGGTAGGAGGGGCTACAGCCCCCTCCTGGAGAATTTCCCGGGGCCAGGACATCTGCGACGGCAGATATGGTAAGTTGTGTGGGGTTTGGGGGGGGGTCTACGCTACCTTCTAGATACCTCACACGAGTCCTCGGACGACCTTTAAATGGCGTCGAGTTTATTGGGGCCCCCGTCAAGTCAAGGGAAATTGGTAGTTGCACTCGAGGTACACCTCTGTGCGGTCGCCCCTCACAAGTGAGGGGGATATTTCTGGTTTAGGGATCTTGACACCGGTTACGACCTTGCCGTTGGCCCTTAAACGTTAGGATGTACAATTTCAAAATTTCAAGTTAAATGTTTTGTAGGATGTTAGTTCGGCTAGGAGAACCTTTGTATTAGAGAATATGTTAAGGTTAGCCAAACATCGCAATGTGGTAATGAAATTGTACATAATATGAAACTGTTATTTTAATGTTTTAATTTTGTTTCATATTTTAATAAATACGGCCGGGAGGGTCACTCCCTCCCGTCTTCCAAAAGTTCAGAACTGTTTCCGGTTTCCCATCCTTGGGGATTGTGTTGAGAGGGGGTGGCGGGTATCTCAGCCATAAAGAAATATGAAAAGGTGAAATGGTGAAATTAAAGGATGCATGGGTGGGGGAATTGGGTAAAAGTATGGATGGATGAAAGATGGTTGAAAGATAGGGTGGATACTGAATGAATAACGGACTGGAAATTTTGGAGAAAGACTGCGTTGGAGAAAGTAAAACTTAAATCAAGATGGCTATGGGTGAATATAGAAGAATGAAATGATGAATTAATAATTGGATATCCTAGAGAAATGAGCAAGGCAGCTCTTTGCTTTATGGTTAACAAAGCTATGGTTCAAAGTAGGGGTCTTTTAAAACAATAATTGTTCTACTCCCTTGACTCACTGTATCTGATAAGCAAGGAAGATATGTATCCCCCATTATCATTCAACACCTCCCTCTCTGCCCAAGACATTTCACCACCCATGACCGGAGTGCAGAATTTTTCAAATTTGTGACTGCAGTATTGGCTGTGCAATGTGCACCTGCTTCAGTTAATGCAACATTTACAAAGTTTTCAATGCAGTGCAAACTGAACAAAGAAGGTGTGTTTCCCTCCACCCATTCAGTAACCTCTTTGTACTTTACTCCTTCATTCTTTTCTAAGCTCTTCCATCCCAGTGCCACATTTTATGTCCATATGAAGGTATTCCAAAATATATTTAATAGCTTCCTATAAACAGATTTATCTCACACCTGTTCAGATTTTTTCCTTTTGAGTTTCATCAACTACAGTGACTGAATAAGCCAAAGCTTATTAGTCACATGACAAAACAATGATCAGTGGCAACCCCTCTATTCTATATCAAAAGGTCTACCTTCCCACCTTATCCCTTTACCTTACCTTGCAGTAGAGTAAATCCAATTTCCTTTCCTAACTGCCCACCAAATTATTTGTTGTAACTAATTTGTGGTGGTGGAAAAGGCTAGTGAATAAAGTGGAACTAAGTGCCTGATTGGATTCCAAGTCTGGCAAGTGGGATATTCTGCGACAAACATGCCAGGTACAATCTATATAGCCTGTTCCTTTCCCTGTAGTGCAGTGCATCATTTTCCCCAATGTCTACTTATGGCAGACAGGAATACATCTGCATTTTATACATGAGGTGTGTGATGTAGCATCTTATTTATTATTCATCTGCCTCTTTGGAGTCAGGGTAGAAAGTGAAAGGCATTTGGAGAAGAGCAGGGCCATTGGAATTTAAGATAGACAATTGTCAATTGCAGCTGCCCCAGCTGCAGAAAGTAGCAAAGAGCCCAATGCGCTGGCTAGCATACCTCCATTAATTCAGCACAACACAACTTCTACTCCATAGGTGCATAATGCCTTACTCATTAATGAGAGGTAATGTTTTATTTTTCCCCTCAGTGTGTCTCTTTAGTTACCAGAAAGCCTTCAAATCACAGTTTTTTAAATCCGGTGTTATTCTGCCATAATACCTTTCTGTCAGACAGTTAGTGCTTTTTATGTGAGGCATGCGTGGGTAAAATATAAAATTGGACTTGTGACTCACCTAATCATAATCACATCAAATTCCAATGGTGCTAGGCGACCAGTAATAAACTGCTACTGTGCCACCCACTAGTTTTAAATAATTGTTTGCACAGAGCAATATTTATAATTTGTCATTTTTCTCTTTGGTTTTCTTGATATAGGTATTCCTGCTGGTCTACTCGTAGCACCCAACAGGCAGCAGATAGCGGCCTGGATGCAGTGACTGGGCACTATCCAGCTGGAATATCAGCGGCTGGTGGCCTAGGTGGATGAAGAAGAAGAGGGTGAAATTGCTGCCTTTGAGCTGGTCCCCAGTGCAGCCAGTCAGCCACAGCCTCCAGCATCTTGGCCATTCCAACATTGGTGCCGCTGCCAGCTGTCAGGGGCCCTGACTGGAATTGCTGCCGCCTACTCCCGCTCTGACAGGACATTGCTGCCACCTATCCTGCAGTGACTGGATCGCATGGAGTAGGGTATGGAGAGCTGGGTGGTCAGGATAGAGCAGAGCCTGGACCAGCTCTGGACCCATATGGGCAATTACCTCTTTACATTTTTTGTTCTGGTGGGAGGGTCTTGTGGATGGAGAGGGTGGGAAGGGAATTGGGACCGGGTTTTTTCATTTGTTGGACATTGTTTGTGGAATGGGGATGGGTAAAGTTGTTTGGGGAGAGGGGTGGGCCTGTTATGGGTAGAGAAGATGGACTTTTTGTAAATAAATAAAGGGGAACATTTTATTTCTTAACCATTTATGTCTGAAGTAGTTTATTTGTGTTTGCCTTTTACTTTGTACTGCTACCTTTTTATGCAGCCTGTTTTTTCTAATTTGCATGTAAAAATGTATACTGTTAGTTACAGTTAGTTATATACCTCTGTAACTATCTTGACCATTAGGGGGGATGTTGCCATGACCTGTGATGCCTACAACAACCTAGATAAACAATTACTTAACTGCAGTAGAAGATACCTGCTGACTTACTAACTTAACTGGATCACTTCACTCCATAGTTCTGTTACCTAAATATAGATGAAGCAATAACAGGGTAGGCATCATAATTTCACAAGCGAAGTCCCACTCCCACCCAAGTGAGCTCCAACTCTAGGATTAATCAGAGGTATTATCCATCACAGGACACTAAATAGAAATAAAAACACTGAGTTAGTGTGTTAAAAATTATATTATAGCTTTGCAAAGAATTGAGAACAGGCTAATATATGACACAACAAAGAATAATTGATAGTATTAAAATAACAATAAATAGCAAGAGTAACTTCTTCTTAACAATGGGGAGCTAGTATTTAATTAAACAAAAACCTTGAGTCATGAAAAGTGGACTCAAAGTCGGGAGTGGACAAGGTTAGGCGTTTACGCAACACAAGGCCTGAATGACGATGCTGATGACTGATGTTCTTCTATATCTAAAATATGGATCAGTGTGGGCTATTGCTTATGTAATAAAAGATTATGCAGTTAAGTTGGTGTCATTTTCACCCACTCCGCCCCATGAAGTGCGTGATCCATTATGCTGTACATTAGGTCACACCTCAATAAATCACACAGCCCGGGGGAAGAGGGTTAGGGGTTTGATGAATGGATGGGAAAGGAGATTTGGTGAAAGGTGTGAAAAAGACAAACACTACACAGAATTCATCTAGGTGATGAGCAGCACATCATCAACATCAATCTGTTGCGGAAGGAAATGAAGGCATGAGTATGACACAGTACAGTTAGATGCATTACAAACAGTCCCTTAGCACCAGACAGAGACCCAAGTTATCAGATATCTAAATGTTCTGTCTTCTAGGTTTCAAACAATCAAATTATGGAAGTATTAACCCACATAGTTCAAAAAAATATGAATGCTGACAGAAAAAGGATACTCTATTGCTAAATTAGGTAGTGCATCTGCATTCTCCTCAGGAATGTCCATCACTCTTGGGTGCCTGTCTGGACTGGTCCGGTAGGTAAGCAAGAATGTTGAGTTCATTGTTCCCCTTTCATTCATGCAGGAGATGAGAAGACTGTGGATTGTAAAACAGAAACTGTATAGAAGAGTCATGGAGAAAGACAGCAGGAAGATAAGCTTCATGACGAGTGTACCAAGAAGACTCTGAGGCAGAGCAAAAAATAAGAGTACTCAGAGTTTCACTTTTGCCACCAGTGCAACACACACACTCAGGAGCCTTTCACAAATCAACACATCTCTCTCCATTCCACGTAGCTGGGTACTAGGCCTCTTTCTTCTAGCTGTTGATGAGGTAGTCCCACCCTAAGTTCTTCCATTCTCTTCCTGACTCCGAGTAACTCTGTCCCAATGACGACCCAAGCAACATAGACGTGTGGTGCACACCTGTTGAAGAACAAGTAGAGAAACAGAGTTGCAGTATTTTGTATAGGTTTTTCTTTTTTTAGCTAAAGCTACTGGTATGGACTTTGAAGAAACAGAAAAAAGGAGTGGTCCGGCAAGCAATTCCCTTTAAGTGTGAAAGTGTCAATCACCTTCAGAAAAAACTGATCACCCATCATTCAGGCCTCAAACATATAAAGCAAGTTCCCATATTACAGTTGAACACCATCCATCACTGTCAGCCACCACATGAATCATCAATCATCACTCACAATCACTCAATAATATATCAGTCATTGGTGCAATGGTTACCTGTTCCAATACAAGCACAATGGTACGTACACATTTGCATTTCCTCTTTGATGCAAGCAACAGAATTTGGCAGTCTTGTAAATCAAATGATCTTTAAGGGCAGCCCTCCTAGTGGATGAGAAAATGAAGGATAAGAGTTGACCGTACAGGTTAATTTCCACTAAGTAAGTTTGTAAAGGCTAATCACCCTTAGGAAAAAATGATTACCCATGATTCAGGCCCCAAACATTACAAATCATCTAAAGCAAGTTCCCAAATTACAGTTGAACTCCCTCCCTCTCTCACTGCAACCACACGAATCATCAATCATCACTCACAATCACTCACTCATTATTGCAATAGTTGTAGTTACCGCTTCCAATCTAAGCATGGTTAGGTTAAGTGGTAGGTATGCAATTGTACCTTTGAGTCAGGGAACACATTGGAATTTGGCATTGGCACTCTTGTAAATCAATGATCTTCTTGGGCAGCCATGCTAAATGATGCAAAAAAAAGGATAGACATGCGAGGGAGGCAAGCACTGTCTCCAATGTCATAAAGGAATTGTGGAGGCTTCTTCACAGCTCACTGGCTCAACTACATCTGGCTTATATGTGACTAAACAAATTGTGAGGCAGCATTAATCTGACCCAAAGATAATAAAGCACTATCTCAATTTTTTTCCTTTTCTTTTTTTTGCAAAGAAAGAAGTACAATGAGAAATAATTTAGAAGTTCTATGGTGGCACTGGTATATTCAATCTGGGAAGTAGAGTTTGTCCTCAAACTCAGGTGATTACCTAGAAGTTGGTCAGCTAACACACTTGATTCTGATTAATCTGCCTCTTCTTGTGCTGTTTCAGCAACCGTGTAATTGTGTGGTATGAAATGTTGGTTCATTTTGATCATGATCACTCGTTTCTTGTTTAGAGGCGAGAGACTGGTTCTTCTCATTGTAACAACTGCACCAGCTGCACTGAACACATGCTCAGCAGACACACTGACTACAGGATAAACCACATACTTTGTTGCCAGCCTCCTGAGTTCTGGCAATTGGCTCATCTTCCCATACCAATACATCAATGGGTTTTGATCCGCATAGACCTCTTTTGCATCATATAGATACTCCTGGAACCTCCTCAGGATGGTCATTGGTGCCGCCACTTGCTTGACCTCTTTTGCTTTTGTCTCTGCACTGGACTTAAGGCCTACCCATTGATACCAATACAATGCAGAGGTTGCTGTTGTTGCCGGTGTTCTGGCTGATGGTGTTGTTGGCTGCAGTGGGACAAGACTGCCCTCTCTGGAAGTTGAAGGTGGTACCTCAGAGCTATGGAATGGGACTCTAAGTTCCAGTCATTGTTCTTCCAGGTTTCCAGCTTTCTCTAGAATCCACCTCTTGCATTTTGAAATATCCCCTTCAGAAAGAGGAATTAAAGGGGCCACAATGTTTTTGTAAAATGGATCAAGAAGTGCAGCACTGATGCATTGTTAGGACGAGATGATGTTGTCTTCCGGCCTTGCATTGGAAGTCAATCGAAAGAGCAAGCTCTCAACCAAGTCATGTGCTTATGTGTTTTCATTCTCACCTGCAAGGGAAAACCTTCTAATCTGGTCCTGTAGCAGATGCTACAATGGGATAGCTTGGTCCATCGTACAATCCCCCTTGCTAAATTCCCATGTGAAAGCCTCAAAAGGGAGTAGCAGCTGTGTCAGCCATTTAACTAAGCCCTATATCTCTGCATCAACGGTCATAGCTTTCCCAACTGCATACCATCCTCTTTAAATTACATAGTTATTGATCTGTTTGTACTACTCAAACAAACGTTGCATCAAGTAAAAGGTTGTGTTCCTACTGTATCAGGGATTTAATTGGTACTCTATTAGCATGATGATTAATCCACAACTGCTTATTCTGCAGGAGGCCAGTATGTTGCTGACTATCTCTTATTTTTTGAGAATGCCTTACACCACCAGTTTGATGCAATGGGCTAAACACAGGATCCTCAAATAGCCACCTTCTGCCATGGCCTTGATTATGTTACTGCCATTTAGGCATGAGCGAATTTTGCGGATCTCGCGTTCGCGAATTTTGCGGATTTGCGGATTCGCAATCCGCAAAATCCGCGAATTCCCGCGAATTTGCGGATTTTTTTTTTTTTGTGTTCGCCCGTGTTTCTGCCAGTTCGCGAGGGTTTTGTACACTTTCGCAAATTGCGAACTTACCTGTCGGGTCGCAAGTTTCGCGAACTTGTTGTTTCTACGTGTCCAGCCTGTTTGGGACACTCTTCTTCATCACTGCCACTCTCTGTCACCACTGCCACTCTCTGACTACTCATGCCACCCTCTGGCCCACCCATGCCACCCTCTGTTTCATCACCACACCCTCTGGTTGTCCAGTGTACATTATTTTCGGCAAAGCAAAGCACACCTTCCCTGCCTCAAGTGACCTGAATTAATTTGGGGCTGATTAATGTGTCACAGAATATTTTTTTAGCTGGCACCTGCTTCCTTAGTGCGCCCTGATTAGTGATCTTTTGCACTTGCTAAGTGCTTTCATTGTTGCAAAATTAGTTACAACACCTGCCCTGCCCCAACTGACAATAATGAATTAGGGGCTGATTAATGGATTTTAACTTCCAGCCTGGCTCCTGCTTGTCTCCCTTAGCTGTAATTCAGGACCTTTGTGGCATATGTGTAACTATTCTGAGGTTCAGAGCAGGGTCACATAATAGTTTCAACTGGCAACTGAACTCTGGAGGGGCCCCTCAGGAAGCACTACAGGAAATGGCTACTAATGATGAGCCTGAACTTTTGAACCTGGTAAGTAGTTACTTTCAGTTTTGCTAAGATCGTATTTCTGCAATTTTGCACTTATTCGCGGGGCGCGAACTCACGCGAACTCACGCGAACAGTGCGAGCAAAATCCGCTGCTCGCGGATTTGCGGATTTTGCGGGAGATTCGCAAATCTCGCGGATTGCGGATTTCCCGAAAATCTGCAAAATCCGCGAGCGGAACGGATTTTCCGCCCACCCCTGCTGCCATTGTCCGTGGCAACAATTCCAATTCTGAGACCTCTGGGTTGCAACCATTCAAACACCTTGCTATCAAAATCTTCCAAGATGTTTGTAGCTGTATGTGATTACTGCATGGTGAACATGGCTACTGTTGCATGCCACTAAACGCTCTTAAAACTTTCTTCAGAGCCAAGACCTGTAGATATCTTTTGCTTTTCAGGTGCACTGCTCTCCTTCTCAGTGGCGTTGCTACTATGCTTATTTGTTTTCTATTTCGTGGTCTCATTGGCCTGAGTAACTATTATGTATGAGTGTACTTTACAGAACTGCGTAATGCTAGACACTAGGGGGCAGATTACATTTACAAGCCCCTTGCGCCACGTTTACGTTGCCTTGAGTGACGCAACAGCGGCGTAAACGTGCCGCATCCCTGCGAGTCATTTACGACATGACGCATCTAGGGAGATGCGTCATGTTATAAAGCCATGGGCCTGCACCACAATGGGTGCGTTCCTAGTACGCAGGGTGGGCGGTCCGGCGGCTGTGCGCCTCGCAAAATTGCCTGCGTGAAATCTACAAGATTTAACGCAGGCACTTCTGCGACGCTGCTACGTCAATTCAATTCCTTATGTCTGCTCGAAGCAGGCGAAAGGACTGACACAGCATGTTAAGTATTGGGTGGCCCTGAGCATTACTGGAGTTGCATTGCGTTGGCGACGTGACTCCAGCGATGCGCCGCTCTTACGTGACGAGATGCGTCACGCAAGTGCCTACCCTTGCGCCAGGGTGCGCCGCATTGTAAATGAGGCGCATCTGCCGTGTCGCAAGGGTAGTTTTGCGTGACGCATTTGATCTGGCGCATCTTTGGAGATGCGCCAGAACGCGTAAGTAAGTATGCCCCTAAGGGGCAGAATTGCAATTACCGTCGCATCCCTGCAAAGTAGCAGGGATGCGCCATTAATTGTGCGGCCCGCTACCACCACCAAACATGGTGCGCCGTATTTGCAATGCGGCGCACCATGGGCCCAAAACGTCACCGAAGCTTTACTGCTGGAGTTGCGTCGCAACGATGGCGCAGCTCCAGCAATGCTCTGGGGTGCCCTATCTCCCCAATGCTGGGTCAAGCCGTACGTCTGCTTCAAGCAGGTGCAGGGTTTGTGTGACGCATCATTGTCCTAAAGGTGACTGATTGAAATTTTGTAGATTTCCCTCAGCCACTATTAGGATGTGTTCCAGCGCAGGAATGCCCTCCCTTGCGCCGGAACGCCCCCTGATGGCGCAGGGCTTTATAACGGGATGCATCTCCCAAATGCGTCAGGTTGTTATAATATTATACGCCACACCATGGCGCCCTTTTTTGTTTAGCTGCTGCGTCACAAAAGTCACGCAAGAACGGCGCAAAAGAGCCGCAAGGGGCTTAAATCTGCCCCTTCCTTTGTACCCATGACAATAAGAAAAATAGTGGCGGTGGATTGATAGTTTGACTATTTAAATGACTGGTAATGTAGCAGGCAACTGTTAGTGTTGTCACTGATCTGACTGAAATCACAATGGAGTTTGTCTGTCACTTTGCGTCTTGCCTGCGGACTGCTGCCTGCCAGTCCTAGGTGAACGTTTCAGTACTTTGTTTAGTGAGTTACGTGACTTTCGAAGTCACAGGTCCGCAAATAAATGAAAACTAACCCTAATCAATATAATTTCGCAGAAATATTTTGTTATTGTTCTTTTGAAATGTTTGATTTGGTTGACATTGACAAGCAACAATCATCCATGTTTTCTGTTCTTTCTTTCATGTTGTACGTCAGCTCCCCCCAGGGGCGAGAGGAGGACACAGGAGCAGCAGGCGGCGGATGCTGTTCAACAGGGCCAGGATCGGGCAGGCGAGGGCTCCTCTGCTGGCCCCAGTAAGTTTTCATTTTAGACTAGTACCTATTTTTCCTAGCGTTCCTCATTTGACTTTTTTCAAAATTGTCTTTGCTCTTCTTGTAGACTGTATCTAAAGTCTTATCCTGCCTAGTCAGCAATAGCTCTATCAACTTAGTGCAGTCCTCTGGGATTGTCCATAATGTCTTTTGAAGTGTTCTATCTGGACTCATGCTTGCAAAAATTGCAAAACCTTTCGCTCAGTCACTCTAGTCTGGACCAAAATACACAGATTGTATTTAAGTTTAAAAGCTTTATTAAAAGTAAACACATTTATTAAAATGAAGTCATAATAAAATTAAACGTTTAACTGATAATGGAAAAGTGGTTAGTGCTGACGATTAATTGAAGACATTTCTTGTGGTCGAGCCGAGCTCTCACCTGGTTTCAACTTGATCTTGTTGTTAGAAGTCCATCTTCTGTCTGTGTGGAGAAAAATGGTGCGTGTTAAAAAAACAGCCTTCATCAGTTGTGCCAAAAAGTGCAGCAAGACAACCTTCCCTGGAAAAAGGGACATTTTTTTTAACTTTAACGTAGACAGTCACAAATTACATTGTTTTCACATGTCTTCATTCCTAGACCAAAGACTAGTGAGTGCTTTATTCTAACATTCTTAAATGTACTTTGTAGGTGGAACATCTGGTGGCGGGGCCAGTGTGGAGGTGGTGGTGCTCGACACGGAGGCGGAGGGCGATTCTTCAGGGGAGGAGGCGGCGGCTGTGAGAGTTGAGACGGTGGTGGTGGCGGCCAGAGGTAAGCTCTTATATATTCCTTACTTATTGAGATTGAAGACTAGCTGGGAAGGCAAGAATATAAGATGCATGGCTGGGTGAATGATGAAGCAATGATGGGTGGAAGGACAACAGCCTGGGTGGGTGACACAGAAACTGTATGTGTCCATATACCTGGATCATGCTACTATCTGACTCTTAGATAGCATATGTGTATCTAGAGCAGGGGTACTCATAGTATGGCCCGCGGGCCGGTGGTGGCCCGGCAAGCCTTCCTTGGCGGTGCGCAGACCTTGCAGACAATCACTGCTCCCCCGGCCCCCACAGAGCAGAGGCTTTTTTGTATTTCACCTGTTAGCGCCCCTGCATCTCCACTCTGACAATCACTGCTCCCCCGGCCCCCACAGAGCAGAGTGGAGATGCAAGGCCACAAAGAGGTGAAATAGAACAAAGCCTCTGTGGGGCCGGGCAAGCAGTGATTGTCAGGGTGGAGAAGCAGGGGCGCTACAACAAACAAAGCCTCAATAATATGTTAATGGTCTTTTAAAGACCTGTTAAGTACTTTGGTGTTGTTGTCTGTGTGTGCGCGTTGAGGAAGCGGTCTCAACCCGGGCTGAAGGCTGACACAGATAGACACACACACAGTGAGATGACAGAGGGGGAGGTAGAGGGAGGGCAGGAGGGAGAGAGAGATGGAGAGGGAGGGCAGGAGGGAGAGCAGGAGGGAGAGAGATGTATGTAAATGCTGGGTCTGGTGGCTCAGTGGGTGAGGGCATCTGCTGCAGGGACCTGTGTGCAACCTCATGGTCACAAGTTATCATTTTGCTTTAGCCCCGCCCCCTCTGACTCCGCCCCCACCAGTGCGGCCCTCGGCCCCAAACTACACTGTAAATGTAGCCCCTGAGAGAAAGTTTGTGAGTACCCATGATCTAGAGAGAGTAGACGGTCAGTGGATGAACTAAGTGTAACTTTGAAGAGCATGTAACACTGCACCCGCACGTCCGTTCCAGTGTAGGAAAGGCAAGGAAAAGAACTTTTAACTTTGTCCAAATACTACCATCAATAGTAGCAGTAGTTTGTATTGCAAGCACTGCATAGATCCGGTTATTACGGTGGCCACTCCCTACCTCTCTTAATAAGTTTAGTAGTACTCAGTCATTCATGTGTGGATGTATCACTGGTCACTCAATAAAAAGCAAAGCACCTAAAGTCATCCCATATATAAGCAAAAACATCCCATGTGAAGTGATAGATAATCAGATTATTTATATTCTTCAATTTTCCATTTCTAGTACTCATTTCCACTGTAGGGTGAAAGTTAAATTAATTAAGCAGTAGCCCTTGAGTTGTAACAGAGTATTCTCAGTGCCACCCGTAATAGAAAAGTAAGAGCTTCACCACCTGCATGTACTGGACGGGTACAGTAACGCAACACAGGTCTAGGTCACTCCTCATGGCGTGCGTCTCTTTTTCTCGGGTGCAAGTTTACTGCGCTGGCATTATGCCGGCTTGCAGAAGATAACGTACCAATTTTCCAAAACAAGAGACAAGAAGAAGAATAAGACTGGTGTACTTTCATAGTCGACTCCAATGGAAGTCCATAGTGCTCGTAGAATTTGTTCCTTAAACTCCCACTAATGTTAGAGCAAGGATGAAGAAGTGTGAGGTTAGATAGATACTGGCCTCAATAGTTATGTAATGCGTTTGCAAGTTGCTAGTTGTAGTGCAACACAAATTTCTGCTGAATGATTGAGTTAATCTTAAGGAGCATTGGTTACAGACTATGTCTTTCTTTCTTCATATAGGTTCTCCTTCCAAACGAACAAGGAGGAAGGAGCTGGCTAGAGCGGCCCGGCAACGGAGGATCGATGCCACTGTGGCCGAATATCGGCGGCTGGTGGCCCTGGAGGACGAAGAAAGTGTGCAGTCGACCACAACAACTACGTCGTCTGCATCGGCCTCCGTTCCCCCACGGGCTGCCAGTGCCACCCAGCACAGTGGTCCACCCAGACTGAGCCGGGCTGCCAAAGCCAAACGCCACCGCAGAGTAGCAAGGACAACAGCTACAGCTTCCTCTCACAGCCGTTGCACCTACAAGGCATTGAAGGCACGCCTGCGCCACAGTACCCTGATGGTGTCCCGCCTCCAGCAGGAGCTCCACCCCTTTTCCAACCAGTTGGAGGGGCTCCGCGTAGAGCACGCCTTGCTCCGCCAGGAGCATGATGCCCTGGCCCAAAAAGTTGACAGCATCCACCCATAGTGTCCCTTGCCCCTTTTTTAGAGACTTTTGGGGGGTGGGAATTGGGAGGTGGGTTTTTGGGGACTTTTGAAGGACAATCGTTGGGGTTAGGGAGGGTCTTGCGGGAGATTATTTTGTTAGGGATATAAATATACTTTTTCAAACTTTATCTGAGCATACCCGTTTCTTACTGCTTGCCTGGTGGGTGGGGGTTTAACGTTGACTTTGTTTTCCTGAAAGTTTAGTTCCATTTTCTTCCTTTAAGTGTAAATGCCCAAATGTTTTCAACACTAAGTGCCTCTCACAGACAAAGTGAATCCAAGAGTCCTAGGACTTTAGTAGTACTACCTTCAGTCTCTCGTCTCTCGTACTAATACTCCATTATACCCCCAAACCACCAAACGCTTATCTTACCTGTAATTTGTGTTTGAAAGTAGGGCTCGAACCAGGGCTGGCTCCACGGGAAACAGCGAATATGGTTGGCAATCTTGGTCGGATAAAATTTCCTCATAGCGGTGGTACTAGTGGTGTGACACAGTGGCAGTTGCATGCCTATGAAAAAAAAGAAAATGAAATCTGGTTTGTCCTCCTGAGCAATTCAACGGTACAACTGAGAATATAGCAGGTGACAGAAGTACAGTAGAACAGTGCCACATTGTAGCCTAACAAATGGTAAAGTATAACTACTAATTCGGTTGAAGTTCTTTCACATTAGCAATGGTTCTTTGTCAAGCAGAGTAAGAATATATCCTCGGATTTCTTCACCAGCCTGTTGCTATCACCTTATCCTCCCCAGCAAGTGTGTGGATTTATTGCTGTCATTTAGTCACACATCAATCAAAACCACACAGCCCGGGGGAAGAGGGTTAGGGTTTGAAAAATGGATGGGTACGGGGGTTTTTGGGAAAGGTTTTGGGAGACAAGAAAAAATAGCACAGCATAGACAAACAATTGTGAACATAAACAAATCTTTGGGTACAAACCTATCCATCAATCTTTGAAAGTGCATGCACTACTGCATACATGTCAGTGAAAAGTAAGTAGTACATTCGACAACTGTGGAAGAAAGAATGCGACAGTACAGGGCCTGTGTGGAATTATTGATAACGATATTCAACATAAGGTCTCTGTACTTAGCCAGATACCTGAGAGCCTTGCTGGTCACTATAAATCCATTCACAACAACACTCAGTGGGGTTGGTCTGGAAGGTATAGTAGATAGAAAAGGAGAAATTGCTTGTTTTCTAGGTGTCCCCTCACTCACCAGGGTTGCCCCTTGGTGACATGCTTCATCATTGGGGCCATCCCAGTCCTCTACGGCCTGGGGCGTGCTGCGACTTGCGAATTACGTAGGAGCCCTTACAAATGACTATGTGTGGTGCAGATGTGATAGTGGAGTGGACTAAGTGATGTGTTAAGGGATCAATTTAGAAGCAGAGAGAGATCCAAGAAATGCAGTCACAGTCAGAGAAAAAGGCAAGGGATACTGTATCTATGTGGTTGTAGTGGTCCTGTTGGAAGTGGTAAGTAAGTTGCCTGCAGAAAAAAAATCCTCCTTTTAGCGGCACTCCTCCATTGCAGCCGACGCTTCGTCCATCGATGTTGGTCACCAGAAGACACCCTGTAAAAAAAAGCACAGCATAGACAAACAATGGAACATAAACAATTCTTTGGGTACAAACCTATCCATCAATCTTTGAAAGTGCATGCACTACTGCATGCATGTCAGTGAAAAGTAAGTAGTACATTCGACAACTGTGGAAGAAAGAATGCGACAGTACAGGGCCTGTGTGGAATTATTGATAACGATATTCAACATAAGGTCTCTGTACTTAGCCAGATACCCGAGAGCCTTGCTGGTCACTATAAATCCATTCACAACAACACTCAGTGGGGTTGGTCTGGAAGGTATAGTAGATAGAAAAGGAGAAATCGCTTGTTTTCTAGGTGTCCCCTCACTCACCAGGGTTGCCCCTTGGTGACATGCTTCATCATTGGGGCCATCCCAGTCCTCTACGGCCTGGGGCGTGCTGCGACTTGCGAATTACGTAGGAGCACTTACAAATGACTATGTGTGGTGCAGATGTGATAGTGGAGTGGACTAAGTGATGTGTTAAGGGATCAATTTAGAAGCAGAGAGAGATCCAAGAAATGCAGTCACAGTCAGAGAAAAAGGCAAGGGATACTGTATCTATGTGGTTGTAGTGGTCCTGTTGGAAGTGGTAAGTAAGTTGCCTGCAGAAAAAAAATCCTCCTTTTAGCGGCACTCCTCCATTGCAGCCGACGCTTCGTCCATCGATGTTGGTCACCAGAAGACACCCTGTAAAAAAAAGCACAGCATAGACAAACAATGGGACATAAACAATTCTTTGGGTACAAACCTATCCATCAATCTTTGAAAGTGCATGCACTACTGCATGCATGTCAGTGAAAAGTAAGTAGTACATTCGACAACTGTGGAAGAAAGAATGCGACAGTACAGGGCCTGTGTGGAATTATTGATAACGATATTCAACATAAGGTCTCTGTACTTAGCCAGATACCCGAGAGCCTTGCTGGTCACTATAAATCCATTCACAACAACACTCAGTGGGGTTGGTCTGGAAGGTATAGTAGATAGAAAAGGAGAAATTGCTTGTTTTCTAGGTGTCCCCTCACTCACCAGGGTTGCCCCTTGGTGACATGCTTCATCATTGGGGCCATCCCAGTCCTCTACGGCCTGGGGCGTGCTGCGACTTGCGAATTACGTAGGAGCACTTACAAATGACTATGTGTGGTGCAGATATGATAGTGGAGTGGACTAAGTGATGTGTTAAGGGATCAATTTAGAAGCAGAGAGAGATCCAAGAAATGCAGTCACAGTCAGAGAAAAAGGCAAGGGATACTGTATCTATGTGGTTGTAGTGGTCCTGTTGGAAGTGGTAAGTAAGTTGCCTGCAGAAAAAAAATCCTCCTATTAGCGGCACTCCTCCATTGCAGCCGACGCTTCGTCCATCGATGTTGGTCACCAGAAGACACCCTGTCCACTGCCTGCCTGATGCTGAATTGTGGCTCGCTAGTGTGAAGCCTGACTCCATCCTTTTTTCCCCATTGCAGAGACTGAAACCCGGCCTGTAATTATTCAACGAAAAACAGGAAGTGATATAATATTACAACACCACTGATAAATAAATATAAGGTATGTAGGCTGTGGAGTGCAAAAAGTCACAATTTGATTTTCCTAGTAGACAGTACAATATTTTTGAAAGTGCGTACTCTGAGTCACCTTTTGAAGGATAAATAAGTATGGGCAAATTAATGTAGCGGATCTTGCCCCTCAAGCTAGGTGTACTTTAAACTGTGTTTTAGAACAAAATTAGATCTTCCTAGCAGTGCTCCCACCCAGACCCTTACTAAAGCCAGTCGCAAAAATGTAGAAGACCCCCAATCAAATCTCAAAAAACGAGGCCTAGCAGAAAACTGGTGACAAAACTTACTTTGAAAGTAAAAGTAGGCCGAAGTACCCCCTTCCTAATTACCCCTTAACCACCGTGGATTGCATTCAAACCACTTGCAAGCAACCAAGCAAAAGTAGCCATAGACAGCATCGCTCCAAGACTCGAAATCCCCCCCACTCAAACACATGCAATAGAAATACTGCTAACCCTAACGAACCCTAAGTTAAGAATAGTGGCAAAGGCTTTCTTTAACTATGCCAAATCTAAGCATGAGCGGATTTTGCGGATTGGCAATCCGCGAATTTTGCGGATTTGCGGATTCGCAATCCGCAAAATCCGCGAATTCCCGCGAATTTGCGGATTTTTTTTTTTTTTGTGTTCGCCCGTGTTTCTGCCAGTTCGCGAGGGTTTTTACAATTTCGCAATTTGCGAACTTACCTGTCGGGTCGCAAGTTTTGCGAACTTGTTGTTTCTACGTGTCCAGCCTGTTTGGGACACTCTTCTTCATCACTGCCACTCTCTGTCACCACTGCCACTCTCTGACTACTCATGCCACCCTCTGGCCCACCCATGCCACCCTCTGTTTCATCACTACACCCTCTGGTTGTCCAGTGTACATTATTTTCGGCAAAGCAAAGCACACCTTCCCTGCCTCAAGTGACCTGAATTAATTTGGGGCTGATTAATGTGTCACAGAATATTTTTTTAGCTGGCACCTGCTTCCTTAGTGCGCCCTGATTAGTGATCTTTTGCACTTGCTAAGTGCTTTCATTGTTGCAAAATTAGTTACAACACCTGCCCTGCCCCAACTGACAATAATGAATTAGGGGCTGATTAATGGATTTTAACTTCCAGCCTGGCTCCTGCTTGTCTCCCTTAGCTGTAATTCAGGACCTTTGTGGCATATGTGTAACTATTCTGAGGTTCAGAGCAGGGTCACATAATAGTTTCAACTGGCAACTGAACTCTGGAGGGGCCCCTCAGGAAGCCCTACAGGAAATGGCTACTAATGATGTGCCTGAACTTTTGAACCTGGTAAGTAGTTACTTTCAGTTTTGCCAAGATCGTATTTCTGCAATTTCGCACTTATTCGCGGGGCGCGAACTCACGCTAACAGTGCGAGCAGCGCGAGCAAAATCCGCTGCTCGCGGATTTGCGGATTTTGCGGGAAATTCGCAAATCTCGCGGATTGCGGATTTCCCGAAAATCCGCAAAATCCGCGAGCGGAACGGATTTTCCGCCCACACCTAGCCAAATCCCCCCTTTCCCACCATGGATTTTCTTCAAATGACTTGCAACCAAAATTACACATTCTCACGAGTGCTCTAAGACCCCAGAACTCAGTTGCAAAAATCTAGAACACCCCGAAACACATGCAATCCTGCTGCTAGGGCTAACCCTAACGAACCCTAAGTTACAAAAAGTGCCAAAAGGCTTTTCCGCAAGGATTTTGTCCCAACCACTTCTACCCGGTATTAGACCTTCCCAGGAATGCCCCAAGACACGCCCACCCACCCGCCAAGAAGCATAACACCCCCAAACAGGCCAAAAGCATAATCTCATACTTGCAATATTTCTCGGCCTTCGGTCCAAACGCGCTGCGTAGCTAGGCCATAAGTCGGGGTTGCCACGACGGATTTCCTGAAAAGCAAATGCAATCAAGATTAGAGTGTCCCAGCAGTGCTCCCAGACCACGAAACTCACCCACAAACAACAGGAAGCCCCCCAAACAGGCCCCCGAAAACGCTACATTGAGCAAAATGTCAGAAATAGCCAAAAAAAAATCGGCCTGGATTTTGTCCCAACCACTTCTACCCGGTATTAGACCTTCCCAGGAATGCCCCAAGACACGCCAACCCACCCGCCAAGAAGCATAACACCCCCAAACAGGCCAAAAGCAAAATCTCATACTTGCAATATTTCTCGGCCTTCGGTCCAAACGCACTGCGTAGCTAGGCCATAAGTCGGGGTTGCCACGACGGATTTCCTGAAAAGCAAATGCAATCAAGATTAGAGTGTCCCAGCAGTGCTCCCAGACCACGAAACTCACCCACAAACAGACGGAACCCCCCCTAAGAGCACCTCAAAGGCAAGCAAGTCATCAAAAACACAAAAAAATTTCCGCCTGGGATTTGGTCCAAAACACTTTTATCCGGTATTAGAGCTTCCCAGCAATGGCCCCAGAGCCGTCAACCCAGGAGAAAACGAATAGAAGACCCCCAAACAGCCAAAGAGCAAAAGTACAAAAATGGGGACTTAGTAAATTTTTCACAAATTTCACAAATCACTCCGCGCGCGCTCTGCAGCTAGGCCCTAACTCCCCTCTGCCACCATGGATTTGCTTCAAACCTCTTGCAAAGTAAAGTATATATAGCCAGCAGTGCGCCCAGACCCCGAAACCCACCCACAAACACCAGGAAGCCCCCCAAACAGGCCCCCAAAAACGCTACATTGAGCAAAATGTCAGAAATAGCCAAAAAAAAAATCGGCCTGGATTTTGTCCCAACCACTTCTACCCGGTATTAGACCTTCCCAGGAATGCCCCAAGACCCGCCAACCCACCCGCCAAGAAGCATAACACCCCCAAACAGGCCAAAAGCAAAATCTCATACTTGCAATATTTCTCGGCCTTCGGTCCAAACGCGCTGCGTAGCTAGGCCATAAGTCGGGGTTGCCACGACGGATTTCCTGAAAAGCAAATGCAATCAAGATTAGAGTGTCCCAGCAGTGCTCCCAGACCACGAAAGTCACCCACAAACACCAGGAAGCCCCCCAAACAGGCCCCCGAAAACGCTACATTGAGCAAAATGTCAGAAATAGCCAAAAAAAAATCGGCCTGGATTTTGTCCCAACCACTTCTACCCGGTATTAGACCTTCCCAGGAATGCCCCAAGACACGCCAACCCACCCGCCAAGAAGCATAACACCCCCAAACAGGCCAAAAGCAAAATCTCATACTTGCAATATTTCTCGGCCTTCGGTCCAAACGCACTGCGTAGCTAGGCCATAAGTTGGGGTTGCCACGACGGATTTCCTGAAAAGCAAATGCAATCAAGATTAGAGTGTCCCAGCAGTGCTCCCAGACCACGAAACTCACCCACAAACAGACGGAACCCCCCCTAAGAGCACCTCAAAGGCAAGCAAGTCATCAAAAACACAAAAAAAATTCCGCCTGGGATTTGGTCCAAAACACTTTTAGAGTTTTAGAGCTTCCCAACAATGGTCCCAGAGCCGTCAACTCACCTGCAAAGAGGTACAACAACACCCCCACAAGTGCTGAGTCTTTCTTCATTGGGCGTAAACCAGCCCTCTGGTTTGATGGAAATAGGAGTCTGGAGGAGGAGGATAGAGGAGCATGTTCTTCTGAACTTGTGAACCTGAGGAATGCAGACTGCGGCAACTTCAAACCAATTAGCAAACCAGCGAAGACAGTTCTGCTGATGGGCTTGATTTTGTGATTATCTGATTAAAGTTTGAAATATATTAACTGTGCACAACAAAGAAAGACAGACACACAGGAATAAAAGTGAATAGGGACGAAAAAGAAAGTTATTGATTCGTTGTCTCATTTTCAGGGCTCGGTATCACGGTCCAGGAATGAGAATAAGGCTTCGTCATCATACTCTGCGAATTCAGGCAGGGTGAGCTCAGTGTCACCTGACAGAGTAGAAATTCCCTCATCTATGTTGCAGGCCACCTCCTCTTCATCCGGCACGCTCTCTCGTACTCTGAAATCTGGTGGTATGAGGTGCTGATTCATCTTGATCATTGTTAACCTCTCCACATTTTTGGGTGAGAGGCGGCTCCGTTTGGGAGTTACAATGCCACCAGCAGCACTGAAAACCCGTTCAGAAGACACGCTTGCGAGTGGGCAAGACAAGTAGTTTAAAGCCAGGTTGGTGAGCTGTGGCCACAATTCTTTTTTCCCATGCCAATACGCCAATGGGTCAGAATTAACATAGACCTCTGTTGAGTCATTCAGATAGTCCTTCACCATCGACTCAAGGTCCTCATCCAAGGTTCCTCCACTTTGCTTAGCTCTTGCTGTGCCTCTGACCTTTTGAGAACCAAACCTACGCAGAGCTAGCCAATCCTCTTCAGCCTCCAATGTTTCTGTTGTGTTTCGTGCAGATGATCCGGTTGCCGGTGTCTTTAACGGCTGAGAGGTCACTTGTGCCACAGCCACAGGTGCAGAAGTGGATTGTTTTGACTGGGGATGGCCTGCTGATGTACTGCCATTTCCTTCAATTTCCAGCCGTTCTCTTTCAAACCTCTTGGCTGACAAGGCTAGCCAACGTTTGTACTTTGGAACATGTTCATCATCAAAAGGAAAGAATGCTTGGCCTGCCAGCGCCTTTTTGTAGCGTGGATCCAGAATAGTAGCACAAATGTAATGCTGTTCTGAGTGGATCTTTTTAAGACGTTCATCACCTTGTAGGAGCTCTAATAATTGCTCAGCCAGAAGCAAAGAGTCTTGGTTTTTGTCATCTTTTTCAAACACAGAACACACCTCCTTCAGTTGGTCCTCCAGCATGTACAACAATGGGATAGCTTTTCCCAAATTAGAGTCCTCCTTGCTGACTGCACGCGTGAAGAACTCAAAAGGACGAAGCACGCGTGTCAGGCCTTGAACTATGTTCCATTGCGGCCCACCCATCCTCAGCTCCTCTGTACCCTCTGTAAGGAAATATTGATCGAGTTCCGTATACTGCTCATACAGACGCTCAAGCATGTAGAAGGTTGAGTTCCAACGTGTTACCACCTCCTGGATGAGTGCTTTCACTGGCATTTTACGTTGATATAGCAGGCTCCTCAGCTGCTTCCGGGCCTTAAAAGAATGGCTGAAATGCTTGCACATTTTTCGGCAGTTGTCCAATACACTGTACGCTGCACTGGCTTTATTAGCCAAGAATTTTTGGACAACCAGGTTTATACAGTGCGCCAAACACGGCACTCTGAAATAGTCACCGTCCCTCATGGCCTTAACTATATTGGCGCCATTGTCCGTGGAAACATAACCAACCCGGCGTTTTAGTGGGGACAGCCAGTTAAGGACCTTTGTGTTAAAGACATCCAAAATGTTTTCTGCTGTGTGACGTTTCTCCAAACCAAACATGGCTAGTGTTGCATGTTTCCGAGCAGCTTTAAAAACAATGTTCGTGTCAACACCTGTGTTTAGCTTTGCTTTAGCCCCTGAAAAAGAGACCCAGTGTGCAGTGATGCACATGTAATCAGCGCCTGCGCCACTGGTCCACATGTCTGTTGTCAGATGTATAGTGTGAACAGCACTCTTCTGCAAAGCTGCCCCAATCACCTTCAGAACATCTTCATGTAGTGCTGGAACCGCAACTCGGGCAAAATAGAACCGGCTAGGAACCTTCCATTTAGGGCAGAGCGCTGCCACTAATTCTAGAAAACCAACCCCTTCTACAAAAGAAAAAGGGAGAAGGTCCAGAGCTAGCATTTTAGCCAGCTTAGTGTTATACAGACGCGTCATTGGGTGGTTGCGTTCATATTGCGCTTCTGTAAACAACATCTTTTTAATGTTGCCCTGGACCAAGGATTTACGGGATGATGATGATATCTTCGACCCAGTTACGCTCGCTGATGAACTTTTCCGCATTGATGTCTCACTCTCTCCCACACTCTTAGTGTGGCTCACATGGGGTGTGCTGCTGACAGGGGTACTGGGTGTAAGTGAAGTGTTTGAATCATCTTCTTCCTCCTCGTCATCATCAGATGAAAAATCAACGTTTTCATTGCGTGCAATTCGGGCTTCCTTGATCGCATGTAGGTGCGCAAACCATTGGACATCGTGCGTTCTCCTAAGATGACCTCTCTGGCTTCCGGTACCATAGTTGGTACCAAACTTACCACGTCTAACTCGAAGCTTACAAATGCTACAAATGGCTACGTTTTCCTTTTTTGGGCAAACACTAAAGAAGTCCCAAACTGGAGACTTGAAATGTCTTTGGGGGCCGGAGGAGGCGGCGATACTGGTGGTGGTGGTCCTGCTGCTAATGCCAGATGAAGTGGAGGATGTGGATTGCCGAACTTCAGTACGTTTTGCACTTTCACCACCACGAATTGAGGTCGAGGTGGGTACCTTCTTGCGAGGAAGAAATATGGAAGCGGTAGGTTTTGGTGTACTACTTAACTCCAAATCTAATGATTCCATTTCAATTGCCTCCTCGTCGACATCATCATCACGCTCAGCAGCTTCTCGGGATAGGGTCAAAATGTCTCTTTGCTGCATGCCCGGTGGGGCTGCAGTGACCTTTGTGATGACTGGCTCGTCGTCATCGTGAGAGGCTTCATCACCAGCAGTATCTGTCACTTCTTGTTGAGCCTCATCACACTCCATAGCTATGAGTTTTTGGACGACCTTCCTTTTACACTTAGGTACCTGTGTCAGATCATGGTGTGCCTCACTGTCAGACCGCAGTTGTGGTTCCCAAGACAGATCACTTGCATCAGAACGAGGTGGGCTTGAAGAAGATGTAGACACCCCCCTTGATCTTTTCCTTGCTAGGGATGTGGAAGACAATGAATGATCATCAGGAGGAGTGGCTTCCAATGATACCTCGGCTTCATTGTCGATTTCCTGATGTGCCCCTACTTCGGGAGGAACAACTATTGTGGGCACTTGTGAACCTCCATGCACCTTTGCTTGCGCATCTCCTTTTGCTGCCTCTCCTTCCACATGTACTTGGGCGTGTACTTGCACATGGTGTTGTTGTTGCGGCTGTGGTTGTTCAACACTTGTCAGATGAGTTACAACAACCTGTGTTGATTCAGGGACATTGCTGCTACTTTCTTGCGATGAGCCAACATCACTGGTCGATGGTGATTGGAGAAGTACACTGACTGCCTCTGAAGCACTCAAGGGCTTTGACTTAAGTTGGCGTGGTGGTGGAGGCACTGAACCCAATGGAGCAGGGGTGCTGCTCCCAGCTTGGTCCCCAGCGGATCCTGCTGCTGCAGGCGTACTTTTTTTTTTCTCCCAAAAAACGTGGCGGGTGGCACACCAGCCTCCTTGGTAACTTGCTTCTTCTGCTCGTTACTAGTAACTTTCTTGCTAGAGGAGCTACGGAGACCTTTCTTTGGGGCCATCTTCTTCAGAGCAGGTCAGACAGCAGGCCGCAGTTGCACGAATTGTAGAGTTGTCTGAGGCCAGACGTGACGTCGCGTGACGTTATGCTGCACACACACACCGCTGCAGGACTTCTTCCTGGCACTGGTGGTTCTCTTGAGTCTTGTGCACCTAAAAAAAATGGAAGACAGAGGAACATCAGTTCAGTTATACAGCACAAAAAAAATCGAAAAACACTGCAAAATCAGCACAATCCCAATCCATCCATGCCCTCCATAATGTTTAAATTCAAGACAACCCACAGAAAGACTAGGCCCATGCAAGACTCACTACCCCTGGGCATAAATAAAGGTTGAAAAGTAGGCAAAATGGTTGCAGGCCTAACAACAAAGCCTGCATTCAAAATGGCCACTTGCCTGCCAGCACATGGCCAGTGCCTGTAGCTGCACTCAAAATGGCCACCAGCCACATGGCCTGTCCCTCCCCATGAACACCCCCAAAAATCGAAAAACACTGCAAAATCAGCACAATCCCACTCCATCCATGGCCTCCATGATGTTTAAATTCAAGACAACCCACAGAAAGACTAGGCCCATGCAAGACTCACTACCACTGGGCATAAATAAAGGTTGAAAAGTAGGCAAAATGGTTGGAGGCCTAACAACAAAGCCTGCATTCAAAATGGCCACTTGCCTGCCAGCACATGGCCAGTGCCTGTAGCTGCACTCAAAATGGCCACCAGCCACATGGCCTGTCCCTCCCCATGAACACCCCCAAAAATCGAAAAACACTGCAAAATCAGCACAATCCCAATCCATCCATGCCCTCCATGATGTTTAAATTCAAGACAACCCACAGAAAGACTAGGCCCATGCAAGACTCACTACCCCTGGGCATAAATAAAGGTTGAAAAGTAGGCAAAATGGTTGCAGGCCTAACAACAAAGCCTGCATTCAAAATGGCCACTTGCCTGCCAGCACATGGCCAGTGCCTGTAGCTGCACTCAAAATGGCCACCAGCCACATGGCCTGTCCCTCCCCATGAACACCCCCAAAAATCGAAAAACACTGCAAAATCAGCACAATCCCATTCCATCCATGCCCTCCATGATGTTTAAGTTCAAGACAGCCCACAGAAAGACTAGGCCCATGCTAGACTCAAATACCCCTGGTGAAAAGGCCACAAGTACAGCCCCAAAAAACGAAAATCACTAAAAAATCACCACAATCCAATGCCATCCATGCCCTCCATGATGTTTACATTAAAGAGACCCCACAGAAAGACTCAGTCCATGCACCACTCACTACCCCTGGGCAAAAGGCCCCAACAGCAGCCAAAAAAATCGAAAAACACACTAAAATCAGCACAATCCCATGCCATCCATGCCCTCCATGATGTTCACATTAAAGAGACCCCTCAGAAAGACTCAGTCCACCCACCACAGAGTACCCCTGGGCAAAAGGCCCCAAAACAGCCCAAAAATCGAAAATTCCAAAATTTTTGTTGCAGCAACTGTAATGCCCCAAACAAACTTACTTGTAAAATTTCTAATCCAACAATGATCCAAAGAAAGTCAAAAAGGCCTCAAATCCAAATATCCAGCAGCATCCACAAAAAGTATTCCTTCCAGCTCCAGATCCAAATGAAAAGTGACCAGGAGATGGACAAAGCACTGGGAGGAGCCTGCTGGACAGGAACAGGAAGTTGAAGACTGTGGGGCACTTCCTTCCTCCCACCCCCCTCCCCCCTCCCCAGAATGGACTCCTCGCTAAAAAACTGCAGGCAAATGTCAACCTAAGGAGTTATTCAGATAAAAATCATCATTTCAAGAAGGTTTATGCTGCTTGCTGGTGGATTTCTTGTGCAGAATTGCACATTTAATATTTTCGTTTGTGCGAGATTCTTGCTGCTCGCCGCATCTCAAATCTCGCAATTGCGAAGTACCGCGAGACGTGATCTCGCTGTACTCGCGTTGACAAACTCTCGCTCGCAAGCCGCGATGACGTAATCGCGCTCGCCAAATCCCGCGGGATCACACAGCAAGATCCAAAATGGCGCAGCACTCGCAAACTATCGAGAAAAACAACCCGGCAAACGATGATAAACGCCGCGCGCCGCAAAAATTGTATCACCAACGCCGCGCGCCGCAAAAAAAATCCGCTGCGTGCGAATTTGCGGATTTTGCGAGAAATTCGCAAATCTCGCGGATTGCGAATTTCCCGAAAATCCGCAAAATCCGCGAGCGTAACGGATTTTCCGCCCATGCTTACCTTGAAGCCCTCGTGGCTTCCCTCTGACATGAAGCGCGAGCTCGCGCTACTGGGGGTGGGGGGGCGGACACCGACAATGTGTCCCGGCGCCCCTCCCCTTCTCCGGCCCCACTCACCGGTCGGTCAGGCGCTCGCCGGTTCTCCTCCTCGGCTCTCCCTCCAGTCGGGGAGCCTCGCTGTGGGGCAGGCACCGGCAATGTGCCTCGCGCCCCCTCCGCTCGTGTCTGCAGGCCGCTCCTCTCGCTGCAGGGCTCCCTCCGCTCACGGGAGCCCTGCAGACCAGCCGCCATCACTCGTCCTTCTTCCCCGGGCCGGCCTCATCTTCTGCCTAGCCAGCCAATCCCGTTGCGGCCCCTGGGACGAGCCTCCAGCAGCACCCGGGGGTCTGCCACTCACAGCGCGGCTCCCGGGACAGCTTTCGATGACGCGGCGGCACTTCCTCCAATGGATGCGCAGCTCACCAGAACAGGCCCACAGCAGCGGCCAATCAAAGCGCGTATTCTTCGACGAGCCTCCAGGCAGCAACCAATCAGGTTGCGGCCCCTTCGTGATTCTCCCCGCAGCCTCTGGTCACCTTCAGGCCCCCGGGCAGCAGCAATCACGGCGTGGGCAGCCGAAGTTAAATGAAATTAAAAATGAGCGAGGTGGGCACTCGCCAGGGCGGGCAAAGCGCTCCTCAGCTCTATACTCAAAATAAAGCGCTCTAAAGCACTATGGGGCAATAAAGCGCTCCCAAAGCGCTAGGAAGTCCAGATAAAAGCGCTCTCAAGCGCTTGGGGAAAATAAAGCGCTCCAAAGCACTAGAAAACAGGCAGAGCGCTCCCAGGCGCTCAGGGGGAAGCACAGCGCTTCCAGGCGCTAGAAATCCAACACAAGCGCCCTCCACAGGAAAATGCAGCTTCTCAATGCTGCAAAGGTCCCAGAGATTCCCAGGGGTAAAGCAAAGTCCCCCCCATCAGCCCAGCAAGGCAGAGGGGTCCCCCAGGAGTCCAGAAAAGTCCATCAGAGGTCCAGGAGCTGGGCAGGGCCCAGGGATTCCCCTGAGCCCCAGCAGCAGCATGCCCCTGGCAGATTCAAGTCAGAAACAAGAACATTTTGGAAGGGGACACAGCCCCTTCTTATACACAGAAAAAGCCAGAACTGGTTACAGGGAAGTCCCTTCAGTATCAGGGACAGAGGTGCCAGTCGCCCAGCGGGAGGTGGAGCCAGCTTTGTAGTCACACAGGAACAGCCCTTCACTATCAGGTGCTAATCTCCTCCCACTTCCTTGGCAGCAGATGCTGCCTTTCATCCACGGGCTGACTCAGACAACCATCTGGGCTCTCCAGCCCCTGTCATCCTCAAACCAGACAGTCAATCCACAAGCAGGCCCAGGCACTCTGGGCCAGGCTCACCAGCCAATCACACGCCAGCAACAACTTACACAAATATGCCAACTTCCAAAAGTAGTACTTCTAGACTAGACACAGTCATGCCGCATACATCATTTTGCAGCATTCATTCTCACGAGTTCGCTCATACCAAACTCGCCCCTGCACTCCCCACGCATCAGGAACTACCATGGGCATACATATTCCCCATTCATTCCTATGGGAGGGCAGGTCACTCACCATTCATTCACAGAGAGCTCAAGCACTTTACACTGTACCACAGTGAAAAAGTGCGCAGAGGCCTAAAATCACCAACACCAGGTTCCATAAACAGGCTAGGAAACGCAAAAAGTCTAGGGGTGAACCTGCCCAACGGGCCGGGTCCAACAATGCCCATAATAGTAGCCTATATTTTTTCCTTCATTCCTTTTTTCCTTCTTTCACTACACGCCTATTCCTCGACATCCCTCACCATAGCCACATCACACCCCACCTGAGAGACCTGCACTGGCTTTCCATCAACAAGAGGATCACCTTCAGGCTCCTCACCCACGCACACAAAGCACTCCACAACACCGGACTGTCATACCTCAACAGACGACTCACCTTCTACACCCCGAACCGCCAGCTCCGCTCCGCTGACCTCGCCCCCCACCACCGTCCCCCGCATCCGAAGAGCGACCACCGGGGGCAGATCATTCTCCCACCTCGCCGCCAAGACCTGGACCACCCTCCCCCTCCTCCTACAGCAGACCCAGGACCTACTAACCTTCAGGAGGCTACTCAAGGCCTGGCTTTTCAAGCAGTAGCAGCAACCCACCTCCCCCAGCGCCATAAGACCCTCGCGGGTGAGTAGTGAGCTTTACAAATGTTCTGATTGATTGATTGATATGCTGTTGTGTCTCCATCTGACTCCAAGTCTTGTGCCAATGGTGGCACAAGTGCTCTCAACCAAGTCATGTGCTTATGTGTCACCATTGCTTACGTAACGTTTGTTCTTGTGTTTTGAGTGTCTGCCATTTATTGCAGTATTATACCTCTACTTGTACTTAGTACGCTTTTGTAACTTGCACACATATCACTTTTTTCTCCTGTAATGTACCGTTTGCTACCTCTTGTATTTTGTTTGCTCACAATTGTCACTATTGCCTCATGTAACTTAACGTTTGCTTTTGTAATTTGTTCACTTGTAATTTTCTCCTCATGTATCATTACTGTTCCTATTGTGAAGCGCTCTGACACCTTCTGGTAAAGTCTGCGCTATATAAAAATGCATAAAATAAATAAATAAATAAACATATGGGTTGTGTAGCCTCCAGTACCATATTGAGAGGCAGGCTTACTTCGACTAACATGGGTGTTGCAAATGCTGCATACTACAATGTGCTCCTCCAGTGTGCTAACCATATAAAAGGCCCAAACTGGGGAGAAGTACTGTTTTTACTGTGCCACTGCCAAAGCCTGAAGAAGAACTAGTGGTAGGTGAGCAAGAGATAGCTGGGTATGTTGTCGATTGCCTTCTACTGAGCTAGTGGTTGGTGCAAGTCTCAGCTGGGGCTTTGCGAAAATGGGAGCTAGATGTGCTACCTGGGCCACATCCATTGAAGAAGGTTGAATAGCGATTTCTGACTCATCTGTGTCACCTTCCACAATGACTAGCTCGTTGTCATCATTCTCCTCATCGTATGCTTCCATAATTCTAAGGCTTTCAGGAAAAAAAATTATCCTTTGCCTCTCCTGGTGTCTCCAGGACTCTGGCGGAGTCCACGCCATGTTCCAATCATTATCACCTGAAGTAGTGCTTGAAGGAGATGGTGGAGTAGTACGCTTCCTTTTCCTAGCTCAATGTCTAGGAGCCAATGATTCTAAAAGAGGAGATTCTTGGTCAACAGGAAGCTTGATCTCCAGTTCTGCTCCAACATCAGGAAGATGTACTATTGCTGGCTGTGGCTGCTGTCCACATTGCTCTGTTTCCTGAAACGATTGGGGACTACTTTTTGAAATCAAATTCAAAGTCACTGCTCGTCAGTGTCACCATGATTTCAGCGCCTGCCTCACTGACAGACATAGTCGTCGGCTTAGGTGCGGGTGGTGCTGTTGATGTGGGAGTGCAGCTCCCAGTGTACTCCTCGGAGGCCGGTGCGGCAGACGCATGACCTTAACAGAAAAAGGTGTCAGTCGACGCGCTTCTGGTGGAAATCAGCTTCTTCTCACTGACCACTTTCTTGAAAGCAACTTTCTTTTGGGCCAGCTCTCAGTTGGCAGTGGCAATTAGCTGCACAAGCAGAAGAGATGGGAGGACGGGGGTGTGATCCCTAAGCAGCATTCAGCAGTATCAGCATAAGCAGCCCTGCATTGGTTACTGATTCAAAAGAGAATTCAGTTCAAAATACTCTGTCTGGTCCATTGCATCATTCACAAGAAAGGTCCCCAGCTTATACAATGCCTAGTGACTCCGTATACACTGAAAAGATCACTACACTTTAAAGGTCTCTAACTACTGCTGGAGTAAAGGATTACGAGAGCATAATGCAGTGGATGTTCCTTCGTATATCTGGCATCCAAACTCTGGAACGCTCTCCCAGCTGACATTGGACTAGACCAATTGTTAGAAATGGGATTTCTAGATGGCTAAGGCTTGCGCCAAAGCCAGGCAGAAACCACCATTCCTAAGGTAAAGTAAGGAAGTCACCCGCCAAGACAACCCCTGCTCACCTATCTTTGAAGCTTGGCACGAGCAGTCAGGCTTATCTCGGAAGCGATGTGTAAAGCATTTGCTCAGCACCCACCAGCAACAACATCCAAGGCCCCCCACAAAAGGAACTCCACACAAGGTATATGTAAAAATAGCCTTTGTATTGCAAAACACATTAGATAGAATTTACAGGGGATTATGTACAGGGCAGGGCCACATGCACCACTGTCAGGAATATGCACTTAGTAGAACTAGCACTTACTCATAACTATACCCAGGCCAACTAGCCTCTCTGGGGATAGGACGCCCTGTGTCGTAATGTCAGGGCAGGCTGCAGGTAGCCAAGAACACCTAAACGTGGCAGCTGCCCACTAAGTGCTGGGCAGCTGATGGGGCCAACGTGGGAGCGTCACAGGCTATGAACAACTGAAATGCCCCCTGAGCCTCGTGGGCTTTTCAAAATAACTGTGGCGCCTGGAGCCTCTCGGGGCTCGAAGAGCACATGGGGCGCCGTGAGCCTCTCTGGGCTCTAGAACTTAGAACTGCCTCTGAGCCTCTCGTGGGCTCGAATTAACCATGCCCGTTGGAGCGGCCCGCTGCCTCTTGGGGCCGCTCTGTCACCACCGGAATGCCGCCTGAGCCTCTCGGGGCTTGTAAAACAATGGAGGGGGTAGGCGGAGTCCCTCTCGGGGGACTCGGCATCACTTGAGGCCTCACGGGCCTCTCTGCACAAGGATACTCGCTCTGGAGGGGAGGGGCGGGCACCGGCAATGTGCCCCGACGCCCCTCCTCTCCTTCAATGCACTCACCGGGTCTGGCGGCTCTCTCTTCCGGGCGGCAGGGCTCTCCTTCGGACACGGAGCCCCGCCTGCACCTTCCGCCGCCTCTCTTCTCGCTGCTGGGCTCTCCTTTGGGCAGCACGGGGTCTCTGGCAGCCCCGGGGCTCTCCTCCGCTCACGGGAACCCCGGGCAGCCATCGTTCCTGCTGGCTTCTTCTCTCAGCCGCACTTCTGCCTCCTGGCAGGCCCCGCCCGGGCCTGCCTGACATCCGGTTTCGCAGCGGCAATCTCTCGCGGGCAGCACCGAGGGGTGGCACCCTCGGTGCGGGAAATAAACGTAGCAGCGAGGTGGGCACTTGCTGAGGGCACAAAAGCCTTAAAATAAACGGGGCAAATGGTGGGTGGGCACCGGCTGAGATCAATAGTGTTCCCAAGCGCTATCAGGAAATAAAGCGCTCCCAAGCGCTAGAAGGGCAAGGGGTAAAGCGCTCTCAAGCGCTTTAAGTAAAATGAAGCGCTCCCCAGCGCTAGGGTCCCAAAAGTCCAGGGACCAGCACAAAAGTCCTTCTAGGTTCCAGGACAGCAGTAATCCAGGGGCTGGGCAGGGCCCAGGGAGGCAAGCCTTCCCCCGGGCCCCAGCAGCAGCATGCCCCTGGTAAGATTCAAGTTGGAAACAAGAACATTTGACCAGAGGTCACAGCCTTCTTTTATACAGAGAAATCCTTTGTCTAAAGGTGCAGGGTGGGGGAAGAACCAGTCGCAGATGGTCTTGATGTGCTCAGCCTCTCACTCTATTCACTGGCAGGGCTAGGGATATTAGACGCACCACAGGGGGCAGAGCCAGCATTGTGTTTAATAACACCAGGCAAAAAGTTCAGGGGTGAACCTGCCAGAAGGGCCAAGTCCAACACCAATCAGAACTCAGTTTCAGAAAACAGTTGAAAACTTTCCCATTCTAAAACTATATAAGGCATCTAGGTAGTACTTATAGCTTATGTCTGTTAACAGTGCTGCGAAGCCTGTTAGGTAGCCATGCACGCTATAAATTCAATAGAATAGAATAGAATAGACTAGAATAGGAGTTGTTTAGGGTTCACTGGGAAGTATGTTGAGGTAGGAATACTCAAAATGTTAATGGTCACGTATCCTTTCTGATTCTGCCCTGAACTCCACGTACAACTGTGCAAGCTTTTGAAGGATGATACTTTGGTGTGGAAACCCTCAAACTGTAAACTTTAGTACCCAAACTAATAATTGATATTCCCTTCGGGCCTTCTATATTTTTTTTGTAGATTGACCTCACACAAGAGCCCAGAAGGACGCACCACATTCCGAGGCCTTACATTTTAGCTTCATCCTCACAAAATTATGTTAAAAAATGACACTGTTTTTTAACAGGTCACAGTGACTGCATATAATACCTGCCAATGCTTAAATCGCCAGAATAATACACCATTTCCTGTAGTCATCTTGCTAAATGGAACTCTTTATGCTGAGACCACTTGTCCCCTCTATAAAGCACACTTTGAATAAAACTTCCATGATAATATATTGATGCTTTTTAAAAAATGTTTGGCTATTTTAGACCTGCCAACTTTTAAATAAATGTCACTGTGTGAGTGGTGGCAGCTCGTTGAAGTGGTGAAGGGCTTGTGATGAGAACTGCCTACAAGGCACTTCTGTCCCATCCCACCACCAACTTCAACCCTACACCAAAATAAACGATCGATGCAACTGCTTCTGAGGCAGGGCTCATTCACCAATTATCACCTGACTGCTCCACAGTGCAACCAGCAGCTGAGGCTAGTTTTCATCTAAATCAGCTGGTTCAGTGCAACTTATAGGTTGACGGGCTATTCCAGCCTTCTTGTAGTTCAGTCACTAGCTCAGCATCCTCTAAGACATCTCGCCTTCTCATTTTCTGGGATGAACCTCATATGTGCGCTGCAAAAAAACCGCAAAATCTGTACAACTGTTGGTACCCAAATCTCTGCACCTTTGATTGTGTTACAGCTTGGTCAATCAACATTCTCTTTCATGGCAGATCAGGATAGGTCTGTGCAAAGTTCCCTTCTTTGGGGTGGTGGGAGGCAAAAACAAGCCATCCACAGACCCGGTTTGTGTACTCAATCAATGGGCCTGCGACAACCAGTAGTGTTAGTGTCAATAAGGGTTTTAGTGTTGATGTTGCTCTGCAAAAAAAGAGAAGAGTTTAATCTTATCGCATCCCGTGGACGCTCTGGTTATTTTCCTTCAAACAATTCTGTCATTTGTTTTGGTTGAGTTGTTGTTATTGTTCTATCTGTATTTTTCTGGTATTTGGATTATTTATTGTTGAAAAAAATGTGTCCCTTTTGGGGATATTGAGCTGATTTGGCTGAAAACAATTAGCTATTTCGGAGTTTTGTATGCTTTTTGTTATTAAAACGTTACCCTTTTCTAGAATTTGACACTTAACCACCAGTAATAATCTCCCAGTTGTCTTATTAAATCATTCTTTTATTGCGTTTTTTAATGTGCATTAATTTGTTAATTCTGCTGGGATAAATCTTCCTGATTGTTGTTTTTTCCCTTTCAATCAAGTTACAAACGTTATTTTAGAAAGCAATTAGTATTTGTCAGCAAAAGTCAAGTCTTAAAATCATGATTAATTGCATGAAGGATTTTTTTTAACAAACAATGCGAACTTTAATAACAGCCTTAAGAAACTTCAAAATCTTAGGTCTGCGGGGCTGGATTTTCTCGTGAAACTGCAATTTCCTGTGTTTTTGCCTTTGACGCAAAGACTGTTTTTCAAGAGAACTCTAGAGGTACAGAAATAGGGAATGTCTCCCACTTCTTTTGCCGGGTCTCATTGGATATAATGAGCCATGTCTTATGGACTGCTCTTCAGAACATCCAACAGTTTTTTATGTCTTCAGAAACCTCGGGGCATCGCAGTTTCGATGGCGATTGTGCCACAGCCTGGCCTGCACAGCTGTGACTAGAATCGTCTTTTCATATCCACACAATGCCGCCTAAATATGGCCCCGCACCCAGGCGGCCCTTGGACATCTCTGGCATATTTGTGCGGGTCACACAACGAGCCTGTCTGCGTTCCCGCTCCTCTTTCAACAGAGTCCCTCTATTTGTACCTTCCTAATTTAAAATGTAAACAGGAGCTGCTCCTGTGTGTTTTATTTTCCCTGGTCTATTTGTGATGTACATTGCAAAGTTTAAAGGCCAGAGCTTTTGAATTAGTAACATTAGTGATCCAGCCATAATGTTGCAAATATCGAAAAAATAAACATTCGGGGGCATATTTACAACGAATTGGCATATGGCAGCGCTGCAAGTCCTTTTGTTGCGCTGCCCTGTGCCAATTCGAATGGGCAGGAAATGGACGTTTTTGCAAGATGCAGTGCATGCCTGTCTTTTAGTCAGCTCTGACGCACAACTGGCAGCCTTGCGCCAAAGCAGGCACCCTGGCCCCATGGTGCAAGGGTGTCTCTGTTGTTGGCATGATTGTATTTGTGCAGGAAGAGATATCTCGTTTCATGTGTAATGCAGAATGCAACACATGCGGAAAGTGGAAAAAACCTGGAGAAATGTAAATATTTCTCCTCATTATGCCTGCTCGAGGCAGGCACAAGGTTTTAGCACTGCCCTAGGTTTACGAGATATTGTAAATCTGGGGCAGTGTACAGGCAATAGGTGGTGTGTGGGAACACCCGCAGCAACACCCATGGAAAGCCTCTATGACGCAGACCAAGGCAAGGCAGTGATTGCGCTGCTTTGCTTTACTCCATACCTACAAGGCCATGAGCAGCCATGCAGAGTGGTTTTACGTGGCCTTGTCGCTATGGCTAAGCCTGGTGCGCCAGAGGAATGTCACAAAAAGTGACGCTCCGGTGGTGCTCAGGCCTTGTAAATAAGTCCCTCAGTTTGACATAATGCATATTTCCCCCAAAAAAGTTTTTGAAGTTGAATGGTGCTATTCACCTCGTAGTCAAATACTTTCGTTTCTTTCTATAATTTTTTTGTTATTGTGTATAATGTTTTAATTTCACTTCCCACACTTAATTGTTTCAAGTGCTTACACTCAAAAATTGGCAGCTATTTCTGCCAGTAGCAACAAATGATAGCACATAGGAGCCGTGGGAAGGAGGGAAGAGGCGCTGATAAGCGAACAGATGGAGGAGACTGAGGGAAGGATAGGAAAGCTGACATGTAATGTTGATCCTCATGCTATGGGGTCCTCCACCAGCCTGGGTGTCCAATATAATGGTAAGTGTAGCTGACAACAGAAAAATTGGGGAGATATTTATGTCTTTCTTTCTATACATTAAACCCTAAGAGTGTCTCTTGTAAGTGAATATCATCATATGTGCACACACATAATCCCTAGATGTCTGTCCACCAAAACAGAGGAAACAACTTCAAGGGTCTCCCCTAAACCCTGCTTTCAAAAGAGCCAGGGGATCAGGATCATGGTCTGTGGCATGGGATGGCCTATATTGGGTGAGTGGGTGTTACAAGTGCCCTGGGCTCACAAGCAACACTTGGATTCCTGCTTTTGACTCGATGCAGTCTTTCAATCGTCCTTGCTCCCAAGAACCCTGCAAGCACTTTGCAAATATGTCTTATGTGTTAACAGGATCCACTCTGTTGGCAACAATTTTGTGGTCTTCATCTCCATCTATTCTTTAATGTGAATATCAAGCTTCCTGATAAGATAACACATGGCAGTGTCAATAATAGCCTTGGCTTTACTATATTTTTTGGATTACAAATATATATGATATATGTATAGGTCCCCATGTGTTTTTGATTATTGGGTCTTGAGGCTCTCATTTTTTGACCCAGACAAATTTAAGTCTGTTTCTGTATCGAGAACCACTAGTGGTTATTCGTTATGAGTCTATTCAGGCAGTTTCTGACATCACAGGTTTCTGGACCCTCACGCCCACTATCATTACTATGGCTGCTGTTTCCATTGGCGAATACATGTTTTGTTCTATCATACATGAAGTAAAGTACACACCTCATCCGGCACATGGTCTGTGCAGCCTCGGGTCCTTTCCCAAAGAAAGTATATGGTTCCCATCACAGATTGCTAATAAATTGAGCAATAGTAATATCTGCTATTTCTAGCTCTTAGATCTTTAATAATAATAGTAGGAGTAAAAGTAGTGGCAAGAGTAGTAGTATGCATTTCCATACTAACATGTACAATAATCACAAATACTGGTCGATGCAGTGAAACACTTGACCTACTCGATTAGGGACCTGGACCCCGAAGTATAGTTTGTTTCTATTAAGGATGCACACGGTCTATGAAACCCCATTAGCTGTTCATTTAACTTAATTCTGAAGTTTTAAAGTGTTTCCGATTGAAACTTTGAATATTGTGTGTGGTGTACAGTATAGCTTTTTCCTGCAAATAAGACTGATGAATATCATAACTTTCATATTATCATAATTCTGTAATATTTTACATTTTCATAATGTTCTGCTAATTTATTTGAATATGTACAGGATTTTCAAAGCTGAACACATATGATGTTGTCCCTAAATGCCCACATTCTTGTCAGTCACGCCGTGAGGACGTTTATATAATTTCTACTGCACTTTTTGAGGGCACTTTCCTACTAAAGAACAATATGCCTTTTCTTGCGTGAACTATAAATATGTGACGCTTCCTATCCGCCAGGAAACCATATACCTTGCCATAAGGGAACAGGTCGGAATGTGGAGGCAGATTTCGTAAATGTTCCCACAAATATTGTCTGACCCGCAGTCTGCTTCCAGAAAGTGAGGGAATGATGAAGCATTTGCAGAACAGTAAGATGAATGTGCAACAGCTGGGGAAGGAGACATGGCACCAGAGGGCTTTGGCCAGCAGCAGGCAAATGAAAGTGTATGGAGTGTGTAGGAATGAAATTACATGCTGTGTCTGTCCACACGGCGCAGGAACCCGAGGCAAACCATCCCCCAGCGATAGATCAGCCATTCA
The DNA here is from genome assembly GCF_964263255.1 of Lissotriton vulgaris. Taxonomy (NCBI): domain Eukaryota; kingdom Metazoa; phylum Chordata; class Amphibia; order Caudata; family Salamandridae; genus Lissotriton; species Lissotriton vulgaris. Next base: position 1,652,539,720 of record NC_141694.1, read on the forward strand.
TCATCCTAACGAAGGCTGCTTGCGAGGAAACCTCAAAACTTTGAAAGACATGTAGCACATTGAGTAAACTCTCTCTCAACCGCAGGCTCTGCTCCAAAAACAGGCAGCGCACTTTAAGGCTGGCCTGCAGGGCGAGAGACTCAAGCATTAACAAAGCCAATGATGGCCTATAATACTCTATATCTTATAAGCATCAGTGTCGATTACAAGGTTTGACATTCGATTGTGTAATATGAGTAGCATCAAGCAACACGTAACAATACCCACTAGTAACAACATACACTGTTTTCCCCACACGCTTTACCTATAACTATGCTTTACTTGAAACCCCTCAACATTGCACCCGAACCCTTCTCTTGTATGGTGTGATACTGCTTTACAGGTGGCATCCAATTAACTAAATGTATAGATATATATGATACTGCAAAGCCTTCCTATGGAATGTTTGCCAGTGGTATCAACGCTAGCATTAGTTACTATAATTCTCAGATATGAATTCATTTGCAGGATATTTAGCTTCTGTAAACACATACAACATTTAAATGGGTGTTTAACACAGCATTCTGTCTGTTAGTACTGGCGAAAAATAATTTCACAATGACAGAGCAGCTCTCAGAGCATTAATCAGCTCATCTGAAAAGATGGCCCTCAAAGGTGCGTCATTGATGCAAGCATCTATAAATTGATCCACCCCAAACATTGTAAATGCAGAACCCTGTCACCAAAACGTTATACTGTCTCACATTTTATTGTTTTCTTTCTTTATATATGTCTTGTTAAACTTACACTATAATGTCAATGTACTAAAAAAGAAGAGTGCATTCTAGAATACATGTCTTTAATTTCATGAAATTGTGGTTTTCATTTCAAATTCGACTTATAATAATACACATTGTACATAAACCCATTTTAAACATTAACACATTAGCCACAAAAACTTACATTACTCAAAATCTTGACAGATATATCTGCAATGTCAGGTGAACAATAAATATTACATGGATGATGATCAACTGCTCAAATCTTTCTAAAGAGTACTAAAACCACTTAATCATGCAAAATAGAAAATAAATAACGAGTTATGTGTATTATGGCCCTAAATTTCTATAGGAAACCTGAGAAGGCAATAGAGACCCTAATTGCACAGTTACCAGGTATATAATCTCTCTCTATCTCACTCTCTCTCTCTCTCTCATTTGTCAGAAGGTGGTTATAGTTAGGACCTTGTTTCTATTCAAAAAGCGTTCTTTCTTTGGCCAATATCTTTGGTGCTGTTTGACGAATCTTCGCAAAATTTTCAAAAATAATGGGGTGCTCCGGTCATCTCCCATTTTGAAAGTTTCAGGGTGATTCGTCAAGCAGGGGCAGAGAAAAAAAGGGGTCCCAAAACGTGTTTTCTCCATGTTAATTTCCATAGGAAACTTTAGACAAGGCTACAGCCTGAACTGCTGAACATAATTACACCAAATTTGGCAAAAAGGCTCTTGGTTTGGAAAGTGAACATTTTTTAAATGGTGTAAATCCATTCAGTAGTTTCTGAGAAATTCATATTTAACAAAATTGGTGACCGCAGTGGATCCGGGAACCCTCTTGAGCACAAGCTTGCCTCTGATTGGCTGTCAACACTTCAAACCAGGAAGTGTTGGCAGCCTTCTTGTGACTCGGTTGAACCGAGTCACAAACAAAAAGGTAAAGAAAGCATACAAAATCTAGAAAAGGGGTCAGGGTAGAAACACCCTGACCCCTTAGGCCCCCGGGGCCCAAAAAAATGTTTTAATTATATTTTTGGTGGGATTTGCGTAGGGTGGGCCAGGACTCGGGGGCAATGTTTAAAATACATGCGAGGCAGCGAGGGCCCCCGCAGCCCCGGGGACCGCCACCTCCCTGGTGCTTTTTGATAATCAAAAAGCATGGGGGGCCTCCTGCCCCCCATGCTGCCCCTGGGACCACCACCTCCCCAGGGCATTCCTTAATTAGTGTTGGGGCCCTCGCTGCCCCCCCAAGCCCCAGGGACTGCCACCTCCCTGGGGCTTTTTGCAATGAAAAAGCGTAGGTGGGCTCCCACTGCCCACGCTACCCTGGGGACCCCGGGCATTGCTTAATTTGGGTTGGAGGGGCCTCGCTGCCCCCCAATCCCCGGGGACCACCACCTCCCCTAGACTTCAATTTTTTAAATCAAGTGTGAGGACTCCTGCCCCCCCAACACTGCCCCGTGGGGACCACCACCTCCCAGGGCTTCAAATGTGTTGGAGGGGGCCTCGTGGCCCAACTTGTGGAGCTCACAATGGGCGTGGGGACCGCCAACCCAGGGGCCGGCTCCAGCAATGTCCCATGGTGCCCACCCCTGGGATATTGCAGTTTGAAATGGTGAGAGCACTGCTTCCAACCTGCCATATCAAACATCTGCTTCACTTCATGGAAACGAGAGCAGGAAAACTGCTCTCGCTAACTTGAAGCGAAGCAGAAATGCTTGTGGGAAAAGGGAGCTGCATGTCAGCACTCCCTTTGCCCACAAGCAATGCCAGCTCCCACAGGCTGAAATCGGCTGGGTGCGGTGCGGCCCACCTCCCCTTAAAACATTTTTTTAATAAAGAAAGGCCAAGCCCCAGGTTCTGGGTTGGGGGATTAAGTCCCCTTGAATCCTAAGGGTCCTTATGGGCAAACTAGCCCACCAGGTACCTGCAGTAAGCCCCATACAGTGGGATTGCTGAGAGGTGGTCCGAGGCCATGCCCCTTTTTGCACCACTCTGCAAACACGTCTCTTTGCGCACTGCTGGCTATGAGGTCCCCGGAGGACTTCAGGACTAAAGTGGACTTCATCCCCCAAGCAGCAGTGTGCCAGGAAGCACATTTACAGTGTGGTGTAAAAAAGGGCTGTCCACTGTCAGCAATCCAGATGTGTGGGGCTCACTGGAGGTAACAGGAGGGCTAGTTGGACCACATGGACACTCAGGAGGCAAGGAGACTTCATCCCCAACCAAGAGCATGCCAGGAGGCCTATTTGCAGAGTGGTGAAGAAAAGGGGCGTGGCCCGTGGCCAACCTCTCAGCAATTCCACTGTATGTGGCTTACTGGAGGTAACAGGTAGGCTAGTTGGCCCCTAAGGACCCCTGGCAGCGAAGCGGACTTCAAACCCCATCTAAGAGAGCGCCAGGGTGCATGCAGGGAGCGTGTTTGCAGAGTGGTTGGTAAAGGAGGCGTGGCCTGCTATGAGAACTTAGCAATCCTGCTGTGTGGGACTTACTGGAGGTAATAGGAGGGGTAGTTGGGTCCCAAGGATGCCCTTGGGGGCCAACTACCCCTCCTGCTACCTGCAGTAAGTCCCATACAGTGTAATTGCTAAGAAGTCTTCAGAGGTCATGCCCCCTTTTTCCACCACTCTGCAAACACGCCTCCTGGCACACTACTGGTTGGGGGATGACATCCACTTTACTCCTGAGGGACTTTGGAGGCCAAGAAGCCTTCTTGGTATCTCCTATAAGTCCTAAGCAGCAGAATTCCTGAGCGCTGTTCGAAGGCCCAGCCACCTTTCTCCACCACTCTGCAAACACGACTACTAGTTAAAGAAGCATTTGCAATGTAATAGGTCTTGTATTTACTGAAGGTAGGGCTATTGGCATTATAAATGTAAAAGTTGTTTAATGTTTTTTGGAGTGGAGTCAATGTACGTTTTGTAGTGGTATTATGTGGTATGTTGTGCAGTGAAATGATGTGGATTGAAAGTATGTGGTGTTTAGTGTGCAGGAATTATATAGAGTGGGATTATGTGTTACGGAGAGTAATTATGTGGTATGGTAGTCAGTGTTGTGGAGTGGTAACCTCAGGTTTAGTCTTTCTCGTTCCCTTAGAAGCTAAACAATAAACTCAATGAGACAAAAAAACGAAGGAACCACTGAGGAGCACTTCTGGACCTAGTCGGAGGTATGAGCAGGGCCACTGGAATTATGCGACTGATTGCTTCTTTCAGCACTTATCTTGTCTCTTTCTAAACTTCTTTTGCCTATTTCTGCAACTCTCTTGTCTCTTTCATCACTTCTCTTGATTCTTTCTGCACCCATCTTCCCTCTTTCTGTACCTCTCTTGCCTCTTTCTGCACCCCTCTTCCCTCTTTCTGCAGCTCTCTTGCCTATTTCTGTACCTCTCTTGCCTCTTTCTGCACCTCTGCTGCTTCTTTCTGCACTTCCCTTGCTTCTTTCTGCACCTCTCTTGCTTTTTTCTGCACCCCTCTTGTGTCTTTCTGTATCCCCCTTCCCTCTTTCTGCACCTCTCTTGCCTCCTTCTGCACCTCTCTTGCCTCTCTCTACAGTTCTCTTGCTTCTTTCTGCACCTCTGTTCCCTCTTTCTGCACCTCTCTTGCCTGTTTCTGTACCTCTCTGGCTTCTTTCTGCACCTCTGTTGCTACTTTCTGGACTACTTACTTCTTTCTGTACTTCTTTCGCCTCTTTCAGCGCCCCTCTTGCCTCTGGTTGCACCTCTGTTGGATCTTTCTGCAGTTCTCTTGCCTCTTTCTACACCTCTCTTGCCTTTTTCTGCGCTTCTCTTGCCTCTCTCTGCACTTCTCTTGCCTCTTTCTGCACTACTCTTGCTTCTTTCTGCACTTCTCCTGCTTCTTTCTGCACTTCTCTTGCCTCTTTCTGCACTTCTCTTGCCTCTTTCTACATTTCCGTTGCTTTTTTCTGAACTTCTCTTGGCTCTTTCTGCAGCCTTCTTGGCTCTTTCTGCACCTCTGTTGCCTCTTTCTGCACTCATCTTCCTTCTTTCTGTACCTCTCTTGTCTCTTTCTGCATCTCTCTTGCCTCTTTCTGTACTTCTATTGCCTCTTTCTGTACCTCTGTTTATTCTTTTTGTACTTCTCTTGCCTCTTGCCTCTTTCTGCGTTTCTGTTACTTCTTTCTTTACCTCGCTATCCTCTTTCTGTATATCTGTTCCTTCTTTCTGCACATGTCTTGTCTTACCTATGTAGCGATAGTTAGAAATTAGCATTCTAAAAAACCTTAGAAATTCACTGAAAAAACACAGGTTTTAGGCACGTAATAGTTAGGAATTGGCATTTTGAAAACCTTAGAAATTCACTGAAAAAAACATAGGTTTCAGGGACATTATAGTTAGGAATTAGCATTTAAAAATCCTTAGATATTCGCTGAAAAAACCACAGGTTTCAGGGACGTTATAGTTAGGCTGACATTTCACTCATACAAACCAGAGGATTTCAGCTGTTATATTTAGCGGAGCTATCTATAACTCACGCCCCCGCAATGCAATGCTGATGACGTTACATACTACACCACTCATGACATGGTCAGTTACATCACTGACACATATATTCACTTAAAAAGCAAAGGTTTCAGGTATTTATAGTTAGGTTTATATTTTACATGGACAAAACTATACAAATTCAGCAGTTACAGTTAGAGTTATCTCAAGTAACTATAACTCGTGCCCTAAGGTAATATAACTCGTACCCCTGCAATGCACAGCTTTCTCATCAATAATTTTGCAGCAAATGTTGCAGTGATATTATCAAAGATGACATGATTGATATAATATGAATGGAATTAGCAGTGTATGGTGAGGGTGTGAGTTATAGTTACACTAGGGCACGAGTTATAGTTTCATGAGATAACTCTAACTATAACTCTAACTATAACTGCTAAATTTCTATGGTTTGTACATGTAAATTGTGAACCTAACTATAATGTCCCTGTAAACTTTAGTTTTTCAGTAAATTTCTAAGGTTTTTCAAATGTTATTTCCTAACTATAACGTCCCTGTAACCTTTGTTTTTTTCATGGACTATTGATATGTGCCAATGTTTCTCTGCATGATGTAATCAGTGATGTAATTTGAGATGTCATTAGTGTTGTCATGAGTGATGTCATTTGAGATGTCATCAGTGATGTCACTGACCATGCCATGAGTGATGTAATATGTGAGGTCATAAGCAGTGTATGTGGGGACGTGAGTTATAGTTAGCTCAGGAAACTGTAACTGCTGAGTTTTTCTGGTTTTGTACGGGTGAAATGTCAGCCTAACTATAACTTCCCTGTAACCTTTGCTTTTTTCAGTGACTACTTTAGTTCATTCTTTCTCCAAATAATATTAGTGTAAATATTATACAACAGCTACGTCATTGAATCATAAACCTTCAATTATTACATGCCTCTAATATAGTAGCAGTTGGACCCAATCAACAGGCTGTTTATTTTGCTTTAATTGAAAAACGATCGATCCCTGGGAAGGTATAAAAGGATAAGGTAGCTGCGGGGATCAATAAGAACCGGTCTGTCCAATATGAGTAAGGGGAAGAGGTAGAGCAGGATTTAGAACATCAAATATCAGACAGAAGATCAAAGAACTTTATACATGGCATTAATGGGAAGGACAGTAGCATGTATACTAATTCAGATAGGATTTCTCTGCAATTTTCAGAATTCTATCAAGATCTTTAAAACCAGACTGATGATTTCGATTCTGCAGGGTTTGGGCACTACATTTTGAGTTCTGCTCTACTTTTGTTAGACAAAAAACATTCTACTGCTCTTGAGGCAGAAATTACTTCTGGTGAAATAATGACAGCGCTGGCCATGCTTCCCACAGACAAGGCTGCCGGAGCAGATACTATTCTCCTGGAATTTTATAACAACTTTATAGGTATTTTTCTCCCCCTGCTTGTCCACATTATTCAAGATATTGACTTTAATGATCCCTGACTCCTGAAACAGGACCATATTGTTATTTTTCTAAACAAATCTAAACTACCCGGAAGAGCTTGGTTCCTACCGCCTCATCTCTCTTATCAATGCAGATGCAAAAATATTTGCTAAGATTTTAGCTGTTCGTCTTGCTCCTTGAATGACTGCGTTGGTGACATTGGAACAACATGGTTTTATACCCGGACATGATACTATTTCCCATGTAACACTGTAGTGGCACATTCAATATGGCAGCACAATCAAGCGTGAAGGTTAGTACGCTGAAAAAAGTGTTAGACCGGGTAAAGTGGTCATGTCTTTGGGCAACGATATCTGTTCTTGGCATTGGGGAGTGGGAACAATCTTTATATGAGAACCCTACAGGCCAAATGCAATATTAGGGAACTTCTCCTACCCTGTTTCAGATCCATGGGAGTACCAGGCAGGGGTGCCCCCTATCCCCATTGCTATTCGCTTTATATATGGAACCGTACATATGTTCCATACAACTAAATGAGCAGATCCAGTCTGTTGTTTCTGGTGATATTGAACTTAAAATTACAGCTTATGCAGATGATGTGGCAATCTTTTTCCCCAAACCCTTGATGGCTTTTAATTATGTTTTATATGAAGCTGACAGATTCAGAGAATTTTCAGGTTATAAACTGAATATGACCAAAACGCAACTACTTCTTAATTTTGAATCTAAAGATCCAATACAGGGGTGTACTTGTCGGTCTCACATTTTTTTAAACGGACTAGACTTATCTTGTGGATTTACTCCTGCTTGTGAACATATGGTTTGAGCAACTTATGACTCCTTGAGAGAAAATAAACTTCCAAAAACAATTGACTAACAGGACCACCATTAAATCCCTTGAAAATTGAGTATGCAGAGACTTAAAGCCTGCTACATCATTAGAACATAGTTTCACATCTACATTCCGTGGACAAGGAATTATTCATTATTCTTGGGACAAAGAGTGAAGATTTTCCACTTGGTCCGCCACCACTATAGGAGCCCACACTACTCTTCTGGTAGCCCAATGTATTAGTCCTGATAAAGACTCGCATGGCCACGGTCCAACTTACGTTTAGGCCCTAAGATGAGTCGAAACGTCGACGCTTCTTTCTTTTAATACCTGGATTGTGAAACACATTTTCTGGTGCAACAGAATTTTGGAAGCAATGTCTCCATTTAATGAAAATTGTGTATAGATTTTATATCACAGGCCAGGTTACTGCAAGACGGTGAATTGTGTCAAGCGATCGATTGTGAATATAAAATTGTAAATATTTCTATGCTTTCCTTTACTCCCCTTTTTCTACTAAGCACCTGACATTTCTTTATCTTATGCACTCTCTCTTTGGGCAACCTAAAACCCTCTTACATAGCGATAGTTATAAATGCAATGAATTAAAATTGACCCTGAATTTGTAATTATTGCTGTTGCATTTTTGTCCTTCTTTTCGTAAATGTTGTAACACATTGAATGTATAGGGTTGATCTGTGAGACATATCCCGTAGCTAAGTGGAAATATTGAATATGTATTGATCAATTCAATTTAAGTGAAAGTAATGGTTGAAGACCATTGTATTTCAATAGAGTACGGTCTCATATTTAGGCATACATTTGGCTTTACAGGTGGTGCAGATTAATGAGTTAAAATATGAACCACTTCTAACATATGTGCAACAAAAGCTTAGGGCATGAAATAACCTCCCCATATCAATCATCAGTCATTGTAATATCATCAAAAGGAATATTCTTCCTAAATTTATCTATTTATTTTTTTGACTATTCATTTCTGGGTCCCAAATTCTTTTTTTAAACAACTTGATGGAATAATTGGTAGCTTTATTTGGGGCTACCGATAGGCTAGGTGGGCAATCCAGTTTATGACACTACAATACAATCAAGGGGAACTTTCAATCCCTGATTTTAAACTTTATTTTTGGGGGTTGTTTGTTGGGCTCCTGCTGATTTCCTTTTTTCGTTTTGTTCTTGGATCAGATTTCAGATTATTCTTGTATAGACTAAGGGATTCCAACTACTTTAAAGATGTTAGATTCAAGGTCATTTAAGACATAGTTGCAATTTACTTTAAGTGCCTCCGAAATCTTGTATTATCACGGTATATCTAGCCCTCGCCCGGTATAATTTTAATGATATCACCACTCTTGCCACCAAGTGGACCCAAAAGGGGGTGGTGGTGATGGACGGAGCATCTGAATAAATCAAGCACTCACACCCAGTCAAAAGATCTGGGTTTAGTCCATCACCGTTCTTTAGCCCACTCTGCCACCCCAGTTCAGACCCCATCATCCCTCTTTTGTACCGCTTTGTTCGCCCTAAGTTGGCAGGGTATGCTCAGACGTGAGTCCCTTGCTCACTTGGCCACTGGATTAAAGATAGCCTGGCTGATGAGGATTATGAATCCGAAACGGGTCCCAGGATGCTTGTTTCCGGTCCAGGGAAGACATGGCTTGGCAGTTCGGGCTGGACTGTTCCCATGAGGCACAGGGTCAGACTGGTTTGCATATGGCCAAGTCTGAACTGGGGTGGCTGAGTGAGCTAAAGAATGGTGATGGATTACACCCAGATCAGTTGACTGGGGGTGAGTGTTTGATTTGCTCAAACGCTCCATCCATCATCCCTCTTTTGTACCACCAAGTGGACCCAGGCCCTTTTAGATGAAGTCTTGCCTTCTGAAATAAGCTCAGCTTTAGAGACTATCGATCAATTCATACAATCAATTAATTTGAAAATACAGCATTTGAAAACAACATATTTCTTTGTACTATACACCTGACCAAATAGCTAAATGGGCTGGGAATTGCTGGGGGGATAAAGCTAAATGTCCAAAGTATTGCCTTTTAGCAGCTAATATTCTTCATATGTTTGCTGTTTGGCCTAGGCTTCAGGAATTTTAGGTTGGGGTGGTACAACTCTCTAGCTTCAGTATTGGTATGGACATACATCTTACACATAAGGAGCTAATGATAGGCCATAGGCCACAGGACAATCAATGGTATTGTGCAGAGGAAACATCAATCTGTTATTACCATCTCTGCCAGGTTATGTATTGCTAGAGCTTCGATCTTTCCCGTACCACCCTTGGTAACACAACGATGGGCTTGCCTCTGGCAAATCAATGATCTAGAATTCACTCTGGCTAAATCTATGGGGCATTGTTCCATTAAAATCTTTGATCGTATCTGGGCAGGTTTTGGTTGGGACACCTTTAACAACACTAATCTAAGAAATGTAACTTAATCTGATTCATTTTCTTTTAGGCTTTATGACTTGCTTCGTCTTATGAATTTAATACCAGTTTTAGCAAATGGGTCTTTTCTATGCTTTTCTATGCATTATTTGATGTTCATTCCTACCCATTAATTAAATATTTATCTTCCTATTTATATATTCTTTATACTGGTGTATTTTTGATAAGTACATGGAATAATGTACATGAAATATGTTTATTGATTCACTGTCACACCCCAGCCCTATTCAAGTCTATTATGTAAATGGAACATTTTTCCTTACTTTTTTTATGACCATTTTTGATGGAAAAAAACGTTTAAAAAACCCCCACTTAATTGCAAAATTCTCACTAGGGAATCTTACGTGCCATATAAAACAGTAAACCTAAACCTCTCCACTATGAAAGAAATAATACCTGTTGCTTTAACACCCTTCCCCCAATACACCCTCTGAAGATTTATCATAGAACCAACAAGAACCAGTAGGTCACTTGTTCAAAGCACATTCTAGAAGAACCATGCTTTCAAATGAGAGGTGTGATTTACTCCACAGATTCAAAAGCATACCTATCAATGTTTGTTTTACATTTCTTTTTTTAAACAACAGCCAGTAATAGGACTTCTTGCTAATGCATCCAACACACTACCTAATTTTAATAATTTACATGCTGACAGCGTCCAATGAAATTTATATTTCCTTTAAAAAAAATAAAACATCTCAATTTTAACTCCTTTTCGTTTGGAAAACTACCTCATTCAGCTCCAGCCTTCTCCTGATTGCTATTGCTCCTTGACTTCAAACTTCTTAGAGTGTGGATTGTTGGCCAAAGCTAAGTCTATTGGGCTACAGAGGCTGCAAAAAAGAGAGGCATTGACAGAAACTTGGGTTTGCCTAATGTGGACATTACATGGATCGGCCTGAGAGGGATAAAGGGTCAGCAATTTCTGCCTTTGGCTAAAAGCATTGGGGATTCCCAAACCCTGACCTAATGATTGCGCACTGTGGTGGGAATGACCTAGGCAGACTAACTGGAGTAGGGCTGGAAATCCTAATGAAGGATACCTTAACTGAATTGGTGAGGCTTTTCCCTCACACTGTCTTGGTTTACTCTAACATATGCAAAAGGCTAAAATGGAGGTTGTCTAATTAATTCTGTCCATAAATTAACAAAGCCAGGAAACATTTTAATAAAACTGTTTCTGCATTCCTCAGAGACCATAACATGGGCCCAATCTACAACAACAACCTGTGTTTTGACATGCATGCAATCTATGTTATGTTATGTTATGTTATGTTATGTTATTTATTCTTTTGTATAGCGCAATGGTTACTCCAAAAGAGTGTGCCGGCGCTTTAGGTAAGGAGAACAGATTTCAGAATAACACAACACAGTTAAAAGAGATTAAAAGGCAAACAAAAACAAAAAAGAGGAACTACTAGCAAACCTATTGGGAAAACAGCCAGGTTTTGAGACCTCTTCTAAAATCAAGGAGAGTAGTCGCCCCCGCAAAGGGAGCGGTAATGAATTCCACATCTGTGGGGCCAACAGACTGAAAGAGCGGCCCCCGAGGCGAGCCCTCTTCACACGCGGAACAGCCGCCAAAAGTAGAGATTCCGACCTCAGCGAGCGAGCCGGGTGGTAAAAGGTCAGTCTCTTTTGGAGATGTTTTGCTCCCACAGCATGGAGCGCTTTGTAGGCCAAAGTCAGAGCCTTAAAGGCGATCCGTTTGCGGATGGGTAGCCAGTGTAACGTCACCAACAACCCAGAGACGCTGGTGCATCTACTTAGGCCAAAGATGGCCCTGGCCGCCGCGTTCTGTGCAACTTGAAGCCTCTGCAGCAGATACTCTGGCAGGCCCAGGTAAAGAATGTTGGCATAATCCAACCTGGAGCCTATCAGAGCCTGCACAGTCAGCCTCCTGTGCTCCTCGGACAAGAGAGGCAGAAACCTCCGCAACATTTTTAAAAGGCCGAAGCAGGTACCGGTCACCCCCAGGATCTGGGCTTTCATCGTCAGCCCCTTGTCCATCTTAACCCCCAAGTTTTTAGCCATGGGAGAAGAGCCGGACAGAGGGAACATGTCGATGGGCCACCAGGCCTGCCAGCTAGGCTCCGTATCGCACCCGAAGAAGAGTACCTCCGATTTGTCGGAATTGTACTTGAGGCTGTTCAGTTGGAACCGTGAGAACACAGCCCCAAGGCAATTCTGGATACTCTCCCCGTCAAAGTCAGCCCCTCTCTCGCAAGAGAAGAGGAGCTGGGTGTCGTCGCCATATGACACGATCCGGGCACCAAATGACTCCGCCACCACCGCCAAAGGGGTCATAAAGATGTTAAAAAGGGTCGGGCTCAATATAGAGCCCTGAGGGACCCCGACTCCCAAAGGCGGCATTGCAGCGGTGTCAGATGATGTCCAGATCGTTTGCCGGCGGCCGGCCAAAAAAGATGAAAACCATTTGAGCACCGTCCCCCGCAGACCAATCTCAGAGAGTCTTGCGAGCAGGCCCTCATGGGGGACGGTGTCAAAAGCCGCCGACAAATCCAACAACACCAGCATGACTTTGCCCCCGGTATCCAACACCCCTTTAATGGTTTCAGAAACCTCAAGGAGCGCGGTCTCGGTGCTACGATTTGAACGGAAGCCCGACTGGGAGTCATGTAAGATCTCATGGGACTCCAGAAAATTGGAGAGCACCGACTGAACGTGCTGAATTTCTATAGAAATGATGGAGTGCACTTTACAGTTGAAAGCAACACAGTGTTTCTAAGTAAACTGAAACTCTACATTTTGTCTTATGTGTAGCTGTCATATACACACAATCCACACAATGGCTCGTCAGAGCCACCGTAGTGTCTGAAATACTATTATTTCTTTAAAAGATCCTTTTTTTTATTTTTCGGAATCTTCACGACACCGTCGCCATGGTCACAACATTTCAAAACAAAAGCAGACATTCAAGGGCCACCAGCACATGCAAAAATTATAACAAAAAAATCCATTCTAAACATTACAGTTCACATTTTACTATATACATGCTTCTTTAAAAACATTTTTCAACTCATGTTTTTTCACTAAGTTTCTTTAAAATCTATGTCTAAATCCTATTTTCTATTTTCGCAGTTATTTGGAGCATTGCTATGATGTCGTTACCCATGACGATTGTGCCCTTTTCATAAAGTGTTAAAAACATATATGCACACATATTACAGTATTTTACACAATAAGGATGTATTACTGTATTGTCTAAAGTGATGTTTTTCTTGTGAGATTCTATAAAAAGCATCTCTAAAATCAATTTTCCGTGTTCATTGTGATGCCGGGAGTCACAATGACGTTGGAACCCGCGACTATCGCACATTTTTTATAAGTGCAAAACACTTATAGGCACACATATTACATTTTTTTACACACTAGAGGTTTATTACTGTATTGTATAAAGTCATGTTTTTAAAATGAGTTTCTATAAAAACCATCTCTAAAACCTATTTTCCGTGTTGACGGTGACACCAGCAGTCACAATGATGTCAGTACCGGCGACAATTGCGCCTTTTTCATAAAGTGCAAAACACATATATGCACACATATCACAGCATTTTACACACTAGGGGTTTATAAATGTATTGTCTAAAGTTATGTCTATCTAGTGAGTTTCTATAAAAATCATCTCCAAAACCTATTTTCTGTTTTTCCGGTGATGCTGAAACGCGCAATTATGTTAGTGCTCGCAATCACCGCAAATATGTTGTGAAAATGCAAAGAAACAGCAGGAATTCAATAGCTACCACCACATTAAAAAGTATAACTATATAATTATTTCAAATAATCACACTAGATAAATCACTATCTAAATAACTCTATAAAAATATTTATCAATCTCTCAATATCTCTATAACAGTATGTATTAATGATTCAATGGGTTATGTGAGTGGCTGCATACGGTTTTGAGTGGGTGTGTGACTGGCTGCATGAGTCCTTCATTGAGTCTGAGTGGAAATGTAAGTGGGTGTGTGAGTGTCTGAGTGGGTAAGTAAATGAGTGTATGAGTGTCTGAGTGGATATGTAATGGGTACATGAGTCTGTGACGAGATCTATGAGTTGATGCATAAGTGTGTGATAGGGTCTGTCTATCACTGAGTGTGTGAGTGGAAGCAGTGAGTCTGTGAGTCAGTGCGTGAGTGTCTGAGTGAGTTTGCCACTGACTGCATGGGTCTCTGAGTACATCTGTGAGTAGGTGCATGACCCTATTGAATGCTTATGTAAGTACACACATGCGTCTCTGACTGAGTCTGTGAGTGGGTGCATTACTGTATGAGTTGGGTATGTAAGTGTGTGTATGAGAGTCTGTGACTGACCAGCGAGGGTGTGTATGTAAATATGGATACTTTATGTTTTATATTTCCACCAATATTTGTGATGCCGCAACTATAGTCACGAATATCGCATGTGATTAAAAACAACAATTTTGGACACATGACTTTTTAGATGTCATCAGTGATGTCATCAGTGATGTCACGGAGCATGTCATGAGTAATGTAATATGTGACATCATCAGCAGTGCATTGCGGGGGCGTGAGTTATAGTTAGGTCTACTAACTGTAATGGCCACATTTCTATGGTTTTGTACAAGAGAAATCTCCAACTAACTATAACGTCCCTGAAACCTATGGTTTTTTCAGTGATTTGCTAAGGTTTTCTAAATGCTAATTTCTAACTATAACATCCCTGAAACCTATGTTTTTTCAGTGAATTTCAAAGGTTTTTTAAATGAAAATGTCAAACTATGATGTCCCTGAAACCTATGTTTTTTTCTGTGAATTTCACAGGTTTTTTAAATGCTAATTTCTAACTATGCCTACAAAGGTAGGACATGTGAAGAAAGAGGAAGAAAAGCGCAGAAAGAAGCAGGACAAATGTAGAAAGAGGCAACAGAAGTCAAGAAAGACGAAGAAAAGTGCAGGAAGAAGAAGAGATGTGCAGAAAGAACTAACAGAGGAGCAGAAAGTCCTCCTGTGCCCCCAACTTTTTACTGAGGGGTACTGGTGGTAATTGACTCTGATTAACCAGGCCTAGAGCCAGTGCTATGCTAAAAGACACTTAGAATACAGTGAAAACTCCTACATACACTAGAGAACACTATGCGTTGGGGTACCCTGTGATTAGCATGACCTCCTCTGTATTTGCCATGAGTTAATGCCTGGGTCATTGCATGAGTACATGAGTAGTGACTGGATGATTAGAGCGCTACAAGGAGAGTGCATGGTGATTTTATAAGTGTTTGGGCTTTGGTGCAGTGATTGCATAAGCACATAGGATTGGCTGGGTGGTTGGGGGACTGCATAGATAGTACCAGGGAGATTACTAGACTGCATAGGTAGTCCTCAAGGTACTACAGCAGTGCATGTGTTAGTGATGGGCATTGCATGAGTACATGGGTACTGAGTGGATAATTAGATTACTGCAAGGAGAGGGCGTGGGGAATTTATAAGTGCTCGGTTATTGGAGGAGTGTTTGGATTAGTACATGGTAGTGGCTGGGTGACTGGAGGAGTACACCGGGAGTGACAGTGTGATTGCGGGACTGCATGGGTACTACCTGGGGAATTAAAGGAGCAAATGAGAAGTGTGTAAGTGGGTACAGGACTGTATGGGTAGGGCACAGTGATCAGTTAGTGCCTGGATCATTGCATGAGTACATAGCTATTGACTGAAAGATTAGAATACTGCAAGGAGAGTGCCTGAGTGAATTTATAAGTGCTTGGGTATTGGCGAAGTGTTTGGATTAGTACATGGTAGTTGTTGGGTTACTGGAGGACTCCACGGGGAGTGACAGGGTGATTGCTGGACTGCATGGGTACTATCAGGGGAATTGAATGAGCGAATGTGTAGGTGGTTAGAGGACTGCATGTATAGTACACAAGGATTGTAGCAGTGCATGTGTTTGTGCCCGGACCAGTGCATGACTACATGGGTAGTGACTGGATGATTTGAGTACTGTGAGGAGAGTGCATGGTGAGTTTATAAGTGCTTGGGTTTTAGTGCAGTGATTGGATAAGGACATAGGACTGGCTAGGTGATTGGAGTACTACATAAGTAGTACAGGGGAGATTACTGGACTGCATAGGTAGTCCTCAATGGATTGCAGCAGTGCATGTGTTAGTGACTGGGTCATTGAATGAGTACATGGCCAGTGACTGGGTGATTAGAGTACTGCAAGGACAGTGCATGGTGATTTTATAACTGCTTGGGTTTTGGAGGAGTGATTGGATAAGTACATAGTGCTGGCTGGGTGATTGGAGGAGTGCATGGGTAGTGACAGTGGGATTTCTGGAGTGCATGAGTACTACCTGTGTAATTGGAGGAGTGAATCAATAGTGTGTAGGTAGTTAGAGGTCTGCATGGGAAGTGCTTAGGCTATTGTAGCAGTTCATGTGTTAGTGCATGGGTCATTGCATGAGTGCATGGGTACTGCCTGGATGATTAGAGTACTGCAAGGAGAGTGCATTGTGAATTTATAAGTGCTTGAGTTTTGGCGGAGTGATTGGATAAGTAAACACATGTCAGATCAGTCCCCCCCTCCCTTCACCACTGTACAAACACGCCCCCCGGCATGTTTTAAATTGGGGGATTAATTCCCCTTGAATCCTGAGGGTCACTGGGGGCCAACTAGCCCACCAGGTATCTCCAGTAAGCGCCACAGAGATGTGTTGCAAAGAGGTGGTCCAAGGCCACACCCCTTTTTACACTTCTCTGCAACACAGCTCTGTGGCGCTTACTGGAGGTACCTGGTGGGCTAGTTGGACCCAAGGGACCCTCAGGATTTGAGGGGACTTAATTCCCCAACTTACAACGTGCCAGAGGGTCCGTTTGCACTTTGGTGAAGGGACGGGGTGGGGCCTGATATGACAAGTGTTCAAACACGTCCCGTGTCGCGTTTTAATTCTTGGACTCTGGGGTCGAAATCCAAGGAGGAAAAATGCTTTTCTCCTTCAAGATAGCACAACATTAAGTAATGTTGGGTAAAGGGTAGTGGTCAACGACCACCGCTCTATTGAGTTCTCTCAAGTCCACACAGAACTGGGCCTCACCGTTGGCCTTATGAGCCATCACAACTGGAAAGACAAACTCTGTTGCCTCAACTTCTTGAATGATACCTTTGGCCAGAAGCTTATCCAACTCACATTTCATGATCTCTCTTAGTAAGAGAGAAACATTCCTAACCGTGGCAACTTTTGGAACAACATTTTGATTAACTCTTATGCGATGCACATAGTCTTTAAAACAGCGTAGGTCACTTGAAAAAACTGCAGGGAAAACCTTGATCCAATCTTGAAAGGAATTGTCAATCACCCTCACAAGTGGCAACTCTTTTAGATAGACTGGAGGGTTCTCTTTAGGGTCAAGAAACACATGCAGATCCCTTTGATGAAGCCAACTTATAAGTGAGTCACCTTTCATGGAGACATAGATCTTCCCAGGGATGACCCTCCTTTTAAAATCAATTGTTCACCAAAAGTAACCTAGTAGATCAATGGTCACCCCACCATACCCTTTGGGTCTGATTTCGGGTTTTAAAAGAGTAACTTTTCCTAATAAATTGCTCTCATAAAAGACTTTTGGAACAAGCGTAATCTTGGCTTCAGAATCAAATAGCATTTTGACAGGTGGATCATTTACCAGAACAAGTTCATAAGGAACATCACATGTATTTCCTGCAACATGACAAATGATAACTTCCTCTACATCCTCATCAAAAAGATCCACCTCCCTGACTTTCTTGTGATCCTCTCCAGACCTACAGCATTTGGAGACGTGACCTTTTATCCACATGTTTTGCATATGACTTTCCAACCTGGACAGTCCTTAAAATTGGCCATGTGACCTGAGTAACCACACCTGTAGCATTTGCCTCGAAAGATCTTTCTGAGAAGTTAGTTTCTTAGATAAGCTAGTTTTGGATTTAACAGTCTTATCTACAACTGCTTTCACTTCAGAAGTTTCTTTCTTATCACCTGAAGAGCATTTCTTTATAATATAGACACATGCCTTTGAATGTTTATGACTCTTAGCGATGGTTATAACCTCTTGAAGATTGGCATTGTCTTTTTGCCATAAAGCATTCTTTGTTTTGTCTTATACACATCCTAACATAAATTGATCCCTGAAGCGTTCTTCCAACGTGGGACCAAAATCACAAGTAGAGGCCAATTTGCGCAGGATTGCTATGTACTGCTGAACCGACTCCTCTTGCCTCTGCACCCTTCTTCCAAAATGATACAGCTCAAGAACGGTGCTTAGTTTCAGAAGATAGTGTAAATCCCGTTTTTTATGCAAACTTCATATTCATTGAGCGAAGCAGAGTCATTATCAGAGAGTTCAGGGAGATGTTCAAATACCTCTTGACCCTCAGACCCTAAACAAGGCATAAGAACAGAGGTTTTCCACTCTGCACTTAAAGAGGTGCAGCAAACACGAGCATAACGCGCAAATACTTTTTTAGTTTTTTCCATTTTTGCATGGAATAGGAGGATCACCTGGGGAATTGTGACAATTTGCATTATGTTAGAATTACGTTTAAAAGGAAGACAAAGTAACAAAAACAAAATGTTTTAAATGAGAGCGCTGAAACAACTCGTTAAATTAGGACAATAATATAAGTGCAGCGGAGCACATCAGTAAACAATGCAGGTATAATGTAGACAAATGTCACATATAATAAGCTGTGTGTGTCAGCGAAGAAATTAAACACACAATGCAGTAAGATGTGTGTATCAGCGTGAATGACACACACCTGTGACAGAGAAGAAGCTGCCGCAAGCGAGAGTTAAAATTACCTCTACTTCGTAGGAGTCCAATATGCAAATTGAAATAAATCTGGAAGAAGAATACAGCTGTGCACAACAGCATTGAAGAAGCGGATGAGCTACAAATGAAACTATGTGAGAGGCAGCTGTGCGCGTCAGCACATAACCTAAAAAAAATGGAAAGAATAGCTGTGCGCATCAGCGCCAAAACAGCAGCAAAGCAGAAGATGTTAAATTAAATGAAGAAGAGCTGTGCGTGTCAGCACGTAGTAGAAATGCGATCCGCCGGTAAATGACAGCAGACCAGGCAAGGTCAGGCAGTGACAGAAGATGGCCTCTACATCAGCTAAGATGTAAAAGAAAATGGTGGTTATGTCTTTGCGTGATGAAGTAAGAGCTGATGTAGCTCCAGGCAACTCCAAGGAAAGCGTGTTCAACTCCAGGCAACATGCGTAGCAAGTCAGGCAACGTCAGGCAGAAATGGGAGGTGCTTGGAGAGGCAAAGGCCGAATAGTGGAGGCACAATGCACGCACCTCCCCAGGAAGTCCAATGACGAATGACTGAACTTGCGGCGATCTCAAGAGAGGCAGTACATTAGTACTAAAATGAAGTCCTATCTGTTAGTACCAGCAGCTCGCAGTGCTCCTTAGAAACCACTTCAATGAAACAATGGAGAAGCCAGCAGTTCGCAGTGCGTTTCAAAACCACTCCAATGAAACAATGTTTTCTCGTTGAGGAAGGAGACAGTAGACACACAACTGAGGCTCACCGGCAGAGAGATAAGGCTGCGTTTGAAGTGGCTGGAAAAGTAGGGTTCACTTCTTCGTCTAAAATTGTAGCTATTGGGGTCTCATATGTGCAAGTCCAGTGCGCAGGTAGATCATCGCCAAAATGTAGAAGTGTGTCCCTCATAAAGATCGGTTCAAGGCAAAGTTGGTTTGTTTGAAGAGTCTTTATTTAAGTCTACAGAAACATAGAGACCCCATCCAGGAACAAGCTGAGAGTAACTGAACTCATAAGTTCAAACAATGCTAAGCAACCTTCACCACATTCCAGAACCTGGAAGATGTGGCTAACGAGAAGGTTCAGAACATCGCTGGACTCTAAAGAAAAGTCTGATCACAAAGGAAAAATCCCTTGCCTCAATTACAACTGTAACAATGTAATATGAGGGGATGTTGATTCCCATCCATTGAAAGTTACTAAAATCAAGCTACTCACCACAGCAAGTTGCGACTCAAATAATGTTTCATATTTATTGAAATGCCTGTGTGGCCTTGTATACATTGGGAAAACCAAACTTAAAAAATTCAATTCGAGTCAATGAGCACAAAGCAATATCTTCACAAAAAACACTAAGTCCACCGTGGCTTCACATTTCATGAAGCACGGCCACAACATCTGGCAACTGCGGTTTATCGTACTGGAAACTATCATTACAAGATGGAGTAGACAATTGAAAGCAGCTTTCATCTTCAAAGAGAGACACACTGGACAAGAGGCTAGACACACCAAGTCCTAATGGTTTGAATGATCGCATTGAATTCTGTTGCTTTCTCTAAATCATACCATAATGTCATGATTCAATACCCACCACATAAATATTTTTTTACAGACAAGTCCAACCTGACCCACCATTCATTGATGTTCATATCTTTCATCTATATATCTGTGGAAGGAATCACCGTAGAGTGTTAAAGTGTTCACTGACATGTTGTGCTCTTAACTGTTGTCTCACATTAACATCCAGGTGATGCTTGGTTTACACTTAATTCAATTTACACCGAGAATGTACAGCACACCTCCACACTTGGCATACACTCCCTGTCGCATTTAAAGCCCAGGTAGACACAGCACCTCCATGGCTATTATGCTGAGTTCAATGGACCCTGATTATTTGTTCATAAGACACAGAACCACTCAACCACACACATTAGATATACATTGATATCAGCACATCTCACATGGTACACAACACGATCCATGAATCCAATATTGGATTAAAATTTCATCCTTATGATAACTGGGTATTTGTGAGGAATTTTACTTCTACTTCAGTTGGTTTGTTATACCAGTAGTAGCACATGAAATCGTTCTAATGCTGGATAAAGCTTTATTAATTTTCATCTTGTGACAACAACTGGATGTTGATATATATGTTCACTCTGATTGGAGTTTATCGTTACACCTGTATTTTATGTAATACACCTCGATTTCTGGATGTCTACGTGCATATTTATGCCCATTGGAGTATTCCGTTACACCTACATTCCAAATATTACACCTCGACTTCTGAGGTAAATCAATCACATTATCCAAGCTCGATATACACTGTTAGAAGGTTGCAATATATACACCTAGTTGAATACGTGTTCTTTACCATTCTGAGATGGAGGTGCCTTTTTTCCTATTTACAGTACTTCTTTTATGTTTGATGTTCTGATGCATAAAAACTATCCACATTAACATCCGGGTTTTCCGGCTCAACATAGCGAGGGACTGGAACGCTAGTTAATATCCTAATGACTCGTGCACACAGGTCTAAAACAACAGTAAGAAACCCTGCTGTTGGAATTATGTATTCAGATTGTCGTTTGAACCTTGTAAGGGTTGGAATAACAAAAGAACCCTGGAAGCCAGAAACAACGGAGTACTATTATTGAAGAACTAAGGTGCGATTATGCCTGTGATAAGCACTATACATACATGGCCAGTAGTGTGGGTATCGTGTTTTCTACGAACAGATTACACATTAGTTGGTAACTGGGCCTTTTCTATGTATTGTAAATGGAGCTGCCCCTGCTTGTCTACTAGGAAGTCAGACTGATAGTGAAGTCTAACTGCAAAACAGACGAGAAACTAAGCCGGATTTAACTTTAGGTCATGCACACACCTGTGGGGTGTTATAAGGGGCAGAACATTATGCTGGAATTTTCCAGATGAGGAATTGTGTGTAATCCAACCCCGACATTTTTTCAGAAACAAAATCGACATCATTTCACCCCAAATGCGTCCTCACATCTATAGGACACATGACGTGCTAAAAATAAATGTGCACAAAATAAAGGCAGCACGAACAACAGCTGTGTTCTTTTGCTTCCGTGCATCCGCGGCAAATATTTACCACAAAATGCAAGCTTGTGGTAAATATTTACTGCAAATAGCGTCTAATAGCGTGAAGTAGTGCAATTGCATAATTTGGGAACTCCAAATTCCCACAATTATGCGAATTGCGTGGTCTAATTTAAAATTCCCCCAGGCCTAAGCAAATCTTAATGGTGCTATATAGATCGGCTGATCTATTAAAAAAGAGTAAGGTAAGACTGAGGCCCCAGGAGGGGGCGTGAGGGAGGTAGGAGTATCCGCTTAGTCAAACAGAGTAACTCAGAACTTTTATGTTGTTTTTTGTCATTGCAGCTTTATTGGTTCTGAGGAGAACACCATTCACTTGAGGTGTTCGATATGTGTCGACCTGCTAGTTGTGACCTATTGAGTGTTTTTTAACCATCTTAAATGTTTTTGATGTTTATAATAATTTTGTAATTTATACACCATAGGTCTAGCCATGATTTTTCAACAAATATGTTTATGTTGAATACAAAAATTGCAATGGTTCTGTTAGTGTGAAAGGATGAATGTGTGTGTGTGCTGCTTAGAGTGTGTAATTTAGAGTAAATAGTGTGTTTGAGATTTGTGGTGGGATTCCAAACGTGAAGATGTGGGATGTATAGGGTAATGTTTTTGTGTTATGTACAAATTGTGATTAATTTTGTTGAATTCTCCATTTAAGTGTAACTATGGATTAAAGAATTAAAAAAGTGAAAAAAGAAAAAACTGAGAGTATAAATAGTGAAGCGGTCACGGTTGTTTAAATCAAGGTGGCTGATTTGTAAATTAGGTTTAAGTTTTTTTCGGTAGTGGTTTTCTATTGTTTTGGTGTTTGAAGTGGCTCAGCCCTACTGAGTATGAGCCCAAACCTGGATTGTTTTACATATTTAGGGTTAAGGCAAATAATAGCGTCAGAAAAGAACCAGCAGATTCACCAGACTGCAAAAAAGAAAGTATAAGGGTATGCAATTTGGGGATCAATAAGGACGCAAAGTGCGAAAATAATTCTACAGTAAGACCGTCTGGACCAGGAGCCTTATCCATTTTGAGGATTTGTAGCGCAGCGTGAAGTTCCTTCTGTGTAATATCAAATTCTAGACAGGAAAGATCTGGACGTGCCTCAGGTGGATAATGAATTTTGGATAGGAACTGGGATATAGAGTGATCAGAAGAAAGGGTTTTAGTTGTGTATAGTGTTTAATAAAATTGAAGGAATTCATTTAAGATCTCATCATCCTTGAATTTGAATTCGTTGTCAGTACCAAAAATAGACTCTATGTTAAGTTTGTTTTGTTTAACTTTTAGATAATTAGCTAACAATTTTCCAGCTTCATTTTGGCCTCCATAAAATTTTGCACTAGATTTAAGTAGGTAATTTGAAGCATTGTTAGTGGTGTCTTTATTAAATTGAAATGTATTCTTTAGGAGCTCGGATAAGCAATCTTGAGATTTGGAAGAATAATATGAGTGTTACAATTGTTTGATCTTGGTAAATAAAGCATTTGTGACCTGCTGAGCTGTCTTACATTTGTTGAAGAAAAAACGAATAATAAAGTTTCTAGCTGAAGCTTTGAAAGCATCCCAATTTACCTGAAAGGACAATCCGTCTGTTTGATTAATGGCGCAATATTCATGAAAAATAGAAGTAAAAGTTGATGTGAATATGGGGTCCAGAAGAAGGGCATTATTAAAACGCCATTTGCGAGGTAGATTGGGCTTGTGTAAAATATCAAGGTGTATGAGTACAGCGGCATGGTGTTACATTCCTTTAATAAATGTATTTTCTGATAAATAGTTGGGTACAGGTGCTTTCAGTCAGGTGTGATGAGGTTTCTGTTGGATTTCACCAGGAATTTTTACATACACACAGACGAAAATACACACACCCTCTCTGCCTCTCTGTTTTGAAAGTCCTCAAACGTGTTGGTTCTTTTACAAATATTGTGTTTTCTCGCACTTAGTACTCTTACCAATCTTTATTCTTCCCCATCTTTACTGCCGCTTATACCCTCTCATGCACGCTGCTTGTAGTATAATTGTCCTATTACTTACCTTTCCTAATCCTGATTGTCCTCATCCCATTCATTACTAATCAGGTATAATCTGCCTCTCAATACAGAAATGCTTGTATGGGTGTCCCTCCCTCTCTCGGATTAGCCTTTATGGATACTCCTTATCCAGCATTCGTCCTGGAATCACCAAGCCCTCCACAATCAGATATGAAGGTCATAACACCAGGAGGGAGGGAGGGAGGGAGGGATGTAATGAATGGGAAGACGACAATCAGGACTAAGAGTAATGAAGACTACCAGTAAGTAATTGCAGCTTTACCTCTACGTACCTATTGTCCTCATCCTCCTTCATTAATAATGAGGAATACCAAAGTAGTGGAAACTGACCTTTATACCTCCAAAAGTTTATAAATATACAGTCCACATCAAATATAAAAATACTGAAAAGACAATAATTTATGTAACAAAAAGAAAAAGGTTAGGCCAAAACTGAATCCAGTGCCCCAAGCCCATAATTCTTATTATCATCCAAAAGATTCTCCAATCTATAATGTTTCACAAAACTATTAGGGGCTTCCCATGTAGCTGCTCTACAGATCTCGAATATGGAAACTCTTTTCAATTCAACCCATAGCTCTGCCATTCGCTGGGTAGACGCCCCTGAATCCCAAAACAAGGAGGAGTACATGTAAAAGAGTAGGCCAAGACAATTGCCTGCTAAATCCATCAGCTGATGGATATCAATGAGGCCAGATTTCCCTTACTAAATGAACCAAAAGTGTCAAAGAGGGATGCAGACAGTCTACAAGATACAGTTCTTTCCAGGTAAATTTGGAAGGCCCTCTTAACATCCAGTAAACTTCACTGAAACTCATGGTGAGAATCCAAGGCATCTTAAAGATCTGAGAGAATGATCTCCTGACTACTATGAAAAGATAAGGCCACCTTAGGAACAAAAAAGGAATCTAACTTAAGAATCACTCCATTTTCGCAAAATTAAAGGTAAGGTTCTCTAGTCATAAGTACAGCAAGTTCTCCAATCCAACTAGCTGATGTTACGGCTGCCAAGAATACAACCTTCAAGGTAACAAACTTAATGTCAGCCCGATCAAGAAGCTCAAAAGGAAAAGAAGCGTGAGAACAGTAAACATGTGACAGCTTGTGCTCTGAACACCAGTTCTGGAAACTACCCCAGTGCCTACCATATGATTTTAAATTAAAGAGCCTTTGGAAATTCTGAACAGCCCGAGCTAAATGCGAAGACAAACCTCTATGCTGCCTCCCTCTTGGGATTAAAATGGACCCTGCACAGCAAGCGCCCTCAGGATTGGAAACCATCACCTTCTTGGCCAAAAAAGGACAACTACCACCATCATCCTATCCTCTCTCTGAACAATGAGGCGGATGTTTGGGAATCAAGAAAATAGAGGGAAAGGCCGAAAGAAGATGATTTGACCATTGCATTGTTAATGCTCCATCCCCCACACCCCTGTCTGAGGTGCTCTGCAACAAAGCCTCAGAAACTGGGAGCTGACCTAAGAAGCAAACAGATCCACATAAGGAGTACCAAACCACATGTAAATTTATTGAAAAATAAGAACAGATAGAGAATTGTCCGGAGAGGATGGAAACACCTGACTATCATTGCTATCTGCTATCACATTGTCTGAACCTCTGATGTGAATCGCTGATAGGGAAAGGAGATGACCTTCTGCCCATTGAAACAATGTCACCACCACCTGATCCAGAGATTTTGATCTGATCCCTCCCCAAATAAGCTACTAACAACATATTGCCTGACTTGATTAACAAATGAAATCCCTGTAGTATGTCTTGGAAAAGCATGACTGCTCCCAGAACAGCTTTCAGCTCTCGCTAGTCTGAAGAATGGTTGCTTTCTTGAAGTGACCATCGAGTCTGTATGAAATCCGAGTCCAAAGTCGTCCCCCATTCAAAAAAGCTAGCATCTGTCATCAGAACCTTTGGAGGGTCTGACCCTAGGTCAATGACTCTAAAAGAAAGCACCAATGTAACTGTGCCCTGTTCTCCTGCATCACTGGGACTTTGATCTCAAAATTTGCTGACTTGGGATCCCAGTAAGCATGGAGACAGCGCCATAAAGGTTGAAGATGAAGCCTGACCCATGGAACTGTAAAAACAGATGCCACCATAAGACCCAACAACTTCAACAATTGCCTGACTAGAAGAGAATGAGCTTGAATGACCAGTGGAGTTAAGGACCTCAATATCATTTATCTGGGAGTTGGAAGGAAAACCTTGCTTAGGTTCGTTCAAATGTCAAATCCATTGTTGCAGAGAGCTTGCACTTCTCCCACTTTAGAAGGAAAGTGTGTGACTGCACGGTATGCAATGTTATCTCCAAATCCTGGACCAACAGGACCTTCAAGGGGGCATGAAGAAGGCAGTCATCCAAGTAGGGATATAGCTGGATCCCTTAAAGATGTAAAGAGGCCACCAAAGGAGCTACCACTTTTGTGAATACTCTTGGAGCTGTCCTCAACTCAAATGGTAAAACATTGAACTAGAAATGCCGACCCCTGACAAAAAAATGAGAACTCTCCAATGAAGAGGGAATATTGGCAAGTGATAGTAGACATACTGGAGGTACACGGTACCATGAAATTACCCCAACACATCAGAGGAATGACCCTCTGCGAGGTTTCCATTTTGAAACGTATGGGCCTGATGAATTTGTTCCGATTTTTTAAAATCCAAAACCATCCGGTTTTCTCTGGTCCGCTTCTGATCCAGAAAGACTATAGAGTAATAACCATGACTCCTCTCAGATGGAAGCACCTCTGATAATATTTCCTTTATTACCAGGGCTTCTATCCCCTGACTGATCGCCAGCTGTTTCTCCTTGTTCAAAGGTGATGGAGTCGGTCTCAACCCTGATTTGGAGAGATGCAAACTATACATTGTAGCCCGCTTAGACTATCTGAAGGAAACAATTTTCTGAAGTTGATTGAAACTGATGGAGCGAGGTGGAAAACACAAAATTTTGTGTACCCCTCGTGAAATTAATGTTCCATAACATAACATTTACTAATAGTGTGATGTGTTTGAATAATCAACTTTAGAGTAATATGCATTCACAAACATATGGGGAGTATTAATCTTGCTTGCATGGAGTGAAATAATTAATTAATATATGCTGTCATTGTGATGTGAATTAATGCGCAGCTTAATTTTAAACAAAACGCAATTTAAATGTACTTATTGTAAAAGTTTTGTGCTAAAAGGGTCGATTATGTAAGTATAAAAACACATTTATGTGGCTTATTTGTTAGGTAACAACTAATGGGAAATATTAGAATGGTGGGAGGTAAACAGAAAGGGTTTCATTACTATAATTAAAATGGATTTTTGTTTCTATGATAGTTCCAAATGCGGCCTGTGAAGCCGAGTGAGAAAATGGCCGCTCTGAGCCACTGCGAGTGGGTACTGGCCTGCCCAGGCGCGTCAAAGATTTCTGCCAGCGCGAGTGAGCTGACCATTCTTGATGGAGAGTTCACTGCCACCTTACCCGGAACTTAGGATGGGTGCCAAGCATGAACGATCTAATGCCCAGACCCTGGGAAAGAAGTGTGATGTTGCTAAAGCAGGATGCGCCTATGCCACGAACTGTCTTAAACAAAGAACTTTTATATTTTGCTGAATCATTTGAAAAACAAATGCTGTAATGGTGAAGAAGCGCTCAACTACCCCAAATTTGTCCAATCAGAGTTCGAATTGGAGATGTTAGTTGCTTTTTAGATAGATGAAGTTAGGGATTTAGTGTATAAAAACCCCTGGTTTTGCCTAGAAGGGGTCGCTCTTTCGATTTCCTCTGGAGATGCTGCCGGACTGAATATCGATTCCTTGGAACATAAGAACTTTAATTTCTGACTGTTTGTTTTTCCTTGCAGGTCTGTTAGGATAAGATGAGGGGGTTAGTTAGGGATGTTAGGAGAGAATGAACTTGGAAATATTTTTTCTTTGCTAAACTAATGCTAAACTTCTAAATAAATGTCTAATTCTGAGCTTTAAAATAAATGATCATTTTTTAATATAAAGTTAGAGATTCTTATTGAATAAAGAAATAATTAAATGCTAAATGTCAGACATACTAAAGTTTGCCTTGACTAAAAATTAGATAAACAAAGAAGGAAAAGCTGGTCTTTGATTCTTCTTACGCCTAATTTTCGTTCTAGCAGATCCATTGCCATTATGGTGGTGTGTCTGAATAAAATGGTGTTTAAAATGAAACCATGGTAAAATGCTTTACATTGCAGGTGTAAATAAAAATAGTTTAATAGGTTTAGACACTCCGCCAATGTTATAGTAGGACTCCTGGGTTGTTGGCCAGATCTTTGAAGCTGAATTATATGAACAGAGTAAGTATGCAGTGTAATGTGCCCCACTGTTGAATGTTATGTGTGTTTCTGAGGTTTTAGAGAAATGGCCATGGCAATTTAGAGTTTATTTCTGTAGTCCCGCTGTAGCAGTTATTACTTGGTAGCAGAGTAGTGGTTGCTAAGGAAATTAGCTAGGATTATGTATAAAGTACTATATAGAGTTTGATATATAGATTATGAACTAACATCTGTTGAGTCCGTATTACGTTATATGTAGTTTTAAAAAGGCTTCCAAGTGTTGTGTGAAGCCAGTGCCTCTGTCTGCAGGCAGAGGAAGTGTGGCAAGTAAAGTCGCACAGTGCATTAGTCTGTTTTCACAGAAGTAGTATTGTCATGTACTGCGGTGGTATCGTCGTATATCACTGATTAGGGACCTTAGGTGTGAAAGGATAAATGTATAGCAAAGGCAGTCTATGAAATCTTGGCTTTCAAGTATAGGGATCATTGTGTATCCTGACTAAAACTTATCACTGAGGAGAGTAGTAGGACTCAACCCGAGTTTACTGGAAGGGTAAAGGAGTGGCGTCTACTTTACTAACGATAGAGGAATTCTGTGGTGGGTTAGCTAGAAGCGCTGCCTACTAGCGACACAGAGTTCATGTATATGTGAATAGGGTTTTCTGTATGAAGTGTGTAAGTGTAATTGCAATACACGTTCAAGTGAAACTCTGGGATTGTCTCTAAGGAGGTGAAAAATATCTCTGTATGTGCTTTCCTAGAGAAACGAGATTGTTATTGCCTGACAGAAGGGTAAAGCCAGTAGTGTTGCTTTATCGGCGAGTTTAAAAATTCTGAGGAGATAAGCGTTGTCTACTCCGGTTACAGAATACTTGTGTGATTGAAAATTCTATCACTTTATTAGCAAAACAGATTAGTGGAATTGTTTTGTGTAAGTTACTAATTTATTTTGCAAAATAGCTTGTAAATATGGCTTCTTGAAAAAAGCCCGTAAAGGGGGGTCAGTCCGCGCTGCAGAAGCCGGAGTGCTGGTGACGTCAAAAGAGCCGTGCTGGGATTGGTTCACGTAACCAAGTCAGAGTAGGAGCTGATAGGTTCATCACGAAAAAGCAGCAAAGAGATTGGTTAAGCACTTAGAAAGGCGTATCGTGTTCTAATTGGTGCGTTAGTGTGAACCGCGCTGCTATAGGTTGGTGTACAGAACAGTAAATAGGGAAGTGCGCGATCTTTTGTAAGACAGAGAATTATCGGAGAGATCTCTTATTATTACGAAGAAGAGAAGAAGAAACCTTCATGGTTTAAGAAATTAAAGAATGCCTTTTCAAAAGCCAAAGAAATTGTGACTAGAGAGGGAAAATTACTTCCTCCACCGAAAACGCCAGCTTCTTACATGTTATCAAAATATGGTTACCATACCTGTGTTTGGTTAGAAATCTGGGCAAGATATACTCAGGATGATGGGGTGTTAGCCTTTCCTGAGGAAGGATCACTTGATGCAGCAGTTTTGAGAAATTTGAGAGACAAAATGATGAAGCTTGAGCCGAGACCTAGACAGACTCAATTTGAGGCTTTAGTTGAATGGGAAGATGAGATGCACGAGCAAGAGAGTGAGAGGCTATGCAGACATATCAGACCGAGAGGTAGAGGTCAAAATTTATGGTGTGAGACTCATGAAAGCAAAATGCGTAGATGGAGAGACAGTAATATGTGTGATGGTATGTATCCAGTTAGATTGGTGGATGAAAATGAGGGTCGGAAATGTACAGAAAAGAAAAAGAATATGGAGACAGTGAATCAAAATCATGGTGGCAGTGAATCAGAAGATGTTGTTTTAGAAGAAATATTGAATAGGAGACCGCCACCATATCAACCAAGTTCTTTATGGACTACTCTGAATGCTCCAGTCATGAATGAAAGTAATGATGAAACCCCAAGACCATATTCAAGTTTAAGAGATGTGCCAGACAGAGTAGAGGTTAGATATACTCCAAATACACCTGTTGCAGAAGCCAGAATTACAGGTACTCCTGTATCAAGAAATGAATCACACAGAAGTGTGAAAAATAGTGAAAATAGGAATAATGTGCAACCAAATATTTCTGATTATGAACGATCTACCCATGAATTGATTCAGAACCTTACTAAAAATATGGAAGCAGTGACTGTCCCCGTAACGATAGGACCGGTAATACCAGTGCTTGAAAACCAGAAAATAAAAGAAGAAGTTTGACAATACCGTTATAACAGAGTTTGCAAAAAGCAAGAGAGGATATTTATCCTGATTTGTCAGAAATAAAGCGAATAGTTAATGTGAATCCACCTGAGTTAACTTTTAACCAAAACTCATTATTCAGATACCCGATGGGTGCAGAATCTGACTCTGCGACACCAGAGAGAAGCCTGGATAAAATAAGTTCAATGCAAACTCCTGTAGGACCGTCAGATAGGGAGTTGAGTGAGTGGATTGAAACCCTGAAATAAAAAAGAGAATGAATCGAAAATATTAGATGTAGC
Source organism: Lissotriton vulgaris (assembly GCF_964263255.1). Classification (NCBI taxonomy): domain Eukaryota; kingdom Metazoa; phylum Chordata; class Amphibia; order Caudata; family Salamandridae; genus Lissotriton; species Lissotriton vulgaris. The sequence continues at coordinate 1,652,570,493 of NC_141694.1, forward strand.
AAAGCTAAAGATAGATATGGAAGAATTGATAATTGGAACAATTGGTACAGAGAGACTGAAAGCGTATCAGAATGATGAACTTATGTTTTTGTGTAAAAGCATTACATGGAGAGCTAAATCAGTGAATGATCAACTGGAGGAATTAGCAAATGAATTAGGAGTGGAATTTTCAAAATTCAAATCATTGCAGAAATCATACAGAGTGGATTTTGCAGAAAGAGACATTGAAAATATGAATACTGCAGGGAGGTTGTTGCAGATCAAAGAGCTAATTGTACTATTGCGAAGATGGGGAGATGTAAGTAAATGAAGACATAAATGGGCAAAGGAGAAGGAAGAAAATAGTGACAAATCCACATTAGCTTTTTCGGTCAGGGAAAAAGAGGCAGTAGCAGCTGAGTTTCCTATGAGAGAGATACCTGGAGGAGGATATGTACACGTTCCTTTGAGCAGGCAGGATATATTGTCGTTTACTAATGATTTCCCAAGATTAAGAGAAAAACCAGTAGAAGGGTATCGTCAAGTAGACAGATTTGTGAAAGTGTCAAAAGTTCTGTGGATTGATTTAGATGGATTCTTTGACATAGTAGTGCCAGCAGATCTATGGTCAGAATGCAAAATAGCTATAGATTGGCCAAGAGAAGAATTTCCCAGAGACAAGGTTACAGGAGCTCCATCACCTGACGTGATGCGGAAATATGATCAGGTAATAGTATGGTTGAAAAATAAAATACCTCCAAAAGAAACTGATTGGGTAAAAATAGATAGGACTACACAATGCCATTTTTTGGGGGCCCCTGAAGCCACCATTAACAAACTTCAACTGACTCAAAATGCCGCAGCTAGGCTATTAATGGGTATCTAAGCTAGAACGTCAGCGAAACCAGCACTCAAATCGCTTCACTGGCTCCCCATTCGTGAAAGGATTATGTTTATATCTTTATGTATCGCTCATAAACTCCTTCAAGGTAAGGGACCCTCTATCATGAAGAGTCTAGTCACGCCCTACAAGGCTAATAAGCCCCTGCGCTCTGACAATGAGTGCCTGGCAAGAGTGCCAAGATTCAAGAAGACACGCACAGGAGGCCGCCGTTTCTCCGTTAAAGCGGACTCTCTGTGAAATGGCCTTCCTTCTAAACTGCGCATGGAACCCTGCCATTCGCGTTTCCGGAAGCTTCTGAAAACCTTTCTTTTCCCCAAGTGACCTTCTGCCTTCCGTTCTCCTTCTTGAGCCTGATTCTAGTGCAGCGCTGGGACGCCTCCGGGTAACCATGCGCTTTATAAATCCAGTTACATTACATTACATTACAGGAACCAAAAGAATGAGTACATTCATTCTATGAAAGATTGTTGTTAGTCTTTAAACAGCATAGTGGTTATGAGGAATTAAATGAGAAAGATATGAGCCACTTCATATACAGATTTGTGTATGGATTAAGACCAGAAATTGGAGACATGATTCGTCACAACATGATAGGATGGCAGTCAGGTACTGTGGATGAGATTTTGAGAAAAGCGAAATATTGCAGTGAAAAAATTGATGCCAAACAGAAAAAGCTAAAAGAAAAAGCCATGTGGGCACAAGTAAAAGTAGCGGAGCAGCAAGTAGCGCAAATGGAAAATAAGAATGCGGGGAATCAAGGAAACTTTAAGGTTAAACCAAAGTTGGTGGGAAATATAGATGATTTAAAGAAGAAGCATCCTTGTTTTAATTGCGGCAAGTTAGGGCACTGGAAGAAAGAGTGTAAGTGTCCGCCGAGAGTTAATGCGGAAAATAATTAATTGAATTCGCAGGTGCAGTTTGAGATAAATCCACAACAGCAACAACAGCAGATAGCAAGTCAGCAAAGTCAGGTGCCACAACCGCCACTGCCAAACAGTGTAAACCAGCAGAGATACAGTGCAGAGACAGTATTCAGCGGAGGTGAACAGGTAATAAGACCGCAAAGAGTGAATGCGTGTCCTCAATATTGGTTACAAGAAGAGGGTGGCAGTTAGTCGGATAAAAGTTTATGACGGTGCCTGAGAGAGGGAGAAGAGTGTGTGCTTGAAGCCACTCTTGAGGTAGATCAGTCTGGTCCATTTGTGAACGGAAAGGTGAATGATGTGGAAATTACCTTCCTAGTGGACACTGGTGCTACCCATTCTACTGTAAGATCAGTGGAAGAGTGGAGAGTCCATCCAAGTTGTAGGTGTAGCAAATAGACAAATACAAACCCCTTTGACAGAACCAGTTGAAGTAGAAATTGGAAGTTACAAAGAGATGCATAGATTTGTGGTGTGTGACAGTAGCCCTGTTAATCTGTTAGGTAGGGATATACTGTGTAAAATGAACTGTGCCATATATTGTTCGCCAGATGGCATAGAATTACAAACCCCAGATGAAGACAGTTTATACAAAATGACAATGCTTATGATTGAGGCAGAGCAGAACAAGTTATTGCCTGTTTTTGATCGAGAAAAGATTCCTGTGGAATTGAAAGAATCAGTGAAAGAGGAAGTATGGGATTTCACTGGGAAAGATATAGGATTGATGAAAGGTGTTGATCCTGTAAAGGTTACAGAGAAAGAAGGAGCACGTTATCCAAATATATCTCAGTATATGACTGCAGAAATAATTGAGGGAATTACACCTGTGATTGATAAAATGATTGAGCAAGGAATTCCTAGAGAGATAGAAAGCAGCCCTTGTAGCTCACCGATCATGGGATTGAAAAAGCCAAACGGAACATTTAGAATTGTTCAGGACCTTAGAAAGGTTAATAAAATTGTTGTTCCATGTTGCCCGATTGTTTCAAATCCAGCAATGATTTTGTACCAAATTCCTCATGATGCAGAATGGTAAACAGTGATTGACCTATGCAATGCGTTCTTTACTGTTCCATTACTAGAAAGTCCGCCAATTTTTACGTTCAGATTCCAAAATCGTATCCTACCATGGTGTAGAATTCCACAAGGGTACACTGAGAGTCCATCAATTTTTAATCAGCTGCTAAAGAAATCATTGGAGAGTGTAAGCATGCCTGGAGAGTCTGTGTTAGTACAGTACATAGATGATCTTTTGATCGCATCCAAAACAAAAGATGCATGTGTAAGTGACACAGTAGCATTGTTAAATCATTTGGCAGAAGAAGGACATAAAGTGTCTCCGTTAAAATTGCAGTTTTGTCAGAAAGAAGTGCAATATTTAGGCCATAAAATTGCAAAAGGAATTAGACAAGTCACAATAGAAAGAATCAAAATGATACAAGAAATGCAACCGCCTAGAACTCAGAGACAGGTAAGAATGTTCTTAGGAATGGTAGGTTATTGTAGACAGTGGATTAGTGGATTTTCATTGATTGCAAAACCATTACAGAGACTGACAAAAGCAGACATCAGAGATGAAATAGTTTTGACCAAAACTGAAATGGAAGCATTTGAACAACTGAAAACAAAATTGTGTGAAGCACCAGCATTGGGAATGCCTGATTATGAAAAAGAGTTTGAACTGTACTGCAGTGAGCGAGAAGGATGTGCTTTGTCAGTATTGATTCAGAGACATGGAAGAATGAGAAAACCAATTGCGTATTTCGCAGCTGTTTTGGACCCTGTTGCACAGGCTTTGCCAGGATGTCTGACAGCAGTAGCAGCAACTAATGTAAGCCTGGAGCAGAGTGAAGGAATTGTGATGGGATTTCCTGTGAGAGTCTATGTACTTCATTCAGTGGAGATTCTCCTCACAAGAGCAAAGACCCAATACATGGCCAACAGCAGAATGACCCGTTATGAAAAGGTAATTCTGGGAGCTGAAAATGTGACAATTGCCAGATGTGTGAATGTTAATCCTTATACATTACTACCTGACACTATTGAAGCAGAAGAGAAAGGTGAACTTGATCATAAATGTTTGGATGTTCTTGAGTATTGCACAAAAACTAGGCCAGACATTAAAGTCGAACCATTACCTGAATCAGATTATGTAATGTTTGTAGATGGATCGTGTCTGAGAACAGAGAGTAGTATTTTGAGTGCTGATTATGCCATTTGCACAGTAGCAGAAGTGTTGGAAGCATCTTGTCTGAAAGGAATTCATTCTGCTCAATTAGCGGAGTTGATTGCTTTGATACGAGCATGTGAATTGGGAAATGAGGTGAAAGTAACCATAGTGACTGATAGTCAGTATGGATATGGTGTTGTTCATGACTATGGACAGCTTTGGTCTCAAAGAGGTTATTTAACTTCTGCGGGAACACCCATTCGAAATGCTGAGTTTGTGAGAACATTGATTGACGTAATTCAGTTACCTGCAAAAATAGCTGTGGTAAAGTGTACAGCACATAAAAAGAATGAGGATTATATTTCTACAGGAAATAATTATGCGGATGCCATTGCTAAGCATAGTGCGAAAAATCAAATTTCAATCAATCGAGACAAAACAAAAGAACATGTTCCGAGTCCTTTAATGCTAACCACTGTAGTTGAGGCATGGCAGGGAGTGAAGCAGATGCAAGAAGAGGCAGAACCAGAAGAAAAATACATTTGGCTTAAGGCAGGATGTAGACAGCGAGTAGAAGATGAAATTTGGGTTTACAAAGATGAAAGACCAGTAATGCCTGATAACATGATTTCCGACATGGCACGAATGTACCATGGTCAAGCCCATATTGGAAGAGATGCCATGATTCGTCTTTTTAGACAAACTTGGTATAATCCTAAATTCAGAATGATTGTTGAAAGTTTGTGCCAAAGGTGCCTAGTGTGCCAACAATTCAATCCAAACAGAAGAACCGTTGTGAGTTTGGGAACCATAGGACGGGAGGGTGGTCTATTCATAAGAGTTCAGATGGATTTTGTAGAATTACCCCATGCAATAGGCTTGGATATGTTCTTGTGATAATCTGTTTGTTCTCACGGTGGGTTGAAGCTTTTCCCACCAGAAGAAATGATGGAATAACTTTAGCCAAACTGTTCATACGAGAAACTATACCGCGATTCGGTTTCCCGGTAACCATTGAATCGGACCGCGGACCACATTTCCAAAACGAGTTGATGCAAATGATTTGTGAGGCTCTGGATGTTCGCCAGAAACTGCATTGTGCTTACCGACCTGAGGCTTCAGGGGTAGTAGAGCAGGTAAATGGAACCATTAAAAACAGAATTGCAAAGATGTGTTTGGCAACAGGACTTAAATGGCCGGATGCCTTGCCACTTGTTTTGATGACACTGAGAAGTATTACTGACAGGAAAACTGGATTACGTCCACATGAAATTTTGATGGGCAGGATTATGAGACAAGCTTATGTACCTGTTAACAAATTGCTAACAATAAATGATGATATCATATTGGACTACTGCAAAAATCTGTATGATGTAGTAACTTCTGTGCTCCACCAGGTGGGAACTGGTTTGAGTGAAAGTACATCGTAGAAGAAACTGTCTGGTACCTCGGTGGCAAAAGCCACGACAGGTAATCCTAGTCAGTACTACTGCAGTGAAGTGTGCTGGATTAAAGAGGTGGGTACATGCTAGCTACACCATCCGTGTGCCTGCACCTGAATACCCATACGACGGTGAAAGTACAACTAAAAAGAGAATCCAGATACTGAAGATCGACAGGAACGTCGACATCTGGAAGTATCAGAAGCCAGTTCTGCGTCTGAAGGTGAAGTTGAAATGGAAATTGTGGAGATACCAGATTCCGAAGATCAACTTGAAGGTCGAGAATCAGTAAAGACAGACACTAGCAAAGACGCAAGAGCAAGCAGAGATAAAGTCATTGAAGAGAAGAAAGCTGAGGAGAAATCTGAACACTCTGAAGGCAGGAACGGAAATCCTGAACCTGGGGAAGAGGAAGTGACTCACGAAAAGGATGAGATTCCGAGTACCAGTTATGAAGGTGTTCCTAACAGAGTAACAGAAAAGAAAGCTGAATCAGATGAAGATAAAGACATTGTAAAAATCATAATCAATGACACAGCTGAAAAAACAGAAAGTGAAACTGATGACAGTTCAGATGAAATTGTGTTAAGGAACAGTCAAAGGAAAAGAGCTTGGAGAGTGGAGCATAACACAATAGAGCCAAAGACCAAGAGAATCCGCAAGGGAGATAATTGGCCTAAAGAAACTGGTGGATTGAGATTTAAGCTTGTAAACAGAGCAAAAGAGATAGAAGAGCAGGTGAATCAGATTACCAGCCAGAAAGAACCATTGGGAAAGAAAATAGAGATTGTTCAAAGGCCAAAGAGAGTAAGACGACCAAACCAAAAATACAAATCGCCTGAGTGGACTTATATAGTTCTACCACCCATTGCTGAGGTTAATAGTAGTCAAGAAGATTTGTACTGCCAAAAAGCAATTTGGAAAAGTGAGTAAAAGGTCAGCATAAGAGAAAATTGATTTTCTCTTATGCTGACCTTTCAAATTATATGATATTAAGCAAAAGCCTGTTGTCCTGTGAGACAAATATTATAAATATAGAAGAGGTCGAAGTTGGCATAAGGTCTAGACAAGCTACCAGACTCACCAACCACTTTATACAAGCACAACATCTGCCAACAGATTTACGCTGGACTGTACTTAAACAGCTACTAATTTCTTCACACATCTCTGATGTTAGTGCCTTCTTATTCAAACGAGAACAAAAATGGGTCTACAGATTACAGACAGACAAGACTGGATTAAATGAGGATATTCCTTGGATGTCATTATGACTCTGGAATCTGCACGATTTTTAAACTCAGACAGTCTTAGTCGCAGACAATTACCACTATATCACTGCCATGAACATCCAGCACCTTGACCTTCATTTTTCTGTTTCCCTCATTGAAGGACTTAATCAATGACAAAAAAACGAAGTACTAAGGGCAGCTAAATTCATTAGAGGTAACATCGACCTGACCACACGTGTTCGTATATCCTAATAACCAGCGGACGGATTACTGAGCACATTTCACGCTGTCCCAGTTATTGTTTGACTGCTTTTATGACGTGCGTGACTGCTTTCAATGTGCAGAAAGTATAATAGCAATGCTTTCTAATATGGTCGCGCGGCCACCAGGGCGGTATAATTCCGGAGGGCAGGCCAGTTGAGTAATAATCACTACTTTGATAAGAATTGCACACTCACAAATGGCGCCCGAAAAATAGCGATAAAACATTCCATTACTTTTAAGCCTCGTGAGGGACGAAAACTACAGTTCCCATGCGTATTTTACGTCACGCGCAAGGTCACGTGCGCTGTAGAGCACGCAAAGATGAGGCTGAAGCTTGTTATAATGGTGGCCTTTCGCCCTGCCAGGTACCTCCCCACAGACAGCCCAGAAGGACGTCTGGGGTACCGACGGACAGGTAAGCGCCGAATTGACATACGAGCGCTTTCAGACGGTGAAGCTGGCAGACCTGCATTATGGCTCTTGCACTCTTAGCATGCCTATTTGAATTCAACCTGCTCGGCTTGAGGCTAACAACACTAGCGCGTTTGAGGGGGACTACTAAGATGGTTCGCGCAACTCCAACATGTTGATTTAATTCTAACGTGCAGGTCTTAATATTAATTCTAGCATTGCATCTTAATGGTCTTCAATGACTTAGTCCATTAGAACGCAGAACAGCAGCGATATCTTTATGGCGCCAAATATGTACACCCAAACTAAATACCAACAGGTTGAAGCGGTTGTTAAGAACACGGCGCCATGAATTAATTTATGCGCTAATTCATACAAAGTACGTACGAAATTGACACATGTATATTAATGCTCGAAACTGGAGCAGTTCGCTTAATATCGATATTGCAGCTCATAAGACCTTCCTTTTCATGCCTTCTCTTCTCTTTAATAGAGCGGTGCTCCATTTTACCTGCGCTGTGGCCAGGTGAGGTGGGGCGTGCATTCCCTAAAAATTAGGTGAGTGAAAACTTAAATCAACTGTAATCAAGTAACATGGCATCTACTGAGTTACTCAAACAGAACTTAGCAATATTGCCCGCAATGACTAGCATGATTATTTGGCATTCTATTGACAACATAATATATAATTAACTGGTATATGTTTGTAATTTTCTCTTCTGTGTGTCTCTTTGTGTATTTGTCTGCTGCAATTGGGTGCTAATCGGACCACAACAACAAGTGAATTTTAGGTGATACAGTATATCTCCTTTATATCATTCTTTACTGATTTAATTCATATCAAGCAGTAGCATAAGTCAAGGTCCTGAAGAAGCAGTAGGAGACCAATAGGCTCCGATCTAACTACAGAAACATGTCGACCACACATCTATCTTAGTAGTTATTTGTTTACACTACTATGCACTGGTTTTAATGTTGGGAGTGGATAGGAACTTATTAAAATTGCTCTATTTACCATTTTCACTACCCAATTTTTAGAGGTTTTTCACACTATGCACATATCATTTTATCTCATTTAGCACTGCTAGTCGGACTACCACTTGTTGCCATACTACACCACACTCACCTTTGGGACATATTCATTAGAATAGGCTACAACCTGCCAAATCTACTGTGGGTAATACCACTTACCTTCAAGGTGAAGGATTCCAAATGATGCAGGGTGGTACAGGTCGGTAATCTGATGGGAAAAATATTTTCACCACGAAATACACAAGGTTTGATTTCGCGGCTGTACCCTACAGACACACAGTTAGGTTTTCTGTTTTGACCCATTGCTATTTCTGTTGTGTGTAAAATTGCCTGCATCAGTGTCAGAAGGTGTGACGTATCATCACCTTCCTCTTACATATGGAGTAACTTGTAGTGTAATTGCAAGCTTGTTTTATCAGCTTGGAAGATTGGAATATCATTATTCTAACACGGATGAGATTTTTGCTAAGTTAAAGATTGATAATACATTGAACAAAAAGAGACCTGGAAAAGTTATGGGAGAATATATTTTGCAAATGGACGAATTATCTCATGAGTTTGCTTTTAAACATAATTTGACATGTAAATTAAGAGCAGAGGAAAGGACTTTCCTAGATATGGTTGAAGAGAGGAGAATGGCTTATAAAAGAAGTGAGAAAGTTAAACATGAAAAATCACAATATTGGACATTTAATGATGAAAACCTGGATGATAAAAATGTTAATGTAGCCATTAATATAGATACACCAATGTTAGGGAAAGTTTGCATAAGGAGAGACAATACTGTGAATGACAATTATTTTGTGGGTGCAAGTCAATGTAAAGACACCTATAGAATTATAGGGGGTTGGGGATTTAAATGGAGGAAAAGATCCTGTTTTCCCGGGTGTTTATTTTATTTGTGGGAATAGAGCTTATTATAAGCTACCTGACCACAGGTGTAGAACTTGTTATGTGGGTTTGGTCTTTCCTAAAATTTCCCATGTGGATAGAGGTACTAATGATAGACATGAGATAGGCAAGGTACTTAGTAAAAAGAAAAGAGAGAGTGTATTAGAAATAATAGGTGATGTTTTTGGAGCACTGATAACAGCAGTGAGAATTTCATTCAATGCAAACAGAATCCGAAAATTGTGTACAATAGTTGATCAATTGTCAACTGATACTGCAGGAAGTTTCCTGATGGTTGATACTGAAATGGTTGCCATGAGAGCAATGGTAATGCAAAATCGACTTGCCCTTGATAAACTTTTAGCAAAAGAGGGAGGAGTCTGTGAGATATTGAAAGTACAACATTGTTGTACTTATATTCCAGATAAAAGTCCAAATTTAGAAAGGAGTATTACAAATATTACGAATTTACATAAAGAGATTGAACGACTGGAGGTTGAAGGTGTCCTTGAGAAATTGGGTAGAAGTCTTACAGCAATTAAACACTGGTTTCAAGAAATAGGTAGTTCTATAGTAGGTAAATACTAATACCGATAACAATAATAGTAATAGTGATTTTTCTGATAAGGTTATGTTGTATATGCAAAAGTAGAAGAGACTTTAGAAAGTCAATAAAGAAGACAATTCAAGAAATAAAAGCAAGAGAAAGACAAAAAAATTAAATAGAAATGGAAGAAGTCAGAGAGAAAATGTTTAAAGAGATAAAGGAGAAGGATACTAGAGTATAGGTCATATTAATATGAAGAACTTGAAACATGTTCTGCTAAATTTTCCAAAATTTTGAGAGAATATTTGGTGATAGGATCACCAGATGAGGGAATTGATGGAGTGAGGTGGAAAACACAACATTTTGTGTACCCCTCGTGAAATTAATGTTCCATAACATAACATTTACTAATAGTGTGATGTTTTTGAATAATCAACTTTAGAGTAATATGCATTCACAAACATATGGGGAGTATTAATCTTGCTTGCATGGAGTGAAATAATTAATTAATATATGTTGTCATTGTGATGTGAATTAATACGCAGCTTAATTTTAAACAAAACGCAATTTAAATGTGCTTATTGTAAACGTTTTGTGATAAAAGGGTTGATTATGGAAGTATAAAAACGCATTTATGTGGCTTATTTGCTAGGTAACAACTAATGGGAAATATTAGAATGGTGGGAGGTAAACAGAATGGGTTTCATTACTATAATTAACATGGATTTTTGTTTGTTCCTATGATAGTTCCAAATGCGGCCTGTGAGGCATAGTGAGAAAATGGCCGCTCTGAGCCACTGCGAGTGGGTACTGGTCTGCGCAGGCGCGTCAAAGATTCCTGCCAGCGCGAGTGAGCTGACTATGCTTGATGGAGAGTTCAAGGCCACCTATCCTAGAACTTAGGATGGGTGCCAAGCATGAACGATCTAATGCCCAAACCCTGGGAAAGAAGAGTGATGTTGCTAGGCCACGAACTGTCTTAAACAAAGAACTATTATATTTTGCTGAATCATTTGAAAAACAAATGCTGTAATGGTGAGGAAGCGCTCATCTACCCCAAATTTGTCCAATCGCAGTTCGATTTGGAGATGTTAGTTACTTTTTAGATAGATTAAGTTAGGGATTCAGTTTATAAAAACCTCTGGTTTTGGCTAGAAGGGGTCGCTCTTTCCATTTCCTCTGGAGATGCTGCCGGACTGAATATCGATTGCTTGAAACGTAAGAACTTTAATTTCTGACTGTTTATTTTTCCTTGCAGGTCTGTTAGGATAAGATGAGGGTGTTAGTTAGGGATGTTAGGAGAGAATGAACTTGGAACTATCTGTTCCTTGCCAAACTAATGCTAAACGTCTAAATAAATGTCTATTTCTGAGCTTTAAAATAAATGATCATTTTTGAAAATAAAGTTAAAGATTCTTATTGAATAAAGAAATAATTAAATGCTAAATGTCAGACATACTAAAGTTTGCCTTGAATAAAAATTAGATAAATGAAGAAGGAAAAGCTGGTTTTTGATTCTTCCTACGCCTAATTTTCGTTCTAGCAGATCCATTGCCCTTATGCTGGTGTGTCTGAATAAAATGGTGCTTAAAATGAAACCATGGTTAAATGCTTTACATTGCAGGTGTAAATAAAAATAGTTTAATAGGTTTAGACACTCCGCCAATGTTATAGTAGCACTCCTGGGTTGTTGGCCAGATCTTTGAAGCTGAATTATATGAACAGAGTAAGTATGCAGTGTGATGGGCCTCACTGTTGAATGTTATGTGTGTTTCTGAGGTTTTAGAGAAATGGCCATGGCAATTTAGAGTTTATTTCCGGAGTACCGCTGTAGCAAAACCAAGTCTTGTGGAAGTGATGAATTCTGCCTCCAACCTGAAAAATCTACCATTTCCATGATAGTCAGGAGTGCTGTGTGCTAGGAGACCTTAGGAGGTTTAGGACAAAACTTTCCTTGTTGCCCCTGCTGCTGCCTGCAGGAAGATTGATGAAACATAGCCTTTTGGGATTGTGACACATAAGAACTTTGGGGCATATTATCAAGGGGGTTTATCTCCGCTTTTTTGGCTTTATTAAAAGCCAAGAAAGCGGAGATAAAATGATCTCCCTATTACCAAGCTGTCGCTAACACCAGTTAGTGACAGCTAATAGGAGATAGCGACCATCTTGGGCCCCGCTTTGCATGTCAGTGATATTTATCACTAATGACATTCAAAGTGGGCGTGCCAAGATGTTAGCGACTGGAAACAGTCCCTAACATCGCTATCTCCTATTACCAACTTTTGTAGATATTCGCGCTTAGCGCGAATATCTCCAAAAGCTAACACCTGCCCTGAGCAGTTCTTAGCCATGTTATCCAATGGGAGGTGGATAACATGGCTAAGAGCATTTGCTCGATAATGCATGAATATCGCTGACTTTTCAGCGATATTCATGCATAGCGGCCGTTTTTTATCGCATTTGCGATAAACCTTGCTAATAGCAAGGTTTATCTGCGATAAAAATCGCCGATGTGCGGCGATAATTTTTGTCTCTAGACAAGTTAGAGACAAAAATTATCGCAAGTTGTTGGTAATATGCCCCTTTGTTTATATGAGGAAGAATTTATTTTTTCTTCAAAAAAAGCTCATGAATATATTCCTCTAGTTCTTCCCCAAAAAGTTGAGTACCCTCAAATGGAATTATGAGAGATAATGCTCTCTGGGCAGAATCCATCATCCAATCTTTAAGAGCTAGATTATACCTTGCAGCAATAGAAGCACCTGCTGATAAGGCCGTAGCCCTCAAAATATTGAAAGAAATGTCTGAGACAAACTATCCACCCCTTCCAAACGAGCAGAACACTATGTCCCTTCTTTAATAGCGTTGATCAATTGTTTAAAGTCAAAGATTAAAGATTACATCAGAATAATTCCATAGATCCGAGCTCTGAGAGTTAGATGAGCCCCAGAATACACCTACTTTAAAGGAGAATCAATGTTCTTATCAGACTGATCCCTTATGATTGCATTCTCATTAAGTAAAGTCCTTCTCACCTGGCTTGCCATAAACGAGTCTATTGGAAAATGGTATGGAAGAGACTTCTGCATATCAGTCAGTGGGTACAACTTAGCTATGAAATGGGGTATCATAATTTTATAGGAATCTTTCCATTCCTTCTTCAACACATCGTTATTGAAATAGTGAACTTGCATGCCAATTTTAGAGGATGTTTGGAATCGGTGTTACAGACCACTGGAAGAGGAAGACTTTGGCACCTCTTCCAAAGGAAGCTCCATTTAAGTTTGACATGAACCAGAAGATCTGCTAACATCTCTTTTCAAATATATTTGCCCTTTTGGTCATCCGAAATTTGGACCTCCTCCCCCTCCGAATGAGAAGAGCCATCAGAAGACCCACACTCTACAGCAGTCTTACTGGGAGCCTTAGCCTGCATCTCCAAAAAGGTCTCCCTAATTAGGGGTTTCAAATGCTCCTCCTCCCCTTCCTTATGTGATATTTTCTGTGGGGAAGAGGCAGAGGATTATGATGAAGATGAAGGTGAAGAAGTCTCCACATCTTTTGTGAACGCTTGCCTATACTCACAAGCCAGAGATATCGCCACCAACAAAAGAAGGCAACAGCAGTTGAAAAATCACATGCAAAGCAACTCAATCCGCTATCCCAACTTACCATTTCCGAATGTGCTTAAGAACTCTCCATACCACTTCAAATCGCCATCAGAGAGAAAGCTCACTCCTGTGCATGCACAAACTCCCCCAGAAACTTGCACATGGGCAGCCTAACCCGGAAGTGATTGCAATACTGCCACATCGCCCAGTAGCCCTAAGGTTTGGCTTCCAGTCATGACAAGATGATGCAGAATGACATCTTTCAAACTCCCCTGCACCTGATCCCAGAAAGGAAGCATTGGGGTAATAAGAACAGGTAAACCAGCATTGCGGCCAAAGTCCGGCAGAGGCCAACTTCCAAGTCCTTGTCCCATCTCGACAGAGACAGAAAAAAGAACAGGACGAATGCTGGTTAAGAAGTATCCTTATTGGCTATTCCTAGAGAGGGACATACACCCTTACAAGCATGTCTTTCCTTTAATACATAAATATGGCATTTCCATATCTCACTGCTAACCACCAGCACACACTGTTACATGGGATTTGACACTGGACGCAACACAGACAGACGAGCAAACTCCGTGAGTTATTCAGCCCATGAACACTCTGTCCCTTCTTCAATAGCATTGATCAATTGTTTAAAGTCAAAGATTAAAGAATACATCATAATAATTCCGTAGATCCGAGCTCTGAGAGTTAGATGAGCCCCAGAATACACCTTCTTTAAAGCAGAATCAATCTTCTTATCAGACTGATTCCTTATGATTGCATTCTCATTAAGTAAAGTCCTTCTCACCAGGCTAGCCATAAACGAGTCTATTGGAATATTGTATGGAAGACACTTCTGCATACCAGTCAGAGGGTACAACTTAGCCATGAAACGGGGTATCATAATTGTATAGGAATCTTCCATTACTTCTTCAACACATTGTTATTGAAATAGTGAACTTGCATGCCAATTTTAGAGGATGTTTGAATCGGTGTTACAGACCACTGGAGGAGGAAGACTTTGGCACCTCTTCCAAAGGAAGCTCCATGTTAAGTTTGACATGAGCCAGAAGATCCGCTAACATCTCTTTTCCAATATATTTGCCCATTTGGTCATCCGAAATTTGGACCTCCTCCCCCTCCGAATGAGAAGAGCCATCAGAAGACCCCCACTCTACAGCAGTCTTACTGGGAGCCTTAGCCTGCATCTCCAAAAAGGTCTCCCTAATTAGGGCTTTCAAATGCTCCTCCTCCCCTTCCTTATGTGATATTTTCTGTGGAGAAGAGGCAGAGGATTATGATGAAGATGAAGGTGAAGAAGCCTCCACATCTTTTGTGAACGCTTGCCTATACTCACAAGCCAGAGATATCGCCACCAACAAAAGAAGGCAACAGCAGTTGAAAAATCACATGCAAAGCAACTCAATCCGCTATGCCAACTTACCATTTCCGAATGTGCTTAAGAACTCTCCATACCACTTCAAACCGCCATCAGAGAGAAAGCTCACTCCTGTGCATGCACAAACTCCCCCAGAAACTTGCACATGGGCAGCCTAACCCGGAAGTGACTGCAATACTGCCACATCGCCCAGTAGCCCTAAGGTTTGGCTTCCAGTCATGACAAGATGATGCAGAATGACATCTTTCAAACTCCCCTGCACCTGATGCCAGAAAGGAAGCATTGGGGCAACAAGAACAAAGAACAAGTAAACCAGCATCGCGGCCAAAGTCCGGCAGAGGCCAACTTCCAAGCCCTTGTCCCATCTCGATAGAGACAGAAAAAAGAACAGGATGAATGCTGGGTAAGACGTATCTTTGTAGGCTATTCCTAGAGAGGGACATACACCCTTACAAGCATGTCTTTCCTTTAATACATAAATATGGCATTTCCATATCTCACTGCTAACCACCAGCACACACTGTTACATGGGATTTGACACTGGACGCAGCACAGACAGACGAGCAAACTCCGTGAGTTATTCAGCCCATGTTAATATTAAGTCAATTAGCAACCCACTTTGAACCACTGTATAATGTTGAATTGCACGCTGTTTATAGTCCTTACTTTCACCAGACCGGTTAACCTACTGTGACGCTAAATATGCCCCCTGCCATAGTGAGATTCTAATCATACTACCACAACTTAGACTGTCCCCGACATTTGAATCTGATGTACAGACTGCATTTTCTAAAAGTAAATAATCAATTTCCAAATGCAAAGCTGTGGCTATATCCACAATTCCCACTAGCTTGACAAACCCCGTCCGGCCGGGCAACACTGTGACCTATTTTAACTTTCCTCTTTCTCTGCCTATTCAGCTGTGCCAACGACCATTGCCTACATCCGTATATGATCCTGTTGTTAAAATGTATTAATATGATATAACAGCCTTCAAGATGCCCTTTATATGCCAACATATGTCCCAAGTATTCGATTATTAACACCTGCAAAAGCTCTTTTAGGCAACATCATTTTGATTAGCATGAGAAGGCTTGAATACAATTAGCACCACATTAGTGGGTGGCATTTTGCTCGATAATAGAAGCTCTCATACAAATTAGAATAGCATTCACCACTTTGCTACAATAATGTTGCTCTGAATTTCAGCCCACATCCCTCTTACCACCTGCAATGTATAATGTTTTGTTTTTATCCAGAAAATACCACATTTATGGCACAACCATATTACTGTCAATACTTCTTGAGGGACACCAATTGCAACCATTGATATTTTTGATATACACGCTAATGCAGGAGGTATTCTGTTCATTTATGCTCTTATACAAGTTGTACACTGTTCAATCATGGTCTCATATAAGCTGTTCACTAACACAAGCACGTTCGGTAAACTAGCAATCATCATGTGTTAGGACAAGGACACATGCCATAATCATTTGTCCTCTGAACTAATTAAAACACACTGACCACTGAATAGGCAATGATTGGACTGCATGACACCCAACCTGCATATGACACCATCTTTATTGTCATAACGAACTTGCCAGCATCACTACCAAACCTTCTTTCTTTCCACAAGTAAAAAACCAACCGCTTTGGATTCACAAAAGACCTGACTCTGTTTTAACTTCTCTGTCGCTGGAACACCTTGTGACTTGACATTAAAGGCAAAGAACTTCTATCGTAGACACTTAGGGAGCATGATGTGGGAATTTCCCTCTTAATGCTATTGATGCCCCCCTACTCACCGTACACCTGGTGGCAGTTATATTTTATTTTCATCATATTTTTGCAGACATCAGAAAGCCCCGGGCCAATGGGCAAATGGGGCGAAACACATGTTGGCTGCTCCACCAATCACCAACTTTTAAAATATTTTATTAATATGATGGAAACCTCTGAGGGAGAATAAAATAAGAGTTAACACAAAAGAAACAGTACTCAAATGTATTAGACTGTATCACACTTGCAGGATGGAATAAGAAATCACCTCAAATTAAACAGGAGGACACACTCAATTTTTTCACAATTGTTCAAAACAGAGGCATGGAATATCCAAACCTCGAGTAGCACTCCACCTCTAAAAAGAAGGGGCATTATTCTCCAGGGAGAGAGAATTTGGACCTTATTATTCTAACACTACACCCTTACAAGCATTCCATTTCTCTTTCTGTCTCGAGAGGTGTATTACACCTCATTATTAATGAAGGGGGACGAGGACAATAAGTATGTAGAGTTAATGTATTTTAACATTATATGCCAGCGTCATTGTTGGAAAATCAGAACCACACCCCGCCCAATCTTACTGACCAAGCTACGCTCCTGATTATAGCGATTAAAGTGGAACTAAGTCTATCAGAGTATTGTTTTTAGCACCAAACTCTATAGGGCACATGCATCAAGCAATTTTGCAATCACAAACAGTGCAATTCGCACAAATTGTCCGTTTGCGATCGCAAAATGGCCATTTATAATGCATGACAGTTTTTTTAATTCGCACTTTAGGTAATCAATTTTTTGAGATTCGCTAAATTGCAAATGCAAATAGGGAATCGCAAGTTGTGATTCCCTAATGCACATGCAAGAAGCCTTTCCCAAATGCGAATTGTGCATTTAGGAAACGGTAATTACCATCAACTTCAAGTTGATGTTAACCATGTATATACTTTGAAAAATACACAAAACTGCATTTTACAAAGTGCTATGTGGCACACACATGCCCAAAGGGCATGTTTGTGCCTTACAGGGGCACATTTTTTTAGGGGCACCTTTGGGGGCCTTTACCAATTAGGTAATCGCAATTTAGGCAATGCAAGACCAATCTCACCTATGGCAAGAATAGAGTCGCAATTGCAAATAGCGATTCCCTAATTGCGTTTGCGATTCTTAAGGAATCCCAATTAGAGCATCGCTATTTGCTCTCTGTCTTGATGCTTCATTTTGCGTTTACTAAATAGCGATTTCTAAAAAATCGCTATTTTGTAATCGCAAAATAAAACTTTGATGCATGTGCCCCTTAATTTCATTCAAAGTGCTATTTATGAAGGAAAAACAGGAGTAACTGACGTGCCTAAGGAGTTTATTATGAATTAATTTTAGAGCAAACCAACTAAAGGTTTATCTCCTCCGCAGAATCAAAAAAGAAAATCCCTGAATGGCAGTCATTAAAATATCAATGAGATTTAATACTTTACATGCATTCACTTTGAGCAAGTAGGCTTTTCTCTGAGTCGTAAAACATATAATACCCTTTAATATTTTATGGTTTGCGATTGAAAACAGCGTCTGACAAGCGAGTTATTGTTATTATCCTGTAATGCATGCACCTCCAGCCATTCTTTGAACTACCATTCTAATTACCAAGCAGTATCAGAAATCTATTCTTAGTCACCAGATGCTATTACTTTTCTAATTTGAAGTTCACAAAAAGTATTTCTCTATGCAATTATAGACCTAGAAATATTACTTTAAACCCAGTAGCTATTATGCATGGCTGAGGTACACCTCCCTCCCTGGGATCAGATTGCTCTTCAATTTGATCCAGCTGCTTCAAACGTCTTCCTGAGTGACTCTACTGTATGAAAAATAAAATGAATATTGTGTTATCTTCCATTATCAGGGAAGCAGCGAGCTGCGTGTCACCCTCCAATGAGCCGCGGAGCCGAAAGGTCATGTGAACCGCAGCTCCATTTGAGGGGAAACAAGCTCACCGATTCAGCGCGCGTCATTCATCTGCGCCGCGCGCCATGAGAACTCGGGCCTTCATATTTAACATTCTAGCACAATGGAACTATGAAGGATTTAATATTAGCAAGTTTAAAGGGCAGGGCGAAAAATAGACATTAAACAAAGCACCCTTACAAAGATATGAAGCAAAAGGACACCAAAATGAGCGCGACATGTTTGTGTTGATTGTTTGTGGTATGGAGCAGGGACTGCAGCACAGTTTTACAGAGTTTAGTGTCAAATGGACAAAAAAGAAGGAAGTCAAATCTACAAAGTCGATATGGACTTACTTCTCACATTATTTTGTTGTTTACATGAGCCTGTAACGATCTTAGCTCCACCCCCGCGCTGGAGGTTTTTCAGTTGCGGCCTGTGCCAGTAAGAGCGTTGGGGCTGGAAAAGGGGAGGGTTTCGACAGACAACAACAAGGGAAAATTAAATAAATAATTCATTTTACCTCTGCGTTGTCAGTCGAAACACCACCCCCACCCCCCACCCTCCCCACTGCTCCTCCCTGCACGGGCCGCGGCTGGATTGATGCCCCAGAAACAAACATTCTGAATCCTCTGCACGGCCAGAGGCTATAAAATAAACGGGCGAAGACCGCACGTGGTCTTTGGCACCTCATACAATCTATGGTGTATGAAGTAGTGTGGCTCACTGGTTAGAGGCGGCAGACCCGAGAGCAGAGGACGGCCCGGGACCAGGGTTCGATTCCCGACGCGGCAGGTTTCTGGACCAGGGTCAGCGGACTCGATAATTCTCTCGCCTCGGTGCCCACTCTGATCAGCGATCACACTCGGCAACTCTGGGCACTAGCTTGCCTCATCTTCACTAACGGCCCCATCAGACCGCCGGGGATGCCTGGTCTCACCCTGGAGATACCCATTAAGGGACCATCTCTCAGGGAAGCCAGGAAGGGTTTTGCAGTGGTCGAAGCGCGGAGGTACCCCTTCGGGAGTGATTCCAGCGCTATATAAGCACATAATTAATTAATTAATTAATGGTGTAGGTGTCCAAATTATTGGTGCTCCACGCACACATATGCAGCCTGACCGGGCCCTGCATGCCAACAGCAGGTGCCCACCACAGAGTCCACACAGCACATGCAAGAAAAGGTGCAGATGTGTGCAGAATTTAAATGACATGAATTACACCAATGCTACTAGAATATTGTACCAACATTTTGACATCTCATTGATTGTATAATTGTTGCATCAACTTTTTCATTAATTGATAAGAGTACATACATTTGTTCTGACTGATGAGTGCAGACCAGTCATGGAAATGAAGAGTCCTTAGACTAGCAAGCCACCATGAAGGCAAGACAAAGGAGCAAGTGGTGGTGCTTGTGGTGATGGTAATAGGTCAAGGTGACCTGCATCTAAACTGTGGTCTAAGTGAATTTACTTATGGAACCTATCATGTTACCATTACACTGGATTAGTACTGTTAAATCTCAGCACGGCATACACTTTATAACTAAAAGGTAAAAATGCTAGATTATCTTTCCATTCTTGTTTATATTTTTTTTATTAAACATGCGTATCTTTTAGTGTTCACTCAAAGTACAACATACATAGCATAAACCTTCTTTTTTATATACAGAAGAAATACATATGATGAGTCCATATTCCAATCCATCTTGTTCCATATCTACTCAATCATCAATTACAGCAGGACTTCTTGAGTTTACGATGCATCATGCTAAGTAGTTCTTTTCAGTGCATTTATTTAAAATTCTTCCTTCACCAATATAGCCACAGCTAACATGTGTTTCAGGATAATATGCTTCAAGGCTCAAAACATTACGTGGTTGATTGGTAGTCCAAAATGTAAGATAGTTTAAAGTAAATAGACACAATTCACATTCCCTGCTGTCATGACTCCATTCAGCGCCCTCTCTGTCACGACCCCTTCCTCCCCCCCAATCTAGCGGTTTAGCGTGCAGGAATCATGTTGCTTTCTTCCTATGGCGCTTTATGGCATGCTGTGATATAGTGACTGATGTTTCCCCAGCATCCTCATGACTGATGTTCCTCGGGCACCCTCATAATTGATGTTCTCCAAACACCCTCAAGACTGATCTTTCCCCAGCATCCTCATAACTGATGTTCCCCCAACACCCTCATGACTGATGTTTTTCCAGCATCATCATGGCCGATATTTCCCCAGCATCCCCATGGCTGATGTTCCCTCAGCACCCTCATAACTGACGTTCCCCAGCACTCTCATGGTTGATGCTCCCCCAGCACCCTCATGAGCAATGCTTCCCCAGCACCCATAATTCCATCACGCTTAAATCTCTGCAAGCTTCAGCCAGAACACTGTGAGCCAATGGCAAGCCTTGCTCCTGCTGGTACTGGGGCCTTGGTGTTGTCTTCTATTATACATGTTTGAGCGAAAACAATGCAATTATTTCCTGTTATTTGGTTCTGATCAACAAGTTGCACCTGCTCATTCTGTAAGGTCAAAGAGAGTGTACTAACTCGTGTTATCTCCAAGGTTCGTGAACCTTCAGGACGGCCATGAACCCACAAGTGATCTATCTACATCCATTGAGCCTTCGAGAAGGTATATAAACAACGCCCAACCCTGAATCGTGGCTTGGCTTTGCTCTCCGCAGAGCAAGCTTCACCCTTCCCAATCACCTGAAGCATCCTCCTGGAACCGAGAAGTACTCCAATCCCCCTCAATTCCATCCGAACCAGTGATTTCCATTGCACCAGCTCCCTTGACGTCTTCTTCCTCAGATCCTCCTGCACAGCTACTCTGGACTCCCAGCGACTCCCTGAGTCAAAGCCTCAAGATCTTCTTCAAACTTCAGTCAGGTAGAAGAACTACGCTAAGTACTTGATATCAGGTTAGTAGGCACTAAAGCTCCTATAGTAGAAAACAGGTTGTGTATCCCCATCTTCAAAGACTATAGATTTTCCCTCCATTTCCTCCCCGTGATTTACTCTATGCCTGCTTAGAGTGCGTTGCCGTAGTCGAGTCTGCTGCTAACAAGTGCATGGACGACCGTCTTTCTGGCATCAGTGGCGATCCATCTGAAGGTCTTTCGAAGCAGGTAAAGAGTGTGGAAACATGATGGGGAGACGGCATTGATCTGGTGTTTCATAGTGAGCGAGGAGTCCACTATGATGTTGAGATTTCGTGCGTAGTCCATGGGTGTGGGGGGGTTGCTAAGGCAGAGGGCCTCCAGCAGTCATCCCAAGCAGAGATGTTGGGCACAACGATGAGGACTTCTAAGTTGAGCTTGAGACGATGGCCTTCATGTCGTAGTGGTAGCTGTTTCTGACGATTGTGGGCTCGTTGGTGAGGGAGAGGATCAGATGGGTGTCTTCAGCGTGGGAGACGCTGTTGAGTCAGTGGTTCTTGACTATGGCCGTGAGTGGGCCATGGAGACGTTGAAGAGGGTAAGGCTCAGGGAAGGTCCCTGGGGGACTCCGGTGCTGATCTCCGTGGGTTCTAAGAGGAATGTAGTAGTCAGACTCACTGTGTTCTACCAGTAAGGAAGGAACAGATCCAGTCTAGGGCTTGTCTCGGATGCTGGCATTGTGGAATCTTGTACTTAGGGTGTGGTGGGAGAGAGCGTCGAAGGTGGCTGAGAGGTAAAGGAGGATGAGGGCTGCTGTTTCTCCTCTGTCAAGGACAGAGCGGATGTCAGCAATGGCGGCGAGGAGGGCGATCTCAGTGCTATGGATGCTTCAGAAACTGGCTTGAGAGGAGTTCAGGATGTAGTTGGCTTCGAGGAACTCAAAGAGCTGTGCGTTGATGGTCTTCTAGATGACCTTGGCTGGGAAGGGGAGCAGGGATATGGGTCTGAAATTCTTGCAGTCTGTTGGGTCGGCGGACGGTTTCTTCAGCTGGGGGTTGATCTTGGTGTGTTTCCAGTCATTGGGGAAGGTGGTTGTATCGATGGAGTAGTTGATAGTGTAGTATAGTTCAGAGGCGATGGAGGTGGTGGCTCTTTGGAAGTTGTGGTGCAGGCAGGGGCTCAAGGGGTTTCTGGAGTGAATTCTCTTCATGGCCTTGAAAATGTTGTGCATGATGAGCAGGGTCTAGTAGAGCAGGATCTGTTGGGTGCATCGTAATTGCATGTGGTGGGGGCGGGAGTGATGGTCTTGGGTGTCTAAGCTGTCATAGAGTTGCTTGATCTTATGGTGGAGGTAGAGGACAAGTTTATTGCAGAGGTCATGTAAGGGTGTAACTTCTGTGGTCTTGCTTTTGGGTTTGGCAAACTCCTTTACGATGGTGAAGAGTTCTTTGCTGTTGTGTGCATTGGCGTTGATTCTGTCTTGGAGGGCCGTTTTCTTTGTAGTTTTGAGGAGGAGGTGGTGTGGGGTGATGGCGGCTTAGAAGACTGCATGGGGTCCATCCCTTCTCGAGCCAGCTACAGTTGCATCTGGACTCGTGGACGGCAGCAGTGAACCAACTGGCTTTCTTGGAGTGTTGCTTGCCAGGTGCTTTCTTGAGGGGCACCAGCGCATCGGAACAGTTGGAGATCCATCGGTGGAGGTTGCGTGCTGAGGTATTGGCATCAATGTATGTCAGTGATGTGGTTGTGCTGAGGGAGGCAGTGAGATGTTCTTTGGTGACCTTGTTCCAGTTGCGGGGGAGGTGGGTGCGGTGGTGTATGTTGGGTTTTATGAAGGAGAACTGGAGACACTCTTTTCCGTGCCACTACAGCTTGTTGCTGTTGCAGAGGAGGGCTGATTCTGGCAGGGCTCTGTCATTAGTCTGAAGACTCTGGAAGACTCAAGCACCGATGGCCATCTTATGGACGGTCCAGCCACACTCCCGCATTTTCTTATATTAATCTAAGTAAAGAACTGTCTTTACAGACTATGTCCATATTCTTGATATTGGTTCTCCACTCTGCATATGAGCACTTTATGTGTGCAAGAGACTGCGATTGGTTTTATTTAGCAGTGTTTGGGTGTTTTCTTTTATCTCTGGGAAGTAACTACTTGTTTTGCATTGTTTCTACTTTATTGAGTGGTGTGGCTCACTGGTTAGAGGCGGCAGACCCAGAAGCAGAGGACAGCACGGGACCAGGGTTCAATTCCCGACGCGGCAGGGTTGTGGACCAGGGTCAGCGGACTCAATAATTCTCGCCTCGGTGCCTACTCTAACCAGGGATCACACTCGGCAACTCTGGGCATTAGCTTGCCTCATCTACACAACGGCCCCCCACATACACCGGGGATGCCTGGTTTCACCTTGAGATACCCAGTAGGGGCCATCTCACAGGGAAAGCCAGGACGGGTTCCCCAGCGGTCTACAGCGCGGAGATACCCCATGTGGGGTGATTCATGCGCTTTACAAGACATCATTAAGTTAGTGGAGGAATTTGCAGCGATTGCGTGTTGTCATTACATGCTCTTTTCTGGGCAATCACCATTTTTCCTTCGCTTTTCTTTCCAAACTGAGGCACGTATAACACACTGACTCCAGCGTGTTATACATGTCAGAATACTTAGGTCGACCAGTCGCGTGGATGTGCTAGATATCAATTCTCCTCTCTGCAAGTGAGCACTTTATAGGTGCAAGAGATTGCAAGTGGTTTTATTTAGCAGTGTTGCTGGTTTTTCTTTTAGCTCTGGGCAGAAATACATTATTGAGCATTGTTTTTACTTTATGAATTGGGGAATTTGCAGCAATCGTGTGTTTTCATCATTTTCTCTTTGCGGGGCAGATGACATTTTCCTTCCAGTTGTCTCCCTTAATTAGGACATTTTTTAGTTTGGGCTCAAGTGTTTTATATTTGCCAGAATACTTAAGTTGGCCTGCAGTGCGGAGGTGCTAGATATCAATTCCCCTCTTTGTTCATGAGCACTTAATAGGCACAAAAGATTGTAATTGTTTGTATTTATCAGAGTTGGGGTGATTTTTAACTCTGGAAAATGACTAGATTTTGGAAATTGTTTTTACTTGATAAGTGGGGGAATATGTTGCAATTGTGTGTTTTACTCACTCGCTCTTTTTGAGGCAGATGCACTTATTCCTTTGCTTTGTCTCCTCAAGCTGGGACACCGCTTTGGTTTGCGCTGCAGTGTTTTATACCTGGCAGAATAATTAAGTCGACCTGCAGTGCAGCCATAGCCGATATCACTTGTCCTCTCTGGATGTGAGCACTTTATAGGTGAAGGAGTTTTCAATTGTTTTTATTTAGCAGTGTTGTGGTGCTTTTTAGCGCTAGGATGTAACTACTTTTTGGACATTGTTTTAACTTTACTAGTGGGGGCGTTTGAAACAATTGTGTGTTTTCATCACTTGCTGTTTGGAGGGCCGATGCCATTTTTCCTTCGCTTTGTCTCCCCCCAATGTGAGACACTATTTTGGTTTTCGCTCATGTCAGAATATTTACTCGGCCTGCACTCCCAGGTCAAACAGGATTACTTTAGAAGCCATCCCAGAGTCATTGCATGATCATTCAACTACTCTAGAAGTCATTTTCACATCATCTGACATCATCAAGCTTGCAACACAGAAAGGGTGGCAGGCACTATTGCTGCACTAACTGACAGTTGACAGTTGCACGCTATAATTACCACTCTTGCCCACCTCCTAAGACCAGCCACCAGAAATGGTCTTAACATATAAACTTATTTAACACAACAGTGGAGAGGCAAAGCTTATCAGTACTTATTTGTGGCTTTAAATGCCATACATATAAATCAAGACAGATGACAGGAGTAATGGTTTTCCAAACGGTGACGTGATTTTCGAATGCTTTTATTGTGTCATAAAATCCACAGCCAAAATCCACAGCCTACGCATTTCGCCCAAACACGGGCTTCTTCAGGGCTGTAAATAATGTATATATACATATCGTAAATGCAGTGTAAAGACACAGTGTAAAAACACACACATATACAATTCATAATTACAAGACAAGTGTGAAACATTACATATTTTATAAAAATTCTATTTAAAATGTCAGTATCAAATAATGGAGGGAAAAAGAGAGATTAACAGACGGCCGGTCAGAGAGCAGGATAATTAAACATCATCATCGCTAAGGCAGATAAGCCAAAAAACAACATAGTTTTACATCACAGTGGCTTGAGCAAGCAATCCACAATCAACACCTGGTTGGTTGTTGGTGTTACATATTTCTATATTGGTTGGTCATTTTTAGACAAAAGGATATACCACTGTCGAATTACACATGCTTGTACATAGTAGAAGATTCGATGTTGTTGGAAGAGAGAGGTAACAAGCTTCCCACCTAGCCATGCGTCACCCTTAAATATCCGTGGTGGAAGCACACTGGGATGTTGGGGATGGTAAAAATGGTTGGCACACAATTAGGCCATCGTCCTAGTAGTTTGTATATGGGGGCTACTGAACTTGGAACAATACAAATTAAAAACTTTTTACATATGAGTGTTAATACTAGAACGTTCAGGTGGTCTACCTTGGTGTCGTATCTCAATGTTACAATGGCTTCGAAACTGGATTGGTCCATTCATTTGGTTCCAAGGAAATGGCGCATGTGTCCCACTTGCTTTTATTAGAAGGTCAAGTATTGTTTTATGATCTATAAAAGATATTAAATCATTAATTTATATAAGTTCCCAAGAGAAAGGTATTGGAAATTACACAAACTATGCGTGCGACACGATGAACTGCACACGCTTACCCCTTGTATGCTGTCAAACTCCTAGTTTCAGAGGATGAAAGAAGGACTTCAAATTTAGTCGTGTCGCTATACAGGGCCGATTAAGGCATAGTGTACCAACTGTAAATATGAGAAGCAAACATAATGTTAGCCTACTCCCCTCTTACATCTATGGTTAGAAAAATACAGTTTAACGTGAAAAAATAGAGTTTCATCGTTCCTATGATCCCATTAATGCAATTTTCATGTCCACTATGTCTACTAGTGTTTCTGATAATGTCGGAATGTCTCCAAAACCACAACTCCCTCTAGTGATCAATAAGGAAATCATATGTCAGCCCAATTACCATTAGCCGTTGAGATTTCATCTATTACATAGACACTCGCAAAACGAGTGATTGGGCCCTTTAGCCTACATGCCCAGTAAATTAAAACAGCAAGACGCACAGTTACGATCTACATGTGATGCCCTCTTAGACTCAGAGAAGCTCTTAGTATCCATCCCGTCGTCAAAGCGAATGCTAGCTGTTGTGGGTAAAAGAAGTCCTTGAGTCATGGATATATTTAAGTTGCTTTATTCAAGATGGTTACAGGTCCAGAAGTCAAGATGGTAATTAAGAGAAACCCCACCAGGAGTGACCTCCCTGTCACTCAGCCTGCCTCCAACTGCCCGTAGGCTCAGGCTTAACCCCAACATTCTATGATGTCACCAGGTAATCTCACAGTGACATCAAGAGAGCAAGTCCAGGCACAACATATCTCCTTTCTTTAGGGAAAGAACAAATTGATACATACTAACATCGTTACTAAATAAGCAAATAAACTATGGCTCCAAACAAGAAGATACAAACATACAAAAGCCAAGGAAAAGAAAGAGAAGTGGAAGAACATGGAAGACACAAAAGCCACCAATAACGTAACACACACACCACCACCCTCTTCCTAATAATGGCCAAAAGTAAGAAACAACAAGAAGTTAATGAAAAAATAAGAGGCCTTATAAAGCACAAGAAAAGAATACCAGACGTCTCCGGCACCTTATGTATAGTGAAAAAGAATCCGCCAAAACAAAAGTGAACCAGCACGAAGAGTAAAGGCAGGAGACTAAACACCAAATTTCAGAAAAACTGAAAGTACGAGAAAAAGAACACGAATGAAGGGATACACTCACCCAACAATCACACATCACGGAAACAATCTGCAGGAATTACACACGTAATAATCATATGAAAGGGATACACTCACCCTACACAAATATCATATCAAGGGATACACTCACCCTTTAAAGCATAACGAGGGATACACTCACCCTTCACAAATATCATATCAAGGGATACACTCACCCTTTAAAGCATGACGAGGGATACACTCACCCTTCACAAATATCATATCAAGGGATACACTCACCCTTTAAAGCATAACAAGGGATACACTCACCCTAAAACAAGTTGCAGGGATACACTCACCAGGAAACAACATGCCTTTGGAAATTGTGGTTCCATGTCGAAGTCAAACTTGGCAAGTCCAAGGTAATGCTGCAAGTTTTTAGTAAAAGGAGTAGAAGCAAAACGCTCATCTCACAGCACACAAACAGAAGTTTCTAGGTGATTGCGCTACATAATATGAGAGGAGAAGTGAACCCCAGGCAGCAGCAAGGCTTCCATCCAGAAACTCTGTAGAAGTGGCGAGTGTCAAATTGTATGCAAGCCACCGCCGAGGCAGAAAGGTGACACATTGAAGGATGTGATGGGCACCTTGACGTGTGACGAAGAGGCAGACAGCATCGACGAAGGCCACTGCGAAACAGCGGCACGCACATGACGCTCCCGCAGGATGGCTCACAGCGTACTTGCGCACCAAAGCGTCCAAGGCAGGAATAGGCCGACGTCACGGAGAATAGAAGAAAGGCTCGAGAAACACAGGTGAGGCAGCGCGAGCTGTGTTCAACTTTTAAATTTATTAAGGCAGTTTCTAACGATGCACTTAACTCAGGAAGTAAAATTGTAAATCTGACCAAAAGATGAATCAGCACCAGAGTTGTTGTATTCAAATAACGTACTTCAATAACAGTTTTCTTTTCCGGTACGTCACTCATGTCTTTCACGCTTGGCTGCTTATATACATTTATTCCTATTTATAAACTGGATTATTTATCTTTGACCGAATTTTGAGTTAGAAAATATCACACGCTTTCAGCAATAGTCAGTTTCTCAATAACAGTAGCTCACCCATGTTGTATATCATCAATGCTCAGCAGCTTTGGCATGCCATGGTGAATAAATGGTAAAGCCGGTTTAAATGGTACAATGAAATCACCACATAAGTAATCCAACTTCCTCTGTACTGGCCAGCGCTGTTATCTTTAGGTAGAAGAACGACTCTAAGGGCAACCAGAAAATATATATTTTCAAACAAGGAGTGCACACGAGAATCATTTCAGTAGCGTAGTTGTACTTACAGCTTAGATGATTACACGCCTTGGGCTGCAGGCTGTCCAGCTGGCAACGGACACTGGTGGGGTTTGAACAAGGCGTTTTTTCATTTATAAGCTTAGTTTTTGTGGACTCCTTTAATCACAGTCACAGTCACAGTCCTTATTTATTCCTTAGATATCTTTTCATGCACGCAGTAGGTTCTCTCAGTACAGGCTCTTCTCTGTAGCTTGTATGTTCCTTCAAAACGTCGCCAAAATGTTGTGGGTAAAAGAAGTCCTTGAGTCATGGATATATTTAAGTTGCTTTATTCAAGATGGTTACAGGTCCAGAAGTCAAGATGGTAATTAAGAGAAACCCCACCAGGAGTGACCTCCCTGTCACTCAGCCTGCCTCCAACTGCCCGTAGGCTCAGGCTTAACCCCAACATTCTATGATGTCACCAGGTAATCTCACAGTGACATCAAGAGAGCAAGTCCAGGCACAACACTAGCCTACATCAGAACTGTCACACGAAGTGCTCTTACCTCAAGTATCGGAGCCCTTCTCCTTCGATATTCGTTCCGGAAGTATAGAAACGAAAGACTAGCCTGGGCCCTTTTTATCTTAGATTTGATTGAAAATTCAATTCACCTGTGTCCCGTGTGAAACAGCCGCGGTGTCCCACAAAACCCGTACTGGAACCGAGGTTTACGGTTATGGCTCAAAAAACGAGCGAGTAAGCTCAGAAGGAAATAATGCTGATTAGAACATGAATGTTAGGTCAAAATGTGGCACCCGAATGCACAAACCTGAAATATATTTTTTTATTTGAAACAGAGACAAATATAAAAGTTGGTTTCAAAAAGCTTGGTTCATGAGACCGTCACGGTCTATTTTCACATTTGGAACAGCAATTATATTTAGTTTTGATCGCATGTTTACTTTATCGAACTTAGATACAGTACTAGTAGCAGACTTCTGCTATATTCTTCAGTATACAGGGAGTTTGTGCTGACTCTCATGAACCAAGCTTTTTGAAACCGACTTCTATATTTTATCACTGTTTCAAATAAAAAAATATATTTCAGGTTTGTGCATTCGGGTGCCACGTTTTGACCTAACATTCATGTTATAATCAGCATTATTTTCTTCTGAGCTTACTCGCTCGTTTTTTGAGCCATAACCGTAAACCTCGGTTCCAGTACGGGTTTTGTGGGACACCGCGGCTTTTTCACGCGGGACACAGGTGAATTGAATTTTCAATCAAATCTAGGATAAAAAGGGCCCAGGCTAGTCTTTTGTTTCTATACTTCCGGAACGAATATCGAAGGAGAAGGGCTCCGATACTTGAGGTAAGAGCACTTCGTGTGACAGTTCTGATGTAGGCTAGCATTCGCTTTGACGACGGGATGGATACTAAGAGCTTCTCTGAGTCTAAGAGGGCATCACATGTAGATCGTAACTGTGCGTCTTGCTGTTTTAATTTACTGGGCATGTAGGCTAATGGGCCCAATGACTCGTTTTGCGAGTGTCTATGTGATAGATGAAATCTCAACGGCTAATGGTAATTGGTCTGACATATGATTTCCTTTTTGATCACTAGAGGGAGTTGTGGTTTTGGAAACTTTTTCGACATTATCAGAAACACTAATAGACATAGTGGACATGAAACTTGCATTAATGGGATCATAGGAACGATGAAACTCTATTGTTTCACGTTAAACAGTATTTTTCTAACCACAGATGTAAGAGGGGAGTAGGCTAACATTATGTTTGCTTCTCATATTTACAGTTGGTACACTATGCCTTAATCGGCCCTGTATATCAACACGGCTAAATTTGAAGTCCTTCTTTCATCCTCTGAAACTAGGAGTTTGACAGCATACAAGGGGTAAGCGTGTGCAGTTCATCGTGTCACACACATAGTTTGTGTAGTTTTCAATACCTTTCTCTTGGGAACTTATATAAATTAATGATTTAATATCTTTTGTAGATCACAAAACAATACTTGACCTTCTAATAAAAGCAAGTGGGACACATGCGCCATTTCCTTGGAACCAAATGAATGGACCAATCCAGTTTCGAAGCCATTGTAACATTGAGATACGACATCAAGGTAGACCACCTGAACGTTCTAGTATTAACACTCATATGTAAAAAGTTTTTAATTTGTATTGTTCCAAGTTCAGTAGCCCCCGTATACAAACTCTTAGGACAATGGCCTAATTGTGTGCCAACCATTTTTACCATCCCCAACATCCCAGTGTGCTTCCACCACAGATATTTAAGGGTGACGCATGGCTAGGTGGGAAGCTTGTTACCTCTCTCTTCCAACAACATCGAATCTTCTACTATGTACAAGCATGTGTAATTCGACAGTGGTATAACCTTTTGTCTAAAAATGACCAACCGATATAGAAATATGTAACACCAACAACCAACCAGGTGTTGATTGTGGATTGCTTACTCTAGCCACTGTGATGTACAACTATGTTGTTTTTTGGCTTATCTGCCTTAGCGATGATGATGTTTAATTATCGTGCTCTCTGACCGGCTGTCTGATAATCTCTCTTTTTTTCTCCATTATTTGATACTGACAGTTTAAATAGAATTTTTATAAAATATGTAATGTTTCACACTTGTCTTGTAATTATGAATTGTATATGTGTGTGTTTTTACACTGTGTCTTTACACTGCATTTACGATATGTATATATACATTATTTACAGCCCTGAAGAAGCCCGTGTTTGTGCGAAACGCGTAGGCTGTGGATTTTGGCTATGGATTTTATGACACAATAAAAGCATTCGAAAATCACGTCACCGTTTGGAAAACCATTACTCCTGTCATCTGTGTTGATTTATATGTATGGCATTTAAAGCCACAAATAAGTACTGATAAGCTTTGCCTCTCCACTGTTGTGTTAAATGACATCATCAAGCTCTTAAAGTCATCTGCAGAGTTTAGAAACCTGAGCCTGATGAGTTGAAGATGACTTCAAAATGAGTATCTGATGACTTCACAAGATGTAATTAACACTGACGATTTCAGGATGACGTGGTAAATGTATTGGCATTTATATAGCGCACTACTTACCCGTAGGGTCCCAAGGCGCTTCGACCGCTGCGAAACCCTTCCTGGCTTCCCTGAGAGATGGTCCCTTAATGGGTATCTCCAGGGTGAGACCAGGCATCCCCGGCGGTCTGGTGGGGCCGTTAGTGAAGATGAGGCAAGCTAATGCCCAGAGTTGCCGAGTGTGATCGCTGATCAGAGTGGGCACCGAGGCGAGAGAATTATCGAGTCCGCTGACCCTGGTCCAGAAACCTGCCGCGCCGGGAATCGAACCCTGGTCCCGGGCCGTCCTCTGGTCTCGGGTCTGCCGCCTCTAACCAGTGAGCCACACTACTTCACTCGTGCAAATGATTATCTGATGACTCCACAAGGTGTGACTGTTCCTGGTGATTTGAGGATGACTTGAAACTGAGTACCTGATTACTTCACAAGATGCATTGCTAATGTGGATTTTAGGATTGTTTGAAACGGACTGTCGGATTACTTGATTAGCACCACAGTTTTCTAAGTAAAAAGATTTGTTCATGATAATTTGCGGATGATTTGTTGATCATTGCTTCAGGAACGTCTAACATTATAGTTTATTTTTTTTTCGAGACGTCCAACCCTTTGGAAGATTTCAGAATCTCCTTTTTACTACATAATGAGCACCATTTACACATTGCTGCATTTTCACCTCAACAAATAATCCTACAGTGCATGCATTAGCGGGGACTTCGACGCTAGAAGGCCTGGGTGCTATACAGATAATTAAACACAAATTCAATTTATTTGCAAACAGTTGATTTTTATATATGCTAGCTAGAATTGTTAAGCCACATGAATACATAGCTTTCATACTACACGTAGATCTTCTCTCCTCCCTCCCCGGCAAAGCCCGCCTTGGGTTTCCCCTGCAACCATCAAACGCTGCTAAGCCCAGGAAGCAGGAGCTGGTGAGCAGTGAGGCACTGTAGATACCCCGGAAAAGGAGCTGGTGAGCAGCTAGGTGCGGTACATATCCCAGGGCAGGAGCTAGTAAGCAGTGAGGGGCTGTAGATACCCCGGGCAGGAGCGGGTGAGCAATGAGGGGCTCTCTGCCCCAATTATCGTGCCCCCTACTGTTGTCACCTCTGCCCCTACTCGCCTCTGTCCATCCTGTGCTCCGATCCTGATTCCCCCCTGTCTACCCACAGTCTTATGTCCTCTCCCTCTCCACCCACGTTCACTTTGACCTCTCACTTTTCTGTGCTCTCTGCCCTATCCTGACTTCTCACAGTACTCTCTGCCCTATTCGGACTTCTGACTGTACTCTCGTGCTCTCTGCCGTATCCTTAATTCTCACAGTACTCTCATACTCTCTGCCCTATCCTGACTTCTGACAGTACTCTCGTGCTCTCTGCCCTATCCTAACTTCGGACTGGACTCTCGTGCTCTCTGCCCTATCCTGAGGTCTTGCAGTACTCTTGTGCTCACTGCCCTTGTGCTATCCTGCCCTATCCTTTGTGCACTCTCTGCTACTTGCCTACTGTCACATTCACCCTTACGCCATCTGTCTCCTTCAATCTCTGCCCTCTGCTCGCTCCTCCCTGTTCCTCCTTGTTGATTCTGTCCTCGGACTCTCTCGCATCTTCCCTCTCTGCTCCTGCTCACTGTGCCTGTCCTGTCTGCCTTTCCCCTATCCTCCATGCCTGTTCTACCATTCGGTCTCTTCCACCTCTCCTCTCTGCCGCCACCCTTTATACCTTCAGGGTTCACTGTGCACTGTCCCTTCACGTGCTCTCTGCCTCTAATTACTGTCCCTGTTCTGTCAGCCCTCCCCCTGTCCTCCATGCAGTTCTACCCTTGGGGTCTGTTCCACCTCTCCTCTCTGTCCCTTGGCTCTCAGCCTTCACCCTTTATACCCTCGGGGTTCACTTTACACTGTCCCATCACGTGCTCTCTGCCTCTGCTCACCGTCCCTGTCCTGTTTGCCCTCCCCCTGTTCTCCATGCCTGTTCTACCCTTGGGGTCTCTTCCACCTCTCCTGTATGCCCCACAGTTCTCTACCTCTACCCTTTATACCCTCAGGGTTCATTGTGCACTGTCCCTCACATGCTCTATGCCTCCTGCACTTTCTGTCACATTCACCTTCACGCTGCCCTAGGTTTTGGCTTCCTTTTCTCCCTGCTCTCTGCCCGACCCCTTTCTGGCACCAGTGGTACTTTGGGGCCCCACCGCATATTTTCCTTATCCGCAGAGTTTGACCCTCAGCAAAATAGACACATTAGGCATTTTCAATACAATAGGTCTTCCATATATGTGAGTTTGAGCTATTGACATTGCCAATGACAATGCCTTTTTAATGTTTTAAAATCAAAAATAAAAGGCATTGTCATTTGCAATGTCAATAGCTCAAACTCATATAAAGGCGAGACCTGTGGCATTGCCAATGCTTCTTTAAAAAGCGGGGCAGGTGCACGAAACAGACAATTTATAGCACTTCATAACCTTCCAACGGGTCTTATAACTTATCTCAGCACAGTGGGGAGCAATGATGACGGTTCAGTAGAGGAAGCAAGGAATATATCAGAGGAGAAGGCTGTGTGGGGAGATTGCTCTCTAAATAACTTCTTCACATGAAGACGCACATAAGAGCAGCAGGTAACCTAATTAGTGCTTGCATCGGGTTTCTAGATGCAGGAATCGGAGGTGGGAGACTAGCCTTCAAATCGGTAGTCTCCCGCCTGAATCGGGAGGGTTGACATGTCTGCATACTTGTCCTGAGCCTTTGCACACTGATTCTGATGTGTAAGTAGGCTGGCTGTTCAATTTCGGGACTCAGGCAGGAGTTCCTGGCTGCATGTATGCCCCAGCCCCTCCAGCCTCATAGCAGCACAAAGCGCTACATTTGGGCTCGTTTTGGTAGGATACTGACAACCATACCGCAGCAGTCCCCGGCTGGACCGGAAGCGGAAGCAGAGTTGTACTGTCTGTGGCCGTCGAGAGAGAAGAGTAAAGTGTTTCTGCAGCGGAGCGCGTTTAGATGTATCGGGCTCAGAGGGAAAGAGAAACCATTGCTGCGTTTTGGTGGTATTTTGTGGGTGGGGTTGGGGAGGCGAGAGACACGTGGGAACTGGAAGTAAGATGGGTGTGATTTCCCGCCTCCTCCACTTTTGGGTGATCTGTAAGTGCCACACTTATGTTTGAAAGGCAGGCACCCACCTTTCTTTAATGTGCTGTGCTGTAATGTAGTGCTTTATGTGAGAGATCTGGAAGTAGGATTCTGCCTCTCAGGGAACTTAATCGCAGAGGCTGCCCCCAAAGGGGGCTCGAGAGCCGGCGCCATAACCAGCGCCTTGCCCCCAGACACAACTGGTAGGGGCCAGTTTTTTGGGCGCCAAAAAGAAGCAGGACAAAGGAGACGCCCTCCCCCCTCACACAGCGGCCGCGGGAGAAGCGCTGGCCAATGGGGACCGAGGTGAGAAGTGAGCCCCCCAATAGGCAGGGGCCGACCTGGCCTGGAAGACAAAGGGGGGGGGAATATAAGCACTGCTCCCCCAAGGCAAGCTCCTATCTTATCGGAGCGGGGGAGCAGCACTGGCGTCGGAGCCCAAATTGTTGACCCACCCACCCACACCTAAGGAACAGCAATGTCGCAGGGCTGAGGAACGAGCGGCGAAGAACTACGCTGATAACGGTTGGTAGGGAGGCACACCGTAGGGCTGTGTGCCAGAATAGGTCCACTCACCTTCAGATGCCTCACGGCTGGGTGAGTTGGGCCTAAGGACAGGTGTGTAGGACCACTCACTCTGGGATGCCTCACGGCTGGGAAGTTGGCCTACCAAAGATTGGGGGGAGTAGCAAACGGGGACGGCACTCGCAGCCCAGCCCCTGCCGGAAGGCAGGGCACAACAAGAATCGGACATGGTAGCGAGGTGGCCTAACTCCGGGACAGAAACTACTCCCTCCCGCGCAAAGGGAGTGCAAAAAATCCAACCTAACAAAGGAAACGACCCAGAAGGGCCAAGAGACAATAACAAGGACGTTTGCCAGGACTTAACAGGCAAAATATGCAAAGTATATATATGTTTCCTTGTATTCCTAATAAACTGCGGCCAATAAATGACCACCACAAGATGAGCGTGTACGTTGGTTTTCTTGGCATGAGAAGGAATACTATATGAGAGAAGGTATTGTAAAAGTGGGATTGGGGCAGAGTGCGGGGGTTATGGAGTGTGGGGTCTTTGCTGAGATATGAGAATAGTATCCCATAATTTGTGGGCGTTTGGGATGCTGCTGGGCATTAAATGTGGGACTTCAATTGTTATGTTATGTTATTAGATTTTTTTACTTCAATTGTGGAAGTGTTTCTGTGCTCGCCTCGCAACATTGGCACAGATAAATTACGTACTCTGTTTACAAAAGCAGGAGTGGTAGAGAATGGATGTGGGATTTTGTATAGCCTTACCATCACTGGTATGGTCTTACGGTCACAACTGCTGACTTTCAAACGGGGGGCCCGGCATGGAGTCCTAGCGTCGGATCCTGTTATTCTGGGCAAATCACTTAATAGTTGCAAACCAAGTTATGCTTGAGGTACTTATGCATAAAAGTTGCAAAGATTGAATGAGCTGTTTTAGTTGCCTATTAA
Source organism: Lissotriton vulgaris (assembly GCF_964263255.1). Lineage (NCBI taxonomy): Eukaryota > Metazoa > Chordata > Amphibia > Caudata > Salamandridae > Lissotriton > Lissotriton vulgaris. The sequence continues at coordinate 1,652,606,800 of NC_141694.1, forward strand.
AACCTGGCGATTGGATGGCTCATGACACGAAGCAGACAGCTACTGAGGATTGTTTTCAAAGGGGATATCCGGGCTTTTGGGAGAATATGGCTCCCCACATAAACCCCCTGCAAAGCATGTAACAAGCATTAATCAACCTTTAACGTCTCCATTCCACAGCCATTTGTCTGTCATTTGATGTATTTTACCTTATTAGTTAATTTGCTCAGGGAAAAAAAATGAAAACGTCATAATTCTCTCTGCCTATTTTTCCTTTCCTGGTGATGTGTTAATGTTTTTTCCCTGAGACAGTTAACTAATAAGGTAAAACATATTATTCATTGCAGAGAACCCTGTCACAGTGAATGAATCTCGATTGTGTGTCTGGCAGCAGAGCGATGCATTATGTGAAGCTTAGTAATGATATAGGTCTGTCCTCCCTGAATGTTATTTTATTTCTATACATACATATTATAAAACGGAGGCATACGTCCTTTCTCCATCTCCCGCACTATTTTTTAGTCTTCCTTCCCATTTCTCCATGCTCCTTTCCTAAGTTTTAGTCTTTCGTGCTCTGTTCTGTGTGCGCTTTCTTTCAACTCTCCCCTCTGAAACTACTTTTCACCTTTCTTGTCCACTTTCCTTTCTCTCACTTTTCACGCTTCCTTCTTGGGGTCTGCTTTTTCCCTTTCATTCCCTTTCCACTTTTAATTATCTTCATCCTCCCTTCTCGCACTCCATTTTCTGCTGTCACCAGTTTTCTTCAATCTTCTCATTCCTTCTGTACCCTTACTGTCTTTGGCTACCGCTCTGATATCTTCTCCTTCCTACCTCTCCCATTTATCTGTTTTTAGGTCTGGCCAAGGCAGCGCTTGCGCTGTCTCTGCGAGAAATTTTGTATTCTGAATATTGGCTTTGAACTACGCCTATTTTTAAGGACTTTCCCTATTACATGTGATGTTAATTAGACAGTTTGTGGCAATATTTGTTCTGTTACGCTAGAACACTCGAGACCAGTGCTCATAGCTTACCACCACTCTGCTTTACACCAGTCACTCTGCTTTACTCTTCTCTACACAACTCCACGCAACTGCATTCGGCACAATGTCACCCCACTCTACACAACTACACTACTTCACGCAGCAATAAACAATGCAGCTCCACCCACTCAACCCACTCCTCTCCACACAATGTGCCTCCGCTCTATGCAACACTACTTCAACCAACTGCACTTCACACAATGCTTCACAACTGCACTCCACTTTACTCCACTCAGAGCCATACAGCACCACTCAATACAACGACAATCCATTACGCCACACCACGAAAAACATAGTTACAATCCACATAATGCCATTCAACACCACAAAATTCAACTCCACCTAATTACATGCTTCTCATCACCACATAAATCCACTCTATACCACATAACAATCCACATAAAACACTCCACATAATGCCACATAATTGCACTCAACATAATTTCACTCTATACCACACTATTCAACTCCACACACATCCATTCCATACTCGATAATTATAACAACAAAAAAATATTCCACCACAACACAATTCCACTACACAAAACAAACATACACTTCAATCCATAACACATAGGTAAGAAAGATTTACAACACCAATAACTCTAACTCTTTCTTTTCTTTAACACACATCTGAAGCTTAGCTCCCACCTATTTCCTCTTTTTTGCCACCAAACAGGTAAAGCTTTCCATACTGTGTGGTTTACCTCTTGCGAATGCGAAGAATGCAAAGAATGCCACTACTTGTAGTAAAGTTAGCCAATGGCTGTAGTGGGCTAGCCCACTGTTCATTCCCAAGCTGTATGCTGCAGTGGATGGATGAACATTCGAATGGCACAATAATAGACCAATTGATGAAAAGGGTTGGCAGAAAGCCTCTGTAGCTAAAGTGTGTATATATATATATATAAATAATATATATATATATAAGTCAAAAAAGAGTTGCCCCTGCGGAAAAAGCCACTCTGGTAGGTGTCATTTCTTTATTTAATGAGGGTGCAGACCGCCTGCATTCTGCTCAAAGCCATATAAATATTCTTGCCTGATGCGTTTCACGCTAAACAGCATTCTGTGTTCTTTACACAGCGTGACACACCTGGCAGTACTTGTCTCTTCCGCCACCCGCCCCAGTGGGCGTTGGCTCTCACTGAGCCCGATGGTTTTTGTAGTGCCACAATTAACACTCAAGTGAGCTTCATCATGTTGCACAATTCCAAAGTTTATAAAAACCACATTGGGTAGGCCAAACAACATTCCGCAAGCAGTCGGCCCATACCGCAGCCCTCAACGGAAACCAGCCAGTCCAATATCCATGACACGTGTATCTTTCTCATCAGGATCTGCTTTCATGCAGCGGGCAATTTCCACGGCCAGGCGAGCCCTAATCCATAAGTCAAAAAAGAGTTGCCCCTAAGGAAAAAGCCATAGTGGTAGGTGTCATTTCTTCATTTATTGAGGGTGCAGACCACCTGCATTCTGCTCAAAGCCATATAAATATTCTTGCCTGACGCGTTTCATGCTAAACAGCATTTCTGCAGAAGCAGTTCTTTACACAGCGTGACACACCTGGCAGTACTTGTCTCTTCCACCACCCACCCTAGTGGGCGTTGGTTGTCGCTGAGCCCGATGGTTTTTTTAGTGCCACAATTAACACTCTAGTGAGCTGCATCACGTTGCACAATGCCAAAGTTTTTAAAAACCACAGTGGGTAGGCCAAACAACATTCCACAAGCAGTCGGCCCATACTGCAGCCCTCAATGGAAACCAGCCAGTCCAATATCAATGACACGTGTATCTTTGTCATCAGGATCTGCCTTCATGCAGGGGGCAATTTCCAGAGTGGCTTTTTCCGTAGGGGCAACTCTTTTTTGACTTATGGATTACGGTTAGCCTGGCCGTGGAAATTGCCTGCTGCATGAAAGCAGATCCTGATGACAAAGATACACGTGTCATCGATATTGGACTGGCTGGTTTCCATTGAGGGCTGCGGTATGTCTGTCTATGGCTTTGCGTATGACTGCTGTGGAATAACCGCGTGCCTTAAATCTTTTGGTTGCTTCCGCCTGGCAAACTAGGAGATCATCACATGTGCTGCAGATTCTGGCCAAGCGCAACATCTTCCCATTTGAAATGCTTGTGATTAGTTGTCTAGGGTGGAAGCTAGAGTCGTGTAGAGTGGAATTTCCTGCAGTGGTCTTGCTGTGGAGTTTGGTCTGGAGAGTGCAATTGGTGATATACAAACTGACATCTAGGAATTCAGTAGAGGTGGCTCTGATACTTGCATTAAATTCCAGATTGAGATCATTTCTATTGATCTCTTCAATGAAACTCTCTGCACTGCTCACATCCCCTCGCCAAATCACAAAGACGTTGTCTATGTACCTCAGCCACGACACTATGTTGGTACTGTAGACTGCCTGGTTTTTGACCATGAGAACCCGCTCCTCCCACCAGCCAACATATAAACATGCGTAGCTGGGTGAGAAGCAGGCTCCCATGGCCACACCTCTTAGTTGCTGGTAAGTCTTTTTATTAAACATAAAGAAATGATGTGTCAGGCACCAGTCAATGAGGAACAGAATGAGTTAATTGTGTCTATGGCAGTAAATATGTATTTTGCTGAGGTAATATTTGCAGGCCGCCAGTCCATCTGATATATCTATATATATATATATATATATATATATATATATATATATATATATATATTCACGCTCTTTGGGGAGTGTTAACATCATTTTGCGATGTCCCACAATTGAAGCCCCTGTATGTGGCTCCGTGGCCTCCTTCTCTTGAGTGGTGCTTCTCAGCGGTAAGACGACCGCTCAAATATTCACACTCTTTGGGGAGTGTCCAAACATGTAAGAAGCACTCGAGCACCACAAATGCTTTTCCCCAACAAGCTTTATTCAGGTTCAAACACTTGCTTTTGCCAGTAGATGTGGGCTGTTTCATCCGGACGCGTTTCGGGCATCTCCCTTCCTTGGCGGCATACAGTCCATGAGACACCATATTGTCCCGCCTCCATTTAAGCCGATATCGCATGGCAGGGATTGGCTGATCAGCATGATCGTATGCGTTGGTTTATGGGAGGCGTAATCCATTTGATTGTGGTGCTCATATATTAATATTTAAAAAGCTTCAATGAGCCCCAGCGAAAGCAGCGTGTTAACATCCTTTTGCGATGTCCCACAATTGAAGCCCCTGTATGTGGCTCCGTGGCCTTCTTCTCTTGAGTGGTGCTTCTCAGCGGTAAGACGGCCGCTCAAATATTCACGCTCTTTGGGGAGTGTCCAAACATGTAAGAAGCACTCGAACACCCCAAATGCATTTCCCCAACAAGCTTTATTCAGGTTCAAACACTTGCTTTTGCCAGTAGATGCGGGCTGTAAGTGCTTCTTACATGTTTGGACACTCCCCAAAGAGTGTGAATATTTGAGCGGCCGTGTTACCGCTGAGGTGCACCACTCAAGAGAAGGAGGCCACGGAGCCACATACAGGGGCTTCAATTGTGGGACATCGCAATAGGATGTTAACACGCTGTTTTCGCTGGGGCTCATTGAAGCTTTTTAATTATTAATATATGAGCACCACAATCAAATGGACTACGCCTCCCATAACGATCATGCTGATCAGCCAATCCCTGGCATGCGATATCGGCTTAAATGGAGGTGGGACAACATGGTGTCTCATGGACTGTATGCCGCCGAGGAAGGGAGATGCCCTAAACGCGTCCGGATGAAACAGCCCACGTCTACTGGCAAAAAGCAAGTGTTTGAACCTGAATAAAGCTTGTTGGGGAAAAGCATTTGTGGTGCTCGAGTGCTTCTTACATGTTTGGACACTCCCCAAAGAGCGTGAATATTTCAGCGGCCGTCTTACCGCTGAGAAGCACCACTCAAGAGAAGGATGCCACGGAGCCACATTCAGGGGCTTCAATTGTGGGACATCGCAAAAGGATGTTAACACGCTGTTTTCGCTGGGGCTCATTGAAGCTTTTTAATTATTAATATATGAGCACCACAATCAAATGGACTACGCCTCCCATAACGATCATGCTGATCAGCCAATCCCTGGCATGCGATATCGGCTTAAATGGAGGTGGGACAACATGGTGTCTCATTGACTGTATGCCGCCGAGGAAGGGAGATACCCGAAACGCGTCCGGATGAAACAGCCCACATCTACTGGCAAAAGCAAGTGTTTGAACCTGAATAAAGCTTGTTGGGGAAAAGCATTTTCGGTGCTCGAGTGCTTCTTACATGTTTGGACACTCCCCAAAGAGCGTGAATATTTGAGCGGCCGTCTTACCGCTGAGAAGCACCACTCAAGAGAAGGAGGCCACGGAGCCACATACAGGGGCTTCAATTGTGGGACATCGCAAAAGGATGTTAACACGCTGCTTTCGCTGGGGCTCATTGAAGCTTTTTAATTATTAATATATGAGCACCACAATCAAATGGACTACGCCTCCCATAAAGCAACGAATACGATCATGCTGATCAGCCAATCCCTGGCATGCGATATCGGCTTAAATGGAGACTGAACAACATGGTGTCTCATGGACTGTATGCCGCCGAAGAAGGGAGATGCCCGAAACGCGTCCGGATGAAACAGCCCACATCTACTGACAAAAGCAACTGTTTGAACCTGAATAATGCTTGTTGGGGAAAAGCATTTGTGGTGCTCGAGTGCTTCTTACATGTATGGACACTCCCCAAAGAGCGTGAAATTATATATATATATATATATATATATATTACCTACTGGCGGTCGCCAGTAGGTATATATAGTTAGGATTTTTTTGAATAGGGATTTCTGAAAATTCTATGTTGAATAACTTTGGCGTTGATGGACGGAATTGGCTGAAATTTTCAGGAAAATGGCACATTGTGTTTCTGAGCGTCTCCTGAAAGGTTGGGGGGGTTTCGTCAAGCGGGGGCCGAGAAAAAAGGGGGGTCCCAAAACGTGTTTTTAACATTGAGTTTTTCATAGGGCGGTTGGACTCACTTTTAGCTCGAACGGCTGAATGGATTTCCACAAAACTTGGCAAAATTGTAGGGACTGGTAGCCCGATGTGCCTTTGCTATGTCTCAAGATATATGCTCCAGTGGTTTTTACGAAAATCAACTTTGAAAAATATATATTGGGCTACATTGGGCTATATATATATATTAGAGCCCAAATGTAGCCCAATGTAGCCTAATGTAGCCCAATGTAGCCCAAAGATGGCCACCAGAGACAAAAAAAAACAAATGTAGCCCAAATATCAGCCAGATGTAGCCCAACTATAGCCCAGTGACAGAATGTCTCAGAGTGTTCTAAAGAACAACTAGAGCGCTAACAGTCTTACTTATGACAAACGTATGGCACACCTGAAGTCATCTTGATTGGAATAAAGTGTTAACACTTAAAGCATTTAATTTGCAAAGGAACAAAATGAGGGGTTTCATTTTGCCATAGAAATGTTATATATATATATATATATTACCTACTGGTGGTCGCCAGTAGGTATATATAGTTAGGATTTTTTTGAATAGGGATTTCTGAAAATTCTATGTTGAATAACTTTGGCATTGATGGACGGAATTGGCTGACATTTTCAGGAAAATGGCACATTTTGTTTCTGAGCGTCCCCTGAAAGTTTGGGGGGGTTTCGTCAAGCCGGGGCTGAGAAAAAAGGGGGGTCCCAAAATGTGTTTTTAACATTGAGTTTTCCATAGGGCGGTTGGACTCACTTTTAGCTCGAACGGCTGAATAGATTTCCACACAACTTGGCAAAATTGTAGGGACTGGTAGCCCGATGTGCCTTTGCTATGTCTCAAGATATATGCTCCAGTGGTTTTTACAAAAATTAACTTTGAAAAATATATATTGGGCTACATTGGGCTATATATATATGTTAGAGCCCAAATGTAGCCCAATGTAGCCTAATGTAGCCCAATGTAACCCAAAGATGGCCACCAGAGACAAAAAAAAACAAATGTAGCCCAAATATCAGCCATATGTTGCCCAACTATAGCCCAGTGACAGAATGTCTCAGAGTGTTCTAAAGAACAACTAGAGCGTTAACAGTCTTACTTATGACAAACGTATGGCACACCTGAAGTCATCTTGATTGGAATGAAGTGTTAACACTTAAAACATTTAATTTGCAAAGGAACAAAATGAGGGGTTTCATTTTGCCATAGAAATGTTATATATATATATATATATATATATATATATATATATATATATATATATATATATATATATATATATATTACCTACTGGCGATAGCCAGTAGGTATATATAGTTAGGATTATTTGTCTATGGAACTTTTGAAAATTCTATGTCTAATAACTTTGGCGTTTGTGGACGGAATCGGCTGAAAATTTCAGGAAAATGGAACATTTTGTTTCTGAGCAGCCCCTGAAAATTTGGGGGGGGTTTGTCAAGGGGGGGGCCGAGAAAAAAGGGGGGTCCCAAAACGCGTTTTTCCCATGTTAATTTCCATAGGGCGTTTGGCCTCACTTTTAGCTCGAACGGCTGAATGGATTTGCACGAAACTTGGCAAAATTGTAGGGACTGTTAGCCTGATGTGCCTTTGCTGGGTCTCAATATATGTGCTCCAGTGGATTTTGAGAAATTAACGTTTTAAAAAATTTATATATCTGTGACAGCTTCCCAGATAGCGCTCCAGATCGCGTACTTTTCGCGTCACGGAGCTTTGCGAAGCGATGCTGATTGGCTCTCCGGTGTCTGTCAACATTCTAAACAGTCCGGAGCGGCCACCATCTTGTCTCTCGGTAGGATCGAGAGACAAGAAGAGGTGAAAAACGAAGGGGGAATTTAATGAAAGGGGGCAAGGTAGACCCCTCTTGACCCCCTAGGAATGATGTTGGGGTTATTAAAGGGTCCCGTGGGGAAAATTAAAAAAATTTGATTTTTCACGGTAGAAGCGCTTCTCGGTTCGCAAATTAACGGCTGAATGGATTTGCACGAAACTTGGCAAAATTATAGGGACTGTTAGCCCGATGTGCCTTTGCTGGGTCTCAATATATGTGCTCCAGTGGATTTTGAGAAATTAACGTTTAAAAAACAGGTATATCTGTGACAGCGTCCCAGATAGCGCTCCAGATCGCGTACTTTTCGCGTAACGGAGCTTTGCGTAGCGAAGCTGATTGGCTCTCCGGTGTCTGTTAACATTCTAAACAGTCCGGTGCGGCCGCCATCTTGTCTGTCGGTAGGATCGATAGACAAGAGGAGGAGAAAAACGAAGGGGGAATTTAATGAAAGGGGGCTAGGTAGACCTCTCTTGACCCCCTAGGAATGATGTTGGGGTTATTAAAGGGTCCCGTGGGGCAAATAATAAAAATTTGATTTTTCGCAGTAGAAGCGCTTCTCGGTTCGCAAACTGGAAGCGAAACGTGAATTCGCCATTTTGTGTTTCGATTTCATTAAATTACTAGGTATAAGGGGGTACGGGAGACGTATCCTGACCCCTTTTGTTTTCTGAGGGTGGCTGAGGAGGCTCATATATGTTGATACATGTCTTCCAGCGGCTGTGCGTGAGCGTTTTTTTTTTTGTTGCGTGACGTCTGTTAACGTTTGATTCGATGGAAATCAGGAACTGTTGACCGCCATGTTGTCACTGCGAGTAAATATTTTGTTTTAAATAATTGTTATAAATGAATCCTTATTGATAAACATTGTCTGCGCCATCTTGTCTTTTTTGCAATGCCACACTTTTGTTGAGCACGGCAGCCATTTTAGATGCCTTGACCAGACCCACTGTCTGCACCCTCGCAAGCATCTCCCCCACGCACTGGTCACTCCCGCTCTCTTTCTCATGTATGGGCTAGAAACCTCCTCCCATCTGCGCTGTTCTTCTCTGAGAATCACACCCTGTGCCCGCCCGACACCTGCCTTTCACACTATTCACTACCGCACCCTCTGACACTCCTCTTCCTCTGTGTCCGATTGTCCAGGCCCGTCCCAGGCTATCACCTAGCCCTGCAGATGTAGTTTATGGCCTCAACTGTAAAGAATCACCCCTCTTCAAAGAAGTTACAGTAGATCAAGGCCCCCACCCGATGAGATCCGTCACACTACACGCGTTCCTGCAATCTGATAACCATCCTGTATTGTGATTGGAGAGTGGATTCTCACTGTGAGGGTGTGTGGGACCGAGCCTGAAGCGGAAGATTCCAGGGATGCCTTTTTGTACATCAAAGTCTTCACAATTATGTGTCACATTAAAAATATATAGCACTCACAAAAAAGTAGAAGGAAAATAACACTTTAATAATTTATAAATATATACATCGCAACAAAAACAGTAAACACCTTAAAACATTTTTTATTAAAACAGAAGCAACAATGGTCAGTAGCGGTCTGTTGTGCGAATAGTCCCAAGGCAGCATATTTACCTAGAGTGGTGCTGTGTGGGACATTCTGAATGGAAATTAACCAGAACTATAACCATCTACTTCCAATAATATAACTTTTATGCCCAAATTACGCAAAGATTTAGCTAATCTGCTAAGGGGGGAGTCGCCATTTCTTTACAATAATCAATAATGAAAAATCAACATCAATAGGGTTGTCCGTATTCCCGATGCAGCACTATAGTGCAACATACACAGCACCTGGGGTGTCAAGAGTGAACAGGTCCTAGCTGCTTAACCAATGACTGACAAATGCTATATTAAACACTTACTATGTATAATACTTGCGTTCACAATAGTTTTACTTTACAAAACAGAACAAAAGATGTCCCCTGTAAGTAAACCCATATTAGCTGTTTCAGTTATTGAACATCCTAAGGTTTTATGACATGGGGAACAGTAGTGATATCCTGGGCGGGTGATGGAACTGGGTTTGTTAATGGAAAAACATCTACAGAGAAAACTATTGGTAAATGATACTTCTCCGGAAATTTAAAACTCACAAATGTTTCATTTGTGTAATCGTTTTATGAACATGTACATTAAAAAACTAAAAGAAATGCCAAGAACGTCCCATGTGAATGTGAATTTTATCTGGCAATTTTTTTCTTTTCCTTCTCATGAAAAGAAAGTTAAAGCCAGGTTCGTTACCTGCCTCATCTGCAAAAAAAAAACTCTCGAGAGGGACCGAAAAAAATATTGCTATGGTAATCATACCATGCATCGGCACATGGAGAGGTGGCACCCTTTTAATTATTCTAAAGCACAACTTCGAGATTTGGGGGATAACCCCCGACCGGCAAAAACCTCCACCAATGACTTAGCAATAAGTGAGTCAGAGGCAAGGGAAACGGTCCCAAATCTGCAAAAGAACTTTGGGCAGATGAGATTGACTTGTGTAGCATGTTGAAAATTAATTTCATGCGGAGAGATCAGTATTACTTAAATAAATACAGTAATCAATGATGCATTAGAACTTAATATCAATTCATTTTCCGAACGTGTAATCAGTACCTGTCCCATGTCAATTCATTGTTCGAACTTATAATCAATACCCATCCCGGATCAATTCATTGTCCGAATATATAATCAGTAAAAAGTGCGACAAGTGCAACAAAATCATATCGATAATTCATTGTGAGCAAGTACCAAAAGTGTCGACAATTCTAACCTTCAATAAATACAGTAATCAATGATGCATTAGAACTTAATATCAATTCATTGTCCGAATGTGTAATCAGTACAAGTCCCATGTCAATTTATTGTTCGAACGTATAATCAATACCCATCCCGGATCAATTAATTGTCCGAACATATAATCAGTCTTATCCCATATCAATTCATGTGCTAAAAACTGCATACATATCTCATGATATCAAGGCTGAGCAATCGGGGCACAAAAGTTTCATTTGTACCGGCGCCATTTTGGGTGAGGTCAGGAAGGTCCAAGTATAGTCAAAATGTCTGCACCAACTCGTGGTTGGACCGGGACCTCTTTCGGCAGTCTAAAAGTTTTCGTTGAAGGGTAGTAGAGGGGACTGGCGACATGAACCATCAGTCAAAGAGGGGTGGGAGGTAAAAATATCTCCTACCGGGTCATACTGGTGTCCCACCGGAACTGATCAAGTTGGTAGTCTTGCAGGATTTTGGTGATTTCAAGACAGAGGCCGGCGCCGGCATGAGCGCGCCGACGTCCCGCGGCTACGTCGTGGTCGTTCCGTGGGTGATCATGGCAGTCATTCCCCATCGGGGGTCGGGGGCCCCCGTGGCTCTTATATAATCTTCAAAGTTGAGGAGAACGTTTCTGGATGCAGGACTCATTTTCTAGTTGAACTCAGAAGCGCCGTTGCACCGCAACAGTGGACGAGACCCCCGCTGGGTGAGCGGAGCATCATTGCCTCGCAATAGTGGACGAGACCTTTTGTCGGGTGAGTGCAGCGTCGCTGCATCGCAAGAGTGGAGAAACCCTTTTGTTGGGTGAGTGCAGCGTCGCTGCATCGCAAGAGTGGAGAAACCCTTTTGTTGGGTGAGTGGAGCGTCGCTGCATCGCAAGAGTGGAGGAACCCTTTTGTCGGGTGAATGCAGCGTCGCTGTATCGCAAGAGTGGAGGAACCCTTTTGTTGGGCGAGTGGAGCGTTGGGGGTGCAGCCGAGGGGCCCTCACCTGTGGGGGTGGGAGAGGCTTGTTCGCGCCGCCTCTCCCTCCCAGCGCACCCCACGCCGACACCTGGCGTTGATATCCGTGATGTCCGGACCAGGCGATAAGAGGGGGGGGGTCGGAGGCAGAGGCAAGATATCCCCCCCGTGGCCTGCAGAGCGCCGCTTCAGGCCAGAACGGGGAGCTCATATCAAGCCGAGGCCAGACCAGGAGATACGGGGGGGGGTCGGTGGCATGTGCAAGACATCCCCCCCCGTTGTCGCAGCCATTATCTAAGAAAGAAGAAGAATCCCGTAGGCCTCGGCTCCTCTCCTGGCCCACCTTACGGGATGACCTCCCCGGCCGACGGCTGCCAGCAGGACTCGCCCTACACGTGCCGAAGGCCTCGTCTTCCGGATGGGCGTAGCCGCAAACCTGTTGCACTTCTGGAGTTTCCGGAATGGGGGTAGGTATCTGCTGATTTGTATTTATTTCATGTTACCGTTATTGGGCGTGGTGGGCGGTGGGACAGACATGCTTGGAGCAGTGGGGGGGTGGCGGAGCCTAGCTACCTTGTGGCTGCCGTAACGTCAAGCTTGGCTTCTTTCACCACTTTCATGTTTCTTATTTCTAGCGAAGTCAAAAACTCATCAGAGGCCTACTGATTTTGTTCGATTTCTTTCCCTTCCTTTTCAAGTGTGTTTCATGCTAAAGTTTCTGTTTAACAGGATACAGGGATTACTTCATATTTTACATATGTCTTCTTTATTAGGGGTTCTCTCCGGTTGAGTCAGATGATGTACCTCTAATAAATGGTCCGGGTGGAACTAGTTTCTCAATCAGTGGGGAGTAGATGGGCATGACAGCTTACAACGGGGGACAAAGGTCCGCATTACCCTTCCTTCACTACTTGCAAAGACTAGACAGAATATTTCTATTCCACGTTATTTGCAAACAGAGAGTACCTCGAAAGAACTATTCCTTGAACAATAAATGTCCAGCCAATCAATCAATCAGGCATGACGGATTACAACGGGGGACAAAAGTCTGCATTACCTATCCTTCCCTATCTGCAAAGGGAGACAGAATATTTCTATTTTTCTCTGTTTGTAGACAGGGAATATCTCAAACAGCAATAATCGATAAAAAAATTAGTAGGATTATAACATTTTAATAACTTATAAATATATACATCGCAACAAAAACAGTAAACACCTTAAAACATTTTTTATTAAAACAGAAGCAACAATGACAACTAACAGTAGTGATATCCTGGGCGGGTGATGGAACTGGGATTGTTAATGGAAAAAGATCTACAGAGAAAACTATTGGTGAATTATACTTCTCCGGAAATTTAAAACTCACAAATGTTTTATTTGTGTAATCGTTTCAGGTCAAACGGATTGTGGGACAATGTTCACAATGGAAGAGTCACCAAAAGGTATTTGGATCGATGTTGCAGCAGGCTGCCATGTATATAGTTATTTAATAAAACGTTTTACCCTGTTACTTTGCTGGTGTGTTGTATATATTTATAATATTTGCATAGGGTTTGTCGTTATTTTGGGCGGGGTGGGTGGCGGAGCCGAGCTGTCTTGCAGCCATCATGGTGTGGAGCTAAGTTCATCTCACTAGTTTCGTATTTCTCATGAGGGGTTGTTCTTAATGTTTCTATTTTAGCGAGGTCAAAAACAGATCCCATTAGTGGCCTACTGATTTTGCTCGATTCCTTTTGTTTTTTTAAACGATTTTTCACTATCTGCAAAGACTAAACAGAGTATTGCGACTCTGTGCTTGTTTGTAAATACAGAATGAACCAAAGAGAACCAATTCTAAAACAGTAAATGCTTGGATAGCAATCAATCAAATAAAGAGAGAAGCAGGCACGACGGATTACAACGGGGGCAAAGGCCTGCGTTAACTACCCTTCACTATCTGCAAAGAGAGAGTACTGCTAAGAGAAAAGAGGGGGGGGGGGAGGGGGAGCAGCGTTCAAAGCACATCAGCGTGCATAAACACAAAAATGTTTTTACCTATCATGTACTTGACATTTGACAGCTTTTGATATTTGCTATTAAAAAACCATTGAAATTCAATGAAAAAACCATAGGTTTTAGCCCATATATAGTTAGGGATTAGCATTTACAAAACCTTATTTTACTCGCATAAAACCATTAAAATTCGCATATATAGTTAGATGCGCTAACTATATATCGCGCACCCGCAATCCACTGCTGATGATGTCACATATTACATCATTCATGACATGCTCAGTGACATCACTGATAACATCACTGATGACATCTCAAATGACATCACTGATGACATCTCAAATGACATCACTGATGACATCACTGATGACAACATCCAGTGACTGTATGTTTCTGTAAAGTAAAAATATGTCTTACATATTGAAGAATGAGTGGATGTATAAGTGTCTGGATGAAGGATTTAGTAGGTGCATGACTGACTGTATGAGTGAGTGAGTGATTAAATGTGTCTCACTGAGTGAATGGGTTAGTGACTAAACTGTCTTAATTTGTGGATCATTATGTCTGTTGTTCTGTAAACTGCTGCATGTGTTGATCAGTAGCTATATCAGTAACTATATGGGTTATTGATTGGTTGCCCAAGTATTTGTATGGGAGACTGAGATTGTGTGGGTGGCTGGGAGGTGTATGACTCTGTGCATAGATGTGTGAGCAGTTGATTCACTAGATGTATGGGTTCAAAAGTGCATGTGGAAACAGCTGTATGGGCGGTTGACTGTGTGCATGAGTGTATTGGTGAGTGAATGGATATCTCAGTGCTACATGTCAAAGTAAGTACATATGTAAAACACAGTACATGTGAGAGTTGACATATATAAATAACTGTGCATAAGAGCCAGTGAATGTGTGAGTGGCTGTATGGATCATTGTGAACTTGTATCAGGGATTGTATAAGAGAGTAAATATGTGTTAGTATATGTTTGAATAAGTAAGGTGTGTATAACTGTATAGTAGAGGAAATGGAGGTGTGATTGATTCTTTGCATGACTGACTAGGTGTGTGAGTAACTCCATGGATGAGTGACAGTCTGTGAGTGTCTGTTTACACTGAGTGTATCTAAGGTTATATTAGAGTCTGAAGAGGTTCATCGTATTATCACATGAATGATGTCATTAGTGATGTGCTCAGTAATGTCAAATGAGATGTCAAATGAGATGTCATCAGTGATGTCATTTGAGATGTCTTCAGTGATGTCTTCAGTGATGTCATCAGTGATGTCATCAGTGATGTCATTTGAGATGTCATCAGTGATGTCATCAGTGATGTCATTTGAGATGTCATCAGTGATGTCATCAGTGATGTCACTGAGCATGTCATGAATGATGTAATATGTGACATCATCAGCAGTGGATTGCGGGTGCGCGATATATAGTTAGCGCATCTAACTATATATGCGAATTTCAATGGTTTTATGCGAGTAAAATAAGGTTTTGTAAATGCTAATCCCTAACTATATATGGGCTAAAACCTATGGTTTTTTCATTGAATATATATATATATATATATATATATATATATATATATATATATATATTCACTGAAAAAAACATTGGTTATAGACCATATATAGTTAGGGATTAGCCTTTTCAAAACCTTATTTTACTCGCACAAAACCATTGAAATTTCATATATAGTTAGTTCCACTAACTATATATCGCGCACCCGCAATCCACTGCTGATGATGTCACATATTACATCATTCATGACATGGTTAGTGACATCACTGATGACATCACTGATGACATCTCAAATGACATCACTGATGACATCACTGATGACAACATCCAGTGACTGTATGTTTCTGTAAAGTTAAAATATGTCTTACATATTGAAGAATGAGTGGATGTGTAAGTGTCTGGATGAAGGATTTAGTAGGTGCATGACTGACTGTATGAGTGAGTGATTAAATGTGTCTCACTGAGTGCATGGGTTAGTGACTAAACTGTTTTAATTTGTGCATCATTATATCTGTTGTTCTACAAACTGCTGCATATGTTGATCAGTAGCTATATGAGTAACTGTATGGGTTATTCATTGGTTGTCCAAGTATTTGTATGGGAAACTGAGTGTGTGTGTGTATGGGTGGCTGGGAGGTGTGTGACTCTGTACATAGATGTGTGAGTAGTTGATTCACTATATGTATGGGTTCAAAAGTGCATGTGGAAACAGCTGTATGGGCGGTTGACTGTGCATGAGTGTATTAGTGAGTGAATGGATATCTCAGTGCTACATGTCAAAGTAAGTACATATGTAAAACACAGTACATGTGAGAGTTGACATATATAAATAACGGTGCATAAGAGCCAGTGAATGTGTGAGTGGCTGTATAGATCATTGTGAACATGTATCAGGGATTGTATAAGAGAGTAAAGTAAATATGTGTTAGTATATGTTTGAATAAGTAAGGTGTGTATAACTGTATAGTTGAGAAAATGGAGGTGTGATTGATTTTTTGCATAACTGACTAGGTGTGTGAGTAACTCCATGGATGAGTGACAGTCTGTGACTGTCTGTTTACACTGATTGTATCTAAGGTTATATTAGAGTCTGAAGAGGTTCATGGTATTATCACATGAATGATATCATCAGTGATGTGATCAGTCATGTCAAATGAGATGTTATCAGTGATTTTATCAGTGATGTCATTTGAGATGTCATCAGTGATGTCATTTGAGATGTCATCAGTGATGTCATTTGAGATGTCATCAGTGATGTCATCAGTGATGTCACTAACCATGTCATGAATGATGTAATATGTGACATCATCAGCAGTGGATTGCGGGTGCGCGATATATAGTTAGTGGAACTAACTATATATGAAATTTCAATGGTTTTGTGCGAGTAAAATAAGGTTTTGAAAAGGCTAATCCCTAACTATATATGGTCTATAACCAATGGTTTTTTCAGTGAATTTTCAAGGTTTTGTAAATGCAAATTCCTAACTATATATGGCCTATAACCTATGGTTTTTTCAGTGAATTTCAATGGTTTTTTAATAGCAAATATCAAAAGCTGTCGAATGTCAAGTACGTGATAGGTAAAAACATTTTCGTGTTTATGCACGCTGATGTGCTTTGAACGCTGCCCCCCCCCCCCTCTTTTCTCTTAGTAGTACTCTCTCTTTGCAGATAGTGAAGAGTAGTTAACGCAGGCCTTTACCCCCGTTGTAATCCGTCGTGCCTGCTTGTCTCTCCATTTGATTGATTGTTATCCAAGCATTTACTGTTTTACAATTGATTCTCTTTGGTTCATTCTCTATTTACAAACAAGCACAAAGTCGCAATACTCTGTTTAGTCTTTGCAGATAGTGAAAAATCGTGAAAAATCGTGTAAAAAAATAAAATTAATCGAGCAAAATCAGTAGGCCACTAATTGGATCTCTTTTTGACCTCGCTAAAATAGAAATATTAGGAACAACCCTTCATGAGAAATACGAAAATAGTGAGATGAACTGAGCTCCACACCATGAGGGCTGCAAGACAGCTCGGCTCCGTCACCCACCCCGCTCAAAAAAAACGACAAACCCTATGCAAATATTAAAAATATATACAACACACCAGCAAAGAAACAGGGTAAAACATTTTATTAAATAACTATTTACATAACTATTTTATACTTTTTATTGCCCGATCCAGCTAGCTCAATCGATCGAGCACTCTGATAGCAAGCGTTGCTACTGATGCTATGCAGACCAAACTGGTTTTCAGTTTGTAAATTTTTCTAGATTTTTCCATCCAAGGTTGGTTGAGTTTGTAGAACGATGGCTTCAGATTTTCAACATACGGTGTGGTGGCGCGGACTGGGAGGGGGCGCTTCGCTCCTGCTCCCTCCCCAAGTAAGATTTTCATACGTGAAAGTACGTTAATGGTTTTGGTCCCTGAGTTGCTTCGATGTCACTGCCATTCTCAAATGGCATAAGTTCTGGATGTTGGGTGCCATAGTTCAGAGTTCTGAGCAGCGCTTGTAACACTGAAGCTTATTTCCACCTACTGCAGCTTCACTATTCTCAAAGTAAGTGAGTGTCGTTTGTGGACCTGACTGCATTTGAAAACAATGTGATATGGTACCTCCCTAAACCGCTTGACGGAGGCCCCCGAGGGGCGGTGTGATGGCACGGACTCGGAGAAGACGCTTGGCTCCGACCCCCTCCCCAAGTCTTATAGCACCGGTTTAGCCTGAGATCGCCCCCGACATAGGCGGCCGGCTCCCGGGGTCCGGCGGAACTTTTTGCCTTTTGATGACTCTTCTATTCTGGACCTTGTCCCACAATCCGTTTGACCTGAAGACACGCTGTAGTGGGGCGCCCCTTTCCCGTTTTAGTTGCCATTCCGCCCGCTTTTGCTACACTGTGCCTCTTCCGCCATTCAGCTGTTTACCGCCCGCTCTTGCGACTACAGCGTCTCGCTCACCATGTAGTTGAGTTGCTCCCGCTCTTGCGATGCAACGATAAGCGACTGCCACAGGACTCTCAAAATGGCGGCCGGCTCTTCAGATTTGGGCTTGGTCCACTAAAATGGCCCTGGGACACCTTGGAACTCGGACGCTTCCCTGATAGGGCTTGGGTCCCATTCTCGAAAGCGTCCCCTCAGCCGTGAAGATTCTACAAAAGTCTTGGGAGCCCCCGACTCCCGCAGGCTTCTGGTGGGGAGCGGCTGCCATGTTTGCTCGTGGAATGGCCACGACGGACCTACGAGATGGTAGTGCTCTCATGCTGACGCCAGCTTTAGTCTGAAACATCCAGAAACACTGTAGACTACCAATTCGATCAGTTCCGGTATAGCCCCAACATGACCCGGTAGAGAAGAACTTGCCCTCCCCTCTTTGACTGATGGTTCTTGTTGCCTGTCCCCTCTGTTGTCATTTTACAGAACTTTTTGGACTGCTGAAAGGGGTTGTGTTCCGAACGCTGGTTGGTGGAGACATTTTGACTATATTCTTGACCTACGTTGTCGCGTAATGCGTTATATGACACGCCGCGTTAGCGCACCCGGAAGTGATCCGGGGCGCGGGGCGCGGCGCGCAGCGCGTAACGTAAGCATAACAGGTCATGTGACTTGTTAATAAAACTTTTTATTGGTTCATTTTACTTTTGTTATTTTAATAATGAAAAGCTTGGTCATATGACCTAAAAAATACGCTTTTTATTGATTTCGAACTTTTTTTTTTTAAACATATATATTATAATATTCCAGGCTAATGTACTTTCCCGGAAAATTTACAACTGTTCTGCAAGTAAAATATATTCCTTTTTCGAGAAAAAGGGCGTTTCTTCGTTCCATGACGGAGCCGTTGAGTAAAAGAGACTCAGCCTGCTGTCTTAGTCGCCGATACGCCTGATTATCAGATTCTTATCGATCACTTTATGTTGCAGGAGTGGAAAACACAACTGCCCTTGACCATTTATCTTTACTGCGTTCCTACATATTATACCTTTTATCCGTCATGTAATTGGACTGCTTTATTTCACTTGCCTTTTACTGATTCGAAAACAGTGACTAAAAGTAAAAACTTTACCAATGTAAATACTACTACCATGTTTTGTTTTAAAAACCTTTATTGTGAAAATGTCAGTATACAAATACGGGCCTATAACCACGTGGGCCGGCCACGGAGCAAACTGAAATCGTATATGATGAGGAGACATTTACATTATAGAGGAACGTAACGAGCGGGCCATTAGGTTGCAAGAACTAAGGTGTCTAACAGTTGCGGAATCGGTGGACGTACATTTTGTAATTAAAATACGACAGGGCCACTTACAAAAAAATCATCTAGATATACATTTGCGGGCAAGTACCATGGGTGACGTTAATTCGAACTTTCAATACTACAGTAATCAATAACACATCAGAACTTAATATCAATAGGGATGTCAAAATATTCAATCAATTCTCGTCCCCGCCCGCCATGAGCATCAAAACTGCATTCATATCTCGTGATATCAAAGTTGTTCAACCAGTACACAACAAGGAGTTACGAGTCCCATTTATACCGGCGCCATTTTGGGCGAGGCCGGGCAGGTCCAAGATATAGTCAAAATGTCTCCACCAACCATCGGCCAGACCAGAACCCCTTTCGGCCCTTTATGCTACAAGATGGTGTCTTCCATTCAGAAAATATTGTTGGCAGCATTTTGAAAGGAAAGATAAACAGCCGTTCTCCTAGTGAGTCTCACATTGTTACATTTAGGAAGAATGTTGAAGAGTAGTATGTGGAAAATCTGAAGCCATTTTTCTACAAACTCTCAATCAGCCTTGGATGGAAAAAAAAATCCTGAAGAATGTACAAACTGAAAACCAATTTTTGTCTGTATAGCATCAACAGCAACGCTTGAGTCAGCTTTGTGTCAAGCCGCCATTTTCATTCAATCAATAACGTCCCCCTGCACACATTCAGGGACCTGGTCGTGTCTTCAGTTGAAACGGATTGTGGGACAAGAAGCAAAAAGGAAAAGGAAAAAAGTTCCGCCGGACCTCGGGAGCCGGCCGCCTATGTCATGTGCGACCTTTGGCCACACCAGGGCAATAGTGAAGCTGCAGCAGGTGCCAATAAGCTTCAGACAGTCTTACAAGCACTGCTCAGAACTCTCAACTATGGCACTCAACATCCAGGACTTGCCATTCGGATCTTGGCGCCTTGTGCTGATTCCGACCTATTCACACATCGGTCCACTACTGACATCACCTCATAAGCCAACGGGGCACCCCACGCCGACTTTCGGCGCAGCATTGTAGGATGGCCACACCAGTGCGGCAACTTACTGGACACCACCTCAGTGTCATCCGGATCTCGGCGGGTTCGAGTCACTGTACCGCAAGAGCAGAAGAAACTCAGCTGGACAGCCGTCTTTCGGCGCAGCATTGTAGGATGGCCACACCAGTGCGGCAATTTACTGGACACCACCTCGGTGCCATCCGGATCTCTGCGCGTTCGAGTCACTGTACCGCAAAAGTGACCGCAACTCAGCTGGACACGCCGTCTTTCGGCGCAGCATTGTAGGATGGCCACACCAGTGCATCACCTTGCTGGACACTAACTCGGTGCCATCCGGATCTCGGCGCGTTGTGCTGCCTTCGGCCTATTCGCACATCGGTCCGCTACTGACGCCGCCTCACGTGCCAACGGATTTTCTACGCTTTTTGTAGCCCTATGCCGCATAACAGGTCATGTGACTTGTTTATAAAACTTTTCATTGGTTCATTTTACTTTTGGTTTCCTAAAGATGGAAGGCTTGGTCATATGACCTAAAAATAACACTTTTCATTGGTTTAGAACATTTTTTTTTCCAAAACGATGAAAGCCCCACCTTGTTTCTGGATGTTTCAGACTGAAGCTGGCATCAGCATGAGAGCACCACCATCTCGTGGCTCCGTCGTGGTCATTCCGCGAGCAATCATGGCAGCCGCTCCCCACCGGAAGCCTGCAGGAGTCGAGGGCCCCCAAGGTTTTGTAGAATCTTCACGGCTGAGGTACGCTTTCGAGAATGGAGCCCAAGCCCTAGCAGGCAAGCGTCCGAGTTCCAAGGTGTCCCAGGGCCATTTTAGTGGACCAGGCCCAAAACCGAAGAGCCGTCCGCCATTTTGAGAGTCCTGTGGCAGCCGCCTATCGCTGCACTGCAAGAGTGGGCAGAAGTCAACTACATGGTGAGCGAGACGCTGTAGCCGCAAGAGCGGGCGCAACTCAGCTGGATGGCCGCCACCTGGGGAGGCCCGTTCACGCCGCCTCCCCCACGCCCCCCCCTGGGCTGCCCCACGCCAATTTTTGGAGCAGCATTGTAGGATACCAAAACCAGTGCGGCAGTTTACTGGACATCACCTGGGTGCCATCCACATCTCAGCGCGTTCTGCTGCCTTGGGACTATTCGCACTTCAGACCGCTACTGACGAGGCCTCCCACCGCACCACCCGGGACGCCCCACACTGTTTTTCTGAGCTGCATTGTAGGAAACCAAAAACCAGTGCGACACCCAGGTGACATCACCTGGGTGCCGTCCAGAACTCAGCACGTTGTGCTGCCTTGGGACTATTCGCACAAAAGACAGCTTCTGACCATTGTTGTTTTTTTCGTCAAAAAATGTTTAAATGTATTTACAGTTTTTGTTCCGTTCGTTATATTTAAAAGTTAATAAAGTTTTATAATCCTACTTTGTTGGAGTGCTATATATTTTTAAAAAATCGGGTGAATGGGGCCTTGAATCGGGTTATTGTCATGTGTGGGCTTTGCAAGTGTACTGCTACAGGATCGGACATTTCAAACTCAAATGCACGTTCTTTTTCTTACCTTTCCGAAGCATGGAGCGCAATAGCAGGCAGAGAAAGGGTGATGCAAGTGTTGAACACTGCCTGGCCTGGCAAGTTGCTGGCAGTGCCCCCCCCCCGCCCGCTCCTGAAAGAGGACACACACACACCGCCGCCCCGAGTACTTCACAGATCTTTAAAAGACCATGCGCTTGTTCATGAGGCTTAAATGGTTTATCACCCCTTCTAGAACCCCTGCATCGACCCTCTGACGTTTCCTGGAAGAATTACCACGTAACACAATACCAAGCCCTGTCACCTGAAACCCCCGAGGAATCGTGGGGCATATTATCAAGGGGGTTTATCTCCGCTTTTTTGTCTTAAAAAGCCAAGAAAGCGGAGATAAAATGATCTCCCTATTACCAAGCTGTCGCTAACACCAGTTAGTGACAGCTAAAAGGAGATAGCGACTATCTTGGGCCCCGCTTTGCATGTCAGTGATATCACTAATGACATGCAAAGTGGGCGTGCCAAGATGTTAGCGACTGGAAACAGTCCCTAACATCGCTATCTCCTATTACCAACTTTTGGAGATATTCGCGCTAAGCGCGAATATCTCCAAAAGCTAACACCTGCCCTGAGCAGTTCTTAGCCATGTTATCCAATGGGAGGTGGATAACATGGCTAAGAGCATTTGCTCGATAATGCATGAATATCGCTGACTTTTCAGCGATATTCATGCATTGCGGCCGTTTTTTATCGCATTTGCGATAAACCTTGCTAATAGCAAGGTTTATCTGCGATAAAAATCGCCGATGTG
Organism: Lissotriton vulgaris; assembly: GCF_964263255.1. Taxonomy (NCBI): domain Eukaryota; kingdom Metazoa; phylum Chordata; class Amphibia; order Caudata; family Salamandridae; genus Lissotriton; species Lissotriton vulgaris. The sequence goes on from NC_141694.1 coordinate 1,652,629,496, forward strand.
CGGCGATAATTTTTGTCTCTAAACAAGTTAGAGACAAAAATTATCGCTAGTTGTTGGTAATATGCCCCCGGGTTTTTGCTTGCAGAAATCGGGAGGCGGGAGACTAGCACTGAAATCAGTAGTCTCACGCCTGAATCGGGAGGGTTGGTATGTCTGGATTCTCTACAGCTGGGTAGAGAAAGACGGTGTAGCTAAACTCTAAAGGAATTGATACTCCCTAAAATAGAATCTAAACACAATAATAGACCCTTTAGAGCAATCAAATAAATGTGTGCTGAAACAAAAATTTATACGAAAAATCCTTTAATTTATTATATATTATTTGTTTTTAGTATATTTTGTTTGTTATTTATATCTTTTGTACAGGATTCATTCACTTTTTTCATTCATTGTTTACATTTGAGATAAAAATTTGATGTGTATTCCCAGGTTATCAAAAAGTGTTAATAAGTGAAAACAAAGACATTTACACAAACACAATCACATATATACATTAAACCCCGTGATATACGAAAATATTCAGTTGTTGGTAATTTGATGAAGGCAAAGCGGTTGAGTGGAACTACGCGCGTTTCGGCCTGAGGCCTTCGTCAGGTGACCGTCAATCGTATATTAAACATAAATCAAAAAATAGTGATAAAACACAACAAAAGACAGGATGACGTATCAACGTTTTTGCTTCTTGTGATGTCAGATTTATCGTTAATTCAATGTTGGGTATTCTTATTTACTCCTGCCACGCGGTTTTAATGTCCATCAAATCACATCGTGTATTTAAAGGGTAATTGTGAAGCTTTGGAATCCTTAATTTACAGGACTGGTTCTTAAAAATCTGGCATTTCTGAAGTATATATTTTTTTCCCGCACTGTGAGCTACCGGAGAGGTACAAGCTTTTAAGACACTTTCTGTATTTTTATTCTGAATCTTAATTTAGTGGCGCTTTCAGCTGTACTTGCTTGGGATATTTGCCTCTTACACTTCCGGTGCCAAAGCGTTCTATCGGGGGTTCTGTTATGCTGGTGCTTCCGATGTCCGCGATCTCTACAGCTGGGGCCATAAACTACATCCGCAGGGCTAGGTGATAGCCTGGGACCGGCCTGGCATCTAAAATGGCTGCCGTGCACGACAAAATTGTGGCATTGGAAAAAAGGCAAGATGGCGCAGACAATGTTTATCAATAATAACAAAATATTTTATCGCAGTGACAAATTGGCGGTCAACACTTCCTGATTTCCATCGAATCGAACGTTAACAGATGTCACGCAGCAAAAAAAAAAAAAACACGCACTGCCGCTGGAAGACATGTATCAACATATATGAGCCTCCTCAGCCACCCTCAGAAAACATAAGGAATCAGGATACGTCTCCCGCACCCCCTTATACCTAGTAATTTAATTAAAACGAAACACAAAATGGCAAATTCCCGTTTCGCTACCAGTTTGCGGCCCAGTTCGCGGCCCGAGAAGCGCTTCTACTGTGAAAAATCTTTTTTTTTTATTTTCCCCACGGGACCCTTTAATAACCCCGACATCATTCCTAGCGGGTCAAGAGGGGTCTACCTTGTCCCCTTTCATTAAATTCCCCCTTCGTTTTTCACCTCTTCTTCTCTCTCGATCCTACCGAGAGATAAGATGGCGGCCGCTCCGGACTGTTTAGAATGTTGACAGACACCGGAGAGCCAATCAGCTTCGCATCGCAAAGTTCCGTTTCGCGAAAAGTAAGCGGACCGGAGCGCTGTTACAGATATATATCTTGTTTTGAACGTTAATTTCTCAAAATCCACTGGAGCACATATATTGAGACCTAGCAAAGGCACATCGGGCTAACAGTCCCTACAATTTTGCCAAGTTTTGTGCAAATCCATTCAGCCGTTCGAGCTAAAAGTGAGGCCAACCGCCCTATGGAAATTAACATGGGGAAAACGCGTTTTGGGACCCCCCTTTTTTCTCGGCCCCCCTTGACGAAACCCCCCCAAATTTTCAAGAGCTGCTCAGAAACACAATGTGCCATTTTCCTGAAAATTTCAGCCGATTCCGTCCACAAACGCCAAAGTTATTAGACATAGAATTTTCAAAAGTTCCATAGACAAAAAATCCTAACTATATATACCTACTGGCGAGAGGCCAGTAGGTAATATATATATATATATATATATTCAATGAAAAAACCATAGGTTATAGGCCATATATAGTTAGGAATTAGCATTTACAAAACCTTATTTTACTCGCATAAAACCATTGAAATTCCATATATAGTTAGCTAACTATAAGCGCTAACTATATATCGCGCACCCGCAATCCACTGCTGATGATGTCACATATTACATCATTCATGACATGGTCAGTGACATCACTGATGACATCACTGATCACAACATCCAGTGATTGTATGTGTCTGTAAAGTTTAAATATGTTTCACATATTGAAGAATGAGTGGATGTATAAGTGTCTGGATGAAGAATTTAGTAGGTGCATGACTGACTGTATGAGTGAGTGATTAAATGTGTCTCACTGAGTACATGGGTTAGTGACTAAACTGTCTTAATTCGTGCATCAGTATGTTTGTTGTTGTGTAAGCTGCTGCATGTGTTGATCAGTAGCTATAAGAGTGGCCATATGGGTTATTGATTGGTTGCCCAAATATTTGAATGGGAGGCTGAGTGTGTGTGTGGGTGGCTGGGAGGTGCGTGACTCTGTGCATAGATGTGTAAGCAGTTGATTCACTAGGAGTATGAGTTCAAGAGTGCATGTGGAAACAGCTATATGGGCGGTTGACTGTGCATGGGTGTGTTGGTGAGTGAATGGATTTCTCATTGCTACATGTGCAAGTAAGTACGTATGTAAAACACAATACATGTGAGAGTTGAGATATATAAATAACTGAACATAAGAGCCAGTGAATGTGTGAGTGGCTGTATCGATCACTGTGAGCTTGTATCAGGGATTATATAAGAGAGTAAATATGTGTTATTATATGTTTGAATAAGTAAGATGTGTATAACTGTATAGTTGAGGAAATGGAGGTGTGATTGATTCTTTGCATGACTGACTAGGTGTGTGAGTAACTCCATGGATGAGTGACAGTCTGTGAGTGTCTGTTTATACTGAGTGTATGTAAGGTTATATTAGAGTCTGAAGAGGTTCATTGTATTATCACATGAGTGATGTGATCAGTGATGACAAATGAGATGTCATCAGTGATGTCATTTGAGTTGTCATCAGTGATGTCATCAGTGATGTCATTTGAGATGTCATCATTGATATCATTTGAGTTGTCATCAGTGATGTCATTTGAGATGTCATCAGTGATGTCATCAGTGATGTCACTGACCATGTCATGAATGATGTAATATGTGACATCATCAGCAGTGGATTGCGGGTGCGCGATATATAGTTAGCGCTTATAGTTAGCTAACTATATATGGAATTTCAATGGTTTTATGCGAGTAAAATAAGGTTTTGTAAATGCTAATTCCTAACTATATATGGCCTATAACCTATGGTTTTTTCATTGAATTTTCAAGGTTTTGTAAATGCAAATTCCTAACTATATATCCACTATAACCTATGGTTTTTTCTGTGAATTTCATTGGTTTTTTAATAGCAAATATGAAAAGCTTTAAAATGTCAAGTACGTGATAGATAAAAACATTTTCGTATTTATGCACGCTGATGTGCTTTGAACGCTGCCCCCCCCTCCCCTCTTTTGCCTTAGTAGTACTCTCTCTTTGCAGATACTGAAGGGTAGTTAACGCAGGCCTTTACCCCCGTTGTAATCCGTCGTGCCTCCTTGTCTCTCCATTTGATTGATTGTTGTCCAAGCATTTACTGTTTTAGAATTGGTTCTCTTTGGATCATTCTCTATTTACAAACAAGCACAAAGTCGCAATACTCTGTTTAGTCTTTGCAGATAGTGAAAAATCGTGTAAAAAAATAAAAGTAATCGAGCAAAATCAGTAGGCCACTAATTGGATCTCTTTTTGACCTCGCTAAAATAGAAATATTAGGAACAACCCTTCTTGAGAAATACGAAAATAGTGAGATGAACTGAGCTCCACACCATGAGGGCTGCAAGACAGCTCGGCTCCATCACCCATCCCGCACAAAATAACGACAAACCCTATGCAAATATTAAAAATATAGACAACACACCAGCAAAGAAACAGGGTAAAACATTTTATTAAAAAACTATTTACATAACGTTGGTTTATAAGATGATGTCAGTAGTGGACCGATGTGTGAATAGATCGAAAACAGCACAAGGCTCCAAGATCCGGATAGCAAGCTCCTGGATGTTGGGTGCCATAGTTTAGAGTTCTGAATTTCAGCCTTTTTCAATGCCTGTGCTTTGTTGAATCAAAATGGCGGCTTGACACAAAGCTGACTCAAGCGTTGTTACTGATGCTATGCAGACCAAAACTGGTTTTCAGTTTGTACATTTTTCTAGATTTTTCAATCCAAGTTTGGTTGACTTTGTAGAACGATGGCTTCAGATTTTCAACATACGGTGTGGTGGCGCTGACTGGGAGGGGACGCTTCGTTCCTGCCCCCTCCCCAAGTAAGATTTTCATACGTGAAAGTACGTTAATGGTTTTGGTCCCTGAGATGCTTCGATGTCACTACCATTCTCAAATAGCATAAGTTCTGGATGTTGGGTGCCATAGTTAAGAGTTCTGAGCAGCGCTTGTAACACTGTCTGAAGCTTATTTCCACCTACTGCAGCTTCACTATTCTCAAAGTAAGTGAGTGTCGTTTGTGGACCTGACTGCATTAGAAAACAATGTGATATGTTACCTTCCTAAACAGCTTGACGGAGGCCCCTGAGGGGCGGTGTGATGGCCATGGACTCGGAGAAGACGCTTGGCTCCGACACCCTCCCCAAGTCTTATAGCACTGGTGTAGCCTGAGATCGCCCCCGACATAGGCGGCCGGCTCCCGGGGTCCGGCGGAACTTTTTGCCTTTTGATGACTCTTCAATTCTGGACCTTGTCCCACAATCCGTTTGACCTGAAGACAAGCTGTAGTGGGGCGCCCCTTTATCGTTTTAGTTGCCATTCCGCCCGCTTTTGCTACACTGTGCCTCTTCCGCCATTCAGCTGTTTTCCGCCCGCTCTTGCGACTACAGCGTCTCGCTCACCATGTAGTTGAGATGCGCCCGCTCTTGCGGTGCAGCGATAGGCGGCTGCCACAGGACTCTCAAAATGGCGGCCGGCTCTTCGGTTTTGGGCCTGGTCCACTAAAATGGCCCTGGGACACCTTGGAACTCGGACGCTTGTCTGCTAGAGCTTGGGTCCCATTCTCGAAAAGCGTCCCCTCAGCCGTGAAGATTCTACAAAAGTCTTGGGGGCCTCCGACTCCCGCAGGCTTCTGGTGGGGAGCGGCTGCCATGATTGCTCGTGGAATGGCCACGACGGAGCTACGAGATGGTAGTGCTCTCATGCTGACGCCAGCTTTAGTCTGAAACATCCAATAACACTGTAGACTACCAATTCGATCAGTTCCGGTAGCGCCCCAACATGACCCGGAAGAGAAGAACTTGCCCTCCCCTCTTTGACTGATGGTTCTTGTTGCCTGTCCCCTCTGTTGTCATTTAACAGAACTTTTTGGACTGCTGAAAGGGGTTGTGTTCCGAACGCTGGTTGGTGGAGACATTTTGACTATATTCTTGACCTACGTTGTCGCGTAATGCGTTTTATGACACGCCGCGTTAGCGCACCCGGAAGTGATCCGAGGCGCAGCGCGCAGCGCGTAACGTAAGCATAACAGGTCATGTGACTTGTTAATAAAACTTTTCATTGGTTCATTTTACTTTTGTTAATTTAATGATGAAAAGCTTGGTCATATGACCTAAAAATTACGCTTTTTATTATTTTCGAACAATATTTTTTTTTCAAACATATGTTATAATATTCCAGGCTAATGTACTTTCCCGGAAAATTTACAACTGTCTTGCAAGTAAAATATATTCCTTTTTCGAGAAAAAGGGCGTTTCTTCCTTCCATGACGGAGCCGTTTAGTAAAGAGATTCGGCCTGCTGTCTTAGTCGCCGATACGCCTGATTATCAGATTCTTATCGATCACTTTATGTTGCAGACATGAAAAACACAACTGCCCTTGACCATTTATCTTTACTGCGTTCCTACATATTATACCTTTTATCCGTCATGTAATTGGACTGCTTTATTTCACTTGCCTTTTACTGATTCGAAAACAGTCACTAAAAGTAAAAACTTTACAAATGAAAATACTACTACCGTGTTTTGTTTTAAAAACCTTTATTGTGAAAATGTCAGTATACAAATACGGGCCTATAACCACGTGGGCCGGCCACGGAGCAAATTGAAATCGTATATGATGAGGAGACATTTACACTGTAGAAGAACGTAACGAGCGGGCCATTAGGTGACAAGAACAAAGGTGTCTAACAGTTGCGGAATCGGTGGACGTACATTTTGTAATTAAAATACGACAGGGCCACTTACAATAACATTTTCTAGATATACATTTGCGGGCAAAGAGTTACGAGTCCCATTTATACCGGCGCCATTTTGGGCGAGGCCGGGCAGGTCCAAGATATAGTCAAAATGTCTCCACCAACCATCGGCCAGACCAGAACCCCTTTCGGCCCTTTATGCTACAAGATGGTGTCTTCCATTCAGAAAATATTGGTGGCAGCATTTTGAAAGGAAACAGAAACAGCCGTTCTCCTAGTGAGTTTCACATTGTTACATTTAGGAAGAATGTTGAAGAGTAGTATGTGGAAAATCTGAAGCCATTTTTCTACAAACTCTCAATCAGACTTGGATGGAAAAAAAAAACCTGAAGAATGTACAAACTGAAAACCAATTTTTGTCTGTATAGCACCAACAGTAACGCTTGAGTCAGCTTTGTGTCAAGCCGCCATTTTCATTCAATCAATAGCGTCCCCCTGCACACATTCAGGGACCTGGTCGTGTCTTCAGATGAAACGCATTGTAGGAAAAGAAGCAGAAAGGAAAAGGAAAAAGTTCCGCCGGACCTAGTGAAGCTGCAGCAGGTGCAAATAAGCTTCAGACAGTCTTACAAGCACTGCTCAGAACTCTCAACTGAGGCACTCAACATCCAGGACTTGCCATTCGGATCTTGGCGCCTTGTATTTTTGTTTTGTTTTTGATGGAGGGGAAACAACAAAAAACAGACATTGAAAAAGGCTCAACAGTGCAGGGCGCCTTGTGCTGGTTCCGACCTATTCACACATCGGTCCGCTACTGACATCACCTCATAAACCAACGGGGCACCCCACGCCGACTTTCGGCGCAGCATTGTAGGATGGCCACACCAGTGCGGCAATTTGCTGGACACCACCTCGGTGCCATCCAGATCTCGGCGCGTTCATTCAATCAATAGCGTCCCCCCGCACACATTCAGGGACCTGGTCGTGTCTTCAGATGAAACGCATTGTAGGAAAAGAAGCAGAAAGGAAAAGGCAAAAAGTTCCGCCGGACCTAGTGAAGCTGCAGCAGGTGCAAATAAGCTTCAGACAGTCCTACAAGCACTGCTCAGAAATCTCAACTGAGGCACTCAACATCCAGGACTTGCCATTCGGATCTTGGCGCCTTGTGCTGCTTCCGACCTATTCACACATCAGTCCACTACTGACATCACCTCATAAGCCAACGGGGCACCCCACGCCGACTTTCGGCGCAGCATTGTAGGATGGCCACACCAGTGCAGCCACACTTGCTGGACACCACCTCGGTGCCATCCGGATCTCAGCGCGTTCGAGTCACTGTGCCGGAAGAGTGACCGGAACTCAGCTGAACACGCCGTCTTTCGGCGCAGCATTGTAGGATGGCCACACCAGTACGGCAATTTGCTGGACACCACCTCGGCGCCATCCGGATCTCGGCGCGTTCGAGTCACTGTACCGCAACAGTGACCGCAATTCAGCTGGACACGCCGTCTTTCGGCGCAGCATTGTAGGATGGCCACACCAGTGCGGCAATTTGCTGGACACCACCTCGGTGCCATCCGGATCTCGGCGCGTTGTGCTGCCTTCGGCCTATTCGCACATCGGTCCGCTACTGACGCCGCCTCACGTGCCAACGGATTTTCTACGCTTTTTGTAGCCCTATGTCGCATAACAGGTCATGTGACTTGTTTATAAAACTTTTCATTGGTTCATTTTACTTTTGGTTTCCTAAAGATGGAAGGCTTGGTCATATGACCTAAAAATAACACTTTTCATTGGTTTAGAACATTTTTTTTTCCCAAACGATGAAAGCCCCACCTTGTTTCTGGATCATTCAGACTGAAGCTGGCGTCAGCATGAGAGCACCACCATCTCGTGGCTCCGTCGTGGTCATTCCGCGAGCAATCATGGCAGCCGCTCCCCACCGGAAGCCTGCGGGAGTCGGGGGCCCCCAAGACTTTTATACAATCTTCACGGCTGAGGGGACGCTTTTCGAGAATGGAGCCCAAGCCCTAGCAGGCAAGCGTCCGAGTTCCAAAGTGTCCCAGGGCCATTTCAGTGGACCAGGCCCAAAACCGAGGAGCCGTCCGCCATTTTAAGAGCCATGTGGCAGCCGCCTATCGCTGCACTGCAAGAGTGGGAGCAACTCAACAACATGGTGAGCGAGACGCTGTGGCCGCAAGAGCGAGCGCAACTCAGCTAGATGGCCGCCACCTGGGGAGGCCCGTTCACGCCGGCTCCCCCACGCCCCCCCCCGGGCCGCCGCACGCCAATTTTCGGAGCAGCATTGTAGGATACCAAAACCAGTGCGGCAGTTTACTGGACATCACCTGGGTGCCTGTCGTACATGTTGTGTCAGCCATGTGACACTGGACACAGACCGCTACTGACGAGGCCTCCCCCCGCACCACCCGGGACGCCCCACGCTGTTTTTCTGTGCTGCATTGTAGGATCCCTAAACCAGTGCGGCACCCAGGCGACATCACCTGGGTGCCGTCCAGAACTCTGCACGTTGTGCTGCCTTGGGACTATTCGCACAACAGACCGCTACTGACGAGGCCTCCCCCCGCCCCACCCGGGACGCCCCACGCCAATTTTCGGAGCAGCATTGTAGGATCCCTAAACCAGTGCGGCACCCAGGCGACATCACCTGGGTGCCGTCCAGAACTCTGCACGTTGTGCTGCCTTGGGACTATTCGCACAAAAGACAGCTTCTAACCATTGTTGCTTTTTGTGTTGAGAAATGTTTAAATGTTTTTAGTTTTTGTTCCGTTTGTTAAAGTTAGTAGTTAATAAAGTTTTATAACCTTACTTTGTTGGAGTGTTATCTATTTTTTTAAAAACGGGTGAATGGGGCCTTGAATCGGGTTATTGTCATGTGTGGGCTTTGGAAGTGTGCTGCTGCAGGATCGGACATTTCAAACTCAAATGCACGTTCTTTTTCTTACCTTTCCGAAGCATGGAGCGCAATAGCAGGCAGAGAAAGGGTGATGCACGTGTTGAACACTACCTGACCTGGCAAGTTGCTGGCAGTGCCCCCCCGCCCGCTCCTGAAAGAGGGCACACACACACCGCCGCCCCGAGTACTTCACAAATCTTTAAAAGACCATGCGCTTGTTCATGAGGCTTAAATGGTTTATCACCTCTTCTAGAACCCCTGCATCGACCCTCTTACGTTTCATGGAAAAATTACCATGTAACACAATACCAAGCCCTGTCAGCTGAAACCCCCAAGGAATCGTGGGGCATATTATCAAGGGGGTTTATCTCCGCTTTTTTGGCTTTAAAAACCATGAAAGCGGAGATAAAATTATTTCCCTATTATCAAGCTGTCGCTAACACCAGTTAGTGACAGCTAAAAGGAGATAGCGACCATCTTGGGCCCCGCTTTGCATGTCAGTGATACTTATCACTAATGACATGCAAAGTGGCGTGCCAAGATGTTAGCGACTGGAAATAGTCCCTAACATCGCTACCTTCTATTACCAACTTTTGGAGATATTCGCGCTAAGCGCGAATATCTCCAAAATCTAACACCTGCCCTGAGCAGTTCTTAGCCATGTTTTCAATGGGAGGTGGATAACATGGCTAAGAGCATTAGGTCGATAATACATGAATATCGCTGACTTTTCTGCGATAATAGCAAGGTTTATCTGCGATAAAAATCGCCGATGTGCGGCGATAATTTTTGTCTCTAAACAAGTTAGAGACAAAAATTATCGCTAGTTGTTCGTAATATGCCCCCGGGTTTTTGCTTGCAGAAATCGGGAGGCGGGAGACTAGCACTGAAATCAGTACTCACACGCCTGAATCAGGAGGATTGGCATGTCTGAATTCTCTACAGCTGGGGCCATAAACTACATCCGCAGGGTTAGGTGATAGCCTGGAACCAGCCTGGCATCTAAAATGGCTGCCGTGCACGACAAAATTGTGGCATTCGAAAAAAGGCAAGATGGCGCAGCCGCTGGAAGAGATATATCAACATATATCAGCCTCCTCAGCCACCCTCAGGAAACATAGGGGATTAGGATATGTCTCCCGCACCCCCTTATACCTAGTACTTTAATTAACGAAGCACAAAATGGCGAATTCCCGTTTCGCTACCAGTTTGCGGCCCAGTTCGCGGCCCGTGAAGCGCTTCTACCGTGAAAAATCATTTTTTTTTTATTTTCCCCACGGAACCCTTTAATAACCCCAACAACATTCCTAGGGGGTCAAGAGGGGGATACCTTGCCCCCTTTCATTAAATTCCCCCTTAGTTTTTCACCTTTTCTTCTCTCTCGATCCTACCGAGAGACAAGATGGCGGCCGCTCCGGACTGTCACGCAGCAAAAAAAAAAAAAAAGCTCACGCACAGCCGCTGGAAGAGATGTATCAACATATATCAGCCTCCTCACCCACCCTCAGGAAACATAGGGGATTAGGATACGTCTCCCGCACCCACTTATAACTAGTAATTTAATTTACGAAGCACAAAATGGCGAATTCCCGTTTCGCTACCAGTTCGCGGCCGCGCTTCTACCGTGAAAAATCATTTTTTTTTTATTTTCCCCACGGGACCCTTTAATAACCCCAACAACATTCCTAGGGGGTCAAGAGGGGGATACCTTGCCCCCTTTCATTAAATTCCCCCTTCGTTTTCCACCTCTTCTTCTCTCTCGATCCTACCGAGAGACAAGATGGCGTCCGCTCCGGACTGTTTAGAATGTTGACAGACACCGGAGAGCCAATCAGCTTTCTGCGCGCAAAGTTCCGATAAGCGAAAAGTAAGCGGACCGGATCGCTGCCCAGAGCGCTGTTACAGATATATATCTTGGTTTGAACGTTAATTTCTCAAAAACTACTGGAGCACATATATTGAGACCTAGCAAAGGCACATCGGGCTAACAGTCCCTACAATTTTGCCAAGTTTCGTGCAAATCCATTCAGCCGTTCGAGCTAAAAGTGAGTCCAACCGCCCTATGGAAAACTCAATGCAAAAAACGCGTTTTGGGACCCCCCTTTTTTCTCAGCCCCCCCTTGACGAAACCCCACCAAATTTTCAGGGGCTGCTCAGAAACAAAATGTGCCATTTTCCTGAAAATTTCAGCCGATTCCGTCCACAAACGCCAAAGTTATTAGACATAGAATTTTCAAAAGTCCCATAGGGAAAAAATTCTAACTATATATACCTACTGGCGATAGCCAGTAGGTAATATATATATATATATATATATATATATATATATATATATATATATATACACATATATATATATATATATATATATATATATATATATATATATAACCTACTGGCGGTCGCCAGTAGGTAGTTATAGTTAGGATTTTTTTCAATGTTAAATCTGAAAATTCTATTTGGAATAACTTTGGCGCCGGTTGACGAATCTGCCTGAAAAGTTCCTCAAAATGGCCTCGCGGCGTTCCGGTCCTTCCCTGAAAGTTTGGGGGGGATTCGTCAAGCGGGGGCCGAGATAAAAGGGGGGTCCCAAAACGCGTTTTCCCCATGTTAATTTCCATAGGGTGGTCGATTTCACTTTTAGCCCGAACGGCTGAATGGATTTCCACCAAACTTGGCAAAATTGTAGGGACTGGTAGCCCGATGTGCCTTTGCTATGTCTCAAGATATGTGCTCCAGTGGATTTTGAGTAATTAAGGTTCAAAAAAATATATATATCTATAGCAGCGCTCCGGTAAGCGCACCGGTACGCGCACCGGGCGCGTCACGCGACTTGCGCGCAGAAAGCTGATTGGCTCTGGGGTGTCTGTAAACATTCTAAACAGTCCGGAGCGGCCGCCATCTTGTGTCTCGGTAGGATCGAGACACAAGAGGTGGCCAAAACAAAGGGGGAAATGACCATAATGGGGCAGAGTAGACCCCCCTTGACCCCCTAGGTTTGATGTGGGGGCCATAAAAGGGCCCCACGGGGCAAAAAAAAAAATTTTTTTTTTTGATTTTCGCGGGGGGAGCGCCCGGTACGCGCACCGGGGAGCGTACCGGGGAGCATACCATGGGGAAAAAGAATGACAGTTTTAAAAGTAGCTGATTAGAAAAAAAAATGTTTAGTTGTTTTTTTTATACATACACATACATATATATAAATGCATATGCACATATATATATGCATATATGTCTATATGTGTGCGTGTAGAGAGAGGTAGAGAGGTAGAGGTAGAGAGGTAGAGCGGTAGAGAGGTAGAGAGTAGAGAGTGAGTAATAGAGAGTAGAGAGTGAGTAGTAGAGAGTAGTAGAGAGCAGTAGAGAGAGTAGCAGAGTGAGTAGTAGAGAGTAGTAGAGTGAATAGTAGAGTGAGTAGTAGAGAGTAGTAGAGAGTGAGTAGTAGAGAGTGAGTAGTAGAGAGTAGTAGAGAGTAAGTAGTAGAGTGAGTAGTAGAGAGCAGTAGAGAGTGAGTAGTAGAGAGTGGGAGAGAGTAAGTAGTAGAGAGTAGTGGAGAATATTCCAAAGTTTGGCACAGCACCACTTTCACAATGAGTCCAATCAAATCATATCACTTAGAGTACTTATTGAAGCGATGAATCTTGGTGTATATTCAAATGCTTTTATTTTCCTTAAGTTTATGTACCACAGCCAGCCGAAACGTTTCGTTCTGTACAACAGAACTTCTTCAGGGCGTTCTTATTTCCTTCAAGTTATGTCGGTATCCCGTTGTCATATAACTAGATATTTCTTCCAAATGTTAGACGAGACATAAGTATATTCTTATTAAAAGTGACTAGGTATCAATTTTACCCACACAATTCGGGCAGACTTGAGTAATTTATAGCATCCTCAAAGTCAGTCTTTCAAAAATTCCAAAGTATAGGACATGATAATCCAAATCCAAATGTTTCTCAAGAAAAGTCATTTACAATCGTTCGGAATATCGGTGTTTGGGCAGATATGATCCAGGGACCCCCAGTATGCGAGGGGAAGTAGTCCCCCCCTCTGCAAAGGCGCCAGTGGCCTGCATTGCAGAGAGGTGTAACAAGGGTGTGGCCTCATTACACTTCTCTGCAATGCAGCTCCCTCGCGCATACTGGAGGCTCCTGGTGGACTAGTTGACCCCAGGGACCCCCAGTATGCAAGGGGAATTAGTTCCCCCTCTGCAAACGCGGCAGTGGGCTGCGTTGCAGAGAGGTGTAACAAGGGGCATAGTCTCATTACACCTCTGCAATGCAGCCCCAGGCGCATACTGGAGGTTCCAGGTGGGCTAATTGGCCCCCAGGGGCCCCCAGTATGCAAGGGGAATTAGTTTCCCCTCTTCAAACATGCACGGGGGCTGCGTTGCAGAGAGGTGTAAAAAGGGTTGTGGCTTCATTCCACCTCTCTGCAATGCAGTCCCCTGGCGCATACTGGAGATTCCTGGTGGGCTTTCAGGTCTTATATAGTTAGGAATTAGCATTAAAAAAACCTTTGAAATTCACTGAAAAAACCACAGGTTTCACACCAGTTATAGTTAGGAATTAGCATTTAAAAAACCTTTGAAATTCACTGAAAAAACCATAGGTTTCACACCAGTTATAGTTAGGAATTAGCATTTAAAAAACCTATTAAATTCACTGACAAAACCAGTTATAGTTAGCTGGAAATTTTACTGATATAAAACCAATGAAATTCCATGTTATAGTTAGTTGGACTCACTATAACTTGCGCGTGCAATGCACTGCTGATGACGTCACATATTACATCACTCATGACATGGTCAGTGACATCACTCATGACATCACTGATGACACCATCCTTGTGACATAGTGACAGACCTCCTTTCACTGTAATGTAACCCTTGAAACACATATTCAAAAATAGAAACTGAAATTTAAAAAAAAATTGAGATACTCATATCAGTTACAACAAGCAATTCAGTAATTCCACCATCTATATGCACATCCAGTCATTCACCAACAGTTCTATATAGTCACTCATACATATACTCACTCATCATATGAAGTGATACACCTATACATCCTGTTACACACCGACAGTCATCCAAAAGTTACTCACACACATACTCACACGTGCAAATAAACTATTGAACATCCATTTATTTGAATATAGAGTTATACACACACTTCCACCTTACTTGTATTGAAAATTACACATATTTATTCTCTTAAACAATCACTTATAGAAACACATACTTATTTAAACAGGAACTCTTACAATCTCTTACTCTCACATATACTCACTTATATACATCAATATTCACATATACTAGATTAAAACATATGTAGTTACTGATAAAGACACTAGTGAGACAGTCATTCACTCACTAACAAACACATATACACACTCATCCACCCATACAGTCCTGCACATATGCTGTCTTCAAAACACATACAAACAGAGAGTCAGTCACTCATGCATCTATGTGCTAAGTAATACCCCCACCAAACCATATAGACACTCATACTGATACTAAGAGAAACACCTAATAACCCATATACATACGCATGTAGCTACTTACCAACACATGTAGCCACTTATACACAAAGTGAAACACTAATATATATATTTAAATATTTAAACATTACTCACTAATATTTATTTTTCAGAAAGACACATATTCACTGGATGGTGTCATGAGTGATGTCACTGACCATGTCATGAGTGATGTAATATGTGACGTCATCAGCAGTGCATTGCACGCGCAAGTTATAGTGAGTCCAACTAACTATAACGTGGAATTTCATTGGTTTTATATCAGTAAAATTTCCAGCTAACTATAACTGGTTTTGTCAGTGAATTTAATAGGTTTTTTAAATGCTAATTCCTAACTATAACTGGTGTGAAACCTATGGTTTTTTCAGTGAATATATATATACATATATATATATTACCTACTGGCGGTCGCCAGTAGGTATATATAGTTAGGATTTTTTTGAATAGGGATTTCTGAAAATTCTATGTTGAATAACTTTGGCGTTGATGGACGGAATTGGCTGAAATTTTCAGGAAAATGGCACATTTTGTTTTTGAGCGTCCCCTGAAAGTTTGGGGGGTTTTGTCAAGCGGGGGCCGAGAAAAAAGGGGGGTCCCAAAACGTGTTTTTAACGTTGAGTTTTTCATAGGGCGGTTGGACTCACTTTTAGCTCGAACGGCTGAATGGATTTCCACAAAACTTGGCAAAATTGTAGGGACTGGTAGCCCGATTTGCCTTTGCTATGTCTCAAGATATATGCTCCAGTGGTTTTTATGAAAATTAACTTTGAAAAATATATATTGGGCTACATTGGGTTATATATATGTTAGAGCCCAAATGTAGCCCAATTTAGCCCAATGTAGCCCAAAGATGGCCACCAGAGACAAAAAAAACAAATGTAGCCCGAATATCAGCCAGATGTAGCCCAACTATAGCCCAGTGACAGAATGTCCCAGAGTGTTCTAAAGAACAACTAGAGCGCTAACAGTCTTACTTATGACAAAAGTATGGCACACCTGAAGTCATCTTGATTGGAATAAAGTGGTAACACTTAATACATTTAATTTGAAAAGGAACAAAATGAGGGGTTTCATTTTGCCATAGAAATGTTATATATATATATATATATATATATTACCTACTGGCGGTCGCCAGTAGGTATATATAGTTAGGATTTTTTTGAATAGGGATTTCTGAAAATTCTATGTTGAATAACTTTGGCGTTGATGGACGGAATTGGCTGACATTTTCAGGAAAATGGCACATTTTGTTTCTGAGCGTCCCCTGAAAGTTTGGGGGGGTTTCGACAAGCGGGGGCCGAGAAAAAAGGGGGGTCCCAAAACGTGTTTTTAACATTGAGTTTTCCATAGGGCGGTTGGACTCACTTTTAGCTCGAACGGCTGAATAGATTTCCACAAAACTTGGCAAAATTGTAGGGACTGGTAGCCCGATGTGCCTTTGCTATGTCTCAAGATATATGCTCCAGTGGTTTTTTCAAAAATTAACTTTGAAAAATATATATTGGGCTACATTGGGCTATATATATATGTTAGAGCCCAAATGTAGCCCAATGTAGCCTAATGTAGCCCAATGTAGCCCAAAGATGGCCACCAGAGACAAAAAAAACAAATGTAGCCCAAATATCAGCCAGATGTAGCCCAACTATAGCCCAGTGACAGAATGTCTCAGAGTGTTCTAAAGAACAACTAGAGCGCTAACAGTCTTACTTATGACAAACGTATGGCACACCTGAAGTCATCTTGATTGGAATAAAGTGTTAACACTTAAAACATTTAATTTGCAAAGGAACAAAATGAGGGGTTTCATTTTGCCATAGAAATGTTATATATATATATATATATATATATATATATATATATATATATATATATATATTACCTACTGGCGGTCGCCAGTAGGTATATATAGTTAGGATTTTTTTGAATAGGGATTTCTGAAAATTCTATGTTGAATAACTTTGGCGTTGATGGACGGAATTGGCTGAAATTCTCAGGAAAGTGGCACATTTTGTTTCTGAGCGTCCCCTGAAAGTTTGGGGTGGTTTCGTCAAGCAGGGGCCGAGAAAAAAGGAGGGTCCCAAAACGTGTTTTTAACATTGAGTTTTCCATAGGGCGGTTGGACTCACTTTTAGCTCGAACGGCTGAATAGATTTCCACAAAACTTGGTAAAATTGTAGGGACTGGTAGCCCGATGTGCCTTTGCTATGTCTCAAGATATATGCTCCAGTGGTTTTTACAAAAATTAACTTTGAAAAATATATATTGGGCTACATTGGGCTATATATATGTTAGAGCCCAAATGTAGCCCAATGTAGCCCAATGTAGCCCAAAGATGGCCACCAGAGACGAAAAAAACCAAATGTAGCCCAAATATCAGCCAGATGTAGCCCAACTATAGCCCAGTGACAGAATGTCTCAGAGTGTTCTAAAGAACAACTAGAGCGCTAACAGTCTTACTTATGACAAACGTATGGCACACCTGCAGTCATCTTGATTGGAATAAAGTGTTAACACTTAAAACATTTAATTTGCAAAGGAACAAAATGAGGGGTTTCATTTTGCCATAGAAATGTTTATATATATATATATATATATATATATATATATATATATATATATATATATATATATATATATATATATATATATATATATATATATATATATATATATATATATATATATATACCTACTGGCGGTCGCCAGTAGGTATATATAATTAGGATTTTTTTGAATAGGAATTTCTGAAAATTCTATGTTGAATAACTTTGGGGTTGATGGACGGAATTGGCTGAAATTTTCAGGAAAATGGCACATTTTGTTTTTGAGCGTCCCCTGAAAGTTTGGGGGGTTTCGTCAAGCGGGGGCCGAGAAAAAAGGGGGGTCCCAAAACGTGTTTTTAACATTGAGTTTTTTATAGGGCGGTTGGACTCACTTTTAGCTCGAACGGCTGAATGGATTTCTATGAAACTTGGCAAAATTGTAGAGACTGTTTGCCCGATGTGCCTTTGCTAGGTCTCAAGATATGTGCTCCAGTGGATTTTGAGAAATTAACTTTCAAAAAAATATATATATTTGTGACAGCGTCCCGGTTAGCGCCCCGGTTCGCGTACCAGACGCGTAACGGAACTTCGTGAGGAGAAGCGGATTGGCTCTCCGGTGACTCTCAACATTCTAAACAGTCCGGAGTGGCCGCCATCTTGTCTCTCGGTAGGATCGAGAGACAAGAGGTGGAAATAAACGAACGGGGAAATGAATGAAAGGGGCAAGGTAGACCCCTCCTGACCCCCCTAGGATTGATGTGGGGGCTATTAAAGGGCCCCCCGGGGCAAAAAAATAAAATAATTTTTTTTTCGATTTTTCGCGGTGGAAGCGCTACCCGGTACGCGAACAGGGTAGCTCACCGGTAGCGTAACGGGAGTCCCCCATCTTGTGTTTCGGACGAATTTAGTCACAAGATGGAGGATAAACAATGTTGGGAATGGGTATAAGGGGGCACGGGAGACATATCCTGACCCCCTAGGTTTTCTGAGGGTGGCTGAGGAGGCCCATATATGTAAAAAAAAAAAAAAGTTAGCGCCTGGTCTGCGCACCGGGTAGCGTTCCGGAAAGCGTAACAAGGGGAAAACCAAGGGAAATAGTAAAATAATATTTTAGAGTGCTTTGAGGTAGGGTAGCTCTGAATAGAGCTGTTGTTTTGTGTGGGTGATGTAAGTACCAACATGTAGGTACCAATGAAGAGTCTAAAATTCAATGTACACCGTCTCCTCTGTAGATATTTTGTATGTTCTAATATGGGTTATTTAAATGTAAATGAGTGGAAAAGCACTTCATGCTTTAAAGCAATTGTATTTTTGAACTGATTGTTCTTTCCTCTTAGTCCTCCTCTTTGTTTTTTTTCCCCACACTCTTCTTCAGCATGATAGTTGATAAATTCGTTCCCTCAAAAAATTTATATACATAAAAAAGTTATATTAAGTACATATAAAATATATTTTTCCTTTAAAAGAAGAATACATTTTACAGCTTTTGATATTTGCTATTAAAAAAACATTGAAATTCACTGAAAAAACCATAGGTTATAGACCATATATAGTTAGGAATTAGCATTTACAAAACCTTGAAAATTCACTGAAAAAAACATAGGTTATAGACCATATATAGTTAGGAATTAGCATTTACAAAACCTTATTTTACTCACACAAAACCATTGAAATTTGCATATATAGTTAGTTGCACTAACTATATATCGCGCACCCGCAATCCACTGCTGATCATGTCACATATTACATCATTCATGACATGGTCAGTGACATCACTGATGACATCACTGATGACAACATCCAGTGACTGTATGTTTCTGTAAAGTTAAAATATGTCTTAGATTTTGAAGAATGAGTGGATGTGTAAGTGTCTGGATGAAGGATTTAGTAGGTGCATGATTGACTGTATGATTGAGTGATTAAATGTGTCTCACTGAGTGCATGGGTTAGTGACTAAACTGTCTTAATTTGTGCATCATTGTGTCTGTTGTTCTGTAAACTGCTGCATGTGTTGATCAGTAGCTATATGAGTAACTGTATGGGTTATTCATTGGTTGCCCAAGTATTTGTATGGGAGACTGAGTGTGTGTGTGGGTGGCTGGGAGGTGTATGACTCTGTGCATAGATGTGTGAGCAGTTGATTCACTAGATGTATGGGTTCAAAAGTGCATGTGGAAACAGCTGTATGGGCGGTTGATTGTGTGCATGAGTGTATTGGTGAGTGAATGGATATCTCAGTGCTACATGTCAAAGTAAGTACATATGTAAAACACAGTACATGTGAGAGTTGACATATATAAATAACTGTGCATAAGAGCCAGTGAATGTGTGAGTGGCTGTATGGATCATTGTGAACTTGTATCAGGGATTGTATAAGAGAGTAAATATGTGTTAGTATATGTTTGAATAAGTAAGGTGTGTATAACTGTATAGTTGAGGAAATGGAGGTGTGATTGATTCTTTGCATGACTGACTAGGTGTGTGAGTAACTCCATGGATGAGTGACAGTCTGTGAGTGTCTGTTTACACTGAGTGTATCTAAGGTTATATTAGAGTCTGAAGAGGTTCATCGTATTATCACATGAATGATGTCATCAGTGATGTGATCAGTAATGTCAAATGAGATGTCATCAGTGATGTAATCAGTGATGTCATTTGAGATGTCATCAGTGATGTCATTTGAGATGTCATCAGTGATGTCATCAGTGATGTCATTTGAGATGTCATCAGTGATGTCATCAGTGATGTCACTGACCATGTCATGAATGATGTAATATGTGACATGATCAGCAGTGGATTGCGGGTGCGCGATATATAGTTAGTGCAACTAACTATATATGCGAATTTCAATGGTTTTGTGTGAGTAAAATAAGGTTTTGTAAATGCTAATTCCTAACTATATATGGTCTATAATCTATGGTTTTTTCAGTGAATTTTCAAGGTTTTGTAAATGCTAATTCCTACCTATATATGGTCTATAACCTAGGTTTTTTTCAGTGAATATATATATTTATATTCTACTCACTTCGCTCGACGCTGCCGCATCCCAGTCCTGCTGCTTCGACTGGACTCTCAAAACGAACAAGTCAGACCCGACTTTTGTGCAAAATCAGTGTTTTATTCCATCAGTTTCATAAAATAACACCCAAGCAGTTCCGCATGACGCGTTTCGCCTCTAGCCAGAGGCTTGATCACATGATACGTTACTAAAAATAAATGAGGGTACTTATAGTTTTCATGAACTACAAAGAGGTGGCACAGAATATTGATTGTCCTCCCCCATTAACTCCTTATTGTACCACATTTTGTTCACAATGGTGAATGGTGTCAGTTTTTGTTAAATAAAAGGCACAGTGCCCGATTCTATTTAACAAGTTCCACTTATAGCTGTACAAAAAATGCTGTGCAAATATGTGCAATTGTATGTTAACATCCTATATACAGTAAAAAAAAATTCAGCATATAAGACTAAAACTCAAATTTTGAGGGGGAATATATACAGAAAATTATATACATATTTATAAAATTCATGATATATACATTATTTACAATAAAAGACAAAGTGTCTACTATATAATTAAATAAGCCTCTTTGGATGTTGATCTAGCAGCATCTATATTGTGCAAACTACAGCAATTTAAATATGATTTCTTTCAAGAGCAAACTTCATATGAAATTCATAATCCAATTTTATAAAAAGGAATCATTCCGAGGAACTGTCGGTATGCATCTAATAAACACCATTCCTGACTACAAAAAGAGTACAACCAAATTGTATAAAACAGTTTAAACTATCTTAATTCATCCTGGTTATAAGTACCAAATCTCATCATAAACCCCAAAACATAAGTGCATATTGTGCAAATTTTAACATAATCATTCAAATATTTATGTATATGTTTTTTAAAACAGTTTTTTTACATGTTTCAATATTTCATAGAGTGGAAGGAAATTTGTTGATCATTTTTAATCCTATTAGATTCAGCATATTAATGCACCAACTTAGATGTAAAAGGTTGTCAATCACACATTATTAGACAGAATAATCAGTATCGAGAAATCAAGGATGAGTTGCTAATTAAAATCTGTTATCCAAAATTACCGATTCTCTATTGTAGTCGGTATACTTTTCAGTTCAAAACCTATAAACATGTATATAAATCTTCACTTGCATTAAGGCCTCGTGGGGCCTTACTGTCAAGTTCGATTATATATCTAGTCTCCAACAGACGGAGCTTCGCATCTCTGTCACCCCCCTCTTTTTAGTGGCATAACACAGTCAATAGCAAAATATTGTAGGCCTGATGGATCACTTTTGTGTACACTTTCGAAGTGACGGGCCACAGGATAAGATTGGTCTTTACCCACTATTGCTCTAATGTGCTGCAGTACCCGTTTATGTACCGGCAAGCGAGTGCTGCCCACATATCGTAACTCGCACGGGCACTGCAGCACAAAGACTGCAAAATCAGTCCTACATGACATGCGTTTTTTAATCAATGCAGGTTTGCTGTTGAAAGGCACTGTAAATTGAGTTTTGTTACACCCGTTTTTACAGGCCTTACATACAGCACATTTCTTAAAGCCATCTCCGAGGGCGCACCAAGTGTCCGAAATAGGTTTTTCCAAAAAATTACTAACTGGTCTATCAGACATGGATACAGATTTTCTGAACGTGATATTGGGTTTATTCACTACAAACTCACCAATAACAGGATCCCCTGTTATTAAGTTCCAATTTCTGTAGAAGATTCGCCGAATCTCCTTGTGTTGTTTACTGAAAGTTGTAATGACTCTGGGTTTAATAGTTGTTTCTTTGGATAGCCCAACACTGGATTTCTCCTTCACTGCTAATGCCTCTTCTCTTGATATTGTTAAAGATCTGTTAATTGCCCGTTGTACAGTTTTGACTGAGTAGCCTCGGGACAAGAAACGTGCCTTGCTTTCCTCCTGTGTTTTATGGCACTCAGTCTCAGAGCTACATATCCGCCTAATTCGCAGCATCTCCCCGAAGGGAATACTGCTGATTAGGTGATAGGGGTGCTGACTAGAGGCATGCAGTACCGTGTTTCCGGCTGTGGGTTTCCTAAGCATTTTAGTGGCTAACCCATTATCTGTGACGTAAACCTCGGTATCAAGAAACACCACTGACTTATCGTTTATGTGTGAGGTGAATTGCAGATTTAAATTATTTTTGTTTAGTTCCCCAACAAATATTTGGGCTTCCATCATAGATCCTCGCCATATTAAAACAGATCGTCTTTGTACCTTAGATACAATGGTACATGTTCCTGCCTTGTTTCCAACATTGAGCCGCCCAGGACATGCTCCTCCCTGAGTCCCATGTGGAGACATGTTAGACTCGGGGAGAAGCATGACCCCATCGCGACCCCTCTGACCTGCTGGTACATTTGGTTGTTAAATAGGAAAAAGTTCTGTTCAAGGCAAATTTGTATCATAGACAGAAGCATTCTGTTGTGTGCAGAAAAATTTATGGGTCGCTTATTTAAATAAAACTCTACAGCTCGTAACCCGTCAGAGTGTTTGATCGAGGTGTACAAAGATGTTACATCGAGTGTTATCAGTAAACAATTAGAATCCCAAACTACATTGTTAAATTTTCTGATATAATCAGAAGTATCCTGTACGTAAGACTTAAGACATTTCACCCCTTCCTGAAGAAAGAAATCTATATAACGGGATATATTTTCCGTTGAGTAGTTTATAGCCGATATAATCGGGCGTCCAGGTGGCGTTGTAATGTCCTTGTGTACTTTTGGTATCAGGTAGAATGTTGGAATTACCGGATGGTCTCTTTTCATGTACTTGTATTCATCATCCGATAATAGCTTAGCACTCCTCCATGCCATTAACTTAGAACTTTGTTCTTGCCAATAAGTTCTGAGAGCTAACAAATTGCTTTTTTTGTAACAGGAAGTATCAAGTAGTTGTTTCTCCGCCTCTGCTACGTACATGTCCTGTGGCCAAAGGACTATGTTTCCACCTTTATCCGCCTGGCAGACGATCACATTTTTATCTGATTCTAGTTTTTTGATCAGATTATAGTAGCATTGGTTCTTTTTATTGGCAAATTCATGTTTTTATTGGTATTTATATACAATTGTTTAAGCTCTTTAATGACCAAATCATGGTACACATCGATCTTGTCATTTGTTAAGATCGGCTGAAAGGTGGACTTTGGTTTAAAATGGGTATAGCTGGTTGCATGGTCTTCCCTTGATGTAACTAAAGGTAAATCTCTAGATACAGCTCCTTCCTGTTGCAAGTCCCAAATTTCATCGAAAACTGGACGATCTGCCGATTCTAACAATGAAGGGCTAGTTTGCGCTCCTGCTTGTTTTTTTCTTTTTGGCTGTAATAGAAAATGTTTGCTCAACTTCAGCTTACGTACGAAACAATAAGAATCCATTCTCGTGTCCGCATAATTAAAGTTTGATGGCGGACAACAAGATAATCCTAATCCTAATCGGATGATAAGGAGATTTTCGTGAGGTTGATAATTGATTTTTCCTTTGTTAATTCATGGCTGCTTTTTTCTTTTATTTGTTCCACCGTCCTTTGGCTGCTTGGTTTTTGCTGGTTTGCTTTTTAGCGACGACACTTTCTCCTTGCGCGTCGTTTTTGGTTGTTCCGGAGCCGCTTGCTTGTGCTCTCCCTTGTATTCTCGGTCGCAAAGTATCGCGACGATCTTGGCATAAGCAGCTTACTTCCTGGGCTAGTGAAAGCTTTACCGATCCCACCGTGGAAGATCCCGCAGCCTCGTTTTCCGCCTCGCTACCTGATGTTGCACTCGCATCCGTGGAAGAAATTGACACAGTTTTGTTTCCTGCATTTCCCTGACGCATTTTTCTTGCACGAGCCTTTACATTCTCATATTTCTTAGCGTATGTAAAAATCTGTCTATTTTGGTAGTCTAGGCGGTCCCGTTCGAATTTATACGCTTTTCTCTTCCTTATTATTTCCTCATCCTTTTTCACTCTTTGCAACATTTCTGTTCTCAGTTTATTCGCTAGCTCACTGGGCCCCAAATCTGTTATTTCAGTTTCCAGTTGTTCTATTTCCGCCTGGATTTTCAAACGATCACTTTCTGCATATTCAACTAAAAGAGTAATTAATTTACCAGAGCACTCTAAATTGGTTTCGGCCCATTTGGTGAGCATTGCGGGATCTGGTGTCTCGTAGCTGGGAGCGAGTGTTATTCTTAGCCCTCTGGGCACTCTGTCAACTTCCAAATATCGGGATAAGGACTTATTCTCCCACCACTTGGATTGTTCTTTCTTCATTAGTTTTTCCAATTTCCTGAATATGTCTTTCAAAGGGGGATTGGCATTTGTGGCGTTATTGGACGATGACGGTCCCTGTATGTTTGAACCCCCCACCGGAGATTTATCAAACATACTTTCTGCTGCTTCCTCCCTGCTTCGTAACGTATCTGCGGACATTTTGCTTACAACTGACACAGTTGCTGGCTTTAGGGTGATTGACTTGGGATTAAAACACTGAGACCAACAATACGGCGTCTTTTTTGGATCCCCAAGTTAATTAGCGCACATACAGGTCTGCACTTCTCCCCACTGGTATATATATATATATATATATATATATATATATATACACACACATATATATATATATATATATATATATATATACACGCAAAAGGGGATCCTCACTTCATCGGTGAGAATAAACAAGCCACTCCGGTTGTAAGGGTGCAGGTTCTCGGGTTTAATGGGACAACAAAAGATGCGTTTTGACCTCTCTCGGGGTTTGTTCACATATGTAATTTTAATCAATTCTAAATGTCTTGTCCAGGGTTCTCCATAACCAGTCCTGGAGGGCTGGAACAATGCCAGTTTTTTAAGATATAATACATGTATCTAAATGGGGGGATGCAAAAAAATATAGCATGGATCTTGCCTTCTAGGACCGACCTTGGAGAACCCTGGTCTTGGTTAATGCCCGACATAGAATAGAGCTGAGTCAGGTAGGCTCCTTGCCTTGTCTTGAAATCACATTTGGTGGCAGGGAGTCCTGTTAGTGTCGAGGGTGCCATTCTAAATGCAAATAATTCTGCTGTTAAATTAGGGTACCATATGGTGATTTCTTACATTTAATGTCTATCACTCAAGTATACATTTTTTATATTATACTTCCTTCTTTTAAGTGTGATATCTTGCAGTTGTTACTATTACACTCTTTCATCTTTCTCAATTTCCAATCTCAGAAGGATGGTTGATTGAGTTTGCTCTAAAACTCTATGCCAATCCACATCACTCTACGCTTCGCCATTCTATGCGATAACACCACTCTACTCTTCCACTCTGACACCACCACTCTGCTACCACTGTTCTCAATGCCCCTCTACTCACAACTTAAGGCCACTGCACTTCATGCCAATGTATTCTGCGCCACTCTACTATATAACACTGCAGTCTACAACAGTCTACTCTGCATTTTCTGCCACTGAACTCTACGCCACTGCACTCTAAGCCTCACCCCTCTTTTTTCTGCACCACTATTCTGCTCTGAGCTGCTGCACTCCACTGTACTCGGACACTCTGCAAGACTGCACTCTACTCCACTGAACTCAATGCTAGACTACTCTGCACAACTGCACTCAGTCGCTGCACGCTACACCACTCTACACACCTGCGCTTTGTCACTTCACTCTGCACCCCTGCGCTTGCCACTGCACTCTATTCTGCACTGCTCAACTGTACTGCACTCTGCACCACTACACACTGCATACCACTCTAATCTATTCTGCACCACTGCAGTCTATGCCACTGCATTCTACCCTACTCCGCTCTACACCTCTGCAATCTACTCTACACCACTCCACTCTACACTGAAACAGTCTACTTTACTCCACTGCAATCTACTCTGCACCCTACATCGCTCTACTCTGTGCCAATGCACTCTACACCACTTTACTCAAACCCAGTGCATGCCACATCAGTCTACTCTGTACCACTGAACTTTACACCACTTCATTCTAGGTTACTTCATACTAGGACACTATATGCTATAATACTCCACTCTCTCATGCTCTATCCAATTAAACTCTACTCCGCTTTATGCCACAACACTCTACTCCACGCTATGACACCCTACTCTACTCAAAAACACTACAAAACACCTTCTATGCCACTTTACTCCACTCTATTCTATGGCACACTACTCCGCTCTACTCCACGGCACTCCACTCTATACCACTCCACTCTGACACTCAACTCTACAACACTATACTCCACTCTGCCAATCTACTCTTCTACACTACTCCACTTTATGCCACTACACAGCAATCTACTCTGCTCTACACCACTCTACGCAACACCCTCAATTTTACTCCGTTTTATACCACTCAATGACACACTTCAGCTATAATCTACGCCACTTCATCACATTCCACTTTTCGACATGCCATTCTCCTTTATCCCACTAACCTTTAGCCATGCTGATCAACAGACACGCTGGCGTACAATATGGCTAAAACATATTGACAAAGCCAATAGCTCTTGCAAAGGCCAGACCATTTGGCTTTGCCACTGCGTGTATATTTTAACCAATACTGCAGGCCATCGGCAGAAGACATTGGCAAGCCACTTGGTCAAAAAGGCAAGACATTTTGCCTTTGCGAATGCTTGATTTGTTGCAAACTTTTGCTCTGCCAACAAACTATCAAAACTGTGTATTTCTTAACAACCTGTGTATGTCTAACAAGTATTACTACTCAAGATCATCCTAGAGCCGTGGTACTCATAGTACTGCCGCGGGCCGCCAGCGGCCCGGCAGGCAATCTTTGGCGGCCCCCTGACCTTGTAGATAATGTACCCATGGCACCCCAGCGAAAGAGAGAGAGAGAGAGGAGAGAAAGTGGGGAGATTGGAGCGAGAGGGATAGTGGAGAGAGAGAGAGAGTGAGTGGTGAGAGAGAGTGGAGCGAGAGAGAGAGAGAGGAGCAAGAGAGAGAGTGGAGCGAGAGAGAGAGAGAGAGAGAGAGAGAGAGAGAGAGAGAGAGAGAGAGAGAGAGAGAGAGAGAGAGAGTGGAGAGAGAGAGAGAGTGGAGCGAGAGAGAGAGTGGAGCGAGAGAGAGAGAGGAGCAAGAGAGAGAGTGGAGCGAGAGAGACTGACAGAGAGAGACTGACTGACTGAGAGAGAGACTGACTGACAGAGACAGACTGACTGACTGAGAGAGAGAGACTGACTGACTGAAAGACTGACTGACTGAGAATGAGATTGCCTGACAGAGAGAGAGAGAGAGACTGACTGACAGTGAGGGAGAGAGAGACTGACTGACAGTGAGCTGACTGACAGAGAGAGAGAGAGAGAAAGAGACACTGACTGACAGAGAGAGAGAGTGACTGACATTTTCCTTTGAAGCCCAAGAGAAATGAGTGATGCTGCTTATGCTACTCCTTGCACTTTGATGAGTCGACATTCATGGCGTAGTGGTAAGTGGGGAGCAATGTATGTACAGGTGTACATGGGAAGTACAGGAGGCATTGAATGCACAAGAGGGAAAGGAGAAGAAATGAGAAACAACCAGTACAGACAGAGTGGCCACAGGAGGAACTTGGGACTTGGTTCAATTGAAATATTAATTGTCCTCCCTAATAAATATTGATGCACCTAGTATTAAGGTTGGGGTGCCAAGGGGCTTGGGTGTGTATTGTGCCTACATGTAATTCCTCCAAACAAAGAGGCTCAAGTGATCTGCAGACTTCTTCAAAAAGAACAATGCCCTTTTTAGTTGTGAAACTCCACATTTTTGTCCCTTTCCACTTTTCCCATTGGTGTATGCAGAGACGTTAATATAACCCAGCCATGTAGTTTTGTGTGTGTGTTTTATTATGTGGCATTAGCAAGCTGCTTTGCAAAACCAAAGCAGCAATGTGATATAAAGTGAGTAAGTGAGTATGGGAGGGCTGCACATACTTTACAATGCAGATCAGAGTAAGAGTACCTACCACACTAAACCCTCATTTTATGTTCCTTGTCCCGCCCATGTGCCAGACAAAAAAAACCTTATGACACTGTTCTTGTCATAGTACTTTTCCCCATGATTTTAGCCATGTAATATTCCAAGAGAGATTGGCAACACCAATAGCTCTTGCATTGCAGAGACCTATTGGCTTTGCCAATGCTTGTTTGCATAAGGTCAGTATCGTCCCCATCCCCACCCCCTCAGGAACTGGCACTTAAGTCATCTACTTAGTATTAGCTTGTAACCTGGTACCTGTAAAATGTATAGCTTGAAGTCTGTGATAAAAATCCACTTAATGACTTTAAAGGAACTTTGTATCAGCCACATCATTTTGTAGGCAGACGAGCAATGCACTTCCTGTTTGCAAATGATTTGACAGCAATTTGGATTTGGTGAAAAAATATTGATGTACATACATCTCTTAAAGATTTGGTATTTACAAGGGATGCCCTTAAAATGTCCCTTCCAAATAGTGATTCGTTAATGTTTATCTAACCCATTTATAGGGGTGGGTGAAATATTCTGTCCCACTGGCATAATTGGTGTCATTTTGGGTACTCACTGCTACTGGTGTAACAGAGTCTGGCCAACTTCCACCAATCGCAGAGCGGTGGGATTTTATTCTCACATGGCTCCAGAACGGTAAATTGGTGAGCAAGATTTGGTGTCCACCAACGTGATTTCCAGTCGCTAGGGGTACATGCGGTGACAATTTCCTAACATTGGTGGTCGCGGGCAGTTGCAACCGTTTGGAACCTGAAGGCTGCTGCTTGAGAAGAAAATTGACTCAAACAGCAGTAACATCAACTTGACCTCTGGCGCACTGCATGGTACCATTTGTTCTATTGTTTTTGCACTGGGGGCGTGTTCCCTGCACTAAATGACAGTACAACGTGTCTATTTACGTCCATTGAAGAAACTTTGTGGGATCTCACAGGTTATTTATGTTCCACTCTCCTTTTCTTTCAAAATAACAGACTAACATGTCCACTTCCCAAATTCATAATTCACTATACTAATTCACCACTAATCTTTTATGGGTTCCAGAGTAGCCTGCTACTCGCCGAAAAGGCTCTTTAACAACTCATCAGGGTTAGCAAGCACTACATTAATGCAAACCTTTTCCCCTCCTCTATACCTCCGCTACGCTTCTCTATCCAAATAACTGAATAACATATCCAGCACACAAATTACTTTCTTATTTTACTATACTAACTCAACACTAATCCTTTATGAGTTCCAGAGTAGCGTGCTACTCGCCAAAAAAGTGCTTCAACACCCTATCAGAGGTAGAAACGTTAAATAAATGTAAACCTCTTACCCTCTTCTATCCTTCTGAATCTAAATAACTGACTAACCTATCCACCTTTCAAATTACTCAGGGAAAGAGTGTCACTGGGTAGATGTTAGGAGAACTGTTAATAGAATGTACCTGGGACGGTCTCAGTAAAAGCAAATTCTAGATAAACAAAGTAATGAGTTGACATTGTTAAGTGGGTGAAGATGGAATCAAATGGGAAAGGGTTGTGAGTTCAAGTCATAAGCCCAAGGGGCAACCAGGGGAATGGCCATACATGAGAACAGATGCAAAGGGTGTGATGTAGCTGATGGTTTGTAGGCAGTGAAAGGAGATTTGTGACAGATGGGAGGTGTAGTGTACAGCTGACAGGAAAGTACACAGGACTCACAATGGGGATTGTTGAGAATAGGTAGGTAGGTGAAGGAGGAGTTGGGTGACGGGACAGGGTACAAGAAGGGATGGTTTACAGGAGGGGATATGTATGTTTAAAAGTGAAGTGGTTTTGATGCCAAGACAGGATCACAGAATGGTGATTAACCTAAACATATCCTAAACATATCCTGAAGTCCTCACAGGTAGGGCTTGGAAAACTTCATGTAGTAAGCTGAATTGAATTCCAGGCCAGGTCTGCATTTTCTGGTTTACTCTTCTGTGCACATATAAAATAGTGAACTGAAAGTTTCCCATGGTAATCCCTTAACTGCTAAGGAAATGCCTGCCAATTCCTCTAATTACAATCTGTGACTGGTCCACCAATGACAGTGCTAGGGTGAGTGATTCTCAGAAGGATGTAACCACAGCCATCTCTTAAATTATTTTAGAAGTTTTGCTTTCAGACAATCCCTATAGTTCCCTTTGGTTGTACTTTTCTGATTAGATGTTGGGCATCAGTCTAGAGTAACAATGGGCAGCATGTACCCCCATAAAACAGATTATGAGTGCTTTTTGTCTGTTCAGACAAATAATTAACTTTCTTTTTGGAAACAGCCTGTGAGGCAGTGATTATTGGGATGTTTTGCAGCTGAGATTTGCTCTACAGATAAAATGGAACAAGCATTTGCAAAGCTGTAGGTCTTGCGTTTGCGAGAGTTTGAGCTAATGGCATTGTAAATGACAATGCTTTTTATTTGTGTTTTGAAAACCTGCAAGAGGTGCGTAAACACGCACTTTTTACTTATAGTCGTTGCCTACGAGTAGCAAGGCTGGCAATAGCTGCTTCTCTTTTACTACCAGCCTTCCTTCTTGTAAGCAAGGTCTATAAGTACAAAGTGCGTTTTTACGCCCCGCTTGCTGGTTTTCAAAATACATAAAAGGCATTGCCATTTCAAGTCAAGTCAACTCAAAAGAACTTTATTCGAATGTTCATAATAACATTCATAAAAGCACATTTCAGTAAATTTTCAGTTAACACATAAAATTTATATATTACTAGAAATCACATAAAGTAAAAGGTCACAGACAGAATATACAGTAAAAAAAAATTAAATATAAATAATCATATTGGTTAAAAGTGTTTCTCTCGGCAACAACACAATTATCCCTCCATACTTTTCCTAAATTTGATTGCAAGTTTTAAAAAGCTACATACAAATAAAGTGCAGTCACAACTTAGTAGTTGGAGATAGTAAAGTGCTGGTCGGATTTGTGCAAAATTCAATTGTTGGAGAATTGGTTTTAGATATAACTTCTGTGGTACAAGATAAAAAGGGTAGATGAATAAAAAGTGTGCCAGGTCTTGCGGAGACTTATCGTCGCAGCCGCAAGGTGGCAACACTTGGCCTCGATGGGCCCCCCTCGGTACGGCCAATAAAAGATGAAATAAGTCTAGGTGAAACCTCGAAAGCAAAAAGCGATCATAACCTGACAGGGGCCATGACAGGTACGGTTCCATTTGCACACAGGTTTTTAGTAACACATGTTTCCGGACACTGTCTTTCTTTAATTCGGCCTCCTCCCGGGCTAAATACCTAGAAGCAATGAAGGTCTTCTTCACAAAGATAACGTCAGATTTAGTAATAAGCTTTGGGGTTGCAAAAAGGTCAGGACGCCCTAGTTCAGATAAACATTTACTAATATATTTGAGCCAGGGGACTTGAGATCCATTTTCCCATGTTATTGCTTCTTTCAAGATTTGTTGGGTAGGGGGTATTTCAGTGTTTGTCCAACAGTTTAGCCAAAAAAGTATGGGATTTACGGCTATTGTCGCTCAAATAGGGCATACCCAATTCTTCATGGACAGAGAAATTGCCTGTGCCCCTTGGTACCCTCAAAACCCGTTTTAAAAAGCTATTTTCTGCAACCTCCAGGCCTCTAGAAGAAGTAAACCCCCATAACTCGCTTCCATAGCATGCAATTGATATGCTTTTTGCTTGATAGAGTTGGAGCAGTGCAGCCTCCGGGCTATTGCCCATTTTTCTTGCGAAGTCAATATGGCTGCATTAGCCCTGGTTACCTCTCCATTTTCCTCTGTACTGCGGGTCCCCAGTTTAGCTGATGGTCAAAAAGGACGCCCAAATAGGAGAATGTCTTAGTCACTGGAATTTTTTCCCCATTAACATTAAAAGTGTTTGGTTTTTTATACCCCAAGCCTACCTTCATGACATAAGATTTTGAGTTGTTAATACTCAAATCCCGTGAGTTCATGAAGTCATGAAATGCTTTTAGCAGAGTTTGTAGGTCTGTTGCAGTCCTGGAAATCAGGACTGCGTCGTCCACGTATAGCAGTACCGGCAGTCCTTTCCGTCCAACATAAGGGTAGTCAACTCCCGTGCCTAAGAGATACTGTTCTAGATCGTTAATGTACAGGTTGAAGAGGAATGGGGCTAGAATACAGCCTTGGCGAACGCCCCGGTGTATTCCAAATTCCCTTGTTACTTTTAAATCTTGTGTATATCTGACATTTGCTCTTGTGTCAAAATGCATGTCGGCTAATAAATTAATTAGGTTCTGCTCTATGCCCATTTTTGCCATGACATCCCATAGTCTACCTCGATCTACGCAGTCGAAAGCCGACGATAGATCCATGAATGCCATGTGAATTTTAACTTCTCTGGCCATGGTATATTTCCCTATGATCATGTACAGGTTCAGACACTGAGTAATCGTTGAATGACCAGGCCTGAAACCGTATTGATTTGGGGAAATTATATTATTTTCATCTGCCCAGGTTGTTAGTCTATTTAAAATTACACCCCATACTACTTTTGCTACAGAATTAATTAGAGATATTGGTCTGTAGCAAAGTAGGCTGCTGCGATCTCCTTTTTTGAATACAGGTACTATAGTAGAAATCCCCCACGATTTTGGGCAACCAGAAGCCACCGCTGCGTTAACTACAGCGGTGAGGACTGGGGCCCAAAGTGATGGACAGGATTTAAAGAGATCTGGGGGGAGGCCGTCAGGCCCAGGGGCCTTATTACAAGTTAGGCCTTGAATTCCTTTTTCAACCTCATTAATTGAAAAATGCAAAAGATTCTCCATAGGAGTAATAGAATTAATGCCCAAATCCCGTGAGTTCATGAAGTCATGAAATGCTTTTAGCAGAGTTTGTAAGTCTGTTGCAGTCCTGGAAATCAGGACTGCGTCGTCCGCGTATAGCAGTACCGGCAGTCCTTTCCGTCCAACATAAGGGTAGTCAACTCCCGTGCCTAAGAGATACTGTTCTAGATCGTTAATGTACAGGTTGAAGAGGAATGGGGCTAGAATACACCCTTGGCGAACGCCCCGGTGTATTCCAAATTCCCTTGTTACTTTTAAATCTTGTGTATATCTGACATTTGCTCTTGTGTCAGAATGCATGTCGGCTAATAAATTAATTAGGTTCTGCTCTATGCCCATTTTTGCCATGACATCCCATAGTCTACCTCGATCTACGCAGTCGAAAGCCGACGATAGATCCATGAATGCCATGTGAATTTTACCTTCTCTGGCCATGGTATATTTCCCTATGATCATGTACAGGTTCAGACACTGAGTAATCGTTGAATGACCAGGCCTGAAACCGTATTGAATTGGGGAAAATATATTATTTTCATCTGCCCAGGTTGTTAGTCTATTTAAAATTACACCCCCTACTACTTTTGCTACAGAATTAATTAGAGATATTGGTCTGTAGCAAAGTGGGCTGCTGCGATCTCCTTTTTTGAATACAGGTACTATAGTAGAAATCCCCCACGATTTTGGGCAACCAGAAGCCACTGCTGCGTTAACTACAGCGGTGAGGACTGGGGCCCAAAGTGATGGACAGGATTTAGAGAGATCTGGGGGGAGGCCGTCAGGCCCAGGGGCCTTATTACAAGTTAGGCCTTGAATTCCTTTTTCAACCTCATTAATTGAAAAATGCAAAAGATTCTCCATAGGAGTAATAGAATTATACTCTGCCTGTGGCTTGTCACTTTTAAAAATAGTGCTAAAATAAGTGACCCAATCTTCCTCAGGAATATTTGTACCAAGAGCCATATTACTTGGGTCATCAAACAGGGGTTTATTGATGATTTCCCAGAACCTAGCGCTATTGCCCAAGATTTTGGGATCTAAAAGGGACTCCCAAGTGCTTACCTTTACCTCTCTTTTCCGTAATGCAAGGGTTTTTTTATATTGTACACGCATGGCCTTAATACAGGCCGGGTCTCTAGGTCTAGCTTTTAGGGCCGTCTTAAGGTCTCTGTTGGCCTTTGAACAAGAGTGATCAAGCCATTTTGGGTTGTTTCCAGCATGCCCATTTGCTGGCACCATCAGCAAAGACCCTACTGTTGCTACGACCCCCTCAAAGGCAGACAAAGTTTGACCAGGAGATGATGTTGATGACACACAAATTAAGAGATCAGAGCTACATAGATTATTTATCGAGGTATACAAGTTATCACAGTCCGCCATTGTCCATTTTAGGCGGCGCTTTCCATTTATACACTTTATACTTCCCCGGCCTTCGCTGCGCTTTCGCAGGTCAAGAATGCCTCCACCCAAGTTGATAGAAATCGGGTTATGATCGCTATGGGCATTCAATTGAATGCAAAAATCCGAAGCAAAGTTAACAAGGTCCATGGATAATAGGATGTGGTCTATATATGAACCGTTTAAATTGTCTTTATATGTGGGAACTTGGAAGAGTGTATGCTCCGCCGTCTCAGACATAGCTACAACTAAATTATTTTTGTCCATCAAGTTGTTAAGCTGAGTTCCACGCCGAGAGTGGTCAAAATGAAAACCTTTTATGCTGTTGCATCCTAGATGACCCATGGGCGTCTCTCCTGGGTTCCCACAGGGATGGGTATTGAAGTCGCTGGCAATCAGCAGTTTACTCGACAAGTTCCTCTCATTATCTCTCATAATGCTATTGACATTTACAATGCCAATAGCTCAAACGTTTGCAAATGCAAGATCTTTTGCATTTCAAATGCTTATTATGAGTGTTATCCTACTATATTTAGCCCCTCGCACTAATAAATCCCTGACAGTAGAACATGTTCTGGGAACACAGACATTTTAAACAGCTCAAATAATACTGCCTACAAAAAGTCGAACACAGCCAACAATTTATTGAAAAGCGATGCAACCATGATGATGGCTTTTGCCCATGTGTTTTGGAGTGGTGTAGAGTAGAATTATGTGGCTTGGTTTTGAATTGTTAGTTGCTGAATTGTGTGTGGTGGAAATGTGTGGTGTGTATTTGTGTAGTGGAATTATGTGGCATGATGTGTAGTGGATAAACTGTCGCTCCACCTTTCGGTCTCATTCTTGTCCATGCCCAGATTGTAGTGGACACTGTCTGCACATCATTTGGGTCTTGTGGCAGCTCAGCCGGGAGGAGGGCCGCCATTGGCATGGGGGTCACTACATCCTTCCCCGGTTCTGTGTGGGTATCCCATTTTCCTTTAATGGACATGAGACAGAGTGTGTTTTTGAATGTAACTAAAGCGTTGTGTGGTAGTGAATTTGCATTTACAGACAGCACATTTTCCACTAAAATAACAACTATATTTGCACGGACGTCGTTTTATTAATAAAATATGTAGACCTCAAATCTTAAAGTGGAAATCCGGTTTCTGTAAATATTTATTATTGATGCATCATCAAGTAAGTGTCTTGATTTGTTTTGATCCTATTAAAATCTGTTTCCAGTACATGTCAAAATTACAAACTAGTGCTTAGGCTTGCTTTCCTGATTACTGGATGCATATTGTTCCTTTATAGGTATTTGCATTTTATTGTGTATTTGGAAAAAAAAAAACTACATTGCCACATATTGTACTTTAAAAACTCCCCTTACTTTGCTGTTGGAGAAAGAAAAGTAAACACCAGTCCCTATATTAAAATAATAAAGCAGCTTTACATTGACCTCTGTCTTTGCATCGTCAGCAAACGTGACCGTTAAAAACAGAATTTAAAGGCATCTCTGTTATTCTGAGTTGTGACTCACTAAAAATCAGCTTGCAACTCACAGTTTGGTAAACACTGTCTTGGAGTAATACATCTCCATCATAAAGTGATCATAGAATAATACAGTCCCATTATAAAGTTACTTTGCAAAACTCCTTAAGTAATACAGGCTCATCACATGATCATTTTGTAATAATACAGCCCCATCCTGAAATACTGATAAAATCATCCTGGAATAACCCAGCTAAACCTGAAATCATCACAAGATCATCCTCCAGCAGTACAAGATCATCACATGTTTTCCACTGAAGTAATCAGGAACCCATCTTGGAGTAATCCACCCTAATCCTAAAATCATCATCAGATCCTCCTGCAGTACTAAATGATCATCACATCATTTCCACTGAAGTAATCGGGCACTAATCCTGGGGTAGTTTCTTTGATGAATCGATAGTCATCTCATTTAAATATTTATCCCTATAGGCATATTTCAGGATGGCTTCTGATGACTTCCCCAGATATTTGCAGGGATAGCCTGGCTGAAGTCATCAAATGACTTCAGAATGGCTCCAGGATGATCTTCCTTTTAGACCTGGGCTGTGGATGCACCATATATAAGTTGTTCACTCTGCATGTAAGCACATTATAGGTGCAAGAGATTGTGATTGTTTTTATTTAGGAGTATTGAGGTCTTTTTTTATCCCCGGGAAGTAACTACTTTTTGAGCATTGTTCTTGCTTTACTTGTTTGAGGAATTTGCCGAAATGGTATGTTACCATCACTTGCTCTTTTTTGGAGAGATGCCATTTTCCCTTGCTTTGTCTTCCCAAACTCGGACGTCATTTTGGTTTGTGCTCCAGTGTTTTATAAAGGCCACAATGCCTAAGTCGGCCTGCAGCGTTCCCAGAGTGGCTGCATGCAGCTGACGTGTCAAAGGCAGCCTGTCTCCAGTCACGCTCAGCATCAGCCTTGCTGCCCGTATTTCTATCAAGGACACGACTAAGCCTGAGCTAATGACAGATTCTAGCATTACTTACATGAGAGATCAGCATTTTTAAGATCAGGCCTGAGTATTTAAGTTTTTACTCTTCTATTAAGTTAATCTCATGTCGCCAACAGAATATTTTATGAATGCATTGGCCTCCCCTGAGTCTCACCTAATCCATCTTTGACTGCCTCTTGAGATTCGACTCTGAAATGTGGCTCAATAATGTGCGTCCACTTGTAAAGCATACAGTGGAGATTAATCTCCTATTATGAACTACTGGCTTTAACATTCTCTTTGTTAGTGAAACCTGGACAAGGCCTACTCCTATTTTGATTTGGGGTAGGCATGCCCGGAAGGGTATAATATTGATAATTTCTACGAAGAGGAGGCAGATTAGCTATAACTTTTGAAAATCTTCTTTGAAATTAAAGACATTTCTGACAAAGGGCCTTTGTCAGGACGAACTATTAGGATTTACTTTGAGTTTTTTAGCTTCATGCTCGGTCACTGGATTAGTATATTATAATAAGTTATCGACCTCCATAACCTTGCATGGCCTTTGAAAAGGCCTTTGCTAATTTTGTTATGACTTTAATCATCTCATGCATTTTTTTTTTCTGGGTCATGTTAATATTTGGGCAGAAGCATGCAACATCTTGGCATCTGCCGCTTTGGTGAATTAATTGACAGCAATAGGTCTCCAGCAATTAGTAACGGGCCCCACACAAGCTCATGGGCATTCACTGGATCTCATTTTTACCCTCCCAAGCTGATTAAATTGGATGAGGTATGTCAGATCGGTTGGTCCAATCATGCATTGATTTCCTTTCATTTAAGTCAGCTGATAGTATCCATTCATTCATTCTGGTGGACCAAATAACAGGAAGGCTTCTATGGGTCCCACACGGTCCTGGTCCAAACTATCACAGGAGAAATTGGGGTAACTTCTCTTATCTTCCCTCCTGGCCACCCAATCCCAGCAATATTGCTGAGGCCTAGGACAACTATCAGGCTGGATTACTAAGGCTCTCGATGACACTCTACCCCTAAAAAAATGGTAAACTGCGGACAGCGAGAAGCCACTACAAGGAATTTGGATTTAAAATCAGACTATAAATGGCATTAAGAAAGTATAAGCAGTGGATTTAAAAAAATCAAAGGAGAATACTTTAGTATTATATTTTGACAGCTTTAAACTCTACCCGGACTATTCTGTCCATCACCTGAAACTTGTCAAATCCAGTATGTGTATCTCATCTACCTACTGCTACTCAATCACTAGGAGGCCAATTCCGATCTCGGTCGGAAGGGCACTGAATCGGGTTCGGCATTAGCGGATCGGATTCAGAGGCTGAATTTCCGTCCGGTTCGTACAGAGGTCCGGATGTCGAAGTACGATGCAAACAAGCGCGAAATCTCTGCCTGAATCGTTTCCAGGTCCGAACCGCTCCATACGTCTCGGCTGTAAGCTAACGTGGCGCGCAATGGAGGAGAATTACGAAGTATGATGCTCGATTCAGACAGCCGGATCGAGTCAGAGCTTCCGGCTTGCAATAACTCCCGGAGATGGGCTTTGGGGTCCGCATCAGACCCCCTGTTACCCGCAGCCTTACGACTCGGACACAGGGGGAGACCCATG
This sequence comes from Lissotriton vulgaris, assembly GCF_964263255.1. Lineage (NCBI taxonomy): Eukaryota > Metazoa > Chordata > Amphibia > Caudata > Salamandridae > Lissotriton > Lissotriton vulgaris. Next base: position 1,652,668,245 of record NC_141694.1, read on the forward strand.
GGTCTCCCCAACACAGGCAGGTGCGGTGCGGATGGAATCAATGCGTACCCACTGTAGGGGATGCACTTGTCCGCAACGTACCCATTCAGTCAGTGGGAGCCCATGTATGCATCGTACGATCGGCTCCCATTGACTTCTATGGGAGTCCGACCGAACCGAGTCCTACAGCATACGGCTGCATCGTACTCGCTTGGTCAGACTGCAGGAGTCCGGATCGGTCAGAAAACACCCTGGATCCGGCCCGGTCAGAGTATTTTCCAACCGAGATCGGGATCGACCCCCTATGTGATGACAGCAGTTTATTTTGAGAAGAAGGTTGAAGATATTCCTTAATCGCTCTCTCTCTCCTAATCCAAACCTTTTGTCTACCTGTTTTTTGACAAGGAAAACTCTCTTGGTCGTTCCAAATATAGATTCCATGCTCTATGACATTGATCAGCTATAAGAGAATGAGCTTCTTACTATAGCTAGCTCAATTTCATCGGGTTCACTATTGAGCCCACTACCTCCCAGAGCTGGTAAGCAGCTAGTTATGTGGCAGGACTATCAGTAGTCATATATAATCAGTCTCTGCAGACGGTTTTAATGCATCCTGGGTGGAAAAAAGCACTAGTGCTCCTCCTTCTGAAAAAGCCTTTAGTTGATCCAGCAGTCCTTAGGAATTTTAGACCATCTCTCTTTTACTTTTTCCTAGCAAAATTCTGGAAATGTTTGTCATCAAAAAACTCTCTACTGTTTTTTTAGAGGAGCATAACTTACTAGAGGAGGCACAGTTTGGTTTTCGTCCTCTCCACAGCACTGAAGGAGCCCTGCTTACTGCCATGGATGATCTATGCGCGGCATAATATGAGGGTCACAAGGTAGTGCTGGTACTGCTCAACCTATCTGCTGATTCGTTATACGGGTGCAGATTCCCATGACAACGAGCCCTACCACTCAAGGCATCAGGAGGAGGTTGGTGGGAGGACTGGTGGCAGTTCAAGAGACAGGCATGGCCCCACAATGCACCATAAAGGGACGCAGCCGTACAGAGGCTTCCAATGAAGCCGGTAATGGAGGAGATGGCAGTAACGGAATCGGGACTGCGGGCTCACCGCGAACTTCAGAGGCAGCACCTGGGCCAGGGCCAGGCTCTGACTTGCAATTAGGCAAACCGATTCTACAGCTTCGGCTCTCGGACAGAGAAGTTACCTTGCTACAATCCTGAGGGTCAGAGAACTCTATCCCGGGTCTTGTGATGGCTGATATGCTTAATGCAGCAGTTGAAGAAGGCTGGGAAGGTGAGGAGAGATTTGCTTTTCATAGAGCTGTGCTACCACTGCCTCTGGCCTCTGAATCTGGCTCTGAATTTCAAGAAGTTTGTGAAACTCGTGAAGAAATAGATTTGGTCGGTGTGGTTAAGAACATGATGAGTCAAGGAGATGGAGGTGATAATAATGGTATAAGCAGGGGACCTACTGTGAAGCTGATAACTCTGAGTAGAATGCTGAGAATCTAATGCAGATATATATGCAATATGAGTTAAACAGCACAAGTACAGAGGATAGAAATTTACTTAGTGTTGGCACCTCTGAGATAGTGGAACGATCAGGCCCCATTGAATATCTGACTAAAGACACTTTAATCTTTGGCGAATCTTCTGATATCGCGGATATAGTGGATATAGAGGAATCTGAAACTGGAATCTGCTTGGGAAATGCACAGAATGACCCACAGGGTGGGGACGTAAATCAGCAAGTCACCCAGACCAACCTGAATACTAAGGTGGGGGAGCCCTGCATTCAGAAATGCACTCCTCTAAGTGGGAAAAAAGGCACAAAAGCGAATGTCCGAAAGCGTCTAAAGCAACAAAAGCAACTAAAGGAGGCAAAGGCCGGGGTGGCGGCATTAAACCCCAAGTTGCTGCTGCTGTTGGGAGATTAAAGGACTCTGTGGCATGCAGCACAAAGCCTGGTATTGGTACTAGGATCAGTCCTTTGCGGAAGTGGGTGGCCTCAAACGACGATGTTAAAGCTATTATCTGGAGACTATCTAATACCGGCAATATAGTATTCAAGCAGAAAAGGGGATGAGGCTGCAAAGGCCGCACAGAGGGTCAAGTTCCTACTGTTTTTATAATATGGGTGCAAATGGTCTGGGATACAATCCCCTAGATCCCAACATAAAACAAAAAAGCATTTATTTTATACATCAAAATTCACAAGTTGACCTCGCACACCAAAAACAATATAATGAACACAATATTAGTGCTTAGTAGACATTTGTCATGTGACAAAGATGGAATCCAATAGTTCTCCCAAGAAAATTCCAAGTCAATTTTCTTCTTTATTCTTTCTTTTATTATTCAAAATTTGCAGATAAAAACAATAGCCAACGCGTTTCGTCCGAAACCGGACTTCTTCAGGGCTACATTTAAAAGAGATACAAAAGTATATATAAGCATGTGTATGAATACAAGAGTACGTGCACAGATCGATGAAACATACAATTTAAGCACAAAGAAAACATTTATAATACACCAGACATTTTTGAGATATACATTATACGAAAAAAGGACTTGGATCAGATATGTCTAAATTCCAGGGAGAACATATATTGTAACCAAAGATATTCCAGAGGCCAAAAAGTGCTTTGTATAAAAAATATTATTAACCTAACCATTGAGAAGAGAAATTAAAAAAGAAAGTGAATACGGAAATCTTACTTAGTTAAGCATGTCAATATCTACAGTGTAGCTATTGGAACACAAAATGGTCTTAAATACCTTAACACAATGTATCTTTATACAACGCGTCCCATCCATCTTGATAGTTGTATATCCAATGGGGTTCTATAAGTAAATATATCCATGTTTCAATGATATGAGCATAGGCATATTGGAATCCTTTTTAGAGAAAGGCCATTGGTATCTTCAAAACTTTAAACTAGTTTTAGTGAAAGAAGAATCATTATCTAATTGTTATGTCTAACCTGTAGTGCTATTTATAAGATTATGCTTTAAAAAACAATGGAATGGCAGAGAAGAGCCTCCCTATTTAAAACACCAAATTTTTTAGGGTTAGAAAAACATTAGAAATCACTGAGATAAATAATAAACACTTACTTTAATTGTATTGTTGGCGGGTCATGCAAATTTTATACCATCCGTTCGTTATATTTCAGTCAGGAGAGAGAAGAATAGAGTATATGCCTGAAAGAGGGATTTATGAAATATTGAAGTGAAAGGTGAAAGACCATATGTGTTGTCAGCAGAAACAACAATTGTTATTAAGTAAACAGTGATTGTAGGACAGATTGCTGTTCTACACTTATCATCACTGTAGTCAAAAGTTAGGCATACATGATGTTAGGCAATTTATCAAAGTTTGAGAATTCACTTAAATAAGGATCAACATAAGAATGGTCTCATCCCTAAGATTTATTAAACATTTGGTATTTCATAAAAATCGAGATAATTCGTGTAGACCAAGCATACTTAGTCTTACACTGTCAGATGCTGAAACAATCACGTCATATGTAATAGATAAACAGAAAGGGGGAGATGACCGCTAGTTTGGACTTGTTGCCGTATAACAGGTCCACTTAAAAATGGGTACAATTATAATGTGGAGTTAGCGATGGTAAGGTATCTACATAAACATTATATCAATGAAAGATATGTTAAAAAGAGCTATCCTGTAATGCATAAGTAAAACGGCAAACAGAGTCGAATTTGACGACTATGTAATGTGATAGTCGAAAAATAACTTGAGGTTGAGCTAGCACTGAGTTCTTTATTAACTGGTAAGGCGGTTGGTGAAGATACTATCCCATTGGAATTTTATAAAAACTTTAAGGACATTTTGGTATCAGTTTTCATTATATTATTTAATAATATCATGAAAGGAGAGGATGTTCCATCCACCTTGAAAATAACTAATATTATAGTTTTTCCTAAAAAGGGGAAACCGGTAGAGGAAATTAGCTCGTATTGCCCCATATCATCCATTAACGCCAAAGCTGAAAGAATTCCAAAATGTTAGCTTCTCGGCTGGCCCCGACTATACATCAGTTAGTGTATAAACAACAACATGGTTTTGTCCCCGGCAGAGACACAGCAGCACATATTAATACAGCAATTGCTGCATTTAATGTATCTGGTCAATTAAATCAGCAAATGGGGATGTTAATGTTGGATGCAGGGAAAGCCTTTGACCGAGTTGCCTGGGGAGCACTATGGCCAATTATGTCATCATTCGGTCTCGACCAAAGATTCATCTTGGCTATTCAAAAATCGTATAACAATCCGATAGCAGCTATGAAGCTGAATGGCCTTACATCTGCTCATTTTCCTAAGAGAAGGGGCAGGCGGCAGGGATGTCCGCTATCCCCATTATTGGTTGCACTATATATTGAGCCCTTTATAAGACATTTGTTGTGAAATACAAAGATTTGCCCAGTTTTGCTCAGTGGTATGGAACTTATACTAACCGCGTACGCGGATGACATCACCATTTTTTCTTCTAAGTTACAAACTAAATGTGAACAAAACCTAAACTATCCAAACTATCAGCCCCCAACGGTTACGCAATTGCTAGGAATCACAACAACAGCAGTATATTTGGGAGTATGTCTAAGTAGTTGAGTGGAAGAAGTGGTCTCTTTGAATTATGAACCACTGCTCAAAACTATTACGGCAACATTACGTAGTTGGCATCGGCTCCCACTCAGTATATACAGGAGGTGTAATATAGTTAAAATGAACATCCTACAAAAATTTTTTTTTAGGACAATTCCATTAAGGGTCCCGTGTTCATTTTTTGAGCGGTTAGATAGCGTAGTAGGTAGCTTTATTTGGTGCTACAGATGTGCAAGAAGAGCTCTTAGGTACATTAAATTACTGTACAAACAAGGGGGGTTGAAGCTTTCAGATTTTAAACTTTTTTTTTGGGCTGCATTTGCCGGCCAAATTTGAAGTTTACTTGATGGGCCGGTTACTAACTTTGTTTGGCTCTCATACGAATTGGCTTGTGGACCTAATACTGGATTTCTTCTCTGTAGAATGGCAGACCCAAATTATTACAAAAGGGTCAGGTTTAAGATAATAAGGGACATCACCAGGATATGACAGGATATCCGTAAGGAATACTCTGTTCCAGCGTTGCATTCATATATGAAATTATGGGTCAATCCCACTTTGCCCGACATATTTCATGATTCTATTGTTAAAAGCTGGCAGCGCAATGGTATCTTGCAATTGGGTCAACTTTTTGATGGACAGGGGTTCCGATCTTTTGAAGCCTTGAAAGAGGAGTTTCGATTACAACAGAATACATTCTTTAAGTATTTGCAAGTAAGGGACTATTTTGTACAGGGTCAGAGGCTTTTAGAGCTGGCAAACACCCCAGAAGTATTATCAACACTATTAACGACTGTTGACCGAGGAACTATTGGTAACGTTTATCAGAAGTTGTCAGCAGCTGCTAGCGATGATGGACTACTGGTTTCTGAGAAACTTAGTCTGATTTTTCAAATTGAGATAACTCAGAGGAAACTACAGGATTCGCTGGAGTGTATAGACTCAGCTATTACATTAGTTACTTTAAAACACCAGCAGCATCGGATAGTATTTATGTTATACTATACTCCTGAAGGTATATCTAAATGGGCCACTACCTAACCTTGGACTAATGAAAATGTCCAAAATGTCAATTGTACGCTGCAGACTTAAAGCAAATGTTCGTGACATGTCCAAGGCTGAATTTATTCTGGGCAGAGGTAACTTCTACACTGATAATGATGATTGGGCATGATGTTCAGATTGCCGAGATCATTTTAGGGGTTTTATGGGATATGGGCTGCTATAGGAGACCTTTCATTTCTATTTTTATTGCTTGTGCTCGTCTATGTATTGCGCGAATGTGGATTTAAAATACGAGTCCAAGTATCAATGAATTTTGGGTTTTACTTCGACAATTATATGAAATGGAATTAGCAGTAGCCAAAGCTAGAGGTCCACGAGCTTGGCTTAAATTTAAAAAGGTGTGGTCCAGTCATCATTGGGATTATTGTATTTTATGTTTTTCTCTCCCTGGTATGTTTGCATAATTCGTATTAAGTTTTCACTGAGGATATTGTTTTTGTCATCTTATATATATTGGTCCCCTCTAAGGTTATATATGTTTAAATATTTGACATGAGATGCTTCCCTTTTTTTCTGTATCTTATGTTGATATGTTGTTATTTTGAAGTAAATGTATGGCTAAATATTAAAAAAAACAAAGAAACAAATAAAAAGAGAAGGAAAGAAAGCAAGAAGAAAGAATGAAAGAAAGAAAGAAAAAAGAAAGAAAAAGAAAGATAGAAAGAAAATAATGCAACAGAGAAAGAAAATAAGACAGAAGGAAATAAATGGAGAAACAAAGAAAGAAGGAAGAAGGAGAGAATGAAAAAAAACAAAGAAAGAAGGAATAAAGAAATAGATTTAAAAAACTGTGCTGCACATTAAGCACGATAAAGGCTGATTTCTTCGTGGGTCAAGTTTATTAGATAACTATTGCTGAAATTAAGTCCAGAATAAATGTGTTCTGAAAAATTATCCGCCTATGTATTCACATGTGTAATATTGAAGATTTCGATCTGACTACTGCATTCATAGTAAAAATGGAATAACTTAAGACAGAACAGTTTCAAATTGATGCAATCTGCTATGCTGGGAAATACCAGGGGGCATATTATCAAGAACGGTGTTAAAATGATCGCCGATTTAGCAGCAGAAAACTTGCAGCTAAAGCGGCGACAATGGGCTTGATATTATGCCCTTGAGAATTCCAATAGAAGCCCATGTTCACACCAGAACATGGGCTTCAATTGGAATTCTCAAGGGCATATTATCAAGCCCATTAACGCCACTTTTGCAGCAGTTTTCTGCCGCTAAACCAGCGATAATTTTTAACTCCGTTCTTGATAATATGCCCCTACGAGTGAACTAAACAAAGGCCTCTTCAAAAGGAATGTAAAACAGCATTGGCAGGAGCAGGAACTAATAACGTGTGGGATGTGGCCTATGCTCTCATATGGTAGAAAGGTTTTGCTTTCCATCAGGCTCTAAGTACAAATGCAACATTAAATTATGAAGTAAAAAACAATTTCAAAGGCACTTAAGGTAACTACAATGTGTATGGTTGTGCTCATTGTGAAAAAGCAAAATGCAGTCACTCAAAGTGAAGTTAATCAGTGGCTGAAGTAGGCTGACCACTTGCCCCATGCTGTATGCTGTTGTGGGTGGAAACAAAATGTGAATGACACACCAATAGACCAATGGCTGAAGAGAGGCAGCTGAAAGCCCCTTTAGGAAAGTATATTGTACATATAATTTTTATAAAATCGAAAGATCTTGGCTAACATCAAACCTATGAATAGGTGTTCAGTTTCACATTGAGCCAGCCGCTGAGTCAAAATATTATATTCACGCCTGACCTCAGAGTGAAAACCTACAAATGTTGAAGTCTCCCCTTTCCCTGGAAACACTATCCTATGTGAAATGTAGTTATTCTAGGACCTGACCCAGAAAATTTGAGCTCGTGTTTGAATCCTAATCAAATCTCGAATTAGGTCGCAGCCCTACAAGCTATCCCAAGAGTAGGCTCCGTACCCAAACCCAAAAACACTTCATATGTTTCAAAAATCTGGCTTTTATGGAAGCAAAGACTACCACAGCTGGAAATGATTTAGTCCAGAGTTCACTGTGATCCCACGGGTCATGCAGGCAGAAGCTTTGATTTTCCCGACATCCCCTCAGCCCGTGTGATGTTTTCATATAGGATTCTCACATTTTCAGCAGGCAGCAGGTATCCGTTGCACGTTTCACTGGAAGTTAAACATCGCTAATATGGAAAGGAAACCTTTAAGCGGTTCACTGTTCATGCCTCAATCGCACATCCCAAATCCTTCATTTCCTGTTTGTTCATGCTTTTTAGGTAAAGGTCTTTCCTCTTAGAATATGTTGCTTTGAAAGAGATGATAGTAGCTTGGGGGAGGGGTGGGGCTTATCAATTACTTGTTTGCACTTAGGAAATGCAACAGAAAGGCTACGGTGCATGAAGTTTCATATTCTAGCATGTTGCTAGATTTTTCTTGGAGGAATTGTCGAGGTTGTAATCCGTGTTATTTAGCTGCAAAACACTTTGAGGCATTTCTATCATACATATTTAATTTATTCGGAAGTATGAAGATAGTGGGTTCAACTTGAACTAGTAATAGTCCTATCTTAGTTGAGTTAGTAGGTTTGTTGACTAATACTAGGGTCTGTTTATTGCTGATCCTTTCAAAAACAATTTCAGCAAAAAGCAATTCAAGGCGTTTTCTGTGTGAATTCGAGTTCAAGACGAATTTTCATTGAACTTGGGCCCTCCAAATAAATGCAACTTCAAGGGACAAGGAATAAAGGGCTGAGGGCAATCCTCTGGATTCACCACTTCAACTAAATGCATAATATGTTGTGTACATATAAATGGTAAGTTAAATATGAAAAATATGTCAAAATGACGTGAAGCAATTTAATACATTTCAAACACTGAAATACTGAAAAAGGAATTAATGTTCTGTATAATTGTCTACAAATTAATCCTGTAAATCCATTGTTAGTAAAAACAGAAGAAAAATAGATCCCTTCCCTGACTGCTTTAATATTTGAAGTCAATCTCCGATTAGCTGTTGAGCTCATACTGGAGCAAAAAACACAGCAACAAAGCAGTTTGTAGATTAGACATTTCAAGCAAAAGAACATCATTGGCAGCCTGAAATAACGCATGAGTGAGAAGCTTGTAGAGAGATCTGCTTGCACATCCCAGCTGCTCATCCTTAAATATTCACAATGTACCCATACCAAGTGAGCTGTGGAGATGCCCATGTCAGTTACCCCCTATGTGAAGCAACTGGTAGTCCTCCATGACAGCTATCACAGTACCACCAGGTCAATATTTTGATGATTCCTCCTTGCAGCGAAACTCAGACTTAAAAAAGAACAGGGCGGGCTGAATCTCACAAACTACAAGGCCTTCCAGACGGCATTCCTTGCCAAACAGGGAATACATTGGATAGCCCCCACACCAGAATACATGCCGGTATGGCTGGACCTGGAAAGGAGTATTCTAGGTGGCGCAGACCCAATTATGGCCCTCACGGCGCACAAGCACCCAGAGGCCAAAAACGCAATAATCCACAACACAAAGACAGCGCTGCTGAGAGTAGACAGGGAAATGGCAGTAAGTATCAAGGGCACCAAATGGGAATCACTGTGGCATAACACCAAAATCACTTACAAGGGGAAAACACTAGACAGCAAGGAATGGTACAGCAGAGGCATCACAACGCCGTCACAACTAGAAGCAGGGAATAACCCACTCACCTACAAGGCACTACAGCAGACAACCTCCCTACCAAACAAGGAGTTCTACGAATTCCTTAAAATCAAAGCAGCTGTCACCAAAGCAAGCCTCTCGAAACAGATACCCACCATCATACAATACGCACAAAACTTAAACAAGACAGGCCACCAAACAGCGCAAATTTACAAGCTAATCACACCACGCACCACAACTCTAAACAATAAGACACTGGCCTTTTGGGAGGAGACCATACAAAGACCTCTAAACGAGGAAGAAAGAGCCAGACTATGGACGGCAGCGTCCAAAAACAAAATCACGCCACAACTAGCACAAACCAAATACTGGTTACTCCACAGGCTGCATTGGACACCAGCGAAACTAGGGAAAGTTGGAGCTAGTGAGAGCAGCATATGCTGGAATTGCCAGAGGGCAACAGGAGATCTATCCCACATGCTATACGAATGCCCCAAAATCAAAACTTTCTGGAGCAAGGTCTATAACGTCATAGACACAGTCACGGGAAGTAAGACACAAAGAGGACTAGCGGGGATAGCCACTGCCTTCCTATCAACAGAACTTCAGTCCAAAGAAGTACGAGACCTGGTCGATGTACTTCTGACGGCTGCGGTGAAAACGATCTTGGGTAACTGGAAGGACACTAGCAAAGCCACCTTCAAACGCTGGTTCAATTGGGTAACCTTCCTCCGGGGGGCAGACAATATCACTGCCAAGCACAAGACGGCGAATCATACTGCCAAAGATAACATGTGGGAAGCTCTCGACGCATATCTGGAACAGTGACCCACCCCCCCCCCCTCCTTTTCTTTCTCTCTTCCTTTTCTCTTTCTCACGAGGCCCCACCAGGCCGCAACTTTGCAAGAACAGTACAAGTATTACGAATGTTTTGCTTTTGTATATGGAAAAATTTACTTTCAATAAAGAATATTTTGAAATAAAAATGGCATCTAGTGAATATATTTATGTTTGTTTCGTGCAACTCAGTGCAGTAATTTTGGTTGCCTTGTGCAAGGGGGATAAAGCAGCACAGTCATGTTTATAAAAAATGGCCTGCTGCTGCAGTCATTTCCTGCGCTTGCACGCGATAAGGGCTACCTAGCACCACGCACGACCTTTGCAGCATGGTGCAGTGGTTTGTGTGTACTGTTTAGCATAGGAATTCAAATCAACTGCCAAGACGATTTTTGAAACATTTTATACATTGTACATGTGCTGTGCAGTCGAGCATATATGCAATGTGCAGAAAGTTTAAAGAAATAAAAGCATTTGTACTCCTTAGCACCTTCGAAGCCAGGTCTGCCTGTCGTGTTCATCAGGTATATACCAAGCACTATAGATGCATACAAATTAGCATCCTGGTAGCACCCCTTTAATGAGAAGTGGCGCAAAGTACCATAAAGAGCTATTTGTGCTGAAAAATGGCACCTTTCCAGTGCAATACTCTAGAGTATTTGTTAAGGGGGTCAGAACCCATCTCATAAAATATTCACTATTCTTGGCTGGGTCAACCACAAAGCAGTGGCATAGCATGGGCAGGGCCACACGGGCAGTTTTAAGTTGCAAAATGGTGCAAAATGTAAGTCCCAGAAGTGTGGATTGCTGGCGGAGTCGACAACTTACTCTTGTGGAGCAATAACTGTACAAAGGGGAAAGCATGACAGTCACTCTCACCACAAACTTGCTGGCCTAACTTGTCACAGAGGTAGATTGGACAATAAGGATGGGGGTGGTAAACAGTATAAAGATGCAACCGTCACGCGAGGGCTGACCAAGTGGCTCTGGGCAGAGGACTGTGCCTCAAAAACTGACATAGGCGGAGTTTAAATTCAGTCAGCCTAAGGCCAGCTTACTCGACTGGGACTCACTGACAGAGGTGGGCGAAAGTCACTCTGTGTAGAGCGATGACGACCGCCCACTGACAGAAGGACAGGGTCACAAAAGCATGTAACTCCTGTATTCGGACCGCACATTGTTTGTGCTGATAATGGCCACGCCCCCTGCATTGCTAGCTCAACCAGACGGCTCCTCTTTACCTCGAAGCAGCTTATGTTGTGACGCCGGCAGAAGACAATGCAGCTTGTCTCAGTGACAGACAAGCCATTGAATCCTGCTAGCTGCTGACCTGCTGGTAGAGGAGACCCAGGGAGCATGATGCACCAGCGACCACCCCCACGCCATCCGAACACAATCAACAGGGTATCATAGGTGGGAAAATGGATGGATGGCATAGAGAAAAGCAGGTATGGCAAAAGGCATTTCTTGGTAATGAAGACGTCTTCTTAATAGCAGATATACCCTCAGATGAACTGGCCAATTGGGAGACGTGTGTCGGAGTGGGAGGGGAGAGTGCCAGTGAAGCACTTCAGTCATTAGTTGCTCTACACTGCTGGCATGTCCCAGCTGGTAGCAACCTTATTTAAAATCTCTGGGGCATATTATCAAGGGAGTTTATCTCCGCTTTTTTGGCTTTAAAAGCCAAGAAAGCGGAGATAAAATTATCTCCCTATTACCTAGCTGTCGCTTACACCAGTGAGCGACAGCTAGTAGGAGATAGCGACCATCTTGGGCCCCACTTTGCATGTCAGTGATATTTATCACTAATGACATGCAAAGTGGGCGTGCCAAGATGTTAGCGACTGGAAACAGTCACTAACATCGCTATCTCCTTTTACCAACTTTTGGAGATATTCGTGCTAAGCGCGAATATCTCCAAAAGCTAACACCTGCCCTGAGCAGTTCTTAGCCAGGTTATCCAATTGGAGGTGGATAACATGGCTAAGAGCATTTGCTCGGTAATGCATGAATATCGCTGACTTTTCAGCGATGTTCATGCATTTCGGCCGATTTTTATTGCTTAGGAGATAAACCTTGATAATATCAAGGCTCCTAAGCGTTAACAATCGCCGCAGCTCGGCGATAAAAATATTGCCGCTAAGCCAACCTAGTTGTTGGTAATATGCCCCTAGGTCTTTGGTAGGCTACTAGACGTGGCTAAATTGTCATTTTCAGTTTTGTTGTTTTCAATGTAGTGTAATCCGCCTTTTTATTATAGTAGATGTTTCCTCTTCTGTAACATTTGCTAGCTACGTTGACTGTGACAATGTCGCAATATATTGTATAGGCCTTGCTATTTGATCCATAATAGACACTGTTTCCTTTAGTGTTGATATGGTGGCACACAATAGAGGAGCCTTCAAAATTTGTATGGGGTGGGGATTGAGCAAAAAGGCATGACCTGTCTAACATAAGACTGATGAGCAGAACTATACTTGCCTTGCCCCAGGCACTGGCAACCCACGCTGTGCCGCTGCCACAAAGATCAATACATAAACCTGTGCCTAACCCTCTAGTAGCTTGGCACAAAGCAGGCAGGCTTAACTTAGAGTATTTATGCACCACTTCAAACAGTAATAAAGTGAAAACACACCAAATAAAAACCCCAAACCAATTTAGAAAAAACTGTGTACATTTTCATAAATACCATCATACAAAAATTACAAGCATCCAATAAGTAGAACCAAATATATAAATGTTTAGAGTTTGAAATAAAAATAACACCAAAAGCACCAAGCTCCAACTGCGGTTATCTGATCACGCTTGATGGAATGGGGATTGTGAGAAGTTGGCCTGATATGTGATGCTCACTAATTCTAGTGATCACCTTGTATCATGCCAAGCAACCCTTATGATGATCGGTTGTAAGTCAACCGTATAGACCAGTTATCCTAGTGGTAACGTGGACAAAGCAGTCTTAGGCTAAACTCTGAAAGGCATGTGAAGCCAGCTGTATTACCATACACAACCCCCTTGAATACCAAATGAAAGGACACCACACAGATATATATTGAAAATATATATATATTTATTAACTACAATTATATCCCCTGAACTCTTTATGAGCACAGAAGCACAAGTGTTAAACAAAACACAGTTTAAAATACACAAAAGTTGCACAATATGGATGAGCCCTAGGGGCCACCTGAACCATATACTAAGAAAGTGGTATAAGAGATACAAATCGATAGGGAAACAGGCCTAGGGCCTTTGGAATCGCTGGAGCTGTTCGGGACTAGCAGTGACTAAGTCGGGAAAGGCCCGCGGGACTCGGGTGCAGTGTTTAAAGTGCACGCACTCACCAATACAAAGTCTATGGTGCGTAAAAGTTAGAAAGTTAGTTAGTTAGGAACCTTCTGAGTGACCTAGAAAGTTGAAACTTGAGACATAGGCCCCAGAGGTGTGTACCAGTGTAGAAACACTGGCGTTGATGAGTTACCTCATCCACAGGAAGCGGGTGCATAGGGTCGAAGTAGTGTCGGGTTTCGTCACGCTGGTCGATGGTGCTTGGAGCCGAAGATGCTGCAGGCGGCTCGATGTGAAGAGTTCCGGTGGATCCAAGGGTGGATCTGAAGTTGTGAAGACCTGAAAGCAGAGGGGGCAGTGTTCAAAGTCACTAGCCAGTGACTACCGTGGAACCAGATTGGAACCAGGCGATGTCGGGTGCAAACAGGCGTTGAGGTGTAGCTTCTCTCTGCAGCCACGTGGACACCGGGGGTAGAGGACATCCAGGAGTTGGTCACAAGTTGTCTCACGCAGGCTTCTCGCTGTTGGCGGTGTCGACAACGTGATCGGAAAAAACAGGCTTTGGCTAATGCAAGCCATGCAGGAGTTGAAAAAGGCTTATCACTCGGACCAGCAAGGTCAGAGCGGGTGCTCCTTTTTACAGGAGCGAGGGCAAGTCTGGAGCAACCAGACCCGCAGTGTAGTTCTTCGGTTTCGTTGCCAAGATGGCCGCTGACCACATTGCTAGTGGCCGGGATGGCGCATCAAGTGGCACAATGCAAAAGGGCCCCACGCAGATCGTGGAGATGCTGGGGGGCTGATCTTCGGTGCAATGGCTACTCGGTGGTGGGGGTTCTCAGTCCCCAAAGCACAACGTCGAGGGTGCCTCTGATGCTGCGCAGTCAGCTCTTCGGGTGTCTTCCAAGATGTCCTGTCCCACGTCTCTCGGTGCCTCCACGGGTCCCTTCTTTGCAGGGACTGTGGATCAGGCTGTGAGAAGTCTGGGAGTCTGGGTCTTGTCAGGCTCTGGGCGCGGGCTCCGGCGGGAGGCGGCGGCAAAGCAGACGTTGATTCGCTGGTTGGTACCTGTGTTCACAGGGTGGTCACTCCTAGGCCACAAGGGAGATGCTCTTCAGTCTTCTGTGCAGCAGAATGTCGAAGTCCAGTCGTCTTCTTAGTTTCAAGTTGATTCAGGATGATCTGAGGTGCTCTGTCACTGCTCCCACTCTTATTCCCAATCTGAGGGGTGGATCACCTGCTAGGTCCCTCCTCTGGGTGGGACCAGGAAGGGGGGCGGTTACACCCCCTTTCCTTTGTCCAGCTCCTCGCCAGGCCTGGGTCTGGAAAGTCCCAGGATCGGTTTGGACTGGCTTATGCACGGGGACACCTTGTGTGCCCCGGGCATGTCTCAATCTATTCAGCCCTGTCCTACCCAATACACACAATCCTGTCTGGGGTGGTGCTCGCACCTCCCAAGGCAGGAAACCCTTTGTCCAAGTCTCCCTCGCTGGAAGGACTCCCAGCAGCAGGAGGTCAGACTTGTGTCTGTGGTGGCAGCATCCATTTTGTGATGCTGAGGCTCTGGTTAACTTTAACCGGGGTTAAGGCTAGGTACATGTCGTGTCCCTCTAGAAGGGTGGAATGCTATCCCCGTCGACAGAACTGTCGAGGGGATAGTATTCCAAATCGTATGACACCTTACTCGACATGTTTTGATAAAGCCAAACCAAAGTTAGCATATAACCGCGAGGATTACAATGCACTTGAGAGTATATGGTATGGCAATATCCCGGAACAGCTAAGGGAGTTGTTCCTGACAGGCGCAGACAGGCTTAGCTCATGCTAGAGCACCAGCTCACATATTTCCAAGCACTCTGCCTCCAGGATTGATGAGGCCTTCTATAGGAGTGGCTGATAGGAACATATGTGTCCAGTTAAGGTTAGATATAGGGATACTATATTTAAGCAAGAGGTGATTACACCAACTTACCCCAGCTGAGTGATCAGCCAGTTGTGTCAAATATGGAGGCCAGGCCAGGGGTGGCACAATACATGCTGCAGCCCCTGGTAGGCCTTGGAAACACCTATGCCCTGGGTACCTAGGGTATACTGTTACAGGGGCCAATAAGGTGAACCAGTTCCAATTGTGTATGCACCTAAGGTACATGGAGTCCATTGTAAGGAGAGAGCAATCAGCCTGGGGCCCTGAATAGCAGGATCCCAGGCCAACTATGTCAAAAACCAGCTAAACACCAGGCAAAAAAATTGGGGGTAACCATAGTCAGATATCCATCTTCCTACAGGGATATTTGAGTTTCAATCTCTTGGTAAAATCTTCACACAGTATTCTCCACTGGCCATATGGAATACATTTTAAATATAGTGAAACCAAAGGCTTCACAATGACGATAGAGAGGATGGTGTTTCAACCATACAGTTTTTTTTTTACAGATCATTACTCAATCATCAATCAATACATTTGGAAGTGGTTAAAAAAGTATATCATTACAGCCATAATAGTGGGATGCTTAAGTATTCTGAATTCAAGTATTATGAAGTACAGTATAATAAAAAACAATATGCAAATAATACAAAATATCTAAATAATGTGTTCCACAAAGAAACCCAATATGTCTAAGTAAAGTAAATAAGATGTAGGGATTTCTAAAGAGAAAGGGAAGAAGGTGCTAGCTTTTTATCAACATCAGTAGAAGTTCAAAAGGAAATGAAAGGGAGTCTAGCATAAAGCTTTCAGCACAGTAGAAAACCCAACAGAGGTCTTCTCTTATCTAAGTGAGGGAAAATTCTGCCTGAAACTAACTAGGACCCCTAATTAAAAACATAATAAAAGGTACCAGAACATACAAATCTTGCTCCCACAGTCAAAGACCAAACCCGTAGCAGTATTTCCCATGAATTGATAAACTCCCCAAATTCTCACTATCACACAATTAGGTACACATCTGCTTATCCTTGAGAGTTTCATCTTCCTAGCACACTGGGTACAGGAGTTTCTAAATAGATTGTGACCTAATACAATTCATTTTAGAATAGAACGCAAATTCATGAACGTTAGGCACACATTGAATTTATGAACACATAAATGCATATAATAATATAAAGAAGGTAAAACCTAAAATGATGCTGTTCCATGTTCCAGGTCAAAGTCAAGCGTTAAGGTCGACCGCAATTTAGCGGGGTCATATTCAGGGACCAGGTTCATCCTGGTGGAAAATGTATCTTTTGATTTAGAAATTTGTCTGAAGAAAAAGTGGTCGTAAACAGGTCATCAGTGGGGCAAGCTTCAAGAAGGATCCGAAGCATGATTCGATGATGTCAGAGAGTTGAAGAGGGTGTCCCGGTATAATTATCACAGCAGCGGGAAAGCTCCAAGCAGCTAAAATTTGAGCCCACGAAGGCCTCTACTTTGCTGGGTTGATGCTCGGTGTCAATCGAGATTAAGCCTTCCTACATTCGGACTTCAACATTTTTCTCAAAGTCAGATCTACTTCAGCAGCGCCAACCAGCAAGTTGAGGCCAATCCGTGATTTGACATCACTGGCTATGGTTTCGGCACTGGTCCCAGGTGGAAGGTTTGCAAAAAGGTTCTGAATCTCACCTCTTGCAGTTTAGGGACAGTGCACTAACCCCAGCCAAGGGTCCAGGACCTCATGGCACATCTTTGGGGTTAGGACTCACTCTAACAAGGGCCAACAGCAGGATCCATAACAGGTCCAGTTGATGCTCGGAAGCTGGGCAGTTACAGGGAAAGACCTTTGGAAGCTTATTGTATGTCTTTAGCTCAAACAGGAGGTCAGCCAACTGATCCTTGAAGTCACTATGGGGGTCCTTGGTTCAAGGCAAGTACATCCAGTCATCCTTCAGGATTCAGCCAGCAGGAAAGTCCTTCGTCTGATCTTCACAGATATAGGAGTGCCCTCAAGAGGGTACTGAGGGTGCCACATTTATGCCCAATGCCAGACTATAGGTGGGGGAAACTCCTTTCCATTTCCTAACCAATGGGGAAAATGTTTCTGCAGGTGACACTACCCACTTTTGCTGCACCTCCTGTTCGTGTTATTGTAAGCTATCCCACAGTATCCCTATTTCCCTAAAACCAACCTGGCAAAACTCGTCCTTCCCTGGTCAGTGTTCCCTGTGTCCCCCACAAGGCGTGGCTATAGAAACGGGCAAACCCTTCCTTTTTGTTACTCTAAACCAGTTCTGGGGCATCTCCCCCTCCCACTGGGGTTGGAATCAAGCTGGCTAACAGAAGAACAGAGAGGGTAGTCCCAGGTGTGAGCCACATCTTTCTGTGACAGGGAAAGCGCCTGTAAAGCTCAGGAAGAGGTTGGGCACAGCCCGTGGCCCTCCTGCTCAATGAGGAAAAACACCTCTCCAAATTCAAGCCTTCTCAACTGTCTGGGAGGATCCACCTCTCACCACAGTGGAGTCATTCAACAGTCAGGTGACATTGCACACTGGCAGAAATTCTTAAGCTTTTAGCTCATGCAGAGAAATGACAAATTTCGGAAAGTGTCATTTCTAAAAATAGAAATATAAAATCTGACTTTACCATTAAGTTGGATTTTAAATTAATTAAAATGTATCTTTGAATTATTTTTATAGCTGCTCCAAAACTGAAATTTGGTGTTATAAGTTACTATAATATAACCAAGTGTTTTCCTATGGGAGAGCCTGCCTTGCTACTGTGAAAAACAACTTTGAGTGTTTTTATTTCCAGAACATATAAAACAATAAATATACATGGCCTACTTTTGAAATATGGTGCAACTTGCTCCATGGGCATTTAGCTCTTGCCTTAGGGAGTGACGTAAAGCTATTCGAAAGAAAGGTTTAGGCCTGGCAGAAGGTACTATTACAAATAATTGCTTAATGAAGTGTATGTAGATGCTTTTTGCAATGTTATGAGAAAGCCCTGAATGAACACTCCCATTGTGCCTGCTCAGCCCTCCTCTCATGCAGCCTAGCACATCCCACAATACAGCAGATTGTACCTTCTGGCCTTAAGAAGACTTCTGAATGCCCACCTACTGCCTCATGCTCAGTCTATTGAACTGACTGAAGGAGTTTCCCTGATTTCTTGGAATCTTAATCAAAGATTCAATGGGATCCAAGATCAAGAAAATAATATTCTGCAAATGCCTACTGACATGCAAGGAAATAACTCAGAGGGTGAGGCCTTCCCTGATATTTGGTCCCATTGTCTAATAAGCATGAGGATGTAAGACATGAATAAACATTGTTGGGATCTGGACTAGTCTCATTTAAAAAGTGGAGGGGAGGTACTGTTTTGGTAACTTGGTTTGTAGCCTGTACCTATTATGAAGCCTACTGATCTGATATTTTGGCCTTTGTCACAACGAGAGCTACAATGACCAGGATATGTGAAAGTTTCAGGAAGGTCCTCACGTCGAGATGTGGTAACCGGTGGCTTCATGTCTTTGAAAGCTGTCTAAAATTTAGGCTCACTCATCTCGGTTTTGACAAATAGGAATACATGAAAGAATATCGTTGATCACTTATTTTCTTTTCATAACTGAAAATGACAGCTAGAGATTTGGTTTGACACATTAGCAAGACCCGGTTACAGCAAATATGTAAATGTATGTATGTATACTTGTAAAGCGCACTATCACCTTTCAGGCATCCTGGCGCTGTATACCGCTGTGGAACCCTTCCTGGCTTTCCCTGTGAGATGCCCCCTACTGGGCACCCCCAAGGTGAAGCCAGGCATCCCAGCGCTTTCAGGGCCGTTGTGGAGATTAAGCAAGCTATTGTCCAGAGTTGCAGAGTGGGACCCATGATTAGAGTAGGCACCGAGGCGAGAATTATTGAGTCCGTGGACATTGAGCCCAAGACCCTGCCGCGTTGGGAATTGAACCCTGATCCCAGGTCAGACCTCTGCATCAGGGTCTGCCGCTTCTAACCAGTGAGCCACACTTCTCTGCATCAGCATATTCATTATTACTTCGAGCATGCGTACCTTCAGAAAGGCTTACTTTTATTATGAGCCTCTGAGGAAGGCTCTGAGGAAGTCCAGGTAAAAATGCTGGACGAAGCATGTGTTGGCAAGATGTTGCGAAGTAGGAAAGAAAATAAAGAACCATGGGCAATATTATCAAGAAAGGGCGATACATTATCGCTGCTTTTATCGTCAGGAAACTGCCGCTAAAGTGGCGATAATGGCTTGATAATATGCCCTTCGGAATTCCCATAGCAGCCCAGGTTAACACCAGAACCTGGGCTGCTGTGGGAATTCACAAGGACATATTATCAAGCCCATTATCGCCGCTTTAGCGGCAGTTTGCTGATGATAAAAGCGGCGACTATGTATCGCCCTTTCTTGATAATATGGCCCTATATTTTAGATAAGACCGGATAGGTCTCTGTGCATGTTCTTTTAAGTGCTTAGAATGCCTCAATTGTAATATTAATGGATTCAAGTTGGGAACACTGTAGGCACTTCATAGATGGGTAGCAGACATCCCTCCTCCTAACCAGGCAGACTGGAGCCTTGACGTTTGGTATGGCCTGACATACATATTGGAGACTAAATATTGTTTATGGTAATATTGTCCCATTCGAGGGTATGATAACAAAAATCTAAACCTAATCCAACAATATTTTTGCAAATGATACTTAAGCCATAATATTTCTGTCAGAATGTAAAAGGGTATTTTTATTTTCAATATCCTGGCACACACTTGCAGTGTGTGTTGAAAGAACAGATTAATCTATGTGCATTTGTCATTTTCTCCTTAATGAGGAGATTTAACTGTGTATAGGTAGTCATAGAGCTTTATGTATCTTTCAATGAATTTCTTCTCCCTCATCTGAATGTATTTTATCACTGTCTGGAAGCACTCAACATAAATAAAGTCACCATTCTAAATTACTAAGGTTGCTTCTGCTCCTGTTTTGCATTTCTCCCATACGTATTCCTCACACTGCCAAATCTGCTCCTTGATTGGATTTCCCCTGCTTGCCAGCACTCGTCATCATCCTTATTGCCACAGCTCCTATTGTCTGAACTAAAAACAGCAAAGATGTAAACACTCATCATGTGTTGTCATCAGTAACGTCACTCCTACTGCTATGTAAAGAAATTGCTTCTTCATCTACCGGCGATAAGACTAGTATAGACATAGACAAGCTAATGTTATGTTGTGACCTAAGTATATAAGTTCAAGTTCAAGTTCAGTAATTTATATAGCGCACTACTGACCCAGAGGGTGTCAAGGCGCTTGGGGGAGGGTGGGTGCATGTATCCAATCCTGGACATTCATTTGATAACCTAACGCATGCTAGAAGTTGTAGTCTTGGGGCCTGAGTGTGATATGCCCTGTCAGATGCAATTATTATCCAAACTGATAAAAATTTGACACTGAGGTGTTCGGACATAACTGGATGTGATAATTATTGCATATATTTAGTTTTTGAGGAATAACATGCAAATTTCAGTGCTTAGCGAACCACAATCTAAGTCCAAGTAAATACAGAGGGGCTTATTTACAAGCCCTTGCATCACTTTTGCCCAGCCGGTGCGTCACTTTTTGTGACACACTAGCAGGGTAAAAAATGTGCCATGTTGCGCCATATTTACAAAGTGATGCATCTAGGTAGATGTGTCACTCTGTAAACCCCTGCACCACATTATACCTGTGACAGGTATAATGTATGCAGGGTGGGCGTTCTGACCCAAGTAAGCCTTGTAGAAGTGACGCAGTGAAATCTATAAGATTGCACTGCGTCACTTCTAGCACGCAAATGTGTCAATATCTTACACCTGCCACATGGTGTATCACTTTTGTGACACACTCTAGAAATGCATCATTTTTGCGCCTACAGATATGTCAGAAATACTGACGTATCTGTAACTCCTTGCGTCATGATGCGTCGTACTGTAAATAAGACGCATCATTGGTGTCGCAAGGTGGGCGCAATGAAAAGTGACGCTTTGCTGTTTTCTTGCAGCGATGCGTCACTTTTTTCATAAATGAGGCCCTAAGCCTTTCCCTTTTTTACATTCCGGCAGGTTTGAACTGCTGTAGTTTAATCGAAGGTTTGATCTTTATCACAGCTGGTAAATACCGGTTTTGATAAACATTGCACCACTTATGTGCCATGGCTACCCAGGGCACAAACGATTAGAGACTTTGCAGACGCATGCGGGGCTGCCTTTGCATAGATACTATTCTCTTGAGCTTACCAGTGTCTAGGGATCCACTATACAGACTTACCAGCTGACTCACTTGCTGTTTCAATCCTTTTGTAATTTTGTACTCTGTTTTTAATGTAATGGTTTTGAGTAACCAAACAATAAAAAATCAATCAATCATTGCACCACTTATCTTGCATTCCCATTGCAGATAGGTGCTTTTGCAGGGAACAAAATGTATTGGGTCACATACAAGCAGCCCCATAGCCTTCTTCTATTGAACTGATTGGTTTGATGTGCCTGATAATTAATAAAAGTAAAGCCCCTGAAAGTAAACTCTAGCCACATTGGTTTCTGGCAGCAGCATGTTTATCAGTGTTGGAAACAGTAGCGGGAAAAGTGTCACGGGTGAAACGACTCCTTAAATCTGATGGCTCCAGAATGGAGCTTTGTGCTTGACCTTCACTGTCTACCAAAGGAGTCAAGCAGAGGCATTGCCACTAGTCAGCCAATTAACTTGAGAGTAGTGCCACTTGAAGCAAATAACACTTGCTTTCAGAAGACATAACACAATACAAAACATTCAGGAATCATTAAAAGAGGTAAAATAGGCAACAATATATAACTCTCCACCTACTGTCATAGAAACAGTTTTTAGCAAATGTGCCTTTTCTGCATGGTCACCCCAGGTTTGTTGCCTTTTCCTGGGGCCCTTTTTCTGGTTTTAAACTCTGTGCACTTTACCCCATCTAAATACAGTAAGGTGACCGTGCCCCCCCCTTAACATGGTCAAATTGGTTTAGCCCTGATTGACATTTTTAACTTGCTTTAAGCCCCTTGTTCAATGTGCAGGAAATGTACCCAGGACTGCAAGGTAAATGCCACAGGAGGACTGCAGCACTTATGGTGCCACCAAGGTCCTTTAAAACATGCCTAGGCCAATCACGTGTAGCCTAAAAACCTGTAGTCAGGCTTGTCAAAATAACCTCACTTTTAAATATGAACAAACTATCTCTAAGAAATCATAGTCACTCACCAGGTAGGGTGCTGGTATTTGAAATTGGAGCCTGTGCGAAATTAAAATTGCTTTATTCATCTGGTGACTAGGCCCCAAAAGTTATTTTCACTAGGGTGGCTGTAGCTGAATCCTAGCCTGAATGTGAAAGTACAGATACTAAACTTTAATCTGTAACTTTCGACAGGACACAGCTACGAAAGATAAATGATAAAACATTTTGTTTCCCACAACAGCTACTCCTAAGAGTGTCCTGGCACTTGGCAGTCTGAAGATCTAAAACCATCACTAATCCTCCACAAAAAGCCAGGTTTCCATCTTTAACAAAAAATGTATACTGTCCCTTGTGGCTCCAAGCTCCAGCGGGATCTTATTCCATGCTACAGCTCCTAGGTCGGTCAGTCACATTCCTTCTGTTCTAGACTTTCTTATTTTGGATGCTACCGACAACAGTTTATAAACCGATCTCTCGAAATCCAGTTTAATGGTGACGTGAGATTTTTAATAAATATTTAGGAAGAGTAACCTTTAGAATGTTACCTTTTACCAGCCTGAACCTCGAGTAGGCTAATTAACATAAGGGATATGCAAAATGTTCGTAATTTGCTTTCATGTAATTGTGCGAAATTAGGCAAAATTAAACAAAAATATGATTAGATGGACATTATCAGCATAATGGCATGGCACACAAATAAATGAATTGTGTTACACAAAAATAGATACAATAATAAATATATAACCATTAAAAAGTTTAAAAACAAGTTGCTCTCCTCCCAATGTTTAAATCAACTATATTCATAATTCACACTATGTGACCCGCCCCGTGGAAAGGCACTAAAGAATAGAACTGAACGATTTTCTTAATTAAATAACAGTCTATAAGACAATAGAAATATACTTAATGTAAGAAGAAAAACAGCACAATA
Organism: Lissotriton vulgaris; assembly: GCF_964263255.1. Lineage (NCBI taxonomy): Eukaryota > Metazoa > Chordata > Amphibia > Caudata > Salamandridae > Lissotriton > Lissotriton vulgaris. The sequence goes on from NC_141694.1 coordinate 1,652,691,813, forward strand.
GTACTTTGGCTAAGGTCTAAGCTGTAAAATGACTTATTGTGACTGCCTATGCAGCCTGAATATAACTAGACACTGCCATTTAGATCACAAAATTATCTGTTCTATAGCAAAGTGCAAGTGCAAGTTACAATCAAGAACTGCTTAAACAGTGGTACAATCCCAATTGGAGTGAAAGTGCTTCTTTTTTTGTTTGTTGCAAAAAAGTGCATTAATGTTCCCACCCTCCAAATGTAACAATTGTAGCAATAATTCCCAAAACAGTTAGAGGCAAACTTAGCCAAGCAAACTCTTTTAACATTTTTCAATGTCCAATGCTTGTTTTACTTGCATGACTCGAGTGATGGGCCTGCCCAATACAAAACTTTCAGTTCCTGAAGGTGTCTTTTACCAAGCCCACCATTGTGCAATCTATGAGAGCTGGGTTGGACCACAGATGGCAGAGACCAAGATCATTCAGACAACTGAGTAACTATGCAAAATGTATATCCATCATTTTGCACTATATTTCAGTGCTAGATGAGCCCTTGCATTAATTTTTGGCACCTGTACGACTTAAACAAAAACATCATGAACAACTGCCACTCATGTTATATTGTTCCTGTGTATTCGTGTTACATTTTTACCACAAGGGCGCATTTTGTTATAATGTTTTACCACGAGTGGCGCATAATTAGAGGAAGTGGTGTAATGGCGTCATTTTGGTATTACGTGTAACAAGGGTATTGTCAAATTACATTAATTATATCAGAGTAATTTAAATTTCATGCAGGCCTAATTAACCATAGTACACTGACAGGTGATTTGCAAGTGATTGGCCTTAATGAGGTGTGAAAACTGCTTCTGGATCAGGAACAAAGGCCAGGGTGTGTGGATATGTTTATCTTGCTAAAAGGCCTTCTAGCATTGCCTCAGGAACTTCATTAACTTTTATACAGGCCTGTCCTTTCACAAGAGAATGTAAAAATGTAAGTTAGACCTGGAGGAAGCAACCCTTTGTCCCCAACACCCATTTACTGAGAATGGCTCCAAACCCAGTGGGAAGGAAGCTTTCTGTGGAACTGTTTTTTGGAGTATCGACTGCACATTACCCAGTCCAAACCTCAGGGCAGGGAAATGAGCTCAGCACAAGGGAGGAGGGGTTTTCTCATCTTGGATTGTAAAAGTGAGGAGTACTGTAGGATTGTTTTCAGTAAGGGCAAACAGGAACTGCTAGCTCAAAAAGTTGGTAGGCTTGCTTCTAGGAACTTTTTTCTCATTGATTAGGGAATGCCCAGGAGTCATTCCCACCCATTGGCTAGTGCCAACTTGAAAAGTGACATCCCAAGGAACCCTCCACAGAATGCTTTCTGAACTTGTGGAAGATCACAGGAGGACTGGACCTGCTGTACCAGACCTGGAAGGAATGGGCATGCTCCATCTTGTACCACCGGACAAAAACGTGGACTCCAAGGGTCAGGTCGCTGACCCTTTTTGTGCTTGCAAGGACAACAAGCTGCAAGAGGCCTTTTTACTGAAATGACCAGTTGACCAGAACCAACTTGACCTCGAATGGACCTTACTGGTACTCTCTGCTAGAGTGCGCCCTTGCTCCTCAGCGTTTCCCTGCGGTCCTTGGAACTTTAGAAGTGAACAAGAGCAGCTGCTCCAGAAACCTTGAAAAGCTGAGACTTAGAACATGTTTGTACTGCAAGGAAATCTGGAGTTGTCAAAAGGACTTTGTGACAAAGGTGTCCAATTTTGGTGCAACTTCATTGGATACAGCTCCAGGCTTGACCTCTTGAGGATTTTAAGCTCCATAAAGAAAGACTAAGTCAGTAGGTAAAATCTTTAATGGGGACAAAACCGCCTGGAGTATCCAATCCGTGCTCCATCACAGTAGACCAGATATCGCTCCTTCGTTCTGGTCTACCCCTTTTCATAGAGTATCATTAAGTCTTAGTGGCTGTTAATACTATTTTTATTTAAAAATTTAAAAAATCACGTCCCCGGTTACACTTTTTTGATTTTTTGTCATTTTATTCATAAAAATATATGCTAATTTTCAAATTTGGTTTGGGTTACTATTGTTTGGTGTTTTAACTTTATCATTGTTTTGGTACTGCATAAATTCTTTACACATTGCCCCAAGTTAAACCTGTTTGCTCTTGCCATAGCTACCAGGAGGTTGAGCTCAAGGTAATTTAGTGACCTTAAGGTTAACTCTGACAAGATAGTGTTAATATTTTTTGAGGTGGGCAAACTCCCACCCTCAATAATCATTCACGCTATCTTACGCTATCAATCTCACTGTAGTTATATTTGAACCATATTTGAACCTTCCTTTTGAGCAGAAATTTGAAGATACACCCAAAGCATATAGCTGAAATTTTGAAAGGGGCAGCATTTCCCTTTCCTAATTAACTTGAGAAATTTCATGCTATCAGCACAATTTGCTTAAGATTTGTAGATTTTCAATGGGTGGAATGTGTTTTTGACACCTTTACATATTTTAAATGTTGTGCCATCCTTAAACTCATGTGGCTCGATTCAAAATGTGTTGTCTACAACACACATCTGTTTATGACATGAACACAGCGGTAAGCACAGCTGTAATATATTTACAAAAGGATTTCTGGGAGTGTAAATCCCTTTACTGAAGCATAAATCTACGCAGTGACTGTGTACAGTACGGCTGGGGTAAATCCTTCACAGGTTGTGTGGTGTGTGCAAAAGAAGGCATAGATAGGCTTGTTCGGCAGTACACATCTAGAAGCAAATCATTTTCACCCTGGAAATCACAGATTTCCAGGGTGGGAGGGAGTATAGAACACTTACAAACTTTGTGGCTTAGGGTCTTCAAACTTTGAGGTTCAGGGGCTTCTTCACTTTAAAAAATATTTTTTCAGTGAAAAAAAAAATAAACAATTGTTCAATTGCATAATTCAGAATACCACTGAGGGACGGGCATGAATGTTTATCACTCCTCTAAGGGAAAATGGCGCTCTTTGATTGGGCTTTTCAAATTGATGAAAGAATGGTGATATTTTAACCTACTTGGGGGGCATATTATCAAGCTGCAGCGATAATTATCGCTGAACGCGCTTAGCGCGTTTTCTACTATCACTGGAAATTATAGCCAGGCTAGCGCTGTATCAACAACGCTTAGCGCTAAGGCAATCAATCAATCAATCAATCAATCAGTGACACTTATAGAGCGCGCTACATACCCGTAGGGTCTCAAGGCGCTGGGGGAGGGGGGGTGCCGCTACTGCTCGAACAGCCAGGTCTTCAGCTTCTTCCTGAAGGAGAGGTGGTCTTGGGTCAGGCGCAGGTCGGCCGGGAGGGAGTTCCAGGTCTTGGCGGCCAGGTAGGAGAAGGACCTTCCTCCTGTAGTCGCTCTTCGGATGCGGGGGACGGCGGCGAGGGCGTGGTTGGCTGATCGGAGGTGGCGTTTGGGAGCGTAGAAGTTGATCCGGCTGTTGAGGTAGCTCGGGCCTTGGTCGTGTAGGGCTTTGTGTGCGTGGGTGAGGAGGCGGAAGGTGATTCTTTTGTTGACGGGGAGCCAGTGAAGGTCTCTCAGATGTCCGGAGATGTGGCTGGTTCGTGGGATGTCGAGGATGAGTCTGGCTGAGGCGTTCTGGATCCGCTGGAGTCTCTTCTGGAGCTTGGCGGTGGTACCGGCATAGAGGGCGTTGCCGTAGTCCAGTCGGCTGGTGACGAGGGCCTGGGTGACGGTCTTCCTGGTCTCGGTGGGGATCCACCAGAAGATCTTCCGTAGCATGCGTAGGATGTTGAAGCACGCCGAGGAGACGTTGTTGACTTGCCTGGTCATGGAGAGGGAGGAGTCCAGGATGAAGCCCAGGTTGCGTGCATGGTTTGGGTGCGGTGCCCAGGGCGGGAGGCCACCAGGAGTCGTCCTAGGTGGAGGGTGAAGAGCCCAGGATGAGGACCTCCGTCTTGTCAGAGTTCAGTTTCAGGCGGCTGGTCGTCATCCACTCGGCTACCTCTTTCATCCCTTCGTGTAGGTTGGCTCTGGCGGTGGCGGGGTCGTTGGTCAGGAAGAGGATCAGCTGGGTGTCGTCGGCGTAGGAGATTATGCTGAGGTTGTGTTGGCGTGCGATGGCCGCGAGGGGGCTCATGTAGACGTTGAAGAGGGTGGGGCTCAGAGACGATCCTTGAGGGACGCCGCAGATGACTTCGGAGGCCTCTGACTTGTACGGTGGTAGGCGGACTCTCTGAGTTCTTCCATCGAGGAAGGAGATGATCCATTCCAGCGCCTTGTCCTGGATTCCGACGTTGCTGAGGCGCTGTACTAGGGTGCGGTGGCAGACAGTGTCGAATGCCGCGGAGAGGTCAAGGAGGATGAGGGCCGCTGTTTCTCCGTTGTCCATCAGGGCTCGGATGTCATCGGTGGCGGCGATGAGGGCGGTCTCGGTGCTGTGATTGGCTCGGAAGCCGGACTGTGAGGGGTCGAGGGATCCATTCGTCTCGAGGAAGGCGGCCATCTGCTTGTTGACGGTCTTCTCGATGACTTTGGCTGGAAACGGGAGGAGCGAGATGGGGCGGTAGTTCTTGAGTTCGGTGGGGTCTGCTGTCGGTTTTTTGAGTAGAGCGCTGAGTTCGGCGTGCTTCCAGCTCTCAGGGAAGGTGGCGGTGTCGAAGGATGTGTTGATGATGTCTCGCAGGTGGGGTGCGAAGACAGCGTCGGCCTTGTTGAAGACGTGGTGGGGGCAGGGGTCGGTTGGTGATCCGGAGTGGATGGAGTTCATCGTGCAATAATATTTTCAGCGATACCCGGCGATATGGGGAAACATCGCTGGAAAACCAGCGATAATTCTGCAAAAATGGAGATAAACTTGTTGATAGGGCCCTGTGGCCTCAACCTAGAATCCACCTCCCATAGTAGACATAGTGTAGTCAAGGAAATACCAGACGTTAGAATCCAGCGTTAAGGGGTGCCTAGAGCGAAATTTGAATATCGCTTCGCAGGACCGGGCATGTTGTAAATACCATAAAGCTGGCTTAGCGAAGTTTACCCGTGCAGTTTAGTCAGGTACGCCTACTTTGCATCTCATTAACGATGCGAAGTAAGGCGTGCTGGAAACGGACACTAAGTCCGCAAAACACGCGCCCGCACGTCCTTGTTGATAAAGGAACAACATTATTGCAGCTTTTCGCCCGAAAACGGACGCTAAAGTGGTGATAATTTGATCGCCAGCCCTTGCTAATGAGCCCCTTGATACGCAATAGACTTTCTACGCAGACTTACTGTGGTCTGGTGATATGCTTTGCCCCAAGTTGTCTGTGTTGCAGAGAAAGTGAGCCGTCGGTACCTGGGGGCATATTATCAAGGGGGTTTATCTCCGCTTTTTTGGCTTTAAAAGCCAAGAAAGCGGAGATAAAATTATCTCCCTATTACCTAGCTGCCGCTAACACCAGTTAGCGACAGCTAGTAGGAGATAGCGATCATCTTGGGCCCCACTTTGCATGTCAGTGATATTTATCACTAATGAGATGCAAAGTGGGCGTGCCAAGATGTTAGCGACTGAAAACAGTTGCTAACATCGCTATCTCCTATTACCAACTTTTGGAGATATTCGCGCTAAGCGGGAATATCTCCAAAAGCTAACACCTGCCCTGAGCAGTTCTTAGCCATGTTATCCAATGGGAGGTGGATAACATGGCTAAGAGCATTAGCTCGCTAATGCATGAATATCGCTGACTTTTCAGCGATATTCATGCTTTGCGGCGATTTTTACCGCATTTGCGTTAAACCTTGGTAATACCAAGGTTTATTTGCGGTAAACATCGCCGCAGCGCTGCGGTAAATTTTTGTCTCTAACCAAGCAATAGCGATAATTATCGCTATTGCTTGGTAATATGCCCCCTGCTTACTTGCATGTGCTCACAGGGTCATTTTCAGGAAAATGCTTGAAAAAGTCACATCCCTTTCCCAAGAAAAGGCATGGCAACCTTTGACTGGCACAGCTTTCCAGCCATGCACCTGGGAAAGTTTGCGAGTTGGAAAGAAGTGCAAAAGAAGGCTCAAACGGACGTGTAAATCCATGATGTATTTATACGCTTTTCTCGAATCTGTTTTCTCAGATTAGCAGCATGGCCAAGGGCTTGAGAAGATCACTGCAAGGTGTCCGACGACTGAGAAAGCAGAAAGATTAAAAGCACTGGACAAAAAAACACTTTATCCGGCATGAATGACTCCTTTGTTTGCCACTTTGTGAAATCAACTATCTCTGAAAATATAGATATTATTCCGCTCCCAGCCCCCTTTAGGCCCACTGCCTAGCTCTTTTAAGTATAGTGCTAAATCACTTTACCAATGTTTTGAACTACAATGTCCCTTTTCACTGCGAGAGAGCAGAGCAGGTCCTGTTTTTTCTATCATTCCCTGGATGTGTCATAGGATTTCACGGCTGTTGCAAGGAAATAATCCACCTATTCAGGAAAAGCAGTGCTGCTATCAATCTTTACAGGAGGCCCATTTGGGAGAATTGAATTATAATGTTTTGCTTATTGTACGCTCAGCCAGGCTTTCTCCAACGAACAGGCGCCCTGTTTGGCTGCCACATTCAGACACATTATCTGCTAGGTGTTAGAGAATCGCTTCTTGTGTTCTATAACGAACTCTCTTAATTGGAATTTTGTAACTCTTATTGAAGGAAAAACTTGTGTTTTGTTTCTTCTTTTTGCCCAAATTATATTATAAAATGTGTATTAGTTTCATGTTTGAGTTCTGCAGACAAAGACTCCTAATACAGCGTTATTACCAAATCAAGGCTAGGACCAAGGGGTCAAGAGCAGCTACGTGAGCCAAGTTCATTTAAGGTGAAGGAAAATAAATGATGGCAAATGTAGAAATCTGCAAATTTAGTGAGAAGAGACAGAAAGGTAAGAGAGAAGAAAATTAAAGGCAGGAAAGGTTAAAAGATAAAAATGCAGGAAGAGGCTGGGGGAAGGATACATGTATGAAAGAATGGCTGGAAGGAAGAATGAAAAAATGGATGAAATGACGGATGGATGGATATATGGATGGATGGATGGACGGTTGTTTGTGTGGATGGATGGATGGATGTATGATATGACCCCTGGATGTATGTAAACATGGAAATCGGAAACGTGGAGAAAAGGATGGATGGATGGAATGGTGAAAGAACATGCAAGAATTGAGGTGGATGGAAGGATGGGAAGATGAATGTATAGATGGTGGATGTAGGGGTGAGTGGCACAATTCTAGAAAGGGTCGAATGTACTTACACCACTCTGCCTTTGTCATTGGGGGTTTAGTTCTAAATGGGGGAATTTTCATTTTATGGCTACTCTCCTGGTGGTGGATACTTAGCCAAGGGTGTCCTTTGACAGGAGGTGCCGACTGCCCAAGGACATTCCATCCAACCTCAGGTGAAGGGGATAAATACTCAGGGCCTCATTTATGAGAAATGGCGCATCGCTGCGTGAAAGCAGGGATGCATTACTTCTCAGTGCGCACTCCTTGCGACATACCTGATGCGTCATATTTAATGTATGACGCATCATGTCGCAAGGAGTTACAGATACGTCAGTATTTCTGACGTATCTGTAAGCGCAAAAGTGACGCATTGCTGGAGTGTGTCACAAAAGTGATGCAACTCCAGCAATGCGCCCTTTCAATAGGGCAAGCCCCATGTGAAAGGGCCTGCGTCAGTCTTATGCCTGCTGTGAGGCACGATTTTGACGAAATGGCATCCTCGAAGTGAAGCAGTGAAATCTCATAGATTTCACTGTGTCACTTCTACGAGGCTTTTTGCGGGGGAACGCCCCCCCTGCATACTTTATACCTGACGCAGGTATAATGTAGTGCAGGGGTTTACAAAGTGACGCATCTGCCTAGATGCGTCACTTTGTAAATAGTGCGCAACAGGAGGCATGTTTTACGCCGCCGAAGCGTCACAAAGAGTGACGCATCGGAAGCGCAAAACTGACGCAAGGCCTCATAAATGAGGCCCTCAACCTTCTCCAAAGGAAAGTCAAGTTGATGACTACAAAGCTTCTAGCAGCGCGGCAGGACCTCTCGTATCACATGGGGGCCCAGAAGCCCCCAGAAAGATACATATTCTTTCATGCCTTCCGGATAGGCAGGCGAAGCACCTGTAGAAAAACAAGTAGTGGTGATTCGAACCGCTGCTGTGTTTTACCCTTCTGTGCTTTTTCCAGAATGGCACTAACTCACTGAGTTAGCTCAGACAAGGATGAAAGCACATTTCCTCGTAGATCAGCACACAGGCGATGAGACTCCTGGAGTCAGTTGGGCAGGCAGTAAGTGCAACCATCTGAGCAAATATGGCATTACTTCAGGGACATGTGGATTGGTTAAAAAATATCTAATAATAATGTGCGAATGTCTCTATTTCATTTTACAACAGGACATTTATATATTGAGAATACTCTATGTCTGGAGCATTCGATCTCTTACAGGACAGTGTTGTGTTTTGTTAAAAGCAGTGAATTGGGTCTCTGATGTACCTAAAATGGTTAAAGTATACTAAGGGTTACACAGGTTGTCACCAACTAATGGACAATAAATGAGATCATTAGTGCCCCATAACAGACAGCACATGAACCACCAAGGGTCGACAGGTCCCCAGATCATGTTTCTTTCTGGCTGTCTCTGTTTGGTTGCCCTTTCTATTGCCTCCTAATTGAAGCCACTGAGGGTTAATTGCTTCATTTATCATCTCACAGGCTGGCAGCAAATGAAGAACAAATGGCAAGCTTGGCCTCTTGTAACATCCACACTTCCTCCCCTCAAATGAACTGCTCACCCTTGCATGCATATTAGTCTAATGGTTTGTTTTTGTTATAAAGACTTGTAACTGTTAGGATCATGTGGACATTTAGCACACTTTGTCTCAGGAACAAGGACGTGGAGGGAATGACTTCATTTTCTGCAAGCCTGCTTCCAAATCATAGAGGTTGAAAGCACAGCTCCTTCTGTGGCGCTAAACTCTGTAAGTGCTACCTGTAAAGGCACTAAAAGCTACAAGACAAATAAACACTCGCCACATTGCCTACCTAGATGTACCCCTTTCACATTACCACAACCTTGTGTTTTTTTCCACAGGGAAATTGTGAATTTGCACCCATGCGAAATACCATATTCAAATAAAAATGGGACAAGGGTCAATATTTTAACTGAGCATTCTTCCGATAGGCACTGTAAAAACCACGTGGCCTTTCAGACATATTACACAAGCCCTCAGAGCCTGTATAGGTGCTCTGTCACCTCAGAATCAATGCAGAAGCTGGGAGTACCGTGAATTTACAGGTTTCTTTCAGCAACTCATACTCTGTTAGCTCTGATGACTCAGTAAAATACTCAAGTAGTCACCACTGAAATGAACCACCAGTTCACAAATATGTTTCTACCAGTGAACAGCAGAGTGACACATATGGCAGATGACAACAGAAAAACCATAACTGTAGTGGCGGTCGGCACAGGTAAGAAATGTGGGGCGGGCGTGGCTATAGTAGACAGATGACAGGATAGGTAAACTGAAATAATAAAACCACTCCCCTTGCACTCGTCGCATAGTGCAAGGTAAGTGTTTATATATATATATATATATATATATATATATATATATATATATATATATATATATATATATATATATAAACACTTACCTTGCACTATGCGACGAGTGCATATATATATATATATATGTATATATATATATATTACCTACTGGCGTCTCGCCAGTAGGTATATATAGTTAGGATTTTTTGTCTATGGGACTTTTGAAAATTCTATGTCTAATAACTTTGGCGTTTGTGGACGGAATCGGCTGAAATTTTCAGGAAAATGGCACATTTTGTTTCTGAGCAGCCCCTGAAAATTTGGGGGGGTTTCGTCAAGGGGGGGCCGAGAAAAAAGGGGGGTCCCAAAATGCGTTTTTCCCATGTTAATTTCCATAGGGCCTTTGGCCTCACTTTTAGCTCGAACGGCTGAATGGATTTGCACGAAACTTGGCAAAATTGTAGGGACTGTTAGCCCGATGTGCCTTTGCTAGGTCTCAATATATGTGCTCCAGTGGATTTTGAGAAATTAACGTTCAAAACAAGATATATATCTGTAACAGCGCTCCGGGCTGCGCTCCGGTCCGCTTACTTTTCGCGAAACGGAACTTTGCGATGCGAAGCTGATTGGCTCCCCGGTGTCTGTCAACATTCTAAACAGTCCGGAGCGGCCGCCATCTTATCTCTCGGTAGGATCGAGAGAGAAGAAGAGGTGAAAAACGAAGGGGGAATTTAATGAAAGGGGGAAAGGTATACCCCTCTTGATCCCCTAGGAATGTTGTTGGGGTTATTAAAGGGTCCCGTGGGGAAAATAAAAAAAAATTATTTTTCACGGTAGAAGCGCTTCACGGGCTGAGAACTGGGCCGCAAACTGGTAGCGAAACGGGAATTCGCCATTTTGTGCTTCATTTTAATTAAATTACTAGGTATAAGGGGGTGCGGGAGACGTATCCTAATCCCTTATGTTTTCTGAGGGTGGCTGAGGAGGCTCATATATGTTGATACATGTCTTCCAGCGGCTGTGCGTGAGCTTTTTTTTTTTTGCTGCGTGATGTTAACGTTCGATTTGATGGAAATCAGGAAGTGTTGACCGCCAATTTGTCAGTGCGATAAAATATTTTGTTATAAATGAATCCTTATTGATAAACATTGTCTGCGCCATCTTGCCTTTTTTCCAATGCCACAATTTTGTCGTGCACGGCAGCCATTTTAGATGCCAGGCCGGTCCCAGGCTATCACCTAGCCCTGCGGATGCAGTTTATGGCTCCAGCTGTAGAGAATCCAGACATGCCAACCCTCCCGATTCAGGCGTGAGACTACTGATTTCAGTGCTAGTCTCCCGCCTCCCGATTTCTGCAAGCAAAAACCCGGGGGCATATTACCAACAACTAGCGATAATTTTTGTCTCTAACTTGTTTAGAGACAAAAATTATCGCCGCACATCGGCGATTTTTATCGCAGATAAACCTTGCTATTAGCAAGGTTATCGCAAATGCGAAAAAAAACGGCCGCAATGCATGAATATCGCTGAAAAGTCAGCGATATTCATGCATTATCGAGCAAATGCTCTTAGCCATGTTATCCACCTCCCATTGGATAACATGGCTAAGAACTGCTCAGGTCAGGTGTTAGCTTTTGGAGATATTCGCGCTTAGCGCGAATATCTCCAAAAGTTGGTAATAGGAGATAGCGATGTTAGGGACTGTTTCCAGTCGCTAACATCTTGGCACGCCCACTTTGCATGTCATTAGTGATAAATATCACTGACATGCAAAGCGGGGCCCAAGATGGTCGCTATCTCCTTTTAGCTGTCACTAACTGGTGTTAGCGACAGCTTGGTAATAGGGAGATAATTTTATCTCCGCTTTCTTGGCTTTTAAAGCCAAAAAAGCGGAGATAAACCCCCTTGATAATATGCCCCACGATTCCTCAGGGGTTTCAGCTGACAAGGCTTGGTATTGTGTTACGTGGTAATTCTTCCAGGAAACGTCAGAGGGTCGATGCAGGGGTTCTAGAAGGGGTGATAAACCATTTAAGCCTCATGAACAAGCACATGGTCTTTTAAAGATCTGTGAAGTACTCGGGGCAGCGGTGTGTGTGTGTCCTCTTTCAGGAGCGGGCGGGGGGGGGGGCACTGCCAGCAACTTGCCAGGCCAGGCAGTGTTCAACACTTGCATCACCCTTTTCATTTTCCTGGGAGTTTGGGCAAAATATATATATATATATATATATATATATATATATATATATATATATATATATATATATATATATATATATATATATATATATATATATATATATATATTCACTGAAAAAACCATAGGTTATAGGCCATATATAGTTAGGAATTTGCATTTACAAAACCTTGAAAATTCACTGAAAAAAACATTGGTTATAGACCATATATAGTTAGGGATTAGCCTTTTCAAAACCTTATTTTACTCACACAAAACCATTGAAATTTCATATATAGTTAGTTCCACTAACTATATATCGCGCACCCGCAATCCACTGCTGATGATGTCACATATTACATCATTCATGACATGGTTAGTGACATCACTGATGACACCACTGATGACATCTCAAATGACATCACTGATGACATCTCAAATGACATCACTGATAAAATCACTGATAACATCTCATTTGACATGACTGATCACATCACTGATGATATCATTCATGTGATAATACCATGAACCTCTTCAGACTCTAATATAACCTTAGATACAATCAGTGTAAACAGACAGTCACAGACTGTCACTCATCCATGGAGTTACTCACACACCTAGTCAGTTATGCAAAAAATCAATCACACCTCCATTTTCTCAACTATACAGTTATACACACCTTACTTATTCAAACATATACTAGCACATATTTACTTTATTCTCTTATACAATCCCTGATACATGTTCACAATGATCCATACAGCCACTCACACATTCACTGGCTCTTATGCACAGTTATTTATATATGTCAACTCTCACATGTACTGTGTTTTACATATGTACTTACTTTGACATGTAGCACTGAGATATCCATTCACTCACTAATACACTCATGCACAGTCAACCGCCCATACAGCTGTTTCCACATGCACTTTTGAACCCATACATATAGTGAATCAACTACTCACACATCTATGTACAGAGTCACACACCTTCCAGCCACCCATACACACACACTCAGTTTCCCATACAAATACTTGGACAACCAATGAATAACCCATACAGTTACTCATATAGCTACTGATCAACATATGCAGCAGTTTGTAGAACAACAGATATAATGATGCACAAATTAAAACAGTTTAGTCACTAACCCATGCACTCAGTGAGACACATTTAATCACTCACTCATACAGTCAGTCATGCACCTACTAAATCCTTCATCCAGACACTTATACATCCACTCATTCTTCAATATGTAAGACATATTTTAACTTTACAGAAACATACAGTCACTGGATGTTGTCATCAGTGATGTCATCAGTGATGTCATTTGAGATGTCATCAGTGATGTCATCAGTGATGTCACTAACCATGTCATGAATGATGTAATATGTGACATCATCAGCAGTGGATTGCGGGTGCGCGATATATAGTTAGTGGAACTAACTATATATGAAATTTCAATGGTTTTGTGTGAGTAAAATAAGGTTTTGAAAAGGCTAATCCCTAACTATATATGGTCTATAACCAATGGTTTTTTCAGTGAATTTTCAAGGTTTTGTAAATGCAAATTCCTAACTATATATGGCCTATAACCTATGGTTTTTTCAGTGAATATATATATATATATATATATATATATATATATATATATATATATATATATATATATATATATATATATATATATATATATATATATATATATATATATATATATATATATATATATATATATATATTTTGCCCAAACTCCCAGGAAAATGGGCCGACGTCTCAGGTTGGTATTCCAAATATTTATTTATTTCCTTCAATGAGCATCATTTTATCAATGTGAAAACAGGCGCTGGATATCTCCTACGCGTTTCGGCATTTCAATGCCTTGTTCACGGTAATTCGATACATTTGTTTCACTCCTTTAACTGTTTTCAATCACAAAAGAAATTACGTCATTTCTGCTATACGCCCACTGCCAGAAAGCGAAGAGCAAGAGGACGCCAGTGGCAAGGAAGAAACCGCAACGCAGAGGAAGGAGGATCAAACACTTCAATGGACAGAATCGAAGCAATGACCAGGAGCATGAGGCAGAGGAAGGAGAAATCTTAAATGAATTACAAGTAGTTTCAAGTTTCTTTATCTCCTGCCTACTTACTTAAAACCATTGCAATGTTAGTGCATAAAATACAAAAATAGAACATAAAACATCTGTGTTGTAAAATTTCCACAAGGTATAAGCGAGTGCCTCCATTTTCGCTGCCTTTTTTTTCTTTCTAATAATGATAGCGATCTTCAGAGTAAAATCAAAGTAAAACCAATTGTTGAATGACTCTTAACAAATATAATCAAACTTGTATTTTAGTCATAGTATATGTCCTTATACAGCTAGAAGCTATGTATTGCAGTTCCGTTTCCCTTCCGACCAGCTATAAACTTCTTTTTGCAGGTAGTTTATATTCTCAGAATTTCTCCACTTGTACCAAGGGTTGTCTCTTTGCTGCTGGTGAAGGACTGGGTTCTTTAAGACCCAGCGGTGCCAGGGGACAACACCTGAAACCTTCGTGGGTAACCTGCTCCGGCGTACGAAAAACAGAGACACGGGACACTTCCTTCGGCGTCAAAGATTCAAGGTTTATTTGCTGCAGGGAAACACAGAAATCACGGAAGTACAACGAGTGTAGTTCGGGGAGACTGCTTCAAATTGGTTCTGTGGGTCGCTCCTTTTATACACGATTCTCCCATAGGTTTGCATAGCAGACAAACGTTTACAACCCGGTTCCCACAATTATCCCCGAGAGGGGTCGCTTTGGTCACTTTGATACTCATAAGGTCCGGAACATAAGTGCGGAAACATTTGGCGGTTCCCAACTGTAAAAACCCATCTTCCCACCATTAGTACATTCCAATCAGCAGTAAAACAGATCGAAAAAGGAACAAGGACAGGTGTAGAGGAAGATGGAAACAGTGGGGAGATTGGAAAGGGTGTAAAAGGGGAGGTATCGAGAAACACGAGCTACAGGCATCAAAGGGACGTACCTAATGAGATGCACGGCTGAGACAATAAACCGGCACGGCGAGATGAGCCTCGAGCGGGGCCATCTGCCTTACAGTATCATCCCCCTCATCATAAAGACATTTACAAAGGACATGTGTCTTCCGCAAATATCTTGGGAGTCCCAGGGTCGCGAAGCGGACAACGTCCGTTCGCTGGCTACTTGAGGGCAAGAGACAAAATGGATGCCGTATCTAAGATGGAACCCGTGGGTACAGATGAAAAACCCACGTAACAAACGAACGGTTTAAGTTAGCACAGCGAAGCTGCGCACACTTACTAAACTCGTCATTTGCGGTTCGTAGATACCAGACTCGACCATATTCGTGCGAGTCGAAAACACCACTTACAATTGTCACGGAACCTCAGACGCTCCTTTTGCCCTCATGTAGGCAAGCACTAGTCGGAATCATACTCGATATTCATCAAACCATCTAGATGTTGCTGTAGCATAGCTCTGTCCAACCGAGTTCCATTGGTAACAGGCGGCTGTCTCATACACGTTGTAGCGCAGAGGCCACATAAGGCAGGACCACACTGCACACAAAGGCAACACGTGAACAGGAACGCCACAACAACTCCGATAATCATCAGAATCTTCCAACCCCAAGACGACATCAGGCCCCAAAACCACCCAAGTAGCGTCCAATCCCCTACATCCACGTGTATGGATTCGGAGATCTTATGCAACTTTGAGATGGCTTGATAGACAGTCGGAGCGTTATCAGGAATGAAAATACAGCAGCTCGAATGGATCACCTTACATACCCCACCTCGATCTGCTAAGATCACGTCTAAAACCATACGGTTTTGTAACGTCATAAGTCTATCCGCCTGAAGTTCTGTGGTGATATTACCAAGGGCACTGGCAGTAATATTAGCTGTCGATTCTACCACTCGAGTCAACTGTCTCAGGTTCCTACTATTAACCAATGGTCCCCAAAACGGGAGGAAACCCTTGAAAAAGTCTCCTGCCTCTTGACCGGCAGTATCCTCTTCGCTAATTACGCCTCTCACAACTCTAGTCTTGTGATAATCTGCATCTACAGTGAACGTCGGAGGCAACAAATTTGCGATAAAACATGAGCCCATGAAGTCAGAGGGCAACCATGCATACGCACGATCATGACAGACAAAGTAGGTACCCTTGGCAGCCAGAAACACAGGGGACGAGATCATCGGCAGCATGTAATTTTCAGCGCAAGCACTCTCTCCAAGTCGGGCTTTCGATCTTCGGCCACGACCCATTAGACAAAAATTACCAATGTGGGGTACGACCCATATCGGAGGCGAGCTTTTAAGCTGTTTATCACTCGTGAGCGCACTGTACTCGACCTTACTCAGGACCCTATAGGCTTGTACCTCTTCCACTGGAATGAGCGACGGCTCATAGATATCTCTATCTAAGTCTTCTATCGCTATAGACAAAGGCTTATAGTACGAGCCAGGGCCAAGGTAGGGAGAACGTGGCTCTCGATTGGGTCGAGAATCTAGTGCGCTTCGAAACATTGTTTGAAATGCTCGAGCAGACCCTTGGGAACTATACGGTAACACCAGATATGGAATTCCCTTATCCGTGGTATGTGGCATCAACCCACACACCCAACAATTAGTAGTGTTAACCACTAACTGATGCTGGTGAAGGAGCTGAATAAAGGAATTGTTGCGGAATTCTGCACGTCTAGCCTGTTCGTGTTCGGGTAAGAAATGAAAAGAATGAGGAGATGCAACAGTGGTAGGTTTAGGATTAGGGGTAGGAGTAGGTATGGCAGGAGATAAGAAACAAGACATCATGTAATACACCCCACCCGCCAATAATGCAGAAACAGTCAAAAGCAATACGAATAGTTGGAACATAAAACATTTGGTACGACTAAGTTGTTGCAACTTGAACCTTTGCGCCTGAGCTTCTTCCAAGTCCATCAGCTTCGAAAATGCCATCCCCTACGACCGTCCGCAACGTTTCTTGACGCACTTCGTTCTGTGTAGCAGTAGTCAATCCCTAGGAGTTCCCAGGAACCGACGGTCTTTAACCTAGTGTCAAGACCTACTAACCAGAAGGAAGTACACGCGCGGCCCTACGGCCTTTATTCACAATTATGTGTATGCAAAGTGTCTCTCAGCTGTGGAAGCAAAAATATGAGGAACGAAACTCAATGTATATATACAAGAATAATTACAATAATACGAGTGTTCAAACTGATCGTGGAAAACGGGATAATGCAATTGTCAAGGGACAGAACAGGATCTTTTATTAGTCTTTAGTGCTGGATCGCAAAAAGTATCGGGTTTTCCCAGGACGTGTCTGCTCGTCAAACAAAGGATCTGTTGAAGAGACAGCGTTCTGTTGATCAGTTGAATGTTCTGGTCTTGAGTCTTTTGATGACAAATGTTCAACAGTGTCTTTCTGCTGCACTGAGGATTCTCCGACAGGTTGTGCGTCGCTGAAAGGTACAAACGCCGGCAATCCTTCGGTTTCAGTTGATGCATTGCCTCTCCTCACCCACGAGTCTGCCGGCAACGGAATAGGGACTTTTTTGGTATGGGTGGCATGCACCCAGTTTTTCCGACCCTCTAGACGAACAGCAGTTCTCGTGGCAAGGAGGACCTGGTAGGGTCCAGTGAATCTTGGCTCCAAATTCTTCTTGCGCGAAAAATTGCGCGTCACCACCCAGTCTCCAGGCTGGAGCTGGTGGCCTGGACCCTCCGTCTGCGTCGGCAATGCTTCGTAAACCTGTTGGTGAATTAACCTCAGTTTAGCAGTTCAGTCATGAAGATAATCGATCAACATTGGATACTCAAGGTCACAGAACACACCCGGTCTAGGGACCCCCCCAAACATTTGCAGGACGACCGAACACTATTTCATAGGGACTGAGCCCTACTCGGGAGTGTACAGTTGCCCTTGTTGACAATAATGCTAAGGGTAAAGGGTCAGGCCACGAGAGACCAGTCGTAGCCTGAATCTTTGCTAGCTTTAGTTTAAGGGTACCGTTATACCCTTCAACCAAACCAGCTGACTGGGGATGATTGGCGCTATGGAATTTTTGATTAATTCCAAGGCCCTTACACACACTCTTCATCACACTCCCCACAAACTCACTTCCGTTATCCGACCATACAATCCGAGGCATTCCATACCGAGGAAAGTATTCCTTCAGTAGGATTTTCGCAGTTGACAAGGCAGTGTTGTCCTTAAGAGGGTAGGCTTCGATCCATCGGGAGAACGCGCAAACCACAACTAAAACGTATTTCAGGTTATTGCATCGCTCCATATGGATGAAGTCTAGTTGGATCACCTCAAAGGGACATGAAGGGGGAGCAAAACTACCAGGAGGAGTTGGGGTTCCCTTACCAGGATTGTACAACATACATACCATACAATTCTTAACCAATCGTTCAGCACATTTCGTGATACCATCATTCTTCCACACAGGAGACAGCAACTTACAGATTCCTTTCGCGCTAATATGTGCTAACCCATGCGCCATTGTCACAACAGCTAGCACATATGCATCAGGCAACATCCATCTTTTCTGATCCGATAAGTCAATCCAACAACCATTCGCATCCAACTTTCCCGTACTTTCTTTCCACTTCATCTTTTCAGTATCGGTGGCCTCATTCTGAATTGCTTTCACACTCTCGATAGTGTCCTCACACATACTCGATTCTGTAGGCCACCTAACCGAACTCGTTACATACATTCGAGTGCTAAGGTTCCGGGCAGTCTCCTTAGCAGTCTCATCCGCAAACGCATTACCACGACCAACATCATCAGTCACCTTACGATGCGCACTACATTTAACAATCGCCACCTGCTTAGGCAACGTAAGTGCATCCAAAAGATCATTCACAAGCTGACCATGCTGAATCTTCGTACCATGCGATGTCAGAAAACCTCTCTCTCTCCACAACCGTCCAAAGCTATGTGCGACGCCAAAAGCATATTGGCTGTCGGTAAACACATTCACACGTTTCCCTTTCGCTAACACACACGCTCTAGTGAGAGCGATCAGTTCTGCAGCTTGGGCAGAATTCTGATTTAATCGTGCAGTCTCAACAACAGTATTCAATGTTACAACAGCATACGCAGTAGTCACATCGCCATTCGATAATTTAAAACATGAACCATCCACATACAACGTTCCATCTGGGTCTTCCAAAGGAGTGTTTTTAAGGTCCACTCGACCTTTTGTTTCCTCTTCTGTCCTCAAATAACAGTCGTGTTCTGTTATTTCATCTGACTCTGAGCTAATTGGTAACAAAGTCGCCGGATTCAGAACATTACAACGTTTTATCTGAATGTGGCTTGCCAGCAACGTCAACTCGTACCCAGACAATCTCGCACTCGTCAAGTGCTGGGTTTTCGTACGATTTAAAAGAGTGTCGACTGCATGCGGAACCATCACCGTAAGCATATTATCCATGACCAATCCTGCTGATGGTCGGATGGACACCGCAGCTGCCGCTGTTGCTCTCAAACAACTCGGCAACGCTCTAGCTACCGGGTCCAAGGTCGAGGAAAAATATGCACATGGACGTTGCTTACCACCAAAAGGTTGCGTTAAGACACTCAACGCACAACCTTCCCTCTCGTGAACATATAATGTAAACGGCTTACTGTAGTCAGGAGTACCTAACACAGGAGCCGAACACAATGAATCACGTAATTCAGAAAAACTTTTCTGACATTCTTCCGTCCATGGTAAAGGAGTTGAAACATCCTTGCACGTGAGAGCTACCAATGGTTTCGCTAGCAATGAAAAATTTGGAATCCATTGCCTGCAGTACGACGTGATACCTAGAAAGGCACGCACATCTCTTTGGGTTGTTGGCACAGCCATTCGCGCAATTGCTGCAATTCTCTCTGGGGTCAACCGCCTTCCCTCCTTTGACAATAAGTGACCTAGATAGGTTACTTCTTGACAACAATATTGGAGTTTAGAAGGTGACACCTTGTGATTTAGTTCGCAGAGATGTTGCAGCAGCGATACCGCAAATGTCCTGAGTATCTGCAGCTACCAATAAGTCGTCGACATATTGGATTAAGGCCGCACCAACCGGCAATGAAAACGCATCCAGTTGACCCTTCAAGGCTTGACTGTAAATCGATGGACTCTCACAGTAGCCCTGAGGAGCGCGTTTGAACCGGAAGCTGCGTCCACCAAGAGAGAAACCGAAAAGGTCTCTACTCTCTTCTGCAATGGGAATGCTGAAGAACGCATTCTTCAAATCAATCACCGAAAACCAAGATGCAGAAGCTGGAATCAGAGTCAGTAGTGCCGTGATGTCAGGCACAACGGGGAACTGAGGAATCACAATTTTATTCACCTCCCGTAAATCGATAACAAAACGATAAACAGGCGGTTTTGAAGGATCAGTACGTTTAAGAATGGGCAGCACAGGGCTGTTGCACACGTTTCCCTGTGTTTCTTCAATTACGTCTTTCTCGATCAAATCATAGATGATCGCTAACAATGCTCGTTCACCATCAAGAGAGATACGATACTGGGGAATACGTGGCAATCGCACATTAGATTTCAACTGAACAACATAAGGGGAGATGTCAAGCAGGCCCACGTCATTGGGACCTGTTGCCCACAAAGATGCAGGAAGAGAACTCAATTCCGGTGGAAGCTTATCGAGAGACAAGTACATAGGAGAGACAACCCTCTCTCCCAACGTAAGCTTTACACCCGCAGGGGAACAATACAGAGTTGCATACAAACGTTTAAGCAAATCCAGACCCAAAAGATTTTCACCACAGCCCGTGGTCAAAATCAACGGAGCTTGCAGCTCACGAGGCCCAATTGTAAGGGGCAGAGGGCGCGAAACTGGATTGCTAACGGGGGCGCCAGAGAATCCAACGGAAACATTTGTTAAGCCAGACAAAGGTGCGCCAGGGAGTTTCGAATGCTTTATGGAACTTTTCGCTGCACCAGTGTCCAACAGAAAAGGCTCAACGACGCCCGATGTAGCAACTGCGACGTAAGGCCCTCTCTGATCAACCGGAACTGATACCACTCCCTCTCCTTGTCTATGGCTGTCCTAGTAATTACTGTCGTCAGTTCCCTGATCGACGTAATAATCGTCCACATTGTACTGCGCAGATCGTCCTTGCGATGATCCACGTTGATCAAAACAATTATCGGAATTTGATGAGTTATCTGAACGGTCATTCTGAGCACCACGACCCCTACCGCGTGACGTCTGCTGTGAACCACCACGACCTCCTCTAGATGAATTACCACTATTACGATCGTTTAGAACAGGACAATTGAATTTGATATGACCCTCCTGTCTACAATAGGCACATTGGTTGTACCCTAACGAAGATCTTTGGGAAGAGGAGTCATTACGAGATTGTGATCGGTTCGATTGCGGCTGCGATCTATGTTGTTGCGAAGCATTCTGATTCGAACGTGGGGGATACGCCTGCTGTAACAACACTTTAGTTTTGAGTTCTTTCGTCTTTTTATCAGCACGGTCGTTCTCTTCTTTCTCTCTATTCTCATAATACTGTGCCGTAGCCAATATTTGAGCCGAGGTAGAAACGGCCCACGCACTTTCTGAATTTTTCAATTTATTGCTCAAATCGGGCAATAAGTTTGAAACAAATTTGTCCACAAACAACCGTTGACCACCCTCAGTGCTCATATCCTGGCCACTATGGTCGATGAATGCCTCCTCGAACCTCGTAAAGAAGTCGGAGACACTCTCGTCCTTCTTCTGTCTACAAGCTGACAATTTGTCCCAATTCACCCTCATAGCTGGCATAAGAGTTTTCATAAGCGTAATTATTCTTTGAGTAAGAGCAGCAATCAACTGCTCGGGTTTAGCACCACCAGTTTGTAACCCATCCACCGCTACAATGGCAGCCCAATCACCACCTAATTCGTTTGGATGATTTTCCTGCCGAATCTTAGCCCATACCGGTTGAGGCACGACATTGCCGAACAACATGTCGATATCGGCAAGATTCATTATCGTAGCGTCTACGAGCTGCGATAATTCTTTATAGTACCCTGCAGGATTTTTGCGAGGGTCAGGCAAGGATTGCTTCACCTGTAACACTTCAGAGCGTTTCCATGGGAGATGTATCCACACTCTCTGGAAGTGTGCCAATATCGGAGGTTGAGCCTGTGGATTAGCTGGCATCCACACCGGTGGAACTTCCCGCATGGGAAACTGACCGGACGCATCGAACTGACTCTCAACATCCTCAACGAACAGGGCTTGGGGTATAGGAGTGGGACGAAAAGATAGCAACCGCTCAACAGCACGTCGAACGTTGGTATCCACTATCAGTCCAGTCGAGAACTGAAGCTGCAAATCAGACAAAGCGGTCAGCACCTCGTCAGGTGCGTCGGCCGATATCTGATCACGAAGAACCTTACACATTTCTTCGAACACGAATCTTTGGGTTGGTATATTGAATTGACAAAACGTATCGAGTACAACACGCGGTGGATTTCTAAGGGGATGTGTCATCCAACCCATCGCCATATTATATAGCGAAGCGCGTTCCCTGTTACCAGGAAGCTGACTACGTCTTTGAGGACCATCTGAACCAGCAGACCCAAGAACAGGTCCGAGAGAATGAAAGAAGCTAGCCGCAAGAGGAGAAGTACGACTACGAGTAGAGGGAGAAGTATAAGACACAGGACTAACAAGCGAAGGAGTAGAGACAGAAGCAACAGCAGGAGTTAACAGAGCAGGAGCAGTAGCGGGAGCAGGAGTATGTGGAAGCGGAGGAGCAGTGGGGATAGCAACAGGCAAAGGAGCAGGAACAGTCGGAAGAACGGGTGCAGGTTGAGGAACAGGTGGAGGAAGAATAGGTGGAAGAATAGGTACAGGGGGAATCACAGGAACTGCGGTACCCTGTACATACGGAGGTGGCGACTTCATAAGATAGGACATTAAAGGATCCTCAACTGCTTCTTCCTTCTTTTCCGACTCCGTAGGCAGAGCAGGATAACATTTATCTATAGTCATGCGCTGTAGTCTATCAAACACTTCCTTTTCCTTAACCTCCTTATCACGCTGAAATTGCTCTGCTTTCTTTACAATGGTAGCAACACCATCTCTCTGATTTCGTTTAGTCTGTCTGATTTCTTTCTGTCGGGCTTCTTTACGCCACAACCGAAAGGCATCAAACATGGCCGGCCTTGACTTTTTCTCGAACAATTTAGCCTCTAAGTTATCTAAGATCGGGGTCTCAAAGCTACCGTGAGGTGGCCAACTAAGGACACCGTCCTTCTTAGTATAGCGAATCCAATAATCATTAAAAGTAATCGGGCCTAGCCCATGTTTACTGTACAGTTCATAAGTTGGAGTTCCAACCGGAGGTATCGGACACGAGTCCTCCAGTCGGGAATCCGCACCACAACGTCTGAAACAACTAAACAAAGTACTACGACCAGGCATCTTGCACACTAGCCGAGTTTCACAAACTTCAAGGGTTACGGGATTTACCAAGTCCCAGCAAAAGCAAAAACCCTCGGTTTTTGGCGGCTGCAGTCGTCAAACAACACAACAAAGTACCAAGAACCACAAATGCAATGGAACCATGCAACCACTAAGCAACCACAACCAAGAACTCTGGGAGCGACCCACAAATACTTAACTCAAAGATCGATGGCGTCACCAGGAAGGCCCGTCAATCGTCTCGCTCTACCAAGGTCTACGCCAGGCGCCAAAACAGGTCTACAGTCAGAGCAGCAGTCCGTCGCAGCCGTCAGGAGGCGGGAATCTTCGCGGGAAAAGTCTTCGGGCCACTTGTTTCGACAACAGGATCGATGAAGCGGAGTGCACTTTCCCTCGGAGATTTCACACGAAGTTCCTCACGATCGTCGGGCTTGGACCGGTACCACTGATGCAGCCCCACGTTGGGCGCCAACTGAAGGACTGGGTTCTTTAAGACCCAGCGGTGCCAGGGGACAACACCTGAAACCTTCGTGGGTAACCTGCTCCGGCGTACGAAAAACAGAGACACGGGACACTTCCTTCGGCGTCAAAGATTCAAGGTTTATTTGCTGCAGGGAAACACAGAAATCACGGAAGTACAACGAGTGTATTTCGGGGAGACTGCTTCAAATTGGTTCTGTGGGTCGCTCCTTTTATACACGATTCTCCCATAGGTTTGCATAGCAGACAAAGGTTTACAACCCGGTTCCCACAATTATCCCCGAGAGGGGTCGCTTTGGTCACTTTGATACTCATAAGGTCCGGAACATAAGTGCGGAAACATTTGGCGGTTCCCAACTGTAAAAACCCATCTTCCCACCATTAGTACATTCCAATCAGCAGTAAAACAGATCGAAAAAGGAACAAGGACAGGTGTAGAGGAAGATGGAAACAGTGGGGAGATTGGAAAGGGTGTAAAAGGGGAGGTATCGAGAAACACGAGCTACAGGCATCAAAGGGACGTGCCTAATGAGATGCACGGCTGAGACAATAAACCGGCACGGCGAGATGAGCCTCGAGCGGGGCCATCTGCCTTACAGTATCATCCCCCTCATCATAAAGACATTTACAAAGGACATGTGTCTTCCGCAAATATCTTGGGAGTCCCAGGGTCGCGAAGCGGACAACGTCCGTTCGCTGGCTACTTGAGGGCAAGAGACAAAATGGATGCCGTATCTAAGATGGAACCCGTGGGTACAGATGAAAAACCCACGTAACAAACGAACGGTTTAAGTTAGCACAGCGAAGCTGCGCACACTCACTAAACTCGTCATTTGCGGTTCGTAGATACCAGACTCGACCATATTCGTGCGAGTCGAAAACACCACTTACAATTGTCACGGAACCTCACTGGCGATGTCTTCTTGTGGTGGACTGGTTTGGGGCCTGTTTCTATCAAGATGTACAGCAGTGCCGAGGCGTGATTCAGTTTTTATAGGTTTGGGCAATTTGTTTTCAGCCAGCAAAAGGAATTTTACCAGTCTACAGTTTAGTTGTATATTATCTGGGTTTAAGCAGGCTAACACCGCTTGCCTCCTGGTGCGGATGCCTTTCTGTTTAATTGGATCTTTGAGAAACTGTTGCAGTGCTTGGTGCATTTCCTTGCATAAGCAGATTAGATGGACTATACCGCCTTGTTTGGTTTTGCACAACCTGCACAGCTCTAGTGCTTGTGACCTTAGCCATGGTGGAAAATGTTGAGCGCATGGAAACATTCCCAACATATGTCTCAAAAGGTTCATTTTTATGGACTTCGAGTAACCCTGGTTGAAAAATGGTTGTGGGGACAGTGATTTGTAGGAATTGAGGGTCATCCAGGCATGCAATCTATTTGAAAAGCTTGCAATGTCCTCCACCAAAGAAATTTGTTTTAAGTTTTTCCAGATCAGTTTTTTGAAGTTGGGGTAGCCAATTTGCGCATTCCAGAGTTCTGTAAGTTTGGGGTATTCTAAGGCTAGCTGAAGGTAGCTTTGGCTTGGGAGCGCTCCTTATGCTGTATATCCTGCCACAGCAGATGGTTTAGTGTGTTTGTGGGGGCACCTATTATCCTGTACAAGCAGATGATATAAGTCCCATACCTGGCTAGATCTTGTCGTAGGAGTCTGAACTCCAGCCTTATTTGAGCAGGTGATGTATAGGACGGAAAGCTGAACATAATTCTGTAGGCTTTAACCTGAGTATTGGCCAGCTCTCTTGCATCTCTTACCCGCATAGCCTCGCTACCGAAAGCAATTGATGGAAGTAGTTTAGCCTGAGCTACCTTCAGAAGCGGAGTCAGGGTAGGCCCTGTCAGTTTGTTTGCGAGATTTTTGAATGTTAAGGCGATCAGCAGGCCTTTCCATCTAACTTCCTCTTTCTGGCACCACAAAGACCCTTCCTTGTCGAATATAACTCCAAGGTACTTGTATTCCTGAACCGGGTCAGGTTTGGGCCTCCAAGGAGCCAACTTTTATGGAGGTTATTTTTGTTGTTTATTGACATCGTCCTTGTCTTGCTCAGGTTTATTATTAATTTGTTTTCTGTGGCATAGTCCTGCATTTCCGTCCGTAGATGCTGGAGACCAACGTAAGTGTGGCTAAGCAGAGCTACGTCATCTGCATACATGAGGTTGGACAATGATTTCCCTCCAATCCTCGGTGAGTGTGAGTTGAAGGCGTCAAGCGCCTTTGGAAGGTCTGCCATATATAGGTTAAACAGGGTTGTTGCGAGCACACAACCCTGTTTTAGACCCTTTGTTGTGGGAACTTTTGTGGAAATATGTGTGCCGCCGCCAAACTTCACTCACATCCAGGTATCTGTATGTAGAAGTTTCAGCATGCTCAGAGTAGGCTGTGGTATGCCCCATTGTGCCAATTTGCCCCACAGTCTGCTCCTTTCTACGTTATCGAAAGCAGCACTGAATACAGAGGTAGTTTTGAGGCTTTGGCTGCATCGATTATTAGAGAAATTGTGAGGATGTTTGTGGATGTGCTGGCCATTTTGCGAAAGCCTGTCTGTTTTAGCGGTATTATAGAGTTCGCCTCCGCCCAGTTTGTCAGCTCCTCTAGTATGGTCCCCGCAAAGTATTTTGCTTCATTGTCTATTAGAGCTACTATGCGTTAGTTATTGGGCTTTGCCTTGTCACCTTTTTTATGGATTGGCACTGCAAATAGTCAATCTATCTTCAAGGACAATGACTGAAGTAGAAACAACATTATTGAAAAAAGGAATAAATTATTGTCCAAAATAAAGAATTGATCTGGCTCAAATCCGAATAGATTTATATCTATATGTGAGAAAACTCAAGCTGGCGAAATTCTTTGCTAAAAATAAACATAAAGGGAAAGAGTAAACGACAATCAGGATGACGGAATCAACATTAAAAGCAAAGGAAGCAGATGAATATTTAACATTACTTAATCTGAATGCCATGGCGAATGAAGAAATATCACTTAACACTGCATGCCCACAACTTGGAGCGGGCCGAAGCAATCATCCAGGATCTATATAATTTGGGCAGATCTAATTATAAGGATAATTTAACAAAGAGTGTGAGAGAAGCCTTAAAGACCCTAGCGGAGGATAAAGAAATAGAAATTAAAACTGCAGACTAAGGCGGCAATATCGTCATTGGGGGAAAAGAAGCATATGTCATTGAAGCCCACAGACAGTTGAATAACACCCAGTATTATGAACATTTGCAGACCAATCCAACTTCACGCATCAAAAATGAGTTAGACTTCAAAATATTACAATGGAAGAGATGCAACTTACTTGATGAGGAGGAAATAAAATATCTAACAGTAGACCACCCAGTGATGGCCACTATTTATTTTCTCCCGAAAATGCACAAGAGTGTTGACAATCCACCAGGGCATCCAATTCAATCAGCCAGAGGCTCATTACTGGAACTAGTAGCAAACTACATAGATTATTTTTTTAAGCCATTTGTGGAACAATTAAGCTCTTATATAAAGGATAAGAGCCTCATTTTGAAAATATTACAACAAATAGAGTGGAAAGAGTCCTACCAAATGATAACTATGGATGTCATTTCACTTTATACTACAATTGAAAATGAAGCAGGTCTGAAAGCAAGCATTTACTTTTTGCGTGAACGCAGCATTCATCTAAAAGAACACAATGAAATGCTTGGTGACATGATAAAAAATGTGTTTAACAGAGAACATCTTTCTGTTTGGAGAGGAAATCTTCTGACAAAAGAGTGACACTGAGATGGATTTTTCGTTCAGTCCGAACTACGCGTGCCTACTACTGGGATGGTGGGAACAAGAGGTGGCCTGGAACAGCAAACATCGAAAATTTGTGGAGAAAAAAATAAGCTGGACCAGATTCATTGATGATTTGCTAATCAAATGGAATGGATCCAGAGCAGAGTTCCAAGAATATTTCAACATCCTGAATGAAAGCTTGAAAAATTTGAAATTTACATTTAAATTGAGCAATCAAATGATAACATTCCTGGACACTGAGATTTACATAAGTGGTAACAGGTTACAAACCACTCTCCATAGAAAGAGCACAGCCACAAATTCAACATTATAGGCCTCAAGCTTCCACCAAAGATCTCTTAAAACAAGTATTCCTTACGGAGAATTCCTCCGGATTCAGAGAATCTGTAGTGAGAAAACAGAATGGGAGAAACACAGCAATATAGCTAAAAAGAGATTTTGGAACAGGAATTATAATTCCAATGTCATAAAGAGAGGCTGGACTACAGCCAATGAAAAAACTAGAGAAGAATGCTTAAAATTGAAGGATGCCTCTCACACAAATGAAGAACAAAATACTGAGGGAAAGATCAGATTGATCATGGATTTCACGCAAGAGTCAAAAGCCATAATGTCAATCCTGCGAAAAAACTGGAAGATTTTGAAACTGGACAACACATTGTCCAAGATTGTGGGAACCTATCCAATAGTGACTTACCGCAGAGCTCGTAATTTAAATACCAACTTATTCATAGCCACTTCAGAGCAAAACACCAAAAACAGAGCTGGCTTCAGAAGAAAGGCTTTGCGAAGTGCTTTAATTGTAAAGTCTGTCAAATTGCTAAGCCAACTACAGAATTCCAGATGGCAAACAAAAATTGTTGGAAAATCCGTGAACTAATCACATGCAAAAGTAAATATGTCATCTACATAATTGAGTGCCCGTGTGCACTCAGATATGTTGGGAGCACCACATGTGAACTAAAGAAACGGATTCTCGAACATGTCAGTGCAACAGAAGTAGTGCCATCGCAAAACATATGGAGGTTGCACACAAAAGTGATTGGACGAGCCTCAAATTCTATGGTGTAGAAATGATACATCTGAATGTAAGAGGGGGCAGCAGGGAGAAAATCCTCCTACAAAAAAGAATCTAGATACATCATCAATGCTAGGAGCATGACCCCCTTTGGCCTGAACCAATCTGAGGAATTGTAAATACACCTTTGAACAATAAAGTTTTTGTCGACAAATCGATTCATGGAAAACCACACAACCTAACAAGAAATTAACAAATAATAAATATGACTGTTCTAATACTCTGGATTAATAAAAAAGGAAAAACAGAACTGAAGCAGAAGCTGAAATCTAAATATGGAAATTCAGTCATACAGCGCACAACGAGAAATCAGTCAAAAGAAATGAGCTTTTGAATTCCAAAGGAATAAGGAATGACATTCATGAAACTTGTGAAACGGCAGCAGCAATAGGAGAATGTGCACACAACATGATTCAATTGCTCACGTGAAAGGAAAGGAAAAAAGAAAATATAAGAACTTGACACGCATTGGATATTGTCGCTTCAGAAACTTAAATAAAGAACTGACTGCATTTTAATAGCACGATCATAGGCTAAATTGGGGCCATCATGTCATAAAATTTGAATATTGAGGTGTACATACAATTTAATAATTCATCACGGTCACATTGTAAATTGTAAATAGTCTCGAGAATTTGACCAACACCATGTTTTTCTAAAAACTGAGGTTGACAAAATTTTGTATTATTGAGTTTCACACTACATGTCCCAAAATGCCTTCTGGCAGTGGGCGTATAGCAGAAATTATGTAATTTCTTTTGTGATTGAAAATAGTTAAAGGAGTGAAACAAATATATCGAATTACCGTGACCAAGGCGTTTGAAATGCTGAAATGCGTAGGAGATATCCAGCGCCTGTTTTCACATTAATTAAATGATGCTAATGAAGGAAATAAATAAATATTTGGAATACCAACCTGAGACGAGTGCAGACCAGACCATTTTCCTGGGAGACCGGGGAGTTTCGGCAAAATACATAGCGGTTTCTGACTTTGAACCACAGGAGATACGCACCACACAAGAGCGCCGCATTGGCTGGGGCTAACCTTGACGGAATATATATATATATATATATATATATATATATATATATATATATATATATATATATATATATATATATATATATATATATATATATATATATTGTTTGCCACAAAACACAGCGGCCGCTGTGTATATGCACTTCCAATCCAGTATTTTAGAAAATCCACATAAACAGTGCGTGTGCTCCAATTCGATTTATTTCTCCATTAGAGTTCCAGCATATAATCACGGCAAGTATGGAACAAAAACCCAACGCGTTTCGGCGATGAAACTCTCGCCTTGCTCACGGGTAACTCGTGTGTGGAAAACAACCAATTAAATAAAGTTTAAAGTTTACAAAAAGTGCTCATGTGGTCAGTGAACTGGTCATGAACATAGACAGTTAACACAAATGTGGTCACTGTGGCAGACATCTTAACCTGGTACTTATAACAGTGTGTTCAATATATAACGTATTCCAAGTGGAGAATCTCTCTATCTCATTCAAATAATGACACATTTCTTCATGTGAAAGTAAGATCACTATTACGTAATGTGTAAAAGTTCAAATTATATGCCCAGTGGCTGGTTAAGACGACCCCAGGACCGCAAATATACCCTCTTGTGCATGAGAAAATGCATAACCACCTACGTGCGGTCGTTTCAACATAAATATGTCGACAGGCTGATGAATATTGCAAATTCCCAGTGGACCTAAATTATTGATCCTGTCTAATTATGTATTAGGTTACATACATAAAATAGGAAATTCGAGGCTGTTTCATTCCATTGCCAAGTGGCCAGTAGTGAACTCAACAGTTCCAAATAAACATGATTAAATCAAATTATGAATACATTTCCACTGGCGGGTAAATAACTCTGAACCTTGCTACGCTCATCTTAGTGTTCCCATCATTTCTTCCCCAGTGGGAAATTCAACACCTGTTCATTTCAGGTGACAAGTCCTCTTGATCCTGTATAACAGCGGGAAAAAAACAAATATACAGCCTGTCAGCTTATACGAAAATGTGTAAGGTCATACATAATTATGCTCAAAGCTATGTTCAAAATACCGGTACAATACTTGTGCTCTAGTGATATCAAGGTGATAAACAGTTAAAATGATGTTGTTTGGCAGGAATTTTAGGACACGTAATGAAATCCTCAAAATAACATTATTTACAATTTACAATATTTACTCAGAAAAACTTGAGAACTTGAGAATACTGCGTCTATGTCCTTACTTGCCCCTGCCCCAAAAAGTATGTAGGCAGTACCATGTTTCCTGCGAAGACCCGTATCTTGCAACACATGAGGGCAATTCAAAATAAAGAACAGAATTCCCCCGTTGCTCGACACTTCGAGGAACTACATGGAGGGAATCGTAACCTTCTAAAATTCTTTGTGGTGGACAAATTACCACAAATGAAAAGAGGGGGAGACAAGATTCGCAAGCTACGGCAGCTCGAGAATAGGTACATTATTGACCTAGACAGCTTGATTCCGGGGGGTCTTAATTCGGAGGAAGAAATGGTCTGGCACCTGGGAGAGTAAGAATCTGTAATCCTGTTGTGGTCGCACCCTTGGGGTCTTCCAGGCCTTGGTTCTCAAGTTTTTCTGAGTAAATATTCCGTGGGTTTAGCTTTGAGCAGATCGTTCCTAGGGATCTTCCTGACTTTTTTGAGAGTGCTCTGCAGAAGTGGCTCGTCATATCCGCTTAGACGGAAGCGTGCCAGGTAATCGGAGGCAGCCGCCTCGAATTCCCGGTCTTGGGTGCTATTCCTCTTTAGTCTCAAAAGTTCCCCATAGGGGATACTTTTGATGAGTTTCAGTGGATGTCCACTTTTAGCACAGAGGATAGAATTACCTGCTGTTTCCTTGCGGTACAGCGAGGTATGGACATGGCCATTTTCAACATACACCCTAAGATCCAAGTAGTTGGCTGCCACCCCACTAATTGTAACGGTAGATGTTATTATTAAGAGATCTGATGTAATTCTCTGCCATGTCTCTGGTACCTTGCCACACAATGAATAAATCATCAATGTAGCGGTACCAATGTACCACCCTTCCGCTTTCCTGGCCTTCCTTCCAGCAGTAGTTTGGTCTGCCCTGTTCCCATGATGCACTGGGCCAGGGACAGACTAATTTGCATGTAGCCAGGTTCTGAGCTGGGATGGTGCAGTGAGCTAAAAAACGGTGATGGATCTGTTGACTGGGTAGGAGTGTTCTGCTTAATTCAGATACTCTTTCCATCACCGCCACCTTTTCTGAATCGTTTTGTCCACCATAAGCGTGGAAGGGTATGCTCAGACATGAGTCCCTTGCTCACTGCACCGTCAGGATTCAAGCAAGCCGGGCCGAAGACGGCTGTAATGCCAAAAACCGGTCCCCAAAAGCTTGTTTCCTTTCCAGTAAAAGAATTGGCTTGGTAGTTTGGTCTGCCCTGTTCCCATGATGCACTGGGCCAGGGACAGACTAATTTGCATGTAGACATGTTCTGAGCTGGGATGGTGCAGTGAGCTAAAAAACAGTGATGAATCAAGCCCTGATCTGTTGACTGGGTAGGTTTGTTCTGCTTAATTCAGATACTCTGTCCATCACCACCCCCTTTTCTGAATCGTTTTGTCCACCATAAGCGTGGAAGGGTATGCTCAGACATGAGTCCCTTGCTCACTGCACCATCAGGATTCAAGCAAGCCGGGCCGAAGACGGCTTTAATGCAAGAAACCGGTCCCCGGAAGCTTGTTTCCTTTCCAGTAAAAGAATTGGCTTGGTAGTTTGGTCTGCCCTGTTCCCATGATGCACTGGGCCAGGGACAGACTAATTTGCATGTAGCCAGTTCTGAGCTGGGATGGTGCAGTGAGCGAAAAAACGGTAATGGATCAAGCCCTGATCTGTTGACTGGGTAGGAGTGTTCTGCTTAATTCAGATACTCTGTCCATCACCACCCCCTTTTCTGAATCGTTTTTTTCCACCATAAGCGTGGAAGGGTATGCTCAGACATGAGTCCCTTGCTCACTGCACCATCAGGATTCAAGCAAGCTGGGCCGAAGACGGCTGTAATGCCAGAAACTGGTCCCCGGAAGCTTGTTTCCTTTCCAGTAAAAGAATTGGCTTGGTAGTTTGGTCTGCCCTGTTCCCATGATGCACTGGGCCAGGGACAGACTAATTTGCATGTAGCCAGGTTCTGAGCTGGGATGGCGCAGTGAGCTAAAAAACGGTGATGGATCAAGCCCTGATCTGTTGACTGGGTAGGGGTGTTCTGCTTAGTTCAGATACTCTGTCCATCACCACCCCCTTTTCTGAATCGTTTTGTCCACCATAAGCGTGGAAGGGTATGCTCAGACATGAGTCCCTTGCACACTGCACCATCAGGATTCAAGCAAGCCGGGCCGAAGACGGCTGTAATGCCAGAAACTGGTCCCCGGAAGCTTGTTTCCTTTCCAGTAAAAGAATTGGCTTGGTAGTTTGGTCTGCCCTGTTCCCATGATGCACTGGGCCATGGACAGACTAATTTGCATGTACCCAGTTCTGAGCTGGGATGGTGCAGTGAGCTAAAAAACGGTGATGGATCAAGCCCTGATCTGTTGACTGCGTAGGAGTGTTCTGCTTAATTCAGATACTCTGTCCATCACCACCCCTTTTTCTGAATCGTTTTGTCCACCATAAGCGTGGAAGGGTATGCTCAGACATGAGTCCCTTGCTCACTGCACCATCAGGATTCAAGCAAGCCGGGCCGAAGAAGGCTGTAATGCCAGAAACCGGTCCCCGGAAGCTTGTTTCCTTTCCAGTAAAAGAATTGGCTTGGTAGTTTGGTCTGCCCTGCTCCCATGATGCACTGGGCCAGGGACAGACTAATTTGCATGTAGCCAGGTTCTGAGCTGGGATGGTGCAGTGAGCTAAAAAAACGGTGATGGATCAAGCCCTGATCTGTTGACTGGGTAGGGGTGTTCTGCTTAATTCAGATACTCTGTCCATCACCACCCCCTTTTCTGAATCGTTTTGTCCACCATAAGCGTGGAAGGGTATGCTCAGACATGAGTCCCTTGCTCACTGCACCATCAGGATTCAAGCAAGCCGGGCCGAAGACGGCTGTAATGCCAGAAACTGGTCCCCAGAAGCTTGTTTCCTTTCCAGTAAAAGAATTGGCTTGGGAGTTTGGTCTGCCCTGTTCCCATGATGCACTGGGCCAGGGACAGACTAATTTGCATGTAGCCTGGTTCTGAGCTGGGATGGTGCAGTGAGCTAAAAAACGGTGATGGATCAAGCCCTGATCTGTTGACTGGGTAGGAGTGTTCTGCTTAATTCAGATACTCTGTCCATCACCACCCCCTTTTCTGAATCATTTTGTCCACCATAAGCGTGGAAGGGTATGCTCAGACATGAGTCCCTTGCTCACTGCACCATCAGGATTCAAGTAAGCCGGGCCGAAGACGGCTGTAATGCCAAAAACCGGTCCCCGGAAGCTTGTTTCCTTTCCAGTAAAAGAATTGGCTTGGTAGTTTGGTCTGCCCTGTTCCCATGATGCACTGGGCCAGGGACAGACTAATTTGCATGTAGCCAGGTTCTGAGATGGGATAGTGCAGTGAGCTAAAAAACGGTGATGGATCAAGCCCTGATCTGTTGACTGGGTAGGAGTGTTCTGCTTAATTCAGATACTTTGTCCATCACCACCCTCTTTTCTGAAGCGTTGGTAAACAACAACAAGGGACTACCCCTTCCTGACACTACAGTGGGCGTCATCTTGGAATGGGTTAGATACCTCCGAAAATCAGAGTATTCTCAAGACAGAAGGGTCTCAGAACATCGAAAATTTGTGGAGAAAGAAATAAGCTGGACCAGATTCATTGTTGATTTCCTAATCATATCGAATGGATCCAGAGCAGAGTTCCAAGAATATTTCAACATCCTAAATGAAAGCTTGAAAAATTTGAAATTTACATTTGAATTGAGCAATCAGAGGACAACATTCCTGGACACTGAGATTTACATAAGTGGTAACAGGTTACAAAACACTCTCCATAGAAAGAGCACAGCCACAAATTCAAAATTACAGGCCTCAAGTTTCCACCAAAGATCTCTTAAAACAAGTATTCCTTATGGAGAATTCCTCCGGATCCAGAGTATCTGTAGTGAGAAAACAGAATGGGAGAAACACAGCAATAAAGCTAAAAAGAGATTTTGGAACAGGAATTATAATTCCAATGTCATAAAGAAAGGCTGGACTAGAGCCAATGAAAAAACTAGAGAAGAATGCTTAAAATTGAAGGATGCCTCTCACACAAATGAAGAACAAAAAACTGAGGGAAAGGACAGATTGATCATGGATTTCGCCAAGAGTCAAAGGCCATAATGTCAATCCTGCGAAAAACTGGAAGATCTTGAAACTGGAAAACACATTGTCCAAGATTGTGGGAACCTATCCAACAGTGACTTACCGCAGAGCTCGTAATTTAAATACCAACTTATGCATCGCCACTTCTGAGCAAAACACCAAAAACAGAGCTGGCTTCAGAAGAAAGGCTTTGCGAAGTGCTTTAATTGTAAAGTCTGTCAAATTGCTAAGCCAACTACAGAATTCCAGATGGCAAACAAAAAATGTTGGAAAATCCGTGAACTAATCACATGCAAAGGTAAATATGTCATCTACATAATTGAGTGCCCGTGTGCACTCAGATATGTTGAGAGCACCACATGTGAACTAAAGAAACGGATTCTCGAACATGTCAGTGCAACGCAAAACAAGGACAGAAGTCGTGCCATTGCAAAACATATGGAGGTTGCACACAAAAGTGATTGGACGAGCCTCAAATTCTATGGAGTAGAAATGATACATCTGAATGTAAGAGGGGGCATCAGGGAGAAAATCCTCCTACAAAAAAGAATCTAGATACATCATCAATGCTAGGAGCATGACCCCCTTTGGCCTGAACCAATCTGAGGAATAGTAAATACACCTTTGAACAATAAAGTTTTTGTCGACAAATCGATTCATGGAAAACCACACAACCTAACAAGAAATTAACAAATAATAAATATGACTGTTCTAATACTCTGGATTAATAAAAAAGGAAAAACAGAACTGAAGCAGAAGCTGAAATCTCAATATGGAAATTCAGTCATACAGCGCACAACGAGAAATCAGTCAAAAGAAATGAGCTTTTGAATTCCAAAGGAATAAGGAATGACATTCATGAAACTTGTGAAACGGCAGCAACAATAGGAGAATGTGCACACAACATGATTCAATTGCGCACATGAAAGGAAAGGAAAAAAGAAAATATAAGAACTTGACACGCATTGGATATTGTCGCTTCAGAAACTTAAATAAAGAACTGACTGCATTTTAATAGCCCGATCATAGGCTAAATTGGGGACATCATGTCATAAAATTTGAATATTGAGGTGTACATACAATTTAATAATTCATCACGGTCACATTGTAAATTGTAAATAGTCTTGAGAATTTGACCCACACCATGTTTTTCTAAAAACTGAGGTTGACAAAATTTTGTATTATTGAGCTTCACACTACATGTCCCAAAATGCCTTCTGGCAGTGGGCGTATAGCAGAAATTATGTAATTTCTTTTGTGATTAAAAATAGTTAAAGGAGTGAAACAAATATATCGAATTACCGTGACCAAGGCGTTTGAAATGCTGAAACGCGTAGGAGATATCCAGCGCCTGTTTTCACATTAATAAAATGATGCTAATTGAAGGAAATAAATAAATATTTGGAATATCAACCAGAGACGAGTGCGGACCGGACCATTTTCCTGGGAGACCGGGGAGTTTCGGCAAAATACATAGCGGTTTCTGACTTTGAACCGCAGGAGATACGCACCACACAAGAGCGCCGCATTGGCTGGGGCTAACCTTGACAGAATATATATATATATATATATATATATATTCACTGAAAAAACCATAGGTTATAGACCATATATAGTTAGGAATTCGCATTTACAAAACCTTATTTTACTCACTCAAAACCATTGAAATTCCATATATAGTTAGTTGCACTAACTATATATCGCGCACCCGCAATCCACTGCTGATGATGTCACATATTACATCATTCATGACATGGTCAGTGACATCACTGATGACATCTCAAATGACATCACTGATGACATCACTGATGACAACATCCAGTGACTGTATGTTTCTGTAAAGTTAAAATATGTCTTACATATTGAAGAATGAGTGGATGTATAAGTGTCTGGATGAAGGATTTAGTAGGTGCATGACTGACTGTACGAGTGAGTGATTAAATGTGTCTCACTGAGTGCATGGGTTAGTGACTAAACTGTCTTAATTTGTGCATCATTATGTCTGTTGTTCTGTAAACTGTTGCATGTGTTGATAAGTAGCTATATGAGTAACTATATGGGTTATTGATTGGCTGCCCAAGTATTTGTATGGGAGACTGAGTGTGTGTGTGGGTGGCTGGGAGGTGTATGACTCTGTGCATAGATGTGTGAGCAGTTGATTCACTAGATGTATGGTTTCAAAAGTGCATGTGGAAATAGCTGTATGGGCGGTTGACTGTGTGCATGAGTGTATTGGTGAGTGAATGGATATCTCAGTGCTACATGTCAAAGTAAGTGCATATGTAAAACACAGTACATGTGAGAGTTGACATATATAAATAACTGTGCATAAGAGCCAGTGAATGTGTGAGTGGCTGTATGGATCATTGTGAACTTGTATCAGGGATTGTATAACACTTGTGGGACACCCCCGCGCCGCACGGCCACCAGCTGCTGTGTGTGCCCCTTGCCTGCCCTCTGCCTCGCTGCTGCCTCGTTTGCCGGTTGCCGGCTGCCTCCGCTGCGGGGATTGTTTTTGCCTTGTTTTGTCGATTATTTGTGCCTGTTTAGCTTAACTTCATTTTTCCCTTGTTTTGCGAATATTTGTGCCTGTTTTGCTTAATTTCATTTGGCCCGTGTTTTGGCTTTCCTTCCTTGTTGTCCGCCTACCTCGCCGCACTCCGCCCTCCCTTCCCGCCACCGCCGCTTGTCCCCGCCCCTTTTTTCTCTTCTGTAACCCTCCCCGCTCCCGCCTCCCAGCTGCTCCGCCCACCCGCGCACTTGGCCTTAAATGGCGACCGTGCGACGCAGGTGAGTGTGACCCACTTGTGGGACACCCCCGCGCCGCACGGCCACCAGCTGCTGCGTGTGCCCCTTGCCTGCCCTCTGCCTCGCTGCTGCCTCGTTTGCCGGTTGCCGGCTGCCTCCGCTGCGGGGATTGTTTTTGCCTTGTTTTGTCGATTATTTGTGCCTGTTTAGCTTAACTTCATTTTTCCCTTGTTTTGTCGAATATTTGTGCCTGTTTTGCTTAATTTCATTTGGCCCGTGTTTTGGCTTTCCTTCCTTGTTGTCCGCCTACCTCGCCGCCCTCCGCCCTCCCTTCCCGCCACCGCCGCTTGTCCCCGCCCCTTTTTTCTCTTCTGTAACCCTCCCCGCTCCCGCCTCCCAGCTGCTCCGCCCACCCGCGCACTTCGCCTTAAATGGCGACCGTGCGAACGCGCAGCGGTCACGCGCAGCGGGCGCGCCGATTGTGCGCCGAAGGCGCGCCAAAGGTAAGCCCGTCTGCGCCCGTCCGCGACCGGATCGCGACCAGCGCCAGGATCCCTGGACCTCGAAGACCCCGACCGACCCGCAGGACGTACTCAGCCGCCACCCTCAGCGCACTCAACACCGGCCGACGCCCAGAGTGCCACCAAGCCACACCACGACGCACCCACGGACCCTTCAGCTGCCACGCCTGCAAATTCTCCTGCATCCGGACCTGCCTCGCACCAACACCCGCCAAGTCAAACACCAGCAGCACCCACCTCAAGTGCATCCTGCTCAACACCCGCTCCGTCCACAGACACGCCATCGAACTCTGGAACCTCCTAGACACCACAGCCCCTGACGTTGCCTTCCTCACGGAGACCTGGATGAACGCCTCTTCAGCTCCCGACATCGCCATTGCTATCCCAGAGGGCTACAAGATCGTCCGGAAGGACCGAAACGCCAACCAGATGGGAGGAGGCATCGCCATCGTCCACAGGAGCACCATCCGTCTCACGACCAGCACCGACAACACCCTGACCAGCGCCGAACACCTGCATTTCCAGATCCACACCAACCCGAACACCACCCTCAGAGGCACCCTGATCTACCGACCCCCTGGACCACGCACGCAATTCGGCGAGGACATCGCCGACTTCGTCAGCCCGCATGCCCTCCCCTCCGCTGACTACATCCTCCTGGGAGATCTCAACTTCCATCTGGAGAACAACAACGACCGCAACACCAGCACCCTGCTCGACAACCTCGCCAACCTGGGACTCAAGCAACTGGTGTCCACCCCCACCCACCTCGCCGGACACACACTCGACGCAGTCTTCTCTTCCAGCACAGACATCGACTTCAGCCACGCCACTGAGCTTCAATGGACGGACCACAGCTGCGTCCACTTCACCTTCAAGAGAACGACGACCCACCACCACCAGCAACAGGCCGCCCGCAGAAGCTGGAACAAGATCACAGCAGACCAGCTCGCCACCTCCCTGAGCCAGCACCCTCCTGCCAGCTCAGCGAACCCCAGCCAGGCCGCCGACAACCTCACGAAGTGGATCAGCAACTGCGCGGACGAACTCGCCCCACTGAGGACCCCGCCTAGCAGACCCGGCAGCAAGAAGGCCCCATGGTTCACCGACGAACTCAAGAGCTCCAAGAAGAACTGCCGAGCCCTCGAGAAAGTCTGGAGAAGGGAACCGACACCGGACAACAGGACCTCCTTCAAACTTGCCACCCGGAAACACCACCAGCTGATCCGCGCCGCCAAGAAAACAGCATTCAAGGACCGGTTGGACAACAACGCACACAACTGCAAGGAACTCTTCAACATCGTGAAAGAGCTTTCCAACCCCAGCGCAGGAAACAACGACATCACCCCATCGCAAGACCTCTGCAACTCCCTCGCTTCATACTTCCACAACAAGATCGCGGACATACACAACAGCTTCAACAACCAACCAACGCACACCATGACCGAACAACCACCCCCCACCACCACCCTCCACACCTGGACCCCGATCAGCACCGAAGACACCATCCGCACGATGAACTCCATCCACTCCGGATCACCGACCGACCCCTGCCCTCACCACGTCTTCAACAAGGCCGACGCTGTCATTGCACCCCACCTGCGAGACATCATCAACACATCCTTCGACACCGCCACCTTCCCTGAGAGCTGGAAGCACGCCGAACTCAGCGCTCTACTCAAGAAACCCACAGCGGACCCCACCGAACTCAAGAACTACCGCCCCATCTCGCTCCTCCCGTTTCCAGCCAAAGTCATCGAGAAGACCGTCAACAAGCAGATGGCCGCCTTCCTCGAGACGAACGGATCCCTCGACCCCTCACAGTCCGGCTTCCGAGCCAACCACAGCACCGAGACCGCCCTCATCGCCGCCACCGATGACATCCGAGCCCTGATGGACAATGGAGAAACAGCGGCCCTCATCCTCCTAGACCTCTCCGCGGCATTCGACACGGTCTGCCACTGCACCCTAGTACGGCGCCTCAGCAACATCGGCATCCAGGACAAGGCGCTGGAATGGATCATCTCCTTCCTCGACGGAAGAACACAGAGAGTCCGCCTACCACCGTACAAGTCAGAGGCCTCCGAAGTCATCTGCGGCGTCCCCCAAGGATCATCTCTGAGCCCCACCCTCTTCAACGTCTACATGAGCCCCCTCGCGGCCATCGTACGCAAACACAACCTCAGCATAATCTCCTACACCGACGACACCCAGCTGATCCTCTCCCTGACCAACGACCCCGCCGCCGCCAGAGCCAACCTGCACGAAGGGATGAAAGAGGTAGCCGAGTGGATGACGACCAGCCGCCTGAAACTGAACTCGGACAAGACGGAGGTCCTCATCCTGGGCTCCTCACCCTCCGCCTGGGACGACTCCTGGTGCCTCCCGCCCTGGGCACCGCACCCAAACCGACAGACCATGCACGAAACCTGGGCTTCATCCTGGACTCCTCCCTCTCCATGACCAGGCAAGTCAACAATGTCTCCTTGGCGTGCTTCAACATCCTACGCATGCTACGGAAGATCTTCTGGTGGATCCCCACCGAGACCAGGAAGACCGTCACCCAGGCCCTCGTCACCAGCCGACTGGACTACGGCAACGCCCTCTACGCCGGTACCACCGCCAAGCTCCAGAAGAAACTCCAGCGGATCCAGAACGCCTCAGCCAGACTCATCCTCGACATCCCACGAACCAGCCACATCTCCGGACATCTGAGAGACCTTCACTGGCTCCCCGTCAACAAAAGAATCACCTTCCGCCTCCTCACCCACGCACACAAAGCCCTACACGACCAAGGCCCGAGCTACCTCAACAGCCGAGTCAACTTCTACGCTCCCAAACGCCACCTCCGATCAGCCAGCCACGCCCTCGCCGCCGTCCCCCGCATCCGAAGAGCGACTACAGGAGGAAGGTCCTTCTCCTACCTGGCCGCCAAGACCTGGAACTCCCTCCCTCCCGACCTGCGCCTGACCCAAGACCACCTCTCCTTCAGGAAGAAGCTGAAGACCTGGCTGTTCGAGCAGTAGCGGCACCCCCCCCCCCCCCCAGCGCCTTGAGACCCTACGGGTATGTAGCGCGCTTTATAAGTGTCACTGATTGATTGATTAAATATGTGTTAGTATATGTTTGAATAAGTAAAGTTTGTATAACTGTATAGTTGAGGAAATGGAGGTGTGATTGATTCTTTGCATGACTGACTAGGTGTGTGAGTAACTCCATGGATGAGTGACAGTCTGTGAGTGTCTGTTTACACTGATTGTATCTAAGGTTATATTAGAGTCTGAAGAGGTTCATCGTATTATCACATGAATGATATCATCAGTGATGTGATCAGTAATGTCAAATGAGATGTCATCAGTGATGTCATTTGAGATGTCATCAGTGATGTCATTTGAGATGTCATCAGTGATGTCATCAGTGATGTCACTGACCATGTCATGAATGATGTAATATGTGACATCATCAGCAGTGGATTGCGGGTGCGCGATATATAGTTAGTGCAACTAACTATATATGGAATTTCAATGGTTTTGTGTGAGTAAAATAAGGTTTTGTAAATGCGAATTCCTAACTATATATGGTCTATAACCTATGGTTTTTTCAGTAAATTTTCAAGGTTTTGTAAATGCGGATTCCTAACTATATATGGTCTATAACCTATGGTTTTTTCAGTGAATTTTCAAGGTTTTGTAAATGCAAATTCCTAACTATATATGGCCTAAAACCTATGGTTTTTTCTGTGAATTTCAATGGTTTTTTAATAGCAAATATCAAAAGCTGTCAAATGTCAAGTACGTGATAGGTAAAAACTTTTTCGTGTTTATGCACGCTGATGTGCTTTGAACGCTGCCCCCCCTCCCCTCTTTTCTCTTAGTAGTACTTTCTCTTTGCAGATAGTGAAGGGTAGTTAACGCAGGCCTTTGCCTCGTTGTAATCCGTCGTGCCTGCTTCCCTCTCCATTTGATTGATTGTTATCCAAGCATTTACTGTTTTACAATTGATTCTCTTTGGTTCATTCTCTATTTACAAACAAGCACAAAGTCGCAATACTCTGTTTAGTCTTTGCAGATAGTGAAAAATCGTGTACAAAAATAAAAGTAATCGAGCAAAATCAGTAGGCCACTAATTGGATCTCTTTTTGACCTCGCTAAAATAGAAACATTAGGAACAACCCTTCATGAGAAATACGAAAATAGTGAGATGAACTGAGCTCCACACCATGAGGGCTGCAAGACAGCTCGGCTCCGTCACCCACCCCGCCCAAAATAACGACAAACCCTATGCAAATATTAAAAATATATACAACACACCAGCAAAGTAACAGGGTAAAACATTTTATTAAATAACTATTTACCTAAATATTTTATACTTTTTGTTGCCCGATCCGGCTAGCTCAATCGATCGAGCATGAAACTCATGCACTCTGATAGCAAGCGTTGCTGCTGATGCTATGCAGACCAAAACTGGTTTTCAGTTTGTACATTCTTCTAGATTTTTCCATCCAAGGTTGGTTGAGTTTGTAGAACGATGGCTTCAGATTTTCAACATACGGTGTGGTGGCGCGGACTGGGAGGGGGCGCTTGGCTCCTGCCCCCTCCCCAAGTAAGATTTTCATACGTGAAAGTACGTTAAAGGTTTTGGTCCCTGAGTTGCTTCGATGTCACTGCCATTCTCAAATGGCATAAGTTCTGGATGTTGGGTGCCATAGTTCAGAGTTCTGAGCAGCGCTTGTAACACTGTCTGAAGCTTATTTGCACCTACTGCAGCTTCACTATTCTCAAAGTAAGTGAGGGTCGTTTGTGGACCTGACTGCATTTGAAAACAATGTGATATGGTACCTCC
The DNA here is from genome assembly GCF_964263255.1 of Lissotriton vulgaris. NCBI lineage: Eukaryota > Metazoa > Chordata > Amphibia > Caudata > Salamandridae > Lissotriton > Lissotriton vulgaris. The sequence continues at coordinate 1,652,734,844 of NC_141694.1, forward strand.
CTAAACCGCTTGACGGAGGCCCCCGAGGGGCGGTGTGATGGCACGGACTCGGAGAAGACGCTTGGCTCCGACCCCCTCCCCAAGTCTTATAGCACTGGTGTAGCCTGAGATCGCCCCCGACATAGGCGGCCGGCTCCCCGGGTCCGGCGGAACTTTTTGCCTTTTGATGACTCTTCTATTCTGGACCTTGTCCCACAATCCGTTTGACCTGAAGACACGCTGTAGTGGGGCGCCCCTTTACCATTTTAGTTGCCATTCCGCCCGCTTTTGCTACACTGTGCCTCTTCCGCCATTCAGCTGTTTACCGCCCGCTCTTGCGACTACAGCGTCTCGCTCACCATGTAGTTGAGTTGCTCCCGCTCTTGCGATGCAACGATAGGCGGCTGCCGCAGGACTCTCAAAATGGCGGCCGGCTCTTCAGATTTGGGCGTGGTCCACTAAAATGGCCCTGGGACACCTTGGAACTCGGACGCTTGCCTGCTAGGGCTTGGGTCCCATTCTCGAAAGCGTCTCCTCAGCCGTGAAGATTCTACAAAAGTCTTGGGGGCCCCTGACTCCCGCAGGCTTCTGGTGGGGAGCGGCTGCCATGATTGCTCGTGGAATGGCCACGACGGAGCTACGAGATGGTGGTGCTCTCATGCTGACGCCAGCTTCAGTCTGAAACATCCAGAAACACTGTAGACTACCAATTCGATCAGTTCCGGTAGCGCCCCAACATGACCCGGTAGAGAAGAACTTGCCCTCCCCTCTTTGACTGATGGTTCTTGTTGCCTGTCCCCTCTGTTGTCATTTAACAGAACTTTTTGGACTGCTGAAAGGGGTTGTGTTCCGAACGCTGGTTGGTGGAGACATTTTGACTATATTCTTGACCTACGTTGTCGCGTAATGCGTTATATGACACGCCGCGTTAGCGCACCCGGAAGTGCTCCGGTGCGCGAAGTGCAGCTTCCCGGAAGCGATCCGGGGCGCAGCGCGTAAAGTAAGCATAACAGGTCATGTGACTTGTTAATAAAACTTTTCATTGGTTCATTTTACTTTTGTTATTTTAATGATGAAAAGCTTGGTCATATGACCTAAAAATTACGCTTTTTATTGGTTTCGAACATTATTTTTTTTAAACATATATGTTATAATGTTCCAGGCTAATGTACTTTCCCGGAAAATTTACAACTGTCCTGCAAGTAAAATATATTCCTTTTTCGAGAAAAAGGGCTTTTCTTCGTCCCATGACGGAGCCGTTGAGTAAAAGAGGCTCGGCCTGCTGTCTTAGTCGCCGATACGCCTGATTATCAGATTCTTCTCGATCACTTTATGTTGCAGGAGTGGAAAACACAACTGCCCTTGACCATTTATCTTTACTGCGTTCCTACGTATTATACCTTTTATCCGTCATGTAATTGGACTGCTTTATTTCACTTGCCTTTTACTGATTCGAAAACAGTGACTAAAAGTAAAAACTTTACCAATGTAAATACTACTACCATGTTTTGTTTTAAAAACCTTTATTGTGAAAATGTCAGTATAAAATACGGGCCTATAACCACGTGGGCCGGCCACGGAGCAAACTGAAATCGTATATGATAAGGAGACATTTACATTGTAGAGGAACGTAACGAGCGGGCCATTAGGTTGCAAGAACTAAGGTGTCTAACAGTTGCGGAATCGGTGGACGTACATTTTGTAATTAAAATACGACAGGGCCACTTACAAAAAATTATCTAGATATACATTTGCGGGCAAGTACCATGGGTAACATTAATTCGAACTTTCAATAGTACAGTAATCAATAACACATCAGAACTTAATATCAATAGGGATGTCGAAATATTCAATCAATTCTCGTCCCCGCCCGCCATGAGCATCAAAACTGCATTCATATCTCGTGATATCAAGGTTGTTCAACCAGTACACAACAAGGAGTTACGAGTCCCATTTATACCGGCGCCATTTTGGGCGAGGCCGGGCAGGTCCAAGATATAGTCAAAATGTCTCCACCAACCATCGGCCAGACCAGAACCCCTTTCGGCCCTTTATGCTACAAAATGGTGTCTTCCATTCAGAAAATATTGTTGGCAGCATTTTGAAAGGAAAGATAAACAGCTGTTCTCCTAGTGAGTCTCACATTGTTACATTTAGGAAGAATGTTGAAGAGTAGTATGTTGAAAATCTGAAGCCATTGTTCTACAAACTCTCAATCAGCCTTGGATTGAAAAAAAAATCCTGAAGAATGTACAAACTGAAAACCAATTTTTGTCTGTATAGCATCAACAGCAACGCTTGACTCAGCTTTGTGTGAAGCCGCCATTTTGATTCAATCAATAGCGTCCCCCTGCACACATTCAGGGACCTGGTCGTGTCTTCAGGTCAAACGGATTGTGTGACAAGATGCAGAAAGGAAAAGGAAAAAAGTTCCGCCGGACCTCGGGAGCCGGCCGCCTATGTCATGGGCGATCTTTGGCCACACCAGGGCAATAGTGAAGCTGCAGCAGGTGCAAATAAGCTTCAGACAGTCTTACAAGCACTGCTCAGAACTCTCAACTATGGCACTCAACATCCAGGACTTGCCATCCGGATCTTGGCGCCTTGTGCTGGTTCCGACCTATTCACACATCGGTCCACTACTGACATCACCTCATAAGCCAACGGGGCACCCCACGCCGACTTTCGGCGCAGCATTGTAGGATGGCCACACCAGTGCAGCAACTTGCTGGACACCACCTCGGTGTCATCCGGATCTCTGCGCGTTCGAGTCACTGTACCGCAAGAGTGACCGGAACTCAGCTGGACACGCCGTCTTTCGGCGCAGCATTGTAGGATGGCCACACCAGTGCGTCAACTTGCTGGACACCACCTCGGTGCCATCCGGATCTCGGCGCGTTCGAGTCACTGTACCGCAAGAGTGACCGGAACTCAGCTGGACACGCCGTCTTTCGGCGCAGCATTGTAGGATGGCCACACCAGTGCAGCAACTTGCTGGACACCACCTCGGTGCCATCCAGATCTCGGCGAGCTGTGCTGCCTTCGGCCTACTGTAGCCGCAAGTGCGGACGCAACTCAGTTGGACGGCGAGTCAAACGCTAAGGGGCGCCCCACTGCAGCCGAGGAGCCTCCATCTTGGGGGAGACGCACAGCCCCCACTGACTGACGCGACCTCACAGGCCAACGGGGCGCCCCACGCCGACTTTCGGCGCAGCATTGTAGGATAGCCACACCAGTGCAGCAACTTGCTGGACACAACTCGGTGCCATCCGGATCTCGGCGCGTTGTGCTACCTTCGGCCTATTCGCACATCGGTCCGCTACTGACGCCGCCTCACGTGCCAACGGATTTTCTACGCTTTTTGTAGCCCTATGGCGCATAACAGGTCATATGACTTGTTTATAAAACTTTTCATTGGTTCATTTTACTTTTGGTTTCCTAATGACGGAAGGCTTGGTCATATGACCTAAAAAAAACACTTTTCATTGGTTTAGAACATTTTTTTTTCCCAAACGATGAAAGCCCCACCTTGTTTCTGGATATTTCAGACTGAAGCTGGCGTCAGCATGAAAGCACCACCATCTCGTGGCTCCGTCGTGGTCATTCCGCGAGCAATCATGGCAGCCGCTCCCCACCGGAAGCCTGCAGGAGTCGAGGGCCCCCAAGACTTTTGTAGAATCTTCACGGCTGAGGGGACGCTTTCGAGAATGGAGCCCAAGCCCTAGCAGGCAAGCGTCCGAGTTCCAAGGTGTCCCAGTGCCATTTTAGTGGACCAGGCCCAAATCCGAAGAGCCGTCCGCCATTTTAAGAGTCCTTTGGCAGCCGCCTATCGCTGCACCGCAAGAGTGGGTGCAACTCAACTACATGGTGAGCGAGACGCTGTAGCCGCAAGAGCGGGCGATAAACAGCTGAATGGAGGATGAGGCACAGTGTAGCAAAAGCGGGCGGAATGGCAACTGAAACGGTAAAGGGGCGCCCCAGTACAGCAGACGAGCCTCCACCTGGGGAGGCACGTTCACGCCGCCTCCCCCACGCCCCCCCCGGGGCGCCCCACGCCGTTTTTTGGAGCAGCATTGTAGGATACCAAAACCAGTGCGGCAAGTTACTGGACATCACCTGGGTGCCATCCACATCTCAGCGCGTTCTGCTGCCTTGGGACTATTCGCACAACAGACCGCTACTGACGAGGCCTCCCCCCGCACCACCCGGGACGCCCCACGCTGTTTTTCTGAGCTGCATTGTAGGAAACCAAAAACCAGTGCGGCACCCAGGTAACATCACCTGGGTGCCGTCCAGAACTCAGCACGTTGTGCTGCCTTGGGACTATTCGCACAAAAGACAGCTACTGACCATTGTTGCTTCTTTTTTCCAAAAAATGTTTAAATGTATTTACAGTTTTTGTTGCGTTCTATATATTTATAAGTTAATAAAGTTTTATAATCCTACTACTTTCTTGGAGTGCTATATATTTTTAAAAAATCGGGTGAATGGGGCCTTGAATCGGGTTATTGTCATGTGTGGGCTTTGGAAGTGTGCTGCTACAGGATCGGACATTTCAAACTCAAATGCACGTTCTTTTTCTTACCTTTCCGAAGCACGGAGCGCAATAGCAGGCAGAGAAAGGGTGATGCAATTGTTGAACACTGCCTGGCCTTGCAAGTTGCTGGCAGTGCCCCCCCCCCGCCCGCTCCTGAAAGAGGGCACACACACACCGCCGCCCCGAGTACTTCACAGATCTTTAAAAGACCATGCGCTTGTTAATGAGGCTTAAATGGTTTATCACCCCTTCTAGAGCCCCTGCATCGGCCCTCTGACGTTTCCTGGAAGAATTAGCACATAACACAATACCAAGCCCTCTCAGCTAAAACCCCCGAGGAATTGGGTTTTTGCTTGCAGGAATCGGGAGGGTTGGCATGTCTGGATTCTCTACAGCTGGGGCCATAAACTACATCTGCAGGGCTAGGTGATAGCCTGGGACCGGCCTGGACAATCGGACACAGAGGAAGAGTCGTGTCAGAGGGTGCGGTAGTGAAGATGGTGAAAGGGAGGTGTCGGGCGGGCACAGGGTGTGATTCTCAGGGAAGAGCAGCGCAGATGGGGGGAAGTTTCTGGCCCATGCATGAGAGAGAGAGCGGGGGTGACCAGTGCGTGGGGGAGATGATTGCGAGGGTGGGGAGCTGTGCTGAGAATCGACGGCGTGCAGAAAGTGGGTCTGGTCAAGGCATCTAAAATGGCTGCCGTGCACGACAAAATTGTGGCGTTGGAAAAAAGGCAAGATGGCGCAGACAATGTTTATCAATAAGGATTCATTTATAACAAAATATTTTATCGCAGTGACAAATTGGTGGTCAACACTTCCTGATTTCCATCGAATCGAACGTTAACAGACGTCACGCAGCAAAAAAAAAAAAAAAACGCTCACGCACAGCCGCTGGAAGACATGTATCAACATATATGAGCCTCCTCGGCCACCCTCAGAAAACATAAGGGATCAGGATACGTCTCCCGCACCCCCTTATACCTAGTAATTTAATTAAAACGAAACACAAAATGGCGAATTCCCGTTTCGCTACCAGTTTGCGGCCCAGTTCGCGGCCCGGGAAGCGCTTCTACCGTGAAAAATCATTTTTTTTTATTTTCCCCACGGGACCCTTTAATAACCCCAACATCATTCCTAGGGGGTCAAGAGGGGTCTACCTTGCCCCCTTTCATTAAATTCCCCCTTCGTTTTTCACCTCTTCTTCTCTCTCGATCCTACCGAGCGATAAGATGGCGGCCGCTCCGGACTGTTTAGAATGTTGACAGACACCGGAAAGCCAATCAGCTTCGCATCGCAAAGTTCCGTTTCGCGAAAAGTACGCGAACTGGAGCGCAGCCCGGAGCGCTGTTACAGATATATATCTTTTTTTGAACGTTAATTTCTCAAAATCCACTGAAGCACATATATTGAGACCTAGCAAAGGCACATCGGGCTAACAGTCCCTACAATTTTGCCAAGTTTCGTGCAAATCCATTCAGCCGTTCGAGCTAAAAGGGAGGCCAACCGCGTTGTGGGACCCCCCTTTTTTCTCGGCCCCCCCTTGACGAAACCCCCCAAAATTTCAAGGGCTGCTCAGAAACAAAATGTGCCATTTTCCTGAAAATTTCAGCCGATTCCGTCCACAAACGCCAAAGTTATTAGACATAGAATTTTCAAAAATCCCATAGGGAAAAAATCCTAACTATATATACCTACTGGCGACAGCTAGTAGGTAATATATATATATATATATATATATATATATATATATATATATATATATATATATATATATATATATATATATATATATATATATATATATATATATATATATATATATATATATATATATATATATATATATATATATATATATATATATATATATATATACATATATATATATATATATACATATATATATATATATATACATATATATATATAACGAAACTTCCCACCACACGTAGAAGGAACAGAGGCCAGAGGGGTAATCCAGGGAAAAACCACGTTTTTATTGGCAGCAAAGGCAATACTGGCAAATGCATTTCGGCTCCCCGCCTTCTTCAGTGCCTCATATTGCAGAGTCCCTCGCCAAAGTAGTCCAGTACCAGCACTTCACAATAAGTAGTCCCACAGCGCACCTCCCCCTTGCTGATTGTTCACACCTGTTGCCTGCCATGGAAAATGCCTGGACTCGAACTCCCAGCATGCAGTAATCTGATATATATATATATATATATATATATATATATATATATATCAATATATGTATATATATATATATATATATATATATATATATATATATATATTACGCTCACAAATCCTTATCAGCTCAGATAAGAAAGACAGCACTCCGGCAAATTACAGGATACAGCATTATTCAGCAAACAAACGTTTCAGCGATAGCCTTCCTCGGTGTTTCTTACCGGTACCATGCAGTTCAGGTTTAAATGCAAGTTTGCTAGCGTTGGTAAACAACAACAAGGGACTACCCCTTTCTGACACTACAGTGGGCGCCATCTTGGAATGGGTTAGATACCTCGGAAAATCCGAGTATTCTCAAGACAGAAGGGTCTCAGAACAATAGAGCCGTGGATCGGCTTGTGTCCCTTTCAAAGATAAGTACCTACTAGCAAACACAAACAATATGGCATATGGAACTGCACAAAGGTGTTCAGCGCATTTCGTAACATCATTATACAAATTCATTTTTCCTAAATTATTAAATCATAAATAATTGCAAATGATGAGATATTCATCTCAAAGCGAAAGCTATCATACCACCGAAACTACAAAAAGAGAAACACAAGTACTGGAAGACAAAAATATATAGGAAACGCATTAATGTTCACGTTTTGACTTCATCAATAAAACTAGAGAGAAGAATATATAATTATTCATAAACAAAATTGAAACATCAATTCATCAGATAAACTGTAATGATACTTAGTGAGGGACGATCCATTCCTTTAGCAGAGAATAATACTCATCACACGGTCACATCTTGATAAAAGGCAAAGGTCTAAATTAACATTGATTATGTGGTAGACTCCCTACGTAGCCTAGCCGGAGTAAAGGCAGAGCAGAGCACTCAGTTCGCCTGGTTCAGTACACTGGAGATGTTAAAGTTGGTAATCATTATTTTCCCAGGTGTACTGCCATTTCCTCCCCGCTATTCATACCTTTCGGGTACTTGGTGGGCAAATCAATGATGTACCTTGATTCAAGGCGTCGTAGCCTTCTAAGTCTGTCTCCCCCCCGTGGGTTGTGAGGAACATGGTCTATACCAAAGAATTGCAGTTTGTTTCGGTCTTTGTTATGGTGTTCCGCAAAATGTCGGGCCACTGGGTACGAGGGGTCTACCTTATCAATTGCGCTTAGATGCTCCAGCACTCACAGTTTTAATTGATTGATAGTGCTCCCGATATAGCGTAAGCCGCAGGGGCATATGAGGCAGTACACGGCATAGGTGGTACTGCACGTGATACATTTTTGAGTTTTATTGGTCCTGCCTGCATCTGGGATATCATAATGGAGCACCCTACGGCTGTTGGCACACGCTTTGCATTTGCCACAAGGGAAAAACCCGCTCATGGCCCTCAAGGTGTTAATTTGGGCAGAAGGTACTTCCAAATGGCTGTGTACCAACATATCCCCCAGGGACCTCGCCTTACTAAAGGTCACTGGTGGATGTGGTGGAAGATCTTCTCTCAACTCTTTATCGGTTAACAAGATGTGCCAGTTTTTTTGCATCATTGCTCTAAATCTGTCAGCCCCCTTGGAATATGGTGTAATCATCCTAAAGGTATCCTTTTTAGAGATGTTTGATTCCTTGGGTTTAGCTTTGAGCAGATCGTTCCTAGGGATCTTCCTGACTTTTTTGAGAATGCTCTGCAGAAGTGGCTCGTCATATCCCCTTAGACGGAAGCGTGCCAGGCAATCGGAGGCAGCCGCCTCGAATTCCCGGTCTTGGGTGCTATTCCTCTTTAGTCTCAAAAGTTCCCCATAGGGGATACTTTTGATGAGTTTCAGTGGATGTCCACTTTTAGCACAGAGGATAGAATTACCTGCTGTTTCCTTGCGGTACAGCGAGGTATGGACATGGCCATTTTCAACATACACCCTAAGATCCAAGTAGTTGGCTGCCAACCCACTAATTTTACCTGATAGGTGTATGCTGTAGATGTTATTATTAAGAGATCTGATGTAATTCTCTGCCATGTCTCTGGTACCTTGCCACACAATGAATAAATCATCAATGTAGCGGTACCAATGTACCATCCTTCCGCTTTCCTGGCCTTCCTTCCAGCAGTAGTTTGGTCTGCCCTGTTCCCATGATGCACTGGGCCAGGGACAGACTAATTTGCATGTAGCCAGGTTCTGAGCTGGGATGGTGCAGTGAGCTAAAAAACGGTGATGGATCAAGCCCTGATCTGTTGACTGGGTAGGAGTGTTCTGCTTAATTCAGATACTCTGTCCATCACCACCCCATTTTCTGAATCGTTTTGTCCACCATAAGCGTGGAAGGGTATGCTCAGACATGAGTCCCTTGCTCACTGCAACGTCAGGATTCAAGCAAGCCGAGCCGAAGACGGCTGTAATGCCAGAAATCGGTCCCCGGAAGCTTGTTTCCTTTCCAGTAAAAGAATTGGCTTTGTAGTTTGGTCTGCCCTGTTCCCATGATACACTGGGCCAGGGACAGACTAATTTGCATGTAGCCAGGTTCTGTGCTGGGATGGTGCAGTGAGCTAAAAAACGGTGATGGATCAAGCCCTGGTCTGTTGACTGGGTAGGAGTGTTCTGCTTAATTCAGATACTCTGTCCATCACCACCCCCTTTCCTGAAGCGTTGGTAAACAACAACAAGGGACTACCCCTTCCTGACACTACAGTGGGCGCCATCTTGGAATGGGTTAGATACCTCCGAAAATCAGAGTATTCTCAAGACAGAAGGGTCTCAGAACATCGAAAATTTGTGGAGAAAGAAATAAGCTGGACCAGATTCATTGATGATTTGCTAATCATATGGAATGGATCCAGAGCAGAGTTCCAAGAATATTTTAACATCCTAAATGAAAGCTTGAAAAATTTGAAATTTACATTTGAATTGAGCAATCAGAGGATAACATTCCTGGACACTGAGATTTACATAAGTGGTAACAGGTTACAAACCACTCTCCATAGAAAGAGCACAGCCACAAATTCAACATTACAGGCCTCAAGTTTCCACCAAAGATCTCTTAAAACAAGTATTCCTTACGGAGAATTCCTCCGGATCCAGAGTATCTGTAGTGAGAAAACAGAATGGGAGAAACACAGCAATAAAGCTAAAAAGAGATTTCGGAACAGGAATTATAATTCCAATGTCATAAAGAAAGGCTGGACTAGAGCCAATGAAAAAACTAGAGAAGAATGCTTAAAATTGAAGGATGCCTCTCACACAAATGTTTAGCTTTGAGCAGATCGTTCCTAGGGATCTTCCTGACTTTTTTGAGAATGCTCTGCAGAAGTGGCTCGTCATATCCCCTTAGACGGAAGCGTGCCAGGCAATCGGAGGCAGCCGCCTCGAATTCCCGGTCTTGGGTGCTATTCCTCTTTAGTCTCAAAAGTTCCCCATAGGGGATACTTTTGATGAGTTTCAGTGGATGTCCACTTTTAGCACAGAGGATAGAATTACCTGCTGTTTCCTTGCGGTACAGCGAGGTATGGACATGGCCATTTTCAACATACACCCTAAGATCCAAGTAGTTGGCTGCCACCCCACTAATTGTACCTGATAGGTGTATGCTGTAGATGTTATTATTAAGAGATCTGATGTAATTCTCTGCCATGTCTCTGGTACCTTGCCACACAATGAATAAATCATCAATGTAGCGGTACCAATGTACCACCCTTCCGCTTTCCTGGCCTTCCTTCCAGCAGTAGTTTGGTCTGCCCTGTTCCCATGATGCACTGGGCCAGGGACAGACTAATTTGCATGTAGCCAGGTTCTGAGCTGGGATGGTGCAGTGAGCTAAAAAACGGTGATGGATCAAGCCCTGATCTGCTGACTGGGTAGGAGTGTTCTGCTTAATTCAGATACTCTGTCCATCACCACCCCCTTTTCTGAATCGTTTTGTCCACCATAAGCGTGGAAGGGTATGCTCAGACATGAGTCCCTTGCTCACTGCACCGTCAGGATTCAAGCAAGCCGGGCCGAAGACGGCTGTAATGCCAGAAACCGGTCCCCGGAAGCTTGTTTCCTTTTCAGTAAAAGAATTGGCTTGGTAGTTTGGTCTGCCCTGTTCCCATGATGCACTGGGCCAGGGACAGACTAATTTGCATGTAGCCAAGTTCTGAGCTGGGATGGTGCAGTGAGCTAAAAAACGGTGATGGATCAAGCCCTGATCTGTTGACTGGGTAGGAGTGTTCTGCTTAATTCAGATACTCTGTCCATCACCACCCCCTTTTCTGAATCGTTTTGTCCACCATAAGCGTGGAAGGGTATGCTCAGACATGAGTCACTTGCTCACTGCACCATCAGGATTCAAGCAAGCCGGGCCGAAGACGGTTGTAATGCAAGAAACCTGTCCCCGGAAGCTTGTTTCCTTTCCAGTAAAAGAATTAGCTTGGTAGTTTGGTCTGCCCTGTTCCCATGATGCACTGGGCCAGGGACAGACTAATTTGCATGTAGCCAGTTCTGAGCTGGGATGGTGCAGTGAGCTAAAAAACGGTGATGGATCAAGACCTGATCTGTTGACTGGGTAGGAGTGTTCTGCTTAATTCAGATACTCTGTCCATCACCACCCCCTTTTCTGAATCGATTTGTCCACCATAAGCGTGGAAGGGTATGCTTAGACATGAGTCCCTTGCTCACTGAACCATCAGGATTCAAGCAAGCCGGGCCGAAGACGGCTGTAATGCCAGAAACCGGTCCCCGGAAGCTTGTTTCCTTTCCAGTAAAAGAATTGGCTTGGTAGTTTAGTCTGCCCTGTTCCCATGATGCACCGGGCCAGGGACAGACTAATTGCATGTAGCCAGGTTCTGAGCTGGGATGGTGCAGTGAGCTAAAAAACGGTGATGGATCAAGCCCTGATCTGTTGACTAGGTAGGAGTGTTCTGCTTAATTCAGATACTCTGTCCATCACCACCCCCTTTTCTGAATCGTTTTGTCCCCCATAAGCGTGGAAGGGTATGCTCAGACATGAGTCCCTTGCTCACTGCACCGTCAGGATTCAAGCAAGCCGGGCCCAAGACGGCTGTAATGCCAGAAACCGGTCCCCGGAAGCTTGTTTCCTTTTCAGTAAAAGAATTGGCTTGGTAGTTTGGTCTGCCCTGTTCCCATGATGCACTGGGCCAGGGACAGACTAATTTGCATGTAGCCAAGTTCTGAGCTGGGATGGTGCAGTGAGCTAAAAAACGGTGATGGATCAAGCCCTGATCTGTTGACTGGGTAGGAGTGTTCTGCTTAATTCAGATACTCTGTCCATCACCACCCCCTTTTCTGAATCGTTTTGTCCACCATAAGCGTGGAAGGGTATGCTCAGACATGAGTCACTTGCTCACTGCACCATCAGGATTCAAGCAAGCCGGGCCGAAGACGGTTGTAATGCAAGAAACCTGTCCCCGGAAGCTTGTTTCCTTTCCAGTAAAAGAATTAGCTTGGTAGTTTGGTCTGCCCTGTTCCCATGATGCACTGGGCCAGGGACAGACTAATTTGCATGTAGCCAGTTCTGAGCTGGGATGGTGCAGTGAGCTAAAAAACGGTGATGGATCAAGACCTGATCTGTTGACTGGGTAGGAGTGTTCTGCTTAATTCAGATACTCTGTCCATCACCACCCCCTTTTCTGAATCGATTTGTCCACCATAAGCGTGGAAGGGTATGCTTAGACATGAGTCCCTTGCTCACTGAACCATCAGGATTCAAGCAAGCCGGGCCGAAGACGGCTGTAATGCCAGAAACCGGTCCCCGGAAGCTTGTTTCCTTTCCAGTAAAAGAATTGGCTTGGTAGTTTAGTCTGCCCTGTTCCCATGATGCACCGGGCCAGGGACAGACTAATTGCATGTAGCCAGGTTCTGAGCTGGGATGGTGCAGTGAGCTAAAAAACGGTGATGGATCAAGCCCTGATCTGTTGACTAGGTAGGAGTGTTCTGCTTAATTCAGATACTCTGTCCATCACCACCCCCTTTTCTGAATCGTTTTGTCCCCCATAAGCGTGGAAGGGTATGCTCAGACATGAGTCCCTTGCTCACTGCACCGTCAGGATTCAAGCAAGCCGAGCCAAAGACGGCTGTAATGCCAGAAATCGGTCCCCGGAAGCTTGTTTCCTTTCCAGTAAAAGAATTGGCTTGGTAGTTTGGTCTGCCCTGTTCCCATGATACACTGGGCCAGGGACAGACTAATTTGCATGTAGCCAGGTTCTGAGCTGGGATGGTGCAGTGAGCTAAAAAACGGTGATGGATCAAGCCCTGATCTGTTGACTGGGTAGGAGTGTTCTGCTTAATTCAGATACTCTGTCCATCACCACCCCCTTTTCTGAAGCGTTGGTAAACAACAACAAGGGACTACCCCTTCCTGACACTACAGTGGGCGCCATCTTGTATCAGAGTATTCTCAAGACAGAAGGGTCTCAGAACATCGAAAATTTGTGGAGAAAGAAATAAGCTGGACCAGATTCATTGATGATTTGCTAATCATATGGAATGGATCCAGAGCAGAGTTCCAAGAATATTTTAACATCCTAAATGAAAGCTTGAAAAATTTGAAGTTTACATTTGAATTGAGCAATCAGAGGATAACATTCCTGGACACTGAGATTTACATAAGTGGTAACAGGTTACAAACCACTCTCCATAGAAAGAGCACAGCCACAAATTCAACATTACAGGCCTCAAGTTTCCACCAAAGATCTCTTAAAACAAGTATTCCTTACGGAGAATTCCTCCGGATCCAGAGTATCTGTAGTGAGAAAACAGAATGGGAGAAACACAGCAATAAAGCTAAAAAGAGATTTCGGAACAGGAATTATAATTCCAATGTCATAAAGAAAGGCTGGACTAGAGCCAATGAAAAAACTAGAGAAGAATGCTTAAAATTGAAGGATGCCTCTCACACAAATGAAGAACAAAAAACTGAGGGAAAGATCAGATTGCTCATGTATTTCGCGCAAGAGTCAAAGGCCATAATGTCAATCCTGCGAAAAAACTGGAAGATCTTGAAACTGGACAACACATTGTCCAAGACTGTGGGAACCTATCCAACAGTGACTTATCGCAGAGCTCGTAATTTAAATGCCAACTTATGCATAGCCACTTCAGAGCAAAACACCAACAACAGAGCTGGCTTCAGAAGAAAGGCTTTGCGAAGTGCTGTAATTGTAAAGTCTGTCAAATTGCTAAGCCAACTACAGAATTCCAGATGGCAAACAAAAGTGTTGGAAAATCCGTGAACTAATCACATGCAAAAGTAAATATGTCATCTACATAATTGAGTGCCCGTAAGCACTCAGATATGTTGGGAGCATCACTTGTGAACTAAAGAAACGGATTCTCGAACATGTCAGTGCAACGCAAAACATGGACAGAAGTAGTGCCATCGCAAAACATATGGAGGTTGCACACAAAAGTGATTGGACGAGCCTCAAATTCTATGGAGTAGAAATGATACATCTGAATGTAAGAGGGGGCATCAGGGAGAAAATCCTCCTACAAATAAGAATCTAGATACATCATCAATGCTAGGAGCATGACCCCCTTTGGCCTGAACCAATCTGAGGAATTGTAAATACACCTTTGAACAATAAAGTTTTTGTTGACAAATCAATTCATGGAAAACCACACAACCTAACAAGAAATTAACAAATAATAAATATGACTGTTCTAATACTCTGGATTAATAAAAAAGGAAAAACGGAACTGAAGCAGAAGCTGAAATCTAAATATGGAAATTCAGTCATACAGCGCACAATGAGAAATCAGTCAAAAGAAATGAGCTTTTGAATTCCAAAGGAATAAGGAATGACATTCATGAAACTTGTGAAACGGCAGCAGCAATAGGAGAATGTGCACACAACATGATTCAATTGCGCACATGAAAGGAAAGGAAAAAAGAAAATATAAGAACTTGACACGCATTGGATATTGTCGCTTCAAAAACTTAAATAAAGAACTGACTGCATTTTAATAGCCCGATCATAGGCTAAATTGGGGACATCATGTCATAAAATTTGAATATTGAGGTGTACATACAATTTAATAATTCATCACAGTCACATTGTAATAGTCTCGAGAATTTGACCAACACCATGTTTTTCTAAAAACTGAGGTTGACAAAATTTTGTATTATTGAGCTTCACACTACATGTCCCAAAATGCCTTCTGGCAGTGGGCGTATAGCAGAAATTATGTAATTTCTTTTGTGATTGAAAATAGTTAAAGGAGTGAAACAAATATATCGAATTACCTTGACCAAGGCTTTTGAAATCCTGAAACGCGTAGGAGATATCCAGCGCCTGTTTTCACATTAATAAAATGATGCTAATTGAAGGAAATAAATAAATATTTGGTATACCAACTTGAGACGAGTGCGGACCAGACCATTTTCCTGGGAGACCGGGGAGTTTCGGCAAAATGCATAGCGGTTTCTGACTTTGAACCGCAGGAGATACGCACCACACAAGAGCGCCGCATTGGCTGGGAAAGTAAAGCTAACCTTGACGGAATATATTATATATATATATATATATATATATATATATTAATATATTCACTGAAAAAAACATAGGTTTCACACCAGTTATAGTTAGGTGGAAATTTTACTTGCATAAAACCATTATATATATATAACCACGTTATAGTTAGTTGGACTCACTATAACTTGCGCGTGCAATGCACTGCTGATGACGTCACATATTACATCACTCATGACATGGTCAGTGACATCACTCATGACATCACTGATGACATCTCAAATGACATCACTGATGACATCATCCAGTGAATGTGTATCTTTCTGAAATTTTTTTTTTTATATATATATGTATATCTAAAGGTTGATGGAAGAATAAATGGGTAAATAAATGTCTAAATGGATGTTTTTTTTGTGTAAAATTGATTGGTTAACTGACTTATTAAATGTATCTTAGTGAATACATATATTAGCGAGTAATGTTTAAATCTAAATCTAAATTCATAAATATGTGTGCTAATCTTCCGTTGTATTGAGACCTCTGGGATGCTTAGAGTCATATATAGAGTATATGTATATATATATTACCTACTGGCGGTCGCCAGTAGGTAGTAATAGTTAGGACCTAGCTTCCATAGGAAATCCACAACATTCTATTTGGAATAACTTCCAGGTTGGAATAACTTTGGTGCCGGTGGACGAATCTTCGCAAAGAAAAATGGCCTGCTCCGCTCCGATCCATCCCTGAAAGTTTGGGGGTGATTCGTCAAGTGGGGGCCGAGAAAGAAGGGGGTCCCAAAACATGTTTTGCCCATGCAATTTTCCATAGGACCTTTAGCCAGGGCTACAGCCGGAACGGCTGAACAAAATTACACCAAATTTGGCAAAAAGGTAGAGTTCTTTTATATTGCGGGATACAAGTATGGTATGCTGATCCCCCCAAAATAATGAAGGCACCACTCTGCAAACGCGCCCTCTGGCGTGTCTGCAGAAGTGGAAATAATGCCCCTTGAATACTGGGAGTCCCTGGGGGCCAAGTAGCCCAACAAGAACCTCCAGTTTGAGGGAGGGGCTGCCTTACAGAGAGGTGTAAAGAGGCTATGGCCCTTTTTACACCTTTCTGCAACGCAGCCCCCTGGCGCATACTGTTCCCCCTCTGGAAACGTGCCAGGGGGCGTGTTTGAAGAGTGGTGCAACCCTCACCTCAAGCCCTGCCCCCTCCCTGCACCACTCTGCAAACGCACCCCCTGGTGCGTTTGCAGATGGGGAAGTAATTCCCCTTGAATACTGGGGGTCCCTGGGGTCCAACTAGCCCACCAGGTACCTCCAGTAAGCGCCACAGAGCTGCGTTGCAGAGTTTTGTGAAAAGGGGTGTCGCCTCATTACACCTAACTCCCTGGTGCATACCGGAGGTTGCTGGTGGGCTAGTTGGCCCCCAGGGACCCCCAGTATGCAAGGGGAATTAGTTCCCCCTGTGCAAATGTGCCAGAGGGCTGTGTTTCAGAGAGGTGTAAAAATGGGCGTGGCCTCATTACACCTCTCTGCAACGCAGCCCCCTGGTGCATACTGGAGGTTCCTGGTGGTCTAGTTGGCCCCCAGGGACCCCCAGTATGCAAGGGGAATTAGTTACTCCTCTGCAAATGTGCCGGGCTGCCACCCTACCATAGCAAACAGCAGTGTCCCGAGGGCTATCAAGGGCTCCAGGACGGGACCCCCCTTCTACCAGTTAAAAGCCCCAGGGGCTGGTGGTCCCTGGAATGGGGAGTCCGTCACAGACCCCCTTTTTTAAATATTAGTGCCCCGGGGAGGTGGCGGTCCCCTGGGCTTGAGCCCCCCACACAGGTTTTTCTTTTTTTTATTTAAAACGAAGCCCAGTGAGCCCCCCCGCATACCTCATAATAAAGCCCCGGGGGTGCCGGTCCCTGGGGATTGGGGGCCTTAGAGGCCCCCCATCATGCATATCCAAGCCCCGGGGGTGGCTGACCGGCGCCAAAGTTTTTCCAAATAGAATGTTGCGGATTTCCTATGGAAACTAGGTCCTAACTATAATTACCTACTGGCGACCGCCAGATATATATATATCTCGTCCTATCTGCTGATTTAGTTGTGGAGGTTCCCCACCACATTTGCGTTGGCTGGAGGGCACACCATGATTGGCCCAGTGAACAAACTGACTGTACTCCCTCCGACACCCGCTTTTGCCTATGATGCCATTGACACAGGTAGAAAATTCTGTTGGAGACGGTAGCACTGTGATGCTCTTTTGTCCATGGACCTGGTAGTATCTCAATAGAGCAGGCGGACCGCCTAGTTGGTGGACAGGGAATCAGACTGTAAATCGACGGCTGGACCAAATCCACAAGATCTAAATTATACCCTTGGTCCTAACTGTAACTACCTACTGGTGATATATATAATTGGCTACAGTAGCAGATTAATATCGCAATTATGAATCGACACAATTTTATGTGTATGCATGCCCATACAGGGCTTAGAAACTTGTTTATTTTTTCATCTCCTTTTTAATTGTGTTGTCTAAGTATAAAATACCAACGGTACAATGAAATTTGAAAATTGTATATTATATTGCCTGTATTTATTCAGCTAATCATGTGGATTCAATCGATGTTTTTCTGTAAAAATGCCCATCCAGGGCTTTATAATTGTTTGTGCAACCTGCTAACAAACAAAATGGTCATCACTCAAATGAATTCAAAATGCATTCAATTTAAACTCATTACAAGATGGCCACCACAATGGAACTATAAATTAGTCCTTCCTTCTTGTTGATCACTAAGAGGAAGTCACTTTGTTTTTTTGATTGTATGTGTAACTTTATTTAACTATGTCAATGACATTAGAAACTTATCAGTTGACAAAGGCGCGAAGCCGAAACGCGTCCTGTTTTTTGAATGATTTCTGAATCACGATAATTCAAAACTGAATGAACTTTCAGCCCAGGAGTGCGATCCATTCTTTCATGGGCGTGAGAGAAAAATCAGGCGTATATATATATATATATATATATATATATATATGAATTCAATTTTTCTCCTTGCAGAGAGGTTTGTTCCTCGTGCACTCCCGTGTGTCCAATAAAGTTCCAACCACACTGGTTTATAAGTCGATTATAAGTTTTTATTCAGCAACCAGCAACACCTTACGCATTTCGGTCTCTACGGAGACCTTGCTCACAGGATAACTGAGTCGACATTATTTTGACATTTAAATAAAGTGAAAAGAGTTTTTTTTAGAAGTTACATCACTTCCTGTATCTCACACAGGCCTTGTGGGACATGTAGTTTCAATTAACTGATGTTTCCATACTCAACAATTCAATGCATTTGTTCAGTTTTGTTTCATGATTAGCACAAGATGCAAACAATATTTAAACGGCAATCAAGCCCTCCAGTTACGCGTTTCGGTCTCTACGGAGACCTTGCTCACAGGAAACCATCACTACATTTTTTTACAAAGTTTAAATATTGAAAACATCCTCTATGTCGACACTTCACTTCCTGTTAACGGCACAGGAATTCTGGGACATGTAGTTTTTGTCCAATTATTTAAACCATGATATTATCTTATGTTTTCAACATTATACCATTGATTATGACATGGGAAACACAACATTTTTACCCTCCAGTGGGATAATGGGTCATTATCATCATTCAAACTTATTATTCAATTTGAATCAAGCCCTCCAGTGGGCACGCCTACTTACATTTCTAATTGCAACCCATTAAATTAGGTTATTTTATATCACATCTTCCCATGAACTTTTCATAGTTATATTATTTGTCCTGTGCGTCTAAATAAGAGGAAATTAACCAAAACAGGTTTGTGCACTAAATTGTTTCATATCACCAGTGAAAAATTATTAAAAGTTGTTAAGAGAGATAAGTTCATGTTCAGTTCATTAGTTTTGAGTTCAAAGGTGGCAATGTAGTTCCTCATCCAGGTTATGCCCATGAGGATTAAGGGTGCGAAAACTCATTATACGTTTTGATTCTTTCTGTCTCATTATTTTTTCACGACTCCCTCCTCGTTGATTTATTCCAACACTTTCGATTCCATAAAATTTTAGTTCTTTCCAATTTCCTTTATGTTCTCTCTCCATGTGTTTAGCCATTGCATTACTTCTGTCGTTATTGATTGTTGCAAGAACATGTTCCAAAATGCGTATCTTGAGTTCTTTTTTGGTGCTGCCAATATATTTCAATGAACATGGGCATTCTAAAACATAGATAACAAATTGCGTTTTACAGTTGATCAATTGGTTGATTGTCCAAGTCTTGTTATTTGCCATGGTCACTTCCTTGATATTTTTGGCGATACAACAAACTTTGCATCCAGAGCACTTGTAGAAACCTTTGGGTTTATACCAAGCCTCTGGTTTTTTTCTGATCCTGAAAATGACTGAAGATTAACTTGTCTTTTGAGTTTGGTGTATGGCTGTAATTGCAGAAAATATCCGGGAGTGCATGGAGACTCAACTCCCTTAACGGGGAAACTGGATTTGAAATTGTTCACTGCTTGGTTCTGCTGTGCTCCGTGTGCACTCCGTTAGTGCAACTAACTATATATGCAAATTTCAATGGTTTTGTGTGAGTAAAATAAGCTTTTGTAAATGCTAATCTCTAACTATATAAGGTCTATAACCTATGGTTTTTTCAGTGAATTTTCAAGGTTTTTTGAAATGCTAATTCCTAACTATATATGGTCTATAACCTATGCTTTTTTCAGTGAATTTCAATAGTTTTTTAATAGCAAATATCAAAAGCTGTAAAATGTATTCTTCTTTTGAAGGAAAAATATATTTTATATCTTTTTAATATAATTTTTTTATGCATCTGCCAAACCCTGACCTCTTAATAGTGCACTGTGGTAGAAATGATTTTGGGACTATGACTGGGGTTGGTCTGGAAATGCTTTTAAAGGACACCTTTCATCAATTGATGACACTTTTTCCCCAGACTGCCTTGGTATATTCCAATATATGCCAAAGACAGAAATGGAACTGGTCCAACCAATTTTGTCCACAATTTGAGAAAGCACGGAAACGTGTGAATAAATCTGTTTCTGCTTACATGAGAGACTTTAGAATGGGTTTAATATACAACAATAACTTGCGTTACAACATGCAAGACATCTACAGAGGAGATGGTGTGCACTTCTCCGATGCGGGGAATAGAATATTCCTCCTGAATTTAAAACGTGCATTGGAACCTACTTGTAGGTACCTAAATTAGCCACAGAACCCAATAGCTCTTTTCAGAGCTACCCTACCTCTGATCATTCAAAACATTTATCTTTTTCTAACTTTTTTCACTATTTTTCACCAAAGTACGCTCCCCGGTGCGCGTACCGGGCGCTCCCCCCGCAAAAAAAAATGTTTCATTTTTTTTTACCTTTATGAGCATCCTAAGCCCCCCTCAGAAAACTTAGAGGGTCAGGAAGTGTCTTCCCTGCCCCCTTCTACCCATTCCAAACATTGTTTGCCCTCCATCTTGTGTCTCAATTCTACCGAAACACAAAATGGAGGAACCCTGTAACGCTGCCGGTACGCGTACCGGGGCGCGCACTGGTGAGCGCTCGCTAAAAAAAGGTGGGAAAGTAATTTACAGAAAAACCACTGGAGACACTTTCATCAAATATAGAATAGGCCCTACTACATAGCAGTCCCTACCATTTACCCAAATTTGATGGAATTCCATTGAGAAAATTATGCCGTAGGCCTGACTAAATATCCTGAGGTAAATTATATGACAAAAACACATATGAAATGTTAGAATCAACAACCAATTAAAATGTTACTTTCATTTTCTACTATTGTTTCAAGACATTTGATTGGTTATGTACCTGAATATAAAGAAAGAGAGAGAAACAAAGCCATTTTGACTACTACTTCCTGAAGTACATTTCAAGAGCATTTTCATAGACAACTTTAACTTCTTTTTCAAAGGTAAGATATAATTTAAAAAATTTGAAAGGAGAACTATGTTATGCACTTTAAATTAATTTAGGAAAACGTTTTCAGATAGTTACATACTGTCCCTCTATAAGAGTTAGTCATTGGGAAAGACCTAGTTATTTAAATTAATGATTGAGTTAGGCTTCTGCGGTATAATTATGAATTTACTTAGGCTTCATCACAGGCACTTTTTATTAGTTATACTTCCTGCCTGAAACTATGCACTGCCCAAAGATAACTCACAAGTACCTGTCTGAACTTAAACCCAACAGTGCCCTATCTCCACTGATATATTTATTTGTTATGCAATTTACAGCAAGAAAATGGAAGCACAGCAAAAAGAAAATACAATTTCATTTCAAATTAAGATTGAAAACAATCCTAACGAAGAAAAAGAAGAAGTAGACTTTATGGATGAAACAGTAGACCAAGAATTAATAAAATGTGCTGAAGAATGTGATTCTTGGAATGAAAAGGAGGACATACCTGATGATTTAATGTTACAAATTCTCTTAGATTTTGGAAAATCAGAAATATAATTTAAAATTTTAAAAGTTAAAATTGTTTGAGACATTATTCTTTTTAATATGAAAATTATGAAATAGTACCCAAAAAGATAAAATATAAAGTGAGACTTAAAATATACTGTGCAACTTTTTTGTGTTACATAGTAAGTTTGCTCATAGTTACTTCCTTTCTCCCACTAAATTATCTCAAATGTGTATTTAACATCTCTTTATCATCTCCTGCCTCCATGTTCTTTCTGCTTTCCTGACAGACTATGCTATGAATTCCATATACCACAATAAATTCTGAAACAACATGCAAGATATCTACAAAGGAGACGGTGTATAATCATTTTTAGACTCTGCATTGGTACCTACATGTTGGTACTTAAATGAAAAAAAACAAAAAAAACAACAAAAAGAACAATCAATAAACATACAATATTTGAAAATTCTTTCATTCTTTTTTCCCTATATTACGCTCCCCGGACCACTTCCCGGTGCGCGTACCGGGCGCTCCCCCCGCAAAAAAAACGATAATAAAAATTTATTTTTTTTGCCCCGCGGGGCCCTTTTAAAGCCCCCTCATCAAACCTAGGGAGTCAGGGAGGATGTACTCTGCCCCCTTATGCTCATTTCCCCCTTTGTTTTTGCCACCTCTTGTGTCTCGATCCTACTGAGACACAAGATGGCGGCCGCTCCGGACTGTTTAGAATGTTCACAGTCACCGGGGAGCCAATCCGCTTCTCCTCGCGAAGTTCCGTTACGCGTCAGGTACGCGAACCGGGGCGCTAACCGGGACGCTGTCACAGATATATATATTTTTTTGAATGTTAATTTCTCAAAATCCACTGGAGCACATATCTTGAGACCTAGGAAAGGCACATTGGGCTACCATTCCCTACAATTTTGTCAATTTTGATAGAAATCCATTCAGCCGTTCGAGCTAAAAGTGAGTACAACCGCCCTATGGAAAGCTCAATGTTGAAACCACGTTTTGGGACCCCCTTTTTTCTCAGCCCCCACTTCACGAAACCCCCCCAAACTTTCAGGGGACGCTCAGAAACAAAATGTGCCATTTTCCTGAAAATTTCAGCCAATTCCGTCCTTCAACGCCAAAGTTATTCAACATAGAATTTTCAGAAATCCCTATTCAAAAAAATCCTAACTATATATACCTACTGGCGACCGCCAGTAGGTAATATAGGCGCATATATATATATATATATGCTACGATTATCCAAGCATTCACTGCCTCCACCATACCGAGAGTTGCGTCGTCACCATAAGACTCCTTGGATCGAGTTCCGCTACTCCACCATTTAAACGACCACACCGTGTGAGATTTTCAAGAATTCTTTATTTTGCCGCTGCCAAACGCGTTTCGACTACACAGTAGCCTTGATCACTGGTTACGGTTTAAAGAGCGCGCGGCCATTTTTAAAGAAAAAAAGTATTCATGTTACGTCATTAACACCACCTGTCGACCGACAGGAAAGACAGACTTAAAATTCACTTTGTTTGTAATATGTTATTTTTACACATTTGCTTCAACATGATTAAATACATTTTAAAAAATGCATAGCGTGTGTCAGTTCATTCAATGTAAGCATAACTGAGTGTTTTAATAAATTCTTGGTGCGAGCGTTACTGGTATTCAACTCACATGTCAAAAAAACTTTATCGACAATGACACGCAGTTTTAAAGCTGCGAGCTGTGCATATGTACTTTCCACTCATTGTCAATCCATTTCATAAGCTGACGAATTCTGCCCATGTGGGCCTGCCAACTCATGCTTTAAACTGTTTTTCCCATTATTAATTTTGTCATTTCTGCAAAATATTACTTGATGAGTTGTTATGTGCACTCGTACCAATTACATGTAATGTGAAAATAGAGCTCAAGTGAGCAAACACACAAGTTATGACCTTATAAATAAGCTGGCATTGTACTCGATCTTTCAAATAAATGTTGACTGCCAAGTGTAATTAACATTATCAGAAGTACTGTCCACAAAATTATGCCTGTTCAAAATAGTTGTCAACTATATTTACAGCAGATGCTACTCGTTAATTACCGACTAGCTAGTATCATAGATGTCTATGCAAATCTTCTTCAATATTAAGACCGTTTGGTTGCTAGTATTTAACTTGATTATATATCTTGATTCAAGTTTCCTTAGCTTGTTCAATCTATTTCCCCCTCTTTGACTGGCTGGAATAGAGTCAATTACACAGTATGTCAGCCCTTTTGCGTCCTTATTGTGCACTAGTTCAAAATGACTGGCTACAGGATAAGCCCTGTCTGCATTTTTAATTGCTCGCAGGTGTTGTAATATCCTTTTTTAGGCTTCATTGATTGTGCTGCCCACATATCGAAGCCCACAAGGGCACTCGAGAATGTAGATAGCATAATCAGTCTTACATGTATATTTATTTTTGATCTTTTCCATTCTGTTGGAAAGGCCTAATCTGTACTTACTACAGTTTACGCCGTGATTACATGCCTTACACTTTGTACATTTTACGAAGCCATTCTCGTCAAGCCAAGTTTTTTTAGGTTGGGGTTTTTTAAGCACATTACTTACTAAACAGTCTTTGAAGGATTTTGCTTTCTTAAAAGTGATTTGTGGTCTCTTGGGGACTTCTTTCCCAAGCACGGGGTCATTCTTAATGATATGCCAATGCTTGTTGAGTATTCTTCTCACCTCAACATGTTGGTTACAAAAACCTGTTATAAATCTGCATTGGTTTTCATTATTGCTGACTTTTATATTACCGAAGAGGATTTGCTCTCTCTTCAGTTGTGAGGCTTTTTGTATTCCCTCTGCTATCCACGTAGTAGGGTAGCCCCGTTCTTTAAATCTTGTACTCAATATTTCTAGTTCTTTCTCAGTTTCCAAAGGAGTACTGCAATTACGCATGACTCTGAGACTTTCCCCATAGGGTATTCTGCTCTTAAGGGCCATCGGGTGAAAACTTTTTGCATGCAACAAAGTGTTGCCACTGGTAGGTTTTCTGTAAAGTTTAGTTTGAATTTTCCCATTTTCGACATACACTGTTAGATCTAAGAAGTTGACACTGTTATCACTTATGGTACTGGTAAAGGATAGATTTAACTCATTCTTCTGAAGGTTTGATATGAATGTGTTAGCCTCCAATTCAGTGCCTTTCCAGACCAAAAACAGATCGTCGATAAAACGACTCCAATGGATAATGTTTTCATCCCACTCTTTCTGGTACTGCGTCCGGACCACCTGCTCCTCCCACCAGCCCATATGCAAATTAGCATAGCTGGGGGCGAAGCAGGTGCCCATGGCAGTACCACACGTATATATATATATATATATATATATATATACATATACATGTATATATATATATATATATATATATATATATATATATATATATATATATATATATATATATATATATATATACATATACATGTATATATATATATATATATATATATATATATATATATATATATATATATATATATATATACATATATATAATATATATAGAGATATAAAAATATAGATATGTAGATATATATATGTTCACTGAAAAAAAACATAGGTTTTAGGGAAAGTTATAGTTAGTTGGACATTTCACTCTTCCAAAACCATTCCCCCATTATAGTTAGTACAGCTAACTACAACTCACGCCCCGCAATATACTGCTGATATCATCACATATTACATCACTCATGAAACGGTCAGTGACATCACTGATGACATCACTGATGACATCTCAAATGTCATCACTGATGACATCATCCATGTGATAATTTGATGCATCTTCCCACTCCCTAATATAACCTTTCATACACCCACTTTAAATGACAGACTGCAATTCTCAAAACCATAGAGAATGGCCCCATGACGCGTTTTAAGTTGTGGGATAAAGTCCCCTTGAATCCTGAGGGTCCCTGGGGTCCAACCAGCCCACTAGGTACCTCCAGTAAGCGCCACAGAGCTGCATTGCAGAGAGGTGTAAAAAGGGGCATGGCCTGGACCACCTCTCTGCAACGCAGCCCTGTGGCGCTCACTGGAGGTACCTGGTGGGCTGGTTGGCCCCCAGGGACCCCCAGTATTCAAGAAGAATTAATTCTCCAACTTAAACTGCACCACAGGGCGGTTTGCAGAGTGTTGTTAGGAGGGAGCAGGGCCTCGGTGCTGCTTAAAAAAAAGAAATTTAAAGATGAGGAACTGTGTGGCCCCTCTTCCTTTCCTATTCTATGGGGCCCTGGGGACCCCATCCCCCAGGGCCTGATCCCTATTTTTTTTTTTTATGGAATGGGGCCGCCCTCCCCCACTGACCCACCCCCACCAGTGTGGCCCTCGGCCACAAACCACACTGTAAATTTGGCCCCCCGAGTGACAGTTTGTGAGTACCCATGCTATTGCATCTTCGTCATGGAGTTTTATGCCCACTACCCATACAACTTCTGCCGACGGCCATCTGATAGCAAATGCCCTGATTCAAGGTCAGGCGCCCACCATTTTAGATTGTTTAAATGTGTGTTTGTATATGTAAGGTGCATCACCACCACTCAAAATGGTGGCTAGTTTGGTTACTGATGCAAACTGCTAATGTTACTCATTATTTAAAAAAACAGTATTATGTAGTGCTTTAGTGTAGTTCAATGCAAAAGTGTGGTTTTGTTTATAGCGCCATTGACTGTTGTTTTAGATGAAAAATTTGTAAATAAAAAAAATAACAAATAAAATTATAGACATGTAAAAAAAATTCTTTTCTCTAAAACAACACTATGAAATGTTGTGCACAGATATGTTAATTAACCAATTATATTTTTACATATACATGACATTTGTGTTAGATCTAGAAAAATTGTTTGCAAATTATATATATATATATTTTTTAATGTAGACGTATATGGTCCCAGGGAGAAGGAGAAGACGACAACCACAATTTTTTGGACCATTTCTAAATCTTGCCACCATGGAAGAATGGGATATAATCAAAAATTCTGATTGAATAGGCAAACAAATATTGATTTGTGTCATCAGCTGGAGCCAGATCTTCTGCCTCACAACAGAAATCCCACAGCAATAAAACTAGCAGTCAAACCCAAGGCAGTACTTTATTTTATGGCCACAGGATCATTCCAATACACTGTGGCAGTATCCAGTGGAATGTCACAACCAACTTTCAGTGGTCTGCTACAAGAAGTTCTTTCTTCAATGGTGAGACACACCAACACCTTCATACAGTTTCCACAGAATGAGGATTTTGCCAATGTGAAGGGAGATTTTTAGTCTTTGGGTCACCTACCACATGTGGTTGGAGCAATTGATGGCACACAAATTGCCTTAGTGTAACTACATGCCAGGTAACAAGTCTACTGCAATAAAAATAACTTCTATTCAATCAATGTACAAGTTGTCTGCTTAACTGATTTGTACATCCCAAGAGAGTGTGCACCTTTTCCAGGATCAATCCATGATTCCTTTGTCCTACAGAACAGCAACGTAGCCCGGCAAATGTCACAACTTGAACATAAGAGGATCTGCCGAGTTGGTAAGTAAAATCTGTCAATATGTTTTTTGGCTAATTTCATGTTTTATGATCTACAATAATAATATATCTTTTGGCTCTTTTTTTGTCATATAGGAGACTCAGCTTACCCTAACTGACCATGGTTGTTGGCACCTCTGAGAAATCCAACTATGCCAGGGGAGGTCCACCTCAATGAGGCCCATGGAAGAATACGGAGGCCTGTGGAGCGGACCTTTGAACTCCTAAAGGTCAGATTTCGATGTCTGGATAAGATTGGTGCAGCCCTCCTCTGCTCACTTGATAAGGTGTGCCAAATCATCATGCCCTGCTGCATGTTGCACAATATAGCCCAGCGACGGAATATCCCATACATCGCAAAGGATGGAGATCATGAAGAGCCACCGGATGAGGATGTTAAAAACCCAAATGAAGATGATATTAGCGAAGAGGAAGGAATTGACTTATGGCAAGATGTTATTGACAACTTTTTTACGAGTGGCAGTATAGATTTACAGTTTTAGAAAAAGAATGTTAAACCTTCTTTTAATCTAATGAGGATGACAGTCTGTGCTGAAGATTTTTTTAGAAATGGCAAGTTAAGGAAAATCCTTGGCAAAGATATTTGTTGATCAAAGTTTTGACTCATTGACTACTATGTTCACTTATATTGTTCATCTTTGATGGTTCATGGAAGACAGGAAGTCAGAGTCACAAGGCAGTCGGGTCCTCCGGGGTTTTTGAGGTTGGTGACCACTGGAGTCACGGGGTTTAGCAGGAGCAGGTTCGAGGGTCAACAGGCCGGTAGGGCTGGGGCCAAATCAGTTGGTGTCTTCCTCTTTTTAGCAGCTGCACAGCAGGTCTTCTTGTTTCCTGTTCTTCTTTCTTGTTTCTGAATCTGTATCTGTGGAAATAGGTTCAGGGTGCCCCTAAATACTAGATTTAGGGGCGTTACAGGTAGGGCAAGGGCAGGTACCAATGCGTCCCTGTCCTGGGGTGGGTCCACCCCCTAGCCTGCTCCTCTCCGGTGGGAGGGGGGCAGGAGCCTAGATGTGATTGGTCTGGTCTCACCATCTTCAAGATGGCCAGAGCCCGGGGTTGTGCATCACCTCGCCTCTCCCACCCGAGGGGTGGAGTTGGCACAGGCTGGTACACCCCCCTGTCTGACATAGGGTTTCCCACCAGTCTTCCTGCCAGAGTGGGTGTCAGAACTGGTGGAGGCCAGTTGCTGAGTACAGCAAGTGGTCTGGAGAAGCTCACAAATGCGGAATGCATTTGAAGCTTCCCCTGCACATCCTGGGGGAGGAGGCTTGGCACCTCGTCCCAGGATGTGCATTGTTGCAGGCCCAGTAGAGCGGGAGCTCTCCACCCTTGGGTCCAGCAACATGTCTGCTGTGTGGCAGCCTGTGCAGCCTTTCAGACAAGACGCGGATTGTAGGTTAGGTTTAAGGGGGCATCTCTAAGATGCCCTCTGTAATGCACTTTACATTAAATCCCACACTGGCATCAGTGTGGGTTCAATGTGCTGAGAAGTTTGATATCAAACTTGTCAGCCTTCAGTGTAGCCATTATGGTGCTGTGGAGTTCGTAATGACAACCTCCCAACACCATATACTCTTAATGGCATCACTGCACTTACAGTGCCCAGGAAGGGCCCTGGGTACTGTAGGGGTACAGGGCTCATGCACCTGTGCCTACACCACTGGCATAGGGCACCCAGCTAGAGTGGTGGCTGATGTATGCCAGCGCTGTGAGTTTGTGGGCATGGCACACAGGGATGTGTACCATGTAAACTCTTTGTTTAGTTCTGCACCAGGACACTCAGCCTGCAAAGGCAGTGTGTGTGCATCAGGGTACAGGGCCCCCAAGGGTGGCACAATAAGTGATGCAGCCCTTAGGGGTCTTCTCTGGTCACAATTCCCTGGGTACCTAGGGTACCATTTCCTAATTGCTGACATGTGGCCAGAGATGTCAATTGGGTTTAGGCTTTAGTACAGTTTTTAGGAAAGGAACACAGGCCCTGGGTATCTGATTGGCAGGGACCCACGGCACACCAAGGAAAAGTGCATCAGTTATCAGGCAAAAAGTGTGGGGGGGGGGGGGTACTACAACAGAAACTCACTTTCTCACAGTGGTGGTGGTGTTTGAACAGCAGCAGCCAGGACAGGAGAGCACAAGATTGGGGTGATGTTAGTTTTAATACAGGAAGAAGAGGGATCCATTGTGGTAAATAAAAATATTACCCTGTCGGAATTTCAATACTTAACCAAAAGGTCATGCATATAATGAGAGGCAGAGTCCGTGGAGTCCGATTCAAAAGGGCTTTAATTCAGTAACTCGAGTTAAGGGAGAATCGGGTTCCATCACCACTAAGGATCAGGAAGGATCGTCATCTGAACTTTATTCACAGAGTACATTATTTATACTTTAAACATACATTAACTTGCATAGAGAAGGCGGAGCGCTCCAGGCGAAGCAAGCGAAAGAGAGAGATAAGAGCACATGGGCGTGAAAAGGGCGTGTAAGAAGGCGTACACGTGGGTGTTCACTTGAGGAGTCATAGGTGTGTCATAGGTGGGTGGATACATAGAGGGGGTCTGCATGGTCAGCAGGAACCTTTACCCTACTTGTGTGCGCAACTTGGTCATGACGTGGAATTGACGTGTAACTGGGGGAAGCTGGGGGGGAGCTGACTTTCGTGCTAGTAGAGAAGCCTTGAATGTCAGGACGACCTGCACTTCTGGTATTATCTGATATCTTGAGTTTAGAGGATGTATTATCTGAAGTAAAGGTCGCTCGAGCAAAAGCTGCTCATCACTAAATGCTAGTGTGTGCATATATTTCTTCGTGCATTGCGTGGGGGCCATGGGCCTTCTATGGATGCGAGTTCTGTAAATCACTTGAATGGAGACAGAAAGGCTAGGCCCTATCTTCTGCAGGCGGGTTATGTTTACCTTCTTCATTAAGCAGGAATGTGTTTCTGTGAAGCAGGGCAGATAACTGTAAGCAAAATACTGTCTTGGCAGGCCGGGCTGGGCACCTCTCGGCTGAGCAGGAAGTATGTGAGAGGTCATGGATACATAGCTAAACTGCAGCTTTCAGAGTGTCAGGAGGCATGGAGCCTGAATTCGGGTCCTGGCTCAGCTGAGCCACAAAACGTGTTCATCTCGACTTTTAAACGTGCACCATGCAAATGCATTGGCAACATAGGCCTCAGTGCAGAGTTAACGTTTCTTTCATGGAGGGCTTGGTAACTGACATTCCAACATTGAACGGAAATGCAGAGGCATTATTGTTACAGGCATGAGAGGGGAAGTGCATGGTAACATGGACATACATAGGGTACATGCAGGGGACACATTGGCCACATAAAATTTCTATTTCCTCATTCCCTCCTTGTCCCCTACTGTGCCCTTCAGGACATATCTATATTCATGATACCATATATCTGATCATACAGCATCATTTGTTCGTCTTTTTTCTTTTGTATACGTGGATGGGGAATACAGGCAGTGGCACACAAGCCGCAAATCGCCGGGCCACATTGCAGACAGGTAGTTTAGTCTGCCCTGTTCCCATGATGCACTGGGCCAGGGACAGACTGATTTGCATATAGCCAGGTTCTGAGCTGGGATGGGGCAGTGAGATAAATAACGGTGATGGATCAAGCCCTGATCTTTGGACTGGGTAAGAGTGGTCTGTTTAACTCAGACACTCTGTTCATCACCACCCCCTTTTCAAAATCAACATTGCAGACAGAGACAGCAACTGAATATAACGAGCAGTATCATTCCTAAGAACGACAATACTTTCCATCCCCATGCTGATATTACACTCCAGAGCCAACCGGACCAAGTCCATGTGCCTGGGTTTTGGTGTATCTCGTGAGCTATCTTGTGGAGTCTTGTTATTGCTGCATATACGGATGGCGCGTTATTAGGAATAAACACGCAACAACTGGAGCCGATCACTCTACAAGCCCCGCCCCTATCTGCCAGGATGACGTCAAGAACAAGGCGATTCTGAAGAACAACAAGTCTCATGGCAGACTGCTCCTCCGTCAAGTTGGCCAGAGCAGATGCAGTCTCATTTACTACTGCTTCTAGAGTTCTTGTTAACCTACGTATTAATTTACTGTTTTGGACGGGACCTATGAAGAAAAAGAATCCTTTATTGAAATCTGTATATTGCTCCCAAGCTGTCTCAGTCTGATCAATCACTGGGGAATCGGTCTCCCTCTTGTTTCTAACATGCATTAATTGGGAATCTCGATGATAATGGGATGGGGCTAGAAAGACGGGTGGCAACAGGAACGCTATATAACACGTCCCACCCCAGTCTAAGGGCAGACGTACATAGGCTGTCTGACCGCAAATGAAATAGGAATGGCGGGAAGCTTTGAAAGTAGACTTTCCTTTATCATTGAACTCGACTACAGTATTACAATCACTGTGTCCCAAATGCACGGACCCTTTCTTTTTAACGCACAATTCACCTTTTACTGGTAAGACTGATATGAACGGTGGACCTGTATTTTTCTCGGACTGGACATTCAGAATCATAAAATTGAGGGAAGCATTTCCTTGTTCGCACACTTCATTTTCTAGATCGGTCCCTTTCCTTTGGGGAAGACCGTCTTCGTCTGGAAAACATGCCTTATTCATTACTTTATTCAAATCTCTCCAAATCCAATCGCCCTGGGAAACTGTGAACTTTCTGTCTTGTGATGACATTAAAGCAAACCATGCTCCGCACGAACCATTGTGCGAGAACGGAAAAGGAAAAAGGGGCAGAACTCCCTTCGTTTTCTGATAAGGTGGGAGTCGGCCACATACCCAGCAATACGTTACATTGCTGGTCTGATGAGAATGGTGCAACATTCGAATAAAAGTATTGTTGCGCAGTGCTAGTCGATATGACAGTTCATGGGGTGGCAGATCACTGAATGTGTGCTCTACAGTGTCATTAAAGGAAGAGTGTATATGTGAGGCAATAGGAGGAAAGAAAACATGTAGTGTCAAGCTGATACATATAGTCGTTATACTTAGAAGAAACATAATAATCAGAGTTAATATACATCTACTGCGTAAAATCTTGCAGTATTTCTCTCTCATCTTGCTCTTTTTGCTATTCTGGTCTACGATCTTATACATGTCAGGAACCTGTCTAACCGATTCACCACCGAGTGGACTTAAACAATTAAATGCTGTCTGACTTACTAGACCGTAACTTAGACCTATACTCCTGTTGCGGAGTCTTTTCTAGAAGATGGGGCTTTGAGTCATTATTGTCGGGGCAGTCTTTAGTTTTGATCAAAGTTCCGGAATCTCCAAAGAATTTTTTAATATGCTGGGCGTGGATCCAACCTTTGCGTCCCTCGACCTTGACGGCAGTCCTCGTGGTAAGCAGTACTAACTTCGGTGTTCTCCAGCAGGGCTCAAGAGGGCTTGAACGATCAAAGTTCCGGATGTATACCATATCACCCGGGACGACGGTATGTTCTTTGACTTGGGTGTTGTCGGGGAAGGCGGCGGCAACCTGTGAACGACAAGAGAGTAGTGCAGACATCAAGGAAGCCAGGTAATCTGTCAGCATGTTACTGTCAACATCAGTAATTTTCTTTGGCATAGGCGTACCCCACATATTCGGTGGGCTACCAAAAACCACTTCGTAAGGGGATAGGCCTGTTCTGGAATGAGCTACCATACGCATGTAAAAGAGGGCAACCGGCAAGGCTACCATCCAATCCACGCCTTTTTCTGCACAGACTTTCGCTAATTTCGTCTTAAGTGTCTGGTTATGACGCTCGATGAGTCCAGCTGCCTCTGGGTGTCATACACAATGAAATTTCCACTGGTATCCTAACAGAAGGGACACTTGTTTCATTAATTCAGAGGAGAATGGCTGACCGTTATCTGAATACACGACACGGGGCAATCCGTACCGTGGGAAAAACTCTCGTACCAATTGCCTGGCGGTGGTCACAGCAGTATAATCTGGGACTGGGTATGCTTCTGTCCATCTAGATAGTGCACATACAACTACTAGGACATACTTGTATCCTCTACATCTGTCCATCTGGATATAATCCATCTGAAGGACTTCAAAAGGATGGTCAGGAGGATGAAATCCACCTTGTTCCACCGGAATGCTTTTGCCTGGATTGAACTGGCAACAAATCATACAGGTACGTACTTTCTGTTTCGCTGCTGCACGCAGGTGCTTGTTAAACCAAATATTCTGTAAACTGTCTAGCATTGCCTTTTCTCCCAAGTGTGCTGGACTATGTGCTGTGTTTATGATGACTTGTACCATAGAGTCCGGGAGAAACCATGTAGCTTTGCCTTTAGTCATCCAACCCTGGTCAGTCTGGACCCCTCCTTGTTCAATCCATTTCTTTATTTCGTCTGGAGTGGCATGCGTCTGTATATCGAGTACATCTTGTGAGGGATCCCTGACTGTCATGCTGTTTGTCAGTGATGATACTTTTGTCTTTGTCGTGTCTGTTGGTGTCTGGGCTGTAAGTTTAGCTGTTCGGTCTGCCAGGTCGTTACACTGGGAAATGGTGTCTGTAGCTTTCGTGTGTGCTTTGCATTTCAGGATGGCTATGGCTGTAGGCAAATGTATTGCTTCTAACAGAGGGACCATGCTGAATTTTGGCCCCATGAGAGGTCAGGAAACCTCTCTCCTTCCATAACACTCCGAAGTCATGAACAACCCCAAAGGCATACTGTGAATCTGTATATATGTTCACTTTCAAGTTCTTGGCTCGTATGCAGGCTTGTGTCAGAGCGATGAGCTCTGCTGCTTGTGCTGACAGTGTGTCTATTCTTTGTGTCTCTATGACTTCAGTATCAGTGGTCACGGCATATGCGGCCACTAACTCTCCTGTGCTTGTTCTCATGCATGAACCATCTACATAAAGTGTCAGGTCAGGGTCTGGCAGTGCAATGTCTGTCAGGTCTTGTCTTGGTTTCGTTACTGTATTAATTACTTCCACACAGTCATGTGGTGCAGTGTCCACTGTGCTTGAGGGCAAGAGTGTAGCAGGGTTAAGAATGTTGCATCGTCTGATCTCTATGTGTGGCTGAAACAACTTCAGTTCATATCCTGTCAGTCTCCCTACAGTCAGATGCTGTGTCTGTGTCCTGTTCAAGAGAACTTCCACTGCATGCGGAACCTGTACTGTCAGGGGGTGTCCTAACACTATGGAATCACTCTGTCTTATTGCTAGGGCTGTTGCAGCAACTGATTTCAGGCACGCAGGCAGAGCCGGGGCCACTGGATCCAATGTACTAGAAAAATAAGCACAAGGCTTGTGTTTTCCTGCTTGATCTTGTGTAAGGACAGATAATGCTGTTCCATCTCGTTCAGTGACAAAAAGAGTAAAAGGCTTGCTGTAGCAAGGAGTCGCTAAAACTGGTGCTTGACATAAGGCTTTTTTCAACTCTTCAAATGCCAGGGAATGTTCTTGTGTCCAAGGGAGGACAGTCGAAGACGCTGCCTCCTGTGTTGTCAGCTGTATGAGTGGTTTGGCTAGATAGGCATACTGGGGAATCCATTGTCTGCAGTAAGAAGTGAGGCCAATGAAGGCCCGTACTTCCTTTTGTGTCTTTGGCTGTGAAAGGTTAGCACTTAACTGAATACGGTCTTGTGTCAGCTGCCTACCCCACTTGGACAGCAAGTGTCCAAGGTACACCACTTGCTGTGCACAGAATTGCAACTTTGAAGGGGACACTTTGTGCCCCTTGTCTGCCAAGAAGTGTAAAACTGTCAGTGATGCATTTTCGCAGTCTGGTTCTGTTCGCGCTGTGATCAGGATATCGTCTACATATTGGAGCAGTGCAGTGTTGGCAGGCATATGAATACTGTCTAGCTGTCTCTTTAATGCTTGGCTGTAAATGCTAGGACTTTCTGTAAAACCTTGAGGAGCACTCGTAAATTTAAAGCTGCGTCCATTTAAACTGAATCCGAAGAGGTATTGGCTCTCTGGATGAATTGGGACACTGAAGAAGGCGTTCTTTAGGTCAATTACAGTAAAGAACGTCGCCT
Source organism: Lissotriton vulgaris (assembly GCF_964263255.1). Lineage (NCBI taxonomy): Eukaryota > Metazoa > Chordata > Amphibia > Caudata > Salamandridae > Lissotriton > Lissotriton vulgaris. The sequence continues at coordinate 1,652,770,078 of NC_141694.1, forward strand.
CGGAATCAATTGCAGTCAGTAATGAAGAAATGTCTGGGACCACGGGTACTGAGGAATTATGCATTTGTTCAATTCTCGAAGGTCAATCACTAGTCTGTAGACTGGTGATGCATTAGGGTCTGTTCGTTTAAGAATAGGGATGACAGGTGAATTACATACATTCGAGTCAGTCTCTACTACCACTCCTTGTGCAATGAGTTCGTCAACAATTTTCAGTAAGGCTATTACGGCATCAGGTGGTAACTTGTATTGTCGGATGCGTGGCAGTACTACTCCTGGTTTGAGAGTGACACGGTGTGGCGTAATGTGCATGTAACCTACGTCAGTTGGACCTTGTGCCCATAAATGCTGTGGTACATTCTGGAGTCTGTGATCAAAATCCTTCAACACATAATGTCCTTTAAAATCACGTAAGAACAATCGTACTCCTTCCGGAGAACAACATATAACTGCTCCTAGTTCTTTCAATGTCTTTATACCAAGCAAATTTTCTGGACATGACTTAGTAAGTAACAAGTCTCGGGTACGGGACAATGGATCGACTCCTAGGGAAACTGGCTTCGACACTTCGTTAACTATAGGCTTTCCTGAAAATCCCAGGGAAACATTCTGTGAGCCTGAGAGGGGTGCCCCTGGAACCTTGTCATGGCTGATGGTAGTTCTGCTCACCCCTGTGTCAATCAGAAATGTTCTGTCTTTTCCCAATACACGTCTATGTCCATAGGGACCCTCTTGATCTACAGGAACCTCAATAAGGGGCAAGCCATCTTCCCTCTCTAGGCTGTTTCATGAGAACTGTTGGTATTCTGGATAGTCCGACGGTGTGTACTGGTACATTTGTTGTGTGGCTTGTTGTGTGGCAGCTGCTGGTGGGGGTGGGAAATTCGCTACTGTCTGTTGGGTGTTATTCTGTCTAGGAGGATGCGGTCGTTCTTTTGTCTTGCCTGTAGCTATATTGTGTTTCAGGACAGCACATTCATTTACATAGTGACCTGGTTGCTTGCAGTAATTACAGTTCCCTTTAACAGGTGTCGTGCCTTTTTTATTCGCATTAACTGGTACCGATTGTGCAACCAGCACTTTCATTTTCGTATCTTTCATGCGTCTCTTTTCATGATCCTGTTCCTCTCTAATTCTGTTCTGGTGATATTGTAACATTTGCAACATTTGGGAAGGGCTATTTGCTTGCCAGGTACTCTCAACCTTCAGTACTCTATTCTTGATCGGGGTAAGGAATTCTCTACTAATTTGCTCACAAAAAGATGTGGATATGATTCACTACTTGGCTTAAGGCCACTATTAATAGAAAAACATTTCTCGAATCTAGAATAAAAATCACTGGTGTCCTCGTCTTGTTTCTGTTTGCAGGCTGAAATTGCATCCCAATCTTCCTTTTTAGTAATCAATAATCTCGGCAGAACCTGTATCAGGAGTTCAGGTAGTGCTTTAGCTTTTTCCCCAAGACCAACACCAGGGTGCCGGCCTTTATCCTCTGCTTCCAATTCTGCCCAACTTAACTTTTTCTCTCCCACCTCCCAGTCTTTCTCTTTAAGCTTTTCGTAAATACCAGCAGGCAACAGTACTTTTAATAATTTCATAATGTCAGCGTACGTGTAATCCCCTATGCGGAGAATGCCTTTTAATTCACGGTGGAACCCCCCCGGGTCTTTATCATGGCAGGGCAACATCTTTTTCATTTCCAGTATTTCTAGTTTCGTCAAGGGTGTGTAAACGTACACTCGCTGAAGGTCACCCGCGGCATTTTTGACGGGATGTACCTCTCGTAGAGGGTTCTGTCTGTCTATGTGTAAGCTCTTTCTGTCGTGGTGTGGGGCAGGAATAATGCACGTGGTCAGAAAAGTCAAGTACTTATGTCGTTGGTCCAGAATGACATTAATTAATTCAGTACCTAGGTCTATCCATCTATCTAGAAGTATATCGTCCAGTAATTTATACAAGGGACCGGGATCAGAATATTGACTCTCGTACAACGTTATCAAATGTTGAACCATGTAAATACCAGCCAAACGCTGTTCGTTCGGTGGAAGGCTCAAAAAGGTCTGGGCCACTACATCACTGTTATATATGTTAGAATTAGACACCCATTGAACGGCTGACCGGGCTAATTCCTGTTCGTGTGGGGTGTGGGGTCTATCGCACTCTACCCGTCTTTTCAGTGCGTTCTCAGTAGCTTGGAATAGATTTTCGAGAGAATATCTTTCTTTTATAGAAGGTCCCTGTTTGCGGTAGTCGAGGCACTTGGGCCTGTCAAACTGTCGTGCTTTGCCTACATAATTTATTTTATTCATTTCCTCAGTTTCGGGCTCTCCATATTCTGATGGTGACTCATCTTTCCCGTCAGACTCTTTCCTGTGTAATTCTAAGATCTCTTTTCGTATTTTCCTGTACATGCAGTCTGTCTGTCCCTGTTTGTCATGCCGACCAGTAGCTATGTTGTCACTCCAATCAGTCAGACCTCTCTTTACTCCTTTGTCTGGTTGGTCTTATTCCCTGATCAGACAGTTAATCAAAAACCGTAAAATCATGCTTTTAACCTCCACTTTTCTTTGTTCCATGGCCTCTTCTATACTCTCGGGTCCCTCTCCCGTTCTAATGAAATGGTATATTTTATCTAAATTTTCCTTCATGCCTGGTAGTGTGATCAAATAGTCGACAGCGTGTCTTAATCTTAGTGAGTACACGAGCCTTGCACCCTCACCTGGTACTGGATCGTATATACAACGTGAAATAGTTACATTATGCTTAAAGGGTGATGCTGTCATTTGTGGCGTTCGTTGTAGCCCTAACCCCAGCAGTGCTCGGGTTGCTGGCGGCGTTCGTGGCGTTGTTGGTGGCCCCCCTCCCACTGCCCCTTGTCCTACGTCGTCTTTCACGGCCGGCGGAAGCTGCATTTTTAGGAGCAGATCCTGTGATGGGGGCGGAGGGAAGGGAGGGAATTCTGCGTTTACATAGTCCGGAGCAGGCTCTTCTAGATAGGAGGAAATAAAGGCCTCAGCTGCTGTCGGCTTCTGTCTACGTACTCTAAAGGGTACTGGTGGTGGTGGCAACTTACTGGGTACTTTTGAGGGGGTCGCTTTAGCTAGTTCTTCTGTGAGGACGGGATAAATACCCGCAACGAGGGCATTTCTTTCTCTGTCTGCTTGTTCTGCCTTGACCCGTTCCCCCTCTTCCTGTAGTTCTTTTTCTCTGGCTTTTTCCGCTGCTTGCTTACTTCTCTCTGCTTTGTGGAATTCTTTCTCTGCTCTCCTATGGGCTTCTTTACGCCATAACTCAATGGCATCTTTCTGGGACAGTCTAACTTTCTTTTTCCATAGCGCTTCCTCTACTTTCATAATGCATTCAGCATCCCATGTTCCTGAGGCAGGCCATCTATACTTCTCTTCTAGATCCTTCGTGTAATCTACCCATAAGTCTAAAAACAGTATGGCATCTAGCCCGTGTTTCTGATACATAAAATGACCAGGTGTGTCCCTAGGCGGAACGGGAACTGCCTCTTCGAGTATCCCTTTCCTGGTCCCTATCTGACGTAATTTTGAAAACAGTGGCATGTTGGAACTAACTTAACAAAAACACAATATACACACAAAAAATAGACTGAAAACAACCATTCACACTACAACACTAAAACATTAAAAACAGATACATCCTAACTAGTACATGGGGAAAAGCATGAACTAAAAACTGTTAACTTTATTTACTGCAATACAGTACAACCATACCGGTCTCATAAAGAGACACGTCTTTACCATGCCCACTGAAAAGGACACGTCTTTACCGTGCCTGTGTACCCAGACACGTCTTTACCGAGCTCAAATAAATGAACCCGTCTTTATGCGTTCCCAATAACGGTACTCACCGGGAAGCAGAACTTGAAGGCCTCGGAAACGCGATACTGCGTGACTGCGGTGCTGTTACTGCTACTGCGCATGCGCCTAGGAACAGGTGGGCCTCGGGATACCTCGGACCTTGCTCTCTCACGGCTCGGGCTCTGGTTGGGATGGTCCGCAATCCTCACCGCCTCGTGTGGATGCCTGGTCGCAGTCTCCGTCTCCTCCGTGGGCCTGAGGGAGTAGCAGGAAGTCCCGCTGTCATGTACACTGGAAGTCCGTCACGGCTGCAGAAGGGGGCAAGGGCTGGACTTACATCACCGGCGGGTGGGGAAGGGGACTGGTTCCTGTTCGGCGCCATATTATGTGGTAAATAAAAATATTACCCTGTCGGAATTTCTATACTTAACCAAAAGGTCATGCATATAATGAGAGGCAGAGTCTGTGGTGTCCGATTCAAAAGGGCTTTAATTCAGTAACTCGAGTTAAGGGAGAATCGGGTTCCATCACCACTAAGGATCAGGAAGGATCGTCATCTGAACTTTATTCACAGAGTACATTATTTATACTTTAAACATACATTAACTTGCATAGAGAAGGCGGAGCACTCCAGGCGGAGCAAGCGAAAGAGAGAGATAAGAGCGCATGGGCGTGAAAAGGGCGTGTAAGAAGGCGTACACGTGGGTGTAGGGGAAGTGCATGGTAACATGGACATACATAGGGTACATGCAGGGGACACATTGGCCACATAAAATTTCTATTTCCTCACCATAGGCTGAGGTGTGGTAACAGCTGGGGTAGGAGGTATAGGTGTGGGCCTAATGAATCTCAATGGAGACGCTAACCAGGCAGACCAGATGGACCAGACAGCCTTGAAGATTCCAGATTTTCAGGATTGGAGTTCTCCCTGAGTTCTTCCTGTTCTGGAGTGGAGATATGCTCAGTGGCAGATGGTTAGCCACGCGCTCTGGGTGTTGGACCTATTTCTGAATTAAAAACAAAAAACCTTTTAAGTTAAGTCTTGATTAGACTTCAAATGTGTTTGAAGCTAAGAATGAAGCAACCTAAAAGGATGAAGCAAATAAATATAATGATTACAACTTTCAGTTGTCAATAAATTACACAAACAGTTTAAAAAACTACTCCTTAAAAGCAGGTAAAAGATGACCTGATATGAGAAAATTATTTTGGCAGTATACATAAAATATACCAAATATTCAACACAACACAGTAGAAAGGAGAAATGTGAAATAAACCATTCCAAAGCCTAGCAGGCTAGCATTCTGACAATTACGCAACTTAGATGGATACATAGCATTAGTCATCCTATAACACTGCAGAGTACTTATTTGTAAAAAAATAAAAGAACTTGTATTCTATATATAATATTACATACCTTTAATATTGTAAGTCAACCAACTTTGATTTGAGAAACAAATACCATCAATTTAATAGGATGACAAGGATAGGATAACATTCAACTTTAAACACAAGGTGCCAGATGTATCAACATTACATTTTGTTAGTCTATAAAAGCAAATTTTACTGATTTGCTATAATAGACTCGGAAAATGCAATGTATGTAGGAATCTGCTAATATTTTGCGATTCCTGCGCATTCCTTATTTGCGACTCACAAATTGCAAGTCGCAAATAAGGAACGGCTTCCCATTCATTTGTATGGGCCAAGACACCCATAGGAATGAACAGGAATTGCAAGCGCAATATGCAAGTACCCAATAGGTACTCGTAAATTGCACATGCAATTTCAAGGATGCAAGGGTTCCAAAAGGACACCCTGTTGCACCCCTGAAATGTGCATGTGTGCATATGTGGCACACATACATGCCCTAAGGGCATATATGTCTGCCACATGGCACTTTGATAAATGCAAAAAATGGAATTTTTCTAGGAAATCGCAAACTACCATCAACTTGGAGTTGGTGGAAATTTGCGATTCCTTAAAGCAATATCGCAATTTGCTATGGCTACTAGAATAGAATTTAGGGAATCACAAATTGAGATCCTCTCAAGCGCGCGCAAAATAGGGAATCGCTAATTTTTGCGATTCCTTATTTTGCAAGTGGATTTTTTCTTTCCTACATTGCACACTACGATTTTGGGAACAGTGAAATTCATCGCAAATTGGCTTGATACATCTGGCCCAAAGCACATTTCAAAAGATAGTATGAAATGGAGATTGATAAATACATAACTCATTAACATATGTGGAAATATGATAGAGAAGAGAGAATGGCCAGAATAACATTGCAATATTATTTTGCAAAAACAAGGCAGGCTGGTGGTTGCAGTCATTTCAATGAGACATACCTAGTTAAGATATGCAGTAGAAATATGATCAGACATTTAAAACATAAAGCGCATATATGAAATATGTTATATGGTGTAAAAACACTTAGAAGCACCATTAGATCATGTGAAATGTAATGGAGATTAGAACCTGTAATCTTCATTACAATAAAAGGCATTCAAACAACCAATACTGAAATTATTGTACAAATATATAGAGGATGATATGTTCAAAAAGTTGCAAAACACATTGGCAACAGGTTAATTAAATGCAAAAACGGCATTTAGATTTAGTGACACTTTAAACAGTGTAACCTACCAGTCAATCCTTCAGGATGCAAAATTTACAAGAACTAATGTACTCTCTCCAACTGATCATTCCACCTATTCCTAATATCCTCCTGCATGGGTAGGTTGTTTAAAAAGCATTCACTCTGCCAACTATTCTGGTCCACATTTGCCTTTTCTCAGCGGCAGTTCTATTTTGTACTTGGGCTCCAATAAATTGTTTCTCTACTCTAATAATTTCATCCACCATGACTTACAATTCTCCCTTTATCCTTAAAAATAAGAATTCAATGAAAATGTGATTACCCACAAGAAAATAAATGAAAGGAGATAAAAGGGACCAGAAACAGAGACAAATAAAAACAGACGGCCTTACTACACTGACAAAATTTCTGCTTGCAAATGTTAAAAGAACAGATGATGGGCAGAATGCCGAACGAATCAAATATTCACCACAAGTCACAGATCTAGGTTATATGCATAGTCTTTTTTTGCATGCCACACCATTTCAGTTTAGACCCAGCCATATACAAATCATCCTTGACACTGCTTCCCATGGGAAAAGTCTAGCCGGAACTGCCAGGCCAGGTTCACCCTGAACCAGAAAAAGGCATCCTGGGACCAGTTTCAGTGTATCACCCCATATCAGCCAGGCAAGCTTGAATCTGGTGGCATAGAATGGATGGAACCCAAGTCTGGACAAACCCTTCCCATTTAGGGCAACAAAGGCAAAAAGAACACATGATGGACAGTATGCTGAACCAATCAAACAGTCACCCCAGTCCCAGATCTGGGTTAAATCCATCATTTTATTGCATGCCAAGCCATTCCAATTTAGAACCAGCCATATGCAACTCAGTCTTGACCCTGCTACAGATGGGAACAGTCCAGCCCGAAGTGCCAGTAATATATATAATTTGCTACAGTATTAAACCTTTTAAATGTCTAAACAATTTTCTGTTTATGAGAATTCTTTTTTGTATGTGGACATCAATTAGTTTATTTGTGAATAAAGAAAGCTGTGGCTGACCAAAGGTACGCACTTGAATTGCAATGTGGGAAGTTAGTAGATAGCTGTGCACGTCACATCCGGATCTAGCCACATAGGAACTCCACTGTCAGGGCAGATACCAAGTTGTATATGTGATAGATGGTGCACCAAAAATAAGAAGTCTGTAGCAGGTATAGTGTGTAGAAAAAGTTCCTTTATTGTTTGAAATCTTTAAAAAGCCTCAGCCAACGCGTTTCGTCCCCGTAGGGATTTCGTCAGGGCAGTGAAAAATAGCAGCTTTCCAAGGGGAACCCAGGAAACGCTAATCACAAAGTAACCATCCACGTTGTAGGTCAGTGAACCTCTAAATCTATTAAGTATTCCAAAAACAACGTGACCAATCAAATGGTGGGTAATCACAGTTGCAATAGAAACAGAAACAGTCCAAACAGGTGCAGAGAGAGATATTCCAAATAGTAAGTCTTTGTATCAAAGTTGCAGGTGAGTTGATCAAAGGGCCATATATAAGCGGCATAATCACTGCGTAGTAATGTTGGTGTTTCGCCTGGACTGTAAGTATACCAAGTTTAAGAACACCCGAACAATACAGCCGGAGGTAGGAACTGCAACTAGGTAAGGAAGAGCGAGGGATAAGGCATGTATAAATCCTTGTCACCACATCAAAGAGGTCCTCCCCGTAATAAAGAAGTGTACTGGGTTTGAAGTAACCGTGTTCAGAAAGGCTTGTGTTCCGCCTTTCTGAACACGGTTACTTCGAACCCAGTACACTTCTTTATTACGGGGAAGACCTCTTTGATGTGGTGACAAGGATTTATACATGCCTTATCCCTCGCTCTTCCTTGCCTAGTTGCAGTTCCTACCTCCGGCTGTATTGTTCGGGTGTTCTTAAATTTATACTTACAGTCCAGGCAAAACACCAACATTACTACGCAGTGATTGTGCTGCTTATATATGGCCCTTTGATCAACTCACCTGCAACTTTGATACAAAGACTTACTATTTGGAATATCTCTCTCAGCACCTGTTTGGACTGTTTCTGTTACTATTGCAACTGTGATTACCCACCATTTGATTGGCCACGTTTTTTTGGAATCTATACTACTATTATAAAGAGAGAACTGTGGACCTTTGAGGCGGGTAAACTCTAGAACTACACCACCAATCACAACACTCAATACAGCGTTGGAAAGGGGAGGTCCAGGAGATGGACATAGGCTATACAGCACCACACCATATACAGTAGGGGGGGAGAACGTTAGGGGAAAAGTAGTCCTTGGGCGTATGCATACAGTGATATGAACGCGGCGTTCGGCGTCATGGGCGCATACAACGCTTGCGAGAGGCACAATGACGTGTGGGTGTGGTGTTACGTAAATTCGGCGTTCGCCGTCTGGACAGGAGTGCTGAACTGACACCCGGTTCAGTGCAATGTCCGCCACCATCATGGTGAAGAGAGCGTCGGCGACAGTGGAGCTGTGGGGGGAAGAAAGTAACGCGGCATCCGGCATCCGGCCAGGAGCGCGGGGAGGAGTGCGGAACCGACACCCGGTTCAGTGCAATGTTCGCCACCATCATGGTGAAGAGAGCGGCGGCGACAGTGGGACCGTGGGGCTGAGACGGACCCCGAGGATGGCGCGGGCTATGATGGTGAGAGGGTACGGAGTGAACGGAGGGGTGAAGGGGACTTAAGAGAGGTAAGGGAGTTCCTGGTAGGGTGAGGAAAGGTACGCTTTTGGTACGTTGAAGATGTGAGACTGAAAGCAAGGACATGGGTGGGATGAGGTGGGGGGTCTGACTGAGGTGTCAATTGTAACTGACGGGTTGGGAGGGTGTACAGATTAAGAGGTGACGTGGGTTAATGTAATAGGCTGAGGAGGTGATGGGGTACACATGGGAGTGGGCTGAGATGACGGGAGTCTGAGGTGAGGGTACTCGAGTGATGGTGTGAGGATGAGGTGACTGGGCTCAGGGGGTTTGGGTGGGGGGTAGGTGCGCAGGTGGATGACCGGGACAGGTGAAGCTGAGGCTTTCAGAACAGAAGGCCAGGTAGTTTGAGGGGTAGTGGGCAAAAAGGGGTGATTGGTAAGAGAGAGAAAGGAGCTGCCCGTGTCCGGGGTGCGCATTGCTGGTGAGTACCTTTCAACTCGCAAAGCCTACCCGGACAACGTCGGGACGGGCTGATAGTACTTAATAGATTTAGAGGTTCACTGACCTACAAGCATCCTGGGACCGGTTTCGGATTCATAATCCTCATCAGCCAGGCTATCTTGAATCCAGTGGCCCAGTGAGCAAGGGACTGGGCTTTTCCCATGAGGCACAGGGTCAGACTGATTTGCATATGGCCATGTCTGAACTGGGGTGGCAGAGTGAGCTAAAGAACGGTGATGGATTAAACTCAGATCAGTTGACTGGGGGAGAGTGCTTGTATTGTCAACGCTCCGTCCATCATTTCCTTTGGTTTTTCTTTGTTCGCCATAAGTTGGCAGGGTATGCTCAGACGTGAGTCCCTTGCTCACTTTGCCACTGGATTCAAGCAAGCCGGGCTGAAGAAGGCTGAAATGCCAGAAACTGGTCCTCAGTAGCTTGTTTCCGGTCCAGGGAAGGCATGGCTTGCCAGTTCGGGCTGGACTGTTCTCATGAGGCACAGGGTCTGACTGATTTGCATATGGCCATGTCTGAACTGGGGTGGCTGAGTGATCTAAATAATGGTGATGGATTAAACCCAGATCAGTTGAGTGGGGGACGCTCCGTCCATCATCCCATTTTGTATCGCTTTGTAAACACACTGTACCCTAATTGCTACAACCGTTGATTAGCGCTGTTTCCACGTGGCCCAGGGTGGCCAACACCTCAGCTGCAGTGGTGCACAACCCCATGCCAAAGTGAACTGTCTCCACCGCACTGGGGGTCCGCATCTGACCCACAGTATCTCCAATAGGCAAGCACCTCTACTCTACTCTACTCACCAAAGGCTGAAGCGTGTGGACCAAGTCAAAAAGCACCCACTATGACACAGCCTAGAGCACAACCTTTTTTTAAGGAAAAATCAGTGGGCCCCACTTACCACGTTGCGAAGACTTGGTGTAGTTCCCATTCACTCACAATGCGGCAAATATGGGGAAAATGGATAGAACCCAATCTGAATTACACTTTGAGCAGTACAAAAAGTTGGCTGATGGTAGTGCTGATGACCAGCCTACTAGACTAATGGCCACAATGACAGCGTTCGCTGAAAGTACTGTAGACTTCCATTCCATGTTCTGAACGATCCAGACCACCTTATCAAACATTGATGGAAAAATAAACTCCCTGACCTACTGAGTAGACCTCATGTCTGAGCGGTTGGAATGATCTACCCAGCACACCTGAGAGTGAAAGATGGCGGTAAAAGTACAGTCTACAAAGAGCCCAAGGAGGTGCTCAAATTCCTACACAAAAGGGCTGTCAGACTACGTATTGGAGATTCCCTAGAGAACGCACAGAAGAGCTGGCAGGCACATCAGATGTTTTAATAATGAACATGCCTCATCTGATCTGCTCACTGTGCCGGGCCGGTGTCGCTTGGCTACTACAGTTACTACACCATATGGACACAGATAAGTGGTAGTTGCAAACTCATGTTTTTTTTATGGTTAAAACGAACCTGTGGGGTCGCATTGTGTACACGTATTGTACAGGAATATAAATGGAACTGGGACGTGATTCATGATCAGGGGACCAATGGTCTTTCGAAATTGGCAGGTTATGAGGTTGTTTCATTATTTACCCTAATCAACTCAATAAAAGACGATCAAGGCAGATATGTCATAATTCAGAAACACTTTGGAGGAACAGCTTTAACCTACACTACATATGCTCCAAACACGGATGATCCCTTCTTTTTTGCACAAATATGGACCAAACTAAGTACACTAACACTGACGGCAATATTCTGGGGTGGTGACTTTAACACATGTCTTGACCCATTCATGGATAGATCCACATGCGACGACAGATACGGGAAACAATCCGCAAAAGCACTCAGAGTGGGTATGAAGGACTATGCAATGACAGACATCTGGCAATTGCGCCACCCAGGACACAAAGAAGGTATTTGCATATCCACAACTCACAGCACATGCTCCAGAATTGATTTCTGGATAGCCATGGCTGACGGTTGCACATGGACCACATCAATATCACATCTGCCCGAAACCTTATCAGACCATGCACTGGTCTGCCTCGAACTCGCAATCCCCACGCACACTCTGCAACAGTACACAAGGCGTTTACAACAGGTCGTGATGCTGGATCAGGTGTTTAGAGTTGAATTGCGACAGGCCATTGCAGATTACTTTGAGAGAAATGTGGGTTCAGTTTACAGCACCAAAACGATATGGGAAGCTTTCAAAGTAACAATTTGCGGACACTGCATAAGCAAACATGCTGGCATATTGAACGATATTCAACAACAGCTGTCCATAGTTGAAGGCAATATTAAACAATTAGAATTAGACTAAATTAACACCTCGGACCCTACAATTTTGGCAGAAATCAGACAAAAGATTGACACTTATCATGAGTTCGCTCAGAGTGAAATCAAATATATCTCACAAAGGCACAAGGCACGTAAATATGGGGGGCTGGTAGACCGGGACAAGCGTTTTCCAGTAGGATATGACCCCTACACACAGGGTCCCACATCACTCAAATAGTAGACAAGCAGGCCCCTCCAAAATATGACACCCCATCCTTTATAAGTTGGGCTAAGCACGTCCACAATTGAGACAAATTAATATTTGGATGACATTGCTCTGGCCTGGTTGTCTGATTAGCACCGTGAATACTTTAGCCATCACATCACGGAAGATGAGATGAGCGAGGCAATAAACTCCCTCCCAAATAATGAGCCTCTGGTATGAAGGGGTTGCCAGGGGAATTCTATAAGGAATATAAAGACTTATTAATTCCACACCTTGCTTCAATGTAAGAAAAGGCATATGAAGAAGGCATACTGCCACCATCATGATGCGAGGCACTACTGATCACCCTCCTCAACTGGATAAAGACCCGGTAAAATGAGAATCATATCGCCCACTATCATTAATAAAAATGGATGACAAAATACTGGCAAAAATAATAGCAGCTAGGATACAACCCTTAATGCAGAAACTGGTACTGCCTGATCAAGCCGGTTTTATACCATTAAGATCTACAACGCAAAATTTGAGGACAATATTTGCTCTGTTTCACCAGCTGAACCCAGAGATGCTAGCTGCTGCTGCCTTATTGGACGCAGCGAAAGTATTTGACTCAGTGGAATGGCCATATATGTGTACAGTGTTGAGGAGGATAGGGTTCCGGGAGCCGTTCTTGCACTTGATTGAATTACTATATAATGAACCATGTGCATGAATAAGAGTGAATGACAACATATCTAAACCTATAAATATAAACAGGGGGACGAGACAGGGATGCCTGCAGTCGCCACTTTTATTTACACTGGCACTGGAACCACTAGCTTGTCAGATACAGCAAAGACATGCAGACACTGCACTGCAGTTCCAACTCTGGCCTGTCAGTATATCGTTGTATGCGGACGACATGGTCCTCTGCACAAGATACCCAGATGCCAATTTAAATACACTTATCAAAGAATATATTAGGTTTGAACACTATTCAGGACTCTCTATAAACTGGGATAAATCTGTGGTGATCCCACTTACTCCAGTTACAACAAAACCAACACTAGACTATCCACTGCAATGGCAGACGGACCCAGTGAAGTATTTAGGCATCTGGATACACCGAGAACCAGATCTGGTGCTGATTGAGAACTATGGCAGAGCCATATTAAATCTAGAAGACCAGATTGATAGGTGGATACCACTGTCATTAGCTAATAGGATCGCAATACAGAAAATGGTGGTACTACCCAGATTCCTTTACTTATTCTTGAATATACCGATATGGATTACACGATCACTGTTTGCTAAAATCCGCACAGCCATGCTCAAATTAACATGGGCAGGTGGCAAGCACGAGTTGGGTGGAGAGAGCAGACTTGACCATACATTCAAGCACCAGATTTGCAGCTATACTATTACTTTGCACAGGGGCAACACGCCCACTACTGGCTACATCCATACATCCAGATACCGCACATAGCAGTTGAGTTTGAGAGTATGAAACTAACCCCTTTACTCACTTTCATATCAGGCCTGAGAAAGAGCTCTCCGACTGCCGAAATTCACCCAGTTAACTGCACCTCCGAGCGTGGCACACGTTGGCGAAACGAACAAGTAAACTCCCAACATATGCACCAGCGCTGCCCATAATTCATCATCCCAAAATGATGGTGATGCAAGAAAAGAACATGTTGAGTTTGCTGAGGGAAATGGGCCTTTGCAACATGGGTGATATATTTCCACGTGGACGGTTTCTATCACATACTGACATATCCCTTAGTGTACATTGTAGACCTTTAAAGATCTTTGCGTACTTACGACTGCGGATGGCAGTAAAGGATCTATATCTCACATTCCCAGACGAACCACTGACACACAATGAGCTCCAGATTCTACTGACATCACCGACACGTCAACGTTTAGTTACACGCCTCTACAATGCGGCTCAATGTGAACAATTTAGAGTACATGACAAACCTCTAAAGAGATGGGAGGAAGCAATAGGCAATACCATTGCCCAAAAAGACTGGGAGTACAGCTGTGCTCAGATGCAAATGCTTACACCGAGCTGCAATCTGCGCATTATACATTTTAAATTCCTACATCAAGTATATTATACACTTGTATAACTGTATAAATACGGTTTAAGAATAGATAATAGATGGCAGAGATGTAGCGCACCCCATGCAGACTTCTTACACATGGCATGGTCATGCCCTTAAGCTCCGACCATATTGGCAAGAAGTGATTAATGCTCTTACTATCATGTTGATGGAACAGTTACCCAATGAACCTTTGGTGTGTCTGTTGGGCATCTATAAGATAAAACTAACTCGCAGACGCAAAATCCTGGTGGTGGCTTTGCTACTAGCCAAGAGATGAATGCGATGGGGGAGCAAAAGAATACCTCAGTGCAAAGACTGGCTCACAGATATGACATACTGTAAGGAGAGACTGGAAAAATACACAGAGGAATTACCACAAGCCTCTGGCCTAGGGATATCTGGGACCCATTTGTACAATACCTTAGATCCACACAAACTGAGGACTGACCATATATAACGGGGCGTAACCACAATCCACACTGTATTGGCGTCCATATTCAAATATGCCGAAGTTGATAGGATGCAAAGGTGGAGTGTAGCAGTATGTTAAATGGTGGCCTAAGTCTGTTATGGATATATCAAGGCAAATCCCTTCAACACAGTTATGTACCAATGAATACCCAAAGATGTAACAATAATGCTTGAATATGTTAATGTGATTGTTTTTTTCTTCTTTTTTTCTTTATGTATAACAGATTGTAACTATTTGAATGCACCAAGTGGAATTCTGCACTTTCTGACTGACTAGAATATATATATATATTTTTTTTTAAACAGGATTAAAGAGGCTAGTTGCAAGACCTCTAACGGCCATAACTTAACTGCTTTGGCTGCGGCACTTGGAATGCCAAGGACCTCATCGTACCATTTCATTAGATTAATCGTACAAGGTTGTGGTTCAAAAGTAGTATTAAAGTCACCAGCAAGAATTATTCTGGGACTACTAGTCATGGAGAATAAATAGTCTTCTAAATTTGTGATGCTGGGGAATCATTATTCATAGGAAGCAAACGATTATAAACGTTCAAATGTAAAAAAAGAACCCCTTGCTAGTCTTTAATCCCAAGACTAAAATGTCAGGTAATGGGATGCTCATTCTTTTAATTGAACATTCAAGGCAGATCTTCAGCCATATTACTAATCCTGCAGAGTATCTGCCAGGTTTTGAGGGTATTGTATCGATAGTAAATGACATATAGCCTGGCCTATATATTTGGCTTGATTCCCATATTTGCTGTAAATGGCAAATATGATATATGTCTAAGAAGTTATTCGAACATAAACCAGCTACCTTCCAGGATTGCAGAAGGACCTTTGGGAAGCAATCTTAGTCATCATCTCTAGTAGAGCGGGTAAGTTGAATAGGACTTATGGTGGAATTAAGAATAGGCAACATGGTTTCATCTTGAAGATAAATATCTTGGTTATTACTACATGGAGAAGGATAATCATCCCTATTTATGTATTCAAGAGGGTACCCCACAGTTGATGATCAGTCAATTTCTCTAAGATTGGAGTCTACAAGGAGCCACGGTTTTGTAGACCGAATGGTCTTCTACGGGTGACCCGCAAATGGCTGATGGGTAGGTAAAATAGGCAAAGAGTGACGTATGACTTGAGGAACACTGAGTTTAAACCATATACCAGAATCTGTATTCGAGGATTTCTCAGGTCTAGGGATACTTGTCCTTCAGCTAATGCTTGGTCTTTCAGCTTCAGTTCGATGTAGTCCAAAGAACCTGATCTTATTGGCAAGTTTTATGCTGATAGTATATCAGGATGGATGAGGGATCAACATTTTATGTAGTGTCTAATTTACTGTATTGCTTTATTTTGTAAGGACTCATGGTCCTCCCTCCTCTTTCCAGTTTATTTAGGAACGTTTATCATATAAACCTTACTTGGAATGGCATGTAGGGCAAGCAATTTTTGGTTTGCTGAGGTTAAATCTGTCTTATGTTGGAGAATCCTATAGCCTCTTTCAGACCCCACCTTAAAGAAATGTCTGCCTACAGATGTGGGTTGAGATTCAAAGATAGATTGCCTATTACTGCTGTCCCCTTTCCAAGAAATACTATGCAAAGAATGTAGTACTGAATGCCTATGTAAATTATGTATTGTGAGGGGGCTCAGAAACTCGCACTGGATTGGTTTTAGAGTTGTTTTTAACATTAGTAATTGGATTGGGGTGCACAGGAGCCTTGATTGAATGGGTATAATCTAACCCTTCTTGAATGATAACATTGGTTGTTGTACTTTGCAACAACAAGTAAGACCTCAACTATTTTAGTAAATTAAGAGACGTAAAGCTTAGTCGTCCCACCTCCCCTTTATATGGTCAAGGTTGGGAATACAATTGCTGGCTCATATAGGAGGGCTAACGGTGTGAGTGGTTCATTCAGGGGTAGTAAACCCGAACTGTTGGAGGGAAGGAGCCTCGTTACCATCCTCAGAATTGTGTGTTACCAGGGTTGCAGACCTTATATTACTAATCAGAACGAGATCTCCTTGCGATTCTGTTAAAGTTGCATCTGTTGTAGGGTCTGTGGAAATTCCAATCTCTGTATTAAGGGAGATTGGATTTGCGTCCATTCTCATTATTCGTTTGTTGGCAGTGCTATGAACCTAGATATCTTGTCGTCATAGGGCTTTGCTCTATGTGTCCGCTCCGCATTTTAATAATTGATTCCACCTTCTCTATTGGAGAGCCGATCTCCTTTAAGGTGCAATTTACTGTTGCATTGCAGTGGGTTTTCTTTTTTGTTATATGCATTCTGTGTAGTGCCTCCGTGGCTTTTCTTTGCCCCATAATGGAGGGCATAAAGAGTAGTAGGCAGCATAGTGGATTGACAAAAGCAATGGAAGAAGTCAGGGCGAAAGCTCAGAAAGGCAACGGCCTAGATATGTCTGGTATCTGGGTTAACGGTGCCTAGGTAATGGAAGGGTGCGGGCAGTGGCAGTTGAAGGGAATACTAGTGGTGTGAGGATGCTACCAGCTTGCTCTTCCATAAAATGCTACTCATCCTTTAGATGGTGCAGCACTGTTCTTTCAATATGTTTGTTTGTCAGAATGCTCCTTTATGCAGTTGCTATGGAAAGTCCAGGAAATCTAAAATAAGTCTTTACAGGAACCCTCAGAAGGATTATAAATATATACTTGGAGAAGCTGGCTCTGGGATTATAAACCAAGAGGGGTGGACCAGCCCGGCCACCTCTGCCGTGGAAGAGCGAAGGTAAGCCCACCCTTGGCCCAGGTTTAGCCAAGGAGTGTCTCATGCAGCAGTGACAATGGTGAGCTGACAGCACCCGTTTACCAGACACTCCTCCTACCTGGTGGGTCAGCCCCTCCTAGTGGAAAAGAAAGTCCTGGGACTTGTGATCCCAAAAAAGCATGTCCCACAATCATTAAGAAATACATGGATCTGCAAACAACTATCTTACTCCACATTTTATACATATTTCTTGTTGTGTATATACTCTTATTTATTCTATCTATGTGTGTCGACCCAGTGTCAGGTTTGCAGTTTGGATCTACATAAGGACTAAGGGTCTGCTTATGACTATGGCGGTCTGATGGACCACCGTAGCCATGGTGGTGGTGCGGGCACAACCGCATCACAGTCTGACTGAACTATTATGAGTTGAGCGGTCGGACCACCATGGGCCTGATGCTACTGCCAGGATTCTGTGGACTAGCAACAGTCTGAGGCCTTCAATATGCTGGCAGTGCATCTGTGGCACCACCAAGCATTTTACCGCTATAGTTTTAATAGCAGTGAGCCCGCCATGAAAAGTATGGCGGTGAGGAAGCCTGGTGCCTCAGGGCCTCAGGGCCATGGGAATGCATACAGGAGGGCACATGGTGCACATGGTGTGCCCCCCTATCTGCATGCATGCCCAGTTCCTGCACAGCATGGAGTTAACAGTCCATTGCATACAGGAACTTGCTTTGGTATTCTTATTGCAGTGCCTTTCTAAGGCTCACTGCCTGGGACCGCCAAAACACTGCCCGCCAGACCAGGAGAAAACTCCTAATCTTGCAGTGTCAATATAGCTTTGGCAGTGTGGCAGCTGGGCGCTGGCATGGCTGCTCGCTACTACACCACCAAAGTCGTAATCAGGCTCTAAGTGTATTGGGACCCTAGAGAAGCAGGTTTGGTCTTATTTCTTTCTCATTATGAACGGGAGGCGCTTCATAAAAGTATATGAAAGCTCTGCTTAGTATTGCAAACATCCATCCTGTGCTGCAGTTACAGTCTCCTCAAAGATGACCCATTTCAAGCAGAACGTCGCCTGCGTAATATGTTTCCACAATCACACCAAGGCCAAACTATTCTGGAAGAAGTGAAGAACTAGAGGTATTGAGGACTAGATGAACTTTCAGGTACTGGGTGGTATACCATCTATGAAAAGGAGAGAAGGTAAACATTACTGTCTAAAAATCAAATTATGCAAGACATAATGAGAGTTTTACCATACTAGAGAACAAAACCTGATGGGTCGGTCAGACTTTGGGTACTGGCAGAATCTTTGAGTCTGGTGGAAGGGGAAATAAAAAACATGAAACACCACCAGTAGGAATGCTTCACCCTGCACCTAATGTATCAATGTTTGCCGGGCGTATTATTTTCCACATTTCCACCAGCCCCCAATGCCATGTATTGTTTGTACAGGGTGTAGGCCGCGCCGTCACTATTTCTTGCAGCATTGGTCACATTTGAGACTGTAAGTTTACATTGCAAACCACACCCCTTAAATTGGGGCTCTTTTAGGAAAATTACCTATTAAGAAAACCAGCCAGGACATTCTGATTGCCATTGGTCAACTAGAATGCAACTATGGTGTGAGTGACTCACTTCGCCCTTTACAGTTGAGCTGCAAGGTTGATGTTACTTTACCCCCTACATTGCAATTAGCCGTCTCTACACAACCCATGAAGCCACTGGAGTCTCCAGTTACATATCATCATGGGGTTGTCTTTTGGGCCTGAAGAAGACTACTGAGATTCACCACCCCCTTTTGTACCAAGATTCAGAGGTAAGCAGCCATCTTGGGGCCTCATTTATGAGCCCTTGCGCCACTTTTACGCTGCTGCTGCGTCACTTTTTGTGATGCACCAGCAATGTAAAAAATGTGCCTTGTTACACCATATTTACAAAGTGACGCATCTAGGTAGATGTGTCACTTTGTAAACCCCTGCGCTACATTATACCTACGCCAGTTATAATGTATGCAAGGGGGGAGTTCTGACACAAGAAAGGGTCATAGAAGTGACGCAGTGAAATCTATAAGATTTTACCGCGCCACTTCTATGACACAAATGCGTCAATTTGCTGTGAGGCAGGCGTAAGACTGATGCAGGCCCTTTCACATGGGGCTTGCCCCATGTGAAAGGACACATTGCTGGAGTTGCGTCACTTTTGTGACACACTCCAGTAATGCGTCACTTTTGCGCCATACAGATACCTCAGAAATACTGATGTATCTGTAACTCCTTGCGCCATGATGTACTGTAAATATGACGCATCATTGGTGTCGCAAGGAGGGCGCAGTAAAAAGTGACGCATCGCTGTTTTCACGCAGCGATGCATCCCTTTTCATAAATGAGGCCCAGGGTTACCTGAAACACCAGACCCTAATTTAAGAAATCAAATGATCCTTCATCTAATTCTGAGCCTAGCCTAAACATGCAGCATCACTCACAGGTCCCACCTCAATTTGAAATCATACGAAGGTCCAGTTTTACAGACATGCATGTCGACAGCATGCTTACTCCATTTACATGTAAAATGTCTTTATTCATGCTCTCATAAAGGATCCAATATCCACTAGATTTAGTTTATTATATGGAAATACCTGTTGTTGCAGTATACAGGGGTGCAGGAGACACTGCTAAGCCGAGTTTGCCTTGGCACAAACGTAGTAGGCAGTAGGAATCAGGCTGTAATAAAGTTGTTTTTACAAATGACTGACATAGCAAGTTCAATGCGTGGCCAGAAAGACAATGGAACGTGCGTTTGGAACGTCAAGACGATTTGTAACAAAAATTATATATATTTTTTAAAGGTGAGTCATATAATATTGGTAGATGGCCAATGGCAAGAAGGACACCACATCCCAATGGGTTCATATTCCCATGTTTTAGGGGATGTGTCCAGGGGATGTGTCCAAGCCATGTATCCGAATAACCTGCTATTTTCTGTTCGACTTCATCTAGCAGGACATGGCTATTAAAATTCATTGAAGTTAATTCCTTATATTAAAATAAACATTTTTGTTCTGATCGAAGAGATTGGCAGAAGCAATGTCACGAAAGAAAACACAGCAGAAAGGAAGAAAATAATTGCTGCAAGATGTAATTTTTAATCAAGAAGTCAAGGTCTCGGCCAGGTCTTTGGGATATAATTGTGTTCATTATATTGTATCCGAAATGCACAGTTTATACTTGTCTATAAAATAGAGTATCATAAGTCTTGTTCATCTCTTTCAGCTCTCTGATAAATGCTGGTAGTGTATATATTGGTAAAAAAACACAGCTATCCGTTTGTATTCTACATAATGTTTTATTGCATTTAATGCTAAATGTGTTTTATCTGCTCACATATTTGCATAATCACATAAAATTCGTCAAGAGCAGCAAGGGAACCCCTTGTAGTTCTAAAAAGGAAAAATACACTTTCTGTGCCTTCGATGCATACTGGAGATGGTAATGCCAACATCAAGCTTTGTGTTTTTTGAACCCACCGGGCATTTCCCCGGTGGGCCGGACCCATGGAGGCCGTTTTTAAAGCCCAGGGCCGCCTCTGGTGCCTCTTTTACATTCCCCAGGTCCCCGAGCATAATTGCAGCAGACAAGGGAAGGCTTCAAGAGAGAGAGAGAGAAAGAGAGGGTGGGAGAAAGTACAGAATAAGAGGTCCCACAGGGAGAAGAGAGAAGGGAGATCGATGGATGGAAAAAGAGAGATTGTGTAAGGAGACAAAGTGTGCAGGGTTGGTGTGAGCATTTTTTTTTGGTTCCCAGGTGTGGCCCTGCCCTTAAAAAGCTGTCAGAAGAAACCACCCTGTGCGAGCTATGCCCTCCGACCTCTACTAGCATCACAGAAAATAACTTTAATCACGGAATTGCCCTTAGCATTTCCGTAGCGCTTTCCTTCTTTTTGTCAAGGCCTCAAAGCACTTTCCTGGTGTTTGGGTATGTAATGACAACATCTGTGGTGCATAGATGGAAGGAGGGCATTTGTGTTAGTGCCAGCTATTAGAGTTCAGTTTTTGTTTCATATTGTGCGGCACACAGAATGTCCTCTAGATATGGCGCGACGCCATGTGCACACTCCTTATGCCTGTGGTAAGCAGAGGAGTGAGAGGGCTCAAGCAGCATATACAAACCAGACAGTGATTGTGACGGAGATCAGTTGAGTCCAGCCTTTGAGAAATCCAGGTTTTTAATTAATTGAACTTTTCACATAACTCTCCGCAGGACAACCGAAAGCAATTTACCTTCTGTCACCATTCTGAGAGCTGTGCTGGCCTTTGGTCTGTCCTACTTGAGGTATGAATTGCTCCTCACAGAATATCTTATGGGTACACTGCTCCTTGTCCAAGGTGTCTGTCACATCAAGCAGTTCTCAGGCAATTACACTTGCAATCAATGCTGTTGTAATGGTTCTAGTATAAGATGTAACATATACCTTTCCTGTCCATGTATGTTTATATTCACATAATGATTAAAGTAATACTGCTACATATCTGTATGGTTATCAATTGCCTTTTGGTTTGTCCCTTATCTTTCCCCATCACCATTGTCACCTTAGTATGGGGCAGATGTATCAACATTGTATTTTGCGAGTCCTTAATAGCGAATGTTACCGATTCGCTAATAAGGACTCGCAAAATGCAATGTATGTAGGTTTTGCAATTAAAATAGCGATAATGACGCATACCTTATTTGCAACTCGCAAATTGCGAGTCGCAAATAAGTAATGGCTTCCCATTAATTTCTATGGGCCAGGTGGGCCATAGAAATTTAAGGGAATTGAATGGGCAATTTGCACGTACCCAAAAGGTACTTTCAAATTCCACATACAATTTCAAGGGTGCCAAAAGGACGCCCTGTTGCACCCCTGAAATAAGCATGTGTGCATATGTGGCGCACATACATGCCCTAAGGGCATGAATGTATGCCACATGGCACTTAGAAAAATGCAAAATAAGTGAATTTTTCTAGGAAATCGCAAATTACCACCAACTTGAAGTTGGTGGTAATTTGCGATTCCTTAAGCCCAGATCACAAATTTTGGGTGCTTCCAAAATTGCATTTGAGGAATCGCAATTTGCGATTCCTCAAATACATTCATAAAATAGAGAATCGCAAATTTTGCGATTCCTTATTTTGCGATGGCCTTTTGGGATGATACATCCCAAAATGCTTTTTCCAGTTTGCAAACCGGCCGATTCTGCATATCAGCACGTTTGCGAACGGGAAAACCCTTGATACATCTGGCCCATCATGTTCTGTGGTTAAACGTTGGCACCAAAGGACTGTCTTGTAGTAGTTACTGCGACTGGAGGTTTCGAACAGTTGGAGAATAAAACTCCTGTTTTCTAACTTGTGCCGCTTTGTTTTCTTTACATCAAATACAAAAGAGAATTATTTTACAGCTATGTGAATGATGTAAATGGCCACTGGAATTATCAGGCAGAGTAAGACATCATTTTGCGGCAGCACATTTTTTGGCAGGATTGCTTCGGCTTTTGTCTGTTCCAATGTAAAGCATGCTAGTATCAGTCTCATGCCTAAATTCAGTCATCTCCAGCTCCCAGGAGACCAGTTAACCCTTGCAAAGGGTTTGCCACTGTGCAGCAACACGGTTGACAGCTTCTTTAGTAACTTTTGTTGTGTTTGAGCTTTTTAATTACAATCTGCAAATTATGCAGCAGATGACTGATAATGTGGGAGATGTGGCGAATCTACATTCATGAGGAAAATGCCACAGCTGTGCAATTGCATAATTTCAGTGGCACTAATTATGTACAATGAAATATACGGCACTTCCACTCTGTCAAAATAGGAATTTGATTAATTTGGCTTCTCAGCTTGCAGCGAGTGTCAGAAGAGACAGAGGTTATATTAAAGGGACTAAAGCCACAAAATATTGAATTTTAGAAATCGCTATTTAGGATTCGCAAATCCCTATGCATGTAGGAATCGCAAAAAAAGATGCGATTCCTACAAATTCCTTAATTGCGACACAAATTGCGAGTCGCAATTAAGGAATGGCTTCCTTAGAGGCTTCCTAGAGGCCCATAGGAATGAATGGGAAATGCATGTGCAACTTGCGAGTACCAAATAGGTACTCGCAAATTGCGCATGCAATTTCAAGGGTGCAAGGGTGCCAAAAGGACACACTGTTGCACCCCTGAAAATGAGATGTTACCACATTTTGCGCACATACATGCCCCAAGGGCATGTGTGTGCGTACTATGAAACTTTGAAAAATACACTTTCGTGCATTTTTCAAAGTTTTTGCAAATTACCATCAAGTTCAAATTGATGGTAATTTGCAATCCCTAATTGCAAATTCGCAATTTGGAATTGCATTATGATTGAATTTAGGAAATCACATTTTGCGATTCACTAAATGCATTCGCAATTTAATCACAAATTTTGCGATTCCTTAAATTGCGAATTTGCATTTGGGTTGATGCATTCCAAGTGTAAAAATACCGGTCACCCCTGTTTGCGATCGGTATTTTCGTTGATCCATGTGCCCCAAAATGCAGTGGCAGGCAGGGGGCTCAGTTGCCTGATACAGGAAGCGGAGCTGCGTTTGACAGTACCCGTGCCTTACTCTGTGGAAGCAGTGCAATTTGAGGCCGAGTTGAGTTTTGCTTCTAAGTCCAAGCCACTGGCTTGTACTGTGTCTACACAGATCGAATCACAGCACCAGTCTGTAGTTCAGATGTGGGGTGCGGGGCAGCCAGTGCCCTCGGTTCCTTTTAAAGCTCAGCATCCGTCATACCAATGGCGGATTAGTATTTAAACCTCGGTTCGACCCGCTGTCCCACTAATATAATGCAAATTTAATAAACAAATAAAAAATGGCTAGGACAAGGAGCCAGGGATTTTGGATGGAGGATGGGATGGTGTGGCAAATATATGGATTGTCTGTGCAGAACCAGGCCTGCCCACTAACAGCGCTGTCTCAGAGTTCATCTGATGTCCCGGAAAAATATGGTTCCTGTTTACGGGTCTTGAGGTCAGCAAAGATGTTAAACTTAACTACACATAAGATATATTTTAAATGATTTCTATTGTGTTTTGTACAAGATGTCTCATTATATAACCTACAATTTATCAGTGTGTGCATGTTATTGTTAGATATATGTTAGTGTGCCTAAGTGTGTGGTCATGCAATGTTGAGTCATGGGAAGAATACAGGTGTCCGTGCCCTGAATCTGTCATCAATATCGAATCTGTCATCAATATCGAATGAGCTATGAATTTAAAATCTGAGGGCCAGATTTATCATTCATAGAATGCAACGCAGCAGGAGAACTTGCTGAACTGCACTGCTTGATAGGGAGAGGGAAGGAATGTACTATATCTATCAACATATGGAACATTGCAGCTCTCTGTCTAAGCTGGTGCACAATCTGCTGCCCAGTGCCAAAGCATTAAATGCAATGGGGCAACCCTGTGTCCCTCAGAACCTGTGTATAGTCAATTACTTAGTTTCAATGGTAAAAGTGAAAATCAATCACACAATTGTTGGTGAAAGTAAAGGGATAAGTCAAAGCACACCAAACAAAGGACATACTTAATATGTATTATTTATATATCATTTGAATGCAGCATGGTATATATGGCTGTAACACAGTTAAATCAAAGGACAATAAACATAAGATTGATATAACGTGGATTATGACATTATTCAGTGCATATTCACAGAAACTCAGGATTCAAGCAAGCCGGGCCGAAGAGGCTGAAATGCCAGAAACCGGTCCCCGGTAGCTTGTTTCCTTCCCAGTGTAAGAATTGGCTTTTGTAGTTTGGTTTGCCCTGTTCCCATCATGCACTGGGACAGGAACAGACTAATTTGCATACAGCCAGGTTCTGAAACTGGGATGGTGCAGTGAGCTAAAAAACGGTGTTGGATCTAGCCCTGATCTCTTGACTGGGTGAGAGTATTCTGTTTAATTCAGAGACTCTGTCCCTCACCACCCCTTGTTGTAAATATATTCACAGAAACTAACACATATGCATAGATATATAAATACAAAGCATAATTTATTGAAGAATCCATCCTATTACAATATGTGTAGTTCAGCTTGTACCCTGTCTTAACCTTGACAATGATTTATAAGGTGAAGTGACTTTAGAACAAGGATTGATTAAACTTCAACGTTTTGACCCAGGATATATGTGTTATTGTGTGAACATCACAAGGTGTCTTCCTCAAGACTGGTATGCAACCTGCAGACAGCCAAGGTGAAAGAATTCACAAAGTTGCACTCCTCCTAGTCTGGATGAAGTAAGGAAGCAAAAATGAATTGATTGCAGAGGGATATATTGATTCTTAGATAATGGATCCTCTGTGTTAAGATCGAATCAAGTGCATTCGCAAAGGGATACTCCTCCTGGTCTGATGGAGTCCATAGCCAAGCTTTGAATTAAATTAAGAAGACGGTGAAGGCTCAGTTAATCAGCCTTGATGTAACCTTACTGACGACTAGTAGTGATTGCGGGCACCCTTGCCCCATAGTGCAAGGATGCCTGTGATGTAGGCAGGATTGTTTTTGTGCAGAAAGGCACACCTTCCTGTCCAAAAACAGTTCTTTAAGGTTTTTTCCCTCTTTCTAAGTGTGCTGCGGAATGCAGCACAAGTGGGAATCGTACTTGTAATACCGTCAAGTACTTTAAGTAATGCATAAAAATGCCTGTGTGTATAACTCACCCACTGGATTGTCAACAGATAACTATTACGCCATTGCTGTAACTCAGCACAACCTTGCTTCTTGCAATATGTTTTCCAGCCTATATTTAACTGGCAAATAAAAGTGACCTGTGTATTTTACTTAATCTTATAAACTCTGGGTCCAGTTAGTAATTTCACCATGGCTGTCATCCAAAAAATGTTATACTATTTCAAACCCTAAAATCCCTTTGAGCCAGCATTCCAGCCTCGCCCTACATCCCCTCTGACTAACAATCTACTCCTGTGTTTCTGGGCCTCTTCTCTCAGCCCTGCATACAAGGTGCTCATGAATAACACTGTTAGGCAATATCCTTAGAGAGGGGTGTAGGTGGTAGGCTGACATGGAGCAAGGAAATAGATAAGGAGAAATTAGGGTAAACACCTTGATAAAGGGACAAATAGAAAACGTGAGTGTAAGAAAAATTAAGGATGTGAAATACAGATGGGTATATAAGGGAAAGACAGAAAGAAAGACTGGAAGGAAAGAAACATGGAAGGAAATAAGGGAGAAAGGCAGGATGGAAGGGTGAAAGGAATGATGAATGAATTAATGAACAGAGTAGTGAAAGAATTTATAGAGAGAATGTTGAAATGATGGCTGGAACAGTGAAAGATCAATAGGTTGAAGGGTGAATGAATTGAAGGGTAGATTGGGAAGAGTGAAGGATGAATAGGTTAAATGATGCATAGATTGATCCATGGATATAATGAATTGTGGATGCATGAAAGAAAGGCTACAAGTATGTAGTTATGAAATGACTACAGTCTTCCGATCGCATCCACCTGTCAGGGTTGGTGCACAGCAGTGGGAACATGTCCCACTATAAAAATGCAAACAGCCCTGCGTCGTGGTCACACACAGAGGAAAGCTTGCATTCTGAGATTTAGTTGCCATAGTAGTTTATTCAAAAGTTTGTGGTGTTATTTCTGATATCTATATGTGTTGATCATCTTCATTGCTTAATTTTGCTCGCAAGAAAGTGTCACTCATAGTCGTTGAAATGTCACTCAAAATTACACTGAAATTATGAAAATGGCACACATAGCAATCTAAAACCTTGGCAGCTACACCCCCCAGCAGCCCCCGTTTTCCAGTCTCCAGGGCCCCATCAGCGCTGTAGCTCACACAAGCAGCACTACACTCTCTCGCCGGCGTTGGTTGTACCAGTGAGTTGCCTCATAACAGTCCTACCTCATAAATTAAATGGTGCGTGCCGCATGCTGTGGGTGCAGGTGACCTGAGCTTCCATGCCCAGAAACAAGGGTTATTGAAGGCATCTGCCTCGAGGCCAGAGACCATTTGCATATTTACATACCTTTGTAAACTGGTTACAGAGGCTTAGTTTTTTTCGGTCCCAGTACCCCTGGGCCCCCAATCTGCCTATTCCTTGCATTTGAAATGTACATTTACTGCTGTATTGTGAGAATGCATTTCATGAAAAGGAATAATATAAAGTAGGGTTACCAAAAGGAAAATTCCAGCCATGTGTATAAAGAGCCTGGAAAGACCTCTTGGCACTAAATAGGGTTACAAATAAAAAAAAGTATGTATTCATTTGTAATGTAACTTTTCTGTCTTTGTTCCCTTTAATTATCAGTCATGGATCTCATCATTGAGGCAGCCCTAGAACACAATTAAAGTGCTTTCAATTTATATTTGCTGTTCGAAGTATGCACAGATAAGTGCTGATTATACCTTTAGTTGAATGCTTATTTTTGTCAGTGGGGCAAAGTGGTAGGTGGTGGGCCAGGCTGGGTGGGGGGCCCTCATTGTGCTTTCCAGGGAAGCCCCCTCAAGTTTCGTTACGCCACTGCGACGTTCAGTAACTTTTATTTGTTATGGGCGTTTTTACAGCGAATAATCCTGGCATGGTCGGAATAGGACCCACAAAAACTACAATTGTTCTGGCATGTTCTCAAAAGCTAGAAGGATCTAATGATAGAGGAAACACTGTAGGTTTCTCGGGTCAAACTCATTGGAGTCACAGAAGAAAAGTATCTGTTATGTGAAAACAGGACATTATTAAAACAAAGCGTTTTACCAGAACACTTTTTATTCTCATGTTTACCTCATCTTGACCTGGAAAAATAACTTCCATTTCTTCATGCAGTTTTCTCCAAAAAGGCATATGTTCACTTGAAAGCAAGGACTTGTCATCCTGAATCATAGATGCATTCAATTTGAAACAGGACACACCATACTGGAAAGATCCAAAATCTAGGTCCACAGAAACACATGTTGCCTGCAGACGCACTGCTACTCAATTTGTTAAGATGAGAGAATGTAACAAATGCAGAGGAGCAGTTTTATAGTCAAAAACCAGCCTTCAAAAAACGTATTTTCCAGCCATTATTCCACATTGCACAAAACAGACGAATTGTTTCCATACATATGACAACAGCAGCTAGTCAGTCCAAAGCTACCGACAAATTTCGAATTGCTCTTTGTTACCAGGCTGTGGCTCCTCTTAGATTTAGAATCTAAGCATTATTGACTGCATATTTTCACACTTGCAACTCTTTAAAAGGAGGCTCGAGTAAAGGCTTGATCGCTGATTGGTCCACTGTAAACATGAGCGCATTTGATGCACCATGCGGTGAAACATGTTCCACTCATAACTACAGAATATTTGCATTGAACGAATTGTGCCATCTGGCATCAGTACAAATGGTGAAATGCAGTTGTGGACTTGTGAACAGAACGTTAAGGAGAAGGCTCTTGGTCTGCACTGAGAACAAAGGGCCATATTAATGCCAAAGTAACCCAACGCAGAAGCAGCAAGTCACCTTGACGTGCTGTGTTCCAGGGAAAGTGTAAAAAAAACGGAGTTTGGTCCTGGGACTGAGGGGCAGCTGGACCTAATATAACTAGACAAAGAGAAAATGCTAGCCCTCACAATAATTTTTCTCTCCAATTTTTTCCCCCTTGTTTGTATTCTCAAAAATTTGAGAGAAAAATTATTGTGAGGGCTAGCATTTTCTCTTTGTCTCGTGTTCCAGGGAAAGGGCACGAATGCTCCATATTTAACACCTTGCATGCTCATGACGAGCTGAGCTCGTCATGAGGCACGGTGCTCCGGTGCTCATGACGAGCTCAGCTCGTCATGGGCCGTGGAACGCTCAGGTGCGGGGAGAATTCCCCTGCTGTGCTGAGCGTTCCACGGCAGCCAATGCACCTGTGACGAGCTGAGCTCGTCATGAGCACAGGAGCACTGTAGCTCATGACGAGCTCAGCTCGTCATGAGCATGCGGGCGCTGTGCGCGCCCCCCTCCCCCCCAGCACAGCGGGGGAATTCCCCCCGCAGCAAAGGGGTTAAAAGAATCCAACGCATTTCTGTTCTTGTCGCTGTGCTGGCTTTCTTTATCGCTGCCTAGCGGTATACACCTGTTACAACGCATTCGTTACTCCGCACTACCATTACAACGCGACTTTTACAACGCATACCATTACAACGCATTGCGCTGGGGGGCGCTCTAGGATAGGGAATAAGTATAATTTACTATCCAACACCTTCCCTAGGGTCCACGGGGACTGGAGTTAGAATAGTAAATTATACTTACCACTATCCAGCACCTCAAAGCGCTATGCATTGTAATGGTATGCGTTGTAATGGTCGCGTTGTAACGGTAGGTAGTTGTAATAGTATGCGTTGTAACATGGTACATCCGTGCCTAGCTCCAATGTAGGCACCCTTGCACCATGGCGGAAGGGTGCCAGAGTTGCAGATAGGATTGTTTTAGTACAGGAAGAGACACCTTCCTGCACAAAAACAATCCTGAGAGTCAAAGTCCTCTTTCAATGTGTGCGGCACACATAGAGGAAGTAAAGAGGGGAAATAAAGATATTTCTCCTCGATTTCCCCTCACCAGGGTGGTGTATCTTTTTGGCACCTTCCCAGGTTTCCCAGTTCTAGTAAATCTGGGAATGCATCAAATACCATGGAAGTTACATGGGAACACCCACATAACGATCAAGACAAGAATATCAGAACACAAAAGCAATATCCGCACAAAAAACATGAAATCAGCAGTAGCAACACATTGGCTGGAAAATAACCATCAAATCACCCAATTAAAATTCACCATACTAGAGGTACTCCCGCAACGTTCAGACATGGATCCAACGAAACAGCGACTTCAAGCAGAATTTTACTGGATCAAGAAACTAAATTCACTTCAACCAGCAGGGATCAATGACCGAATCGAATTTGCATGTTTCCTGTAACTGTACATACTCCTATCGGTTTGATGAGTGATCCCTCACTCCTCTATGGATTATACCTGACCATTGAGAATTGTTCACTCGTACGTTTGTATCACGCAATCTATGTTTATTATTTGTTAATGTACTTCAGCTTTGCAAGGGAACACTATTCTATGCACTTTTGTATATTTTCATATTTTCATTTTTTCACGAAGGCTGATATGTATATACCATGCACTGTTTTGATATCTTTCACTTTATATGTGTTACGTTCTTCAGGCACTATTCTCTATGTTTTGCGACACGCGCTGATTACACACTGCATTTCCGTACCGATCTTTGTTTACTTTATTCCAGCCATATCACATGACCCCCATCGACCAATCACCTCTCCGTTAACCGCGAGGCATTTTCGCGCGCTTTAGTTTGCGGTTCGCCGCTACTTAATCTTTTCAATTCTGTACCGTTTTTGTCTTACGTCCTCCGTGGTGCACCACATGATCTATATTTTCATATTACCACTCGCATTAGCTTAGTCTTCGTTTCCCGCCGTACTTCTCCGTAACTATACCACGTGACCTCCCCATATTCCTATAAAACTCCTTCCCATTGGTCCTGTCCTCATCGGACCGGTTCCGCGCTCGGAACATTAGACGACCACTCGCGTTTGTTGCGGTAAGCCTCCTCACTCTGCCCACAGCCTGCCTCTCTGCTAAGCTTGCATTTCTCCCTCCGTTGATGTATCCGTTTGATACTCCTGGCTCCCAGCACTCCAACCACTAATTGAATGCATCATATTATTGATTTCTGTTTCTGTCTTGTGTATTCTGTCTGTTCTTTGCTACCAGCACCCTATGAAGTACGTTATGTTAATGTTGCGTGTTTTGATGTAATTAGCAGTGTTCATTCAATATTATGTTGCAATGAGTTATAGGCACTTTTGCTACGCTATGTTATATATGTTTGGTCATGATGACCCAATGGCTCTGTTTTTCTGAAAGTGATGGTCTTGTATGTTTTTCATTTATAGGCCCCTGATGAAGGGTTACCACTCGTTAACCCGAAATGCATTGGGCAAGCATCAAGTAATGCGAGGATTTATGTGGAATACAACATATGAATAATTAACTGAAAAAATTCTTTTCGATTGGAATGAAATAAATTCATTATGAAGCATCCAAATAAGTTTGTTTTGGCAGTTTGATTTGAAACCTTGGAAGAAACCCCACAGTTTCATGTAAAAATGCGCGCCTTGCAGTGATTTCTATATCACATTTTGTTCACTTTATTTAGGGCACTTCTTGGCAGAGTGCGACAAGGAAACGCGCTTAAACTCACTGAATTAAAAATTTTTGCGAGTGCACGGAGATACTATAACCTTAACACCCACATAACGGCCATAGAATGCCTCCCTGGGGCAGAGTAAGGCAACGCAAAGATTTGCGCTGAGTTGCTTTACTCGAGATTTATGAAGTCCCTCGGGGCCTCGCAAGGTGGCCTTGTGTGTCTTCATAAATCTCTTTTTTGAGCTGCATTACTCTTGCACCATGTTGTTCGGTGCAGTAGTGACACAACGGGGCTTGTAAATATGCCCCAAACTCTATTTTCTGAGTAGAGAGAAAAAATAGTTATAATATCAAAAAGTGGGCAAATCACAAACATTTGGAAAAAAAGTAGATCAGTTACATGTTGACACATACTAGTGTACGCAAATTTTCATTTTTCAAAATAGAATAACTTTGTTTACATCAACCATTATGTAAGACTTGTGAAAGATTGATAAATGAAAAGGATTCCCATGGAAGTTGATACAACAAAATACTAGGTAGGTGAAGTGATATCACACTCTCTTTCACCACTGGTGACATGATAAAGTCGATGCTTATCTTACGCTTACTGCTGAGAGCAAGGGCAATGAAAGGTAACTAGAAAGAGTACTCATGGCTCTTGCAGCACTTTCTACTTTCTGTTGCTGCAGTTGCCTGTTCCTTTCACAGTCCTTCCCTGGGGCTCTGCCTAGGAAGACAGGGGTAGTGGCTGCCACCTCTTTCGTTCTCTTTATTGACGTTTATGAAGTTTCCCTTAGTAAGGACAACCAAGTCCTCAAACCTTAAGTGCATCATAGGCTTAGGTATATTTTTTAATCAAAAATACTATAGCCTGATAAACAAACAAAAATGTCAATTCTTTCCCACGGATGCACTCCTGTGGTTGTATTACATTTATGATTTCTGGGACTTCACCAAAAATTCCAGAGATACTGCTGGGAAGCTGTGATTGTCGCGGCTTCACAGGGATATGTGCATTGGTAAATATTTACAAAAGCATTCATGTAGACTGTGGTCAATAACTCGTGCACATGTTTAGGAAAAGTGGATTCTCATTTGCTCACTTTTTCACTTTTCTCCACTGTGGGACAATGACATCTTATGTGTAAAACTCATGGTTTGGAATAGTAAAATGTTTCTGAAGTTTTTATTCTATATTCTGTGGTGGGATATTACTTGATGTCTGTGTTCAGTTTAATGAAAGTTACCGGGTTAAGCTGTTGTTGTATGACGGTGCATTCAGCTCCGGGCAGAAAAATAAATCTACTTCTGAAATTGGTAGCTCTGATTTTCAATGGAAAATATATTTCCCTAGGGAGATGTCCCTTCCTCTACACATCAACCTGTTCTGGGAGAGTGCTCTTCTCGTTTGCACTTTGGATACAGATGTAGATATAAATAGGCATAAATTGGCCATATTCAGTGATGTACCAAAAGTTACTGCTTTGTCACTCACTTGCGCAGACCTGTTGTAGTTTAGCAGTGATTAGGTTAAGCATTAGCAGAAGACATCTTGTATTTAGAGACTATCTTTTCCATTTTGTGGAATCCATTTAGTATTTCTGGCAGCTATTTTGTTTGCCATGTGCTCTGTCCTACCTCCCCGTTAACTGCTCTTGAAATCTGCCTAGAGACGAGATATATTTAGCTTCTTCTGCTTCGCACATGCTCAGTTGAGCTTATAGCTGTCCTCAACTTGTAACTGTCAGGATGTGTCCACCAGAATTAGCTAACTGTTAGCTCCTCCCACTTGTTGCTTGTACACTTTCTGTATGACCTTATATGTACCTACAACCAGCATTTTTGTACTTGTACCGCCTTCATTTGAGCCCCTGTGTGGGTATAAAAGGACCAAGCTCCTTCCATTCAGTGTGCTACTTCATGCATTACCGAAGGGTGCTGTGTGAATGTAGTTCCACCTCATGAGGTTTAATAAACTCTGGGGCATATTACCAACAACTAGCGATAATTTTTGTCTCTAACTTGTTTAGAGACAAAAATTATCGCTGCACATCGGCGATTTTTATCGCAGATAAACCTTGCTATTAACAAGGTTTATCGCAAATGCGATAAAAAACGGCCGAAATGCATGAATATCGCTGAAAAGTCAGCGATATTCATGCATTATCGAGCAAATGCTCTTAGCCATGTTATCCACCTCCCATTGGATAACATGGCTAAGAACTGCTCAGGGCAGGTGTTAGCTTTTGGAGATATTCCCGCTTAGCGCGAATATCTCCAAAAGTTGGTAATAGGAGATAGCGATGTTAGCGACTGTTTTCAGTCTCTAACATCTTGGCACGCCCACTTTGCATCTCATTAGTGATAAATATCACTGACATGCAAAGTGGGGCCCAAGATGGTCGCTATCTCCTACTAGCTGTCGCTAACTGGTGTTAGCGACAGCTTGGTAATAGGGAGATAATTTTATCTCCGCTTTCTTGGCTTTTAAAGCCAAAAAAGCGGAGATAAACCCCCTTGATAATATGCCCCTCTGTCTTTTCCATTCCAGCTTCTGTGCCAACTTCTTCCTATTGGTCTGAGGACTCTGTGCAGAGAAGGGCAAATCCCTTGCACTGGTAGGCCTTGCTGAGGCTCTCCACCACAGACATACAGCCGTTGTCGTAAATTAGGTTTATGTATTGTGCTCAAGCTTTGTATGAATTATACCTCTATTGAACATACTTACTGGTGTAAATTGTTTTGTGCTTTTCATAGAAAAATCTGTCAATTTTTACACTTCCCTATATTACAATTATTTCCAGGTGTATTTCTAACTTGTACCTGGAAATCACTTTGGGGCATATTCTCAAGGACTTATCGCTGGGTTATCGGCACTTTAGCGCAGTAAAAATGGTAAAAGAATTATCGCTCCATTCTCAAGCTGGTTCAAACTGCCGATATCGCCAGTTTTCCAGTGATAACTTCCGCAAAAAACATTGCCATGGATAAGAGCGACAACTAACGCTAATGATGTGCAGAGTAGGCATTCCCATGCAAAAACACACAAAAACACCAATTCGCAATATTCTCAATGACCAGCCAGATCTGCAATGTGATCCAAAAACACGCGACAAGGCGCGTTAGCAGAAGGGATTTGACATCTGCCTTTGACTGGTGTAAAGTAGGACGACTATCTGCAGTATGAAAGGGAGCCCAGTCCAGAGCCACATCTGAAAGCCAACATATGCCATGGAGACACTGATCATGCATTCCGGAGACCCAAGAGGGCCACAACAACCACTGCCACCACCCACATGCCCCCCTCGGACTGCCCCCCCGGACTACCACCGAGGCAGCGTAGAACAGGACAGCAGGCATTCCGAAAACGGCATGGCCCCTTAGCCACACATGAATAAGAATGCACACAATGCCAAGTGTGGCGGTGATGTGCTGGATAGACCTCAGTATGCAGAGCACAGACCTGTCCATGTGGACATATACTGCTGTTGTTTGTAGTGTTGTGGACAGTGGATGCAACAATGTCACCTCAGGCAGTGTAGAAGACCTGGGACGATATTGATGAAGAAGAGACACAATCACTGACAATTTCTTCACATGAGCACGATCAGCTCATGGCCCCTTCTGAATGAATATTGGGTGACCTCTGTACTTGCTCCGGCTACCTCCATGGTGCTTCGCAGTTGTTTGGGTCTTATTTGTGTTTTTGGTTGCAGCTTTTATAGTGATTTTGGCCGCCTGACTTGTGGGACTTGTGGGCTGGTGCTGATTCTCTGTGGATTTTTTATCGCAGTTGTGCCCATCGCAAGTTTTTTCACGTTGGGGATTAGATTTTTATCGCCGTCCAGGGAATTTTATCGCTGACATTTGACGCGTTGTCGGGAGACTATTGCATGGTACCGCCGTGTTGAGAATACGACGTTGACACTGAGTTATTATTTCGCAACAGAAGGTAATATGAAAGATTGCGTTAACCGATTTTGGCGATGATTATCGCACGTTCTTCAGAATATCCCCCTTTGTGAATTATCCCTACTAACGTCCAATTTTCTTTTAGGTAGCATTTTTGTAGTTAGCCCACAAACTTAAAAAGCATAAAGGAAAAACCCAAAGGGGCTGTCCACAGAGGTAAATATAGAGGAGTATATTTAATTATGTGTTGATCTACCCCTGCACCTAGGTGTAAATCTCTTCTTTTTTCTATTCACAATTTACCATTGAAGATTTGCACCTAGACTTAAGAGTCTTCTCTTGTAACAATTTTATGACAATAAAGTTACTATTAGTAGATTTCAGGTTTTTATTTTGTGATCTTTTAACTTATGATAAAAAAGTTAGAAATTCACCGAAAAAGCACTGCTGTTAACAAACCAGTGAACTTTGCCAGTTGTACATAACTGACATAAGGATAACTTGCACCGCCATTGATTTCAGATGACATCAGTGAAGTAATATGTGAGGTAATAAGCAGTGCATCACTCTAAGTTACATTATTCTTATTTTAGTTCTGTATAACTGGTGAATTTCCCTGGTTTTTATTTTAAACACTATTGCTTTTCCAGTGATTTCCTAAGGTTTTTTAACATAAATTAAAATCTTACTACCTTCCTCACGTATACCACTTTAAACTAAATTTGTTGTAGTGAATTTGGATAGTTTCTTTAAGGCAAAGTTATATTTTATTATGATACATTTGTGCTCAACAACTTGCTGCATATGGCCTTTGTCCCCCTAAAATAAGTTTTTGAGCATATTTTCAAGACTCAGGGACCAAGTCCCCAACTCCTGTATATTTTGGCCACCAATCAGATTGTTCCATCCTGTCGGAGTCCCATTATCCGACCAATCAGAGGGTGTGTTTACATTTTTTTTTCTAGTGGGAAAATTTTATTTAGGATATTGTAGCGGACAACCACATTAAAAGGGGTAGCAATTTATTGCACTAGATAATGCTGGAAGTAAATGCAACCAGTGGGTGTCCACAGCTGCAAGGCACCCACACGACTTGCACAAAAGATGCACACAATCAGGTTAGTAAAGGTGGGATACCTTAGTCCCTCTTGGACCTTTGATAGAGTTTTCCTGCAGTGGGCCTCTACCAACTGCTTGGAACCTTTGTGGATGGAAAACACAGGATCCATGAGCCCCTCAAAAGCTCTGGAGTACTGCTTCCTCTGGCAACACCGCTGTGCTGTAGGTGCTCTTTGCCTGCCCTTCTGTGCAGTCCTGATTAACTTCTGATCTGAAGATCTAATTCTGCTCAGCAGCACCCCACAGGTTGTCCGACAGCAGGACACACTACGTTCCGGCTCTCTCCAGCCACCTAGGCCTTCCACATCTTACCTGGCAGGTGGCTTTGCTTAGCTGTCCGGATCAACAGGACCAGTCACAATAGGAGATAAATAGGAGATAACATTGTAAACAAGTATACTGTCTACTAAAAGAACAATGGGTTGGGATGCTACCCCAAGCAATTGCCAGTGTGTAGACAAATTGTAAACATTCCTCCCATCACCCTAGGAAAGAATTAGTCGGGGTACTTGAGCCACTAGCCCTGGAAACAGAGCCCCAAAGAATTCAGAAGCACAAGACAAGACAGGGAAGACCCCTTAGGGTCATGATAGGGCTTGGCTAAGTTTTAATTTTCCCTCATTCTTTAGGTTTAAGAAGGGAAGTGGCAAGTTCTGAGATTGGAGAAACATTCAAACAGCCTATACATCTGACAATAAAGGAACATCCCGCTGATTCACGTGCGCGTACAAAATATGCTTGAGCAAATATAAGATGCTCTTTTATTGTCAAAGTCAGAAAACATCAATTCTTAGGACCGGTCACTGCGATGCAAGCCTGGATTCTTCTTTCTAAAACTTAAATGGGGCATTTTGCTGGGTACCAGAAACAGACGTCCTCTCTCGCTGTTAACAATACCGTGAGCTTTCCCTTCCTTAATTAACTGGCAGTTTCATGTTGAAAGCTATGGAAAATCACACCTCACACCTTTCCTCTAGAAGGAGAACCTTAGTCTTCTTGGAATGGGTCCATTGCTCACTGGGGAATTTGTTCAACTAGGTGGTGGGCACACTTATTAACTCCACTCGCTCCAGCCGCTCACAGGATGAATTTCACTATTGACTGCAGCACAACTGTGTGGTAAACATCTGCCACAGATTTATATACTGCTTGTTCTTTTAGTGGAGAGTAAACCTGTTTACAATGTGATCTCTGGTAGACCCACTTTCCTGGTGGATGTGTCTTGTTATCCCAGCGTACCTGTCTCTCTGACTCTGTGTCCTCACTCCTTTGTTATTAGTGCCTTACCAATATTATTATTATATTATTATTATTATTGGGAATTACCCCCGCAGCGAAGGGGTTAAAAGAATACAACGCATTTCTGTTCTTGTCACTGTCCTGGCTTTCTTTATCGCTGCCTAGCCCCAATGTATGCACCCTTGCACCATGGCGGAAGGGTGCCAGAGTTGCAGATAGGATTGTTTTAGTAAAGGAAGACACACCTTCCTGCACAAAAACAATCCTGAGAGTCAAAGTCCTCTTTCAATGTGTGCAGCACACATAGAGGAAGTAAAGAGGGGAAATAAAGATATTTCTCCTCGATTTCCCCTCACCAGGGTGGTGTATCTTTTTGGCACATTCCCAGGTATACTAGTTTTACCATGGGAACACCCACATAACGGCCATAGAATGCCTCCCTGGGGCAGAGTAAGGCAACGCAAAGATTTGCGCTGAGTTGCTTTACTCCAGATTTATGAAGTCCCTCAGGGCCTCGCAAGGTGGCCTTGTGTGTCCTCATAAATCTCTTTTTTGAGCTGCATTACTCTTGCACCATGTTGTTCGGTGCAGTAGTGACACAACAGGGCTTGTAAATATGCCCCAAACTCAAAAAATAGTTATAATATCAAAAAGTGGGCAAATCACAAACATTTGGAAAAAAGAGTAGATCAGTTACATATTGACACATACTAGTGTACGCAAATTTTCATTTTTCAAAATAAAATAACTTCATTTACTTCAAGCATTATGTAAGACTTGTGAAAGATTGACAAATGAAAAGGATTCCCATGGAAGTTGATACAACAAAATACTAGGCAGGTGAAGTGATATCACATTCTCTTTCACCACTGGTGACATGATAATCGTCGATGCTTATCTTACGCTTACTGCTGAGAGCAAGGGCAATGAAAAGTAACTAGAAAGAGTACTCATGGCTCTTGCATCACTTTCTACTTTCTGTTGCTGTAGTTGCCTGGTGCTTTCACAGTTCTTCTCTGGGGCCCTGCTAGGAAGACAGGGGTAGTGGCTGCCACCTCTTTCGTTCTCTTTATTGACGTTCATGAAGTTTCTCTTAGTAAGGACAACTAAGTCCTCAAGCCCTAAGTGCATCATAGACTTAGGTATATTTTTTAATCAAAAACACTATAGCCTGATAAACAAACAAAAATGTAAATTCTTTCCCACTGATGCACTCCTGTGATTGTATTACATTTATGATTTATGGGACTTTACCAAAAATTCCAGAGGTACTGCTGGGAAGCTGTCATTATTGAGTCTTGTATAGCGCGTGGTTACCCTTGGGCATCCCAGCGCTGTGACTGTTGCGGCTTCACAGGGGTACGTGCATTGGTAAATATTTACAAAAGCATTCATGTAGACTGTGGTCAATAACTCGTGCACGTGTTTAGGAAAAGTGGATTCTGATCTGCTCACTTTTCTCCACTGTGGGACAATGACATCTTATGTGTAAAACTCATGGTTTGGAATAGTACAATGTTTCTGGAGCTTTTATTCTATATTCTGTGGTGGTATATTACTTGATGTCTGTGTTCAGTTTAATGAAAGTTACCGGGTTAAGCTGTTGTTGTATGACGATGCATTCTGCTCCGGGCAGAAAAATAAATCTACTTCTGAAATTGGTAGCTCGGCTTTTCAATGGTAAATATATTTCCCAAGGGAGATGGCCCTTCCTCTACACATCAACCTGTTCTGGGAGAGTGCTCTTCTCGTTTGCACTTTGGATACAGATTTAGATATAAATAGGCATAAATTGGCCATATTCAGAGATGTACCAAAAGTTACTGCTTTGTCACTCACTTGCGCAGACCTACAACCATTGTCGTAAATTAAGTTTATGTATTGTGCACAAGCTTTGTATGAATTATACTTCTGTAGAACATACTTACTGGTGTAAATTGTTTTGTGCTTTTCATAGAAAGTTAGTAAATTTTTACACTTCCCTATATTACAATTATTTCCAGGTGCATTTCTAAATTGTACCTGGAAAAACCTTTGGTGCATATTTTTATTTATTTATTTATTTGTCTTATAAAGCGCACTATCACATTGCAGGCATCCTGGCGCTAGTGGCTCAAAAAAGGCGGGAGAGTGTCAGGCGGGACAGGACGGAGTGAACAAGTTACAGTTATTTGGGAAACAGCCAGGTTTTGATTTTTTTCCTAAAGGGAATATTCTCACGGACTTATCGCTGGGTTATCAGCACTTTAGCGCAGTAAAAGTGGCAAAATAATTATTGCCCCATTCTCAAGCTGGTTCAAACTGCCGATATCGCCAGTTTTCCAGCGATAGCTGCTGCAAAAAACATTGCCACGAATGAGAGCGACAACTAACGCTAATGATGTGCAGAGTAGGCATTACCATGCAAAAACACACGAAAACAACAATTCGCAATATTCTCAATGACCAGCCAGATCTGCGATGCGATCCAAAAACACACAACAAGGCGCGTTAGCAGAAGGGATTTAACACCTGCCTTTGACTGGTGTAAAGTAGGACGACTATCTGCAGTATGAAAGGGAGCCAACACAGAGCCACATCTGATGACCAACATATGTCATGGAACACTGATCATGCAGTTCGGAGAGGGCCACAACAACCACCGCTACCACCCACATGCCCCTCTTGGACTGCCACCCGGACTACCACCGAGGCAGCATAGAACAGGACAGCGGACGTTCTGAAAATGGCATGGCCCCTCAGCCACATATGAATAAGAGTGCACACAATGCCAAGTGTGGCAGTGATGTGCTGGATAGACCTTAGTATGCAGAGCATAGACCTGTCCATGTGGATATATACTGCTGGTGTTTGTAGTGTTGTGGACAGTGGATGCAACAATGTCACCTCAGGCAGTGTAGAAGACCTGGGACGATATTGATGAAGGGACACAATCACTGACAATTTCTTCACATGAGCACGCTCAGCTCATGGCCCCTTCTGATTGAATATTGGGTGACCTCTGTACTTGCTCCGGCTACCTCCATGGTGCTTCGCAGTTGTTTGGGTCTTGTTTGTGTTTTTGGTTGCAGCTTTTATAGTGATTTTGGCCGCCTGACTTGTGGGACTGGCGGGCTGGCGCTGCTTCTCGCTGGATTTTTTATCGCAGTTGTGCCCATCGCAAGTTTTTTCACATTGAGGTTTACATTTTTATCGCAGTCCAGGGAATTTTATCGCTGACATTTGATGCGTTATCGGGAGACTATTGCATGTTACCGCCGTGTTGAGAATACGACGTTGACACTGAGCTATTATCTCGCGATAGACGGCAATATGAAAGATCGCGTTAACCAATTTTGGCGATGATTATCGCACGTTCTTCAGAATATCCCCCTTTGTGAATTATCCTTACTAGCATCAAATTTATTTTTATGTAGCATTTTTGTAGTTAGCCCACAAACTTAAAAAGCATAAAGGAAAAACACAAAGGGGCTGTCCACATAGGTAAATACAGAGGAGTAGATTTAATTATGTGTAGATCTACCCCTGCACGTAGGTGTAAATTTCCTCTTTTTTCTATTCACAATTTACCATTGAAGTTTTGCAACTAGACTTAAGAGTCTTCTCTTATAACCATTTTTATGACAATAAAGTTACTATTAGTAGATTTCAGGTTTTTATTTTGTGATCTTTTAACTTATGTTAAAAAAGTTAGAAATTCACTGAAAAAGCACTGCTGTTAACAAACCAGTGAACTTTGCCAGTTGTACATAACTGAGATAATGATAACTTGCACCGCCATCGATTTCAGATGGCATCAGTGAAGTAATATGTGAGGTAATAAGCAGTGCATCACTCTAAGTTACGTTATACTTATTTTAGTTCTGTACAACTGGTGAATTTCCCTGTTTTTTTTAAACACTATTGCTTTTCTAGTGAATTTCTAAGGTTTTTTAACATAAATTAAAATCTTACTACCTTCCTCACGTATACCACTTTAAACTACATTTTTTAGTGAATTCGGATAGTTTCTTTAAGGCAAAGTTACATTTTATTATGATGCATTTATGATCAACAACTTGCTGCATATGGCCTTTGGCCCCCTTATATAAGTTTTTGAGCATATTTTCAAGACTCAGGGACCGAGTCCCCGACTCCCGTATATTTAGGCCACCAATCAGATTGTTCCGTCCTGTGGGAGTCCCATTATCCGACCAATCAGAGGGTGTGTTTTCATTTTCTTTTCTAGTGGGACAATTTTATTTAGGATATTGTAGTGGACAACCACATTAAAGGGGGTAGCAATTTATTGCACTAGATAATGCTGGAAGTGAATGCCACCAGTGGGTGTCCACAGCTCCAAGGCACCCACAAGACTTGGACAAAAGATGCACACAATCAGGTTAGTAAAGGTGGGATATCTTAGTCCCGCTTGGACCTTTGATAGAGTTTTCCTCCAGTGGGCCTCTACCAACTGCTTGGGACCTTTGTGGATGGAAAACACAGGATCCCTTGAGCCCCTTAAAGGCTCTGGAGTACTGCTTCCTCTGGCAACACCAGCTGTGCTATAGGCGCTCCTGGCCTGCCCTTCTGTGCAGTCCTGATGATCTTCTGATCTGAAGTTCTAATTCTGCTCAGTAGCACCCCACAGGTTGTCCAACAGCAGGACACACTATGTTCCTGCTCTCTCCAGCCACTCAGGCTTTCCGCATCTTACTTGGTAGGTGACTTTTCTTAGCTGTCAGGATCAACAGGACCAGTTATAATAGGAGATAAATAGGAGATGACATTGTAAACAAGTATACTGTCTACTAAAAGAACAATAGGTTAGGTGCTACCCCAAGCAATTGCCAGTGTGTAGACAAATTGTAAACATTCCTCCCATCACCTTGGGAAAGAATTAGCCAGGGAACTTGTGCCACTAGCCCTGAAAGAATTCAGAAGCACAAGACAAGACAGGGAAGACCGCTTAGGGTCATGATAGGGCTTGCCTAAGTTTTAATTGTCCCTCATTCTTTAGGTTTAAGAAGGGAAGTGGCAAGTTCTGAGATTGGAGAAATATTCAAACATCCTATACATCGGACAATAAAGGAACATCCCGCTGATTCACTTGCGCGTACACAATATGCTTGAGCAAATTTAAGATGCTCTTTATTGTCAATGTCAGAAAACATCAATTCTTAGGACCGGTCACTGCGATGCAAGCCTGGATTCTTCTTTATAAAACTTAAATGGGGCATTTTGCTGGGTACCAGAAACAGACGTCCTCTCTCGCTGTTATCAATACTGGGAGCTTTCCCTCCCTTAAATAACTGGCAGTTGCTGTTGACAGCTATGGAAAATCACACCTCACACCTTTCCTCCAGAAGGAGAACCCTAGTCTTCTTGGAATGGGTCCAATGCTCACTGGGGCATTTTTTCAACCAGGTGATGGGCACACTTGTTAACTCCACTCGCTCCAGCCGCTCACAGGATTAATTTCACTTTTGACTGCAGCACGACTGTAAGATCTGCCACATATTTTTATACTGCTTGTTCTTTTAGTGGAGAGTAAACCTGTTTACAATGTGATCTCTGGTAGACTCACTTTCCTGGTGGATGTGTCTTGTTATCCCAGCGTACCTGTCTCTCTGACTCTGTGTCCTCACTCCTTTGTTATTAGTGCCTTCCTGCCCCAGTATCTGATCCCTTCTCTTTGTAGCATAGTGTTTAGACTTAATTTCCCAATGCCCTTGCTCTCCTTCCCATATGTCCTTTTTTCAGTGTATATGCATCAGGGACTGAGCCTCCCGGTTCAAATGTTGCAGTCCAGCTGTTGCAGTGTTTAAATGTTACACAGTGTCTCTTGGTATCAGTGTCCCCCTTCCAGTTTTGTTGTTTTCATAAATGTTGTGAGCACCCCTATGGGTGTGGTTGACAGTTGGGTTGCAAACTTGCAGGTTCCAGTTCAAATGTCAATGAAGATGCCAGATCTAAAGGACTAATGTGTGTTACATGTGGAAATAGATCACTACATTTACAGAAACACGACTGTGTTAGGGTAGTAACATAAGATATAGAGGTACATGCAAGATCTCAGTGGTGCTTATGACTGGATAATGGACTCCAACTAGTGATGCAAATGTGTTCTGTGTCAAAAGGGTAGGATTTCATGTTATAACAACAACTCAACCTTTTGCAAAGTCATGAAGTCTTTAAAGTACAACTTGGTACACGAAGGGCTGGTTTGGAATAATACTAAGAAGGTCACGTACTGCATGTTCCATTCTGATCTTGTAATTTATCGGCTAAAAAGTAAAATATTTGGTGTCAGGTTTGTACATACTAAAGCTGCAGTTTTCTGGTGTTCAGCAATTTCCCAGCAACAATTTTAATCCTATTGGTTATTGAAAGGAATCACAGGAATAGACGAAATTCCAGCTCAAAAATGATAACATGAGCCAGATGTTGAAAATCAAAAACAATACAGCACCATTCTGTA
Source organism: Lissotriton vulgaris (assembly GCF_964263255.1). Classification (NCBI taxonomy): domain Eukaryota; kingdom Metazoa; phylum Chordata; class Amphibia; order Caudata; family Salamandridae; genus Lissotriton; species Lissotriton vulgaris. The sequence goes on from NC_141694.1 coordinate 1,652,814,505, forward strand.
ATATCTAGTATTTCAGTGCACAGTTGGAGTGACAGACTCAAGTATGCAAAGAAAAAGGAAACACACTGTGCATTGAAATCCATGCTAATACCACTGCAGATTGCAATGGGATGATATTAACCTAAGACGAAGGCCCAGATTTACTAAATAGTAACGAAACTTGTTGCTGTTCTGTGTGATAGTGAGAGAAGAACTGCCCCATATCTACTAGGATGGGAAGCTGTATTCCTCTCTCCCTGTGCTGGCACACTTTTGGCTGCTATCTACCAACTCTCACATCCTTGGGCCAAAATACAAGTGTGTGCATTCTGTAAGAAATGTTTTTCATAGAGGAAAGGAACCCCTCCAGTACACGTGTGGGGGCTGTACAATGCAGCACAAATGGAAAACAAGAAAAAGGAGGAGAAATAAAAGCATTTCTCCTCATTGCGCCTGCCTAGAAGAAGTGTATGATTTTTATGTAAATTCCTGTCTATGAAGGTTTGTAGATAGGAATTTGCATCAAAACCCATGGATGGCTGCATTGGAATGTCTATGCACCATATATGAAACGCCCTCTTGACGTAGTTTAACAAAGCAGTGCGTTACACTGGGAAACTCCATTGCGAATCCTGATTTGCATGGTATAGTAAATCCCAACAAAACTCTTTGCATTGAGTTTCATTACAAAGGTGACGCAATCCTGGTGCAAAGCCTTAGTAAATCCCAGCCACAATATTTGGAGAAACAAGTGAAAGGAAACAAAGGAAACCCCAATAAACAACCATTATTATGTTTTGCACATTTTCTGAAATAATCCATTAAAAATATATTTCTACATTCGGAAATTTTGAGGTGCTGTACTTTGGAAAGGAAAAAAATACCTAATTAGCATAGAATGTTTAGTATTGAAAAAAGTTGTTTTAACCAGAAAAAACAATGAGAAAACAAAGAAATCTAACTTTAAATCATGCTCTAAAACTCTCACAATCCATTCTGTGTACCAACAAGGAGCCCAAAGCAGTTTGGTTGTTTTCTTAGACTAAGAACAAATCCAATAATCCAAAATGTGTTTGCCTTCTTACTATGGTATAGAAACATAGGGCCCGATCCCCAACTGTAAACTGAGACGCAAATTTAACTTTAGGACTTTTGGTATTCACAAAGGGCATTTACAAATAGTAAAGTTAGACTTTTCTCTGAGTTGAAATCAAGTTTTGGGGCCAGATGTAGGTCACACATTTTTACCGACTGAAAATTACCGATTTTTACTGAATCGGTATTTTCGAAAAGTGAAACGAGATGTAGGTCAAAAATCGGTAAAATATACCGACTCGGTATAAATCGGTAACCCCTTCACGGTATTTACCGAATCGGTATATTCCGAAACGGCAAATATCGAATCGGTAACTCACATGCAATCCTATGGGCCCGGAGGCCCATAGGAATGCATTGAAACTACTGACTCGGTATTTACCGAATGGGTAAATACTGAGTCGGTAAATACCAAGTCGGGGATACAAAATATCAGGCAGTTGAAGATACAACCAATCACGTGTCACCATCTCGCCCCTCAGGCAACCAACAGAGCAATAGACCAATCCTGTGCATGGACCCCACCCCACATCCAGGAAGTGGCCACACCCATGCAGGTGCAGTGTAACTGATCACACAGGAGAGCAGACACACAGAGACAGGCAGTTGTGAAGCAGAGCCCTGCAGGAGAAAGACATGGAGCCCCAAGACTCTCAAAAAGAAGGTGCAGAGAGGAAGAGGAAGCTAAAGTTCAGCACTGGAGAACTGCAGGTCTTGGTGGAGGAGGTAGTCAAGCACTACCCAAAAATATTTGGAAAACAGTCCCTGCATGTACCAGAGGCTGTCAAGATGAGCACCTGGCTGGGGATCCAGACTAAAATCAATGCCATTGGAGTTACCAACAGGGAAGTGGACGACCTAAAAAAACGATGGTATGATCTAAGGATCACCACTAAGAGGAAACTGGCTGCAAGAAGCAAGGAGTCAAATTTAACAGGTGGAGGGAAGAACAAGGCACCGCCACTCACAGACCTGGAAGAGCTAGTGGAGTCCACACTGGAACCAGACTGTGTCCTGGGGATTGGTGATGCAGACAGCTCAGCCCGAGCTGCAGCTAAGAAAGGTAAGGGACATGTCCATCATCCCACGCCCCCTGCCTGTGTTCCTCCCCCAATGTGGCTATGTATTTAGGAAATCCAGTTCAGTCTTTAGTACTCACCTGCAAAGCATTATGGGAGTGGTAGTCATAAGAATACCCATATGAGCAGTCAACATGAAAAGTCGTCAGGCATGCCACACAATACAATCAGACACATGGGAGGAGCAGAAAATAGTGATGGCAAAATGTTATTTAATCATGATGTACACGGTGAAAGCTCCAATAAGATACTGTCCATGTCTGTCCACAGGAGAGACATCACGCAAGTCACAGCAGGTGAGGGAGAAGACACATTCCCAAAGGGATAGCAGTGAACAAGAAGGCAGGGATGCTGGGCCCAGCAGTGCAAGACCTACAGACATACCACAGGCAGACGACACCATGCAACTGGAAGCATCTCCTGTGCTCATAGGCTCACCACTACCTGCGTCAGAAGAAACACACACACCAGCAGACTCTGAGGTGTCCGAAATCCTCAGGCCAGTGAGGCATGAGGGTCCCCCGCATAGGATCCTGCAAACATCCTCGGATGAGGAAGGGGATTGTGAGGAGTCAAGGCAGTCTATGTCAGGGAATGCACCAGCTCACACATCCACTCCTGACAGGCCATCTGAAGGTAGAAGACGTTGTAGGGCCCGGGAGTCAGGCGGCAGTGGCCGTGATGAGAGTGTTTTCCAAGGCCTTGAGACCACAATGGTGAAGGTTCAGCGTCTGCAAGCAAAAGGGATCAGTGCAGTACACAGGCAGATGCTAATTCTTAACACCAACTTCACAGACATGAACAAAGGAATAGGATCAATGGCAGACAGCATGAGGGACATGGCAGAAGGAGTCAGGGACATGTCTCAGTCTGTCATGACACTCTGTGAAGAACTTCAGGAGGACCGTGCACAAAGGCGCAGGGAGAGCCATCGTACGCAGCAGCAGACAAGCGGCATGCGGCAACTAGCAAATGCAACTTCGCTTATGTGTCGCCGGTCAGTTACAATGCAGGAGGGGCTGGTGCACTGCTGTACTGACCTCACACGGGGGATGGGGCGAGTCACTTCAGCGATGGAAGTGTTGCTGACAAACCAGTCAGCCACCACAGGGGCAGAAGGTCTCGGTGACACAGACACTACTAGTAGCAGGGCCAGCACCCCTGTCCCTGAAGTGAGGAGGAGTAGCAGATGCCAGAGTGCTGGCGCTGCCACAGCAGACTTTGAACCCAGCCCAGCTCCTGCAGCACGCGGGGCTGTACATGGGCGCAAGCAGTGAGTCCAGCAAGTTCAGTTGGACATGTGAGGGTGAGGTAACCCCTGTACACACAGTAGTGCCAGGCACACTAGTATGTGACATTTTTGGATCATTTATTTTCTACGTAGTGCTAAATAAATTACGTGCATTGAGGTACAACACGTGCTTTGTCTCCATACTTACTCAGAAGTAGTTGTGTGTGATTTCTGTCCGTCTCTGTCTTCCATCTGTGGGAGTTGGTACTCCAACTGTGTTGGCTGCTGGTAGTGCCTGGTCATCGTCATGGTCTTCATACTCCTCCAATTCCACCTCTGTGCCCCTCTTAGTTGCGAGGTTGTGCAACATTGCACAGGTTGCAATGATCTTACAGCACGTTACAGGTGCGTACTGCCATGCCCCCCCACTTTTGAGGAGGCAGCGGAACCGGCTCTTCAGGAGGCCAAAGGTGCGCTCAATGATGTTCCGGGTGGATTTATGTGCCACTTTGTAACGTCTCTGGCTGGGGGCTGTGGGGTTGAGGTAGGGTGTCAGGACAAAGGAACGGAGTGCATATGCACTATCCCCTAAAGTGGAAGACAAAATTATACATTACTCAGATGCACACATTGACATACATCTGCTTCATCTCTCAAGGGAGTGTCACCCATTTCTTTACCTAGAAGGTATCCTTCCCCAAATTCGCCCGCTGTCAGGCAGGTATAGATGCCACTGTTTTGGAAGATATATGAGTCGTGGGTGATTCCTGGGTATCTGGCCACTATATCGGTGATGATGAACTTGGCATCACAGATTGCTTGTACATTGATTGTGTGTGTTGACTTCCTGTATATGTGCTCTCTGGCAGCTGGGGGGCAAATGGGGATGTGGGTCCCATCAATGCAGCCAATCACGTGTGGGAAGTTAGCCATGAGGGAAAAGTCTGTCTTGGTCCTGAGCAAGTCCGCATCTGTGTCTGGGAAGTGGATGTAGTGATCCATTCTTTGTATCATGGCGTCCAGGAACCTTCTGAAAAAACGCGACAGGCAGCTCTGGGGCACCCCACCTACAGCTGCCACTATACTCTGGTAGCTCCCAGATGCTAGGAGGTGTATGCTACAGAGCACCTGGACATGGGGTGGGATGGCATGGCCCCTTGGTCTTGGGTGGTCCAGGAGTGGATGCAGGTCCCTGATCAGGTCCATGATGGTTTCAGGGTGCAGTCTGTATCTCTGCAGTATCTCTGCCTCTGTCAATTGGAAGAGTGTAATCCTTTGCCTATATACCTGTTCCTCCCTTCTCCATTCCCTCTCACCTGCTGCCTGTAGCCTTAGCCGTCTTGCTAGGACGTAAAAAGCAGCCATTCTAGTTCCAGTGTTGCATTTTGGGGCCCTTTTTTATAGGCTGTACCTGATTACCACCTGCTTGCAGTCCATGGTAAATACCAACTTGAAATTACCGAATTTCGGAGGAATTCGGTAATTTAAAGCTCACCTACATCTCGATGGCGTGGTATTTTTCATTTCGTAATTTCCGAATCGGTATTTTTACCGATTTGGAACTTTTTCCGACTCGGTATTTGTTCCGATTCGGTAAATTTACCGATTCGGAAATGTTAACGATTCGGTATCTTTACCGAGCCGGTAATCTACCGATTCGGTAGTTTTACCGGTTTTCGGCGACCTACATCTCTTTTTCCTAATACCGGTTGGTAACGGCCGAAAACACTGATTTTCGGACGTTACCGCCCGGTATTAGGCTACCTACATCTGGCCCTTGGTCTTAAGTTTAACTGAGACAAAAGACTAACTTTACTACTTGTTAATGTCCTTTATGAATCACGAAAGTCATAAAGTTAGACTTTCGTCTCAGTTTACCTTTGAGAATTGGGCCCACAGTTCTTTTCTGTCACAACCAGAGGAAATGTATTTGTGTGTCTGTGCTACAGCAAAGAAAAAGCCCTGAACACCTTCATAACCTTTCCCCCTGCTACCCTGAGGACTGGAAACACGCAAGAGTAAGGCCCCTCTTTAAGAAAGCATCTGCTTACCCGACAGAACCTAAGAACTAACGACCCATCTTCCTGCTCCTCTTTCTAGCAAAGGTTCTCAAGAAGGCAATCAACCAGCAACCAAACATGTGGAACACAACAACCTCCTAGTCTCCTCCAAATCCAGATTCTTAGCCAACCGCACCACCAAGACAGCCCTGATTGCAGCCACTTATGACATCAGGACCTTCCTGGACCACAGCAACACAGCGGCCATCATCCTCAGGGACTTATCAGCCTCCTTTGACACTGCCTCTCTCCACATTTTGATCAACAGACTCCATCACCTCGGAATCAAGGGACACACCCTAAAATGTATCGCCTCATCCCTCACCGGGCGAAACCAGAGAATCTATCTCCCACCGTTCATCTCTGAACCCTCAAGGCTGAAGATGTGGCGGGGACAGAGGTCCGTGGGTGGTCCTGAGTGCATGCAGTTCATGATGGCGATTGAGGCTTGGGTTGTGAGAGGGTCCCAGTGGGTGAGCCGGTGTTTGGGTTTGGTGTTCATCAGTGGGAGAAGGCAGAAGCTGTCGCAGGCGGGGTGTTGGGATTCAGAGTTTTTTTTTATGACTGAGATCTTGTCATGGAAGAAGTCTGCCAGGGTGACGCACAGTTCTTGGGAGTGGGTGATGTCATTTTCGGTGGCTGCAGGGTTGGAGAACTCATTCACGATGGTGAAGAGCTCCTTGATGCAGTTTGGGCTGGCTTCTTCGTGGTCTGTGAGTGTATTCTTCTTTTTTTATTACAGTAGGTGGTGATATTGGTTGCGTGCTGTCCTGAAGGTGGGGAAGTCTTCTATGTGTTTGCTTATGCGCCATTTCCTTTCAAGTTGACGGCAGTTGGATTTGGTGTATTTAAGTTCCACGATGAACCAGGTGGCACTTCTAGGGCCTTCGGAGTTCACTGGCTTGGCTGGGGTGACTGTGTTGGGACCTTCTGAGATTCACTGGAAGAGATTCCTCGCAGCCTGATCTAGGTCGGATGTTGAGTCTGGGCAGTGGGAGTTGAGAGCATCGTTCCACTGGTCTTTTGTAACCTTTTTACATGCTCTGTGCATGGAGTTGGGGGGCAATGGTGCCCGTGTTGGTAGGCCCTGACATTGTCTTAATAGGGCAGTGGGTGCGATCTGGTAAACTTGAGGACTCTGGCAGAGTCATAGTGCCAGTGCCCTATCACAGCAGCGAGGGAGTGGCATGCTTGAGCTGGAAGGTTGACAGCTACTCACAGGAGACGTGCTGTGGTCTCCATAATAAGTCCTGGCAGGTAAAATACAAAGGAGCGGTTGTAGTATCTGACATATCACACCTCAGAAAACAATATCTATTCAGACTGGGCAGTCAAAGTAATGTTCTTAGCTTTCCTAATCACAAATGGCAGAGAAACAATTAGTTGTGGTGCCACTTGGGGTAACAGATGCACCCTACTACCCTGGGTGCATAGACACACAGATCCTGTATGACAGTAATTGTGTAACACAATATACAGTGCAAGTACCCCAGCACTCAAAAGTGATATCCCTTTTCCTTTATGTCTAGCCTTTCAAAGCAAATTACATTTCGTTTTCTCTATATACAACTCATAACACGTAGAGATGAATTCGTACAAAAAATTTGCTTTTTAATTTAAGCAAAATATTAAGTTTAAGCAAAACATTATGTTGTATAGTATAGCAGGGATTCTGCTCATACACAGAACTGTGCATAGAGACTTGGAACCTCAGTGAGTTAGGGTGTGCCAAATCTCACCTTAGTTGCCAATATCCCCTCCCAGACTAGCAATCAGTGTCTCATTGGTTCTTCCATACCCCCAATGATTAGACAACCCAGAATATGGAACTTAGAATAACTCAGGCAATGTGGAACACATGAACACTCTTTTGTTATACACTCATGCTAGTTCAAAATGGGGAGTAAATGAAGACACGTGCAAGTTTGAAATATTTATTTCTATTGCCGTGTTCTCAGGCGCAGTATCTTATCTAATATAAGCAGACATGTTATAAGCAACAAGATTATCAGCATAGTTACTATTCCATAAAATACAAAAGGAGAAAGCATGTTAAAAAGCTAAATGGAAATAGACTACACTTAGATTTCACACTCCTTTACTATTAGGTTATTTTATATGTACAGAAGGTCTCAGGTTTACAAGGGCGGCCCCATACCTCTGGTCCTAGTAGAAATGGATCACATTGTTTTCTACACCAGCTCTCTGCTTGCGAATGTTCTCCAAAGTGTGTTTTTGCATGACTGCGCATTGCATTATTAAACGCGCCAACATCAGAGGTGGCCACAGCTGCATATATGTTATGTCTAGAACGTGCGCTGATCAGACCGAACAACAACCACTGTGTTGAAATAACCTTGAAGGCCTCGGCACTCACTGTTCAGACAAAGCTTACCAAGCCAAGCTGCTAGTATAGAAAAACATATTATTCTCGTGTGAAGCAAAACAGTCCTCTAGACTCTAAACATTTGTAATAATGTGTGCCGTGTGCAAAGGCAGCAGAAAGGAAAAATGGCGTTTAAACTTCTAATAAGCTCATGCTAACTTAACATAGTGTAAATGCAAGGCTCAACCCCATGACACCCTCCCTTGATCCGAATTGCCACAGGGAATAAATGTGAACACAATTTCAATGCTTTTCATAGAAAATATTTCCAGCCATGGACACAGTGATATCAATAGGTCTGGACAGAAAAATTGAAACTGAGGGTAGAGAAAAAAATATACAAAAATCCTATGTCCAACTCTTGACCTCGGTCATGTAAGAAAGAGAGAAGCCATTCAATCCAACAACGTGTATGCAAAAAACATAGCAACAGCATCCAACAGGAAATCACTGTTCTCATCCGAAAACATGTCAGTCATCCAATCTAGCAAAGGGATAGAACATACATGTTCCTCAATTACCGGAGCCTCTAGCACCATCAGAGGGCAACTCGGTGTTTCTTCAATGAAGCTGCGTGCCAAGAAATGTTGACATTCCGACGTCCCAGGACTCCATGCAATGCTGCAAAGGCCATAATCCCTGCGCCAGAACAAAACAATTCATGAGCAACTAAGAGGCTCATAAGCTGATCATAATCCGCATTGGGAGACACCGTGTTGTAGAGACACAAATCCAGGGCCCAGTAGAAATCGCAACTCAGGCAATTAGAGACAGGCAGGACGCATGTAAAAAAGGAAAATCGAAACGATAATCCATAAGCCACACTCAAGGAAGCAAGAGGCAGCGCTCCATAGTACTCAAGCATTCGGTTGCAGGGCAGCAACAGTCGTGCCTGATCGTCTCGCAGCACAGGACGTGCATCCATTTTGAAATAAACAAAACAACAGAAGTACGCCTGTGGCCAGAGCTAGCAATAAGGGAAATCCACCAAATAGGCTGGAAAAAATCGAATGAAAAAATGCCGGGAAGACACCATATATAGGGGTCGATTAGGATGGCGGATGGACAAAGTCCGTCCGCCATCCTGTCTGGGGCAGGGACCGTCTACCACAAGGGCGGAGGTACCGTGCCTCGAATTAGGCTGCACCCGCCACAATGGCGGGTGCATCCCGCATTTTTAACATTGCGGCCGACGGTGCTAAAAGCACCGTCTGTCGCAATGTCAAAATGCATGTTGTGCGTTTCACAGCACAACATGACAGGCACCATACGGTGCCTGCCATGTTGTACTGTGAAACGCAGGGGGGTACCATAGGTCCCCCCCATGTGTACCCCCACTCCCCTTCACCCTGGGGCCCACAACAGGCCCCCAAAGCAAAGACCATCACGGAAAGGCATCTGTATCCGGCCATCCTAATATGGCTGGCGGTGTCTGATAGACACCACCACCATATTAGACCTTTTCCGCTGTGGTCGCAAGGCGCCCGCGGCGGAAAAGCGGCGGACGGTCTTCCCCTCTGCCACGGTCCCCCGCCATTGGAATATTCGGGGGGGGGAATAGGTGGCGGACGGACGAGGATGGCGGACAGATCGCCACCCCCTGCATGGCGGTGGCGATCCGTCCGCCATTCTAATTGACCCTCTAAGTTTGAAAAGAAGTCACAAGGCCACTGCTAACTACTTTAAAAAAGTGCGCCAGCTCTGTGGTGGAGGATGCATTAAAGATAGTGTGAATTAACTCACCAAAATGCAAGGGCAAATCAGTTATTAATAAAGCATTCAACTCTGTTCGGGTGTTTGCCACGTGAAGGAGAAATGTTGCACGAGCAGATGTGAGGGCGACTTCTTTTTGGGACAATAGAGCTCTTATACTGCTCATCTTGTTGAACTATGCTTTCAAGGTCGGAATCGTCGGCCAGATAGAAACATCAAGCTTCCCATGCGGAGGAGGGAACACGCGCTCACTGACTGTAACCACGTAAGGAATGCTGGCAACCATCCCACAGCAATCTTCATTATTTAAGAGTAAATAACTCCCGTTTGCCAGTAATGTGTATGTTGGTATGATAGCAGGTGCTAGTTTACCTTTCAAAATACAGGCTAAATTCGGCTTGTTCTGGTTACAAGAGCCATGCAATTGGATATTCCTACACATTAGTGAATTATCAGGCGTTGTAGTACAATCCTCACCATTCAAGTAAACCTCTTTTCCCTCCCTAAGGCATCTATAGGTAAAAGGTAGCGACCAAGCATCATGGAGATAAGCGGTGCCCAGAGGTTCGTATCTGCCAATTGCATAGTACTTCACACATGCTTAGAATTTGAAAAGAGGAAAAGGTAGAGTTATTAACCTGTGAATAAGCCACGTTGCCGAATTAGTTTAAGCCACAGAAAATGGTAATGGTTCTAACTTTTCCATGTGTAACATAGAAAAAGTTGCATCTTTCATTGACATAAAACGTTGCTTTTCAGTTAAATTAAACGGGGCAAATAATGATGAAGTATTCATATAGTGCCATGGCACAATTCCAGCTTTCAAAGTCTGTAAGGTCCAAGCAAACTGCATAATAGAACGCAATTGATTCTGACCACGGTACAATACAGACACTTCATCTTGCACAATATCAACAACAGATGACACAATATTATCTAACGCATAAATGCGGGAAGAAAGCGTGTTGATGCTGTTATCTACAACTGCTAGCACTTTCTCTAAATTCGCCTCAACTATAGCTCTAATGCGGGAAGCCGCCTCAATTTGGGACATTTTTCAGACCTCGTTGTAAATAGCATATATCTATCTTTTAGATCTACCGTAAGCCGGGCCTTTCACAAAATCATGCAGATCAACATCGTCAGTCAAATTAGATAAGCGCAGCTTAACTGACGCCAAAGTAGAATGTTTGAGCCAACTCTGACATAATTTGCCTACTGAATAGGTAGTCACAGAATGGCCACTTTCAAAATGGGGATTTACCCTGACCTGTGTATAGCCTGGAGCTAAACCCAGAAAATGATGCTGACAAGAATCAGCACTTTTGTGCCACAGCAACCAACCCTCAGGATCCAAACTGGATATGTTAAAGGAAGAATTCAGTAACAGAGTCTGTAACTCTCTGATGGAAAACTTGGAAGTATTATTCCAACCGGAATATTCTTCTAATTCAGGAAAGGAAGGGGCATTCTATTTTTTAGTAGCAGCCAATCCAAAGCATGTAGTTTGTGAAATTGTAGAATTCAAAAACAACATGTGGTTCGGGATGAGGCATGTACGATGCAAAGCCTCAGTGCCTTGCCCTTGCCAACTTTTAGAACCCCAAACAGATTTAAGATCAATAGTATATTTCCACACCTCGTAGCCCCAAACAGCCAATTAGTTTAAAAAGGACTTAGACTAGAATAATTTTGTGTGGGTAAGTTGAACCTTGGAAGTGGACTTTTTAGTCATTTTAAAATAAATTGCACTAGGATTTGACTGATTAAAATCAGTGAAGTGAACCTCTTTAGAAAGGAAGCTGAACTGCCTTGTACAGGAGAGGGACAATGCTCCCACTGGGTATAATTAACAGTATTCCTCCAGGTATTTGCTTTATGTAGGTAGTGATTGCCAAAATGTTGATTACAAAACAAATCACCATAATTTGCAGAATCTAGATCAAATCTTCAGCATCAAAGGCAGCAAAATATTTCAAATCAGAGAACAAAGCTTCAACGGCCTGAACATCCCAATCATCAGAACGTATATGTTGTTTAATTACATCTCCCATAGAAATTCTTAGGACATTCGGGACATTTATAACCTCAGTGGGCCCATGGATTTGAAATCTAACAGCATCCCACACAATCCCATCTAAGAAGGGCCAAGCAGTGATATTAACAAAAGCCAGGTCCCTCTTCAATCTGTGGAATGAGGAATGGGGAGCTTCTTTTCCATTAATATGTCGAATACATGTTCTTTCTTCAACATAGTGTCCATTGATAAGGCGGAAAAAATACACCACAAATCCAATAGACATGAACAGGTAAATTGAAAAAATCACCAACCAAATGTAGGTCCAAGGAGAAATTACAAAATGTTTTTTAAATAGTGTTGCAAGAACAGAAATCTTGAAAGGGGTCTTCGATGTGTGAGACTCAGTGTCAAATGAAAATCTGGATTCTGTAGCCAAACAAATCTGCAAATCAGGCATCGATAAGTCAGTGGGGTAAGTATATTCAATCTCATCATGGTGAGCACCAGGCAGTGAACTCAACAAAGGACTGGAAATTGCAGGCATCTCAAGGGAAACATCAGGCCTGGAATTAGTAGCCGGGGCCAAAACAGAATTTTTTAAAATCGATGGACAGGAGACTGCCGGAGTCATACTAAGAAGAATCGGCCACACTGTGTAGTTTGACATTGTCAATGGAGAAGTACCGTTCTTTAAGACCTGGAAGTGGTGGTAAAATGACTGTTCTTGTGCCCTTCATGCAAAGCACTGGAACTGGAGATCGATATGAGGGACCAAATTCTTTCTTGTTCTCTCTATCTTCTCTCGAACCAGTTCTCCAGCTTGGAGTAGCCAGCCAACTACCGGAATCTGCAACACAGCATCAGATGCGGAGGGTAAGTGTTCCTTTGGAAGACTGTCTCTCGTCTGTTGTAGATTCTGTAAAACATGACAATGTTCATCTACGTCAAAGGGGGCTCCAACCGCCGCCTGGTCTAGACCGTCAAGGTCCAGGACGAACATTTTGATACCAAAGAGCATTTTATATGGAGTCCGCCCACCCAGAGACCTTCTAGGGAGATTATTAATGGCACTCTGCACGCTATTGAGGTGGGACAGCCAGTTCCTGCCAGTGCCTATAATTCTAGCTGTCAAAGACTGCTTTATATCTCGGTTCATTCGTTCCACAACACTATTACCCTCAGTTCTGTATAGAGACGAAAACTTGACTTGGACCCCCAACGAAGCCATGGCATCCTATACGCCTTAGAGGTGAAAGCAGCACCCTGATCGGAATGGAAGGTTCCACAGGCAAAAATCCCTACAAAGACACGTAAGTCTCTTATGACAGTTCGTGAATCAGCGACGCGGTGTGGCCACACCCACACAAAGCGTGTGCATGATCAACTGCTACTAAGATGTACTTATACGTAGTATCAGAAGATAAAGGACCGCAGTGATCTAAATAAACACAACCAAGTGGCTTATTAGAAATGTACAACTGTGTCTGGGGCTGACGCGCAGCAGATGAGGGTTTAATCTGCTGGCAAATGTCACATTGAAGGACATAATCACATGTCTGTTTGTACAGTCCCCGCCACCAGAAACGTTGTTGTAACTGAGATACAGTAGCCGAAACGCCTGCATGCGCAGACGCAACACCTTCATGGGCAGCTGTAATCAGTGTGAACATGCGGTCCACGTTGGGAATTAACCTTTATACCAACGTCTGGTATTTTCACATAAGGAACTTTATCAGGACTTAAGTGGTATAAATACTTTGAAGGGAACCCATTAGGACATTTACTTCCCTTCTCAGTTGCAGCTACAGCCACCAAGATATCATCATCAATCTTACTTCTGGGACGTGTAACTGCTGCAACCAAATATGTCAACACTGCTGATTTTGCGGCCTCATCAGCAAACGAATTGCCAACAGTGTGAACTCCCACGCGCTGATGACCGAGAGTGTGAGTTACATACACGAGTGGCAACTGCTCTTTAAGCTCAGCCACTCAGACCCAGATCATTTTATGTTTTATTGTGCTACCTATGGAATCAGGAAAACCATTCTGAATCCAAAAGAACAGGTTCTCATTGTAAGACTGGACACAGTAGTAAGAATCACTCACAATAAGAGTTGTCACACTAGGATCAGCGTACTCCAATGCAAGCATCAGAGCATGGAGCTCTGCCAATTGTGCAGTACAGTCCCTTAAAGTCTGCGTGTGCACGACTTTGGACTTGAATTCATCATTCACCATGGTACCTACCACAATGGCGCAAGCTGAGACGTATGGGTGTTTAGACCCATGCGCAACTTGCGCTGAACCGTCAGTGTATATGATACAATGGAAATCCTCCAAAGGCCGCATAGTCAGTGGCGCAGGATGAACAAATTCATACTGCAAAAACTCTTGTGACTGAAGGAGGCATCAAAAATAAACGTGACATCCGGAGACGTCAAAGATACTGCCCATTGTATAGCTGTGGGTGCAAAGCTTTAGAATTTGGTACACTGGCCTTCGTCACTGCCTCTAGTGCAGGATACGTGGTAACAACCAACATGCATTTTCAATGCGACAGTGCACGTTCTTTAGGAATCGCCATTTGCACTGCTGTCAAAACTTTTTCCACAGTGGAAAACCGCATTTCTGCTGAAGTGTACAAGTGTGACTTGTAAGCAATAGGTACTGTGTCTCCTTCGTTAAAAAGTAAGGTAAGTGAAACCCACCGCCCAGGGATGATTCTTATCATTAGGTTGGTGTGGTTATCACGAGTCAGTAAGAATTTAGATTCTAGAAGATCGGCCTGCAAAGATTGCAAAGTGGCTGAATGTTCCGGCAGCCAGCACGATTTGGTGAAAGTAGGTTGAATCAAAGCATACAAAGGCTTGATACGCTGGACATATTCGGGAATGTAAGTACGCCCGAAATTCAAAAATCCCAGCAAGGACAGTAACTTTTTCAGAGTTGTGGGAGCGCCCAGTTGCGTGCATTTCTCCAAGAAGTGAGGAGCCAATCCTCGACCTTCATTGTTGAGCTCGTAACCCAGGAACAACGCTGTGTACTCTGCAATGTGAGACTTGCTAAGTTGAATTTGTAACCGAAGTCCACAAAGTTACAAGTTATGCAGTCAACGCAACACAGATGCGCCCAAATTTCATTGTCTGTTAGATAGATGTCATCCACATATGAACACGCATCCAGGTCAACCCTCTCTAAGAGACAGACTATACAGGCTGCAAACACACCTGGACTATTCTTATAGCCCATTGCCAGGCGTTTCAATTGGAGTTGTTTGCCACCTCAGGTAAAACTGGTCCATTGGGAACTTAGACCATCCAAACTGTAGGCAAAAAAAACGTTGGATATGTCAAGCGTGGTTTTAAACCTTTTTCACACAAAAACATCCACTAGAGCAGAGCTGTGGGTATTCTGTACTGCACAGGTATGGCAATGTGAGTTCAAATGCCGGTAATCCAATACCAAACGGTCTGAAACGTCGGGCTTGGTTACAGTAAAAAGTGGGTTATTCATCGGTGACACGCAAGTTCCAATAACACCTTGATATTCCAATTGTTCTGTAGTGTAGTTCCTATTTTCCCAATAGGCTCGGCGCATTGGAATAACATAAACAGCAGTGTAGACGTAGGACTGAGGTCATCTAGGTCTCTATTGACTATGTAAACTTAATTTAGGTTTGCGCCAGCTAGCTCAGAGGTCACTGGAAACTTTCTCGAATGAAGAGGGATGGATAACCTTCCCTGGCTCAGACAAGAAGGGATCAGTTTCCGACAACCGCATAAACATGACAACTTTGCTCCCTCATAATAAGAGTATATCTCTAGAGTCGTGTGAAAACAATAGACAATTATTTCACTCAGTCAACAGTGCATACTTAGTTTCACCAGAATGCAGAGGAATGGAGAGACAGGTGTTTTCAATAAAAAGGTGTTATTTATTAAGCAGTCTTCCTTCTCATGCAAAAGAAATGAATTGCCACAATTGCAATACTTAAAGTAAAGTAAAGTGCGTACAGTAAAAGTAGTATTATGAAATAATACTGTAAAAGCATTGATACGGTTTCTTAGCCATATGATACTTTAAAATGGATAAAATATATACATACATATATGCATTGGCTAAAAGGCTCAACTGGTGCTTCTAACTAAGCCTACCCCGGTGTACCTGACCTCAGCCTAATACGTGGGAAGGGACAAGGAAGTAGCAGTGTTAAGTTAAGTTGGTTAGGATAATTTTGCCAAGAATCTGCATCAAGAATTCTCCTAAGGGTTTTGTCAGCTCCGGACCTTGGTAATAGAATGTGGGAGGTCTGGTATCTCTTTCCTCAGGACTCGATATCCCAGCAACCTGCAAGGGTAGGCTGGAAACACCGGGGCTGGATTTTCTCGGCTGGAGAAAAAGACAGCGTCTCTCTCAGTATGTCAAACAGGAGGGGCGGCTTCCGCGGGCACTCGCATCAGCTGGGCTCTCGGGCAAGTAGATGGCCGCTCTGCTCTGAACCACTGTGTGTTTGCTTAAGGCAACTGTTGGTATTTTATACCTGAAAGGTGCCGGGTTTGACGTAAGGTTGGACATAAGACGTCACCAAAAACTAACAGTTCTTGCAGGACTTCAGGAGTTCTTGTTCAAATCAAAACAAAAGCAGGGGGGGTTTCCCGGGCTGCTGGAGGCTTGGTTTGTTTAAAGAACGCGTTGTGCTTTCTAGGAGTCGATGGGAGTAGCCATGCTGTGCTTTGGATTGCATGGCCTATTACTGAATATGAATCTGATTCTTATGCCTTTGTCAGGACACTATTGATTATAACCTCACAAGGGCATAAATCGGGAATATCGAATTAGGGTCCTAGATAAGAACACGACAGTTCAAGGATTTCTGCAACGAAAGCCTTAGCTTCACGTTGGATGGGATATTGAGGTTGAGGCTGTGGCATAGTCCGTAAGGCAATCTCGTGGTGTGGGGAACATTTATCCCAACCACAGTGCGTACGGTACAGAGCCGGCGCAAGGGCTTTAGCCTACTCTTCTGCAAAATTCATTGCATGCTCCTTGGAGACTGTGTGCGCGAAACTAGGGAGGATTACCTCCTCCCCTCTCGGAGCCGGGAGAACAAACGGTGGGGGCCAGTCAGCCTCCGCTAACAAAATGTCATAGGTAGTTTTAAGATTTTCCCAAAATGCCCTTTTATGGTACGTTGAATGTCACCTTCAATTAAAAGGACTATTTCATAAAGTCTATCAAGGGGAGATAGTATCAGCTGTCTCCACAACAACATATCGGTCAGTCGCTGTCCCCTTCAGTAGTGGACGCAGGACCTCTTGCACAATAGTAATCTCTGCTGCGCTGTCCAACAACGTCAGCGCCCTTGTCTGATTCCGAAGCTGCATTCTCACTATCTGTGGCATATCTCGCTGTTAAAGCGGCAACTTTCTTTTTCTGAAACTGGGGTATTTTCTGTGAAGAATCGTCCTGCTTGCCTTTTCCATCTTTCGGGCCGGGTTGGTCGCGACTCTGCTGGCCACCCTGACCTCTGCCGCCGCCTCCACCACCAGACGATGAGGCCGGTGTGTCCTATAAAGAACAAGGAGAGCGTTGATCAGGAACCTGAAATCTATCAGGCGACTTAATCGTACTCCGCTCGCACAAGTCATAAACGCGCTTAGTAGACGCAGACACTGGTGATGGGGGACGGGACTCCTGTTTCTGTTGCTGTTTGCCCTGTTGTTTATTTCTGTTCCAATTTTTCTTTGGAGCTGTGGGTTGAACGTCTGTTTCAGACTTCGCACCTTGGGTCTGCTTCTTATCTTTAGCAGAAAAGGGCTTGACACCTAAACTATTGCGGCCAATGGTTTTATACGCAGCCGTAATAATTCTCGGTAACTGTTGGGGTTTGTGGGCATCGGGGACGTTGCGTAAGGCATTAGCCACTTGAAAGTTTACCGCATCACCCTTTATATTAGAAAGGACCAGATCGGAAACTCCCAAAAATGAGCCCATGAGTCTCATTCCCAAATCAACCGCAGCCTCAGGTCCGTGTTCGTCCTGAACACGTTTAATGACCGTAGGAAGGACAGCCATTAACTGCCGCAAAAGTTCTACCCCATGACTCACAGTCCCCGGCCTCCGGTACCAAATCCTTTGGTAAACTAATTGTAAGAATCCTGCGTTTTTCTACGGGACTCAAATTAGAAAAAACTGCCTCCAGCTGGTCAAACTTCTCGGCAAGACAAAAAGGCATATCATCCTTATCTTCGGGACGCTTGCCCATCACTGCATTGACCATCACGGGACTAAGCTTCATTCCGCTTGGTCCAGCTGGAGGGGCCGCAACACCAGGGGCCCGCCCTGGAAATTGCGAGTAATAAATTGAACTAGGGCCCAAATGACACTAATAGAAGAGTCATATACGGTCCATAACTCAGCAACGGTGACCTGCTCTGCACAAGGATGCGGGGTGAATCCAGCCAAAACCAGCCAGGAAGCGCCTGGAATGAACAAAGGACCCAATCTAGCCGCCGTTACACATAGTCCCTGGGGACGGCTGTGTGAGTGTAAGTGTGAAAAACCTGCGTATCCGCTTCTACTGCAGGAAACGTCGCCCAAGAGTAGAATATCTCAAACGGGTAAGCAACCTCAGCACTTACGACCAAAATCACTGCCATGCCCTCCAAACCATCATTGTATGCTTGCAAATGATTGCGAACTGATATGCGACTATGCTGCGGTATAACAACGTCATCCATAGTGACACAGAGAAGAGTAAGCTACAATGTATAACTTAGTAGCACCACTGGGTAGTAATTCGAAAGGAAACCGTTTGAATAGATTCAAGCTTGAAAAGGCCTATGTAACTATAGGTAGGTTTGTCCGACACCACCGTTATCCAGAAACAATAACGAAGGGGTTAAGGACTGAAAGATGTACTACTCAAGCGTCATGTAATAAGACCACCAGCGTTGGGTGCCATGTAGCAAAGATTCTACTCATACACAGAACTGTAGATAGAGACTTGGAACCTCAGTGAGTTAGGGTATGCCAAAACTCACCTTAGTAGCCAACATCCGCTACCAGACAAGCAATCAGTGTTCCTCCCTACCCCCAATGATTAGACAACCCAGAACATGGAACTTAGAATACCTCAGGCAATGTGGAACACATGAACACTCTTTCGTTATACACTCATGCTAGTCCAAAACGGGGAGTAAATGAAGACACGTGCAAGTTTGAAATATTTATTTCTAATGCCGTGTTCTCAGGCGCCGTATCTTAGCTAAGACAAGCAGACATGTTATAAGCAACAAGATTATCAGCATAGTTACTATTCCATAAAATACAAATTGAGTAAGCATGTTAAAATGCTAAATGGAAATAGACTAGATTACACCTAGATTTCACACTCCTTTAATATTAGGTTATTTTATATCTACAGAAGGTCTCTTGGGTTTACAAGGGTTTACAAGGACGACCCCATACCTCTGGTCCTAGTAGAAATGGATCACATTGTTTTCTACACCAGCTCCCTGCTTCCGAATGTTCTCCAAAGTGTGTTTTTGCATGCCTGCGCAGTGCATTATTAAACGCGCCAAAATTAGAGGTGACCACAGCTGCATATGTGTTATGTCTAGAACGTGCCCTGATCAGACCGAACAACAACCACTGTGTTGAAATAACCTTGAAGGCCTCGGCACTCAATGTTCAGACAAAGCTTATCAAGCCAAGCTGCTAGTATAGAAAAGCATATTATTCTCGTGTGAAGTAAAACTGTCCTCTAGACTCTAAACATTTGTAATAATGTGTGCCGTGTGCAAAGGCAGCAGAAAGGAAAAATGGCATTTAAACTTATAATAAGCTCATGCTAACTTAATACAGTGTAAATGCAAGGCTCAACCCCATGACAATAGCGTTTTAGGGCCCAAGTGAAATAAACCGATTTATGCCCTTATATAGGTACTAGCAGCCCGTCCCGACGTTGTCCGGTTATGAATTGCTGCCGGCCAGTAGTATATTGTTTTGTAGGATTTTGTTTTGATAGCCTTTCTTATCTGTGGCAGGCCTGTGAAACGCTCCGATTCACAGTGCACTGCTGATGCACTTAAGAGTGCGTGTTCAGTAGTATGTGAACTCGAGTTTCCCTACTTTATTTTTCCTTGCAATATTATATAGCGCGAACTCGACAAAAATGCATGAGCACAATTTACAACACATTCATTTGTGGTAGGCACGGGGAGACAAAGCGATTTGCCTGGAATCGCAGGATGTTGAGCTGATGCCGAGATTCGAACGTAGCTCCCCAGCTCTAAAGTTCGCAATTCTAGAACTTGTGGCAGAAGGTGTGTCTAAAAGTGTATGTCAGTGCTGGACATCAATGAGAGAGACCTGTGCATTTTTCAAATGGGTGGTGAAAAAATATGAGTATGTTGTTGGAGATGTGAGCTGCCATGCCACCAATGTACTTACCGGGGGAGGGTAAACACCCATTATTCCGCAACTTTCTTTCCGCAAACCATCGCTCCGCATACTTTCATTACAAAAGTACCATGACTACGCAATGCCATTATAACGCATGTCATTACATTTTATATGCTTTTACCAGGCATACATTTACAGCGAAATTCGTTGTAATCGCATGAATGGTAAAAGCATGTTTTTTTTAAATGTTTGGATAAGGTAAGTATGGGTATAGGGGTATGTGTTTTGGGGTACTGAGGAGTATGTTTTGGGTATTTTAAGGGTTCAGATATAGTTTTGGGTTATGGGGTACAGGGTTATTTTTAGGTTTTAGGGATAAGTATGGGTTTTGGGGTACAGGGGTATTTTAAGGGTTCAGGGCTAGGTTTGGGTTTTGGGGTACAGGGGTATTTTTAGGGTTCAGGCGTAGGTTTGGGTTTTGGGGTACAGGGTTATTTTAGGGTTCAGGGGTAGGTTTGGGTTTTGGGGTACAGGGGTATTTTTAGGGTTCAGGGCTAGGTTTGGGTTTTGGGGTACAGGGGTATTTTTAGGGTTCAGGGGTAGGTTTGGGTTTTGCGTTACAGGGGTATTTTAAGGTTTCAGGGCTAGGTTTGGGTTTTGGGGTACAGGGGTATTTTTAGGGTTCAGGGGTAGGTTTGGGTTTTGAGGTACAGGGGTATTTATAGGGTTCAGGGCTAGGTTTGGGTTTTGGGGTACAGGGGTATTTTTAGGGTTTAGGGATAGGTTTGGGTTTTGGGGTACAGGGTATATTTATAGGGTTAAGATGGGTTAGTGTTTAAGGGTGTTGGGGTTTTTTAAGGAGTAAGGTGGGTTATGATTATGGGGTGCAGTAGTATTTAAAGGGAGCAGGTTGGGATAAGCACACAATATGAGACATGGCATGAAGGGCCAAACGTACCACACACCCCCAGCGTTTGTCATGCCCCCAGCACACGCCCACAGCACAAAGCAGACACACCCACAAGGGACTACTTTGCTGGCACGGTTCTTTTACCTTTTAAATGTATATGGTGAGCGTCTGCATAGCCTATGTCCTTCTGCTGCAACTGCCCTTTCCAATGCTGTATTGAGTGTTGTGATTGGTGCTGTGGTTCCTGAGATTACCCGCCTCAAAGGATATATATATATATATATATATATATATATATATATATATATATATATATATATATATATATATATATATATATATATATATATATATATATATATATATTATATATATATATATATATTACCTACTGGCGGTTGCCAGTAGGTAGTTATAGTTAGGGCCTAGTTTGCATAGGAAATCCGTAACATTCTATTTGGATTAACTTTGGCGCCGGTGAACGAATCTTTGCAAATTTCTCAAAGAAGATGGCTTGGTCCGCTGCGCTCCTTCCCTGAAAGTTTTGGGGGATTCGTCAAGTGGGGGCTGAGATAAAAGGGGGGTCCAAAAATGTGTTTTCCCCATGTTCTTTTCCATAGGACATTTAGACACGGCTACAGCTCGAACGGCTGAATGGATTTATAAGAAATTTGGTAAAAAGGTAGAGTCCGGCATGCAGATTACGCTTTTCTTTGAATGGTGTAAATCCGTTCAGTAGTTGCTGAGAAAATTAAAGTTGAAATCAATTATATATCTATAAGCGCGCACTAATGCGGTTGTGCGCGAGCGGAATTCTGATTTGCTGTTTGACGTCTGTCAACATTCGATTCGGAGGAAATCAGGAAGTGTTGACCGCCATTTTGTTAGTGCAAGTGAATATATTGTACAGAACAAAGGGGTAGAACATGGAAAGGGGACAAGGTAGAGATTGTCTGGCCCCGTAGGTTTTCTCAGGGGGTGCAGTAAGGACCCTGAAAGCGAAAAAGAAACTTTATTTTTTTGCAAAAAAGTTGCGGGGTGCGCGCACCCGGTCGCGCACTGCTATTTACAAGAGTGTGAAAAACTATAGTGGAGAGCATGGAAAGGGAGCAGGGTGGAGACGGATGTATGTCGTTACAACGCATACTTTTACTCCGCGTACCATTACAACGCGGTATTTACAACGCATACCGCTACAACGCATAGCGCTTTGGGGTGCTGTATAGTGGTAAGTATAATTTACTATTCTAACTCCAGTCCCCGTGGACCCTAGGGAAGGTGTTGGATAGTAAATTAAACTTACCTCTTATCCTAGAGCGCCCCCCAGCGCAATGCGTTGTAACGGTATGCGTTGTAATGCCCGCGTTGTAGTGGTAGTGCGGAGTAAAAAATGCGTTGTAACAGGTGAATACCGGTGGAGACTCTTTGATCTCGTAGGTTTTCTCAGGGGGTTTATTAAGGACCCCAAAAGTCTAAAAGTAGCTTTTTTTTGCAAAAAAGGTGCGGGGTGCGCGCACCCGGTCGAACAAAATAAAAAATAAAATAAAAAAAGATGGAAATAAATCACAAGTTTGAGTGTTTAGATGTAAGGTGGCTCTAAAAAGAGCCGTTGTGTTAATTGAGTTTTTTTGTACTTATAAGTAAGTACCGATGCAGAGTCTCATGTTACATGGGAAGATTCTATTCCCCTCATCCGTGAAATGAACAACATCTCTCCTATAGATGCCTTGCATGTTGTAACGCAAGTTGTTGTGGTATATAGAACCCATGCTATGTTCTCTGAGGAAAGCAGAAACAGATTTATTTACATGTTTCCTTGCTTTCTCAATCTGTGGACAATGTTGATTGGACCAATTCCATTTCTGTCTTTGGCATATATTGGAATACACCAAGACAGTTCAAGGAAAAAGTTTCATCAATTGCCGAAAGGTGTCCTTTAGAAGCATTTCCAGACCTACCCCAGTCAATGTGCCTAGATCATTTCCACCACAGTGCACAATTATAAGGTCAGGTTCTGGGAGGTGCATAAAAGATTTCACCAATGGTATCAGTTGGTGACATCTCAATCCTCTCTGGCCAATCCACGTAATGTCCACATTTGGTAAATCAAGGTTGGAAATTTGTTTGTTTGCTGCATATTTTTCACTCCAGTGAATGTAGCTGTGTCCTAAAAGCCAAACCTTCATTTTCAAGGCAGATGCAGTAGTACTCCGATGGGTTCTGGAAGTGGAATGGCAGTTAGAAGCTGAGAGTTAGGATAAAAAAGTGGATGAGGTTTGGTTTACTTGAAAAACGAAAAATGATTGGTTGATTCTTATAATTGAAGACTAGGTCGTTTTTAAAATGAAAAATGCTATTGGTTGTGGAAAAAAATGAAATCTAACAAAGCAGTGGATAAGCAGGTGTGTTTGGGGGGAAATCAGCCTTGTTGGTTTGATTTGGAACATTGAGATATGAACTTTTGACCTGTGCCTTCAGCCAGGCGCAGAATGAGGTGTTACCATGGTAGAAGGCAGAGGTTGAAGGGTGACCTTTATGTGACTTTGAAAATATTGAAAGGGACAACGAACTGAAATGTTAATTTGATTTTTAAATTGTGCGGGAACAAATATGATTGGTTGAACAGACATATATGAGTCTGTATTGAGAGGAAATCTGTGCCATTAATCTTTGGTTGCAGTGATAGAAGCATTATTGAGAGTTCCTTCAAACGAATATCTGTTTTGTGACTGTCACTGTTCTACATCTTATAAAGCATTGGTAAAGGTGAGTCTCTAATTCTTTTTATTGTGATTCACCGTAAATTATGCTTTAGTCACAATAATTGTTTATTTCCCTCACAGTCTCTGACTGACCTCATTTTTGACTTTGGCACTGTTTTCTATTTTTTCTACTACTCTTCCATTTCGTTTCCTCACTCTTTATATACATTATTTGTTCACAGTTACTAGTTTTAAATTTCTAATAATAAGTTTGATTATGCTCAGTGCTCTTCACTCATCTTCTTATGTAATCCCTTACTGTTAGTTCTTTTTATTCACTGTCAGTCAGAGGCGGAACTGGAGTGAAATTTCGGCAGGCGGGGCTAGCGAAAAATTTTGTTAGGGGGGCCTGAACGTTTAATCAGTAGGCAGAGTGAAGCTGCAGGGGCTCTTAGAAGGGGTGAAACAACTGCAAGGCCTAATTAACATTCAAATGGTTCTTTAACGACATGTGAAACGTTCAGGTGCAGCTCTGTGTGTACCTGGGATCTATCTTATCTTGGGCTGCCACACCCGACAGGGGGCGGGGCGCTGAAGCCCTCTGAATTTAATGGGGGTTGCGCGCCTGCTGTCAGTTCATTTTCCTTATTCTCTTTCTTCAGTTTCTTTCTTTCAACTGTAAATTATAGTTTTGCAACTATTTTTGGTATACTGAATAAATGGTATATAAATTGTGTTTAAAACAGACAGTAATTATTTGAGTGATTTGGAAGCGTTTTTATGTAATCTTTAAAGCTGGTTTAGAGATCGAGAAATCGTATTAGCAGAGACACAGATAGTGCAGGTAGAGAGAGAAATGGTAGATTACATGTGATACCGTTGTCATGTGTCTAAAATTACATAGTGAATTAAGTTTATTAAATGAATGTGGATGAATAATTGTTGATGTGTTAAAAAGTCATTTTTTGAATTAAGTTACTCTTCGTGAAATGTACTGGTACAGAATGTTAGGCAGCATGTCTGTAAGGTCTGCTACTTGCCAAAAAGAAGAAGGGTGTGGTGTTGAAATGAGAAAGGAATGTTTTTTCTTGCATATATATATATGGTGTATTTTTTGCTAGTAAAGGTAGTGAGATGGTATGAGTAGAGATACATATAGTGTAGATAGACAGAGACAAGGTAGATTGCATGTAACATCCTGGTCATGTGTGTTAGATGAAATTGTGAGTGAAGTTTGATTTTAAATGAATCTGGGTGAATAGTTTGCTTAGTTGATGTGTTAAAAAAATCAATTGTTGAAGTTAGTTAGGCTAGATGGTATGCACTGCTTGAGAATCTTAGGCAGCATGTTTCTTAGGCCTTGTTGTTGTCAAAAGATACATGGTAATTCTTTTTGGCAAGTAAGAGGTCTAACAGACTGTTGCGGGGATTGCGTGCTTAGACAGAACTGTGCATAGAGGCATGGAACCTCAGTGAATTACAATGTCCCAAAACTCACCTTAGTACCCAAAAATCCTCCACCAGACTAGCAATCAGTGACTTATTGGTCATCATAAACTGCCAATGCTTAAGGTACTCATAAACTTTCTCTCGGAGGATAAATTTACAGTGTGGTTTGTGGCCGAGGGCTGCACTGGTGGGGGTGGGGTGAGAGGGGGAGGGGGCTGAGTAAAGTAAAATGAAAACTTGTGACCATGAGGTTGTACACAGGTCCGTGGAGTAGATGCCTTCATACATTGAGGTATCAGACCGAGTATACATAGATCTCTCTCCCTCCTGCTGTCTGTCTCCATCTTTATCTCCCTCCTGCCTTCCGTCTCCATCCCCCTCTGTTATCTCAGTGTGTGTGTGTCTGTCTGTGTCTGCCTTCAGTCCGGGCTGAGACAGTTTGCTCTGCGGGCACACCCAGATAGTCGCATCAAAGTACTTGGCAGGTGTTTAAAAGACCATTTATATAATTGAAATGCTTTGTTGAAGCGCCAGTGAATCTCCACTTTCACAATTACCGCTCGCTCGGCTCCACAGAGCAGAGGGTTTGTCGTACTTCACTTCTTAGTGCCTCTGCATTTCCACTCTGTTCTGTGGTGGCCGGGGGAGAAGTGATTGTCAGAGTGGAGATGCAAGGGCGATAAGAAGTGAAATACGACAAAGCCTTTGCTCTGTGGAAGCGGGGGAGCAGTGATTATCAGTCTGAGTGAAGCGCTGCTGCGGCGGTGTTTGGTAACACTAATAAATTATTTTTTTAGCAGAGGTACGATTGTCTGCATGGTCCGCGAGCCACCAAGAAAGGCTTGGTGGGCCGTCACAGGCCCGCGGGTTGTACTATGAGTAACTCAGGTCAACAAAGCACAACATGAACTTAGTACACCTGAGGTTACGTGGAACAGATGAATACTCTTTCAGTATACAATAATTTCAGTCCAGAATATGGATTAAAAGAGGGAACGTGCATATTTGAAATGCAAGCAAGGCTGATATCAGTGTAACAACGTATTATTCTCGTATGAATCGAAAACATTTCACTAGGCAGAAAAGTAAAGCAGCAGATGTGTGTCAGGCGCAAAAAAGCAGCAGAAAGGAAAAATGGCGTTTAAACTCATAAAAAACTCATGCTAACTTAATACAGTAATCAGGGCACATTTATCCGTATATTACCCTGCCTTGCTCCGAGCACGTATCAAATAAGATAAGATAAGATAAGTGTTGGACCTAGGGAATCCCAAGTCACATAGGGTAGCTTGGCACTAAGTGGGAAGGCCTAACTCCAAGGAACCTGTGCTAAGTTTGCGTCACACCCTTCAATAACATAACATTCCCTTCTCCATGTGCTGCCACCCAAGCCCTCAAACTGGTTTGGAGTTCCCCCTTCTTGGCACCACGCTTAAAGAACACTCCCATCTTTTAGCAAAAGTCTCTAAGCTGGGCTGCAGAATAAGTTTCCAGTTCCTCCAGAGCAAATTCCAGTTTGCTCAAGAGCAATGTAGGGACAACCACACAAAAAGAATGGATGCAAAAGGGGCAATTTGAAGCTACCTCCACCCACCACCAGAAATTAGAAAAAGCAAAAGTAGTAATTGGGAAGTCCGACAGGAGAAAACTCCAGGTGTAGGCCTGTGGGGTATGCTTTGTTACTTCAGAGTAGACGCAAACACAGTTCGGATCCCACCTCTAGACACTAATTATGTTGGACCTAGGGAATCCCAAGTCACATAGGGTAGCTTGGCACTAAGTGGGAATGCCTAACTCCAAGGAACCTGTGCTAAGTTTGCGTCACACCCTTCAATAACATAACATCCATCCACTCAAAAATAAGGACACTACACCAATTTTCGAAAAATACGAGCTGTTTTATAAAAATACTTTGTTAGCTTTTCTCTCTCTTCTGTAGTTCAACAATTTAATACACTGTACATCTTGACCTGACCTCCCAAACATATCCTGTAACATCAGTAGAACTCAGTTCAGCAACCTCTTAGCATTTCAACTTCTTGCAGAGATTTTACATAGGATGCACTGTTTTAATACTCAGAATCGGCACCTCCTACAACAATGGATTGCACTTACAAGAGGAGGGTTTCTGGTACCATACTCCTAAGAACCAAAGGGTTACCATCTATACTGAGGTTCCCTTGTTAAGCAATCTCTGGCTATTATGTGAGGCACAGATTAGAAGACATGTCATTGGCAACTTGAATCAGGGCGTCAATACACCAATTAGGTTGAAGAACTTCCCCCTAGCTCTGCAAAGAAATAGGTATGCATCAGTACTCCACTGGGTGCCAGAAACTTTCTCCCGCCTCTATTCTCTGTGCTTTCAGTCAAGGGTTAGAAGAAATGAGGGAAGACTCTCCTCTCTGTGCTTTCAGTCAAGGGTTAGAAGAAATGGGGGAAGACTCTCCTCTCTGGGACCTCTTTAGGAGGAAGACCTTAGACCCCCAACAGTTCCCGCTTCACTCCTTACTTGTGACAGGCTAATGAAGACTGTTCCTGAACACTGCTCCAGCCCGGAGGGTCAGCTCTCCTCAGTGGGCTCCTTCGTTCCCCAGCAGCAGCCTTCCTCGAGGGCCCGGCTATACTTTACACAAGCCAGCCCCGAGGAGTGGTCGCACTAGGACTGCCTCCGAAGCTCGCTCCTCCCGAATCCCGCCTCAGGCCGCCTTCGTCGTTTACCTCACAGACGGCACTACTGCGCAGGTGCTGGAGAGTAGCGGCCCCAAAACGGAGGCTGCTCCATACAACTGGCGCAGGAAGCTGCTCTCCTTTAGGCCTGCACGATCCTAGGCCCCTCCTGACAGGGAAAGTAGTCTCTGCTTGGAGAATGCACAGAAGCGCGCTGCCTCAGGCTCGGTTGGCCCTTCGCTCCACTCAGCCACGCTATCACGGCAGATCCAACGATCCCCCGCCTGGCCCGTCCACAATGGCTACAGGACGAGCGGAACACCCACCGGAGCCCCAACTCTCCTCACCTCGGGCTTCACAGGTGGGGGGTGTAATCTCTGGCTGCACTTCTTGACGCAGGTGAGAGGTCACAACTACACGAAGGCAGCAGATAGCACAACAGTCAAAGAGGAGGGGGGTAGAGATGAAGTCTCTCGCTTTTGGGCCCCAGTCCTCTAACTTCTGCAAGGGTCAAGCTAACCCTCCATACTGGACAAGGGGAAGAGGGGGGTATTTCTCTCTTCCCTCCCCCTCAGCAGGGATCTCCTATGTTTCACCACTAGCCGGGGTCAGTTCCTTCACCCAACTTAAGGTAACTTCCTGTCCAGGGTCAGCAGGACGGGACTAACTAGGTCAGGTCAACAGGAATGGGGTTGGTGATCCCAGTAGGGAGGCAACCCTTGAAAAGTAGTCCACCCTATGAAGGCCCTACACCTTCCAGACCCACAGCCTATACTCCAGCTGTCCCTCTCTGACAAGACAAAATGGTCGCCCTACAGGTGTCCTATTTATACCCTTAGCTCCCAAGGTCCAGAACAGACCAGAAGGTTCTGGAAGCTTCCTATTCTACTCTATGGGCCCAGTCCCTGAGTTGGCAGTTGTGGCAGTTAATAGCCACCATTTTAGATACCTCCTAGTTTTCAGTTAGGAAGGACACCTAGGCCCAGAGATAAAGGACCACGAGGGCAAAGAACACCTAACCCCTAGGACAACACTGCAAAAATTCAGTGGACATAAAAATCAAGGGTTTTGAGGGGCAAAAAGGGGACAAAAATAAATAAATAACTAGGAGGGACTACCCAAAGGGCAGACAGGTCTAACAATAAGCGACTCAATTGTTGAAATCAGAGTTCAATAAAATGTTTAGTTCGAATTCGAGTAGGTGAGGAAAAAAAATTTAGTCCACATAAAAAACTAAAATCTCACCAGCACGAAATTGTAATGTCCACTGTTAGTAAAGCCAATAGGTCTGTTTATATAAAAAAAGAAGTCCATAAAAGGTCAGAAAAATAGTGAGAGAAAAAAAAAATTAACACGTCATTGGCTTCTATAAGAGTCAGCCTAAAACTGAGTAGGCGAAATAAGCAGCAACCGCTTCTAAAAGGAAGTCACTGTTATCATCCGAAAACAACTCAGCCATCCAATTCAATAGAGGAAAAGAACATAAATACTCTTCAATTACCGGAGCCTCTAGTACCATCAGAGGACAACTTGGTGGGTTTTCAATGTAGCTGTGTGCAAAAAATCTTGCGCCTCTGCGAATATATTCCAATGACCCAGAACTCCATGTATCGCTGCAAAGGCCATAATTCCTCCGTCAGAACAAAGCAGTTCATGATCAATTAACGGATTCATGAGATGATTGTAATTCACTTCAGAAGATACCAAGTTGCAGAGACATAAGTCCAGGGCCCACATGAAATCACAGTTCAGGCAATGAAATACAGGCTGCACACAGGTGAAATTGGAAAATCGAAATGATAATCCATATGATGCACTCAAAGTCTCGAGTGGCAGGATCCCATAGTACTCAAGCATCCTGTGGCGAAACAGTCCTAAGTGCTCCGGCTCGTTTCCGAAGACAGGACGGACATCCATTTTGTAATAAACAAAATAGGAACAAAAAAACCAGCAGCCACTGGTAGTAAAACAGGAAGTCCACAAAATAGACCGGAGAATATGGAGTGTAGGATAGCAGGAATGACTCCAAATATTTTCGGCAAAGAAGTCACTAAACCATTGCTCAGTACTTATAAAAAAAATGAGCCAGCCCTGAAGTGGAGGATGCGTTAAAGATTATGGGAGTCACCTCAGCAAATTGTAAAGGAAGGTCACTATTTAATAAGGCATGCACTTGTCTGCAAGTGTTAGCTAAGTCAAGGAGATATGTTTGCGAGCAGATGTTAGGGCAACTTGTTTTTTGTGACAATAAGGCTCTTGTTCATCTCATGTGATTGAACTTTAAATTCAAGGCCGGAATTCGCAGCCAGATGGAAACATCAAGGTTCCCATACGGGGTGGATAAAGTACATTCTTACAGGAAAGCATATGCTGAGTGACTATTACAACGTAAGCTGTGATGTTTAATAACTCATAGCAATTCTCATTGTTTGAAAATAAATAACCCCCGTTAACCAATAAGGTAAAAGTCGGCATTATAGCAGGCAGCGGTGTACCTTTGAAAACACATGCTACATTACAGCGGTTCTGGTTACATAACTCATGCAATTGGAAGTGCCTACACATCAACGAGTGATCCCGTGTTTCTGTACACTCATCTCTATACAGATATAATTCTTTGCCGTCTCTAAGTCATTTATAAGTGAAAGGGAGCGACTTGGGTTCATGCAAGTAGGAGGTACTGAGCCGCTCGTATCTACTCATGTGAAAATAATTTATGGAATTTGAAAACTGAAAAAGCGCGAAAGGTAGAGTAATTAATCCATGGATTAGCCATGTTGCAGCTGTGGCTTCTGATACTAAAAAGGGCAAAGTCTCTAGGCGTTGAATGTGGAACATCGAAAAAGAAGCGTGTCTCATGGAAAGCAAACCGTGTTTCTCAGTCAAATTGAAGGGTGCAAAGAGAGAGGAGACATTAACATAGTTTCAGGGCTTTAAGTTGGCCGGGTCTCTTCGGGTCTGAGCACCGGCAGTTTTTTAAAGGCAGGCTCGAAACGGGTCTCTATCGGGCTCTGTTTTGAGCCCTGGCACAGGCAGACTGTTTTTTTTGCCGGCCTGTAGTGACAGCCTGCTGTTGCTGCAGTTCAAGAAAAAGTGCCAGGGCATAAAACAGAGCTCGATACAGACAGGTTCAGAAACTGCAGGTAGATTATGTGCGCTGCTGATGCTGCTGACACTGCTTTGTTGTGACTAGTGGAGAAGTGACGGCATGAGGTCATGCTAGGTGAGCGTAGTAAAGGAAGGGAAATCCTTTAAAGAGAGTCATTTTCTGTGTGGATTTCCCTTCTTTTTCTGAAACTCAGGTACAGCAATATTGTTGTGGCATCACCAGGACTGTAAGTGGAAGTTTTCTGAAAATTATCGACAGGCCAAAATTTCTGTTTATTTAACTTGTGCAGCTATGAATCCGTGTCAAAGCTAATAGTCCTCATTTGCTGAAGGTATGATGTTACTAGTTGTATCATATTTAGATGCAATGATATGGGGGCAGAATTTGCAGTGTGGTTTGTGGCAGAGGGCCGCACTGGTGGGTGAGGGGTCAGAGAGGAAAGGGGCGGGGCTAAAGCAAAACAAAGAGTTGTGACCATGAGGTTATACACAGGTCCCTGCAGCAGATGCCTTCATGCACTGAGCTACTAGACTCAGCATACATACATCTGTGTTCCTCCTTCCCTCCCTGACCATCTCTCTCTTTGTCCTGCCCTCCTTTTATATATCTCTCTCTCTCTCCGGCTCGCCCTCTGTATCTCTGTCTAATGTGCAGTTCCTCTGCATCTTGCCTACCCTTTGCTTTCTACCCTTCCTCTCCCTCATGTACTCTCTCTCTATCCTGCTCTCGCTCTCCCTCCGTCTTTGTCCTGCTCTTCATGTTCCTCCTGCTCTCCCTCTCCCTGTTGTCCTTTTTCTGCTCTTTTTCTCCCTTCTGTCCTTCCTCTCCTTTCTGGCCTGTCTCATCCTCTTGCCCTCCCTCTCTCTTGTCATCTCTCTCTCCTTCCTGCGTTCCATTTGCATGTCTCTCTGCCTCCTGCTCTCAGTCTTTGTCCTGCACTGTCTCCATGCTGTTCTACCTCTCTCTCCTTCCTACCCTCCCTCCGCCTCTCCATCTCTCTCTCCCTCCTGTTCTGCTTCTCCATCTCTGCATCCCTCCTGCCATCTCTCTCCCTCCTGTCCTGTTTCTCTACTGTCCTCTGTCTCTCTGCGACACCTGCTGTTTGTCTCCCTCCTGCCCTCTCTGTTCGTCCTACTCTGTGACTCCCTTTCCATCTTCATCTCTCTCTTTTTTATGCCTTCCTTCTCTCTCCTGACCTCTCTCTGCCTCCTGTCCTTTTTCTCCCTCTCCATCTGTGTCTTTCACTGCTGCTCTCACTCTGCATCTTCCTCTCCCTCCTGCCCTCTCTCTCTCTCCTGCGCTCTCTCTCCCTCCTGCCCTGTGTCTTCTTCCTACTCTCCCTCTCCCTCCACCTTTGTCATTAGTTTTGTGCAAGTTGTGATTGTCAAAGTGTTGGAAAGAAAACAAATCAGTATAATTAGCAGAATCTAAATATAAATCTAGTAAGCAAATTATTCACCCAAAATCATTTAAAAAGAAGCTTAACTCATAGCGTGATCTTGGTGTTCCATGGTGAATTCTTTTGGCAAGTAAGATGGCTAACAGATATGCTACGTAAGATTCTCTAGCAGTACATATTATAAAGATTGTATGTAGCATCCTAGAAATGTGTGGAAGATCATACTGTAAATGAAGCTTGATTTTAAATAAATCTGGGTGAAAAAAGTGGTTATTTGATGTGTTTAAAAATCATTTCTTGAACTTAGTTAGGCTTTAGGATATCTACTGGTAGAGAATCTTAGGGAATATATTTGTTAGGCTTGGTATTTGCCACAAAGGCTGTATGTTTTGTAATAAATATGTGTGTAATATGGTAATAACATTTGAGTTTCTTTGTTTTTTATAGTGTTTGCTGCTGAAAAGCAAGAATCTGCAGTGTACTCAATAGAGTTTTCAATGTTCAAAACTATTTATAAAGGTGAGTTGGTAATTTGTAAAGGGAATTTATTTTTGTGCAGATTAAAATAATAAGCAACATTTTTCAGAATGTTTGCACTACTTCTCTTCTGTTGTAGCATTTTATCTTCTATTTGTACCAAGTCTGTATATGCTTGCACTACATATGTATGTTGTCATACTATTTTACTGTCTGTTGCCACTATCTTTTTATTGGCCTGGTCCATGTGTTCTTTTCTTTGCAGTTCTGCTTCATCTATCCTCTGACTGTAACAGTTTACTGTCTGCGTGCATGAATTCTTGCTAAGTCTGCATTATCTCTCTAACTCATGCTGTATCATCTGTCTGCACTCGTTCTGTATTTGCAGAGGTGTATTATGATATGGCTGTTGGTGTGTTGGGCATCATCTCTACATATCTGTGGCTGTACCATCTGTCTGCACCCTTTTATATGCATTTGCCGAGGACTATTATGATGATTGCTCATGCTTAGCATGAAAATTTGTACATGCTGTGGAATTCACATGCTTAGTGTGCTGTTAAAAGGCAAAAACCACTGTCTCTGTGGCAAGTAGTAATCTGTTTAGTGAATTTTCATTTGTACATTGTGAGTCCCACCTTCAGACTGTATACAGTTTGAATAGCAGTTTATAGTGGTAAACTCAGAAAATCGATCCCTAGAAATAAATTATAAAGTCTTTCAACAGTTCTACAGTCCAGAAAACCTAACAACAAATCTCACAGTAAGATCTCTTTTCACTGCAGTAATTATTTAAAAAAATTAAAAGGGATAGTGTTAATGTCTAAAATCACAGTGTGAGTCTGTTTTCAAAGAAGAGGAAGGTGCTACCTAAATCAATGTAGTTAATGTGTTTCAAAGTATGATAATGTATGTACTTAAAACATTAGTAAAGGTACTTTTTAGTTATCTATTCATGAAAAAGATATAATTTAGTCTTTATATTTTTTTGGAAGGACCAGCAAGAAAATCTAATTCTTAAAATGGAAAACCATCCAGAGAGCGTTGAATTGCATTTCGAAACTGCAAATGAGTTAATAGAGGAACTAATTGATGGAGTTTTTGAAGAGGATAATGAAAGTGGAAATGGGGATTTTATGGAGGACACTTTGGACAGTGCTTATTTAGAAATGGTGGAAGATTTGGAAGGGGAAGAAGAGAATTTGGAAGAGGACAATTTTGATTATGAAGGAGACGAAGTACCTGATGAAAAGATGTTACAAGTATTATTAGAGTATGAATTTTTAAATGAATACATTTATTTTTTATAAAAAAACATTTTTTGAGTCAGTCTTTTTGTAGTATTCATTGTTGATCTGCTTAGTGAAAATGAGAATAAATATTTTGATGAAGTGTGTTAGAGAATATAGTCAAAAATATTAATTAAACTTTGATCATCTACAGCGCCTGAAAATCAGTGTACTGTTCTTAAGCCTGAAAAATTATCAGAAAATACGTCTATAATGTTGACACAGCTATGGACTGTCATAAAGTTAGAAACAGCATTCACTACATGATTTCCTACTCTGTTCAGAGACTGTTGCTTTGTCTTTATTTTACTTATAAAGTAAACCAGTGGTTATAAATTCTATGTTATATGCTACTAGAGGTCTATAACATTTTTTTTCCTTTTTTATTAACAGATTGTCATTTTGATCCCAAACGAAAATCAATATGCCGACCAAAAATTAAAAAAGAAAGCACTATAAACGGACATACCATTCGAAGAGAAAAGAATTAGAAGAATTATGTAATCAACAAAGGACGGATAAAAACAAGAGTGCTCCTGGTAAGACAAGCAAGGATTTCATAAAAAAGTTGTCTAAAAGGAATTTTTTTTGGGATAATGTTGAAAAGGAAAAACAGTTGTCAGTATCTACAAGGAGAAATCATAGAAAAAAAAATGCTTCTCAACTCTGCGGTGAGGAAAATGTGTACAGTAAAAGACGTACTAATCAGTTTGCGGAAATCAGGAAGCGTATGTTTTATAATAGAGTAGTTTCAAATTTATTAAAACAGGAAAAACTTTTTAAAAGGAAATCAGCTCTTTATAAGAAAAAAAATGTATTGAGGATGTTGTTGAACGTGCGTTTGAGACAAAAAAAGAAGTTATTTATTTTAGTAATTAATAGAATAAATACACTGAATAAGGCAATCAAAGTTTAAAAAGCTAAGAGTAAATGGAATAGACACATAAATAGAAGTAATTTTTGTAAAGTTTTCTCTGGAAAATGGATGCATACTTCAAGTTCTAAGCCATTTTTTAATGAAGAGAGTTACTTTCAAAGTAACGATTTATTGCATGCAGTTGACACCAGTGGTCGAGCATATGAGGTGAAGGATGGTTGTCCTATTGAAAAAGAGAAAATTGTGCTTAGAAATGCAGAAGAGGTGATAGCTGATGAAGTTTTAGAGAGACGTCCTAACGTTCCTGTGTACAGTTGGAATTGTAGTAGTATTTGCAGTGTACGACAGGATTCAATTGGTTTCTTTTGCAATTTCTTACGTAAGTATACTAAGGAAAGTATTAAAAAAAAGATTGTAATGTTGCAAGAATTAGACCGTTGCAGAGTGAGAGAAAAAACTGTTCTGCAAGGGTATTCTCTGGCTTGTCTTTCTAAAAAAATATGCCAGAGTGTTTTTCATCACTTCAGGATGTTAGCAGTGCATCATATCAAATTGAGGAAATTAGTGAGAAAGTTGTATTATGCAAAAAGTCCAGCACCTAAACTTAAACAGTTAAAAAGTGCTCTTTTGCATGGATGTGAATTAGATGTTAAGAAGATTTGTGCAGAAATTGAGGTTAGTTACTTTGGTCCAGAAGAAGACAATGCAGAAACTGATACAGTTATAGAAGGACATGTGGTAGAAAATGTCGGAAATTTTAATACTGAACATTTTGAACAGGAAATAAAAAAGTTTAAGGTCATTGCAGGAGAAAGAACAAATTTTCCTTGTGTGTGTTGTCGACGCACTCATTACAAAAATCAAACTAGGTTAGTTGATTTATATTTAAAAAGTGAAGAGGAAAATAATAGTCAGTGGAAAGATTTTGCGACTTATTTGTTGGTAGAAAACTGTTTTGATTTGGGTTTTGATCAACGTATTTGTAAATATTGTTATAATAAATTAAATGAAAATAGAATGCCTGCTAGAGCTGTACATAATAATCTTGAGTTGATAAATATTCCATCTGAACTGAAGGATTTAAATACCTATAGGACTATTCTGATTCAATGTGTACATCCTTTTCAGGCTATTGTTTGTATGGAGCCTAAGACAGGGAAATTAAATCCTTCAGATTTACAAAGAGGATTAAAGGGTAGAGTTGTATATTTGCCACTTGATTTAAAGAAAAATATTGAGACAATTGGTGTTGAAAATGTAGAAGAGGAACCTCTAGTTATTCTAGTTAATGGTGTACCTACAAAGAGTAAGAAAATCTGGCAAGATTTAGTGGATGTTAGAAAAGTCAAAAAGGCAATGTTGTGTTTAGTCAAAAACAACAAATACTATAAAAATGTATACGTAGAAGAAGAGGAAATAAGTGAAGAAGAGGATAATGATTTGTCTATTGGACAAATTGAAAAAGTGGATCTGTCCAGAAGTGAAGAGATTTATGAACATTACAGTGTTCATCCACTGCATTCCAAAGAAGCAATGGGGAATGCTATTGAATTATTTCAGACGAAAAAAGCAAAAAAAAGTCCTATCAGTGTATGGGAAGAAAGCTTGGAAGCTTGTTGTTTTCCACAGTTATTTCCAACAGGTCAAGGTACACGATATGATGACCGACCTATGCAGATTCCTTCATCTGAAACCCGGACAACACGATTATATGCAGAAGATCCGAGATTTCGTCAATGTATTTCATATTTGTTTCATCTTCTGTTTGAGAGTGACTTATCTGGACTTTCTTATGCAGTAAACCATATCTTAAAAAGTGGAGTGCATCTGCAAAATGTTTCAGCAAAGGAATTTATGGATAAAGTGCAACAGAAAGACACTGTTTTGGATTCTCACCTAATTAATTTAATGGCAGTCAGTGTGGTACTAATGAGTATTGGTATCGTCGTCATGGAGATTTGAAATGCATGCTATGAAACTTAGGAGCACCTTCATGGTTTTTAACTCTAAGCTGTGCTGAGTATGCTTGGGAAGATTTACTTGAATTTCTTTGTGAGGCCAATGCAAATATAGAAAATATGGAGTACAAGACACCTGGAGAACTGTGCTCTTTGGATCCGGTTAATGTTTGCAGATATTTTAATCATAGATTTGAAGCTATGATGTCTTTTATGACAAAAAACCTCCTCTTGGCGAAGTTCTGGATTTCTTTTGGAGAAAAGAGTATCAAGCGAGAGGTGCTCCTCATATTCATATGCTATTATGGATCAAGGATGCTCCCAAATTTGGAACAGACTCAGATGACACTGTACTGTCTTTCATTGAAGAATATGCAACATGTGAGATACCTAAAAGTACAACTGATAAGGACTTAAGAGGAAAAGTGTTGCGATTTCAAAGCCATCGTTGTGGAAAATATTGACGGCGAAAATTCAAATCAAAGGATAAATTCTATACCAAATGTCGTTTTGGATTTCCACGACCAGTACTTTCAAAAGGAAGAGTCAACAATTTTATGTCATCTTTGCGACATAATATCACAAGAAGATCACCCAAAAATACCTACAATTTAAGAAGAGGTGAAGAGTCCAAATACATAAATGACTATAACCCAGTCATTTTGTCCATGTGGAATGCTAACATGGATATTCAATATGTTGCAGACAACTCTATTGCTGTGGCTCGATATGTAACGTCTTATATCACCAAATCTGAAAAGACGGAACTAAAGGAAATGTGGGAAGACATTTCTCATGAAAAGAGCCTAAGTAAGAAATTGTATACATACAGTTTGAAGATGTTATCTCATCGAGAAATTGAAGCATATGAATGTTGTGATCGATTATCATCAGCAAGTCTTTATGCGAAATCTAGAACTATCCTGTTGGTGAGTTTAGGTCTTGCAGGAACACGAAACCGTGTTTTGAAACCTGTTCAAGAAATTGAATATTTAGCAGAGAAAGAACCAAACAGTACAGACATTCTGAAGACAAACATGTTGCATACATACTATCCAAATAGAAGTAATCTGCTTGAAAATATTTGTCTGTATGAAATACTTCAAAACTACACTTTTAAAAGGAATATTACAGAGAATATCGATAAAGGTGTATACGCTGTGATTGGACATGAAGGATGTCTGGTGAAGCAAAGAAAAGGACACTTGATTAATCACCGAAAACTGAGTTGCGAAACTCCTGACAAAAGAGAATTTTACTATTTAGCTCTTTTGCAACTCTTTAAACCATGGTGTACAGAAGAGGAAATACTTGGTGAGTTTGATAGTTATGAAGATTCATTCAACGCATCTAAAAATAGTATAGAATGTCCTGTTTTTAGTAATTATCTCCAAATGTTGAATGACGAAATAGAGCAAGAAGCAATAATTGCAGCAGAGATTGCTAGAGACAGTTCTCAAGATAGTCAAAGTTCTGCTTCGTTGAGTCAAGATCCACTGGGACAACCAATTATCCAAAATGAGGCAGCCAATGCCATGGATGAGGTGGAAAGAGCAATGGAGCAAGCTCAAGAGGATGTAATAAACTTAGAAGAATTGGAAAAGCAACTTAATCTTGAGCAAAAACAGATATATGATGAAGACAGAGCAGATTGAGCATGGTTTTCGTCATGAGAAAAAAGAATGCTCATGTATGTCATTTGAACCTGTACGACTATATGTAAGTGGAGAAGCTGGAAC
This sequence comes from Lissotriton vulgaris, assembly GCF_964263255.1. NCBI lineage: Eukaryota > Metazoa > Chordata > Amphibia > Caudata > Salamandridae > Lissotriton > Lissotriton vulgaris. Next base: position 1,652,853,056 of record NC_141694.1, read on the forward strand.
TGGTAAAAGTTTTCTAATTAAAGGAATTACCACATATCTACAGCAAAGAACTCAGTCATCACTCTCTTGTGTTGTTACTGCTCCAACTGGATTGGCAGCACATAATATTAAAGGTATTACTTTACATCATTTATTGATGCTGCCAGTTGAACATGAAAATAATTTACAATATCACAAGCTATCTGGAGAAGCTTGTTGTGAAGTTTCTAGAGTCCTTAAAAAATGACACTTCTCATTATTGATGAGGTAAGCATGGTATCAAATTTAATGCTTGCCTTTGTGCATTTAAGAATGCAACAGATTCTTAAAACAGACTATGATGTGTTATTTGGAGGGAAACATGTCATAGTTTTTGGAGATCTACGGCAGCTAACTCCTGTAAAATGACAACCTGTATATGAAACTGTTACACATGAAGACACCAGAAAGTGCCTGGGCAGTATTGGAAATGTTAATATATGGTCACATTTCAAATATACTGAACTCATTCAAAATATGCGACAGGCAAAGGATACTAAATATGGAAATATTCTTCAAGATATAAGAATTGGAAAACTAAGTGAAGATGCGAAAGAAACTTTACAAACACGATTACTTTCCAATTTGTTTCCCAATGAAGATAATGTGGCTGAGAAAATATATACTAAAGAGGCAGAAGATAAGTCAGTTATATGCTTGATGCCAACTCTACAAGAATGTTCGGTGTTCAATGAAAAAATGTTGAAGTTAGAAAATCAACAAATTAAGAAACTGGAAGCTAAAGATAGAATAGAGCATGAAGGAAGTACTATTATTTTGTCAGAAAGGTTGAAGTTAAAATTGGATTCTCTACAGAAATCTATATCTAAAACTGCTGGCTTAGAAAAGAATCTGTATGTATGTTTAAATTGTCGGATTATTTTACGTAGAAATTTACATGTGGAAAGAGGTTTGGTGAATGGAGCAATGGGTAAAGTTGTTGGCTTTGTGAATTACCCAAATAGAGATGAGATTGAATTTTTAAGAATCAAAATTGATGGAATTGAGGAAGTTCAACAATTCAGTCGTTGTGCAACCTGTTTTCTGCTTGTGAAAGACTTATATGTCCGTCGGAAACAATTTCCTATTTGTTTGGCATATGCAGTGACTATTCACAAATCTCAAGGTTTAAGTGTAGATAGTGCTTTGGTAAATATTGGAAGCACTGTGTTCAAAGAGGGTATGGCCTATGTTGCTTTATCTCGAGTTAGAACTTTATCTGGACTTTATCTAATTGATTTTGATGAGACAAAGATTAGTGCAGATCTAAATTGTGTGAAGGAGTATGATAGGTTAAGAAGAGAATATGCTCCAAGTTTACCTCAATATCCTTTAATTGAAAAGTGTGTGGTAGGTCGAAAAAGGAGATATGAGGAAAAATGTAGTGAAGTAGTAGAGAAACGAAGAAAAAAAGATGAACCTGTCATTGGTAGCAAAAAGAAAAAGCTTACTATTGAAGAAATTGTTGTATTTAAATTTGAAAATAGTTCTGGTGTCAACTGCTATGCAAATGTAGTGGTTAATGTTGTTTTTTTCTTAAAACTTTATAGCAACAGATTGTACAAAATCGGGAGGAAACATTTTGTTGTTCATTAAATTCTCTCTTTGAAAAATGTAGCAGTGATAATAGTGAAGTAGCAAGTGTTTCAGAACTACGAAATGTTTTAGACATATGTGCTGGACTAAATCAATTTTCTCAGAATATTCAGCAAGATTGTCAGGAATTTATTATGTATATGCTTAGAGTTTTGGAAGAGGAAGGTGTAGATATTGATAGTCTTTTTGGCCTTTCTTATGAATGGCAACATAACTGCGATAACTGTTCATTTTCAAGTAATACTGACATACACACAGTAAGATTTATATATTTAACATTACCAGACTGTAAAGCAGTGTCCTTTAATAAACTAGTTAAAGATGCGCATCAAAACATGGTCTGCTCTCAATGTAAGTCAGAAATGTTATCAACATTATTTATCCATAGATATACACAGTATGTAATTTTAATGTTTCAACGATGCAGAGCTGATGGAACTAAATTGTCAACTTTAATTAAAAAGTTTGTGGCTTCTCAAATATCTATTTCTAGAAGAACATTTGTAACTGTAGCAATTATCTTTCATGAAGGTGCTTCAACATCATCAGGACATTACACAGCTTATTTGAAGTCTCCAACAGGCTGGACACACTGCAATGACAGTCAATTGACTTTTAAGAAACATTTGCCTTTTGACTTAACAAATTCTTATCTGGTGTTTTTGCAAACCAAATGTCAGTAAAATTACTTGGTGTAGGAAGATTAATGCTGTAAAGAAAAGAAACTCTGTTGTTTAGAAGTATCGTGTGATTGAGGGTGTGCAAATTTAGAAATGAAACTTGTATTTGGCATAGTGATAGTATCAGGTACAGGTTTAATTAATGTTTGATGGTGCAGAACACGTTGGAACTTTTCATTTGAAAGCTTGAGAAAAGAATGGTTAAGAGTCCAATTAAGTAATTTGGGAAAATAAGGAGTTTACTCATGCTATTCGGCCATGCGGAATAGCATGAGACAACAAAATGAGTAGTTGAGATAAATGTTCTTAGAACATACTAGCACGGAACTTTATTGAGAGGTATTTAAAAGTAAGTGGTATTGTTTTATTAGTTTGTAACTGTTGAAGATGTAGTGGCCTTACTCAAGAAATTGCGAATTAGAGAAAAACATTTAAGACATGTTTTTTTAAGTAATTACATTATGTATACAGATGTTGTATGGGTTTTTTAAACACAATCATTTTGATTGTGTTTTTTTTGCCCGCTGTCATATGATGAGTAGTATTGAAATCACTGCTTATGGTGAAAATCAATGTATTCTGAGGACAGCAAAAATAAACCATGTAATATGCTGTCCAAGTTATTTTGTTAGATTGGATTTAGAAATATTTATTATAACAGATTTGTTTATTATCTTCCACAGATATTACATTTATAAGGTAAGTACGACTAATAAAAAAGAATTTTCATTAGTTTCTTATTTCTATTTCTCCCTATAGTTCCTTCTCTCCCTCTCTCTTATCCTCACTCCTTTCATCCCCTTCCTTTGTCAATGCTGTTCTGTCTCGCACACTCCCTTTAACTCATCCACATTTGGTTGTTTACTTTTCTTTCATGCTTCCCTGATATCTTTTCGGTCACTATTTCCTTCACTCTATCTATCTCTTCAGTTTATTACTCCTGTTGTCTCATGGTGACTCACCTTTATCGACCCTCTATCACCTCTGTTTCCTCAATCTTAATTTCCTTCTCTTACCGTACCTTAATACTTGTTCCCTTACTCTGCTTCCATCACTTATCCTCATTTCCCATACTTAAATCTATATTTCGGTCCCCTTACCCTAATTTATTTCTGTTTATTTGTCCCTTACAGTCGTTCCCTGTTTCCGCCCGTTCTTCTTCTGTTACTCACCGTTTTTCACTCTGTTTCTCTTAGTGTCCTTCCCTTATTTTATGTATCTCCTTAACACATTCCCGTACCCTTAGTCTGTTTGTTTTAGAGACTGTTTCTTTTGTCTACTATCACTGATCATACTCTCCTTTTCTTCCTCACTATACTTTCTTTTACACAGTCATTCCTTCAGTGCCATTATCTCTTCCACTTAATTATCTTAGTCATTGATTTATATACTACACATTCTGTCGCTGTCTCTCTCTCTCCCTCAGTCTTCCTTTCTTTCACTTTCTGTTTCATTCACTCCTACTTTGTTTTGTTTTATGAAATGTAGATTATAACCCTATTTTTACTTTTGATCCACAGATACTATGTTTTTTTAAAGAAGTTTACTATTACTTTGTTACTATTTCTTAGGTAAGTATGACAAATAAAAATACTTTTCCATCACTGTCTTACTTCTTTTTCTGTCCTGGTCAAACCAGTGTCATGTTTTATGTGAGCATTTCCATGCAGGACTGGCTGTTCTGTCACAAGAACCCCCTTAAAAAGTGATTCTATGAAATCTACAACATTTTACTGAGTCACTTCTCCAAAGCTGATGTGACTAAACATTGGAGCTCTTGACGTAACTGTAAAGGTTGATGTACCACGTTACAGATAGAACAAGTTTGAAAAGTGCTGGAGTTGCGTCGTGTATGGAACACAATTTAAACACTGTGTCAACTTTCAGCCCTAGATCTGATATGCATCTGTTTATTCCTCCAACATCATAAAACCGATTTGGAAATACGGTCCATCATGACTGGTGCAAAGATTAACTTGTATGTCGCATTTTTCCTGGTGCATGTATGCTATTTTTCATAGATGTGTTGGGTAATATAAATCTGTGTCTCTGTTGTATTCCCTCTCTACGCTTTCCTAAGTCCTTTCATTCCTTTAATCAATTGTTAAATCAGTTATTTCCCACTTTTCACTTTCACTTACCTCCTTTTTATCATCCTCAAACCCTTCCTTCAACTTCTTTCTATGTGTTTTACTTTCACTCCCCTAACTCTACTCTATATATCTCTCTTTCTACCTTAGTCTTCTTCCATATGTGCATCCTCAGTCCCCTTTTGTAACTCCTTCACTTTTACTTTCTTTTCCATACTGCTTTTCTCATAATTCTTAATTTCCCTTAATTCACTACCTTATCTTTAGACATCTTGGGGCACATGTACAAGTCTTTTATGTCTCTTTTGCCCCGCTATTGCGTCACTTTTGTGATGCAGCAGCGTTGCAAAAGATGCATCATGGTGTGGACTCTATATAACGTGATATATCTGTGAGATGTGTCACGTTGTAAAGACCTGTGCATAAAGGAGGCGTTCTGGTACAGGGGGGGACGTTCCTGCGCAGGAACGTCTGCTAAAAGTGGGTGAGTGAAATCTACAAGATTTTACTCAATCACTTGTAGGCCAATGCTATGTGAAAACTCTGCGCGTGCTTGAAGCAGGCGTAAGGGTTCAAGCAGCATTAGTTGAATGGGCCCGCCAGGAGCATTGCTGGAGGTACATCGCTTATGCGATGCAACTCCAACAATGCAACACCTTTACGGCACAGATGCTTCACGCATGTGTTCTGTTTTTTCCCCATGGTGTGCCACATTGTAAATGTGATACATCAATGGTGGCGCACGGGTGGTTTTTCTTGTCGTAGGTTACTTGGTGCATCGTTGATGATTTGCAGAGATGCGCCATGTTTCGTACATTAGCCCCCTTGTTTTAGTCACTCTTTTACTTCACTTTCTTCGGTCACTACACTTCGTTTACCTCACTCATTTCGTCAGTCCCTTACTGTATTTTTTGTCATTAATTTCATTTACTCATTAAAACACTACACATTCATTGATAAGAAAGATGACACAGGGGCATATTAGCAACTTGTGTGTTAAAGAACGCACATCGCACATTTGACTATCGCCGGCTGTCGCCGGATTTTTTTGTCGTGTTAGCGCGTTATTATCAATGCGAACACATAGGCGATAGTAAATCCTGTGATAGGTGGCGGTAGTTAACATTACCGCGTAAAAACAAGCGTTGCTTTCACACTCTAATGTGTGCCTTGTTAATAAGGGGGGGTGGAGTCAGTTTTGTGATCCACACCCCCATGTTAACAATGTGTAACGCTTGATCAGAGCAGGCGTTGGAAGACCTACGATAAACAAGTTTATTCCAGCTCTTTTTCTCTCAACGCCTGTCTTGGTGATAGGGTGTTTTCACCTCCAAGCAGATTTTGCATGTAGTTGGTCGTACTCCCACTTTGCATGTCATTAACGATCTGTTTGGCACACATGCAAAGTGGTCTTATGGCAGGCGTTGTAATGCCCTTTTTAATAAGGCGCTGTGGGGTATATTGTCAAGGACAGGCAATACATTGTCGCCGCTTTTATCGGCAGGAAACTGCAGATATAGCGGCGATAATGGCCTTGATAATATGCTCTATGAATTCCAATCGAAGCTAATGTTAGATGTAAACACATCTAACATAGGCTTTGATTGGAATTCATAGAGCATATTATGAAGTCCATTATCGCCGCTTTATCAGCAGTGTCTTGCTGATAAAAGCGACGATAACGTATCGCCTCTCCTTCATAATATGCCTCAAGTATCGCCGCTTTCTTGGCTAATTGTGCTGAGAAAGCGGCGATACTTCAGCTTGTTAATAGAGCTCTTTTTGGAAAAATTAGTTAGTTCTGAAAAGAACTTTTTTTTTTCTTCTGTTGTTTTCTTTTTTTTATTATTTTTGAAAAGTTTTATACTGTTTTTGATTTTTCCAACAGGCACCGAAATCTTCAACTGCAAAACTGTTCAACAGGAACAAAATCGATCGAAACTTTGATAACATTTATCTTCTCTGGGAGCATTGATGTTCATTAATTATTTTCTCGTACACAAGAATTTCAAAACACAAATTGCATTTCATATGCACTCTTGACAAGGATGGTCTTAAGTCCAACTCTGCAATGGATGGAGATGCAGGTTGTCCTCCAGTTTATGTGCTGGCCACAGCTGGTGGTAGTTGTGTTGCCAGAGCTCTTGTAGATGCCTGTACAAAGTACACAGGGTGCACTTGTCTGACATGCCTCATCATTGTGTGTATCGAAAAGGAATACTTTTTTGAAGGGTTTCCTCTTGAAAGAACAGTGCTACATAATGTGCAAGTGACTTTCGGGGCATTCACTTTTTTATGATCCTCAGGATAAGTAAAACATTTCCAGATGAAAGATTCCTTCCTTTTTGTTTGAGGCAGCTGATAATTTTCCTCAGAATCAGAAGATGAATTCTGTGTTGCAGCCATTTCACGAAAGTCTCCGGAAAGATGCAAAGGGTTCTTCTCCCGTGAGAGTCAAAAAGATAGTGAGGGAAATAGGTGGGGTTGTTGAAAATTCCAGAACAGAAACTACTATGAACCAATCAAAAGTGTTGTTTTCGAGTCACATGACTTGACATGTGTGCACCGAGACGTCTATGCGGTGGGATTACCCGGTCACGTACGTCGTTTGAAAATGGTGTATGGCTCTAATTAACATACAAGTTTCAAAACGTGAAAAGGAGGCAAGGTAGACACTTCCTGACCCCCTACACCTTCTCAGGGGGTCCAAGAAGAATCTCGATAAACCATAAAACACTTTTCGTTTCCAAAAATATAGCGGGGTGCGCGCACCCGGTCGCGCACGGAAGTTTAAAATGGTGTTTTGCTCCATTTATATAAAAGTTTGAAAACGTAAAAAAGGAGGCAAGGTAGACAGTCCCTGACCTACTAGAGCTTCTCAGGGGGTCTAAGATGAATCTCGATGGGTTGAAAAACCCAATTTAAAAAAAAAAAAAATAGCGGGGTGCGCGCACCCGGTCGCGCACGACAGTTTAAAATGGCGTTCTGCTCCATTTACATAAAAGTTTCAAAACGAAACAAAGGAGGCAAGGTAGACAGTCCCTGACCTACTACAGCTTCTCAGGGGGTCTAAGATGAATCTCGATGGGTTGAGAAACCCAATTTAAAAAAGAAATATAGCGTGGTGCGCGCACCCGGTCGCGCACTCTGGTTTAAAATGCCGTTTTGCTCCAATAACATAAATGTTTCAAAACGTAAAAAGGAAGCAAGGAATGCACTTCCAGACCCCCTGGAGCGTTTCAGGGAGTCCCTAAACAACTCCGCCAGTCAAGAAAACTTTTTTTTCTGTTGAAAACATTTGCTGAAATTCATTAAAAAAACCATAGGTTGCAGCCACGATATAGTTAGGAATTAGCATTTAAAAAACCCTTGAAATTCACTGAAAAAACCATAGGTTTTACACACGTTATAGTTAGGAAGTAGCATTTAAAAAATATTGCAAATTCTCTGAAAAAACCATAGGTTTAACCTATGTTATAGTTACGAATTAGCACTTTAAAAACCTTTGAAATTCACTGAAAAACCCATAGGTTTTACACACGTTATAGTTAGGAAGAATCATTCACAAAACCTTTGAAATTCATTGAAAAAACCATAGGTTTTACACATGTTATAGTTAGGAAGTAGCATTTACAAAACCTTTGAAATTCACTGAAATAGTTACTTCAGCTAACTATAACTCGCGCGCCCGCAATGGACTGCTGATGACGTCACATATTACATCACTCATGACATGGTCAGTGACATCACTCATGACATCACTGATGACATTTCAAATTACATCACTAATGACATTATCCTTGTGGACGAGTGGCAGACCTTCACTCACCCTAATATAACCTTTATTACACACACTCAAAAAAGAAAATAACATTTTCAATACAATAGCCATACCAATGCCTCTTAGAACACACCTATTTAGTAATTTGAAGATCTATACACACATCCAGTCATTCATCAACAGAGATATACAGTCACTCATATATTATATACAGTCACTCATATATGTACTCAGTCATCATATGTTCTCATACACTGATTCATCCTGATCATCCTGTTACACACCGACACTCAACCATAGAGTTACTCACACATAACTTATATGTACTAGTTTAAAACATATGTACTTACTCAGAAATACAGTATTAAAACAGTTATTCATTCACTTAGACAGTCATATATACACTCATACAGAAAAAAACTAATAATAACTTATATACCTACTCACCACACACACTCATTCATCCATACAGTCCAGCACATATGCTGCCTACAACACATACAAACAGTAAGTCACTCATTCATGCATCTATGCACTACGTAAGATGTCCCAAGGAAGTATATAGACACTTAGACACTCAGACACTCCTACTAATAATCAAACAAACAATAACCTATATAGACATTATGTATCACTCATATAGCTACTCACCAACACATGCAGCAACTTACACAAAAACTGAGAGACTGATACAGAAATGTATATATTTAAACATTACTCACTAACCCATGTATTCATTAAGATACAGTTAATCAGTCGGGGCGAAATATCTCGTACCCCAATTCTTGACTGTCCACTACAAATTCTTCCAGAGGCACACTACTCGCTAAACACATTACCCTTGATTACTAAGGAGATGTTAGCTAGTTTGCTGGAGAGAGTGAAATCTGGCTCTCATGTGGACCCTTGCCCTCCCAGTGTTTTTAAGCTCGCTATGCCGGGGATTGAGGAGGACGTCCTTACCCTCTTAAATAGATCTTTGGAGACGGGACAGGTTCCAACTTCCTTCAAAGGCCCGGCTGATCCCGCTTCTTAAGAAGCCAGGGGCCGATGTTAAAAATTTAAAGAACTATAGGCCCATCTCCCAATTACCCTTCCTAGCCAAAGTAGTTGAGCAGCATTTTCTGACGCATCTTTCGAGACAACTGGAGACCAACGATCTGTTAGAGCGAAATCAGGCTGGCTTTCAAAAACATCATAGCACGGAGCTGGAGTTGTTATCTATTTTGGATGAACTAAGACGCAGAGCTGACAAGAAGATCCCCTGGGCCCTGGTGCTCTTAGATCTCTCCGCCGCGTTTGACACGGTGTGTCATAATTTACTGTTGATGCGTCTGAGAGATCTGGGCATCGGGGGGACCGCTCTAGGCTGGCTAACTTCATTCCTGCAGGGAAGATCGCAGGGGGTTCAGTTGTCAGACCTGGTGTCTACAGCAGCAGCCATAACCTGTGGAGTTCCACAGGGTTCTGCTCTTTCACCGCTCCTTTTTAATTTATACATGCAGCCAATAATTTCAGCTCTCAATCAGATGGATTGTCAGATTTACAACTATGCTGACGACACACAGATCATCATTCAAATTGAGGACTCATCTGGAGCCCAAGCCAGGCTGCATAACATCTTAAAGTTCACCAGTAACTGGATGTCCACCAACTCCTTGAAGATCAATCCAGAGAAGACCGAAGTGTTGCCCATTCCCATCTCGGGCAACCCGTGGAACGATCGCTTCTGGCCCAAGGAGCTGGGTAGCACTCCAGTACCTGCAGGGGTGGTGAAAAGCTTGGGCATCCACATTGATGGTAACCTATCTATGAAGAATCATGTGTCTTCTGTGGTGGGCACATGCGTTGGCCTCCTTAGGCAACTGTGTAAAATTTCCCAACTGCTATCCTTTTCTACTTTAAAGGACTGTGGTGTCCACAATGATCTTAGGACGTCTGGACTACGGGAACGCCCTCTATGTTGGGCTCCCCCAGCAACAACTTTCAAGACTGCAAATAGTCATGAATGATGCAGCCAGACTGATTTTTGGAAAACCCAGGAGCACGCATACCTCTCCTCTCCTGTGCCAACTACACTGGCTCCCCATTAGGCAGAGGATAATATTCAAAGGCCTATACATCGTGCACAAGGCAGTCTATGGTAATGCGCCTAGCTACATCAAAGCTAGACTGGTGCAGTATATCCCTAGGAGGACTCTGCGCTCGTCTGAGGACACTCTTCTGGTTAGCCCTCGCTACCGCATGTCTACCCTTGGTGGACGTGCCTTTTTGACCACCCTGTCGGCAGCTTGGAACAAACTACCACTCAGCCTTCGGAAGGAACCTAATCTACTTCCTTTTAGGCGGATGTTAAAAACTGTACTCTTCCGAGATGCGTGGGGTACGATATAATCTGGTTGCCTGTTTCTGTAATGTTCGGTCTTTCCAAGTACAAGCGCTTAGAGACCTATTGGTGATAACGCGCTATATAAATTTAATAAATAAATAAATATACCATCTATTTTTCAACAAAAAATCAGCCATTTATACACTTATATACTCATTTCTTCTTCCATCAACCTTCAGATATACATATATAAAACATATTTAATTTTCAGAACTAACCCATTCACTGGATGATGTCATCAGTGATGTAATTTGAGATGTCATCAGTGATGTCATGAGTGATGTCACTGACCATGTCATGAGTGATGTAATATGTGACGTCATCAGCAGTCCATTGCGGGCGCGCGAGTTATAGTTAGCTGAAGTAACTATAACGGGGGAATTTCAATGGTTTTATATGAGTGAAATGTCCAGCTAACTATAACATGTGTCAAACCTATGGTTTTTTCAGTGAATTTCAAAGGTTTTGTAAATGCTACTTCCTAACTATAACGTGTGTAAAACATATGGTTTTTTCAATGAATTTAAAAGGTTTTGTGAATGATTCTTCCTAACTATAACGTGTGTAAAACCTCTGGTTTTTTCAGTGAATATATATATATATTACCTACTGTCGGTCGCCAGTAGGTGGTTATAGTTAGGCCAAGTGCGGGGTCTCACATTGATCTTGGAGACCTGTATTCATGATTTTACTTTCTTGTTTCAAAGGTTGTGGGAATGTGTGGAGTTTGAGTGAGAATGTGGAGATTGCTAAGAATGTGTGTAGATGTTAGCACCATTTTCTTTTTCCAGGGGTTCATTGAATTATGTACTAATTTGCAGTCATTTAATTTGATATTAATGTCTGATTTATTTACACTTTACTATGTTTTTCTGTGTTCTCACCTTTCATATTTATAAAAATGCTTTGTCTTTATAAAAATTGCAAATCTCATAATAGTTGATGAATTTATAAAGTAATGCTAACTGATGCAAATTTATGAAACATATATTTATAAACATGGAATAAAATATATATATATTTTTTAAATATTGCAAGTCATGGTTCAATCTCTGTCACCAATATCTGATTAATTATTTGCATTTTTGTCATATTATAATTATGTGGTAGGTAAGGGATAATTGTTCCTTTTTGCCATGGTGGTTATAGTTAGGACCTAGTTTCCATAGGAAATCTGCAACATTCTATTTGGAATAACTTTGGCGCCGGTGGACGAATCTTTGCGAAGTTCTCGAGGAAAATGGTCTGCTCCGCTCCGCTCCTTATCTGAAAGTTTGGGGGTGATTCGTAGAGCAGGGGCCGAGAAAAAAGGGGGGTCCCAAAACGTGTTTTCCTCATGCAATTTTCCATAGGACCTTTAGCCAGGGCTACAGCCCGAACGGCAGAACGGAATTACAACAAATTTGCCAAAAAGGTAGAGTTCAGTTTGCAGATCATGCTTTTTGTTAAATGGTGCAAATCCGTTCAGTAGTTCCTGAGAAAATCATAAGTAAATTCATAAGTATATCTATAGGCGCTTACCATACGCGTACTGTCCGCATACAGGTCCGCGTACGTACGCGTACCTTTCTGAGCACGAGCTGCATGCTAACTGGCTGGCAACTGCCTGTCAACACTCCAAACCAGAAAGTGATGGCAGCCATCTTGTGCCTCGGTAGACTGAGGCATTTTTAAGAAGCAATCTTAAAAAATCTATATTAGGACCATATACTTAAAAGTACATCAATTACCGCATAATGAAATGTGATTTCTCAAGTATAACAAATTACGATTCAGTAAAACAGACAATAGTACATCTTGCCCAATGTACCCAAATCATTTGTGGTATTTGTCATATTATTTTTTGCCTTAATGGACAGTTGAGGCATTCCACTAGCAATATATTCATGCCCAAATTCAATTGTCTGTTTTTAATTTTTTTTAAATTGAGCAGAATCAAGCAACATTATATTACCAAGTACAATTAATACAGTACAAAAGACAGAAGGTACACAATAAAAAATTATGTCATGCATCTCATCCGGCGTACTTATCCACAGTAAATGTAGAAAACCTGTGCAAATAAGAAGTAGGTAACAAAGATCCTAAAAGTTAGCATTAGGACAGTTGGTAGGTTAGAAATAGCAAGATCAAATGAGGAATCAATTTTTATACTGGAGTGATAAAATACATAAAGTGCATTCGTGACTAGTGGAATCCCTATATGGAATAAATTGGAACCTCATATCAATAATCCCAATGAAAGCAGGATACCAGCATGAAACAAAACTAAGGAGTCTATTACTATGTAGGGCCACCCATTTCCCCCACCATATTATGATGGCGGGGGGAACAAAGCAGACGGGAAGACCGTCCGCCGCTTTTCCGCCCGGCCGACGGGTCAACCGGGTGGAAAAGGGTTGTATATGGTGGCCGTGTCTGCTAGACACCGTCAGCCATGTTAAGATGCCAGCAGGAAGCAGCCTTACCGTGGCATGCAGATTCCTGAGTTGGGGGCCCGTTGCAGGCCCCTAGGATATTGGGGTTTGGGGGCACATGGGGTACCCATGGTTCCCCCCTGCATTTGAATGGACAACATGGCAGGCACTGTGCCGTGCCTGCCATGTTGTGCATGCAAATGCACAAATGCCTTTTTTGAATTACAGTGGGTGCTGCTGACAGCACCGCCCGCCGCACTGCTAAAAATGCAGCATGCGCCCACCAGTGTGGTGGGCGCATCCTAAATGCCCATGCGGGTCCGCTGCACCCTTAGTGGGCGGTCCCTTACCCGGGGCGATGGCTGGCGGACTTTGTCCGCCATCCATCATAATAGACCTCTAAGTGTCTAGTACCATATCTGTAAAAACAGTCAGTGTCAAAAAACAAATATCTCTGCGCCCCCTAAATCTCAGAAAACAGGTAGAGCAAATACAGTACCAGAAAGAAAAACAAACAAGATACTAGAGTGCACTCATGCTATTTGACATGTATCTTCAAGAGCAACACCTACACCATTTTAAAATTCCAGAATAAACATCGCCGTCAAGTTAACTCAGGTTGTACTAATAGAAGGTCAGGCCGGCTTTTCAATTAAATCAAGATACTGCCAAGAGGCATAAAATACTTTTAAGCCCCCAACCTGTCCTGCATACGCCTCCTCAAACTACTTTGTTCTAAGCTTTTTATTCAGCTAATCTTGGTATGCTGAAACTATATGTTCTCCACTTTTTCAAAATGAAGGAGCGAACAATCAAAAATGATATATACACCTGTCCTCATTTGCCAATGCTGGAGCACTGTTTCTGCTTGATAACATTGTATTGCTAAGCTTGTGAAAAGCACTGGCGTAAAGAAACTTGAGGGGACCCCCTGTAAGACACGTGGAAGGCCCCCCACCGGACTCAATCGAGAGCTCTCTGGCCTGTGTATTGTGCTGAGGGGGCCCTCTGGAGCTTGGGGCCCCCTCCCTAGGGTCACCAGAATATTAAAGCCAAAAACCAGGACAATTCATGAAAATAGAAGAACTACAGTTTTATTTCACGCAAGCGCACATAATGACAGTGCTCCTCAGCAGGGAATCACAGAACAGGCAGCTAGAACATGCATAAAATGCAGTTTTAAAACTCAGAAGCTTGCCTGTTAATTAGATTGCTTTCTTGAAACAACTGCAAACCATCCCTGCTTTGTACAACACAAAAAAGCACCTTCCACAGTTTTCAGTCGCCTCTCTCTGAAAACCAGGACAGGAGCTACATTCCCTGAAATTTGCCCGGACAACAGGTGAAACAACAGGGACCGTCCGGGCAAATCCGGGATGCCTGGTCACCTTACCCCTCCCGGGCCGCACCACAGGGGCTGCGGGGGGCCTGTGTTACGCCACTGGTGAAAAGGATTAACTGGATAATACGATGACGTTCTGCTGCGGTTACTGAAGTGAATTTTCAAAAGTGGAGATCTGATTTTACTCTTCACTGAATGAAAGTATAGTCATTCATTGAGATAACACAAAGGACTCAACTGATGTCCATCGATTTGGATTTTGCCACCGGGGCCATAGAATGTAATAATAATAATAATAATAATAATACAGATTCTTGTATAGCGCGAACAGCTACCTCACAAGGAGGTGTCCCGGCGCTGAAAAGAAACTACAGCCGCAGAGTGGATTACAAGATGAAGTTCTAGGCTTTCTGCAAAAAGAGCCAAGTCTTTAGGAGTTTTTTAAAACTAGCTTCTGACGTGGCAGATTGGATGGCAGAGGGGAGGGAGTTCCAGAGTTTCGCCGTGCCAACGGAAAAAGACCTGCCACCAAGTCTAGCTCTCCTAACTCGTGGGACAGCTAGTTGGAGCCGGGAGTTCGATCGCAGGTGTCTCTCTTGATGGTAACGGGGAAGTCGGAGTTTTAGATAGTTGGGACATGTCCCTTTTTGTGCTCTAAACGCCAGGGTGAGAGCTTTGAATTTTCTTCTGCTCGCCACTGGGAGCCAGTGCATCTCGTGCAGATGCGGAGAGATATGGTGTTTGAACGGAATGTGCTTTATCAATCTCGCAGCCGCATTCTGCACGCTCTGCAGGCATTGTACCAGATATTTCGGTAGACCAAGGTAAAGGCCATTTGAGTAGTCCAGTCTGGATGTGACTGTCGCATGGACCACCATTTTTCGGCAATCAGTTGGTAGAAGGGAGAGAAATTTTCGGAGGTTTTGGAGTTTTTGGTGGCATCCTGTAGTGACTTGTTGTATGTGAGAGGAAAAGGAGAGAGTCTCATCCCACCTAACACCCAGATTTTTTGCATTGGTTCCAGGGGTTGGTGCTGGGCCCATTTCGGAGGGCCACCACAGATCTGGGGAAGGGTGAGTACTTTTTCCGAAGAATAGTACCTCAGTTTTACTTGCGTTCAATTTTAATTTGTTAGTGTTCATCCAGCTGGTTACATCTCTAAGACAGCCTTTTATTTTGCTAAAAGCTGCTTCTGACACCTCCGTGTAGGGGAAGACTAATTGCGTATCATCTGCATACGAAATCGCCTTGACCCCCCATTTGGCAATTAAGGTGAAGAGTGGGGCCAGATAAACATTAAAAAGTAGCGGGCTAAGAGCAGACCCTTGCGGGACACCACACCACCGCCGTTTTGGTTTGGAGGAGAAGGCACCCAGTGCCACTTTCTGAGAGCGGTTTGTAAGATAGGAGTGCATCCAGCTCAGTGCCTTGTCCTCCAGACCTATGTCCTTCAGCCTAAGCAGCATTCTGCCATGATCCACAGTATCGAAGGCGGCAGATAGATCCAGGAGCACCAGCATGGCTGATGCTCCTGAATCTAGGGACCACCTGATCGACTCAGCAACCTCGATGAGGGCAGTCTCAGTGCTGAAGCCAGCCCTGAAACCTGACTGTGTTTCGTGTAGTATACCTCTTTTTTCGATAAAACTATTTAGTTGGCGTTGAATTAGTTTTCCGAGCATTTTACCTCGGGCTGCTAATAGGGAGATTGGGCGGAGATTGCTCAGGTCATCGGAGGCACCATTGGGTTTTTTTTTCAAAAGGAGAAGAGTGGCATGTTTCCAGCAATCAGGGAACGTGCCAGTCTCAATGGACATGTTCCAGATATGTAGGAGTGGTCCCACAATTACATCCAACATCATTTTCCAGAGTTTGGGGGGACAGGGATCATCAGGAGCACCTGATATGCATTTTTGTAATTCTTTCAGTGCCTCCTCGCGGGCGATAGAGTGGAAAAGAGTTAGGAGAGGGGTAGGCAGCTCAGTATTGTCGTGGTCCGCCATAGCTGTCGGCTCGGAGGGGGTAAAGGAGTCATAAACCTTCATGATTTTTTTGTCGAAGAAATCAGAGATATCTTCACAAAGTTTAGAGGAGGGGGTAATTTCTGTTTTGATAGCCTTAGGTTTAAAGAAGGTTTGAACTATTTTAAAAATGTCTTTACTAGGTTGTTCTGCTTGTTGAATAGAGGATACGATGAACAGTTTTTTTGCTTTTTTTATGGATTGATGTAGGCTGTGTAGGGCTTTTTTGTAGCAAATTCTTGCTGAATCAGAGTAGTTTGCCCGCCACTGGCGTTCTAGTCTTTTGCATTTGCTTTTTTCAGCCATCAGTTCTATGGAGAACCAGGGAGCAGACGGGGATTCTCTACGTGATGTGACTACTTTAGGAGGAGCAATAGAATCTACTGTACTACTTATCCAGTGATTCAGTAGCAACGCATCGGAGTTCACGTCTGATGATAGTAGTGGAGGGGCGGCTGCGAGAGCGGGACATAAAGTCTCAGCTGATAATTTATCCCATTTCCTCCGCAGATAAGAGCGTTTTCCTGTTGTTTGAGAACGGAAAAGGAATGATATTAAGAAAGGGACTAGGAAATGATCCGTCCATGGAAATGGCATCGGGGGTTTAGCTGAGGTGTCCAATATGTTAGAGAAAATGAGGTCTAGCATATGGCCTGCCTGGTGCGTGGGACCAGGGGTGATTAGGATTAAATTGGCCGATTGTAGCGTATTAATAAGTTGGGAGGCCAGAAGACAGTCAAGTCTGTCTGCATGAACATTAAAGTCGCCGACTACAATATAGGGTAGGTGGGAAAGAGTGTTTTGGACTATAAAGTCCAAAAGTTCATGAGTGTGGGTCGGAGAGCAGTCCGGGGGTCTGTATATTATCAGGCCAGCTAAGGACGTTTGAGGGTTGATTTGAAGGCAGAAGTGTAGCCCCTCTAGGCCAGAGAGGGTAGTTGGTGTGGAAGAGGTCAAGGTATATTTATCTTTAAAGATAATAGCCACTCCGCCACCTCTTCTGTTCTTCTCTCTATTAGAGAAGCTTAGTATGAATCCGGGCGGGACAGCCAAAGAAATGGATGCCATGTTGTCCTCATTGAGCCATGTTTCGGTAAGAAATAAGGCGACCCACTCAGAGTCGGCTAACAGCAGATAGATGTCATCAGCATGTTTAGGGAGGGATCTGCAGTTCAATAGCCCAGCTCTGTAAGAGGCGGTAGAGGTGTTGGCTGAACAATGATTCAATATTTTTGGGTGGGTGTTTATTGAATGTGAAGTGTCACACAGTGACTTGTTGCACAGTGAGCAGGAGGGGGGAAGGTCAGGGATTGAGAGGTCGATCCTGGGCGCCTGACATGGTATGGCTGAGTTTAGTGCTAGTAGTTCACTGCTGGTCCAGACTATCCTGCTTGTTTGTAACTGTTCACTGGCAGCCTGACCGGCACCGGGCGCGATCCGGTCGCGGACGGGCGCAGACGGGCTTGCCTTAGGCGCGCCTACGGCGCGCAATCGGCGTGTCCGCTGCGTTCCGGTAGAGACACATTTTTATAATGAGAAGGGGGCGTGGCCAGATGGGGTGGGCGTGAGCGCAATGAATTCCCCTTGGCTGGCGTCAATGAGGGTGTGTTCCCCTCGTCAGTGCTGAGGTCCGCTGAGCAGGAGAAAGGCAATTTTAAAAGGTACACTGTATTAAATCACACACAAGAGTTTAAAAACCAGACACAATTCTCCCGGCTTCCGCCTCGGGAGCATGCAATTTCTTTAAGATGCGCTAGCGATTCAGCGCGCATTTAAATAATCTTGCTAGGGGGCGTGGCCAGATGGGGTGGGCGTGAGCGCAATGAATTCCCCTCGGCTGGCGTCAATGAGGGTGTGTTCCCCTCGTCAGAGCTGAGGTCCGCTGAGCAGGAGAAAGGCAATTTTAAAAGGTGCACTGTATTAAATCACACACAAGAGTTTAAAAACCAGACACAATTCTCCCGGCTTCCGCCTCAGGAGCATGCAATTTCTTTAAGACGCGCTAGCGATTCAGCGTGCATTTAAATAATCTTGATAGGGGGCGTGGCCAGATGGGGTGGGCGTGAGCGCAATGTAAGATGCTCAGGTTGGAACTCAAAATCCCAACATCTCTGCTGTTTTTCCAGCTGCTTTCCTTAATCAAAAGAAAGAAAAAAAACACTGTCATCAAGTAAATGACATAGCACCAGCTACCTCGACTCCTGGCAAATGCCATAAAGTTTTGACTGTGAATGTATTTATCTTCTACCTGTGAGGTCCTTGAGTGTGGTTTCAGCATTACTCAACAGTACAGCGATAGATGCAAAGGTGTTTCAACCTGTGGCATATAGATACATGTAGTAAATCAAACTATTGAAAATCGCACCGGTTATAACCACATATTGAACTGATTATTTAAAGTTCCCTTAAAACTGGAGCTTTTCCAATCTTTCCTGCAGAGATCATTACTGTAAGCTGAAGCCAAATACCAGAATTGCGACATTACTGCAGGTGAATCTGAATTCTTCTAAGCAAGTAGGAAAGATGCTGAATAGAAAATAGATGGGTTCTGAATTCATGCTTTCATCATGGATATATTTTCAGGAGATAGTCTTCCCTTCTGTTTCATGAGCTGCCAGTTTTAGTGAAAACTGGTTTCACTGAAGCTGTTCACTTATAATATGTGGGGGTATTTGTAGACGGCACTGTTAAATGTACTTAGTCATCACGTTTTTGTGTTCACGCATTAAGAGAGTTTGCCTTTAATTATGGTTTTAATTGCAGATAGAAACTGTAGCTTTGCATGGACACCCCGGCATCCCCAATGAGGACTCTCATCCTTTACGGCTTGGTAAGCGTCCAGTAGGGGATGTGGTTTTCTATAAATATCGGGCTCCATTTTTTGGGAGAATATATGTGTTTATACAGGATGCTTGTTTGCTTCTTGACCATAATACATTTCTTCTTTGAGCCTGAGATTTTTTTCCTTATATTATTTCCTTCTGAATAATTCAGTAGACTTCATATTCTTTTCAACCGGATATTAGAAGTGCATTTAAAAAGCAGGTATAGTGTAGCTGGCTTTTGAGAAATTTTCCCTGAGTGAAATCCAGTTCTGACATGCTAAATCAGTTATTCTTTTGTCTCGTTGAAATGTAATTTTAATAGCTTTATTAAAAAGCGTATGATGTCATTTGGGGGAAATCACCAATTTCCATTTTAATGAAAATAATGTGGATGGGTTAACCTTGAAAGAACTACGATCCATCTTCTCAGTTCTGTAATGCCAAATATACAGCAAAAAGTGAATAGCTGTTTGTGTGGTGTACAGTTGGGTTTTTTGTTTAGTGTAAAGAAGGTGTATAGGTTCCTCAGACAAATAATTTAGCATGACAAATGATTTTGTTTATAGACATTGGCGTTGTTGTTATTAATTGTTTTGTGACTATTCATTAGCTGCAGCTATGATAATTGTCCCTCTGGTAATAATTTTGGATTCAAATTCCATTATTTAACTGTTCAGATCTTCATCGTCATACTAGGGAAGGCCAAACAGGTAATGATAAAGGTGAAACACAGCATGGACGCGTCCTTCGAATCTGATTCTTCGGCCAGTACAGGGTTTTACACATATGAACTCTGGTATTACCCTCTACACCTACAAACGATGTGAACTGGAGTAGTGGAAATTTCATAGGGGAAGGTGAATAGATAAGAGGGAAATTTATAGAAACACAGTATGAGTTCTCCGAGATCCACCAGCGGTGCAGTTACAGGATAGCTTCAGGAAGTTGGTCTTATATATTACTAAATGGCAATTAAAACCAATAGGGGAGTAGAAACAATAACCACAAGAAAGTTTAATGCGCAACTAACCACCCCTTTGCAAGTATACTTACAAGCTTCCATCTGGCAGGGCACTGTGAACCTAGGTGTGCAGCCGTCAAGAGCAGACTCACATTGTGAATATCTTCCTAGCAGGATGTAGGTTACTTGAAAAAGAAGTTTAGAGAAAAAGACTAAACATATAGCAATCCAGGAACTCCCAGGAAACAACTGAGGGGACAGGAGAGAGAAGATAACAAATAATTACTGATCCAAAATCCTTCGTTGTCTCTCTCCCATGAAATGCTAACTTCCGTACTGACACCCCAGTCACTACAAGCTGGTCTGCCACAGATGTTTCTCGGTGCAAACATACCGACACTGCTGACTTGACCTAGTGAGCTAGTGCCTCTTGTCCTTGCATTTCTGATCTAATGAGACTGTTACTCTGTTTTTTTTTTATTGAGTAGGCTCCAGGTCAGATTCCCTTAGAATTATAAAATGTCATTAGTAATCCCTTCACCATCTTTTATCAGATCTGAGGCATTACTGCTTTTTACAAAAAGACAACGGGGCCAAAGAATATATTTTCTTGTGTATTCTTCATATGGAGATGCTTTAAGAAACAAGGGAGGTTTCACTTTAAGTTGATTTTACTTACATTCCCAAAATTTCCATATGTATCTTCCTTAGCAAACGTATTTCTTGACTTTAGAAAAAAATCAAATCTTATGGTTTCAGTCACTATGGTCTTGATGTTTCAGCCTTCAGGCATTCATCACTGAATATTTGCAACTACTTTTACAAATATTATGTTGACACATCCCAGTGACATGCCTAGATATACGAAATATTCATCCATCTAGCAATTTGGCAACTAAGATGGATAACTTTGTTGTCTATCTCAGTTGTCTCCTCCTTCCTATTCTTGTGTTTGTCCCTCCCAGTAGCATTTTGGTCTCATATAATTACAATGAACTGAACCATTCCACTGCTGCTGATGTTGCTTGCATTCAGGGAACTACTTTTTTAATTTCTATTAAGCACTCCATGGCACTTCCTCTATGCTTCCCCCATTACTTTGCCCCACTCTTGCTCTCCTTGTAGCTACCACTCAGCCAGTTCGTTCACTAGTTCTTCTGCCCCTCCCTATCTCTCTCATTTTCTTAATATCCTCCTTCTCTTTGATCCCACTCGATTGCTGTTCCTCTGCCCATTCCAGCCTGTCACTCCCACCCATCTACCATGACTTTTTTCCTTTTTTAAACTATTTTTGCACGTGCTGAGCTATCAGCAGATGTCCATCTCAAAATAGGTCTTCACCCATGTCAAGATGGTCACCTGCGAATAAGCATGCATCCGCAAGCGTGACAGCACTAGGAAATGGATTTGTATTATTTGAACAAAGATAGTCGCTGCAGATGTGTGTGCATCAACAGCTACTAACTTTGAATGGGTTTGTTCAAATATTACAATTACTTTGAAAGGGGCCTCCGTGGGTGAACACGTATCTGCTTTGGCTATGTTTAAATGGGTTTGTTTAGATTTTACTATTGCATTCAAAGATTGTCGTAGTGAATTTGTGTGCATCGATGGCATCCAAATTTGAATGGGTTCATAAAATGTATACAAACCCATACAAAGACAGCCGCCACAGATAGACATGCATCCACTAAAGCTACTTTACACAAAAATGCATTGTCTAAGTCAATAGGTTTCACTACCAAGATTTATTAGCCTTGGCAATACTTGTTTCAAAGGAGGGAGTGATAACCAGAGGGTGGTGTGTCTTAGGATACTGAGAATATATTATTTTTAAAGTGCAGGAGTGGGGAAGTGAACTGAATAAGATGAGAGCTTGCAGCATCCCCACCTACTTGAGTGCTTTATCCCTGGGCATCTGATCCAGCTAATCAAGTTTTTAAAGGAAGAAGGTTTTGAGGGCCATGCAGAACATACAATTGTAACCAGGCTTCTGTCAATAATGGTGAGTTTTCCACTAGGTTTCACGTAACACAAACCGGAGCAAAAGCTTTGCTCTTGTTGTTGATGAATTCACATAGAACCACCAAATTGAAAATAGCCTGTTATTGACAGCTGTGTGTCTATAATTCTACATGTTTATAATCACTCGCACCCATTGATCTGAAAAAGGTGAGATCTGTTAGCAGGCCCGGTTCTAGAGGGTGGGACGGGTGGGCCAGGCCCACTCAAATAAGATCCTGGCCCACCCAAGGCCATGCACAAGTAGAAAACATGGGGCACATATCTGGGCCAGCTTTCCTGCTGTTGTACAATGGAAAGACTGCAACAGCTTGAGTGTGACTCTCTGCAAGCCGCAGAGACAGCTGGTCCGTTGTCATGGGCAGAATGACAATGGGCCAGCAGAGCAGGCACAGCATGATGCACCTCTGCCCATCCCAGACCACAGGAGGTGACTTTGATTCTCAGGGATCTGCTGATGCTTTTGAGCAGCACAATTAACATGTCATAGGCGGGGGACGTGGCCTTTAGTTCCCTGCACCAGGCCTCAACGATAGGATCGGAAAGGTACAGGGAAAGGGGGGCTAGGGCCAGAATTCTTGGTTTAAAAACTGTGCAGTGACATACCAGATTGAGATTGGAAGTTTCATTCTAATGAAATTCCATCCATTTGTAGATTGATGGAACTGCAGAAAAAAGCCACTAAGGACTGAAATAACTTTACATTTAAAGACAAGCGAGAGTTTGAGCTATTGACATTGTAAATGACACTGCCTTTTATCTATGCGTTTTGAACCTGCAGGCGGTGCATAAACACGCATTTTGTAATTTGCAGGTTTTCTTTTTTTTATGTTTGAAAAGCTTTATTAAAGAGAATTATAAGCAAGCAAAGACATCAGCAGAAAACAATAAAATTGTTTAAACATCACAAATAATAGTGTGTGCTAATGTCAATGAATGGGAAGCAATACAAAAGCATTTTATAGGGATTTAAAGGAGAGAAGGTAAAGGGAAAAAAGAGGAGGGGGAAAAGACAATAACAGTACATAATATATAATATTAAGGATACATTACGGCAATTGAGCAAATGGTACAATTTCCAAAAACAAAATTAAACAGCATAAAAGATAACTAATCATGTGGAAGAGCTGTAAAAGATAAAATGACAAGAAGGAAAGTGTAAGATTCCTTCAAGGGGGTTAAAATTCTCTGAATTAACAGAAATAGGTTGTTTCAAGGTCAATTGATCCAGGTATAAGGTGAGAGGTAACCAGTAAAGATGAGTGTTGCGTAGAGATTTGCATGAAGAGGCGAAGGCAACATCAAGTTTGTGAAAATGAAATAAAGTGTTCCACCAGCCCTGTATGGAAATATTGGCGAGGGATTTACCAGTTAGAAGAGATATGTTGGAATGCAAGAGATTGAAGAGACTATGGGGGTGGAGGGAGCTCTAAAGAGCCTGAGAGACTACCCAGATGAGTGAAAGGAATGATAGAGTGTTAAAAGTTTGGGCAGTAGAGGATCAGAGAAATGTAAATAAAATTCAACAGGAAAACCATCAGGACCAGGAGTTTTAACCTTAGTGAGAGATGTCAAAGCCACGGAGAGCTCATGCATTGAAAGATCACGGTCAAGAGCTGGGAAGTTGAGATGAGAGTTGGGAGGTGTAGGAAGATTCTCAAAGTACTTCTGAATAAGAGCAGGAGTGGGAGGAGATTCCGGGGTGTAAAGCTGTTGATAAAACAGTTTAAATTGATCTAGTATCTCCTTATCTTTATGTAGAAGAGAATTATTAGGAGAGTAAACTCATAATCAGTAGTGAATTTAGTAAATTCTAATTTTGCTCGCAAAAGATCTGGTGACATATGTTTATCTGATGAAGTATAGAATTTATGTTCCGAAGATTTTATATGTGCTAGAGAAGATTTACGTTTCTGAAGATATTGTTTCTTTTTCCTAGATACAATATCAATACTGAATCCCCTTGCAGTGGCCTTAAAAGAATCCCAGAGGATATAAGGAGGGGTATGAGGATCAGCATTAAATAGAAAAACGTCCTTAGTAAAGGAACGGAATGCAGAAGAGAAGTTAGGATCAGTGAGTAGCGGGCTATTAAAATGCCAGCGAGATGGCTTGGGACGCGGTGGAAGTAAATCAAGTTCCGTTACAATGGGGGCATGGTCCGAAATAACAATTGGTTCAATAGAAGAAGATCATACGTTTTTAGATAGAGTTTGAGAGAGGAAAATGTAATCTAGTCGAGAGAAAGATGTATGAGGAGGAGAGAAAAAAGAGTAGTCCAAAGTATCAGGGTGAGAAAGTTTCCAAGAATCAATAGGACGTGATTGCAAGATAGTGTCAAGAAATTGTTTATGTGTTTTATGAGGGATGAAGCGTGCTGAGGATTTGCGATTGAGAAGTGAATCTACAAACTGGTTTCAACTCCACCTAAAATGAATAAATCATCCTTATATTGAATACATTTGTTTGTAATCAGAGGCCAAAAAGAACAGTCAAGCTGGGTAGGACCATAAACATTAAAAACAGTTAAAGGAACAGAGTTAATGAGCAGTTTAGTTAGTATCCATCTACCATCTTCGTAATTTTCTTGTGATAAAACTTTACCATTCTTTTTGTTAGTAGAGGGGGAAAATAAAACTGTTCCAACCCACTGTCTTTTTAATTTAAGGGATTCAATTTCAGTAAGGTGGGTTTCTTGTAAAAGACTAAATCAGGGTTATAAGATGCTAAATGGGAGATGACTCTGCCATTTAATAGGGTTATTAAAACCTTTTACATTCCAGGAGAAAACTCTGAATGTAAAGAAAGCGTAACATTGATAGAGACAAGAATTGCTTCAAAGTTGATACATAACAAACAGCCGAAAAGTAAAGGAAGGAGTACAGGGAAGTGAACATAAAGAAATATATCTAAAAGAGGAGTAGAACAAAGTATAGAAGGGAGATAGAAATCTGTATGAATACAGAGAGTAATGATAAAAAAGTAACATTGGAAGAAAGATACATAGAACCAGAGATTAAGGAAAGTGAACCAGTGAGAAGGAAGACGGGAAAGGAGAGGGAAAGAAAGGAAGAGAAAAAGAGAAGAGAAGAACAGACAATACATATCCAAAAGGATGACTGATAATAACATACCTGAGGGAAACATACAAGAGGGAGATGGGGCAATGATGACACTCAACAAGACGAACCGCTCGGAAGACGGGACTCCAGACTGCACCAGGACATAAATCGAAAGGAAGGAGCCACTTAGGATAAGGGAAGGAGTCTCACGAACCTGTGAAGGATATAAAAGGGTAAATAACAATAGGAAAATAACAATGGGGACGTACATTATAAAATAGTCAATAGACAATATGGTAATAAGAGATGAGATAACAATGGAAGGACCACAATAGAGAATACAAACTAATCTAAAGGCAAACCTAAATATATAACAACAGCGAGAATGCTATAAGAGGAAAAAAAGGAAAACAGACAGATGTAAATAAAAACTCAATCAGCCAGTAGGAGAAATGGAAGTATCCATGGCATCACGGACCTACGTAATAATACATACAAAACAACTATGGGTAACCTTGAACATTGAACAAAAACAGAAGCACACATAAGTGCTGTAAAAGGACAAACCACCAATGCAAATATTAAGTCATTCAGCCACTTGGAGAAGTAGAAGTATCCTTGCCACTATTGGATTGAATGTGGATAAAGTTCCTAAGTTCACCAGGATCTTGAAAAGTCCATGTTCGATTTTGATGGGTGACCTTGAATATACATGGATGGAACAACCCATATCTAGTTCCAAGAGAGAGCATGGGCGCACGGAGGTTAAGAAACTCTTTTCTTCTTGAAGCAGTGGCATTGGAAACATCTTGAGAGAGGAATACTCTCTGGCCCAACCACGAAACTTGACGTTTGGAACTAGCTGCGGAAAGGACTGAGAGAAGATCTTTTAATATCAGGAAAAGAATGATGACTCCTCATGGTTTTGTTGAAGTAGAAGAACGTGGACAAAGCCGATGTGCACGCTGGATAGAGATAGATGTAGTGGAAGGCATGTCCAGCAGTTTCAGAAGAAAAGAGGTGAAAAAAGGTACCGGAGGTTGTATGACATTACAACGAATGCTATTACATTGCATGCTATTACATCGCGGTTTTTACAACGCAAGTCGTTACAACGACTTGCGTTGGAGGGCGCTGGACTTAGGAGTAGTAT
The DNA here is from genome assembly GCF_964263255.1 of Lissotriton vulgaris. Classification (NCBI taxonomy): domain Eukaryota; kingdom Metazoa; phylum Chordata; class Amphibia; order Caudata; family Salamandridae; genus Lissotriton; species Lissotriton vulgaris. The sequence continues at coordinate 1,652,879,413 of NC_141694.1, forward strand.
AATTTACTATTCCAACACCAGTCTACATACAATAGGGAAGGTGTTGGATAGTAAATAATACTATTCCTTGTCCTAGAGCGCCATCCAGCGCGATGTAATGGCATTGCGATGTAACGACCGAGTTGTAAATGACGTCTCCCGTACAGGATCATCACCTTCCAGGGATTCTGGCAAACCATAAATACGAAGGTTATTCCTCCTATTTCTATTTTCGAATCTTCAGTATGTTGCTGGAGGGCAAGGACCGATATTTCCAAAGAAGAGATGAGCTGAGAGTTAGTTTGTATCTCTGAGACTTGTTCCACAGACGTGAGTCTAGTATCCATAGTTGACCATTTTTCCTTCAAGAGAAGTATTTCACTATTGGTTTCCTCAACAAACGGCCGCAAAGCACAAATCTCTTCCTAGATAAATTCCATAGAAACAGGAGATGGCGCTTTGTCTGGTGATGGAGGATCGGGTTTTAATCTTTTGGTTAAAGAAATAGGAGGAGGAGATTTGGATGACATGGACTGCGCCGAGGAAGAACGATTTGGTGTAGTTCTAGCCATTTGAGTCACAGTAGAAGAAATATGGGAAGCTGAAGAAGAACTTGAGCACTCTTAGAGGAGAGGAAAATGAATTTTGGTTTGCGCAATTTTCCCATAGAGAGAAATACATTAAAAAAACAGTAATCTGTAGGAAACCAGCACAGTAGAGCACCAAACACTGATGAACAAAACAGAAGCGTAAAAATTTCCTCAGTTATGCGTAGATGTTGAGGACAAAAATTGTTACAAACGCCACAAGTGAGGTATCCTTCAAAATGAGGCACTGAAAAGAATAAACAGTACTGTGAGAAGAAACAACATGGTTAGCCAAAATTACGGGTATAAAAAGGTCATGGATGGCATCAGTAAAATGATGAGGCGTTATATAGGAGATAAAGATCAGCTATTCATGTAATGAAATTCAAGCTCCAAGTCAAGAAGAATCAGGAACGCATATAAAATATTATTGGTCCACCAACATTAAGAGTGCAGGAAAAGCCATTCATCTATGAGCTGCAGGCACGCATAGATAAGGTGAAACTTCAAAGTAGTAATGCAGGAAATAGATGCTGAAGATATCCCCAAATAGGTAGCAAGTGATGTCAGCAAAAATAAAAGAAAATAAAAATCACCTTAGCTACCAGGGAGGAAACTTGGCATCGCAAGGCATTTTGCAGGCGTGTAGAGCTTCGTGAGGGGAAATGCACACATAACAGGTCAAAAAGGCGGGCGCCTCAGGAGCTACGACACGGCGTTTCTGATAAACAATGAAGCGCTGGCTGGCGAGAGGTAACGAATCGCTCATCCAATGGCGCACATCCTTCGACGGGTTCAAATAGCAGCTGCCGTCGAAGAAACACCTTGAAGTGCCGCAAAAGTGATGTAGAAAAGCCTGGTGCGGCGGAGTATCGCCCCTAAGCTGCCATCTTGCGGGCATCGTAGCCACACCCCCCTGCAGGTTTTCTTAACACATAAATAAAAGGCATTGTCATCTACAATGCCATATTGCATTGTTAATGCTTTTCATAGTGTTGTTCATTCTATAAACTGTCTCTTCTATGCCTACCCCTTTGCGCCTTTTCCGTCATTCTCTCCTTTTCCACCGTTCCTCCCTCCCTGCATTACTTATACAGTTTAAACGGCAATGCAGTTGAAATAAAACAAATCAATCCAGTTATGCACATGCTTCTTGCCGTTTGGATCTTTCACAGAAACAGGTTGTAGCTGGTGAATACTGAAAAGCACTTTTGAGTGCGACATCGCAAATATCGTCTTGGATAATGGTTCTCATGACTGGCTGGGATGCGTGAGTAATGTTCCTGGAAATACAGTAATGCTGGTGAAAATCACAAATGGCTCTTCACAAGGGGAAATTAAAGTATAACTAGGACTTAATCCTATGTTACATTCAAGTTGCAGATGTCTGGTGCGCAGAATGGCTGCTGTCGCAAAGCACAGTGAAACTGGCTGGTGGGTGTTGGCACGAAAAACATGGTAGTCCCAACAACTCCATAGAAGAAATTCTGCTGTGCATGGTGATAGCTTAGAGTTGTAGCCAAGAAGAGTGGGTGTGCTGAATTGGTCCTGCAGGAAGAAAAACCTCAGACTGAAGAAGATGCTTTCGATTTCAAATAAGCTGTCCTCAGTTTGGGAACCATGGAAGCTACGGGCAGGTGAGTGGTAAAGATATACACCGGAGATCGCAGTGTAAGGGGACGTGAAAGATAAAGTGGAGATTGGGAGAATACAAGTCCGAAGGCAGTGACAATTAAGGGGTAACTATTAGATTCATAACTAGATGAGGTTTTTACCGTGGACTGCAATTGAGAACGTAAACTGGGGTTGGAGAGAAAGCCAGTGACAGATATTGACAATCTAAGGAGGCAGGAAGTGTGACCTATTACAGGGACAGGATGGCTAAGAGATTAACAGATCTCAAGAAAGGTGGACGCACCTGGGTGCCATGCTGCTTAAAAGCAAGTGGTTGCAGATCAGCATGTTGCTATGCTATAGGAGAAAGTGATTTAACCAAGTAGTGCTCACAGACGGTAAATAAAACGCACCGAGCAACTACACATATAACAGGGGATGTCCTTATGGGAGGTAACAAAAGAGAGGGAAGAACTAAGGAGCGACTAATAAGCCTACTGACCAATGAAAAGCCACCATTTAAAAAGGGCTGTGGCGGAAGCCAATTACAAAGATGGGCGGAAAATGGGCAGAGCTTCTAGACCAGGGGTCTCCAAACCGGTCCTGGAGGGACGGATCCATGCCAGATTTTTTGGATATCCCCATTGAGATACATGTAGTAATTTTAAAAATCTGGCATGGATCCGGCCCTCCAGGACCGGTTTGGGGACCCCTGTTCTAGACCATAACTGAATACAGCATGCATTGCAAAGTAGCGCATGCGCTGCCCATGACGACTAGATATAGAGAGAGACTGAGACAAAAATAAATAAGAGCTCAAGTGGGGGGTAGAGACAGACGGAGACAGGAAAGGAAAGAGAGAGAAATCATTGACTTGAGAAGAGAGGAAAAGAGGCTAGACGGGATGGAAATAACTAGAGATAAGCACAATGAGGGAGGGAAAGTGGGGGAACCGAGAGAGGGAAACAGCCAAGGAAAAGATTAAATGAGGACAGACTAAGTGGAGAGAATGGAAGAACAAGAGATTGGTAAAGGTAGGGTGGGAAACAAAAGTGGAGAGAAGGGCGATGGCAAAGGGAGAAAAATAATAGTAAATGATAAAGCAAAGGATGGATGCAGAAGAGAGTGTTAGCAGTTTCCTGGTCAGTAAAGAGGAAAGGATTAATTGAGGCCTCACACACTTCTTAGTTCTGACGTTCCTGCAGTCTACAGCTTGATATAGATGATGGCAACACCTAGGGGAAGTGCCAAATCAGGAGTAGAACCCAAGAAAGGGCTAATATGATACTATCCCTCCAAAAAAGAGATACTATGGTAAAAGAAATGTCACCTGTGGATTCTCCACTGTATCTAACAATTCCTACAGAAATAGGTGTATTTTCCATTACCACGCAACAATAAAACATATTTTTGGTCTAATCTCTTCTAAAGTTAGAAGCTCCCGCCACTTTCCTGAATAACATTTGAAAGCATGCAGAACTGAAAGCACTTATAAGGACAGGAATCTTTTTAATGTCTACAGAGAATGGTCTTCTGAAAATGTCAAGGTTTGATGAAGCAGGTAACTACAGACAGCAGCAACTCAGTAAAGTGAATACAACAAAATATAGCATTTGGTGTAGGATACAAACAAGTTCAAGGGCTAGATGACTGACATGAGAAAACGCAATTGAAGAAAATGACAAGTTTCAAGACAGGAAAAGACCTAAAGTAAAACTCAAAGAGGCAATAGGAATTGAGAGAGTGGGGAATAAGGACATGGGAGGTAGAGTAGAAAAACCAATATAGTATATGTGGGTGACAGAGGAGTGAGAAAGAGGAAGACATTATAGACTAAGCAAGAGAGAGGTAAATAGTACAGGGGCAATGGAAATAGGGAAAATCAGGGCAACCACAGAGAGAGAGAGAGACTGAGAGAGAGAGAGACAGACAGGAAAAAAGTGATGAATAACAAGAGAGATTGAGAAACGAGAGGGACAATGATAAAGAAGGGTATTTAAATAGATAGAGGGGTTTGTAAAATATGACTATGACAGAGGGACAGAGACAAAATGAAAAGTAGGTATGGACAGACAAAAACATAGAAAATCTAATAGATGTGATCAGTGAGAACGTTAGAGTGCAGGTGAAGTGAGAGAGCAAAGAAGGAGGAAAAAGGGATAAACCCTAGCAGGAACAGTGATGACCTGTTCATACTTATGGGTGAACGAATGAGAGATTAAGGACACAGGTACTATATAAATAAATGAAAAGAATGTCTGAAGTGCTTTCCTCGAGCATGTCAAGCAGATTCAGATCATGTCTCTTCCCACAGTATAGATGTCACCAAGTACCTCACTGTGTTATACCTCCAAGACATCACACAGAGAGGGTAAAACTTCTGTGTGGCAACCAAAAGGGTCCATTAAAGATTTGGGTGTGTACAGGCACTGAAGCATAACGTTTTGCAGTGAGTTTTCTGACTTTTGAAGTGAGGGCAGAGATATCAGGAGGCCTCCGGGTGGCCAGGAAAGTCAGTGATCTGAAGGTATACAAGATCTTCTGATAGTTCAAATTGAGAAGAAGATTCAACAACTTGAGAATGACATGTGCCCCAGGGGTCTACAGTGGACCACATCTTCATTGATTATTATACCTGAGTAGGAACCTATAGGCCCTTGAGCACGGCCAGGCAGCACAATTAAATGAAACTGAGTAGAAAGCTTGGCACCTCTGGTGAGCCAGAGCCATTAAAAATGGATTATGGATGATGCATTATCTATGGTATCCCAGGTGCAGTCGGTGGCCGGAACCTGTTTTGGCCTCCTGAAGATGCTTCGGAGGTTCCTATTTCTTTTACAGACTGAGCATAGAAAAATGGTTATTCAGGCCCTTATCATCTCAAGGCTGGATTATGCCAACATCCTCTAATTGGGCCTTCCGGAGTTCTTGCTTAACAAACTGCAGGTAGTACAGAACACAGCAGCTAGGGCTGTTATGAGACAGGGGCCTAGAGATCGGACCTCACGCCATCTTAGAGATCTGCACTGGTTACTGGTGCGTAGTAGGATCCGCTTCAAAGCTCTGGTCCTGGCCTTTAAGGCCCTGCATGGGATAGGAGCTAAATACATCTCTAGAAGAGTTTCTTTTTATATACCTGGCAGATCATTAAGATCTGCCAACCAACATCTTATGGTCACCGCTAAACACCTTAGAGCTCACAAAGGCGGTCACTCTTTTCAAGTGCAAGTGGCTGGACTTTGGAATAAGCTGCCTCTGCCACTCAGGAAAGTTACAAACTTGCACGTTTTCAGCCAGCAATTGAAAACCTGGTTGTTTCAACAGACATCATAACCTTTTCGGTCTCTTCTGTTTTTTTCTTCTTTCCCTGTTCCTTCTCCGGTTTTCCCCTTGCTTGTTGGATTCTTTTCTGTCTCTAAGCGCCGGGACACTCTTTTGAGTAGCTGTGCGCTCTAGAAATCCTTTCTAACATAACATAACATAACATAACATAACATAACATAACATTGGGACAACAAGGAGCCTTGAAGGCATTGGAGTGAGCAGGGTTTCGGGCAACTTGGAGTAAGCATAAACCTCAGGACCCTGAGGGTGAGATTGAGGCTCACAGACCTACACTCAGCTATGCTTCTGAAGCCTATATTCACCCCCAATACCCACTTAGAGGATTGAGGGTGAACAGGAGCTTCAGCCGTCTGGTGAGCAAAACATCAAGGAAGCTATACTATATAGGTTTTACAGAATCCCATGGTAAACATGATGCTCAGGGAAATGAGGATGTCCTGGTGCTTCCAAGTAGGAGTGAGCAAGAGATACAGTGTCTGACAGTGAACATGGAAATCAGGTGACCGGATGATGAGCTGGAATCCAAAGGCACCTGACAGTGAGCTGGAACCTTAAGGATCTGAGCAGGAGTCTCAAAAGATCGGGGAGTGGAAATGAGCTTCAGGGTCTCTTTAATAAGTGGGTAGTTTAGAGACCAACTGATGGTGAGCAAGAGTCTGAAGGCCTTAGGATGAGCAGCACCTATGGATTCTTAAGTGTGAACAGAAGCTTACAGAAAAGAGGATAGGCATGAGCTTCTTGGGACATGTTGGTCAGGGCCAAGCAAGGAGTTATAAGAATGACCAGGAGTTTTAGGTCCTGACTGCAGAGAAAGGATTTAGAGATCATAGGGCGAGTAAGGGCTTAGAAGATCTATGAGTGAGCAACTGTTTCAGGGACCGATTTGTTGAAAGATGTGTGAGTGAGCTGCAGAGAAATAATAGTGTTTCCTGCAAGTGGAGAATGCTAATGGTCCTAGAACATTTGAAAAGTTAAATTTATCACAAATATCTCTCAGATTTGCTTCCTGATACTATCCAAGCAATGTTTCATGAAAGGTTGTGATCTGCAAAGGTAGGCCACTTGCTTTTGGGTGCTCAGGCCATTATTTGATACTCCGTTTTTAACTGTGTTTTTTAAAGAACATATGCATAGAAAGGGAGGATAAATAATTGTGAAGTCTGCATTATTTTATTATGTAGGGGTGTGCAATGTTGCCAGGGGGCTTACTGTGCTGCATTTGTAGACTTCAGTGCTTTGCAAACTGCAAAGTTGACAATTTTGGTTTTAAAAAAGCATGACAAGCTGCAAAGAAATTTGTGGCAGTCGGACAAAGCCAGAAGCGAAGCAGGGAAAGTGAAGTAGACACCTTGTTTGTTGGCGTTTATTATGTTAAAATAGCAAAAGTTGACAATGTCAATACCTAAAATATTAGATTTCTGCAATACTTTGACCACTGCCCATTCATCTTCGTGGGCCACCCATCCTTGTTCATGGCCCACCCTGAGCAAGAATCCTAGAGCCGGGCCTGTCTGTTAGGCTGATTAGGCTAGAGCAGATAGCCATCTCCAACCTGTCTGTCGTTCTGTCTGCCTCCTTGAAAAGATCTGCTATAGGTATGCAGGTGACTGGGAAAATGGGATTGAGATCCATGCAAACATTTCAAATTGGCAAAGCTAACCCGAAGCCTCCAAAGAGGGGGGCTGGGGAAATCAGGACTCAATCAGGGGGGGGAAGGGCACATGATGCTGAAAAGCCTACACTCACGAAAGAACTGACACATATTTAGTAATTGATAAGTTATGGAAACAGTGTTTTTTTTTCAAAAAGGATTTGGAAAAAGTTTTGAAATGTCTCTTAAGATTTTAAGTTTTGCAGTTATAAAGCTGCAATGCCTGCATGAGGTTCTTATCAAATGTATTAATACATGGGTGAAAAAAATATAATCTAAGACGAGAAGTTGTGCGTTCCTTATTTGGCTGCTGCTGGCCCTAAATAAACCTCAGCGCTTCAGCATGCCGAGAACACCCTGGTTGAACTAGTCTAGCGTCCAGGTTAATTGGCTGGCCCTCTGGAAATGTTATGATTACCTCACTTCTGTGTTCATACTTCTTACCACACATTTGGCCAGATATCCAGCTGTCAGAGGGAACGCCAGATTACTGAACTATTCCCAGTAATGCCTTCAGCAGAGTTCAAGTCAGCCTGGATGCGCGCCAGAGTGTGACGTCATGCTCACGCTCAGGGCTTAAGCCTTACTTACCATGTTTTATGCAGAACAATCTAGCGCGAGCAGCAGCGCAGCCATTTTCTCAATGTGGATTTTAAATTGTGTTTACATTTGTAACGTCTAAGTCGATAACCTAATTTAAGAAGTGTCTAATAGTATTATCTGGTTGTGGCAACATTCTTGGAATTCTTTTAGTTTTAAACATCTTAAGCAATTGTATATTTCTAGTGAAAGTAAGAATGTTGACCAGCTCCACTGAGATACGTCCATGTTTTTGTTGTACAACACAGAACAGAAAGCCACGTTTAGGAATGTTTTATGAATCTATAATTAGTCACAAAGTGGTTGTCAGCCGCAAAATGTAATATTTATATTTATAAAAACATGAAAGCCATGCATTTTATACCTTTGCATAGCTAACCGAATCAATACAAATCCGTATTATTTAAATTCTGACTTAAATTAAGATTCATACGGTATATTTACGAAGCATTTGCAGAATGGGGGCCCGATTTATCAAGGTTTTGCGTCTACTTACGCACACAAGGGCGATGCAAAACCTAAGCGCGATGGCTTTATAAACCTAGAGTAACGAAAAGCAGCGCAAATCACTGCCTTGTGTTACTCTGCCCCAGGGAGGCGTTCTGTTATGTTATGTTATGTTATGTTAAATTGGTCTTCTATAGCGCACGGCTACTCCGATACAGTGTCCAGGCGCTTTTATTGGCAACCAGAAATAGACAAACACAACACAGTAAAATATAACAACAAAGCAGAAAAATAAAACAGCCAGCAGTAGAAAAAGAGCGCACTAACGGGCAAAGAGCCATGTTTTAAGGTGGGTGGAGCGTGGCCATTTACACGCATTCACTCATATGGCCGGGATGCCTGTCACCCCCTCCCAACACAATCCCCAAGGATGGGAAGACGGACGCAGTTCTGAACTTTTGGAAGGCGGGAGGGAGTTACCCTCCCGGCCGTATTTATTAAAATATGAAACAAAATTAAAACATTAAAATAACAGTTTCATATCATGTACAATTTTTCATTTATGACATTACGATGCAGACAAATAATTGGCTAACCTTAACAAATCTCTAATACATAGGTTCTCCTAGCCGAGTCTAAACATCCTGCAAATGCATACTTTCTAACAAAAAATTGTACATCCTAACATTACGGGCCAACGGCAAGGTCGTAACCGGTGTCAGATCCCTACTACCAGAACTCCCCCCCTCACAGTGTGAGGGGCGGGCGCACAGAGGACTGTACCTCTGTGCCAACTTCCAATTTCCCTTGTCTTAGCGGGGGCCCTTATTTAACTCGACGCCATCTTAATGGTCGTCCGAGGACTCGTGTGAGGTGTCTAGAAGGTAGCGTGGACCCCCCTCCCACCCCACACTGTTTATCACATCCGCCGTTGCGGATATCCTGGCCCCGGGAAATTCGTAGGAGGGGCATCTAGCCGCCTCCTCCCCTGGGAGGGGCCTATGACCGCCTTCCCTTAGGCGGCCCCATACTTATTGGGTGCCGCCTCCCCGTGTGAGGGGCCAATGGCCGCCTCCCCCGGGCGCTCCCATCCATAATGGGTGGCGCCCCCCCTCTAGGGACCTTGAAATTACTGCTCACCGATCATGACCTTACCACCACAGGCCGGATAGTTGACCGGCTATCCGGCCCCCCCACACTCCTACTAAAGGTCATGCTTTTACAAACCCCTTAACCATGCTATGAAGTCTCCTATGAGTAAGACATTCCCCTCCCGGGACAAATGGACCCCATCTTCGAGATACATGTGATCCCCCCAAATACACCCATGCGGAATACAGTGCAACTGTGCCGAGCGAAACAACCTACCAAGCTTGTTATTGACTTTCTTTACTGAATGATTCAAAGCTGATACAGAGAAGGCCCCCGCCACACCTTCCTGGGAATCATGTGTGACCATGCTATTGTGCACCCCGGAATCCTTCTCGCCAACCAGCTAACAGTGGATAGAACCCGCTCAAGGAGTACTCGCCGACCGAGCGTCACCAAATCATTGCCTCCCAGGTGTACTATGATTATAGACGGCGGTGACCCTGTCCGCTCTAACAGTCCCTCAACAAAACATTGAAATTGGTCAATACAGAGCCCGCCCCTTCCGTGGAAGGTCACCTTGCACCCGTATTCCCCAGCTGCGTGAATCATGTCACCTGCTTTGAATACGTCCCCGGCACGCCTCACGTATGAGTGGCCCACAACCCACACCACTCTTTCCTCAGCCGGTGGTCTTTGACCGCTGGTCCCCAGGTGTCGGGTCGACTGCACAGTCCGCCCCGCATAGCATGCTCGCGAAACTGTAAACCAAACAGAAGACAAGAAGCGTGAGTGCATGACATTGCTTCACAACATGTGCAACCGCACATACCTTTTATAACAGTTCGAGGACCATCGTCCCAATTGTTTCACCTTTTCCACACTCTGACCCCTGGCTGTAGCCTCTGTAGCAGCCCCTATCCTAAAGGAATGGGTCCCAAAATCGCCCGGGTCCAAGCCCGCTGCCGCGATTGCCATAGTTAGCACCTGCTGAAACTGAAACCTAGTCAGTGGGGTGGCGTCGGCGTGTCTCAGCAAGCTTCCCCCCCATGCTACCGCCCTTTGCGCTAAATATTCCTCAACGCATCTCACCGGGCACATGGGGGACCCTCGCATGCGCTGGACAACAATACTGTTCCCCATAGCACCCTGATCGGTCTTAGACCTGGCTATTGTGACTACTATTGAATCACCCTTGATCAGAATGTGTTCCCGACACAGACCTCCCCCCATATCCTTCTTATTTTTTGCCACCAGCTCGCTCACCCGCATAGCCCCATGGAATGCTAATGCGAAAGCGGCCCGGAACAGCACTGCCTCGGACTGGGAGGAACACATCGCGGGGAGTACCGACATCAGCAGGGACCACCTTTCTAACCCAATCGGGCGCCTTTCGTCTACTCTACGACCCTCGAGGCGTTGCCACCCACGCAGCGCCTTCTTTACCAAAAAGGACGATGTGGGGTCCTTGATGCCATGCGCCTGCGCCATGAATGCAATGGCGGCCCGGTGCCTATTGGCCGTTGCCGCTGATCGACCTGCCTTGTGGAGTGCTACTAAAAACTTTAGGACATACTCCTCCTGCCCCCAATTATCCCCTCGTGCTGGACTCAAAAATGCACAATAGGAACGAAACGCTCCTTCGTATGCCTTCCTTGTCCTGGGGGCTAGGCTTGCTCCCATGAGGTCCTGTAATCCGGGGCACCGAGTAACCAGAGAGCTTCGGGAAATGGTGCCGCCACTAAATCCGCGGAAGGTAGATAACCCCTGAAGGCCTGCATGTGGAAACGAGAGAGTGCATCAGCCGCCTGGTTCAGCACACCCGGCACGTGCCTTGCCCTAAACTGAACGTTCAGTCTCATGCAAAGTAGTACAATTTCCTTCAGTAATCTCAATATCCACCTGCAGCGTGCTGCCTGATTATTTATGCATTCGACTACGGTCATGTTGTCGGACCAAAACACCACTGAGCGATCACGAAACTCAGAACCTTCAGAGCCACAAAAATGGGGAACAACTCAAGAAACCCAATGTTGCCTGTGAGCCCACTGGTGTGCCACCACGTCGGCCATGTTTGTGCCGACCATCGATTACCGAAGATGGCGCCAAATCCCACGCTCCCTGCCGAGTCGGTCCACAAACCCAGCTCGTCCGAGGATGCTGGTGGCTTGCTCCACACCACTCGACCGTTGAAATCCGCCATAAATGCCAACCATATGCGCATATCCTGGCGAACCTCTGCAGACAGTCTTGTGCGGTGGTGTCCTTCTTTGAGACCGACCATGGCTTGTGCAATAGAGCGGGAAAAGGGGCGGGCCATTGGTATCACTCTAAGGGCAAAGTTAAGCTGGTCCACAGCTTTCTGTAACTGATGGAGGGTTACTTTTCCTTTGCTAATGCACAGTTCTAGAGAGGCCCTGAATTTCACCACTTTGTCCCTGGGCAAACGGAAGCATCCCTCCACCGAATCGAGCTCAATTCCAAGAACCTCGAGTGAAGTAGATGGCCCCACCGTCTTCCCTGGTGCCAATGGCACGCCAAATCGCTTCATGAGAGTGCAAAATTCCAGTAAAGCCTGTGCGCATTCCGTGCCGCCGGCTGGCCCCAAGAACAAAAAATCATCTAGGTAGTGCATAACCTGGGTATAGCCCGTAGCTCTGGTGAACGCCCATGGCAGAAAACAACTGAATTTCTAGAAATAAGCACAAGAGATGGAGCAACCCATTGGCATACATCTATCCATGTAGTAGCGTCCTTGAAACACAAAACCTAACAGACGCTGATCCTGTGGGTGTACCGGGAGCAACCGGAACGCTGACTCAATATCCGATTTAGCCATCAGCGCTCCAGGCCCCAGGCGATTCAACATGGCGACGGCCTCATCAAAGGATGCGTACCGCACCGAACAAACTCCTGGGTCAATCGCATCGTTCACCGAAAGACCCCTAGGAGCTGACAAGTTATGAATTAACCTAAACTCACCTGGGTCCTTCTTGGGGACTACTCCCAATGGTGAACAAATGAAATTAGTGACTGGCGGGGACGCCATTACAGACTTCACTGTGCTACCAGAAGGAGGGAACGGCTGCTGCTGCTTAAGGCAAGGATCCTCAACCAGCACCTCGCGGAACCCGCTTCGCGGGTCCCGCTTCGCTGTCCTCTGCCCATCCAAAGCTTGGCCCCTGCAGGGTGAGTGCGCGAGCGACAGGGCTGCGAGCGTGGGACCGGGACTCACTCTCCCAGGAGTCCCGGCAACCCAGAGGCCAAGTCACCTGGCCCGCTCTCCCTGACCGCCCCGCCCTGCATTTCTCCAGAAAAGGACTCCGCCTCTGCTGCTGTTTGGGACGCCATTACAGACTTCACTGTGCTACCAGAAGGAGGGAACGGCTGCTGCTGCTTAAGGCAAGGATTCTCAACCAGCACCTCGCGGAACCCGCTTCGCTGTCCTCTGCCCATCCAAAGCTTGGCCCCTGCAGGGTGAGTGCGCGAGCGACAGGGCTGCGAGCGTGGGACCGGGACTCACTCTCCCAAGAGTCCCGGCAACCCAGAGGCCAAGTCACCTGGCCCGCTCTCCCTGACCGCCCCGCCCTGCATTTCTCCAGAAAAGGACTCCGCCTCTGCTGCTGTTTGGGATGCCATTACAGACTTCACTGTGCTACCAGAAGGAGGGAACGGCTGCTGCTGCTTAAGGCAAGGATTCTCAACCAGCACCTCGCGGAACCCACTTCGCGGGTCCCGCTTCGCTGTCCTCTGCCCATCCAAAGCTTGGCCCCTGCAGGGTGAGTGCGGGAGCGACAGGGCTGCGAGCGTGGGACCGGGACTCACTCTCCCAGGAGTCCCGGCAACCCAGAGGCCAAGTCACCTGGCCCGCTCTCCCTGACAGCCCCGCCCTGCATTTCTCCAGAAAAGGACTCCGCCTCTGCTGCTGTTTGGGACGCCATTACAGACTTCACTGTGCTACCAGAAGGAGGGAACGGCTGCTGCTGCTTAAGGCAAGGATTCTCAACCAGCACCTTGCGGAACCCGCTTCGCGGGTCCCGCTTCGCTGTCCTCTGCCCATCCAAAGCTTGGCCCATGCAGGGTGAGTGCGCGAGCGACAGGGCTGCGAGCGTGGGACCGGGACTCACTCTCCCAGGAGTCCCGGCAACCCAGAGGCCAAGTCACCTGGCTCGCTCTCCCTGACCGCCCCGCCCTGCATTTCTCCAGAAAAGGACTCCGCCTCTGCTGCTGTTTGGGACGCCATTACAGACTTCACTGTGCTACCAGAAGGAGGGAACGGCTGCTGCTGCTTAAGGCAAGGATTCTCAACCAGCACCTCGCGGAACCCGCTTCGCGGGTCCCGCTTCGCTGTCCTCTGCCCATCCAAAGCTTGGCCCCTGCAGGGTGAGTGCGCGAGCGACAGGGCTGAGAGCGTGGGACCGGGACTCACTCTCCCAGGAGTCCCGGCAACCCAGAGGCCAAGTCACCTGGCCCGCTCTCCCTGACCACCCCGCCCTGCATTTCTCCAGAAAAGGACTCCGCCTCTGCTGCTGTTTGGGACGCCATTACAGACTTCACTGTGCTACCAGAAGGAGGGAACGGCTGCTGCTGCTTAAGGCAAGGATTCTCAACCAGCACCTTGCGGAACCCGCTTCGCGGGTCCCGCTTCGCTGTCCTCTGCCCATCCAAAGCTTGGCCCCTGCAGGGTGAGTGCGCGAGCGACAGGGCTGCGAGCGTGGGACCGGGACTCACTCTCCCAGGAGTCCCAGCAACCCAGAGGCCAAGTCACCTGGCTCGCTCTCCCTGACCGCCCCGCCCTGCATTTCTCCAGAAAAGGACTCCGCCTCTGCTGCTGTTTGGGACGCCATTACAGACTTCACTGTGCTACCAGAAGGAGGGAACGGCTGCTGCTGCTTAAGGCAAGGATTCTCAACCAGCACCTCGCGGAACCCGCTTCGCGGGTCCCGCTTCGCTGTCCTCTGCCCATCCAAAGCTTGGCCCCTGCAGGGTGAGTGCGCGAGCGACAGGGCTGCGAGCGTGGGACCGGGACTCACTCTCCCAGGAGTCCCGGCAACCCAGAGGCCAAGTCACCTGGCCTGCTCTCCCTGACCGCCCCGCCCTGCATTTCTCCAGAAAAGGACTCCGCCTCTGCTGCTGTTTGGGACGCCATTACAGACTTCACTGTGCTACCAGAAGGAGGGAACAGCTGCTGCTGCTTAAGGCAAGGATTCTCAACCAGCACCTCGCGGAACCCGCTTCGCGGGTCCCGCTTCGCTGTCCTCTGCCCATCCAAAGCTTGGCCCCTGCAGGGTGAGTGCACGAGCGACAGGGCTGCGAGCGTGGGACCGGGACTCACTCTCCCAGGAGTCCCGGCAACCCAGAGGCCAAGTCAATTCGCCCGCTCTCCCTGACCGCCCCGCCCTGCAATACCATCATCTCCATTGACGCCTATAAAAAGCGACGTACACCGCTGCGCGGGAGTGCCCGGGGCTAAGCCCGGGCAAAGGGCGGGCCCTCTGTGGCCCTCAGAGGCCAGAAGAGGCCGGGCTGGGCCACAGACTCTGGTCGAGTACTACTATCCCATCTCTGCCTAGATTCCCTGGGTACACGGGCTATGTCCACTCGTAAAACTAGAAGTATGGCTGTGGCTGTTGCCGGCGCCAAAAAACTGACCGGGACCCTGGACGACTTTATTACCCGCACTCATGCCTTAATCGATGAGGGAATCATACTCATGGACAGGAGAGTTTCACAAGACCTGGCCATGGCCAAGCGCTCATCACTGGGCCTGATAGCACAGGCTCAGACACCCAGCACTGACTCTCGGCCACAAATTCAGGCCCTGGTACATAGTCATGGGGAAAACGGGGACATGGATGCCACAAATACTGTCCTGGACCTGGAGGCTTCACCCAATCTAAACCTCCTAATAGAGAGTGGAACACAACCTCTAGTGTCAAATACTTGTGATACTACTGCCGCTATTAATGAGAGGGGCAGGATCGAAGGGGCTGTCCCTAAGCAAAATCATAAGGGCAACAAACAAACTACTTCCAAACGAAAGAAGGCCCAGACTCCCCCCAACCCCCCTAACGGTGATAAGCTCCCAGACGCTCCATCCTGCTCAACAGGAGGGTTACTTTCAAATAAGATCAGTCTACCCTTGAATCTTCTTGATGACACTTTAATTGATCAAAGTCTGGAGGAAATTTTAGAGCTTAGTGTTGATGTTGGAAATCCACCCACAGCGCCTCCACAGGAGGAGGTTGGTGCAATCACTAGTAACTCCGCGATTTTTAACATGCTTAAAATAATGTTAGAACCCATAGAGGCTAGACTACGTTGCCTGGAAACTGTCCTAAAAAATATACACAAGGACATAAGCGCACCCAGTTTTACTTTAAATCACAAAACCGCCCAGGCCACTAATCAGACTAAATCATCTAAACCCCAGGCGACCGTTAATAAAACCTTGGAATCCAATAAAGTGGCGAAGAATCGTTGTAATTCTTCAAATCAGACTGTCCCTAATACTAAGCCTCCTGTAGCAGAGAGAACTAAGAAAACCGATCCCGCCCAAACACCCTCCAATAATAACCCAACTCCCCAGGTTGCACCCAGGGATGGCCTATCCCAGCCTGTTAACCCTGAAGCACCTGATAAAGTGAAATGTAGGGCTCGGAAAAATATTCACCTTCCTCCTGATGCTTCTCCCTATGTGGTGATTCTCACTTGGGTCACTGAAATCCCTGCAACAGAACAAGAGTCGTATCAGGCTTTAAAAAATGAAGTATGCCATTGGTTAGCCAACAACTATCCCCTTCCGCCAAACATTCCTTGTAACATCCTGATGATAGAGAGAGCTCCATGGGTAGGAGATAATAGGAAAAATCTCCCAGGGGATTGTGTAGTGGTTACCTTCGAGAACACCGAGGTCGTAGACTTTATTTGTAGTAGTAGGGCTCCGAGATATCAGGCGAGCACGGTGACTGCTAGACCACTTTCATATTTCTATCTCCCACAAAATCAAGTCGACAATCGATGGAGCTGGTTTAAGGGACCTAACGGCCGTAAACCCAGACAGAAATCCAACTTTCCCTGGGAGTCACAAACCCCTGGTCGAGAGGAGGGTTGGGACGGGGGATGGAATTTGGTTAGGAACAGAGGAGGCAGACCACCGCATGGTGGACCTTTTTTTGGCCCGCATTTCATTCAACCCTATCATTACCCCCAACAGCTGAATGGTCCTGTTAATCCCCTGTATTTCCCTATGGCGAATCGCTTTGAATGTCTCTCAAACACAGACTGGGTTGACTGACATATACAGGGCTCCCCAAAGGGAAGGGGACCTCAGACCATCTTAACTTCTCCCTGAGAGGTAGTGACAACAATAGATCCGCCCATAGGTAATCTTCCTTTTACCCCTGATAAGAGTCTGGCGGAGTTTGAGAGCCAGAGTATACCTATTCCCCCCACCAGTCCTATAGCGCCTTGTCAAATTCTCACCTGGAATGTGGCAGGTTTAAGTTCAAAGGCTCTAGACCCTATATGGCAAGGGTTTGTAAAACAATATGACATTATGGGATTTCAAGAAACATGGGATACCACAACAAACTTTGCACTGGATGGCTTTTGCAGTTTTTTCATTCCCGCAGTTTCTGGTGCAAGAGGAAGAGCAAAAGGCGGTCTATTAACACTGTGTTCCTTGGATCTGGTAGGAGTATTTAGACAAATAGAAACCGCATCCGCAAACACACTAGTCGTGGAGTGGACCCTACCTGATTCCCAAACTTTTTTATTGGTTAACTTTTACAACTCAAAGGAGTCCCCCTGTGTGAGTGAACATTTGACTTTGTTATTAAATTTCTTGTCAGCCTATAGATATGATTGCACCCCTGCCCCAGAGATGATAATCCTGGGTGATTTTAACATCCACCCCTGCGAGGGAGATTGTCTTAATGATAGATATGGGGGCCTACCAACAGAAGCCATTCCCCATTTCGAGCACACAATGGAGGGTGAGTGTCTCGAGTCTCTCTTAGCGAATCTTAACTTATTTGAACTTGATCAAAGTAAGAAGGATCCCAGAGCCCCAACTTTTGTGGGCAAAGATGCCAACACCATCATAGATTTTATTTTTGTATCTCCTGGGGTTTTGGCGAAGGCACGCGAGTACATGGTGGTCACCGCTAGTTTCAGTGATCACAATCCTGTTCTCTTGTTGCTGGATCTAGATTGCTTTCGGACCCGTATATCGACAGACGTGGTAGCCCCAAAGGATTTGAAGACTAAAGACCAGGGAAGGCGACTAAAATGGGAGCAAGTAGTTCCCGAACAATTCTTTCAGTTACTCGCCCAAGAGTCCGAAGCCAACATGGCAGTGTGTCTGGATCCAACTGCCCGGGGATTTGAGGTCGTGGCTGCCTATGAGGAGATTTGTGCAAGGATCTCCAAGAATTTGGAGTTAAGGTCTGTTGGGCAAAGGAACAAGAAAACTTATAAATGGTTTAACAAAGAATGTTCGCAGAAACACACTGCCCTGCTGAAAGCCCTAAAACAAAAACCTAGGGACAGGCTTTTAGTGGCTAACCTAAGGAAGGACTATAAAATCGCAGTCCTCAATCGTAAATCTCAAATTAAGGAGGAAGCGTGGGAAAACCTATTATCTTTGGATGTTTTGCGAGATAGCAAAAAGTTCTGGGCCACTGTTAACCAGCCTTTTTTTTCCGAAGATGGAAAAACTGACTTGGATTGTGTGATAGAAGATGGCAGATGGTTAGGCCACTTCGAAAATATTTATGAATTAACAGCATCTGGTTCACCTGATAGTGCCCATGACTCTCCCAACTTGGTAATGGAATTCAGCACTTTGGAGGTCGAAAGGGCGATTAAAGACACAAGTAAACACAAAGCCCCGGGCCCTGACGGGGTCCCTGCAGATCTCTATATCCAATACCCTCAATTTTGGTCAAAGATATTAACGAACTTTTTTAACGCTATACCCACAGGTGGTTTCCCTTCCTCTTGGTTCACCTCCATCATCGTGCCTATATTCAAGAAGGAGAACAGGGGGGATCCGGCCTGCTACAGGCCAATCTCCCTGCTGGACTCTGCCGTCAAGATCTTGGGCAGAGTCATCTTGCAAAGGCTCGGGGGTTGGCTTGAGGAGAGTGGGATCCTGTCGGACCTACAATATGGCTTTAGGGCACACAGAGGGACTATGGACCAGTGTCTTAACCTTCACCTTATTATTAGTAAGTACACTGTGGTGAAGGGGGGGCTTCTTTACTTAGGTTTTATGGATCTATCATCCGCCTTTGATTTGGTCAACCGCTCAAAACTGTGGATTATTTTGCGTAATATGGGTTTGGACACAACTCTGGTCAATTTTTTACACGATCTTCATTTAAATTTGTATGCTTCTGTTAGGGTGAACAGGGATGGGAGGTGCACAGCGAAGTTTAAGTCCGGGAGAGGTGTCAGACAAGGTTGTATCCTGGCACCTCTCCTTTTCACACTGTGCATCAACTCCCTGGGGAAATCATTGAACTCAGTCACCCCGGATATTCCACGTATGGGGGGGTACCTATCCCGGTCCTCCTCTATGCGTACGACGCTGTCCTCTTAGCTCGGACTGGCACAGGCCTCCAAAAACTACTAGATCATTTTGGCCTCTTTATGGAAGCACTGGACCTTAAGATCAACACTGCCAAATCCCATGTCATGGTTACTGGTTCGCGAAAGAAACACACGAAGATCAGGTCCTTTAGCTGTAACAGCTCACCAATCTCCAGGGTCCCTTTCTTTTGCTACTTGGGCGTCACTTTTGACGAGAAAGGCACGTGGGGCGCACAAATGAGGCTAAAACAGAACGGAGTTACCAGATCCACCACAGCCCTTCTGCAGTTCGCCAAAAGATTGGGCTCAAGACCTATGGAAGCCATGACGCGTATCTACAAAGCTAAATGTCTGGCAATTGCTTCCTATGGAGCCGCCATATGGGGCTATGTTGCAAGCCCAGGTATTCAAATCGCAGAAAACAACTTCATACGAGCCTTGCTATCTCTCCCAAAATCATCCCCTATACATACAATTCACAATGAAATAGGCCTGGGTCACGTCACTGACCTCCTAAAAATGTCCCCAGTGTTATGCTGGGTTAAAACCTGGACAAATGAGGAAATCAGCCTAAATCATTGTATTCTGAAAGACTGTATGTCTCTGGACAAAGCCGATAACATCCCGTGGCTGGCGTATGTTAGAGCGGCATGCGCGAGGCTAGGACGTCCAGAAATGTACTCTCTGCCACATAATTTAAAAAAAGAGGATATAAAATGGGTCAAACTGCATTTCCAAAATTTGTTGGAGGGTGAAAGGGAAATGGTTGAACTTGGCAAACCGATGGTACGTTCACTCTTCCAACTTTTTTCGACTACAGTCATGGAACCTTATCTGAAATATGTCACCAAGCCCTATCATCGCTTTTTACTTATAAGGTTCAGGTTCAACTTAATACACCTTGTGCTTGGCTCGCAGTCAAAGTGGGGCTCACCAGAAAACTTACCCCCCTGTTCCTGTGATTGTTTTTCTACACAGGACACCCTTCACTTAGTTATGCTCTGCGAACATTACCTGGTGGCTCGGAAAAAATTCCTGGTCCCTATCCTGAAAGATCTGAACTTTGTCCAGGTTCGGCCAGCTTTACTATACTTACAGATGCTGAGCTCGGTACAGGTCACATATGGGGTTGCCTGTTTTCTGGTAGCAGCTGCCAGACAAAATAAATTAAGATCTGCTGCTACTATGAATCACCTAAATTGATATTTGCTGAAATGGACACTCACCACACTTATCTCTCTTTTTTAAACTTGGTAAAACAAAAAATCTTTACTGTGTTCTTATGAAGGAGTTGCAATCTTTTTTCATACATGTTTAATTGTATTTTAACTTGGTATCATGTACAATGTTCTGCTTTTATGGTTTTAAATAACCGAATAAAGTTTCTTTGACTGACTGACTGGCGGGTGCCTATATGGGCCAGCAACCCGGCCAGGGCAACCTCCTTTGCAATCTTACTTTCCACTACCGCCGTATTCTGCTGAACCGACAGTTGGATTTTACACAGTGATTCCCCCCGAAAATCCCCCACTGGGATGTGGAAACCATACGAGAAGCCATCCCGCAACACCCCAGCGGAGACATGATCAGGGTATTCATTTAGCCAGGGGATCATTGCCATGATATCTACGGGGGTAGGTAGCGGTACCCTATGGTCGACATTAGACCTGTTTGGCCCCTCCTCTACCCCCTGTATCACCATTCTTGGCTCTGCACGAACTCTCAGGGTGTGAAGAGTGTCCACACCCTGCACACTCATGCCTGAACTTACATGTCCCTTGTGGCCTCGTGCACTTGCCTCTGTTAAAGTTCCAACAAACCCCTTTCTTACCCCCGTTCCCACCACTCTTCGGTTGGTGGTCACCAGCGGGGCCTGTTCGAAAGGGCGCCGCCGATTGATGGCGGGAGGGCGCCGACCCATCCCCGCCAAGCGAAGACGACTTTGTCGCGCCCGGCAGGAGCTGCTTCTGCCAAGAGATGGAGTCGAGACAATCCCACGTCAGAGATGAATCGTGCTCCTTGGCCTTACGAAACTTACTATCATAACCCAACCATACATTGCCCTCATACGTTTCATAAAATTCCATTATGCGTGTCTGATAGCAGGCCAATTCAGTCAAAACCTCGGGCCTACGTTCCCCCATGATCGCAGTGAACATCGCAAATGCCCTGGCCCAATTTGAGATCGTCTCATCAACCCTGAATCCCGCCATTTTTGCACGCCACACACTCGGGTGCCACAAATCCTTCTAAGTTTTAACATACTCCACCTCGTGATGGTCAGTCAGGAGAGAAAACATATTCACATACTTATCAGCCCAAATCAATTCTTTCGTGGCTAGCGGAATATGTTGGACCACCCTTTTCCTTCTTGAGGGTAACGCCCCCTCCCCCGCCATTGGCAATGGCTGCTTACCCGAATCCATAGCTGGTCCTGCTGTTTTTCCCACGCCAGCCGCCGGTCGTTCTGAGGGAACCTGTGGGGGGACAAGAGGGAGATTCGCCTTCGCGGCATCTCGTGATTGCCGCAACTGCTTCATTAGTAACCTGGCCTCTTCGGCCGTGTCTCCTGGTGCCGTAGCACCCTCCGTATTCTTGCCGAGCCATGCGGCTAACTGGGCGGCCAACTCCGAAGGCATATCCGCCTCGCTAGTGGGCGTAACTACAACCGGAATCGGCTGGCCCGCGTCCGGGATCGGGATCGGGGCCTCCACTGGGTTAACCGGGCTTGCCGGGGGTGACTCGGGAACTGGGGCTTCCCCCCCCTGCCGCCCTATTCCTGGCCCTTTTACCTCTCCCAGCGGGGACTACTCCCGGCAATGCTGGTCCGATGACTTTCTTCGGTCTGCCCGTATTGTTCATTGCCGCCATCTGTTTTTTCATGCTCGCCATATCCTTTACCAACATGCGAAGCATCTGGTCAGTCCCTGCCTTCTTTCCGACCTTCTTGCCAGGCATCGTTGTCGGATATTCGATCCTTGCTGCGCAACGAGGTCCTGGATCCGAGGGTTCGGAGTCGCTGAAAGAGAAACGGCAAAAATTACAAGTTCTCAAAAATTGCTCCTTGTTCCGTCGGGGGCTCACGTGCAACGAGAGGGTGCAGCTTCCAAGCACTGGAACAAGAGGATGCTTCTTTGGATTGTTGCTCCTTTTATTCCTCTTCGGGAGGGCGTGTACCCTCCTCCGGTACGCCTACGGGGCGTGGCCACGGTGTAGGTGTCTAGGCCAAATCTTCTTGGGCGGGAAAAGGCGCGCCCCGGCACCGCCGCTTCGGGCATACCAGCCGAGACACGCCCCCCGCCCAAAATGGCTTCCCGGGGGGATCCGGGCCCCTACCATACGTTCGGGGGGACCGAGTGGTCGCCCCATTCCATTGACTTTGGCGCATTCCCAGATTTGCCATTACTGGTAGACCTGGGAATGCATCAAAATGCTGCCCCTCCCCAAGTGAGGCGTAACAAGGAGAAATATCTTTATTTCTCCTAATTTATTCCTCTTTCTACATGTGCTGCATTCTGACGGCACACGTAAAAAAAGGAAAATGCTTCTCAGGATTGTTTTTGTGCAGGATGGTGTTCCTTCGTGCACAAAAACAATCATGCCCACAACGCAGGCAACCTTGCACCATGACGCAAGGGCGCCTCTTTTGGCACCAGACATCCAAAAGTGCACCCGCGCTGTGAAACAACTGGAATGCAGAGTATAATTTTAAATATGGTGCATTCCTGCCCTTTCATGCAACATAGCAAAGTGGGTTGCTGCATTGCGGGGAAAAAAATGATAAATATGGGCCTGGGTGTTTAGCATGTGCCGTTTACCACCACTAGAAGCAGGTGCATCCCATAAAAGTATGCCCACAATGCCCAGAATGACAGCTGTGTATGTACGCAGTGGTGAGGGGAATGTGCATTTTGGTAACCCAACAAAAATGTACAAAGAGAGGGTTTTTAGACAATGTGTTACACGTTTCCAACAAAGAAAGTATATGCAAGTATTGATTAGGCAGGAGGTCTTTATTGGATCTAATTAATTAAACACATTTTTGAGTAGAAAATCTAAGACTAGTCAGGGTATAACTACTCATATGCAGGGCATGTGTTCATTACATCTACTTGCCCCTGGGACTTACCAGGTCATAGTTGCATTAGTATATAACAAGTGCACTTTTATGTGGGTTTAAATCCTTATTCGATGCACTTTTATTTAGAAAACATATTTACATTGTTTTTTCACAATTCTAACAGGACTTCAGAAAGGGGACATCAGGTGGATTATTTTTCACATAGTACAATTTCCCCAAGTCATTCGCTGTATTGATCAAACCCATGTATTGGTATGCCCTCCATCAGACACAGAATACCGATATAAAAACATAAAAATCAGCATTCGCTATATATGCAAGTGGCATGTAATTCGGAGTGCTGATAGTTATCCTCGACATACACATGATTTTTTCATATTCCGACATTGTACCCTGAATGATCATTTGGCAACAGAAGACCTTGACGGTGTTTTTTTGTTGGGTTAGAATTGAACACACAGAGCATTTCGAATCTAAACAGAACATGGATATCACATGTGTTATGGATAACCGCCTTGGAGACAGTGGATATGGCATTAGGCATTGGTTTCTAACACCATAACTGAATCACCATTCAGCAGGGAAGCACAGGATAGAACGTTGCTTACAAAACAACATAATCCATAGGTGAACATATTTTTGAACTGCTCAATCAATCTACTCAGATTTGCAGAGTGTGGTTAATCTCCCATAGGTGTATCCAGACCACTTATCCCTTTAACTGCTTTGCCTCCCCCCTTCCACCCCCCAGAACTGAACACATTTTTGGCTATTTGGGGTAGTTTGGGATTAGGGCTGAATAAATTCTTTACACAGAAGGTATTCACTCAAAATTAGTGCCTTTTCTTTCCAACATATTGTGGATTCTAAAGGTATTCAAGGTTTCTGGCTTCCCCTGTGGGGAGAATAAGCAAAATAT
The DNA here is from genome assembly GCF_964263255.1 of Lissotriton vulgaris. Taxonomy (NCBI): domain Eukaryota; kingdom Metazoa; phylum Chordata; class Amphibia; order Caudata; family Salamandridae; genus Lissotriton; species Lissotriton vulgaris. Next base: position 1,652,903,322 of record NC_141694.1, read on the forward strand.
AGCTACATTTTGAGTTTTATGTCGAAAATAGGAAAAAGGTCTCTGGATAAAAGTGTCAGTTTTTTCCCAACAATGGCATCAACGGTTTGCTGTGCTAAAGTACCTGTCTTCCCAGCTTTCAGGAACATACGGAGTTGAATAAAAAAACTCATTTTTTTATCACAGTTTTGGGATTTTTGAAAGCAGTAGCCCATTTTTTCCTATTTTTTGCGCTCTCAACCTACTTCAAGTTTGTGATGGAAACCAGAATGAAAACCCATGGAGAATCCAGGAAGGCTATAGATTTCTGAATCCAGACAGGAGTCATATGTATAGATTCATCAAGGTTTTTGAAGACAACTTTGGGCCAGATGTAGGAGCCTTAATACCGGTCAGAAACAGCCGATTTCGGCCGTTTCCGACCGGTATTTGGCTTTTGAGATGTAGGGCGCATTTTATTTACAGAATCGGTATATTTACGGATTCAGTAAATATACAGAATCGGTAAAATACCGAATCGGTAAATATACCAATTCTGTAAATCAAGATGTGGGTGCCACAAGCCCTTACCGAATCGTTATTTACCATGGAATACTATTCCATGGTAAATAACGAATTCCAGTGTACATGCACATCTGTGCATGTACACCTGTGCCATGTGGCACACAGACATGCCCTCAGGGCATGTCTGTGTGTCACATGGCACACAAGCCAGAAACAGGGGTGCAACAGGGTGTCAAAGTGACACCCTGTCACCCTTGCAAAATCGGTAATTTTACTGATTCTGTAATTACAGAATCGGTATTTGCCATTGATTCCTATGGGCTTCAAGGCCCATAGGAATCAATGGCAAATACCGATTCTGTAATTACAGAATCGGTAATTACCGAATCTTACAGATTCGGTATTTTTACCGAATATTTTACCTACATAGCAATTACCGAATAGTGAATACCGAATCTGTAAAATTCGGTATTTACCATTCGGTAAATTGCTATTACCTACATCTAGGCCTAAATGTTGAAATAAAGTAAATATTGAAAATGAGCAAGAGTCCTCTTGCGAGGGGACTCCCATTGACATCCGTTTGACTCTTTCCTGTAACATCCATTAGGCCCAGCCATGCAAGTATCACATTGATTTTATTGGCACATGTGAGGTAATGCTGGGTGATAGGAATTTTGTGGATACCCTCTGTTTCCGGAAGTTTCCATCACAGAAATGCAATGAAAATGTGTGATTTCAGTCAAAGCTTGAGGTTTGCAGGGCATTGTGAGTAAGAACCTCATGAGATATGCACTCCCCCTGATGTCTACTTTTTAGGAATACGTAGGTTTGATAGGTATTCCCTAGGTGGTGACCGAGCTAGTCCCAGTCAATAAAGCGACCACTATTTCCAAATCATGTGAGTTTTTTGGCAAGAAATGCTGATGTTTCTACATTTCATTTTGAGGCATTTCCTGTTCCAGACACTAGTAGTTTGTTTATCAGAACAAGTGGTAAACTGCTGGGCAGTCGATCAATCAATCAAGATGTATGTATAAAGTGCTGCTTGTCACCTGAGAGGGAACCCAGGTGCCTGCTGGAGGTCTCAATCGAAGAGCTAGGCCTTGAGCCCCTTCCTGAAGTCGGTCAGCGAGGACAAGGTGCTGAGGTGGAGGGTGTGGGTGTTCCAGGATTTGGTGGTGAGATGGGAGAAGGCTTGACAGCTAGCATGGCAGTGGTGTATGTGAGGGATTTGTGCCAGGGTGAGGTGTGCAGAGGGGAGGTTCATGGGGGGACGGTGGAAGTGCAGTCGGTAGTTCAAGTAGGGGGGTCCTTGGTCATGAAGAGCTTTATAGGCATGGTTAGTAGCCCGAAGTGACATCTCTTGTGGACTGTTAGCCAGTGGAGGTCTTTCAGGTGCTGGGTGATGTGGGTACTATTGGACAGGTTGAGGATCAGTCGAGAAGCTGCATTTTGGATCAGTTGGAGTCTTTGCATGAGCTCTGTGGTGGTGCCTGTACAGAGTGGGCTGCCGTAGTCCAGTCGGCGGGTGGAGAGGGCATGCATTACCATCTTCCTGGTGCTGGTAGGCAGCACTTAAAGATTTCGCAGAGCATGGGGACCGTGTAGAAACAGGCTGAGGAGATGCTGTTGACCTGGTGTTTCATGGAGAGTTCGCTGTCTAGGATGATTCTGAGAGTGCGGATGTGGTCTTTTGGCATTGGAGTGGGTCTGAGTTCTGCCAGGCACCAGGAGTCATTCCAGAGGGTGATGTGTTTACAGAAGAAGAAAACATTTCTCTTTTCCATGTTGAGACTTAAGCGGTTATCCTTCATCCACACTGAGACGTTCTTCATGCAGTTGTGGAAGTTTGTCTTTGCTGAGGTGGGGTCGGCAGAGAGTAACAGGACGAGCTGTATGTTGTCAGTATAGGAGATGTTGTTGATGTCATGGGATCTGATAATGTCTGTGAGTTGAGTCATCTAGACATTGAAGAGTGTTGGGCTGAGGGATGAGCCTTGTGGAACGCTGCAGATGTTGTGCTTAGCTTGCAAAGTGAAGGGAGAGAGGCAGACTTTCAGGGAGCGTCCTTGGAGAAAGGCTGCCATTCATCTGACTGCGCCATCAGTGATACTGATGTAGCACAGTCGATCTATGAATGTGTTGTGGGATACCATGTTGAAGGCAGTGGAGAGCAGGATAAGGGTGGCTGATAATCCTCTGTTGAGTAGATTGTGGATGTCGTCTGTTGTGGCGTTCAGAGTTGTCGTAGTGCTTGCTGTTGTTGGTTCTGAACCCTGATTGGGAGGGGGTCTAGCAGGATTTTTCTGTCCAGGTGTTTGGTGAGTTGGAGGTTGATGGCTTTCTCCAGAACTTTGGTGGGGAATGGGAGAAATGAGATGGGATGGAAGTTCTGGAGTTTTATCTGGGTTTGCCAGGGGTCTTGAGGAGGGTTCTGAATTCAGCGTGTTTCAAGGCATCGAGAAAGGGGGCAGTGGTTAGTGATTCATTGATGATTGTGGTGAGTTGTTGGCCGATCTCATCTCCTCTGAGGAGGAATAGTTGGTGGGGGTAGGGGTCAGTGGGTGCTTTTGAGTGGATGGAGTTCATAAGGTTGGTTGTGTTCTGTGGGCTGAGTTGTTTCCATCCATTGAGCAAGTGCTTTGCAGTGGTGGTCGATCAAAGCTGAGGAGCTTGGTGGGTTGGGGCTAGACATTCTTATAGGCGTCGCAGAGTTCCTGTGATGAGTGGATCGAGTTTTTGGTGGCTGACAGGCAGGTGAACTCTTTCGATGGCAGTAGGAATTTGAAAGTGGTGATGCTGTTGTTGTGAACACCCATAGTTTCCAAGGGACCCTATGTCAGTTGTCACATTTTAAATCAGTTCTTCCTTTTTAATGAACATCACATTGTATTCTGAAACTGGATAGTTTACTTATAACATTGTAAGAATGGACAACACACTTTTCACAGTTACTTCCCACTGCACCTTGCATTGAAGGTTTAAATGAGTGGGTGATTTCTTGTTGATCTGCTATCAGCAATGACTTTTGAGCACAGGAACCAGATATAGCAAATGATTTTACCAGGGGGCGTGGCCAACCACCGAGTATGGCGGATGTAAATTAGAGGAGCTCCCTTGCCGAGCCCTGCATTGTGGCGATTATCCTGATAGCACCATCTGCGCTATACATGTAGCGATCTAGACACAGGAATGCCTACAGAGCTTAACGACCCTACTGCGGATTAATTCTGAGACCGAGTTCCCTCTGTGTGACTCCCTGCGCCTGGAGCTGTGTCCCTCGGGAGGGTGGTGCCGAATATTGCTGGCAGCGTATTCCTAAGTGGACTGAGGCTGGAGCGATGAAACCACGGCCACGGGAGACGAGGGTATGAACTTGATTAACAAAGCTGCGGCTCGGCAGTCAGGCAGATGGAGACTATGTGCCGCTCGTCTCCCGTCGGACTTTGCAACCTCAACGCGGCACGGGGTGGCGGGCGGGGCCGTGCTATGGCACTGACTGTTGGAGTATAAGCGACTGCTGTCGTGGATATACAATGTGGCTTCCCCTCCTTCTGGTCATACTTGCTGCCCTGAGATCCGTGGGACGCTTTGGTGCCACTCTGGGCGCCTCCTGTGCAGTGGGTGATCAGCGAAGAGAGAAGGAGCAAGCTGCCTGATTTACCACGCCCGACCCTGTGAGTACCTCAACAGCGGCTGGTGTGGGACGTGGAGCCGAGATGGGCTGGGCAGGGCAATTTGGCCGCAACAAAGGGGACACGGCGCTGCAGGGGTGCGGAGGGATGGCCGGCTGTCAGAATACATTGATGTGGCTACAGAGGGCCTCCCGTGACTCGAGCACACTGTTCCACAATGGGGGAGTATGGTAATCCCTAAAGAAGAAAGGTGGTGACTCACAGTGCAGCCCCTGGTGCCCTACCACCGCATACTGTGACTGGCTCACCACCTCGCTACACTGGTCGGGTCCGTGATTCCTAAATCAGAGAGGCGGCCATAACTCAGCGGCACCGGGGACGCTCTGGCAGTGTATAAGATGTAATGGTGGCCGCTTGTAGCAGTTGTACCGCCAGCTATTATTGATACTAGCCCTGACCCCCTGCGCAATAGATGTGCCTGCTAGACCACGTGGTACTTAGTCACCCCTGAAGAGCATGTCTAACCGCTTCTGAGACTCCTGGGCTGTCCATATATGGAGTCCTTGTAATATTGGACATGGTGAAGTGTAGATGTGAGCGTGACCAGCTGCAACTTACGCCAAACAGACTGACCTACACTGTTATACGGAAGGTGAAGTGGTGCCCGCAGCGAACCCTTGTGTCTGGTGGACGCGGTACAAGTAGAGCGGATAATTGGATGCGCTGGAGGGCGTCCGTCAAGTGGTAGCGCAGTGTGAGAATGTCAACGCCGCCTATTTCACTTGAGAGCCTTAAAGGGACGCCCCATGGCCAAACAACAGGATCCACTGCCACCGGAAGGCCCTCACAACACATTGCACGACACCCAGATGCATAGCCTTGACATGGAGGCGATCCCGCCTACAGAGCCTAACCAGAATGTAGACAAATTGGATCTGATTTGAAAGGAAATTCAAGATTCCCGTACGGCTATTGAAAATCAAATAGGTACCCTCACCACCAGCTTTAATCTACTGAAAGCGGATCACACGAAACTGTCATACAAGCTCAAGTCTAAGAGAATAGCCCTGGACGACCTAATACCCCAGCAAACAATGCATACCTCTCAGATAGAACAGTTACAGCGCCAACTGAAGGGACTCCAGGACAGGGTGGACGATGCAGAAGGTAGATCCCACTGCAATAATGTACGCATATTGGGTATACCGGGAAGGAGCGAGGGGCCCAACCCTACCCAATTTGTGGAGCAGTGGTTAAGCAAGTGCGTGGCAACGACGGACCTCACCGAACATTAGTGTGGAAAGAGCTCACAGAGTCCTGCCCGACCGCCCTCCCGGAGGCACCGCCAAGACCGGTTATAGCACGGATCCTGAATTATTAAGACATGGATATGATATTGCATCCGGCCAGAGATAATGCTCCAATCAAATTTAAGAATAAAACGATCTCTCTCTATTTGGATTTCATCGTGGCTGTGCAGAAGGCGAGGGCTACGTTTCAGGGTGTAAAAAAGAAACTCCGGGCCCACAACCTGAAATATGCAGTGCTATTCCCAGCTCGGCTGAAAGTCATCCATGGTCAAAAAGCCCCGTTCTTTGATAGTCCAGAAAAAGTGGTGGACTGGGTAGAAATTACTATGTCACCACCTGTATCGCAACACTCCACCCAGCCTAGCCAGAGACAGCAGCCCCAGTCACAGCATGTTCGGCGAGACAGAAAAGAGATGAGACGTCCGACGGGAACGGGAAGTAACCCCTTGCTGGAGTAGATACTGGACAGCCAAAGAGATGCTTTTCTGACAGCAGTGACGCTGGCGGCCCATGATGCCCAATCTGTTGCAGAAACTGTGGACTTCTCTGTGGATGCTAGTGCCCACTCAGACTCTGAAAGTAGTATGGCGCTGTTCCCCCTGGTTGCCCCGCAAACTGCTAACGATTATCTGGGCTGAAATTGGCGCTCCTCAGTATCTGCTGTCGCAATGTCACATGAGCATGAACCTATGTATGCTATGCTGAACTACTCTACTGTATATGAATCTTTGCATGTTTTCATACCAGATGGTCTGGTTGCTTGAGGTATTGTTGTGATGATAGGGGCGAGGTTAGAGCCCTGCGGCCCACGAATATTGTGTATAGGACGCAGAGCGCTCAGAGGTTGTTGATGGCCACCCCTCCCCCAATGCGAATGCACTTAGTTATGGATACTACAATGTTCTTGTTGTGTTCTTTCTTATGGTTTGGTCCTCTACTGTTTTAAAGGGGAACCTAGTATTAGGTGTTTCATGGGGTTCATGGACTCAGCTACATATGCCACACTAGTAGGTCAACATACAGGGACCTATGCACTGAAGGGGGCAATATTGGGATTCCAATGACACAACCCAATAAGTAGAAATATACAACCTGGAATGTGCGAGGTATGGGTTCCATTCACAAAAGGAATAGAATCCTTGCACAACTGAACCTCAGGAAGGTGCATATAGTATTTCTCCAGTAAACTCATTTAATGAAAGCAGAAGCTGATAAACTCCAAAAGAAATAGAGAGGCCAGTTACTCCACACATCCTACTCTGCATTTGCCCGTGGAGCAGCAATTTGGCTTAAAAACAGCACCCCTTTTTTACTCCTAGAACAACGGATTGATTCTAAAGGGAGGTATGTGCTAGCGCATGGTCTATTACATGGAGAACACGCAGTATTAGGAAGCATCTACTCCCCGAACACTGAACAGGATAGGTTTCTCGAGACCCTTAGTAATGCACTGGTGGGTTGGGAAGGGTATCCATGGGTACTAGGTGGGGACTTTAATGCAGTGCTGAATATCGACCTGGATAGAAAACACCCCCACCTCCAGGGCACGGGCAGCAGGAAACAGGCTGAGGCACTATAGACATGGGTGGAGGGCTGGGGTTTGGGAGACATATGGCGCAAGATGCACCCTAGTGCCAAAGAATATTCTTTTTCCTCGGCACCGCATGGCTACATACACGAATAGAATTTTTTGCTCATCTGCCATATTAACACATGCTGTTGAGACCACATACCTGAGTAAAACCTACTCAGACCATAACCCACTAGAGGCTATATTACTCTGGGGAGGATTCTGACACCAATACCAACTTGGGGATTACACCCCTCACTAATGGAGGATCCGCTATTCCATAATGCCCTCTCCACGGCCATAGTTAACTACTTTACTGAAAACGCAGAAACAGCTAGTACACATCAAATTGAATGGGCCGCATTTAAAACTGTGCTACAGGGGTAGCGATCAGCACGAAAGTGGGGGCAGGCATCGTTTTACTTGACAAACTAAAAGTAGTGGAAGAGCAGATGGGTACATTAGAGCGGGAGGTACTTTCAACTGATACACACAGGGTATCCCTGCAAGAGTTGTACATAACACACGCTGAACTTCTAGAAGAGCTTTGCACCCTGTACGCGCAGAAACAACACATGTATGCAGACAGGGCAGGCCCGTTGCTTGCTAGAATCCTTAAAGATGCACCATCAGTAACTCCTATTCTTGAAATAAATACCCTGGAAGGCGTCTTTGTGAACACCCAGCTGGAAATTAATACCCCTTTTCGGGAATATTATGAATGGCTGTATGCACCCCAAGCAGCAGGAGATGACGAACACGAATTATTCTTTGATGACCTGTGCCTTCCACAAACACTTGGTGATCGCGAGACAGATCTGAAAGGGCCCATCACGGGGATGGAAATAAAAGCCGCAATCAAAGATATCCCACGTAATAAGGCACCGGGCAACAATGGTTTGCCTATGGAATTGTATGCCGCTTATTCAGAATTGTTGGTTCCCTGCCTACAGCGCTTATATCCGGTGGCATTTGATGAGGGCTTCCTCCCATTCACCACATTACAGGCGACAGTGATCTCGCTCCCAAAACCGGAAAGGGACTGTAAAGATATGGCAGGCTACCGCCCGCTATCGCTTCTCAATACAGATTACAAGATATTGAGTAAATTGCTAGCGAATAGACTCCTACAACACATCCCTTGACTGATACATACAGATCAGTGCAGATTTGTACCGGGTAGATGTACAGCCCTCAATATTAGGAGGCTACATCAGGTGATGTCTCATACACCCACCGATGCCCATTCGCGGGGCTGTATTTCCCATGCATTTACGACAGGCGTTTGACTCCCTGACATGGCGGTATATGCTGACTGCACTACCCAAGTTTTGGAATTCCAGCAGAGTATATACAATTGGTACAACTACTATATACGAACCTGACAGCGCGTGCATGAACAGGTGCCCATATCTCACTACAATACCAGATAGCCCAGGCCACTAGACAAGGGTGCCCGCTCTTAAACATTATTATTTATAATAGCGCTGGAGCCTCTACTACTTAAACTCCATAGCTTGGCAGCTCATAGTGGTATACGAATGCAGGGAGAGGTACATGTCTTCCCAGCGAATGCTGATGACCTCATCCTTTATATTAACAACCTGGATGAGACTCTCGATCCTATTCCCACTCTCTTTAGCACATTCCAACAGCTCTAAGGGCTCTCTATCAATGAAAACAAATCATATGTATACTTTTTAAAAGATACAGCTAGGGCAGTACCAATTAGCTTCGGACGATGGACGTTCCAAACGGCACCCGTTACCTTTAAATATCTAGGTGTCCAGATATATCGAGATGTGACTGATATACTCAATGGTAATCTAACTCGCACTATAACAACACTTAGGCAGCAAATACAGTTTTGGACCTCACTGCCTATATCAATACCGGGGCGTGCAGCCATTACTAAGATGGTGGTACTCCAGAGGCTGTTATATTACTTCGTCAACATACTTATTATGATTCCACTTCCGACGTTTAAACTACTAGAGACCCTTTTGATTGAGCTGATTCGCGGCTCGGGTTGCAGACGCATAGGACTTTCTAAAATGCAGCTGTCTACAAGGCAAGGGGGATTGGAAATTCCAGATCTACGGGCTTATTGTTATGCAGGTCAGCTGCAATGGTTAGCATATTGGATTGCAGGCAGCAACTCACGTGAAATTGCTATGACGTCCCAGGCCTGGGAAAGAGGAGAATTAAATGCGCTATTACTGCCAAACAGCAAAATCCCTTTGTCGGCACCGCCACTCCTATGAACTTTCTTGTTATACTGGAAGAAGGCGACACAATACTACTTGGCAATCCTTCTGCCATCAAGGTCGGTGTCCCTTAAGTATATAGCGGTGTGAGTGGAATCGGGGTTGACTGCACTTCTCTCTTTACCAAAGGGATCGTAATGCAATCATGATGCATTTGTGAGAGAAACGGGAGCACCACCTGGGTTATTTCTACTCTATGCACACAGAATACGATACATCCGTACAGTGTGGGCCCCAGGGGGCGAGGAACCACCAACGCACGCACTGACACACAAGCAATATCTGATGGGCCATGGTCGCCACTTGACAAAATGGATTTACCAAGTTATCCGTACACACTTATTAGTGTCACTTCAGACGACCCGTGCAAAATGGGATGCAGATATTTGTTTGCTCACGGATAGGGAATGGGCCTTAATGCTTGAATACCCGCAGAAGATATCAAGGAACCCAAAGTTTAAGTTTATACAGCTAATGATAGTTTACCGGGCATATCTGACTACACACAAACTAAGTTTAATGTTTCCCCCTATATTCGTCCATACATGCGGATTTGATGCATATGATTTACCCTGGGCGAAGCACTACTAAATGGAACACTATGCTTAAAGGTATTGCACCATGGTGCTGACTGAGGAGCATATATACTAGAGTCCGACTGAGTCCGGGGAAGGAGGGAGAATTCTTTGTTTGATTTATTATTGTTGATAATGTAAGGTAACAGATGACAAATACTGTTTATGTGATTGATGTAGCTATGAAAATTAATAAAATGATGTTACAAAAAAAATCAAAGGATTTTACCCATTCTGTGGAAAAATGTGATTGTAGATTGTAGACATTAGCCAACATTACTATGAGTAAGCCATTTGAAAAATCAGTGACAGAGTTAAACACTGCCAAAAGATCAGATTTGTTTAATATTTCCAGATACTCTACAGTGTATAACATAAATTAGATCAGATCACAGCATGATTGTAACCTTGTCCTTGCAATACATGTGCTTAAAATTGGAAGAACCAAAAAAAATTCATACATCCATAAAAAACTAAATTTGCAAACAGACTAATCTTAGACTCTCTTTCCTAATTTTTTTGCATATATAGAAAAAGTTACATTAGCCCCTTCAGACACATTCTCCCTCACTTTATTTTTTTTGAATTACTTTTTAGTTTGTGGACATGTTGATATTTATTAGTGTTATATTTTTACACTGATAAGGATAATTAACCTTTGGTGGTGTTTTATCAGTTATTATACTTTTAAAACTAATACAGGAAACCTGTATTGGGTAGAGGATGTGGCCTTAGGGCTAGAGCAGCTGACTTCCATACCGGGGTTCAAGCCTCGGCAGGGACGCTCAACATCATGTGATTCTGGGCCAATCATTAATCTTCCCATGCCTAACAAAAATGAATGTGTCCTTGTGTAACGCTAATGGTGCTCCTTTAAAACGATCTGATACCTGAAACCTTCAGACCAAGTTTGCGCTATATTAAAGTCCATTAAACGAACAAACCTAAAAACCCTAGTTAATGGACACAGGGACGTTATTTAGAGTTTAGTGGATGAGATATTCCGTCACAAAAGTGGTGGCTGTCCTGTCTACTTTTTTTAAATTTAGCATAGCCCATGGCACTTGAAATGTGGCAGATGGGTTATCTGCCATGTTTTGATGGACAATACCTTCTACAAAACTCTAGAAAAAGCACTATGGGCCAGATGTAGGAAGCCTAATACCGGTCGGTAACGGCCATAATTACAGACTTTTTGGCTGTTACCGACCGGTATTAGGCTTTTCAGATGTAGGGGCCTGATTTAAGGATTCGGTAATTTACTGAATCGGTAATTTAAGGAATCAGTAAATTATCTAATTCTTAAATACCGATTCGGTAAATTACTGAATCCTTAATGTAGGAAGCACTCAAGTGAGTGCTTTTCACTTGTAAGGATTTGTTATTTACCAACAACTACATGTTCATGGTATATATCGAAAATCCTAAAAAAAGGAATTTTGTGCTTCTTTCAACTGTGACATGTGGCAGACATACATGCCCTTAGTGCAAGTATGTGTGCCACATGTGCACCCATGCACTATACAGGGGTGCAACAGGATGTCAATGTGACACCCTGCCACCCTTGTAAGTCTACCCCCTTTTGCCGATTCGGTATTTACCGAATCGGTAATTCTCGTTATTCCTATGGGCCTCCAGGCCCATAGGAATGAATGGGGAATACCGATTCGGTAAATACTGAATCAGTATTTACCGAATGTTAACGATTCTGTAGAATTTACCGAATCATTTGCTTCATATCATTTACCGATTCTAAAATACCGAATCGGTAAAATTCGGTATTTTAGAATCGGTAAATGATATTTACCTACATCTGGCCCATAGTCTTTAGGTCCCGGGAAATTGTGCCTGTTAACATGTGGGTTACATATCATCCGTGGAATTGGGATTCTAAACAGAGATGTTTGACCAGTGTTAGACTTTGCTCTACAAAAACTCTACAATGGGATTTCCCTTTGATGTTGTAGGATGAACTGCAATAGTGTGGTACCTCACTGTTATGACTGATTAAAGGGCCATGGTCTATAAAAAAGTTAAAAAATTGAAAAATCATACTCTTGGATGAGGGTAAACTTTTCCTTCATAAGGCTGCACTTCGAACTCTATAAAACTATAGATAGGTGAGTTAGACCCTTTTCCTATATTTGACCACATGAGGGAACCCACCCTCATTAGAAGCAACTATTCTAAAGTTGTGATGCTGTAGCGGGAATTCCGTTCTCCTACAGAACTGTGCGTAGAGACCTGGAACCTCGGTTATTTAGGATGGCCCAAAACTCACCTCAGTACCCAAAATCCCCTTACCGAGCTAGCTACAGTGTCTCATTGGTCATAACAAACTCCCAATGCTTAGACAGACCAGCACATGAACTTAGAATACCTCAGGAATCGTGGAACACATGAACACTCTTTTGTTATATAATCATCACAAACCAGAACGTGGAGTAAAAGAGGACACGTCCATGTTTGAAATATTTATTTACTAATGCAAGGTTCTCAAACGCAGTATCTTGTATAATACTAGCAAACATATTATAAAGAACAAAGTTATCAGCATAGTTATTAGTCCATAAAAGGCGAATGGAGACAGCATTCTAAGATGCTGGAATGAATAGAAATTAACAATGTCTAATTCACAACCTCCCTATTTAGCATAGTATTTTATATCTATGAAGGTCTCATTTGGGTTTTAGCATGGCGGGCCCATACCTCAAAATCTCAGTGGCAGGAGGATCACATCACCTTCCACCAGCTCTCGGCATGCGAAGCACATCAAGTGTATCTTTGTGCGTTCAGCACAACAATATAAAACTCGCCTAGAGCCAGATTTTGGCAGCAGCATGTGTGTTACGGCTATAGGGGTGCGAAGATCAGACCTTATAACAACACTGGGTTAAGTTATCCGTGTATCCTTCAGCACTCGCTGTGCAGACAGAGTGCAGAACAAAACTGATATCAGAGCAATAACATATTATTTCTCTAGTAAATCACGAAGCTCTTCTGGGTTGAAAGCAAAAACAACAATTATGTGTTGTGTGCAAAAGTGAAGCAAGAATGAAAACGGCGTGCAAACATTGAATAAACTCATGCTAACTTAACACAGTATGTAGAAAAGAAGTAGCTATATGACAATGCATTTGGAACTTCCTGTTATCCAACAACTCCTGTAATATTAATTTTAAAGTCCAAAAGGGAGGCACACATGAACCACACATGAAGATAAGCAGTCTCCGAAGACTTTTTAGGCCGATCAAACTAACGTCCCTTTTAATCTTTTAGGAACGTGCCTCCCAGAGATTCAGGGAGCCGCTAGTCTTTGACTTTAGAGGGATTGTAACTTCTCTCTGTCCTTAACCCTTTTCATTTCACTGTTTCTCTCTTTCTCGCCCATCGGCTCATGGCCGTTTTCCACCTTTGTCTCATTGCTCAGTCAGAGCATTAATACTCAGTATATCATTCTTGTCCCCCATGTCTAGTTCACTCTTCTTAAATGTTTACTAGACCCAAGGATTTTGTACATGTTTGAGTCTTTCAGGATTTTAATGAATCTTTCAAGATCTTTTGGTTCTTAAAATTCTTTGTTTTTGCCATTTATCATAAACAATGCAGGCCATATCTAATGTCCCTTTTTCAAATTCTGGGTTGAAGTGCTAAACATTTTCTACATTTCACTAAAGTGTCCATGGAAAAGTTTGCTGAAAGGTATATGAAACATGCCCTGTATTTGAATTGTCCGTTGTTCAACTTCGCCAGGGTGATAACCTGCCTCACCTACTGATGTTGCACGAAGCAAGTAATTAAAAGGTCTTGGGATGTTCTGTTCCTTGTTGCGCCTAGAATGGATCTTGTGAGCTCTCTGCAACTCCATACATGGGGACTACTCACATGTTACCAATTCCAGAAAGAATATCACAAGAAACAACGCCATGTGCCTCTTTTTCTATTACTTTGTTACACAAATAAAACACCCATTATTGAGCCTGCTCATGTCCTCCAAAGCCACCAGTTTTTAGGTCTCGCCTACGCAGCACGCATGTGCTGCTTAGGAAAAGACCTGAAGCAATCATTTCAGCTTTGCTGACAAAGATGTGTACGCATTGCATTGCTTTGAATAGCAACACATGCATGTTTGGCAATTCCCTTGTGGGAGGAAGCTTTGAAACCATGTGTTAATTACAAACATATGGTTCCTGCTCATTCCCACTAGGGAAGCGCAGGCCCCATCCTCTCTCCCCTCCCCCTGCTGCCTCCTTCTCGCATCTTTTTCCTTCCCCATCAGCGCAAGGCGCGCGCTCTTTTTTTTAAAATCGTATTTAACTGTTGTTTACCCCAATTCCATGCACCAGTTAAGACACTTGGTTGTTTTATATAGGGCCTCATTTCAAATGCCTGCTGTTTGTAAATTAAGTAAATCACAGGTTTCACTAATAATCTTACAGCATTTTGACATATTTGGATTTGCATTAGCGCCCCCTAGTGGGATAAGTATAGGACTGAACCGAAGATGTCCTAGACTTGAGAGGGTTTCCGTCGGGGGGTTCAGGGGAAGAAGGTGCAGACCCCAGGTGGCCTGTGTGGAATCACGCATGAGTACGCTGAAACATAAACACAGAAGCCATGTCTTTTTTTTGTTTTATTGTAGATCACTGTTGTTTACCCCAATTCCATGCTCCAGTTAACATACTTGGTTGTTGTATATAGGGCCTCATTTCAAATGCCTGCTGTTTGTAAGTTCCGTAAATCACAGGTTTCACTAGTAACGGATTGAATGGAACGCGTCTGGCCGACCTCAAAAGGATGGGGGTTGATAAAAAGTTGATCGGCTTTGATCCTTGTATAAACAAACTTGCATGGACAAAGGAACTGTGATTGCAGAGGCTAATGGGGAACTATGTGCCACCCCACCCTGCCAATGCTGGTAGATCTCCCTATTGGTCTTAGTGCCAAGAAATGTAAGATTCAGTTATGCTCTACCGATGTTAGCAACTTGCTACAGCTTTTTGTTTAACTTCTAGCCATGTTTCTATCAGCGTTTGCTATTGCCGACATTTAACATTTTCGCTCACAAAATCCCACCTTCCAATTGCGGACCCAGATGCTGGAATAATTATTGAAAAAACGAATTCCGTGTGAGCGAGAGAATGGGGCGGGTGTGGGGTTAGCATCGCCTTTCCATCAGGAGGTTTGTGGTTGCCCTGCCATTTACAAGGCCTCTTTTCCATTTTAGCCTCTCTCTGTGGGTGCAGGGCCTCTCCTGACTTTGCTTAACGACAGTGGCATAATCCCCCCCCACACAACTACCCCTCCCCAAACCCTTCCCCCCCTTCAACCGTCCATCTTTGGTTCATGCGATCGAGACTAGAAACTTACACTGTGTTGTTAGTTAGCCATACCATAGTATATTGTGCATTAAACATACAATGTCCCACAATTATTGAATGCATCACACCGTAATGTAACTTACTGCACCGCATTATCTTTGTGGCTATACCCTACCATTCCATACTACTATGTAATGCAACCAACTGTAAAGTACTTTGATATAAATTAATATGCTATAGTGTTACATTGCGGATTCGTTCTGAACTGTGTAATGTGATAAATGGATCGCAATCCTGTGTGCTATTTTATTGTAAAGTCCTTTTTGATGTGTGCATTATAAAATATGTAATGGTTTTAGTTACCTTATAAATTAAATGAAGTATAAAGGCTTCCAAATAGCATGAAGCCCTATTCCATGCCATAACCTACTTTGTACTGTGCCCGGTAGGTAGGTAGGGGGCGGGGTGTCTGTGTATTTGTGTGTGTTTTTTACGTGTTTTTTTTTTACGTCTGCTTGTTTTTATTGCACAAAACAGAGTGGCATAAAACCCATATTTCACAGTGAATCATTCAATATGGAAAGTTTTTTGGTGTTCCTAATGAAATACAGATTTTATCATGATAATGACATTCCCAAAACCACGCTGCAGAGCTTTTACATTGCCTGTGCTAGTAGGAACATGCAGCATGGAGGACCAAAGTATGTGGCAAGCTTTTTTTTTAATTATGTGGAATCTGAAAATTCTGTGGCACATTCTCTGGCAGTATTAGTTTAATCTTTTTTTAGGTAGAAATATTTTTTTGCTAAATCTTCACATGGTGTAAATTTTTCCACAAATTACGTTGCAAACGTGGTAAATTATTATTTGGTACATGCGGCAGCTACAGAATTCTCTGCCCTTCACCCTTGTCCATTTTTTTCCCAGCAATTTATTCATGATAGATAAACATAAATATAGTAACTACAATGAGTATCCATTGTTATCTGCAAACCGAAGAAAACAGCTTTTCAAGATAACTACCCCAAAATAAGCATGTCACATAAATAGGTAAAATGTATAATATGGTCCTAAGTTGCAATCTTGGGGTGCAGGTGACATTATTAAAACCACTCTACCTTCAGCCTCAGGGACTTTTGATTTCACCAGAGCCCCTCTGTGTCAATATCAGATAATATTACACAGGTATGTAAATAAACAACTCCCTCCCATTCAACGTCCATTGATTAGGGAGGTACGTACATTCCTGGCCGGGTTACCGCTCCATGGCGGTGTCCACACCCAGGGTCGGATTTGGATCACAATTTGGGCCGGGCACTGACGAAAAAAGTGACCCACGATCAAGGGGCATGGCATACATTTAAGGGGAGTGGCCTACAGTTAAGGGGCGTGGCCCACATTCAAGGGGCGTGCCCTTTCATGAGACACTTGGTTACTCTTTGATCTAATTCGTAGAGAAATATTTAGTAAATTAAGCCTTTTAAAGCTTACAGAGCAAGTAACATTGGTAAAGACTAGGAGCCAGATGTAGGTGTCCAAATACCGGTCGGACACGGCCAAAAATACTGATTTTCAGCCGTTTCCGACTGGTATTTGGACATTGGTATGTAGGGGTTTGAAAAACTTACAGATTCGGCAATTTTACCGAATCGGTAATTTGCTATGTAGATAGCACTGTTAACAGTGCTACAGGCCATTCAGGATTCGGTATTTACCATGTAATACTATTACATGGTAAATAACGAATTCCTGTGTACATGCACATCTGTGCATGTACACCTGTGCCATGTGGAACACAGACATGCCCTAAAGGCATGTATGCTTGTCACATGGCACACAAGCCTGAAACAGGGGTGCAACAGGGTGTCAAAGTGACACCCTGTCCCCCGAATCGAATCAAATCGGTATTTTTTACCGATTTTTTACCTACATAGGTTTTACTGATTCTTAAATACCGAATCGGTAACATTCGGTATTTTCCCAACCAGCTATGTCCTAGACTCTAATCATCACATAAATCAGAAATCTAGTACAAAGTCAAGGAGAAAGGGTAAGACTGAAATCTCTTGGAACAGAACATGTAATAACAAAAGTAAGAATTCACAAATGAGGAAAAGGCAGTCTGGGGTGTAAAGAATGCAAAAAAAAAATATCTGTGCAATCTAGTCATAAATTTATTTCACAGCCAGCTGGTGATGTCTTTATAAAAAAAACACAGTTTTATTCATATCTGTTGCTGCCTTCAAGTCTGGGCCATGAGGAGACTGAGGATTACTCAATTAACCATGAAAATGATAGAAAATCTGCAAAAAGGAATTCTAACCTGAACATGCTAGAAAAGTGAATTCTTCTGCACAGAGAAAGAAGTGCTAAGTTTGCAAATTTTGCTTAGGCCTCGAACAAGGCTTAGCTTAGAATGAGGCTAAACAGCTCTCTTTTGAAAAAGCACATTACACAAAGTCTTAGACATGTCCTGAAATCAACACACAAACATGTTGCCACATTAGAGTGCAGTTAGACCTACACACTACAAACAAAAACTAACCAAAACGTACTAATTAATATTTTTGGCATATAGAGAAATATGCCCCTTGTGTGCATTTTGGATGAGGCCTTTAAAATAAAGTTGCATTGTTAACTGGCACACAAATGAATCAGTAAATTGTGCAAAGAAATGGTAAACAAAATGGTTCCTACCTGTTCCTTCTTGCTTCAGAGGAAGGGATCGGCTAGCAACACATTGCATTTCTGGGTGCTGGGTGTGGCAAGTCAAGTAAACCTTTGAGGAAGACCTACTGCACTGCGTCTAGTGCGGTATTTTCTGGATTCGGTGGGACGATGATTGAGGCACACTAGATGTAGCTTTGAGTACTGCTTTACTCAGCCTACTTTGGTCAGCCCTGTGGAGAGTGGGATGCCAAGGGGATTGATGGCCCCTCTTGAGTTAGAGCTTGGCAGGGTGGTGCATCTGGTAAGAAGAGTAACCAAATAGAAAAGGCAGGGTGAACACTCTGTAGTTCTGTATGGGAGGGTCAGGACTAGGGTGACCAACTGGCATGGGTGCAAATTCAGGATGGGGAGTGTAAAAATTCAGGACAAAGGGTCAAAATTCAGAACAAAACTTCTGGACAAAAGGTAAGTTTTACAGACCCATCAGAGGAGGATGCGCATTATTATGTAAGTAAGTAAATAGACAACCATTTAAGCACTAGTCAAAATAAGTTTATATCAGGTTGAACCAATCGTGTACTTCACGGTTTTTCAGTATGCACACAGCTTTGATCAACTGTGCAGGTCTTTTTGTGACATTTCATATGATAATAATCTATATATATGGTTACAGCACTGGGTTGTCTAGTTTGATATTTTGTTTACAATTCATGGTTCTGAGCAAGCATGTTTGGTGAGAGAAATGGTCGGGAAGACCTGCTTGGATAGTCATTGTGAGATGTAAAGTGGCAAACATAAGATGCCACTAATTAAGATCCAAACATATTCAACCATTTGCAAACTTATCCATCATGTATACTTCCATCCATCATTTCACTCATCCATCCCTCCATCCACCCTTTTAATCATCCATCCATTATCCACCCATTCATCCACTCTTCCACCCATCCATCCATTCACTCATCCTTCCATTTACCCTTTCACCCATCCAGCCACCCTTTCACTTACTCATCCATCCACCCAGTCACTCATCCTTCCACACATTCACCCTTTCAGTCATCCATCCTCCCTTTCTCTCTCCATCGACCCTTTCACTTAGCCATCTATCCTTCCTTCCATCCACCCAAATATCCATCTACTCATCCACTCATGCATCCATCCATTGACCCTATCACTCATCCATCCTTTCAATCATCCATCCATCTTTTCTCTCATCCATCCTTTCACTCCTTCACTCATCCATCCAATCTTTTGACCATGTACCCTCCCTTTCACTCACTCATCCATCCTTTTGGCCACCCTTTCACACATCTGTTCATCCATTTACTCCTTCACTTATCAATTAATCAATCCATTCATCATTTCACTCATCCATCCACCCATTCTCTCTCATCATCCATACATTCACCCTTTCATTCATCCATTCACCCTTTCACTGATCCATCCAGCCATTCCTTCACTTACTCTCTCACCCACCTTTTCACAATAATTGTGAGCTGAGCCTTTGTCCGCAGAGTTGCAGAGAGAAGAGACTCATCAGGAACTCACCCCTCGCTGTAGTTTTTAAAGCAAAGGGAGGGGTTCAAGATGCCCCTGCACATAGTCAATCTGAAACCTTGGAAGTCATGAGTCATGCATGATGCACAGTGCCAGGCCCTGAGGTGTCTGTGACATGGTGTTGTTTCCAGGACTTTAAGTGGGATGACAAAACTGAGGGGTCTCTCCAAAGGGGGTGTTCAATGTAATTAAGGGCGTAGCTTAAAACACCTAAGCTACAAATCTGTGCTTAGCATAGTGTGACGCCCGACTGGTATTTTGCTGCTTCTGTCATTGCGTTCAGATATATAATACAGCAAGTAATGTTACACCTACAACAAGCCAGAACTATAGGTTTTGTCAATGGTTGTTAGTTGCATAAAATAGAAAAGCTGCAGCCATGAATTCCTTGAATGTAATATTGAAAATGCATCAGTTCTAAAATGATGACACTGAGAAAGAACTATAACCCTTTTTTTTAACTTCTTGCACCGCCTTATTTTGATTAACTGGATTCTCTTGTAGCAGCAAGGATGTTATGGTGCATTTCTTCCTTCTGACAGGATGCCCGAGGCAGTAGGAGGCCACCAAATGCTTTAAAGCCCAGACTGACCCATTGTCATTCTGTATGTGGCAATCAACCGCAT
Source organism: Lissotriton vulgaris (assembly GCF_964263255.1). Classification (NCBI taxonomy): domain Eukaryota; kingdom Metazoa; phylum Chordata; class Amphibia; order Caudata; family Salamandridae; genus Lissotriton; species Lissotriton vulgaris. The sequence goes on from NC_141694.1 coordinate 1,652,923,339, forward strand.
ACAGAATGACAATGGGCGGGTCGGGCAGCTCTTGCGCTCAGAGGAGTGCCAGGCGGCCCCATCAGGGAGTTGAGGCTTCTGGCAGGGGAACAGTGCTGTTCCCCAAAGGCCAAAATTCCGAACAAAAGGCATCCGTAAAAGGGATCATCAAGGACAATGGACGTGAGGTTCCAATTACGGACGGTCCATGAAATTTACGGACGGTTAGTCACCCTAGTCAGAACTGTCTTCTTCCTGAGCCTTAGGCGTTGGACTGGGTCACTGAAGGCCTACACATGTATTCCTTCCACCTGGGAAGGATAGGAAAAGACTGGCACCTAAGGAGATGAAGATGAAGCAGCAGCCTGTTGAAGCAGGTTTTTTGGGCACCGGAGGGCTGGGCAGATCTTTGCTTTGATCTCCTGCTGCAACATCTGGATACGATCCTCCTGGTGGTGGGTGCTGTACAGTCCAATTTGAAGTTGTCTGATGAAAGCTGCTGGCAAGCTGCTTTTATGTCCCTCACCTGGCTAACGTGGCCGTGGTAATCAGGAGGCGGGAAGGAAATCTATGGATGCTCACCCCCACTTCAATCCAGAAGCTGTGACTTACTCGCTGACCGAAAAAGGGTGTGTGGTCAGAGCAGTGAGTCGGAAACCTATTTGCCTGCTGTTTTTCCACTCATGCAGGCAGTGAGTAAGGGGTGCGTCCATATGGAGGTGAGGCAGGAGCTGGGGAGGGAAAGGAAGGCCACAAACATCACCCAACAAGATCCCCCATTGAGGATCGAGTCACTGGAAATTATGATGAATACTATGAAATGTTATCTTAGTGCAAGCTTAGACTCTCCCAGAATAACAAAAAGAACATAGAAGTAGAATAGTGCACCCGGTAAGAGGTACAGAATGACTTACGGGTCAGAGCGCAGCCTCCACAACATAAGAAAACCAGAAAGGGAGGCATTAAGGGGAATTAAATAAAAATAAAAAATTTGCCTCAGAAAAGCTGTGTCAAAAAATATGGACATGTTTTTTATAAAGTGTCCTCTTTAATTGTCATGGTCCCTTTGCAGAATCATAAAGCATAAACAAACGGTTATTTTTTATAGTTGTTTTACCATTTGGCAGTTTTATATAGTGTAAATTCAGCCCAAGACAAAGGTTATTTGAGTTCTATTCATGAGTACCAATTACAGTACCCATGATCTGATTTTTTATTTAAGGGCCTGGGCGCGGAAGTGATCTGCCCAGAATCACAGGTTGTTGAGCAGACGCTGGGACTCAAACTTGAATCCCCATCTCTGCAACTCTGGCGTTAGGCCACGTATGCCTATGCACAGACAAGGAATGAAAGTGGGAGGATACTGTTCTTGCGCAGGACACAAGGCCAAGGTGACAATGGCCTACATGCTGAGCAACTGAAAAACCAGCAAGGCCCTTTCCATCACAAAATTATTCGAGTCCTCCAGCACAAGAGCACCTGAAAGGCAGAGAAGCCCCTGCTATTACTAACATACTCAGCCCTCCTCAGACCTTCAGCTCAGGAGCAGATGAACAGCAGTAAGGCCCCTGCAATTTGTAAATTAATCAGCGCAAAACACAGCTTCTGGATCATCCACAGTAGCCAGGGGGGCGGGTGGCTAAGGTGAAGATTGTGCGCTTTCAAAACATCAACCTGGCCCCTACAGCCAGACCCTTTCTTCCTCGCCCACTGTGCCCTGAATGTGAGGGGCTGTGGGCGAGGTGTTAAGACTAACACTGTTTCCCCAGCTGCGTGGGCCCGAGGGGGGCCAAGGTGAAAATGCCTCAAAAGGCCTGAGGAACACCTGGCCCCCAGGGAGACGGATTCTTGTAAACAATCACCCCTCTCCAGCCCGGCCTCAGCGGGATTGCTTTGCAGGGCAGGGGGTGCAGTAGAGGCCACAGCTGATAATCGCTGTATGGCCGCACAGTGAAGATATTTCATTTCTGTCTCTGTCTCCGTGCCCTCTGTGGGCCGTTTTTTTTCTCTCCTTTCCCAGTCGGCAATGAGCAGACAGCAGAGAGCACTCTCTAAGGACTGGGAAAGGGGAGAAAAAAACGGCCCACAGAGGGCACTGAAACATCGGCCCTTCGGCCGATGCCCGAATGCCCGCAGTGCCAATCCGTTCCCCCGGTGGTTTTACCTGGCCTAGCCTTCAGAAGCCCACCCGAGGCGCCTGGTGTCGAAACACGATGCATAAATTCCACCACCTGCGGGAGGCGCACTGGGTGTTTTACAGTTGCACCAGGAGTCCTTAAGCGCAGGTTGTCATAGCGATCCGACACGGTTCTTTCGCCTTTATTACTGCCACCTCTTTATGGCAGCCAGGTTCAAATGAGCTATCCCTGTATTTTTAAATCACGGCGTCCTTCCCCGGGCAGCAGCTGCAAACCTGCAGCGAGAATCTATTAGGCTGCAACTTTATCTCTGCCTGGAGGAGATTGTTTTTTTCTCCCAACTTTTATTTTCTTTTTTTATGTTTCCCCAGTGCAACACAATATCCTAATTTCAGGCCTTATGGTGATAGGAATTATCCGGGGATACATCACTGGTTTACACTGATGGCTGGGGGTATCGGTAGGAGAAATCGCTGGTGGTCCTAGAAGCCTCCCACTGTTCCATAGCGCCGTTGTCATGTGCCGGGTGTATATGCCCTGCGTTGATAAATGTGAAGCAACATTATTGCCCTTTAAACCATACACGTTTTTGTGTAGTGAACATCCTTTGGTGACTTACTCCATGGTGGTGTCATCTTGTTCGCTCAATGAAAACATGCATTTGCAATGCAATAGGTCTCGCATTTACGCAAGTTTAAGCTATTGGCATTGTAAATTGCAATGCCTTTTATTTATGTTTTAAAAGCGAAAACAAAAATAAAAGTCATTGTTATTTGCAATGTCAATAGCTAAAACTCGCGTCAATGCGGGACCTATTGCATTACAAATGCTTGTTCTGCATGTCCAAGAGATTTTTTCCCTCAGTCCAGTCCCTTGTTTAATGTATCTAGCTGACTTTCTACATCATTTAGTCTGTCTGCGATTCGTTGCGTACAATTGAGACTGTAATGAAGCCATTTCCGCTCTTGCAGCTTTCACCTTTGATGTCATTTCCATATGACTTTTTTACTGCACCAAAGGATGAATTTATGGTTACGAGTTTTCTCTTCAGGCTTTCTTATTTGATCCCTTTAATGTCAAAGTATTGTTTGTGTGTGGATCAGTGTTTATTCCTGCACCCAAAAAACATTTCTGATAGCAGCAGTTGTCTTTGTGTTTTAGTTAGTGATTTTGGAGGCATTAACCTTACGTGTTTGTATCTCCTTCCTTGGAGACCCAATATTGTATGGTATTTTGTAACATATGTGTTAGAAATTACGTTTCTGGTTGGCAGAGGTATGCACCCTGCCCAAGCAGTAACCACAATACTAGTCAGGGTAAGTCACAAACACACCCTGAATCAACCTGTGCTCACCCCTAGGTACAGAGCAGTCAGGTTTAACTTAAGAGGCAATGTGCAACGTATTTGTGCAAAACTTCGAACAGTAAAACAGCGAAAACATCACACAAAAATATATCACACCTATTTAGAAAAATAGAGCTGAATTCAATGAACAAAACCAGATCAAAACAACAAACATTAAATAAGTAAAACTTGAGTTATGAATTTTTAATGAATAATCTGAAATGTAGTGCTTACAAACATAAGGTGCCAACCGGGGCTATCTAGTTGCGCTAGACTTGGTCAATTCCAAAAGTTTAGGCAGACCACAATAGTGTACGGGTCAGATACAGGGATCAGGCTTGGCCTGCTGAAAAAGTACCTTGGATTCGTCATAGTCGAAGACGAGATGCTTAGCTCAAGTGAAGCGATGCATCAACAACGGTTCACAAAGGGAAAGCTATGCTTTGGTTCCGAGCCTTGTATAGGCGATGATTCATCCACAGTGGGGATAATGCCCCATGCAGCAGCAATGCATCGATGTTGATCTTTGCAGTGGCTTCGATGGGTCGTGCTGAACCTCGCAACAGTGTCAATGCATCTGCAGTGGAGGAGATGTGCTTGTTCTGAGCCTTGTGTCAACGCCGATGCATGGATTCTGATGGAGCAGCACTTAGACCCACTTCCAAGGTCCCAGGACTCGATTGGCACCACTTGGCAGGGCAGACATACAGATGGCAAAGTATAGGTGCTGAGGCAAGAGAGTTGGAAGTCTTTTATGTCCCTTAGGCTTCAATCAGAAGGTAAGCCAGCAAGCCTGTGGCGTCCCTTTCATGTTTAAGTGATGTAGGTCCAGGCCTTCTCAGTCAAGCTAGATGGGCAGCAAGCAGCAAGTCAGCACAGCAAGAAAGCAGTTATTCAAGAGCAGCAGTGCAGCAGAGTGGCAGTGCTTCAGCAGCACAGCAGTCCTTCTGTTTGGCAAAGTCGTCTCAGGTCCCGAAGTATACTGAAGCAGTAGGGTCAGACATCCAGTCTTTGAAGTATGTGAGACTTCAAAGCAGGACTTTGAAGTGGACAGAGACCATCCACTTCCTGCCCTGTCCCCAGACTCACTACAGAGGGGACAGGACACAGCCTATTCAGGTGAAAATGTGAGGCTATGCCTAGCTTCTCCCTCCCATCCTGCCCAGGATGGCCCATCAGGATGTGGATGGCCCATCAAGTCACACCTAAGCTTCCTTTGTGAGTGGCTGTCTAGAGGGAATGCACAAAGCCCAGCTGTCAACCACCCCAGACGTGTATTTGAGACGGGCTGCAGGTAAATAGGGGTAAAAACAGAAAATTGTAATCTTTTTAAAAGTGGCATTTTTTAAAGTGTAATGATAAATTCAGCTTTACCATTAAAGAGGATTTATCATTACAATTTCATAGGTACTAAACATGACAGCTCTACACCCCAATTGGGAATTGCAACTTATAGATGGAACAAGGGATCCTCAATATTATTCTATGGGAGGGTTCAGCCTCACAGGATCTGGATGGCCCATCAAGTCACACCTAAGCTCCCTTTGTGAGGCTGTCTAAAGAAATTGAACAAAGCCCAAGTGTCACTTACCCAGACATGTTTTGGAGACAGGCTACAGGTACATAGAGCTAGGAGCAGAAAAATGCCAATGTGCCATTTTTTTAAATTCTTAATGATAATTTCAACTTTACCATTAAAGAGGATTTATCATTACAATTCTATGGGTACTAAACATGGCAGCTCTACCTCCCCCCATTTGGGAATTACATCGTATTATATGTGACAATGAATTTCCAATGTATTGACCTATGTCAGGGATAGACCTCACAGTTGTGAAAAACAAATTTGGGAAGTTTTGACCACCAAGATGTGTAAAACTTAACAGTATATGTCCTACCTTTTAACTTTCATTACAAGACTGGAGGCTGCCATTATTCATATTTCTTTTCATGCTACCTCCAATCATTTAGAAGCAATACATCATAAAGTGAAACAGATCTAGAATAGAGTCTTCCAGATGTATAATAGCATGCACATATGATAGTCTGCCTCTTTTAAGTGTGGCTCCAGGTAAATAAGTACATTTTCTCTTCACTTTCATGTATGACCTGTATATTCTAGAATGGGCTACTACATGTGAATGTATGTTTTCTCAACTTAATTTGTATACCTGTATTGAATAGACTTGTGCCTCTTTGGCCTGAAACTCATCCTAAATATCGGCTCACACCTAGTCGATTTCCAATTTACGTAAATCCTGCTCTCAACCCCGTCACTCATCCCAGACCTCACCCTGCGTTTTCACCCGATCAAGAGCTACCCTGAACTACAGACAAGTCGGGATCTCCAATAATGAAAATAAATAATAAATAAAAAAACGTTACCCCTCTCGTTCTGGTGCAGCAAACAGCATTTAATCGGGTCACCTCCCGGTACTTTAGCAATGATGCGTCGGGAGGAACCTAAGGAAAGTACCTTAGCAATAATGCACACGCAGTACAAAGAGAACCTTGCGGTCTAATTTAATGCAAACAACACCTCCGGAAGCTGAGAAAAGAACCTCATCAATGCCCTAATTTCACTCCTGACGCGGCCATTGGAGACGACTACATACAAGTGTCTAATTTTAATAATATAACTACCCCTGGGCACTAATAACCATGTTTCCCAGGCAACCCCCTGTAATTGAGGGGCTGCCTGGGCAATGCAGTAAATCAACAGCTGATTGCTCATGATCATATCCAATTCAGGCAGTGTGGCAGTTGGATGCTCCCGTGATCAGCTGCTGACTGCGACTGCAGGTACCCAAAAGCTGTTTTTACACCAAAAATCTCCCTTTACAGTGAAGGAGCATAAAATTTAAATGACCTGATGGAACAAAGCCTTATTTAAATAAGCTCCTCTAACAAAGCCTTAATTTACATAAGCTCCTCTGAACCTTACTAATAAATCAGGTTGCCTGTCTTTTAAGCAATCTATATATATTACTAAGTACTACAACCCGTAAAGGAGTGTTAAATCTAACATGTCATATGATCTTGAGGTACCCAACCCTAACATCAGTAATGAAGAAATTAAAAAGATTATTCAACAAGAGATGCACTCCTGCATTCGCGAAAAACTCAACCAAGTCATGTCAACCAAAAGAAATTTAATTGAGGAAGACTATGGAATTATTGAAACACAGAAAGTCCAAAATAGGGAAAACAATAAAAAAGGGGGCAAAAGATTAAAGAAAAACAACAACATTGACCAAGCCCCATGAGCGCATTGAGAGGTCTAAGCACCTCAAATTATAAGGGAGGTCTACACACCTCAAAAGTATCAGGTTTTAGAAACCATTCAAGGTTTAAAAATAGAGTTTTCGAAAACACCCACACAATCCTCACCCCAAGAAACTTAGTACTGACCAGAGAACAACAGAAAATAGTAGAGGAAGAGGTTATAGAAGTACCATGGGATTGTATGAAATTTGTAAGCACTCTCTTTCTGGTAGAGAAAAAAGACAAGGGTTGGAGACCAGTCATAATCTTGAGAGAATTGAACAAGTCTCTCATCTACAGACACTTAAAATGAGAGACATGCTTCTAGAAAAGGACTGGCTAGTAAAGTTGGACTTGAAAGATGCCTGCTTCACAATGCCCATGGCTTCCGAGTTCCAACCATATTTTCACCAAGGTAATCAGGGCTATAGCATCCTTCTTGAGAGAAAGAGGGTTACGACTGATTGTCTATCTCAACGACGTTCTTATTATGCCCCAGCACCACTCTCAGATTCTTCAAGACCTGAATACAGCAGTAAAACAATTTTTGGAAACTCCCCAGAATGCAAGCCTTTATTGCTGGGAAGCATTCTTACAGCATTAGAACATGGGAGGACTATGGGTCCTAGGCAGAGAGCTCACATCACATAAACTACCTAGATTTAACTGCTGGCCTTTACGCTCTGATGAGCTTTAAACAGCCACTACAAGGCAGATCGGTTATTATAAAGATGGCCAAAGTATCAGCTGTGGCACACATAAATCTCTTAGGGGCACAAAATCCTAAGACCTATTGAATCTAGCCAAAAATTCAGGATTCTGTCTAGAACACAAGCTGACACTAAAAGCAGAATACTTAGTGGGAAAAAGCAGCATCACTGCAGACTGTAATTCAAGATTCCTTCTAGACCACAGTGACTGGAAACTTAATGTGAAAGCCGTCAGAACTTTAAATCAGTTCTGGGGCCCTCTGGAAGTAGATCTTTTCGCAAGCAGACTGACATTCCAACTGCTGAAATATTTCAGCTGGATGCCAGACCCCGGTGCTCAAGCAGTCAATGCCTTTATTCAATCATTGCAAGAAATTCGAGCATACGCATTTCCCCCATTTACTATGATGCAGAGAGTCCTCCAGAAAGTGAGACAAGACCAATTTTTCGGGCCCTCCCAGGCGTGGTTGCCGATGAGCTTGGAATTAGCCTGCATAATACCCTGTCTACTTCCAGCCATGCAAGGCCTTTTAAGTGACCTAGATGGAAGGGAACATTTCCCTAGTCCTCTGGTTCAGGCCAGCACACTCCTAAGCAGCTCCGCTTCACTGCTGCATCGCCTCAGTGCGGCGTTCTTCCGTAAGCAGTGTTCACACCAGCAGCCCGTCCCAGCCTCTAAGGTGTTCTCCATGTTGCCCGCTGTTCTTTTCTCCCTACTCCTCCTGATTCCTCCTGATTATTGTTTTAAGTGTACTATTGTATCATTTATATTACTTACTTAGTGTAATTTTGGTTTACTTTCCTGCAGCTGCTGCCCCTGCCGCCCCTCCCCCGACACAACACCGTGCCCTACCTCTGGTCCCGCCTCCCTCCCCTACTTAGTGGCGGCCACTGCGTGGTCGCGCAATGGATGCATGCAGCTGGCGAGCTAAAGGCCAGCCCGTCTGCGCCCGTCCGACCAGCTCAAGGAATCCTGGATGCACGTCCTTCCACCACTATGACTCCACCGCACTCCTCGCACTCCACCCCGGAAGACACAGAGACTGCTAACAGGCCTCACCGAACTCTACCCACGGCCAGTTCTCCTGCCTTCACAGACCTTCACTAGAACACCGACCTCCAGCACCTCCGACACCCCTGCGCCAATGACACTCTGAGATGCATCCTCCTCAACGTGCGCTCCATACACGCCATAGAGATCTGGAACCTACTCGACTACCTCTCGCCTAACATTGCCTTCTTCACAGATACCTGGATCAATGCCGCCTCCACATCCGACATCAACACCGCCATACCGGATGGATAAAAGATCCAGAGGAAGGACCGCCCCCAACCACCCGGGAGGGGGCCTCGCCATCACCCACAAGAGCACCCTCCGCCTTACCACCTCCAGCGAAACCTTCCCCTCCACTGAACACCTGCACTTCCAGATCCAGGCCAGCCCAAACACCACACTCCGAGGAACCCTTGTCTACAGACCCCCCGGCCCCAGGACACCCTTCACCACCACCATCACAGACTTCATTGCACCCCACACCATCACATCCATGAACTACATACTCATTGGAGACCTTAACCTCCACCTCGACAACCCCAGTGACCCCAACTCTACCATCCTCCGGGACAACCTTGCCAACGTCGTACTCAACCAACTCGTCACCACACCCACACACAGCGCCGGACACACCCTCGACCCAATCTACACCTCAGTGTTCACTTCAGCCACACAACACAACCACCATGGACCGACCATCGTTGCGTCAACTTCACCGTCGACAAACCCAAAGCACCAAAACCACACCCCATGCACCACGAAGGAACTGGTGCAAATTTACAGATGAGCAAACGAACTTCACCCTCACCCGATACAACCCCACCTGGATATCCGATGCAAACATCACAGCCAGAGCAATCCACACCTGGGTCCCCAACTGTGCAGACAAGCTCGCCCCGCTACGCAACCCAGACAAACAGCGCCCCAGGAAAGCCGCTTGGTTCACCACGGATCTCCAAGAAGACAAACACTTCTGCAGATGCATGGAGAAGAACAAGAGAAACACCAAAAAACCGACAGCTACTCCACCTACAAGAATGCCATGACTGACTACCACAACCAAATCAGAACAACCAAAAGGAAATTATTCCACAGCAAAATCCTCGCCAACTCCTCCAACTCCAAGGAACTCTTTGGCATCATTCAGGAGTTCACCAACCCACACAGCGAAGCCAATGACATCACCCCATCCCAAGACCTCTATGACAAGCTGAGCACCTACTTCCACCTCATGATCAGAACACTCTACGACAACTTCGTCGACCACCCACAAGATGCAACAGCTGGCCGGTCGCCCCTCAGAGACACCAGCCAGTCCACCACCTCCAACTGGATACCTATCACGACCGAGGCCACTGCCACGACTATGAAAGGCATCCATTCGGGGGCCCCCAGCGACCCCTGTCCCCGACACATCTGCCACAGGCCGCAGACACCATTGCACCTGAACTGAAACAGACCATCAACACCACCTTCTCAACAAGCACCTTCCCATATGACTGGAAACGTGCATAAGTAAGGCCCCTGCTCAAGAGGCCCACAGACGACCCCACCGACCTCAAGAACTACAGACCCATCTTGCTCTTCCCCTTCACAAACAAAGTGGCAGATAAAGCATTCAACAGGGAACTGACATGATTCATCGAAGAGAACGCCATCCTCGACCCATCCCAATCTGGATTCCGGAGCAACCACAGCACCGATACCGCCCTACTCGCTGCTACAGATGAAATCCGTACCCTCCTGGGCCAAGGCCACTCGGCAGCCCTCATCCTCCTAAACCTGTCTGCAGCCTTTGACATTGTTTCTCACCGCACACTAGTCGACAGACTACACAACACCGGCATACAAGGAACTTCCCTGGACCGGGTCCGATCGCTCCTCACCGGAAGAAGCCAAAGGATCAGACTACCGCCCTTCCTCTCCGCCCCCACGGAAATCACCTGTGGAGTCCTGCAGGGGTCATAAATGAGCCCAACCCTCTTCAACATCTACATGACCCCCTTCACAGCCATCGTCCGACAACACGGCCTCAACATGGTATTCTACGCCGACAAAACCCAGCTCATCTTCTCCCTCGCGCAAGACCCCACCACCGCAAAACTCAACTTCCAGAGAGGGATGCAGGACGTTGCATCTGGATGACCAGCAGCTGCCTAAAACTCAATGCCGAAAAGACCTTGTCCTTCAAACAACCCTCTCAGCTTGGGACAACACCTCGTGGCCTACCGTCCTCGGAAGCCTGCCTACCCCCTCCGACCACGCCAAAAACCTCGGCATCATACTTGATTCATCACTCGCCATGAACCGACAGGTCAACACCATCAACTCACCTCCAGCTGCTTCAACACCCTCCACATCCTTCGACAGACCTTCAAATAGATCCCCCGAGTCAAGGAAGACAGTCACCCATGCACTCATCACCAGCAGACTTGACTATGGAAACGCTCTCTACGCCAGCATGAACAAGTCCCTACTACACAAACTCCAGACAATACAGAACACCACGGCCAGACTCGTCCTCAGCATCCCCCGGCAAGGATTCATAAGCTTGCACCTGTGGAGACTCTGTTCAAAGCGTCACCATATTACCTTGGTGACGTCCCTGCGTTTAGTGCACACCTTTGGTGTTTAGACAATAAACCTCCATAGTGTAACCAATTGTCGCAATTTATTGGTGCATGATATTTCAATCAGTAATCCATTTCATTCATGTTTTACATTTGAAAAGTTTATGTTTTCAAGACACTGCTCCAATGCATTTCGGGTCTTGTGCCCTTCATCGGGGAGCTTCTGTGAACAGAAATAGAGCATATCACACTAAGGGTGGGGTCTTATTTACAAAGATGTTCTCGCGTTGCATGCAGGTCGGGTAAGTGCTTGGGGTGAACGGCCAATGTTACCGTGTGCGGTGTGCTGAGTAGAAAGGATCGCAGTGACTGGTGACGAAACTAACAAGGTGCTACAACATGCGTGTGCATCAAAAATTGATAAATCGTCGTTCGCTTACGTGTTTGCGATGTGTGGAGTGTCTAAAAAAATAATGATAGTGAACGTTAGTAAAGCCTCGGTGCTCTACATTCGTATTCCAATGCGCTTCTCAAGCGCCTATGCGGGACATATAAGTGGGAGTCTCAACGCTTTACCTTAGTTAATGTGCTCAGCGGCTTCTGTGAATTAATCCGGCGTTCGTCTCTCCCGCGAAACCCGGAAATGAGTGGGTTGCGCCCTAGAGTGTTGTGGTTAATATAGAGAAAGGACTATGAAGGCGGCCATCTTAGGAAGGTGAAAGGGTGTATTAGTGAGGGTTCGATCCCCGCGGTGGGGGTTAAAAATAAATGAAATAAAAGTGGTTGTGACTAAATGTGTGAATAAAAGAAAGTAGGTGAACAGGTATAATACAAACAATATTTAGGTCACAGCACATAAGGAATGTCTGTAATCGGCAATTAAACACCACGAAAAAGTACTTTACAGGTAGCAGGAAAATTCCAACCGATCATTCAGTCCCATGGGTTTCATGGACTGAAGTTTAAAAATCCATGTCATTTCTCTTCTGAGTAGTTCTTTGTTGTTGTCGATGCCTTCACGTTTTTCAACAACTTCTAATATCAAAAACTTCAATTGGGAGATGTTGTGTCTTGATTCAGTAAAATGTGCTGCCACGTTGGACTTGGTGTTCTGTGTCCTGATGTTAGACTTGTGTTCATTAATCCGAATTTTTACCTTCCTTTCGGTTTTGCCGATGTATATTTTGCCGCACGGGCATTTTATCAGGTAGATGGCATTTAGCGTGTCACATGTTGCGTTGACTTTTAATTGTCTTTCATTCCCTCTCATGGGATGGTTGATGGACGTGCCCTTAATAATACAGTTGCAATTACCGCAGTTCATACACGGTTGGGTACCTTTGTAATTGCCTTTTGAGTGTGTTTTTTTGGTGAGAATTTCTTTTAGGTTCGCACTGCAAGTATATGCGAAGATAGGAGGATCCTTAAAGGTGGTTCCAAAGTCTTGTTCAGCAGTTAGGATTGGCCAATGTCTTAAAACAATTTTCTTGAACGCTGTGCTGAGTGTAGAAAACCTAGATACGAGGACCATCCTGTCCTTTTGTGGTTGTTTGACTTTTGTTAATAGTTTTTCTCTAGGTGTTGTTTGTGCTTTTCTTTTGGCGTCTTGGATTATTCCTTCCGGGTATCCTCTTTCTTTGAACCTTCTTTCCATTTCTTCCAATCTTGTTTCAATAAGTGAAGGGTTGGAGGTGATTTTTCTCACCCGTAACATTTGCGATGTGGGTAAATGTTGTTTGAGGGAGCCTTGGTGAAAACTTGTGTAGAGGAGCGTGTTGTTTCTGTCTGTGGATTTACGAAAAAGATCTGTTTCAATGCCTGTTTCCGTGATGGTGATTTTTACATCTAGGAAGGTGATGGTTCGGTTGTTTGTCTCCCACGTGAGTTGGATCCTGTCGTTAACTGAATTCAATGCTAGCAGTGATTGTGTTAAGGTTTCTTCAGAGTTTTTCCAGATGATAAAAATATCATCTATGTATCTGCCGTACATGACAATGTTTTCTGTCCAGGTTGGATTGTGGTAGATATGGTCCTCTTCGAAGGATTTCATGTAGATGTTGGCATAGGTCGGTGCGGCACAATTGCCCATAGAGGTCCCAGACAGTTGAAGGTACCAGTCATCTTCATTGCGAAAGTAACTATGATAGAGCGTAAATATCACAAGTTCCATTAGGAATGGTTGCATCTCGATCGTTATGTCGCTCTCAAGGATAGCTTTTTCAATTGCTTCTATCCCTTCATTATGCGGGATTGACGTGTAGAGGTATCGCACGTCCGCTGTACACAAGATTAGTTGTTGGGTCGGGTCTGTTTCAATGTTAGCAAGCTTGGTCAAGAAGTCCGTGGTGTCCTGGATATAACTTTTCATAGTTTTTACTATGGGCTGTAGGTAGCGATCTATGAATTTCCCAACTGGTTCGTGCAGTGAACCCCTTGTGGAGACAATGGGTCTGCAGGGAGGATCCATCAAGTTCTTGTGTATTTTCGGAATCATGGTTATGGTGGGACTTCTTGGAAATGATTTGATGAGGTACTTTTTAGTTCGATCATCTATGATGGACATTTCGTGTGCTTTGTTGACAATTTTAGTAAGTCTCTCCTTGAATTGGTTAGTTGGGTTGTTCGGAAGTTTCATGTATGTCTGTTCATCATGGATATGTTCATCCATTTTCTGTTTGTACATACTAGAGTCCATAATTACCAATGCGCCTCCCTTATCGGCCTTCTAATGGGACTCAGACCCACTAGCACCTTTGAAGCCCCGATAAGCCACAAAGCAATAGACCTTTTTGAGACACTGATAAAGCAAGACATCTCAAAACTCAACTACAACAAGTCATCACACATGAATATGACTCAAAAGGATCATGATGCCCTACAGAGAATTGGTAGAAACACAAAAATCAAATGCATGAAGGCCGATAAGGGAGGCGCATTGGTAATTATGGACTCTAGTATGTACAAACAGAAAATGGATGAACATATCCATGATGAACAGACATACATGAAACTTCCGAACAACCCAACTAACCAATCAAGCAGAGACTTACTCAAATTGTCAACAAAGCACACGAAATGTCCATCATAGATGATCGAACAAAAAAGTACCTCATCAAATCATTTCCAAGAAGTCCCACCATAACCATGATTCCGAAAATACACAAGAACTTGATGGATCCTCCCTGCAGACCCATTGTCTCCACAAGGGGTTCACTGCACGAACCAGTTGGGAAATTCATAGATCGCTACCTACAGCCCATAGTAAAAACTATGAAAAGTTATATCCAGGGCACCACGGACTTCTTGACCAAGCTTGCTAACATTGAAACAGACCCGACCCAACAACTAATCTTGTGTACAGCGGACGTGCGATCCCTCTACACGTCAATCCCGCATAATGAAGGGATAGAAGCAATTGAAAAAGCTATCCTTGAGAGCGACATAACGATCGAGATGCAACCATTCCTAATGGAACTTGTGATATTTACGCTCTATCATTGTTACTTTCGCAATGAAGATGACTGGTACCTTCAACTGTCTGGGACCTCTATGGGCAATTGTGCCGCACCGACCTATGCCAACATCTACATGAAATCCTTCGAAGAGGACCATATCTACCACAATCCAACCTGGACAGAAAACATTGTCATGTACGGCAGATACATAGATGATATTTTTATCATCTGGAAAAACTCTGAAGAAACCTTAACACAATCACTGCTAGCATTGAATTCAGTTAACGACAGGATCCAACTCACGTGGGAGACAAACAACCGAACCATCACCTTCCTAGATGTAAAAATCACCATCACGGAAACAGGCATTGAAACAGATCTTTTTCGTAAATCCACAGACAGAAACAATACGCTCCTCTACACAAGTTTTCACCAAGGTTCCCTCAAACAACATTTACCCACATCGCAAATGTTACGGGTGAGAAGAATCACCTCCAACCCTTCACTTATTGAAACAAGATTGGAAGAAATGGTAGGAAGGTTCAAAGAAAGAGGATACCCGGAAGGAATAATTCAAGACGCCAAAAGAAAAGCACAAACAACACCTAGAGAAAAACTATTAACAAAAGTCAAACAACCACAAAAGGACAGGATGGTCCTCGTATCTAGGTTTTCTACACTCAGCACAGCGTTCAAGAAAATTGTTTTAAGACATTGGCCAATCCTAACTGCTGAACAAGACTTTGGAACTACCTTTAAGGATCCTCCTATCTTCGCATATACTCGCAGTGCGAACCTAAAAGAAATTCTCACCAAAAAAACACACTCAAAAGGCAATTACAAAGGTACCCAACCGTGTATGAACTGCGGTAATTGCAACTGTATTATTAAGGGCACGTCCATCAACCATCCCATGAGAGGGAATGAAATACAATTAAAAGTCAACGCAACATGTGACACGCAAAATGCCATCTACCTGATAAAATGCCCGTGCGGCAAAATATACATCGGCAAAACCGAAAGGAAGGTAAAAATTCGGATTAATGAACACAAGTCTAACATCAGGACACAGAACACCAAGTCCAACGTGGCAGCACATTTTACTGAATCAAGACACAACATCTCCCAATTGAAGTTTTTGATATTAGAAGTTGTTGAAAAACGTGAAGGCATCGACAACAACAAAGAACTACTCAGAAGAGAAATGACATGGATTTTTAAACTTCAGTCCATGAAACCCATGGGACTGAATGATCGGTTGGAATTTTCCTGCTACCTGTAAAGTACTTTTTCGTGGTGTTTAATTGCCGATTACAGACATTCCTTATGTGCTGTGACCTAAATATTGTTTGTATTATACCTGTTCACCTACTTTCTTTTATTCACACATTTAGTCACAACCACTTTTATTTCATTTATTTTTAACCCCCACCGCGGGGATCGAACCCTCACTAATACACCCTTTCACCTTCCTAAGATGGCCACCTTCATAGTCCTTTCTCTATATTAACCACAACACTCTAGGGCGCAACCCACTCATTTCCGGGTTTAATTCACGGAAGCCGCTGAGCACATTAACTAAGGTAAAGCGTTGAGACTCCCACCTATATGTCCCGCATAGGCGCTTGAGAAGCGCATTGGAATACGAATGTAGAGCACCGAGGCTTTACTAACGTTCACTATCATTATTTTTTTAGACACTCCACACATCGCAAACACGTAAGCGAACGACGATTTATCAATTTTTGATGCACACGCATGTTGTAGCACCTTGTTAGTTTCGTCACCAGTCACTGCGATCCTTTCTACTCAGCACACCGCACACGGTAACATTGGCCGTTCACCCCAAGCACTTACCCGACCTGCATGCAACTCGAGAATATCTTTGTAAATAAGACCTCACCCTTAGTGTGATATGCTCTATTTCTGTTCACAGAAGCTCCCCGATGAAGGGCACAAGACCCGAAATGCATTGGAGCAGTGTCTTAAAAACATAAACTTTTCAAATGTAAAACATGAATGAAATGGATTACTGATTGAAATATCATGCACCAATAAATTGCGACAATTGGTTACACTATGGAGGTTTATTGTCTAAACACCAAAGGTGTGCACTAAACGCAGGGACGTCACCAAGGCAATATGGTGACGCTTTGAACAGATTTAACATATATACGTGTGTCGGACGGACACACCACCTGCTTCTGGCACCCTACTGTTAATCAAAACAACATCTGACTATAGAAACCCAACTACAAATCAAACACTTGCTGTGCGTCCCCCAACTACCACATATAAACCTGTGGAGACTCCACTGGCTCCCCGTGGAGAAGAGAGTCACCTTCAGGATCCTCACTCATGCCTACAAATGCCTACATAACTATAGACCCAAATACCAACGACAGAATAAACTTCCATGTACCCAATAGAATCCTCCGATCTTCCAAACTCACACTTGCTGAAACCCCGCGCATCCCCAGAGCAGGCAAAAGATCGTTCTCTCACATTGCGGCCAAGATCTGGAACGAACAACCGACAAACATCAGACGCGCTCCCTCACTGGACACCTTCATGAAGGCTCTCATGACGTGGCTCTTCTACTGAACAGATCTGCATACCCCTCCGCCTCAGTGCCTTGAGACCATCACAGGTGAGTAACAAGCTTACAATTCCCTGATTGATTGCTTGATTGATTGCCTGGAAAGTGTCAGGAACTCTAATGAAATACCAGACCTTTCGAGATAAGCTACTATACTCCACCAAGAGTCATGAGCTCCTGGAACCCACTATAGATACTATGGCATCTGGAAAACTTGGGGACGCTGGTGCCTGGAGAGGTACTGATATTCCGTGGAGGCTCCTATCATACACATAGCAAACATTTTAGTTGAAAATGAGAGAGGGCTTACTTCCAAATCAATTAATTGCTAGAGATCAGCTATTTCACCAGGCCACACTCTAATAAATGGCAAAACCATAGGGTAAAATGCCATAATATGTAGAATTATGAAAAGTATCAGACTAAGGATACCCCCTAAACCTAAATATGAGACCCTAAGGGAAGTTAAACTAAAGCAGTACTTATTCACTAATTGGCCTGTGAACAGATATCTAGATGTGAACATACTTTCCATGGAACTAGCCTCTTCTCTGCCTAATCTTCTGCCAAAGAGTATCAGAGGTTTACGCACTAGAAGTAACTAATAGAGACTATGACGCCTTTGGTATCAATTTATTAAGAGAACTAAGACTATGTCAGATACAATTTTCTATCCAAGGTGTAACACATGCAAAACATTTTGTATGGTAGATAGCATGAAAGAATATGATGCAAGAATGAGCAAACATCATGCAAATGGTGTTAACCAATTACTTATCTCTTTTGTGAAACCCTTCAAACCGATTACATCAGCTTCTATAGCAAGATGGGTTTAATATGCAATGCAAGCAGCTGGTATTGAACTAAAAAGGTTCCAGGCACACTCAATAAGGGGCGCTATGGCTAGCGAATCATTTTGGAAAGGGGGTAAACTAGATGACATTCTTAGAGCAGCTGATTAGTCAAATTCTAACACTTTGCTAAACACTATTGTAAACCTATTGAACATATGTCAGATGTAGTGTTACTAATTTACAAACATGCATAATGATAGCCTCCAGTTTTGTAATGTAATTGCGATTCTCCCAATACCATGACAAGAGAATCTGGATTTCAATAAAGACACCGAGGCTAACATTATCTCACCCTTCTCTTCCCGTGGGACGATAAATAAATTACTAAACACTAGATACATAACTTATGATACAACCTTTAGTCAATGTATTTGTGAAAGTTTCATACAACCTTTATTCAATGTATTGTTGAAAGTTTCATACAACCTTTTTTCAATGGATTGTTCAAAAATGTCATATAACTTGTCCGCTTTGATATTACACCTTTCTCAAGTAAGATGACAACAGAGCACTTATACTCTTTCTTATTTCAGATAACTCCACACAACTGATTAATCTATACTGCTGTTTCCACAAGGAAGATATTCAGAAAGAATTAACTCTGTGTCCCCTTCATTTAACCTTTATTGTTTCTGTCCGTTTGGAATACACAAAATAAATGAAAGCGAAGCAAGAGAAAAAAAATGAAAATGTTATACAGAAGAAGACTTACCTTATTACCTCACATTTAAAAAAAGGCAGACTATCATATGTGCATGGCTATTGTACATCTGGAAGATTCTATTCTAGATCTGTTTCACTTTATGGTGTATTGCTTCTAAGTGGCTGCTTGGAG
This sequence comes from Lissotriton vulgaris, assembly GCF_964263255.1. Taxonomy (NCBI): domain Eukaryota; kingdom Metazoa; phylum Chordata; class Amphibia; order Caudata; family Salamandridae; genus Lissotriton; species Lissotriton vulgaris. Next base: position 1,652,942,142 of record NC_141694.1, read on the forward strand.
TTAGCATTAAAAGAAATGTGCATAATGTTAGCCTCTGTTTCTTTAATGAAATCCAGATTCTCTGAATATTTTATTAGGAGAATCGCACTTATATAGCACCCTGACCTATGGGCTACCTAGGGCCCACCGTAGATGTACTTATATGCAATAAAAGGTGAGTTTAAGGCTTGGCAAGGGGGTTAAAATGCCAAGTTGACATGGCAGTGTAAAGTGCATACACAGGCACTGCAGTGGCAGGACTGAGGCATGTTTAAAGGGCTACTTAAGTGAGTGGCACAATCAGTGCTGCAGGCCCACCAGTAACATTTATTTTACAGGCCCTCAGCACATGTCATGCAATTTACTAGCTACTTATAGGTAAATTAAATATACCAGTTAAGGATAAATCAATAAAACCATGAGTGGGGGAGTGAGCACAAGCACTTTAGCTCTAGTTAGCAGTGGTAAAGTGGAGAGAGTCCGAAGGCCAACAAAAACCAGAGCAGCAAATTTGGAGGCAAACAGGCAAAATGTGTGGGGGAAAACCCAATCCAAAACTGCCACCGAAAAAACTCTGGGTCTTACAATACAACAAATCTAACAATATGGGTCACTTGTAGGTTTCATGCTTGCTATCACTGATCTGTGACACTCCCTCTGTTTGTTCCGACGTCTTCCCCAGAAGTGACCTAGTACTCATTAGGGCCCTCCTTCTGGCACCACTAATTCTGAAAGTGAACAAGAACAGAGGATTGAATTGGTTATGGCCCGAAGAGGGAAAGAGGTTCGTGATACTATTAGCAGGGAGGGAGACCTGGAAAACACAAGCAAGACTTTATTTACAAGTGCTACGGAATGGTAATTGATGCACTCTAATTAAACAGATGATAATTCAGGTTTCATTTTAAATTCTGACACACAGTAGGGTAATGTTTTTCTGACCTACTTCCCTGGCAGATTGCTGACATTTTACTGTACCATTGAACACAAAGATCAGCAGGACATTATTGACAAACTTAGCTTGCTTCTCTCAATAAATAAACAATAGCAAAGGCACATTAGGAGCTAATAGTCTGTCTTTAACATAGGTCTTTATATCTGAATGCATGGTCAGTTTTGCAGTATGATTGCCAACATTATCACAAAAACCTTGAACACTCTTTAGGTCCTTAACATCCCATTACAGTATGGTTTAAAGCATTTCTCTTGTTCTCTTAATTAATACACCTTTTGTTTGCGGTTTTCATGTCTTTTTCAAAAGCTGGATTGCAAGCCTTGCTCAGAATGGTTCTGCAATGGTCCAACAACTCGACACAAATCCTTTAGGAACTTAAAAGGGCCTTTACATCTCCTGACACTTGACTTTGAATATTTAGTACAATATTAAGTGCTCATGCTCTCTGACCACTCACCACCAGATCATCTGCACTACACATCCCTGGTTGCAGTACAGTCTGAAGGCCAAGTCTAAGTGTTCACCAAATCCAGGTGGGTATTGTTTGTCATCTCTCTCTCTCTCTCTCACTCTCTCTATCTTTCGCTCTCTCTCTCTCTCTCTGTCTCTCTCTCACTCTCTCTGTCTCTCTCCTCCACTGTTATTGCAGGAATCACTGAGCAGGTGCCTTTGGTCGTGGCCCTCTTATATATCAAGTTCTACATCCAAAACTGCCACCAATGAAACTCTGGCTCCTACAGTACAATACAATGCAAAACAATTTGTAGAGCACACGGTGTCCCTGCACTAGCGTCATAGGTTAACTGGAGAGTTAAAAAGATTTTCCCAAGTTTGTCCAAAAATCTCTTCTAAGGAAGCAAACTGCTGGTTGATTGGAAGGTCTTTCCAGAACCCAGAATTACTGAATATGTACGATCTTCCTCCTCTTCTTGTTCAGCGCACCTGCAGAGTCTGAAGTTGCCTTTGACTGCTGAATCTACAGATTGTGAAAAGGCCTTAATGCTCTTTCTTGAATATATGCAGGACCTCTAAAGTCCACAGCTCTAAAGACCAGGGGCCTCATTTATGAAAAGTGACGCATCGCTGCGTGAAAACAGCGATGCGTCACTTTTCACTGCGCACTCCTTACGACATTCCTAATGCGTCATATTTAATGTATGACGCATCATGTTGCAAGGAGTTACAGATACGTCAGTATTCCTGACGTATCTGTAAGCGCAAAAGTGACGCATTGCTGGAGTGTGTCACAAAAGTGACGCAACTCCAGCAATGCGTCCTTTCACATGGGGAAAGCCCCATGTGAAAGGGCTTGCGTCAGTCTTATGCCTGCTGTGAGGCAGGCGCAAGATTTTGACGCAACAGCATCCTAAAAGTGACGCAGTGAAATCTCATAGATTTCACTGCGTCACTATTACGAGGCTTTTTGCGGGGGAACGCCCCCCCTGCATACATTATACCTGACGCAGGTATAATGTGGCACAGGGGTTTAAAAAGTGACGCATCTACCTAGATGCGTCACTTTTTAAATATGGCGCAACGAGGCGCATTTTTTACACCGCAGGTGCGTCACAAAAAGTGACGCACCGGGGGCGCAAAACTGACGCAAGTCCTTCATAAATAAGGCCCCAAGGTGAGTGCATTAAATTGGACTCGCTTAACAAAAGGCATCTAGGGAAGATGTCAAAGATGGGAAATTGCTGATTGACAAACGGGAATTTTCAAAATCAGTCTAGCAGCTGCACATTTACAAAGACTAGGCATCTTGCTCCCAGTGGCCTGCAGACAAGGTGCCATATTTATAATGGAAAAATACAGCCATTTGTTTAAATGAGATGAATTTAAAGTGAAAAAATATGCTTCATAAAACTTTAAGATGTAATTGGCTTTAGTGAAAGTGGGGAAAAACATTAAGAGTGCATGTTCCATAGAAATATTGTTTTCTTCACTTTAATTTCTCCCATGTAAAAAAGAGGGCAGCATTTTTCAGTTATAAATATGGCAAAGTGTCTAATGGCTACTGGGAGCAAGAGGCCTGCTATTTGTAAATGTGACACTTTGAAATGGGAGAAAAATAAATGAAGAGTTAACTTAATCATTAAGGTAGCTTTCCATTTTCATTTTCAACCATTTAAAAGCATTCAGAATCATGTTGTTTTCACACTCCAGTATTGAGTTGGCAAGTACTTATTTAAGAGTTACATACCTCAGTGCTTCAGTTCTTCACCTCTACACCCTGGGTCATAAATCTGACTCCAGCACTGCTCATTATGGGGTCCTGCTATCTCCAACCTGAAGAGAAGAATGTGAAATTAACACAGCCTTCCTTTATTTGTAAAAGAAAAATGTGACCCTGTGCTTTAAAAAAAATCTAATTAAGGCTGTGAGCTACTCTGAAGATGTCAATGAGCTACTGATAGCTCGGGATCGGCTGGTGTGGGGCCTCCTGCATTAACCTGACACCCATTATATGTGTGTAGGAATGATATATTACATTCAAAATAGAGCCTCCTTTTAAGAAATGTCACATATCTTTGTTTCAGAAACTTCTGGGGTATACTCTCTCAAGCCGCATTTCTTCACGCCTTACAAAAGCCTAACCACATCACCTCAACAGAAGTCCAATAGGGCACACATATGTACATGAGCCATTATTGAACGTACTTTTGGTATCCTTACATCACAATTAGTCTTGACTGCACGAGGGCACCCTAGACGTTGTAACCAGTTCTGTATTGCACCACAAAGTCATCAAATGAGGCTTACATATAGACCTTCGCCCTGATCTACGCCCTTAGCCAGGTGAGGTGTACAGAATAGAGGTTAGCGTATACTGATGTGGAATCGACTAGTTGTCTTTGTTTCCTTCAACTGCAATTTTGGTGGCCATATTCATGTGGTTGGACAGTCTACTGTCAATAATGATGGGTGGACTAGCCCATTGTCCATGTATACCATCTTTATTAAACTCTGTTTAATTTACATAATACCAACAGCAGACATACTTTTCTTAAAATTGGCAATTCATTTCTATAACCTTCAATCACTTTTAATTAACAATACTCAAGTATGAGCTCTCTTATAATGACGTCATATTTTAGAACATACATACTCCAAAACTTACTTTGATACGCACAAGATGTACACAAATAATCTCTTTTCAAATGTGTGGGATTTTTTTGAGTTTTTTTATACATGCAATTATCTCCTTCCAACATGCAGATGGTTTCCCTCAACATACAGATGGTTACCTTCTGCATGTGGACTTTTGTCCCGTGTACACGAGGAATAGATCTCCTCCATCCTGCTGCTTCTTTCTTCATCCAAACACCTAACATGTCTGATGAACACGATGAGAAGGGCCTCGCCGTTCACTTATGTAAAACTAGAGATTATTTGTGAGGGATCTTCCAAACATATCTTCAGATATATGGGGGTCCAGAGATCCAGCTAATAAATGCAGCACGGGCCAAAGTTGGGAGGGACATCAGCATACACTGCAGTACAGAGGGTGTTCACATCTGGCATGTAAAGGAATGACGAATGTAAGGGGAGGAGCTTTGTCACTGAATGTGGATTAAAGACAAGGACATTCTGGGTGTTAATCCCTCGTGTTTGTGAATGCATTTTTAAACTAGGTTGAATGAATACAAATCATGCATAAACTCATTAAAATTATTAATTCATTATGGAAGTATAACTTAGTGAGTCAAAACACATTTTATTTCACGAACTCGCTTCATCAACTCCCTCATCTGGTGATTTCTAAATCACCAAACATTACCCAAAATTTTACCAAAAATTTTAACTTTTGAAGACATCATATTTTGAACACTCTCTGTGTTAGTATTTCTAAACCCCTGTCTCAGCAGTTTGTCTGGAGCTCTCATATTGACCTCTACGAAACTCTTATATTTCTATCTCCTTCTCTTGTGCCTTTTTGACTTTGTAAATCCTTCTCTTTTCCCTCACATGCTTCTTTCTCTTGTGAATCATGCAACTAATTTTTAACAAAAGTGTCACTATAACTATGATTATTACAGGATTAAGCACTTTGCCAATGATTGAACTGCCAATTTCTCTAAACCATTTCCCAATTGCCTCAATCCTTTTGCTCAAACGTTCTGTAAAATTGTCATTTTCCATGGGTTCTATTTCTGAGTGATGTTTTTGATAAGCATCTGAATATTCTGGCTCTTATCTGGGATATAAGTACAGCAATGCTGGACATGTAAAATCCCGCAAACTCCTCCCTCTTTTGCTAGCAGAATGTCTGATGCAAGACGGTTCTGCATAACCATGCTTCTTGTGGCGACAAGTTCAGTGTTAACTAATTGAAAACCACTTGCAGTGTCTGTGGACAACCTATCTACAATTGTGGAAACTTTTCTGATTTTGATTGCATTCAGGGTTATTCCCACCCTAGGAGTTATTGCACCAAATATTGTAAATTGATACTTGTATAGCGCACTACTCACCCTCAAGGGTTTCAAGGCGCTTGTACGAATACCGCTTTGGAACCCATCCTGGCTTTCCCTGTGAGGTGTCCACTCCTGGGCACCCCCATCCTTAGCGTTGTGGGGGCCGTTGTGGAGATTACGCAAGCTATTGCCCAGAGTTGCAGAGTGGGACTCCATGATTGGAATAGGCACCGAGGCGAGAATTATCAGGTCCGTGGAATTTTTGAGCCCAAGACCTGCCGAGGCGGGTATCTGTCACCCATGATCTCAGAAAAACTTTCTCTCCTGAATCTGTTCAGGTGTTAGCCAATTTTGAAAGAACCTTCTGCATTTCTGTCCATATGAAAATTTTTGGGAAAAACTAAACCAAGGTAGCATGTCCCATACCAATGGTTTGGGAGGCTAAAGTAAGCTTTGTTCCCACAAACAAAATAAATTTCAGGAAAAATTGGATCTTTGCCACCTTTAAATCCCCATCCCCCTATGATACGATAAGTATCCTCGCATTGACTAGCTCCCACAAAGTAATTATCGTACAACATGTTATCTCTCCTAATACAGAATTTTCCACTAACAGGATCATCTATGTGAATAGCACCGTAACTATTTCCACCATTGAGCTTCTCATCCTCGAGCTGCCAAAATCTGGATTTAGTCTGTTTCAGCATATCATTTCTCTTATAAATCGCCCTTCTCTCCTCAACCAATTTCAGGAAAGATTTTTCCTCATCTCTCATTTTGCATGTTAAATTATTTTTGTAAGCATATTCATAGGTAAGTTAATTAGTTACCAAAAAGAATTCCCTCATCTGTTTAGCAGGTCTAACTTTGTTTAAGCTATTTACAACTTTCAGGTTAGCAAAAATTTCGTCATAGTCTGAGTAATAGTACTCCAGACGACCTGTTTGATAGAACAAGCTAGCTATAACACTGCATGTAATGCCATAAGTAAGGGGTAGCATGTTATACTTAACCCCCTCTGAAACTGAAGCAGGAAGCTTCACACAGACGTAGCAATCCTTCACATCCATAACTTTTACATATTCTGACAAGAGTCTTGAGAAAGAATTAGTAGAATAATCACCAACAGATCTATCTTGGTGGATCTCTGGTTTGTGCTCAATAACTCTATTAGTTTTGCCTGCAACATCGTGAACAGCTTGTTTAGATTCAGCTTTGCTTGTCATGTTAACTTTATAATCCTCTTTGTCTATGCCAAAAGGAAAGATAACTGCCAAAATTAACCACACCAAGATTATTAGGATCACACAAATGGAAGACATTTTACAACATCTTCTTAAAATAGCACACCTTGAATTGTCAGTGTTAGACATCTTTTTTTTTTTTACAAACTTTTTACTTAAATCAAATTCAAAAACAAAAATTTTAAAATAGTACTTATATATACACCTCCCCTTTAAAAAAAAATTCATTAACCCTCTAACAGCTTTTCTTCGACCTTGCGTCTTACATCAATGTGTTTTTCCAGCTAATACAATTTCTTCGACCTTGTGTCACCTAACACAATTTCTTTAGCCTTATGCCAAAAATAAATCTCAACCTTAAAGAAAACTATTCTAATCAATGTCACTGGTTTCTTCCAAATCCTCCTGACTACTGCTACTGATTTCCACTACTGGTGGTATAATTATATAGGTCCATCCAGGGGACTTATACTTTTGATTAGGCCTCAATGGTCTTTTGCCCCTACTGCTAATCACTTCAATTTTCTTTCCTGCTTGACTTTTCTTTTCAGAGTCACCTTTTTGACTTGATATCTCATTAATCTGTTCTTTTGACTTGTTCACCAATTTGAATTTCAGATTTTCTCTTGGCCAATTATCTCCTTTTCTTAAGAATTTCTTCTTAGGCTCAGTTTCGTTACATTCAGCTTTCCAAGCCCTTTTTCTGAATTTTCTTATTCCAGACTCTTTATCACTCTCATCCGAATCTGCTTCAGAAATTTCAAATTTATGTCTAGGATCTTCTTTACTCGGCCGCTTCACTCCGTTAGGAACATCATCCTTTTAGCTGGTACTCGGTAATTCATCTTCTCTTCTTCTGGAATTACTTCTAACTTCCCAGTTTTCAGAATTCTTGTTCCTGCTTTCATAGCTTTCAATCTGCTTTTCAATACTCTCCTGATCTTGATTTTCTCTTGACTCAGATTCTTTTTCTGACTCTTTTTCTAGAACATTTTCATCATTTTCTGAATCTAGAATCACAATCTCTAGATCTTTTTCATTCAGTGCCTGATCCACATCTGAATCTTCCAGATGTCGACCTTCTTGTCGATCTTCAGAATCTGGATTCTCAGGTTCTTCTTCAGAGTCGGAATCAGTAGTTGTGTCATCACTATCCTCATCAGGATTATCAGGAGGTGGTACACGAATAGTATGACTTGCATGCACCGACCTTTTCAAACCTTTGCTTTTAACTGCATTTGTTGTGACTAGTATCACCTATCTTGCTTTTTGCCACCTGGGTACTAAACAGTTTCTTCTTCGGTGAACTTTTGTCCTCACCCAGTCACCTGGTAACAGATCATGAGCTTGCTCCTTTTCTTTTGAAATTACAACAGCTCCCACCTGATGGAATACAGAAGTTACCACATCAGATACATTCTTACAGTATTCCATAATTGCACTTTCATTAATGCTTACATTTTTTCCAACTGGTATAAATGCTTGTCTCATTACTCTCCCCATAAGTATATCATGGGGGCTTAAACCTGTCTTTTAATCTGGTGTGCTTCTCAAAGACATTAGGACAAGTGGAAGTGCATCTGTCCTCTTCATTCCTGTAGCTAGGCACATTTTTCCAATTCTATTTTTAATTGTCCCATTAATTTGTTCAACAACACCTGATGCTTCTGGTCTGTATGCACAGTGTAGCTTTTGTTTTATGTTCAAGGCTTCACAAATCAATTTTAGCAATCTGTTTTCAAAATGTGTGCCACAATCACTTTCAACAGTGACTGGAAATCCATACCTCGGTATGATCTCCCTTAAAAGCAATTTTGCCACAGTAACTGATTCATTGTGACGAGTTGGGAACGCTTCCACCCACCTTGAAAACAGACAGACAATCACAAGGACATATCTTAGTTTATTGTGGGGTGGCATGTCAATGAAATCCATCTGCAACCTAGTAAAAGGACCACCCTCCCGTCCTATGGTTCCCATGCTCACAACTGTTTTTCTGTTTGGATTGATCTGTTGGCAAATCAAGCATCTCTGGCAAAGTGATTCTGCAATGATCCTAAATTTTGGATTATACCATGTCTGCCTGAACATACTTATCATAGAATCTCTTCCTAAATGCCCTGGACCATGGTACATCCGTGCCATGTCAGCAATCATGCAATTTGGCATCACTGGTCTGTCATCTTTGTAAACCCAAATCTCATCTTCCTCCCTCTGTCTGCAACCTTCTTTCAGCCATGTGTTTTTCTCCTCATCATCTGCCTCATCTTGTAGATCTTTGACTCCCTGCCATGTTTCAACTACAGAAATTAGTATGAGAGTGTTCAGAATATGATCATTTTCTTTTTCCCGATTAATTGAAAAATTGTTTATCGCACAGTAACGTGCAATTTCATCTGCAAAAGAATTACCTTTAGTAATATAGTCTTCGCCTCTTTTATGAGCTACGCATTTCACAACAGCAATTTTCTCTGGTAATTGAATGCCATCAATCAATCTTTTGATCAATTTTGCATTCCTGATCGGTGTTCCCGAAGAAGTTAAATAACCTCTTTGAGACCAGAGATGGCCATTGTCATGGACTACGCCATATCCATACTGACTATCAGTCACTATGGTAACCTTTTTCCCTTTTGCTCTTTCACATGCACGAATTAAAGCAATTAATTCTGCCACTTGAGCTGAATGAATTCCTTCAAGAGTTGAACCTTCAACTACTTCTGCAACTGTGCAGACTGAATATGCTGCTCTCAGAATGCCCTCATCTGTTCTTAAGCAAGAGCCATCAACAAAGTAAACAATGTCTGACTCTGGCAAGGGCACGTCTTTTATGTCTTTTCTAGGTTTGGTACAGTATTCCAAAACATCTAAGCACTCATGATCAACATCAGTCTCATTTTTTATTTCAGTAATAACACCATCAGGCAACAATGTGGAAGGGTTTTTTTTAATTCACACATCTTGCAATCGAGACATTATCTGATCCCAGAATAACTTTTTCATATTTGGTCAATCTGTTACTTGATAAGTGTTGTGTCTTACTTCTGGTAAGAAGAGTTTCAACTGAATGAGGTACATACACTTTCAAAGGAAACCCCATTATGATTCCTTCACTTTGCTCAAGGCTTACACTTGTTGAAGCCGCTACTTTTAAGCAACCTGGCAATGCTTTTGCAACAGGATCAAGAACAGCTGAAAAATAAGCTATTGGCTTTCTCAGTTTTCCATGTCTCTGAAACAGAACTGATAATGCACAACCTTCCCTTTCACTGCAGTACAGCTCAAATTCCTTGTCGTAGTCAGGCATTCACAATGCTGGAGCTTCACACAGACCTTTCTTTAGCCGCTCAAAAGCTTCTAATTCAGTTTCTGTCAAAGTAATCGAGTCTTTTATGTCTGCTTTTGTCAATCTTTGTAGTGGTTTCGCAATTACTGAAAATCCACTAATCCATTGACGACAATAACCTCCCATTCCTAGAAACATTCTGACCTGTCTCTGTGTTGTTGGAGGTTGTATTGCTCGAATCATTTTTATTCTCTCAACTGTCACGTGTCTGATTCCCTTTGCCATTCTGTGACCAAGGTATTTTACTTTTTGTTTGCAAAACTGTAATTTTGCAGGTGACACTTTATGTCCCTCATCTGCCAAACAATTCAAAAGTGTAATGGTGTCTGTCACACAATTTTCTCGTGTTTTTGCAGCCACTAGAAGATCATCAATGTACTGGACCAATGTTGATTGTCCAGGCAAATCTAGATCTTCCAAAGATTTCTTTAACAACTGATTAAAGATAGATGGACTCTCAGTACACCCTTGAGGGATACGACACCATGCTAAGATACTGTCTTGGAATCTGAATGTAAAAATTTGTTGGCTCTCTGGATGCAGTGGAACTGTAAAGAAGGCATTACATAGGTCTATGACCGTGTACCATTCTGCATCATGCGGAATCTGATATAGAATTACCACTGGGTTTGGTACAACTAGGCAACGGGGAACAACTATTTGATTAACCTTTCTCAGGTCCTGAACTATTCTGTAAGTTCCGATTGGCTTTTTGATCCCCATAATTGGTGAATTACATGGGCTGCTCTCAATTTCTTTCAAAACACCTTGTTTTATGAATTTCTCAATCACAGGAATGACACCCTCAATAGTTTCAGCTTTCATTTTGTACTGAGAAATGTTTGGAAAATCTATTCCTTGCTTTACAGTAATTTGCACTGGGTCTACATGTTTCATTAAACCCATTTCATCTCCAGTTAATTCCCACATTTTTGGATTAACTGCCTCTTTTAGTTCTTCTGGCAGATTTTTTTTATCAAAAGCAGGAAACAATTTATTTTCCTCTTCAACCATTAACATTGTTAATTTGTACAGACCATCTTCTCCTAAAGTTTGGAGCTCAATACCATCCGGTGAACAATATATCTTGCAGTTCATCTTATACAAAATGTCCCTCCCTAACAGGTTAACTGGACTGCTATTACAGACTACAAATCTGTGTTTATCTTTGTATTTTCCAATCTCAATGTTAACTGGTTCTGTTAAATCTGTTTTAATCTGTTGATTTGCTACACCTACTACTTGGATGGACTCACCAGAGAGAGGAAGGTTTTCAATTTCCACTGATCTAACAGTAGAACGGGTAGCACCAGTGTCCACAAGCAAAGTCATTTCTACATCATTCACTTTACCATTTACAAATGGACATGACTGATCTACCTTAAGAGTGGCTCCAAGCACACACTCTTCTTCCTCTCACAGGCCCCGTCATGAGTAATCCTCTGAGTCACTGCTTTCATTTTCCTTTAACCAAAATTGTTGAGAAACATTTGACACATTCACTCTTTGTGATCTATTTACCTGCTCACCTCCACAGAATCCCGTCTCTGGACTGAACCTTTGCGCATTCACACAATTTGGAAGTGGTGGCTGTGGAATTTGGCTCTGCTGATTCAATTGGCTCTGCTGATTAACTAACTGTCGCTGTAGCTGTTGCTGCTGAATTATTTTATTTAACTGTCGCTGTAGCTGTTGCTACTGATTTATCTCACTCTGCATCTGTGGATTTAATGATGAATTTTTAAAATTTCTGGGCATGTTTCCAGTGTGCAAATTTGCCGCAATTAAAACATGGGAGCTTCTGCTTAAGCTCTTCAATATTTACATTAAATTTTGGTTTGGTGAAGTTCCCCTTAAACTTGCCTTGATTCTGCTGAACATTTTTATTTTCTACGGTTGCTATTTGCTGTTCAGCTACCTTCACTTGTGCCCACATTGCTTTTTCCTTAAGCTTTTTCTGCTTCGCATCTATCTCATCACTGCAGTATTTTGCTTTTCTCAGGATGTCATCAACTGTAAGTGATTGCCAGCCGACAATTCCGTTTTTAATCATCTCACCAATTTCAGGTCTCAAGTCATATACAAATCTGTATATAAAATGGCTCATATCCTATCCACTTAATTTTTCCTAACCACTGTATTGTTTAAATACCAGCAGTAATCTTTCATAAAATGAATGTACTGACTCTTTTGGTTCTTGATTTGTTCTGTCAATTTTAACCCAATCTACTTCTTTTGGAGGAATCTTGTTTTTCAGCCACACAATTACTTTGTCATAGAAATCCATGAGATCAGCTGAAGGAGCACCTGTTATTTTATTTCGAGCTGGTTCTTCTTTGGGCCAACCTACAGAAATGTTACATTCTGTCCAAAGATCTGATGGGACAACAATGTCAAAGAATCCATCAAGATCAATGCACAGAACTTTTGAAACTTTAATGAACCAGTCTACCTGATGATACCATTCTACTGGCTTTTCTCTCAGCCGAGGAAAAACATTTGTAAAGAGTAAAATGTCCTGCCTTGTCCATGGGACATGAACATAACCTCCGCCAGCTATTTCCCTCATGAGAAACTCAGTTGCAACTTCCCCTCTTTCTCTTTTTTCTTCTTCTCTTTTCTTAGTCCATTTCACTTTCCGTTTACTTAATTCACCTAATCTTTTCAGAAACACAATTAATTCTTTTACATGGGTTATTCTTCCTGTGGTGTTTACATTTTCTATATCTTTTTCAGAAAAATCCACTCTGTAATGTTTTTGCAATTGTTTCTGTCTACTCACATTTATGTCTAATTCAGCAGCCAATTCTTCAAATTGATCATATTTATTTTTCGTTTTCCATTGTATGCTCTTACAGATAACAATTCATCATCCTGATATTATTTCAAACAGTCAGTTCCAATTGTGCCAATAATTAATTCTTCCAAATTAGCTTTAATTTTGCAACATCAAGTTGTTTAGATTCAGGAACTTGTGGTATTAATGGAGTCTGTGTTAAATCTGTTTTATTCATGCTCTTTTCTGCAGAACCAGAATCAGATCCTGTAACAGATGGTATCTGACCATTTGACAAACTTTGATTAAAAGTTGAATCTGGCATTGTTTTTTCTCGATGTATTTCTGATAATTCTGAGTAAAATTTTTCAGCCACTTTCTGAATTTCCGCATTTAATGGAACAGTCAGAGCTGAGTGTCTATTTTCTCCTTGTTCAAAAACTGGTACAACAGGACCAATTGTTACTGGTACTGTTACTGCTTCCATCCATTTTGTTAATTGCTGTATTAATTTCTCTTTAGCTCTTAAATATTCTGAAATATTTGGTATATCCTCAAGTCCCTCTGCTCTCTTTTCATTCCTCGGAAATTCATTTATCTGCTTTGGAATCTCTGTATAATTTCTGTTTTCTCTTGGAGTATTAGAGTTACTTCTTGACCTTACTATTTCAGATAATCTTAGAAATCTGAGTGAATTTTCATTAGACTCTCTAGGAGGTGCACTAGGAGAAGTTCCTAAAGAAACTCTCGGGGTAGACTGTGAACAACTTGGCTGATAGGGTGGTGGATTATTACAATTTGTAATAAAAATTTCAAGATGACCTCTTTTTCAGGAATCCTTTTGACCTGATGTTTCAATAACCATCTCTCTTACTGGGTACAGACCATCATACATGTCTGCCTTTCTCCAACGACGCACTCTATCCTGATGAGTTTCCCTATTTATGTCTAATTTCGGGCCTCTTGATATTCCTCTGTTCTCTCGTTCAAGTTCCATCATTTCAACTTCCCATTCAACTAAAGCTTTAAATTGAGTAGGTCTAGGCTTGGGCATAGGAGCCATCATTTTTTTTTCTCTCAGGTTTTTCAAAACTTGAACATTAAATGACCCATCTTCCGGCCAGGCTAATACACCATCATCTTTGGTATATTGTATCCAATTTTCAAACCAAAGGACAGTATGGAAAGGGGCGACCACTCGGTCCCCCCGAACGTATGGTATGGTGCCCTGACCCCCCCGGGAAACCATTTTGGGCGGGAGGCGTGTCTCGGCTGGTATGCCCGAAGCGGCGTAGCCGGAGCGCGCCTTTTCCCGCCCAAGAGGGGTTGTCCTAGACACCTACACCGTTGGCCACGCCCCGTAGGCGGATCGGAGGAGGGTACACGCCCTCCCGAGGAAGAATAAAAGAGCAACAATCTAAGGAAGCATCCTCTTGTTCCTGTGCTTGGAAGCTGCACCTCCTCGTTGCACGTGAGCCCGAGACGGAACAAGGAGCCAATTTTGAGAACTTGTAATTTTTGTGTTTCTCATTTCAGTGATTCCGAAGCTTTGGATCCAGGACCTTGAGTCGAATAGCCGTGAACGATGCCTGGCAAGAAGGTCGGAAGGAAGGTCGGGACCGAACAAATGCTTTGCATGCTGGTGAAGGACATGGCGAACATGAAGAAGCAGATGGCGGCAATGAATGGTACGGGTAGACCGAAGAAAGTCATCGGGCCAGCATTGTCGGGAGTAGTCCCTGCCGGGAGAGGTAAAAGGGCCAGGAATAGGGCGGCAGGAGGGGAGGCCCCGGTTCCCGAGTCACCTCCGGCGAGCCCGGTCAGTCCAGTTGAGGCCCCAGTTCCGATCCCAAACGCGGGACAGCCGATCCCTGTGGTAGTTACACCCGTTAACGAGGGGGATATGCCTCCCGAACTGGCCGCCCAGTTGGCGGCGTGGTTAGGCAAGAGCAACGAGGGTGCTGTGGCACCGGGAGACACGGCCGAGGAGGCCAGGTTAATAATGAAGCAGATGCGGCAATCAAGAGATGCTGCGAAGGCACCTTGTCGTCTTGTTTCCCCGCAGAATCCCTCGAAACAACCGGCGTCGAGCGTTGGAACAGCAGCAACAACAGATCCAGCTACTGGTTCGGGTAAGCAGCCGTTGCCAATGGCGGGGGAGGGATCGTTACCCTCAAGGAGGGAAAAGGTGGTCCAACATATCCCGATGGATGTGAAAGAAAGGATTTGGGCGGATAGATATGTGAACATGTTTTCGCTGTTGACCGATCACTATGAGATAGAGCACGTTAAAAATCAGAAGGAGTTGTTGCATCCGAGTGTATGGCGTGCAAAAATGGCGGGTTTCAGAGTAGATGAAACGATCGCTAATTGGGCCAGAGCGTTTGGAATGTTCACTGCAATCATGGGGGAACGTAGGCCTGAAGTATTATCGGAATTAGGTTGTTACCAGACACGTATAATGGAATTTTATGAAACGTATGAAGGCAATCAATGGATGGGTTATGATAACAAATTTCGTAAGGCCAAGGAGCACGACTCATCCCTGACGTGGGATTGTTTCGACTCCATTTCTTGGCAGAAGCAGGTTATGCCGAACACGACAAAATCGTCTTCTTTCGGCGGGAATGGGGCGGAGCCTTCCCGCCATTATGTGGCGGCGCCCTTTCGGGCGGGCGCCAACAGTGATCAGCACACAAAGAATAACGGGAACTCGGGTAGAAAAGGGGTCTGTTGGAGCTTTAACAGGGGCAAGTGCACTAGGCCACAAGGGACATGCAAGTTCAGGCATGAGTGTGCAGGGTGCGGACAGTCTTCACACCCCGAGAGTTCGTGCAGAGCCAAGAATGGTGATACAGGAGGTAGAGGAGGGGCCAAACAGGTCTAACATCGACCGAGGGGCACCGTTACCTACTCCCGTTGATATCATGGCAATGATCCCTTGGCTGAACGAATATCCTGATCATGTCTCTGCCGGGGTGTTGCGAGACGGTTTCTCATATGGTTTCCGCATCCCGGCGGGGGATTTTCGGGGGGAAGCACAGTGTACGAACCAACTATCGGTTCAACAAAATACGGCGGTGGTACAGGCAAAGATTGCAAAGGAGGTGGCCCGAGGTGGGGTTACGGGTCCATATGAAAACCCGCCGGTTGTTAACTTTGTTTGTTCACCGTTGGGAGTGGTCCCCAAGAAGGACCCGGGTGAGTTCAGGTTAATCCATAATTTGTCCGCTCCTAGGGGTCTTTCGGTGAACGAGGCGATTGACCCGGGAGTTTGTTCAGTGCGGCATGCATCCTTTGATGAGGCCGTCGCCACGTTGAATCGCCTGGGGCCCGGAGCGCTGATGGCTAAATCAGATATCGAGTCAGCGTTCCGGTTGCTCCCGGTACACCCACACGATCAGCGTCTCTTAGGTTTTGTGTTTCAAGGACGCTACTACATGGATAAATGTATGCCGATGGGTTGCTCCATCTCTTGTGCGTATTTTGAGAAGTTCAGTACTTTTTTGCAATGGGCGTTCACCAGAGCCACGGGCTTTACGCAGGTTATGCATTACCTTGATGATTTTCTGTTTCTGGGGGCAGCTGGGGACACGGAATGTGCACAGGCTTTGAGGGAATTCTGTAATCTCATGAAACGTTTTGGCGTGCCACTGGCACCAGGCAAGACGGTAGGGCCATCTACTTCACTCGAGTTTCTGGGAATTGAGCTCGATTCTGTAGAGGGGTGCTTCCGTTTGCCCAAGGAGAAGGTAATGAAATTTAAAGCCTCACTTTAAATGTGCCTCGGCGAGAGAAAAGTAACTCTCCATCAGTTGCAACAAGCTGTGGGTCAGCTTAACTTTGCCCTTAGAGTGATACCGATGGCACGCCCCTTTTCCCGCTCTATCGCACAAGCCATGGTTGGCCTCAAGGAAGGGCACCACCGCACACGACTGTCAGCAGAGGTTCGCCAGGATATGTGCATATGGCTGGCATTTCTGGCGGATTTCAACGGTCGCGTCGTGTGGAACAAACCGCCAGCTTCCTCCGAGGAGCTGGGGTTATGGACCGACTCGGCAGGGAGTGTGGGCTTTGGCGCCATCTTTGGTAATCAATAGTCGGCACGAACATGGCCGGCGTGTTGGCACGATAGTGGGCTCACAGGTAACATTGGGTTTCTTGAGCTGTTTCCCATTCTGGTGGCCTTGAAAACATGGCCAGAAGGGTTTCGTGATCGCACTGTGGTGTTCTGGTCTGATAATATGACCGTTGTTGAATGTATCAATAATCAGGCAGCACGCTGCGAATGGATTTTGAGATTGCTGAAAGAAATTGTCCTGCTATGTATGAGACTAAACGTCCACTTTAGGGCAAGACACGTGCCTGGGGTACTGAACCAGGCGGCTGATGCGCTCTCTCGTTCCCACATGCAGGCCTTCCGGGGTTTTCTGCCCTCAGCGGACTTGGTGGCGGCACCATTTCCCGAAGCTCTCTGGTCTCTCGGTGCCCCGGATTACAAAACCTCGTGGGAGAGAGTCTAGCACCCAGGACAAGGAAGGCATATGAAGGGGCGTTCCGTTCCTATTGGGAATTTTTGGGTTCAGCTAGGGGGGAGCATTGGGGGCAGGAGGAGTATGTCCTGAATTTCTGGTATCACTACATCAGGCAGGCCGATCACTGGCAACAGCCAATAGGCACAGGGCCGCCATTGCCTTCATGGCGCAGGCTCATTGCATCCAGGACCCCACATCGTCCTTTCTCGTAAGGAAGGCTCTGCGTGGGTGGCAACGCCTTGAGGGTCGTAGAGTGGGTGAGAGGCACCCGATAGGTCTAGAAAGGTTGTCCTTGTTAATGTCCGTACTCCCTGCGACATGTTCATCTCAATCAGAGACAGTGCTGTTCCGGGCCGCTTTTGCATTAGCATTCCATGGGGCTATGCGGGTAAGCAAACTGGTAGCGAGGAATAAGCAGGATACGGGGGGAGGTCTGTGTCGAGAACACATTCAAATTAAGGGTGAGACGATGGTAGTCTCAATAGCCAGGTCCAAGACCGATCAGGGAGCGATCGGGGACTGTGTGGTAGTCCGGCGGATTCCAGGGTCTCCCATGTGCCCGGTAAAATTCGTGGAGGAGTATATAGCGCAGAGGGCGGCATCATGGGGGGGAAGCTTGCTGAGGCACGCCGACGCCACCCCACTGACTAGGTTTCAGTTCCAGCGGGTGTTAACAATGGCAATCGCGGCAGCGGGCTTGAACCCGAGCGATTTTGGGACCCATTCCTTCCGGATAGGGGCTTCTACAGAGGCTACAGCCAGGGGTCTGAGTGTTGAAAAGGTGAAACAGTTGGGGCGTTGGTCCTCGAATTGTTATAAAAGGTATGTGCGGTTGCACATGTTGTGAAGCTAATGTCATGCACTCACGCTTCTTGTTTTCTGTTTGGTTTACAGTTTCGCGAGCAGGCTTTGCGGGGCGGACTGTGCAGTTGACCCGACACCTGGGGACCAGCGGTCAAAGATCACCAGCTGAGGGAAGAGTGGTGTGGGTCATTGGCCACTCATACGTGAGGCGAGCCGCGGACGTATTCAAAGCAGGTGACATGATTCACGTGGCTGGGGAATACGGGTGCAGGGTGACCTTCCACGGAAGGGGCGGACTCTGTATTGACCAGTTTCAAACTTTTATGGAGGGACTGCTAGGGCGGACGAGGTCACCGCCGTCTGTAATCATAGTACATCTTGGGGGCAATGATTTGGTAACCATTGGTCGACGAGTACTTCTCGAGTTAATTTTATCCACAGTGAGTTGGTTGGCGAGAAGGGTTCCGGGGTGCACGATTGCATGGTCACACATGATTCCTAGAAAGGTGTGGCGTGGGGCCTTCTCTGTGTCAGATTTGAATCAGTCGGTAAAGAAAGTTAATAACAAACTTAGTAGGTTGTTTCGTTCAGGCCAGTTGCATTGTATTCCACATGGATGTATTCGGCGGGACCATATGTATCTTGAAGATGGGGTCCATTTGTCCCGGGAGGGGAATGTCTTACTCATAGGAGACTTCATAGCTTGGTTAAAGAGTTTGTGTAGCCATGACCTTTAGTAGGAGTTTGTGGGGGGTCCGGATAGCCGGTCAGCTATCCGGCCTGTGGCGGTAAGGTCATGATCGGTGAGCAGTAATTGGAAGATCCCTAGAGGTGGGGCGCCACCCATTATGGATGGGAGCGCCCGGGGAGAGGCGGCCATTGGCCCCTCACACGGGGAGGCGGTACCCCTCTAAGGATGGGGCCGCCGAAAGGGAAGGCGGTCATAGGCCCCTCCCAGGGGAGGAGGGGCTACGGGCCCCTCCTGGGAATTTCCCGGGGCCAGGACATCCGCGACGGCGGATGTGGTAAGCAGTGTGGGGTGGGAGGGGGGTCTACGCTACCTTCTAGA
This sequence comes from Lissotriton vulgaris, assembly GCF_964263255.1. NCBI lineage: Eukaryota > Metazoa > Chordata > Amphibia > Caudata > Salamandridae > Lissotriton > Lissotriton vulgaris. The sequence continues at coordinate 1,652,961,268 of NC_141694.1, forward strand.
CACCTCACACGAGTCCTCGGACGACCACTAAGATGGCATCGAGTAAATATGGGGCCCCCGTTAAGACAAGGGAAATTGGAAGTTGGCACAGAGGTACAGTCCTCTGTGCGCCCGCCCCTCACAAGTAAGGGGGGGAGTTCTGGAATTAGGGATCTGACACCGGTTACGACCTTGCCGTTGGCCCGTAATGTTAGGATGTACAATTTAATTTTGAGTATATGCATTTGCAGGATGTTTAGAATCGGCTAGGAGAACCTTTGTATTAGAGCTGTGTTAAGGTTAGCTAATAAACATCGTAATGTGAAAATGAAATTGTACGTGATATGAAACTGTTATTTTACTGTTTTAATTTTGTTTCATATTTTAATAAATACGGCCGGGAGGGTAACTCCCTCCCGCCTTCCAAAAGTCAAGAACTGTGTCCGTCTTCTCATCCTTGGGGATTGTGTTGGGAGGGGGTGATGGGTATCCCGGCCATATGATAACCATATTCACCTTCCATGTATGCTGCGGTGTTTTGTACTTAGGAAGTAATTTTCCACCACGCGTTTCAATTTTCTTATCGGGGCTGAATACATTTTTCACCATGAAGGCTTCTTTTCCACCTTTTCGTACCAATAACTCATGATTTAAAACGATTCTGCTTAATTTAGAAAAGATCGTAAGTATTTCTTTGTTGTTCCGCTACTCTGACCAATCCATACGCGAAACTCACCAACAAGCCAATCAGGTTAAGCCACGTCACTACCTTGCTCAACCAATAGAAGTACTGTTTTGAGAAAGGACCAATCAGCTAACAGCGCGTTTCAGTCACGTGAACCAATCAGTGCGCTTGCTGTGACGTATGTCAACCAATCGCAATGCGAATCCTGTGATGTATATTGCCGCTGCAGCTTCGCTGTCTCCGCTCCGTAAACTCACCCCTCCTTTACAAATTATTTTCACAGTGCCATTTTAAAAACAATTCTTTTCAATGAATTTCAGTTAGTAACTACAGAAAAACAAACCATTTGTCTGTTTCGCGAAACAAAGTGATAGTTTTTTATGAATTATTCGAGTTCTCACTCTCGTGAAATAGACAACGCTATTTTCACAAAATCATTTATACACATTCAAACGAGAAAACCCTGACCATGTATACATGAGATCTTCGGCAGGACTTTAACCTACCAATAGAAACCCTCAATTGCCAGTAAGAATGGACGACGCTTCCTTACCCTTCACTCAAGCTTGGAAAAATCCTATTACTCTTTTCACAGTGAGTTTTAAAACGGCACCTAGTCCCTATACTCAAAGCTACAATTTCATAGGTACTCCTCACTATACATTCAACCTGTCATACCTAGAATCCCTAAACTTGTGCTGTACGTCCACAACACTAGTGATATATCAACATCACTAATTTGAAACAGAACAAATGAACTGTGTAACTTCACCTGCTACACTACTCTGCCGGCAACTTAACCAGGAATTTTTACACTGCTGGAAAAAAACTTTCGACTACATATAACAACTGAACAAACTTAACATGTGTTAAACATGTATCCTATGTATCATGTACATACCTCTATGTTCATGTTATCAGAGATCAAAGCGCCAAGCAACCAATCGGTGATAGTGCGCTCTAAAAGTACTTTAATAACATAACATAACATAACATGTAGCATGTCAGTTACCATAGTAACCATAACTCTGCTACCTGAGAATTGATCCAGCGGGCATAAAGAAATTCTGTCTCATAAACACAACCCTACACTATGATACTCACCATTAATCATAAACTCTTCACAAGGCCCATAAATGACTGAGACATGAATTGGCCAACTGCATCATGTGACCTAATTAATCGGAACTATTCATAAAACATTTATATACAACTGCAGTTCATCATCTTCATGTTTATAAATAAACATTTAATTAAGTCACCTAGGCAATGGATTAACTAATGTAACTAGACTCTAAATAAACAAGACCAGCTTGTCATTTTAAAATCTATTTTATTAACTTTATTTTCAAATAAAGAGCATTTTTATTAAAAGTAATCTTTAAATTCAGCATTTAAAAGCAAATCATTTTATTAAGTAAAGGCACATTAGTCTGTCAGTTCAAAACGAATCAGCATGAAAAGTATTTAAGCAGAAAGAATCTCATTCCCTAAACCCTATTTCCCTGTCTAAACTTTAGAACCTAAAAGGAAAATCATTAGTTCCGGTTTTTCTTACGTGAGTCAAAAGTCCGTCAGCATCTCACGCCCTTCAGAATTCAGGAACAAGCCAGCAAAGCTCCTCCCAAGGGGCCAAGTTTTATACCTTTTCTCTATCTAAAACTAGCTAAAAGAATACTTTTTAAAAGACATCCAGCGATTTGATTGGCTGACAGCCGTCAGTCCACGTGAAGTCATAGCCTCTTCATTCCGAAATCGTGCCTTTCTATAATGTCTTTGTCTATTGTCTAAGAGTGACATTAGCTTTCGAGGTCCTTTGCAACAATTTATTGAATAACAGTTCGTTGCTTCCTCAGCTTGGCTTTTCTGCCGTATCCTGTCCTTGGAAAATTATACAACACGGAGCACATCCTGCACAGTTCCACACGTTTTGTTTACTGATGATTATGAACGTGACAAATACTTTTTTCATTCTTTTGCTGTGCTCGGCTCATCATGACAGGATTCCAAGCACCCATTTTAAAGCTAGGCCTCAAGCCTCTTTACCGAAGAACTAGGATGCAAAGAAATACAAAACATTAATTCATTCAAGTAATGAAAGTCATTCTGTTACCCACCCCCTTTAGTAATGTTGACCCATAAGTTTATGTTAACTAGCTTCAAGCACGAGAAAGCAGCAAATATAAAGACCTTCTTCACACGAGCCTCAGGATTCTCCACGAGCCTCTGCCACACAAAGACACGACATAGACGAAAGCACATTTAAAAATAAGCACATGCTAATATTTAAACAGCCGCAATTAATATTGACAAAACGAAAAGACAAAATTAACTTATTATTTAAATGTACTCGCAAATGCAACAAAGAGCACATAATGTTAATCCCTCGTGTTTGTGAATGCATTTTTAAACTAGGTTGAATTAAAACAAATCATGCATATACTCATTAATATTATTAATTCATTATGGAAGTATAACTTAGCGAGTCAAAACATTTTATTTCACAAACTCGCTTCATCAGTAGACAACCCTCCTGAATGTCTGAAGACTGTCATACTATCAGTGCCTCCAGCTGCAATACCTGAACAGCCTTCATCTCCTCCTTCAAGTACCCTCCCAGAACAACATCAGCAGTCGACAGACACTTTATCCTCTAATACCCAAATGCCCTCTTGTGTTGGCCACTCCCTTCCACCATATTATGTCTCATCGGCTGCTCTCAAGGAAGTCCTGAGGCCAATCAAAGAAGTTCAGGGATTGATTCTCGAGATACTTGGGACTAAGCTGGCGAGGTCCGGTGTCTCTGAGAATTAATCACTGAACAGCTCCAAACTTTATGTGGCCTCTTGAACTCCTTGATAAAAGGTCTAACATCTCAGCATCCCCAACCACCCCTACTCCCTATTATCCCTGTGTTTCCTTCGCGCGAGGTGTCTAGTTATGCCACGACCAGCCATTTAAAGCCTGTTTTGTCAGGGGGACTTTAACATTGCTCTGTGAAGAGTGAAACATAGAGTGGCCAGGACCATTGCCGTCAAGCCTGGAACTTGACTCTGATACCGACTTTATTATCGGGTTGGATAGTTGAGTTGGTTTTTTAAATTTGAAATTTGAAAATATTTTTATGGAATAATCGTCTGACTCTGTATGGGCATTTTTTTAAATCAGCCCCTTTGTATATAAACTTAATCCATTGACAAATCTCGATGAGTTTTGAGAAACTAAAATCGATCATTCCAGTGTCTTCACAGTACTGCTTCAATATGAATATGGCAATATGTGTGAGTTATCACATATAGGTACAATTTACTTTAGAACTTTGATATGATTTTTATATTAATCAGAAGAGTTCATCAGTCCTAAAATGCTTGCATGTATTTCTGGAACATAGAAGCCATTTTGTTTAGTCATAAAACTGCACATTCATTTCATCCAATAGTAAGCGTAGCTCCATTTTAAAGACGGGCACTGAAGAGCCTGAATTAGCAAAAAAGGATCAAATTAGCACTTGTTTGTAATATTGTATCTTGTTCTCAAGGTTTTCTCACATTCTGTCTTGTGAGCAGATCCTACCACCTGCTCCTTCCATATGATCATTATTAGGTTTCACTTAAAATAACAGTATGAATCATGTGTTCTAGCTTTCTTTCACTTTTATTGAGAAAAGGTGTAAATAATCCTACTCTAATGCATAGATTTCACAATGATATGCTCCAAAGTGATTTTGGGTGAAAGATGTGGTCCATTGAAATGACAATTTTCGATTATTGAGTGTGCTTGAATGATGTTCTTTCCAAGAAATGCATGTTAAGCTTTTAGGCCTCCTGAAGCATTGCATTTTATTTCACAGTTTTTATTATTTGCCCACCCACTTATAAGTTTGCATTTTCTCTCTGAAACAAGACTCCATTTGATTTATTTAGCCCATTCCCAAAGACAGCTTATATTGTTAATCAATCTTTATTTTGTTTTACAAAAGAAAATTCTTTTCTATCGAAATATACACATTGTAAAACATTTTAAGCATTTTCTTTCTTGTTTTATAAAGAAAAAACAATGACATATTAAGGCATTGTATGTCAGGCAAAACATTCTTTACGTTACTTTGAAGATGATTCTAAAATTATAATGATTTTTTTAATGCAATACACTTAGGAGGTTAACAAATAATCAATCATAAATAACACTTTTCTCAAATATTCAACACACATGAAAGATGGACAGGTTTTTTAAATGCAAAAGATATACATTTATAATTCTAAAAGGTTTCCTTTGAATTTGCTAGCATAGCGTAGTGAATTTTAACAAAACAAAGGTGTTTTGAGGGATGTTTATCCTATTACTCCACTTAAGCAACACTGGTGGTGAGATTGAGAGTGTGATTGTCTTGTGGGTGATTAGATTTTCCAATTCTTTTCAGATCCCAAAATGTTCGCTGACTGACCTAGACAACGTCACAAAGGGCAAACTACTGTTGATGTATATGGGATATAACTACTCTAAAGAAAGCACTGTAAATGAACAAATACATTGGAGGTGCACTAAATGATATTCCGTCAATCGCTAATGGTGAGCTGCTACTATTACTGAAGCCATAGACAACATCAGGGAAAACAATTGTCCACCTTCAGTAGCTGAAATTGAAATATGAGGCATAATACATGACCTAAAAACTGTGGCATCAACCTCTACAATTTCAAGGGGCATTTTAATAAAATAAATTATGTACCCTAAATCCCAGCACAACCAGCTTGTAAAATTCAACGAGTGCAGAATGGAAAGGGGCGACCACTCGGTCCCCCCGAACGTATGGCGGAGTACCGCGATCCCCCCCGGAAGCCATCTTGGGCGGGAGGCGAGTCTCGGCTGGTATGCCCGAAGCGGCGTAGCCGGGGCGCGCCTTTTCCCGCCCTAGAGTGGGTTGGCCTAGACACTGACGCGGCTGGCCACGCCCTTGGGGCAGGCAGGGGCGGGTTTACGCCCGCCCTGAAGACGGATAAAAGGAGAAGCAAGATCAGAAGGCATCCTCTTGTTCCTGTGCTCTGAAGCTGCACCTCCTCGCTGCACGTGAGCTCGAGACGGAACGAAGAGCCAATTTTGAGCGTTGTAATCGTTCTTGTTTGTTTTTCAGATACTCTGTTGGAGAATGCCGAAGAAGGCGGGAAAGCGCATGACTAGTGACCAGATGCTGCGCGTTCTCATGAAAGAGATGACCGAACTAAAGAGGCGAATGGATAAAAACGAGGAAGGGGGACCAAAACGTCCTTTGGCGGGAGCAGCCCCGGGAGGGAAACACAAGAGGCCCAGGAGGGGAGCAGCTGGGGAAGACATCCCGGGTCCCAGTACCCCGCTCGAGGCACCCACTCCCGTGCCGGAGGAAGGGAATCCGATTCCCGTTGTGGTCACCCCCGTGTCCGGGGAAGATATGCCGCCCGAGCTGGCAGCACAATTAGCAGCGTGGTTGGGTAAAGGTAGCGAGGGCGCCACGGCTGTCGACGCACAGGTGCTGATGAAGCAACTGCGTGAGTCACGGGAAGCAGCGAAGGTGTCCACGCCGGCTGCAGCTGTAGAGAAGCCACAGGGGACGGGTTCAGTAGCAGAGGCAGCGTCCGGCTCAGGTAAGCGGCCATTGCCGATTGCGAGGGATGAGTCAGCCCCCTCTCGTAGGGAAAAGTTGGGTCAGCATGTTCCTTTGGCTATTAAGGAGAAGATATGGGCAGGGGAGTATGTAAACATCTTCTCGTTGCTTACTGATCACTATGAGATGGAGCATGTTAAGGGCCAGAAGGATCTCATGCATCCGAGTGTTTGGCGCGCAAAAATGGCCGCCTTTAAGGTAAATGAGAACATTGGCAATTGGGGCAAAGCGTGGGGGGTTTTTACATCGATCTTGGGGGAACGAAGGCCCGATCTGTTACCCGAATTGCCGATTTATCAGTCACGAATCATGGGGTACTCGGTATCACACGAGGGTAATCATTGGTTCTGCTATGATAATCTGTTTAGAAAGGCTAAAGAACATGATAAAAACTTAACGTGGGACTGTTATGATTCTGTGTCATGGTCCAAAATGGAGGATACTGGTATGTTAAAATTGCCATTAGTAGGGAGTAACGTTGGCGAATCCTCCCGCCAGTATGCGGGGACGCCCTTTCGATCAGGTGCGGGTACCGACAATTACTCGAGGCCTGCCGGCAATACAGGAAAAAGGGGGGTTTGTTGGAACTTCAACAGGGGTAAATGTACTAGGCCCCAGGGATCGTGCAAATTTAGACACAAATGTAGTGGGTGTGGGCAATCATCCCATCCTGAGTCCACGTGCAGAGCCAAAACGGGTGATAACGGGGGTAGAGGAGGCGCCAAACAGGTCTAACATAGTCCGAGGGGCGCCTTTACCTACCCCGATTGATACCTTGGCAATGATTCGCTGGCTCAGTGAATACCCGGATCGTACTTCTGCTGGGGTGTTGCAGAACGGGTTTTCTTATGGTTTCCGCATCCCAGTGGGGGACTTTCAAGGTGTAGAGAAAAGTAAAAATCAGCTATCGGTCTTCCAGCATACGACCGTGGTACAGGATAAGATCAGGAAGGAGGTTACTCGGGGTCGAGTCGCCGGTCCGTTTAGTGTACCACCGGTTCCTAACTTTGTTTGTTCCCCGTTAGGTGTGGTCCCAAAGAAGGACCCGGGTGAGTTTCGGCTGATACATAATTTATCAGCCCCACGTGGTCTTTCCGTAAACGAAGCGATAGACCCGGAAGTGTGTTCGGTGCGGTACGCATCCTTCGATGAGGCCGTAGCCATTTTGAATCGCCTGGGGCCCGGGGCGCTGATGGCAAAATCTGATATCGAGTCAGCGTTCCGGTTGCTCCCGGTACATCCAGACGATCAGCGTCTCCTAGGTTTCATGTTTCAGGGTCATTATTACATGGATAGGTGTATGCCGATGGGGTGCTCTATATCTTGTGCCTATTTCGAAAAATTCAGTAGTTTTCTACAATGGGTCTTCACAAGGAAGACGGGTTTTCAGCATGTGATGCATTACCTTGATGATTTTTTGTTCCTGGGGGCAGCCGGGGATCCGGAATGTGGGCAGGCTTTGGCGCAATTTTGTGTCTTGATGAATCAGTTTGGCGTGCCATTGGCACCAGGTAAGACTGTGGGGCCTTCCACTTGCCTCGAGTTTCTGGGGATCGAGTTAGACTCCGGAGAAGGTTGTTTTCGTTTACCAGCTGACAAAGTGTTAAAGTTCAGGACATCCCTGCAAATGTGTATAAGTGGACCTAAGGTTAAGCTGCATCAATTACAGCAGTTAGTTGGCCAGTTGAATTTTGCCCTGAGGGTTATACCAATGGCCCGCCCCTTTTCCCGTTCGATTGCTCAAGCCATGGTCGGCCTGAAGGAGGGCCATCATCGCACAAGGCTCTCGGCAGAGGTCCGCCAGGACATGCGCATTTGGTTGGCATTTCTGGCGGATTTCAATGGTCGAGTCGTCTGGAACAAACCGGCCGTGTCCTCTGAGGAGCTGGGGCTGTGGACAGATTCGGCAGGGAGCATAGGTTTTGGTGCCATCTTCGGCACAAGATGGTCTGCACAAAAGTGGCCGACATGGTGGCATGACAGTGGACTGACAAGTAACATTGCTTTCCTGGAACTTTTCCCCATTTTAGTGGCCCTGAGAACTTGGCCCGAAGGGTTCAAAGATCACTCTGTCGTATTTTGGTCTGACAATATGACCGTGGTCGAGTGTATCAATAGCCAGGCAGCACGATGCAAATGGATTTTGAGACTGCTCAAGGAAATTGTTTTACTGTGTATGCAATTGAATGTGCTATTCAGAGCAAGACATGTCCCAGGGGTAATGAACCAGGCGGCTGATGCACTGTCTCGTTTTCGTATGCAGGCTTTCTGGGGTTTTCTTCCCACAGCGGACCCGGAGCCGGCACCTTTTCCCGAAGCTCTCTGGTCTCTCGGTGCCCCGAACTTCGTAACCTCGTGGGAGAGAGTTTAGCACCCAGGACGAGGAAGGCATATGAAGGGGCGTTCCGGTCCTACTTAGCCTTTTTGGGGACTGATAGAGAGGAGCTTTGGGGCCAGGAGGAGTGGGTGGTAAATTTTCTGATGTCCTTACATCTGGTCGGGAAATCGGTGGCCACGGCTCAGAGGCACCGGGCTGCCATTTCCTTTGTTGCTAGGGCTCATGGGATCCATGACCCGACAGCGTCTTTCGTTGTACAGAAAGCGCTACGGGGGTGGCAACGCCTTGAGGGTCGCAGAGTAGACGATAGGCGCCCGATAGGTTTGGATAGGCTGGCCCAGTTATTATCCAGACTCCCTGCTACGTGTTCATCTCAGTTTGAGACAGTGTTATTCCGAGCCGCTTTTACGCTGGCATTCCATGGAGCTATGCGGGTAAGCGAACTAGTGGCGAGGAACAAGCAGGATGTGACAGGAGGATTGTGCCTGGAGCACGTCCAGATCAGAGGGGAGACAATGACGGTCTCATTTGTCAGGTCCAAGACCGATCAAAGTGGGATGGGCGACTGCGTAATCATACGCAGGATTCCCGGGTCCTCCATGTGCCCGGTAAAGTGTTTAGAAGATTATTTAGCACGAAGGATGGCATCATGGGGGGGACCTTGTTGAGACACGCTGACGCCACCCCACTGACAAAGTTTCAGTTTCAGCGGGTGCTTGCGATGTCGATTGCCGCTGCGGGCTTGAACCCGGGCGAATTTGGGACCCATTCCTTTCGGATAGGGGCTGCTACAGAAGCTACAGCCAGGGGTCTGAATGTAGAACAAGTTAAACGGGTGGGGCGTTGGTCCTCCAATTGTTATAAAAGGTATGTGCGGTTGCACATGTTGTGAAGCTGTAACGATGTACTCACGCTTCTTGTTTTTGTTTGGTTTTCAGTTGCGCAAGCCTACGAGGCGGGGCGGACTTTGCAGTCGACCCAACACCGGGCCAGCGGTCAGACATCACCGGCTGTGAAAAAGGAAGTGTGGGTCGTGGGCCACTCATACGTGAGACGTGCCGCAGACGTATTCAAGGCAGGTGACATGATTCACGTAGCTGGGGAATACGGGTACAGTGTGTCCTTCTACGGAAGAGGCGGTCTCTGTATTGACCAGTTTCAATCATTTTTTGAGGGTTTGCTAGGGCGGACGAGGTCACCGCCGTCTGTAGTCATAGTACATCTTGGGGGTAATGATTTGGTCACCACTGGTAGACGACTTCTTCTTGAGGCGATGCTTTCCACTGTAAGTTGGTTGGCGAGGAGAGTTCCAGGGTGCACAATTGCGTGGTCCCATATGATCCCACGAAAAGTGTGGCGGGGGGCTATTTCGGTTCCTGCTTTAAATCATTCTGTTAGAAAGCTTAATAACAAAGTGAGTAGGTTGTTCCGTTCCAAGACACTGCATTCTATTTCGCATGGGTGTATTAATGATGACAGTATGTATTTGGGGGATGGAGTGCATTTGTCTCGGGTGGGGAATGAGTTACTCATAGGAGACTTCTTAGCATGGCTAAAAACTTTATACCATGACCTTTAGGTAGGAGTGTTGTGGGGGGTCCGGATAGCCGGTCAACTATCCGGCCTGTGGCGGTAAGGTCATGATCGGTGAGCACTAATTGGAAGATCCCTATGAGTGGGCGTCACCCAGCACGGATGGGAGCGCTCGGGGGAGGTGGCCATTGGCCCCTCAACGGGGAGGCGGTCCCTTCTAAGGATGGGTCGCCGAAAGAAAAGGAAAGGCGGTCAAGGCCCCTTCCTGGGTAGGAGGGGTTACAGCCCCCTCCTGGGGAATTTCCCGGGGCCAGGGCGTCTGCGACGGCAGATGTGGTAAGTTGTGTGGGGTTTGGGGGGGGGGTCTATGCTACCTTCTAGATACCTCACACGAGTCCTCGTACGACCTCTAAGTGGCGTCGAGTTTTATTGGGGCCCCCGTCAAGTCAAGGGAAATTGGTAATTGCACTTGAGGTACGCCTCTGGGCCGCCCCTCACAAGTGAGGGCGATATTTCTGGGTTAGGGATCTTGACACCGGTTACGACCTTGCCGTTGGCCCTTAAACGTTAGGATGTACAATTTCAAAATTTCAAGTTAATGTTTTGTAGAATGTTAGTTCGGCTAGGAGAACCTTTGTATTAGAGAATCTGTTAAGGTTAGCCAAACATCGCAATGTGGTATGAAATTGTACATAATATGAAACTGTTTATTTAATGTTTTAATTTTGTTTCATATTTTAATAAATACGGCCGGGAGGGTCACTCCCTCCCGTCTTCCAAAAACTTCAGAACTGTTTCCGGTTTCCCATCCTTGGGGATTGTGTTGAGAGGGGGTGGCGGGTATCTCAGCCATACCGCACATGATACTTTAGCAGAGAAAGATGAGGAAAAAAACAGGCCACACAAGCTTTTCAAGCATCCACCACTTGCTCTATCCTACTAAAAAGAGTTCACACTTTACAATAACAATAATAATGACAAAAGAATAATAATTTACTGTACTATAAGTAGCAAACATTAATACCATTTGCCTCATCCCTAATTTGCAAAGAGACAGAAGTTGTGTCCTTCTATTAGCTAGTTCTACACTACACTCAGGCAATATCTCAAAAACAATATTTCCTTTGCCTATACTCTTTAACCATTCAAACTTCAAGCTACCAAGAATTCAACACAGTGATACATAAAAAGAGCAACTCATTTTTAATTCACCTATCAAAATAACAATCAACAATAAATATGTTATGGTAAACAAAATGACTAAGGGCCTGATTTAGATCTGGGCAGACGGGTTATGCCATCACAACAGTGACGATATCCAGTCCACCAAAATATAAATCCCATTACATCCTATGGGATTTATATTTCGGCAGACGGGATATCCATTATCGTTGTGAAAGAGCAACCCATCTACCAAGATCTAAATCAGGCCTTAAAACCTACCATGAAACAGACATTCAATGCTGCTTTAATTTATACATTTGGCGGCATTCATCACATTCTACCCTAAGGGGCTTATTCACAACATTATTTTCTATGCAAGGTAGTACTCTTTGGTGCTCTTTTATGTACTCTTACATGCCTTTGTAAATTAACCTCAAAACATCTAAAATAGTATTAAAAGGGGATTATTTGGGTAATATTGATACAGCTTAGTAAAACTAGAAATGACTGTGCCCTCTTTTTACTAATAGGGATTGTGACATTTTCAGAGCCAGCTCAATCAGTATTTGAATAGCGCAGCACTGTTACCCCTAATGGTATTTGGGCTCTGTGGGTGCGACGTTTCCAAAGAAGGGCCAGGTATTAAGTTTCTTTCTGAAGTCCGCCAGGGAGGGTGCTGTTCGAAGAGGAAGGGGTTGGTCATTCCAGGTCTTGGCTGCAATCTCGGATGAGGAATGGTCCCGCTGTGGCTGCACCAGCTGTGTGGGTTAGGAATCCTTACTTTAGTAGTCCTAAATCCCTTCTGTGAATACAGAAAGTGATAAAGTTAGAATTTTCCTCAGTTTAGGAGTAGTAAAGTTAGAAATCCTAAATTTAGTACTCCTAAATATCTTTTGTGAATACCGAAAGTCGTAAAGTTAGGATTTTTCTCAGTTTCGGCGTAGTAAAGTTAGGACTCCTAATTTTAGTACTCCTAAATGCCTTCTGTGAATACTGAAAGTCGTAAAGTTAAGATTTTGTCTCGTGTTACTTTTGTGAATCAGGCCCATGGTTTCTTACCCTAATAGAATCAATTATGGCTCATAAAGTCAACAGATAATTATAAAAAACATGTAATACAGTGTTAACCTTTTTAAAAAGGGATTTTTTATTCAAATTGATGACAGAACTATTTACAATTAGTTACCATGTATTTTTTAACAAGTGTTCCTCAAAAACAATATTTCCTCAAAAAAATGTATATGCATCTTCAATAGCTACTTGCAGTAAATTTAATGGAAAAACAGTTGTGCTTAAAAACATACTTAATTGTATAACCTTGGCGTCAGCCAAGATGAAGATTGATGATAACTACGCGCTGGTCTTCATTGTGGATGTCAAGACTAAGAAGCCCCAGATCAAACAGGCTGTAAAGAAACTGCATGATATTGATGTTGCGAATGTCAAGAATTTAACCCCTCCCACGCTCATGATGAGCTCTGCTCGTCATGAGCCACGGTTCCCATGTGCTCATGACGAGCTGAGCTTGTCATGACTGCTGGAACGCTCACACGCGGGGCTAATTCCCCTGCTGTTCTGAGCGTTCCATTAAACAGGCGTGGTCGTGACGAGCTCAGCTCGTCATGAGCACACGAGAACCGTGGCTCATGACAAGCTGAGCTCGTCATGAGCACCGGGGCGCTGTGCGCGCCCCCTCCACCCCCCAGCACATCAGGGGAATGTGCACCGCAGCCAAGGGGTTAAATTAGCCAGTTGTAATTAGAAACATACATTATCGTAGATGAATTATACAATGTGCAATGTTGTATTTGTAATAGAAAATATGACTTAATGTAATAATATATTAAAAAGTATTTTGAGGCAAACATACTGTTCTTATTCCAGTGCCACATACATTGAGGGAGTGCAAAATTTGGAGGTGTAGAAATTAATATTCTATCTCCTGTCCAACAAACATCAGAGAAAGTACATAAATGGAGAGGGAGGGGGGTACAAATATACTACTCTAACATGAATCCCACAAACATTGAGCAAAGTGTAAACATTTTGGCGGTGCAATATTTACTACTATGACTGCAGTCCAAAAAAACAGTGGGCGAAATTACATAAATTGGGGAGCGGTGGTTCTTTGGCCTATGTAGCACACAAGTGGGGGTCCGCTTCATAATTCTTGTAAAGTGAAAAGATTTTTTTTGTCAGAGTGCACATATCATTTATGAGACTGGACTTTGGAAAATGCTCACCATGAAATTGCTCACCATGCATTCCAGTTTGAACCCAGCCATATGCAAATCAGTCTTGACCCTGTGACTCTTGGGGACAGTTCAACCCGAACTGCCAAGCCAGGTCCTTCCTAGACTTGAAACAAGGACCGGTTTCGGGGTTTCACCCCTCTTCAGCCAGGATAGCTTGATTCCAGTTGTATGGAGAGCAAAGGACCCACGCCTGGGCATACCCGTCTCATTCGGAGTGACAAATGCAAAAACAATAGTTGATGGACAGAATGCAGAACAATGTCATACATTCACCCCAGTATTGTGATCTGGGCCTAAATCCATAGTTTTTTTGCTCACCATGCCATTTCAGTTTGAACCCAGCCATATGCAAATCATTCTTGACCCTTTGCCTCATGGGAACAGTCCAGCCCGAACTGCCAAGCCAGATCCTCCCTGGACTGGAAAAAAGAATCCTAGGACCGGTTTCGAGGTTTCACCCCTTTTCAGCCAGGATAGCTTGATTCCAGAAGCTTGGAAAGCATGGGACCCACGTCTGGGCATACCCGTCCCACTCGGGATGACTAATGCAAAAACAACAGTTGATCGACAGAATGCAGAACAATGTCGTACATTCACCCCAATTCAGTGATATGGGCCTAAATCCATCGTTTTTTTGCTCACCATGCCATTCCTGTTTGAACCCAGCCATATGCAAATTAGTCTTGACCATGTGCCTCATAGGAGTGGTCCAGCCCGAACTGCCAAGCCAGGTCTTTCCTGGACTGGAAACAAGAATCCTAGGACCAGTTTTGGGGTTTCATCCCTCTTCAGCCAGAATAGCTTGATTCCAGTGGCATGGAGAGCACAGGACCCACGTCTGGGCATACCTGTCCCACTGTCAGGGTTGACAAATGCAAAAATATCAGTTGATGGACAGAATGCAGAACAATGTCATACATTCACCCAATACAGTGATCTGGGCCTAAAACCATAATTGTTTTTGCTAACCATGCCATTCCAGTTTGAACCCAGCCATAAGCAAATCAGTCTTGACCTTGTGCCTCATGGGAACATTCCAGCCTAAACTGCCAAGCCAGGTCCTCCCTGGACTGGAAACAAGCATCCTAGGACCAGTGTTGGGGTTTCACACCACTACAGCCAGGATAGCTGTTGTTGAAACAACAGTTGATGCTCACCATGTCATTCCAGTTTGAACCCAGCAATATGCAAATCAGTCTTGACCCTGTGTCTCATGGGAACAGTCCAGGCCGAACTGCCAAGCCATGTTCTCCCTGGACATGAAATCAGCATCCTAGGACCGGTTTCGGAGTTTCACCCCTCTTCAGCCAGGGTAGCTTGATTCCATGGCATGGAGAGCACAGGACCCACGTCTGGGCATACCCGTCCCACTTGGGGTGACAAATGCAAAAATAACAGTTGCTGGACAGAATGCAGAACATGTCATACATTCACCCCAGTAGAGTGATCTGGGCCTCAATCCATTGTTTTTTGCTCACCATGCCATTCCAGTTTTTACCCAGCCATATGCAAATCAGTCTTGACCCTTCGCCTCATGGGAACAGTCCAGCCAGAACTGCCAAGCCATAAAACGCAATGTAGCAGAACTGCCAAGAGGGGGTAGTATCAGGTAAAATTCACCACAGAGCCAAAAGACAGAAGTTTTAGTAAGAGAAGGACAGTGATACACAATCAAACTAAAGAAGTAATGAAACTGAATGCTGCAGCATAGTGTGAAGGAAAGGAGGCTCTCATTTCCCCCAGTCATAAAAGTAAACTAGTTTCTGCATCCAAGAAGAAACACCACAAATAAATAACAGAACTAGGCAGAAAACTAAGGGTATATTCCCAAGTAAGTATGCTAAACATCACTAAAAAATGCTAACACAACTTTACACATCGCAGCCCATCGCAAGAAAATAACCCTATGTCAACGTGGAATTCACAACACGGCAGTACCATGCGATAGTCATTCGAAAACGCGGCCAATGTCCGTGATACAACCACCGTGGCGGAGATAAAAACCCAAACATCAACGCGAAAAAACATGCGATGGGCCAAAGCGCGATGAGGAAATCAGCGATAAGCAGCGCCAGGCCTGCAATACACACATTGCAGGTGGAAAAAATCATCATAAAAGTAGAAAAAACACTCAAGCACAAACTGACCAACACCCAAGCACCATGAAGGTAGCCGGTGCAGACGCAGAGGTCGAGCGCAACCCCACAAGCACCCCGGACGACCAGCCTGGGACCTCGGGACAGGGAAGGGCAAGAACAAGAGGAACGAAAACTTCACTGGCTCCCTGTTGAGGAGCGCATCAAGTTTAAAGCACTTTGTTTTGCCCATCGCATTGCCCAGGGAAAAGGTCCAGGTTACCTGTGAAACCTTCTCACTATCCATCGCCCCACCCGGAACCTCAGATCTGTTGGA
Source organism: Lissotriton vulgaris (assembly GCF_964263255.1). Lineage (NCBI taxonomy): Eukaryota > Metazoa > Chordata > Amphibia > Caudata > Salamandridae > Lissotriton > Lissotriton vulgaris. The sequence continues at coordinate 1,652,977,272 of NC_141694.1, forward strand.
GCGATGTTGTTTCAGCTTCCTCGCGTGCACAAGACTAGGATGGGAGGTAGCTCCTTTCGCTTTCTAGTGAGTAGGCACTGGAACGATCTCCCTCTTGACTTGCGCATGGAGCCCTCAGAAATGAGATTCAGACTAAAATTAAAAACTTACCTTTTCCCAAGCCAATAATTGTCTCTTTGTAGCCTAGAATACAGACCGGTCCCGGACCTCGGCCTCTTCAGGGAGCAGTAGCATTTCTAAGCGCGGGGACACACTGTCTTGAGTGTAATCAGGTGCTCTAAAAGTGGTTTTATTATTATTATTATTATTAGGAAGAGGAAGGCAAAGTTCAGTCCACAGGAAAGCAGGATCCTAGTAACGGAGGTGATGGAACACCATCAACAACTATCACCTCCAACGTGTCATTGGGAACCAAAAATGGAATATGGTGGAACATAGTGGACAAGGTGAATGCCGTTGGAGAGCACAAGAGGTCAATGGACGAGGCCAAGAGGCGATGTACTGACATCAAGCGCAAGACCAAAGATAAACTCACAGCCAACCAGAAGGGGGCAATGCAGACTGGAGGTGGGAGCCCAGCGCCACAACTTGTGCTGGATCACATTGAGGAGCTGGTGTCGACAGTCATCAGTGTGGAGACTGTTGACGGAGTCGGGGGACAAATGCAACAGGGTGAGTGACCACCAGGTACTGGGGGGAAGGGTGGAGATGGCCACAATGGCACACATGCACAAGCAAGCAGAGCACTGTGGTGCACACCCACAATGACTATGGCTCATGGCCCTGATCTACAGACTGTCACAATGTCCAATGCCATGCTGTCTGAATGTCAACATGTACCACGCGGCTACATACATGTGGACACATTGTAATACACCATCTCCCCTTCACATTGCAGGGGCACTGTTAACACCTCCTGCGGAGCACTCCATGCAACTTTTCACTGATGACAAGGAGGACAACCCCAGCATCGGCACCCAAGCCCTCCAAGGCATCGTTGACATCATCTGCAACTCACCTCCAGGATCAGGACAGCCCAGCTGCATCTAGGAGACCACACCCACTACCCAAATCACCCAGCAGGAGGCACCCACAGCCCACCAATTTCCCAGTAACCCCAGGAACAACACATGGCCTTCCAACGCTGTGTGCCGGAGGGCCAGAGGGAGATGGCTGAGCAGGTGCTGGTGGGGTTCGACATCATGGCTACCAAACTGGACGCCATCCATGGGTGTCTAGGTAACTTCAGGTACCAGCTCTAGTACACCTGGAAACCTGCACCTGGCACAACTTTCCAGCAGTATTATTGGGAATGTTAGTGAGTAGGAAGTAAACATAAAAATACATTAAGGCAGAGGAAGGACTCTCCTCCAATATTTGTGATGATAACCATGTGTGAGGAAAGATAGTAATAGCAAGGTGATCACGATGACAAGGAAAGCCGTAATTCTTTGATTCAGGAGCATATTAATATGAGGTGGTATTTACTTGAAGACACAGCTACAGAAGGAAACATACAAAATTTCTGAAAAAAATCACAGCAAGGGTAGTTGGCATGAGGGCAAATTTAGAAGCTAACTTCACTGAAGAAACCTGGGTAACGTTCTTCACTGAAATTTTCAATGCCCCTGTATTGACAACAACAAAGGTAAAAGAAGTTGGAGGGCACATATGGAGCAATGTATGTTGTACTTATCAGGGAGGAGAAAGTTCTGGAGACAACAACAGATTTTGCAATGGGAAAGACCCTGGTTCAAATATGATTTCTCTTAAGGCTCTTAAACATCTATAGGCCTGCTGGGAAACTTTACAATACAAGTTTTTGTACATAAACATCAGTCCACCCTGGACGTTAAATGGTGTTATAATTCCTTTGTAAAACAGAAGTGAGCCAAAATCATATAACCTACTAGTCTTATCAACAATGATTACTAGCTTTACTCCAAAATAATCCTTATAGTGGAAGTAGACTGGAGTGAAGATGAACCTACCCTGAATCTAATCCTTGAGGACTTTTCAAGTCTTGCTGCAGTCTTTTGTTTTTACACAAATATTGCATAAGTACAACGTGGTGAAACAGATGCCACTAGATGTAGCATTTATGAATATTACATCAAAATTCCATCTGGTATCCAGAAAAGACTATGATGGAGGTTGGCAAACATAGGAATGGATAAAGAGCTGTTGTTATCCATTAAAAGGATGTATACTGGAACTACTTCACTAGTGAGATTAAGGGGCCTATTACGAAGTTGAGCGGATGCCGCCTCGAACTGGGACCGACTGACCTCTGGTCGGTGATCCCAACCTCCTGATTAGGATGCGACCGAACACTGTTCGGTCGCATTCTGACATTTCCCTATGGGAGCATGTATTACGCCTGTAAACCGACCATAGTACATGCTCCCATAGGGAAATGGGAGGTGATGTTAATCCCTGCACCCTGTGTCAGGCACCTTAAGGTGCCTGACACAGGCACATTGAGGTGCCTGACACAGGTGGGCACCATAGTTGCCCCTCAGCCCCCAACCGGAGCCCGCACACACAAGGGGGCCTTGCTAGGGGCCCTCCAATACGTTTTCCAACAGGGTTTCTTTGTTGGAAAGGCTGGCATGGAAATTCTGCCGGATACCATGCATCGAAATCCCAAGGGTGGAAAGACTACCCTTTGGGGTTACGGACCGGCCTCCGACTGGCCGACAAGCTCCTTGAGCCGGTCAGAGCATGCCAGAATGACCAGCAGTTTCGTTTCTGACCACAGGCATTGTAATGCAGTTGTCGGAAAGTAAACTGAGATGAGGCCTGGAAAGGCTCCGACCATCGGTTAGAGCCTTTCCGGGCCGCATTTTAATCGACACCTAAGTAATAGTGGCAAATTGAGTAAACCTTTCCAACTTCTCGCAGAGACATCTTAAGGATTTCAGAGGCCTCGGCCAAGAGTAATTTGTGGGCCCCTGTTCAGAACAGCTTTGAATTTGTGACACAATTTCAGCTCATTCATTTTCTATTTGACTAGGTCACCGACAGTGCACAGATACACTGGTCCAAATTCTTAACATGGTTCAAATTTTAAATAAAATATTTATGGAGAGTGACGTGTGTTTCAATATTGTTATACAGCAACAGCTCACTAATATTGCAACTAATCTTTGTGACCCCCCTCATTTTTTACATGCTTGATTGATCCTGTTCTAATCTAAAATAAACATTGTTTATGGATGTTGAATAGTGTTGAAAAACATAAGCATGTCTCTTATAGACTCCCATCATTCATCCATGTTAAAAACTAATTAAAGGAAAACGGTATTTAAAACAATCTGTTTAAGAATTATTCAAGGTCATCAGGGCAAGAACCTCTGCACAACAGAGCTGGCTCTATCAGAGACCCCTGAAAGCGTGGGCCAGGGCCCACTATGCCCATGCCTGAGCAGGGTATTTTTTTACTGACCTCTCTTCTCCTGTCATAGTAGTTAAATGATCTTTACAAGAGGTGTTGTTAGCAACACAGTATATTCTACCAATAAATGGGTTTCAAATGTAGTCCCTGAGATATGCTGATGACTCCATCCTGATTGCTCTTTCACCAAAAGGCACACAAGATGAGATCTAGGTGGTAGAGAAATATTAAATGGAAAATGGTCTAAATATAGACATAAAGAAATAGGCGACAACACTCTTTAGGAAACAGCAGCCGCAAGAAGCATTGGCAAAGCAAAAAGGTCTCGGCAATCTGAGAGCTTTAGGCTCTGTCAGTGATATGTCTTTAGGGTTTGGCAATGCATTGTCAATGATAATGGCACATCAGTACAATCATGTGTACTTGATGCCATGTGAGGCCAGCCCTCCCCTTAGCGTCACTAGCAGAGTGTGTAATGCGTCCTTCTCCCCAACCCCACTGTCTTCACTTTTATAAAGAATCCTTGAGCTCATTTAGAAAATGTTCTCTACTTAGTGAATATACTTCACGTACGAGAAAGAATGAGAGGAGGATAGACACACTGGTGTACAAAGTAACAAGAGAGCACATGTACACCGTCTAGAGCCGAGACCTACAACGTATCAACAGGAAGTTAGGCAGGTGCTCTGGTATGAGTTAAAACATTGGTTGACAGGTCATTTGGGTAAACGGTCGAGGGCAACATGTAGATTTGTATAGCGTGTACTCGACACAAAACTTTAAAAATGATGCAAAATAATGCATTTGACTGAGGAAGAAAGTGCGATGACCATAACCACAATGAACAAAGGCATACTCACCGAAAACATAATGAGCACACTACTCACAGATCTATTCCCTCTGTGCATCCAGATGTTATCTCAACATAATGGCACGTGCGACAGTATTGAATGCAGAGAGCTGAACTCAAAAGAATGTACATTCACTCGCACAGATGCGTATTCAGAGAAATGAATATTTATTAATGGCAGTAAATCTGAATTTGAGGGTGCAAAAATTGATTACTCGTACTTAGAGTATATTCAGAACACGGATAAACACTTAAAAAGCCATCAGAATATAAAACGCATTAACTAATTCCCAGTTATAGAAGAAAGGTAGGACAAGAGTTCAGGGACTGCTCCTCATTAGGGTGGAGGAGCAGAAACATAAAATCGTAAAACTACCATTTTATGTTTCGACTTCGCGGGTGGGTTGTCGAGTCAGTTTGAGGGCAGGTGAAGAGTGGTTGCTCAATGATTCGGGCCCTGACAGTTTGGTCTGCCCTCTGGGGTCGACCAAACCAGTCATGCACACTCTCCCTTTTCTCCATGTAGGCTGCATGTAGCCTACATGGAGAAAATAGCCCCCCCATAGAAGCCAGGCTTGTCGGCTTCTCCGCCAATTATAAAGCTGCCATTGGGAGGGAGGCTGCCTGCTTCTTGTTCTTGGGACCCAGATAGGAGCTGAGATGGCGCAGGACCTGGGAAGGTACGTTTATTTTGTTTAATTAACCCCCCTGGGCGAACCCCGCGTGACCTCCTTAGTGCGAACCCCCACGCAAACTCCTGCATGACTCCACCACCCGTGAGTCATGCCGGCCGAAACTGGACAAGGCACATACACGCGCTATATGAATGTGGAACAAATATATGTTGTGATTGTACATTTACATACTGGGTACTTGACATCTTCCTATTCAGACACTGTTACTCACAAATAAAATTAATTAAGGGGAAATAAAAGTTTGTAAATAGAATTAAGAGGCCATTTGGCCCAGGCCACAACAATGTAAAAAGCTGACCTCTTAAAAGTACTAGAATAGTTCAAGAAGAGTACACATAACATTACAGAACTGTACAAAAAGGCTAATGTTAATGTTAAATGGAATTTATATAGCGCCAAATCACCGGCAGGTCTCTAAGCGCTCAGAAGAGAGTCGGCAGGGCTACTAGACGGAGTCAGGAACAATGTGTGAAATGGGAATTTAAACCATATTTAGTGCCTCTCTGAACAGGAGCGTTTTGAGCTGCTTTCTGAACAGGAGGAGAGTGGATTCCTTTATGAGGTGTTCAGGCAACTGGTTTCAAAGCTGTGGGACCAGGACGGAGAAGGCTCTGCCCCTTTTTGATGCAGTATTGTGTTGTGGGCAGGACAGACGGCAGGCCTCGGAGGACTGCAGTGTGCGGCCGGGGACATAGGTCTCAAGGCGTTCCTTAATATAAGTTGGAGCTTGGCCATAGATCGCTTTATGGGCAATACAAAGGACCTTGAATTTTGCTCTTTGCCTAATGGGAAGCCAGTGCAGCTTGCGCAACAACGGAGATGCATGAGAACTTCTAGGGAGCCTGAAAATCAGCCTGACTGCATCATTCAGCACCACCTGCAGTCTGTTGGTCAGTTTCTGCGGAAGGCCAATATATAAGGCGTTACCAGAGTCCAGCCTTGAGATGATAGTGGCTGACACTATCATCTAAAGTGAGGTCATAGAAAGAAGAGCGACAAGTTTCCGCAGTTGCCGTATCAGGCCTGTACAAGTACCAACCACAGAGGTGACCTGGTTGGCCATGGATAGCTCGGAATCTACTTTTATACCAAGGCTCTTTATGACTGGCACAGGTAGGAGGTGGAACCTAGCTCTAGGGGCCAAAAATGATCGTTCCAGGGGGAGCTTGTGGTGGGAATAACAAGGACTTCTGTCTTGTTTGGGTTCAATTTCAGTGAGTTTGCTGTCATCCAACTCATTGTAAATCTGACAATTTATGGCAAAAGGTCACCAACACATGGTATGGCACAAGGTATGACAATTGTTCTGCGTAGATTTAGGTTTCTGACTCTATGAATTGTTCTGCCTGGATAAAGATTTCTATAAAGCATTAAAAAAAATTCTAGATTATTTAAAACATGTTTATTGATATGTGTGTATTTTTTCATTGTTATAATTACAATTGCAATTACTGTTTTTCTAAACAGTACACTATGTAACATAAACTCTGTTTGAAGACACCCTCTGCCTATGATCTTGCTTGTGCACACACACACAAACACACATACATTGTACTTCTGCTATATTGGTTGCCTAGCATAATATGGTATGCATTTCAAAGTGCATTCTGGGAGAAGTGAATCGCAATCCTTTATTCTCGTGGACTCTGCCCTGCTGTTTACATCTTTCGGCAACTCTTCAACAGCCCCACACCTCACATCTGGTGCTGACTTCTGAAGCTGGAAAACACCTGTGGTGTCCTAGCTACAGAGGACACAGACTCAGATAGATGAGTTGCGATCTATCTTTATTCACGTCTTCTCTTTTCTTATCTCAGGCTGCAACTACCTCTTTCCGGTCAGGCTCCTCCTCTTCCCGTGTCCCTCCCTAATCCCGCCTCCTCAGCCGAGGACATCCCACAGCTTAATGCAAACATTACATCTCCCCCTTTCTTAACAAAATGAGCTAGTCCAGACTTCTTTCAACATTTGATAAAAACAAATGTGACATAGTTACAGTTCTTCATTCAGACGACTCGTTTTTTTCTTTTCAGTTGAATTTGCCAATGCTTGATGATTTTACGATTTCTCAGTTGAATTTTCCAATGCTTGATGACTCTCCTAGTTCTCAGTTGAATTTGCCAAGGCTTGATGAATTTCTGATTTTTCAATTGAATTTGCCAATGCTTAATGATTTTTTGATATTTTTCTGTTATATTTATCAATGTTTGATGCTTTGTAGGGACTCTCCCTGACTTCAAAATGGCCGCCGGGACTTCCTCGCAGTGGATTGGTGCAGGCGCCTGATTTAAAGATGGCCACCACGAACTCTCGCGCCCCACAAGATTTTGCCTTTTACACACCGGCAGCAGCTCCTCCAGCCAGCCGGACCTCCCCAGTAACTGGAGCACGAAGAGAAGACTCTCACCTCAGGTATTTGGCACAGGACCACGCGACTGGGGTGGGCTCCCAGGTCGCTCTCGCACAGTCAGCCACGCGGGACCTCGGCAATGCTTCGACGTCGGGGGGGCTATTAAAGGTGCCCCACACACTTTTGCACTGCTCCAACTTCGGGGGGGGCTCACAATACCCCGTACTCCGCAGCGGACCAGATGCGACCGGGGTAGGCACCCGGATCGCGACGCACCACAGGGAACGCGGTCGGGGTAGGCTCCCGAACCGCACCAAGCAGATCCTCGCTAGGCGCCTCACACACTCGTGGAGTGCTCCCAACGCTCACAGGGCACTTAACCACACAGCTTGTGTCGTGGCCACTCTCGTCACCAGCTGTAGTGTCCTAGCAACAAAGGACACAGACTCAGGTAGATGAGTTGTGATCTATTTTTATTCATGTCTTCTCTTTTCTTATCTCAGACTGCAACTACCTCTTTCCAGGCGGGCCCTCCCATATTCTAGTGTCCCTCTCTCATCCCTTCTCCTCAGCCGAGGACGTCCCACAGCTTAATGCCAACATTACAACACCTTTACAGGTTTACACGCTTTCTGTACAATAAAGCGAACTCCCCCGTCACTTGCACTGTTCCTAGACCCAAGTAAAGGAGTTGAAGTACAACCCTGCAGGCCCCCATAATGTGCATCTTGAAAGGTTTTCACGTGGTTATATGTGGTTGTTTGGGTGGTCAACGTCCACCTATGACTCCCAATAGCTTCCTGGTTTACTTAATTGTTTGCACAGCGCTACTTTGTGATGGACCTGCTAAAAGATGCCCCCTGCTAAATATGTCGTAAATTGCAAGGTATCTGTATGTGGGTGTTTGTGTGGAGTTGAGTGTACCCTGAATACGAAGAACGTCTGCTCATATGGAGGTAACACATGTTACTCTGCCCGGCGCTCTGGTTGAAGCTTAGTAAGGTTTGTTTTAACGCTTTTGAAATAAGACTTCCAAGAACTTTATTTGTTTAATTAAACTTTTGTTATTGTCCATTCACATAGTTAAACAAAAAATCTTTCTTTATAACTTCCCTTATTCACAAAGGAACCTTGGTCTTATGTATAATTCTTTGTTTTTGGATGTATCTCGTTTATTCAAAGTTTAAAGATGAATCTAGCACATAAAAAATGAGTAAAAAAAAAAAATACAAGGAACGAGAAAGTATAAAGGGAACACGGGGGAAAAACCTGAAGTAAACATGGAAATAATCAGCATACTGTTCAACACTCATCCAGAGAGAAACGTGGAAGAAACAGTGCTCAAACCTGCAAAAACACATCTTTTTTGACGGAAGCCGAGAAGAAGGAAATTGCCCAGAAGCAGGAAGTGGAAGAACTCTCAGAATGCAGGCGAAAACTTAACAACATAAACATCCCTCACACTCAATTGGACACAGAAGAAATAAGAATTCTTCTGAAAGGAACATCCTGGAGGTAACACATAAATATGCCCCTTGCATGAATTTACAAGGACTCTTACTTCCGAATTGCTTTACAGAAGCATCTTCGCGCAATGAATCCTGCGCCCCACACTGAAGAAAAGCCATGCCTTCCACTGTGCACCAATAACTAGATAATGTTGTGTAAGGAATAGCACATGTTCTTAAGGTGACCATTTGTGTTTTGATGGTATCTTGTAATTTATGCCTCTGCATGCATTTACAAGGATCCTTTCAGCAGGACTGATTTACACACCCACTGAGAGCAGGAACCCTGGGTCTCACTCTGAAGGATGACCACGCCTTTCATCAAGCGGGATGGCGTTGCCAAGAACAACTGACTACGTGATAGTGTGGAAAAGGTCACTTTAATGAAACAGGTGCCAAAAATGTAATACCAAACCTTGGCTCTAAGATTACATACTAAATCAATGTGCTCTTGTTGTACATCTTATAACTATCCAAAGAAGCCTCCCCTTCCCCTAATCATCCCTTCCCAATGCATTCTACCAAAATCCAATCACAACTCTCCTCACTTAAACTCCCCGCAACCAAATCTTGTAGCACTGTTGCTACTGCTACCAGCTGGGGTGTACCCAAATTCTAAAATGGAACCCTGCCCTAACTGACATTTCCCTAAACTTTCGCGATACTCCTTCCCCCACACTCCCAAACCAATCCTGAAGCCCCTCGCCCCTGGACCCTACCACCCGTCTGAAAATTCCTGGAGGGTAGGGCATTCTGCCCATCCCCCCAAAACCATACTGCGCACCGACCACTGCACATCGTTTTGGAAGGGGTCTGCTCTAAAGGAGAGAACCCCTTTGTTCAGAGGGTACCCTCACACTCACGAAAGATCGCACCTTTCACTACACACCAACCACTTGGCACCATTTTGTAAGGAAGAACGTTTGTTCTTACGGAGAGAATCTGTGTTCAGATTGTACCCGGTAAACAGTCCCAGCACACATTTATAAGGATACCTTTTGCAGTGTTGTCTTCACAACCAATTTAGCACAGCAAATCCTGTCCCGCACCTTTAGGCTGTGCCTTCAATTGTGCAACCTCACTTTCCCCCTGGAATTAGCTCATTTAACCCATCGTGAGGTTACTACTGAAAAACTCATGGTTTTGTTAGAATTGTCGTCCTTCCCATAATGTGTCCCTTTGCTGCGGTGACAATGACTCAAGACTGCTATTCACTGGACAAATAGCAGTTAGGCAGTGCTCACATCTTAAATAGAGGCAGCATCAGAACAGGAGGCTGCTTAGCCAATTTGCTAATGTTGGTAAACCACATGAGGCAGAGCAGAGCAAACAAACACAGACGTGACTAAAGAAACTAAAGCAACATGGCCGATTGCCATTCCACAGCGTGGCGCATGATTGGGTCTGAGGTTACGCAAAAGTGATAGGCTGAATGCCATAGCTTAATTTGTATATTGGGAGTCCCAAGCTATTATCAACTGTGATGGTGAAACCCCGCAATTGTACAATTGGTAGGGTGAGTTTTATATGATCTCATCCTTAGTAAATTGCATCTGAATTGTTAAAATAAAAAAATTAAATAATTATGTAATCCACCACCAGCTGCTAGGTACCTGAAATGGAGACACATATAAAGAAGCCAGGGTTGACAGATAGTATAGCGGAGGAAGCTTATCAGAGAGTGCATCTGGTCTGTGCCTAGGGATGCAAAAACACGGGCACTGTTGTAGAGTGCTGATAAACTATGAACCAGATGCCAGATTTTATTAATTATAAAAACAAAAAATGTAGTCCCTAGACAATTATCAAAATGCCCACTGCACAAGTTTTAAAAGAATTTGGGTGGTGCGCTTTGGGAGGGCTAAACATCAGAAGAGGCATGACCTATCCGTGTTCTTGACAAATCTTTAGAACAACCAATGGTGCGATGGTGGTTCAAGCAAATTTGAAGCCTCTAGGCAGGGATGTTCTCCACCAAGTAGATACAGCATATCTCAGTTCGAGACAGCGCATCTTCGCAGTCTAGAGCTGAGACCTAAAAATGTGTCATCCTACCACTATTGGATAGACCTGGATAGAATATATAAGAAGGAAAACACTGTCAAAGTTCACAAACACTTGCAAATTGTAATAGGAAACCTCAGTTTAGAACTCAGTCCTGTGGTACTAAATATCGATTTGGCCCCACCTAAAGTAGCATCTAGGTTGTTAAAAAGAAAGGCGTGACAGAGAGCCAGGTTTGGGCCCTTCAGGCGTTAGCCAATCACTGCATCTCCAAATTAACAGACTTGTTTGACACACCATTGAACCCACACACAACCTTATTTAATGACCATACGAAGCAGACTTATAACCTCCTAGGAGAGACAGCGTACCAATTTGTCCTATTATCAGGGCACAAGACCTATAAAAAGAAGTGGGGGGACTGACCAAGTAAGGCAATATGCAAATAACCTCATGAAGTCACTACGTAGCGCTATAAAATAAATAAAATACGGCTATTTAATGTATTTGTGTAAATACTGGGCTAGACTAACCTATCTGACAGTATTACAGTGACTGCATTTCTAACAGGGTCCGAACAAAGGTTCCCTCGCTGCCTGCACGTTGCTGCTGGGAATGAAAAGCAGGCAACGTGCAGGTCTGAAAATGACACTGGGACAAGTTTAGCCTATTTCTGTGGGGCCCAACTTCTTGGCAGGGGGGGCAGCGTCCACCCTGTGAAAAGACCTGCGTGTACCCCTGACTCGAGCCCTGCCTATATTAAGACAAAAACCAGCAAGAGATGGTAGGTGTCTATTCCGTCTGGAAAAAGATTTTTCCCACATTCTGCTGTGTTGTCTATTATTATATGGAGATTAAGAAAAAAACTATTTGGCAGGTAATTACCAAGGAAGGATTCGCGATAGGTTTCTTTATTTATTAAATAACATCTCAGCTTAAATTAAACGTCGATCCTACTTGTGTGCTCACCCTCTTGATGTCTGGGTAAAAATTCATTGTGTGCTGGTGTACTCTTTTTACTGTCATTCAGAGTGTTAGAGGGACAAACTCACTGGTCAAGGTTTGTGTGTCACTAGACAATCCAATTGCAGCGCGACCCTGTGCCCTGTTACTCTGCCCGGCGCTCTGGTTGAAGCTTAGTAAGGTTTGTTTTAACGCTTTTGAAATAAGACTTCCAAGAACTTTATTTGTTTAATTAAACTTTTGTTATTGTCCATTCACATACTTAAACAAAAAATCTTTCTTTATAACTTCCCTTATTCACAAAGGAACCTTGGTCTTATGTATAATTCTTTGTTTTTAGATGTATCTCGTTTATTCAAAGTTTAAAGATGAATCTAGCACATAAAAAATGAGTAAAAAAAAAAAAATACAAGGAACGAGAAAGTATAAAGGGAACACGGGGGAAAAACCTGAAGTAAACATGGAAATAATCAGCATACTGTTCAACACTCATCCAGAGAGAAACGTGGAAGAAACAGTGCTCAAACCTGCAAAAACACATCTTTTTTGACGGAAGCCGAGAAGAAGGAAATTGCCCAGAAGCAGGAAGTGGAAGAACTCTCAGAATGCAGGCGAAAACTTAACAACATAAACATCCCTCACACTCAATTGGACACAGAAGAAATAAGAATTCTTCCGAAAGGAACATCATGAATTTCTTTTTGAAGTAGCAGTTAAATGGATGTAGAGAAAGCTTTCCACAAGTTTGTAAGAACTTGAAAACTGAAACATTTATTTTCCAATGCTAAAAAAGTCAGAGGAACAGACAGAACCCTAAGAACACTTTGAGGCTGATTTACAATAACTGGCGCATCCCTACAGATCAGCAGGGCTGCGCCAGTTATGTTATGTGACGTTAGGAACCCTTGCGCCACCATGAAAGCTCCGCATTTACAATGCGGCCTACCGTGGCGCAAGGACATCTGTCAGCATATAGTTGACGCAGAGCTGGAATCGTATCGCAAGCGTGACGCAACTCCAGCACTGCTCAGGGCCAACCTATACTTGCTGTGCTGCATCACCCTTACGCCTCGTAAGGTTTTGACGCATCAGGGACATAAAAGTGACTCAGTGAAATCTTGTAGATTTCACTGTGTCACTTTTACAGGGCTTCTTTGTGAAGGAACGCCCACCATGCATACATTATACCTGACGCAGGTATAATGTAGCTTAGGGCTTCACAACGAGACGCATCTAGTGAGATCTGTCGCATAGTGGCGCATGGTTTACGACGCCGCTGCGTCACAACAGTGATGCAACAATATCATAAAAATGTCAAAAGGGGCTTGTAAATTTGCCCCATAGAATATAATACCAAATCTAAGGACAAGATGTACGGCCATTCTAAATTGCGACTCGCAATTTGCGCTCGATTGCGAGTCGCACATTGCGAGTGTTAATTTAGAATGGACAACAGTGTGAGAGACACTGATTGGGATTCCCAATGGGGTCGTAAAATGCGAGGCTCATGAATAATAATGAGCCACTCGCAATTTGCGACCCCATTGGGAATGGCTGGCTCTCCCAGTGATGGTGGCCTGCTGAGCTCAGTAGACCTCCATGTCTGGGACTGCTTTTAAATAAAGCAGTTTTTTTTTGTTTTCTTAAAATGTAGCCCGTTTTCCTTTAAGGAAAACGGGATGTATTTAAAAAATAAAAATAAAACGTTTTCGTTTCATTTTTTATGGGCAGGCAGTGTTCCCTGGGATCATCACTTGCCCCTAAAAAATATTTCCCCCTGTATTTGCAGAGGGGAGGGGGTTCTCTAGGGACCCCTTCGCTTTTGCGAGTGCGAGTGCATTACCACCCTCTTGAAGAGGATGGTAATTTGCGAGTGTTTTGCGACTGCAATTGCGGTCGCAAAACAGTCATACATGGCTTTGGGATCGCTATTAGGAAGGGAACGCCCCTTCCTAATAGTGATTCGCAAAACACTATTTTGCTAGTTGCAATTTATTTGCGACTGGCAAAATAGTGTTTGTACATGGCCCACAAGGATTTAGCATGTGCAAACTAGTCGCAAACATGTTTGCGCATACTAAATCCTGTCGTACATCAGGACCTAAGTTTATTCTGTCTGAAAGTCACAAAATACTCAAACCTTTACAGCTCAATGCCAGGAGGCCTGAAGCAAGTTTCATTTAAAAGGATCAATAAACACAGCAGTTTCACAAATAAAGGTTAGCACTCACCAAACTAGCTAAAAGACAAGAAAGCATGCTCAAAATGGTAAACAGGAGAGGGCCATGTGGTTCTAGAAACGGAACAAGCAAAACAAAAGTTACGTAGAAACCTATTTGTTTACCACTGTGCAGGGTTGCGCTGTAACCAGATTTGTTCAAGTGCAGCTACCAGTCATTCCCCAATATTTAGCAAAAAGCAAGGCAGAACGGGAAAAATAGCAGCTTTCTAACAGTGATGTGGATATCCCAATTTTCAATCTGCCCTGGTGAAAACCACACTTGCAGCCTTGACTGGACGACTGCACAGGCTTTGAAGAAAGACAGATTTTATTAACTTTTAACTATTTCAGTAAACTACCTTAGAATTTTGATAAGAGGCAGTGATCTTGAAAAGCTTGCTGTAAAAAGGCAAATATGACATTAAGAAAAACAAAATAGCACTCTGGAGCAACAGGAAATATTTCTCGTTTAATATTTCTCACTTTTGAAGTCTTCTGTTTTGGGGCCATTTCAGTCTATATATGTATTTACATTTATTTGACATTTGTATTCTGTACTAAGGGGTCGATTAGGATCGCGGACGGACTTGCGTCCGTCCGCGACCCCAGAGCAGGAGGGAACCTCCGCATGGCATGCAGAGTTCCCTCCTGTGCAATTAGGATGTGACCGCCACCCTGGTGGTCATATCCTCTATTTTTAACATTGCGGCGGGTGCAGCTTCAAGCTGCACCCGCGGCAATGTTAAAAATGCATGCATTGCATTTGCATGCAGAAAGAGGCAGGCACCGCGCGGTGCCTGCCGCTTTCTGCATGCAAATGCAGGGGGGTACCATAGGTACCCCCCATGTGCACCCCCACCCCCCCTTCACCTAGGGGGCCCGCAACGGGCCCCCGCAGTGAAGTTCCGTATGCTTTTCCACGGCGGAAAACCCGCCGCGGAAAAGCATAACTCACTGGCCATCCTAATATGGTGGACGGTGTCTGTAAGACACCGTCTCCATATTAGAGCTTTTCCGCCGCGGTTGTAATCCGACCGCGGCGGAAAAGCTGCGGACGGAAACCAGGACCCACCAGCCATCCTAATGTGGCGGTGGGTCTTTGGTCAGTCCGCTGCGGTTTTTTCGCATCCTCGGGGCCGGCGGTGGCTTCCGCCGGCCCCGAGGATGCGGAAAAACCGCAATCGTAATTACCCCCTTAGTGTTGCGAAAGGGGATTTGCATTTATATAAAATATCTAAAAATATCCTCTGGATTTGAATATTTAGTTCTACACATTTATTAAAGTGTCTTGCTTTGCACTAATTAAACCTGGTAAATAATTGCGCCACACCTGAATTCATGTACGCAGTGAATATCTAACACCATTACCCAGGGGCGGCTATAGGGTCATGGTGGCCCTGGGCAGGGAGCATAGGTAGGGGGCCCTGGAAGAGGGGGTCCGGGTGGGGCAGATCGCGGAGGCCAGTAAAGAGGGGGAGTGGTCAGGGTGTTTAGAAGTGGAACTGAGCCGGAGGCCGCCAAATCCCAGCCAGGGGCCGCCACACAAATACGTATCCATCCTCAGAGGATAAATATATTAAGGATATATATTGGTGTGGTGGCCCCTGGGGTTTGGTGGCCCTGTGCAGGTGCACAGCTTGCACATGCCTAAGGCCGGCCCTGCATTACCTATAATGGACCAAAGCCCGAATTACAACTACCCTTTATTATTGCAACATATGCATTTTGGTCTCATTTTCTACAATATTTATATTTATGCACAATAAACATAGGACTCGCCTGGAACCAATGTGACAGTTGATGCATTAAGCTTTGTAAAGCTTCAAGCATGATCCATTCAGTATGTGCCTGTCCAACCCACTTGCCCATCACCCAGTAAAGCCATAACCAACCGAACAAGGTATGTGATATATGTAGGGATGTACCAGATACTGCTGTGTATCAGAGCACTCTAATGAAATGTTTTACTTAAAATATAGTTTGAACATTTCTAAGACAACTATGAAGGCATTTTATAACTCGATGACTCCAACCCTTTCCTGCAAGACTCACAAAGTTTGCACACAAGGGGAAGGACCCTTCAGTATTGAATTGATTTATTGGCTTTATACCAGTACTTTATTGATTTTATCTGCTTTTAATTCCCGTTTGTAAAAATCATCTTTGCATGTTTTAGTATATACAATGTATCAAACCTCGCTAGGTATCAAAGTAAGTGAGATTTTACTTGGATTTTTTTTGTAACAGTTTTTATTAATTGACACAATAAACTACTCATTTATTCATTCATTCATTCATTCACTCTAATGTAGCCCACCACCGCAGGTCCCAACTAGCTACACACTATAAGCACTTCTTTACATCTCACAATGAAATTCAGATGTGAGATGATACTAACAAAGCCCATCCCACCAGAGCACCCCTCCCACCAACTCTTTCTCCAAACATGGCTGCTCAGGACTGAAAAATGTTAAACTAAATATGAAGTTGGACAAGCTAGTGCTTGAACCAGCTTAGTAGACTATGATTAGAAGTTGCAAACTGAAACAACTTTGTCAAAGCAAATAGGTATCACCTTTTATCTTTGTGTTATAGTTATTAGCTTTGCCAAAGGTTAATCTGTTTTGCTAAAGAGTATCAAAAAAAGATGCGGTGATGCATACACACACATTGCAGACTTAGTAACACCTCTATTTGGCGCACTTGCATGACCAGGCATGTGTGTGCATGCATCATAATGCTGTGCCAAAGTGCATTGTTTCTATAAAGGAGTCCACTAAGAAGCAAATTTCACCTGCATGGCCTTCCTAAAAGGTTTTATTTTTTTAAATTAATAAATCAAGACTGTGAGGGGTTGCAACGGTTGAGCAGACAGGAATTGTAGTGAGTGGGAGCAACGAAAGAGGACAGCAATGAGGTGTTGTGTGCAGAGAAGGATCTATTTCCAATGTTGAAAATGTTTCAAAAAGGGAGAAACCCAATTGAGATGGATAGAGATGAAAAGGAAAGGTAGGAGCAACAAATGAACTGGGAGGGAGGAGCAACATGAAGAGCACTGGAAATATCAGCAGGGAAGCAGCACATAAGACTGAAAATAAAAAAACACGTGCACTCACACGAAGTGCTGAAAAGGTAGCGAGGGCGCCACGGCTGTCGACGCACAGGTGCTGATGAAGCAACTGCGTGAGTCACGGGAAGCAGCGAAGGTGTCCACGCCGGCTGCAGCTGTAGAGAAGCCACAGGGGACGGGTTCAGTAGCAGAGGCAGCGTCCGGCTCAGGTAAGCGGCCATTGCCGATTGCGAGGGATGAGTCAGCCCCCTCTCGTAGGGAAAAGTTGGGTCAGCATGTTCCTTTGGCTATTAAGGAGAAGATATGGGCAGGGGAGTATGTAAACATCTTCTCGTTGCTTACTGATCACTATGAGATGGAGCATGTTAAGGGCCAGAAGGATCTCATGCATCCGAGTGTTTGGCGCGCAAAAATGGCCGCCTTTAAGGTAAATGAGAACATTGGCAATTGGGGCAAAGCGTGGGGGGTTTTTACATCGATCTTGGGGGAACGAAGGCCCGATCTGTTACCCGAATTGCCGATTTATCAGTCACGAATCATGGGGTACTCGGTATCACACGAGGGTAATCATTGGTTCTGCTATGATAATCTGTTTAGAAAGGCTAAAGAACATGATAAAAACTTAACGTGGGACTGTTATGATTCTGTGTCATGGTCCAAAATGGAGGATACTGGTATGTTAAAATTGCCATTAGTAGGGAGTAACGTTGGCGAATCCTCCCGCCAGTATGCGGGGACGCCCTTTCGATCAGGTGCGGGTACCGACAATTACTCGAGGCCTGCCGGCAATACAGGAAAAAGGGGGGTTTGTTGGAACTTCAACAGGGGTAAATGTACTAGGCCCCAGGGATCGTGCAAATTTAGACACAAATGTAGTGGGTGTGGGCAATCATCCCATCCTGAGTCCACGTGCAGAGCCAAAACGGGTGATAACGGGGGTAGAGGAGGCGCCAAACAGGTCTAACATAGTCCGAGGGGCGCCTTTACCTACCCCGATTGATACCTTGGCAATGATTCGCTGGCTCAGTGAATACCCGGATCGTACTTCTGCTGGGGTGTTGCAGAACGGGTTTTCTTATGGTTTCCGCATCCCAGTGGGGGACTTTCAAGGTGTAGAGAAAAGTAAAAATCAGCTATCGGTCTTCCAGCATACGACCGTGGTACAGGATAAGATCAGGAAGGAGGTTACTCGGGGTCGAGTCGCCGGTCCGTTTAGTGTACCACCGGTTCCTAACTTTGTTTGTTCCCCGTTAGGTGTGGTCCCAAAGAAGGACCCGGGTGAGTTTCGGCTGATACATAATTTATCAGCCCCACGTGGTCTTTCCGTAAACGAAGCGATAGACCCGGAAGTGTGTTCGGTGCGGTACGCATCCTTCGATGAGGCCGTAGCCATTTTGAATCGCCTGGGGCCCGGGGCGCTGATGGCAAAATCTGATATCGAGTCAGCGTTCCGGTTGCTCCCGGTACATCCAGACGATCAGCGTCTCCTAGGTTTCATGTTTCAGGGTCATTATTACATGGATAGGTGTATGCCGATGGGGTGCTCTATATCTTGTGCCTATTTCGAAAAATTCAGTAGTTTTCTACAATGGGTCTTCACAAGGAAGACGGGTTTTCAGCATGTGATGCATTACCTTGATGATTTTTTGTTCCTGGGGGCAGCCGGGGATCCGGAATGTGGGCAGGCTTTGGCGCAATTTTGTGTCTTGATGAATCAGTTTGGCGTGCCATTGGCACCAGGTAAGACTGTGGGGCCTTCCACTTGCCTCGAGTTTCTGGGGATCGAGTTAGACTCCGGAGAAGGTTGTTTTCGTTTACCAGCTGACAAAGTGTTAAAGTTCAGGACATCCCTGCAAATGTGTATAAGTGGACCTAAGGTTAAGCTGCATCAATTACAGCAGTTAGTTGGCCAGTTGAATTTTGCCCTGAGGGTTATACCAATGGCCCGCCCCTTTTCCCGTTCGATTGCTCAAGCCATGGTCGGCCTGAAGGAGGGCCATCATCGCACAAGGCTCTCGGCAGAGGTCCGCCAGGACATGCGCATTTGGTTGGCATTTCTGGCGGATTTCAATGGTCGAGTCGTCTGGAACAAACCGGCCGTGTCCTCTGAGGAGCTGGGGCTGTGGACAGATTCGGCAGGGAGCATAGGTTTTGGTGCCATCTTCGGCACAAGATGGTCTGCACAAAAGTGGCCGACATGGTGGCATGACAGTGGACTGACAAGTAACATTGCTTTCCTGGAACTTTTCCCCATTTTAGTGGCCCTGAGAACTTGGCCCGAAGGGTTCAAAGATCACTCTGTCGTATTTTGGTCTGACAATATGACCGTGGTCGAGTGTATCAATAGCCAGGCAGCACGATGCAAATGGATTTTGAGACTGCTCAAGGAAATTGTTTTACTGTGTATGCAATTGAATGTGCTATTCAGAGCAAGACATGTCCCAGGGGTAATGAACCAGGCGGCTGATGCACTGTCTCGTTTTCGTATGCAGGCTTTCTGGGGTTTTCTTCCCACAGCGGACCCGGAGCCGGCACCTTTTCCCGAAGCTCTCTGGTCTCTCGGTGCCCCGAACTTCGTAACCTCGTGGGAGAGAGTTTAGCACCCAGGACGAGGAAGGCATATGAAGGGGCGTTCCGGTCCTACTTAGCCTTTTTGGGGACTGATAGAGAGGAGCTTTGGGGCCAGGAGGAGTGGGTGGTAAATTTTCTGATGTCCTTACATCTGGTCGGGAAATCGGTGGCCACGGCTCAGAGGCACCGGGCTGCCATTTCCTTTGTTGCTAGGGCTCATGGGATCCATGACCCGACAGCGTCTTTCGTTGTACAGAAAGCGCTACGGGGGTGGCAACGCCTTGAGGGTCGCAGAGTAGACGATAGGCGCCCGATAGGTTTGGATAGGCTGGCCCAGTTATTATCCAGACTCCCTGCTACGTGTTCATCTCAGTTTGAGACAGTGTTATTCCGAGCCGCTTTTACGCTGGCATTCCATGGAGCTATGCGGGTAAGCGAACTAGTGGCGAGGAACAAGCAGGATGTGACAGGAGGATTGTGCCTGGAGCACGTCCAGATCAGAGGGGAGACAATGACGGTCTCATTTGTCAGGTCCAAGACCGATCAAAGTGGGATGGGCGACTGCGTAATCATACGCAGGATTCCCGGGTCCTCCATGTGCCCGGTAAAGTGTTTAGAAGATTATTTAGCACGAAGGATGGCATCATGGGGGGGACCTTGTTGAGACACGCTGACGCCACCCCACTGACAAAGTTTCAGTTTCAGCGGGTGCTTGCGATGTCGATTGCCGCTGCGGGCTTGAACCCGGGCGAATTTGGGACCCATTCCTTTCGGATAGGGGCTGCTACAGAAGCTACAGCCAGGGGTCTGAATGTAGAACAAGTTAAACGGGTGGGGCGTTGGTCCTCCAATTGTTATAAAAGGTATGTGCGGTTGCACATGTTGTGAAGCTGTAACGATGTACTCACGCTTCTTGTTTTTGTTTGGTTTTCAGTTGCGCAAGCCTACGAGGCGGGGCGGACTTTGCAGTCGACCCAACACCGGGCCAGCGGTCAGACATCACCGGCTGTGAAAAAGGAAGTGTGGGTCGTGGGCCACTCATACGTGAGACGTGCCGCAGACGTATTCAAGGCAGGTGACATGATTCACGTAGCTGGGGAATACGGGTACAGTGTGTCCTTCTACGGAAGAGGCGGTCTCTGTATTGACCAGTTTCAATCATTTTTTGAGGGTTTGCTAGGGCGGACGAGGTCACCGCCGTCTGTAGTCATAGTACATCTTGGGGGTAATGATTTGGTCACCACTGGTAGACGACTTCTTCTTGAGGCGATGCTTTCCACTGTAAGTTGGTTGGCGAGGAGAGTTCCAGGGTGCACAATTGCGTGGTCCCATATGATCCCACGAAAAGTGTGGCGGGGGGCTATTTCGGTTCCTGCTTTAAATCATTCTGTTAGAAAGCTTAATAACAAAGTGAGTAGGTTGTTCCGTTCCAAGACACTGCATTCTATTTCGCATGGGTGTATTAATGATGACAGTATGTATTTGGGGGATGGAGTGCATTTGTCTCGGGTGGGGAATGAGTTACTCATAGGAGACTTCTTAGCATGGCTAAAAACTTTATACCATGACCTTTAGGTAGGAGTGTTGTGGGGGGTCCGGATAGCCGGTCAACTATCCGGCCTGTGGCGGTAAGGTCATGATCGGTGAGCACTAATTGGAAGATCCCTATGAGTGGGCGTCACCCAGCACGGATGGGAGCGCTCGGGGGAGGTGGCCATTGGCCCCTCAACGGGGAGGCGGTCCCTTCTAAGGATGGGTCGCCGAAAGAAAAGGAAAGGCGGTCAAGGCCCCTTCCTGGGTAGGAGGGGTTACAGCCCCCTCCTGGGGAATTTCCCGGGGCCAGGGCGTCTGCGACGGCAGATGTGGTAAGTTGTGTGGGGTTTGGGGGGGGGGTCTATGCTACCTTCTAGATACCTCACACGAGTCCTCGTACGACCTCTAAGTGGCGTCGAGTTTTATTGGGGCCCCCGTCAAGTCAAGGGAAATTGGTAATTGCACTTGAGGTACGCCTCTGGGCCGCCCCTCACAAGTGAGGGCGATATTTCTGGGTTAGGGATCTTGACACCGGTTACGACCTTGCCGTTGGCCCTTAAACGTTAGGATGTACAATTTCAAAATTTCAAGTTAATGTTTTGTAGAATGTTAGTTCGGCTAGGAGAACCTTTGTATTAGAGAATCTGTTAAGGTTAGCCAAACATCGCAATGTGGTATGAAATTGTACATAATATGAAACTGTTTATTTAATGTTTTAATTTTGTTTCATATTTTAATAAATACGGCCGGGAGGGTCACTCCCTCCCGTCTTCCAAAAACTTCAGAACTGTTTCCGGTTTCCCATCCTTGGGGATTGTGTTGAGAGGGGGTGGCGGGTATCTCAGCCATACCGCACATGATACTTTAGCAGAGAAAGATGAGGAAAAAAACAGGCCACACAAGCTTTTCAAGCATCCACCACTTGCTCTATCCTACTAAAAAGAGTTCACACTTTACAATAACAATAATAATGACAAAAGAATAATAATTTACTGTACTATAAGTAGCAAACATTAATACCATTTGCCTCATCCCTAATTTGCAAAGAGACAGAAGTTGTGTCCTTCTATTAGCTAGTTCTACACTACACTCAGGCAATATCTCAAAAACAATATTTCCTTTGCCTATACTCTTTAACCATTCAAACTTCAAGCTACCAAGAATTCAACACAGTGATACATAAAAAGAGCAACTCATTTTTAATTCACCTATCAAAATAACAATCAACAATAAATATGTTATGGTAAACAAAATGACTAAGGGCCTGATTTAGATCTGGGCAGACGGGTTATGCCATCACAACAGTGACGATATCCAGTCCACCAAAATATAAATCCCATTACATCCTATGGGATTTATATTTCGGCAGACGGGATATCCATTATCGTTGTGAAAGAGCAACCCATCTACCAAGATCTAAATCAGGCCTTAAAACCTACCATGAAACAGACATTCAATGCTGCTTTAATTTATACATTTGGCGGCATTCATCACATTCTACCCTAAGGGGCTTATTCACAACATTATTTTCTATGCAAGGTAGTACTCTTTGGTGCTCTTTTATGTACTCTTACATGCCTTTGTAAATTAACCTCAAAACATCTAAAATAGTATTAAAAGGGGATTATTTGGGTAATATTGATACAGCTTAGTAAAACTAGAAATGACTGTGCCCTCTTTTTACTAATAGGGATTGTGACATTTTCAGAGCCAGCTCAATCAGTATTTGAATAGCGCAGCACTGTTACCCCTAATGGTATTTGGGCTCTGTGGGTGCGACGTTTCCAAAGAAGGGCCAGGTATTAAGTTTCTTTCTGAAGTCCGCCAGGGAGGGTGCTGTTCGAAGAGGAAGGGGTTGGTCATTCCAGGTCTTGGCTGCAATCTCGGATGAGGAATGGTCCCGCTGTGGCTGCACCAGCTGTGTGGGTTAGGAATCCTTACTTTAGTAGTCCTAAATCCCTTCTGTGAATACAGAAAGTGATAAAGTTAGAATTTTCCTCAGTTTAGGAGTAGTAAAGTTAGAAATCCTAAATTT
Source organism: Lissotriton vulgaris (assembly GCF_964263255.1). NCBI lineage: Eukaryota > Metazoa > Chordata > Amphibia > Caudata > Salamandridae > Lissotriton > Lissotriton vulgaris. The sequence goes on from NC_141694.1 coordinate 1,653,000,469, forward strand.
AGTACTCCTAAATATCTTTTGTGAATACCGAAAGTCGTAAAGTTAGGATTTTTCTCAGTTTCGGCGTAGTAAAGTTAGGACTCCTAATTTTAGTACTCCTAAATGCCTTCTGTGAATACTGAAAGTCGTAAAGTTAAGATTTTGTCTCGTGTTACTTTTGTGAATCAGGCCCATGGTTTCTTACCCTAATAGAATCAATTATGGCTCATAAAGTCAACAGATAATTATAAAAAACATGTAATACAGTGTTAACCTTTTTAAAAAGGGATTTTTTATTCAAATTGATGACAGAACTATTTACAATTAGTTACCATGTATTTTTTAACAAGTGTTCCTCAAAAACAATATTTCCTCAAAAAAATGTATATGCATCTTCAATAGCTACTTGCAGTAAATTTAATGGAAAAACAGTTGTGCTTAAAAACATACTTAATTGTATAACCTTGGCGTCAGCCAAGATGAAGATTGATGATAACTACGCGCTGGTCTTCATTGTGGATGTCAAGACTAAGAAGCCCCAGATCAAACAGGCTGTAAAGAAACTGCATGATATTGATGTTGCGAATGTCAAGAATTTAACCCCTCCCACGCTCATGATGAGCTCTGCTCGTCATGAGCCACGGTTCCCATGTGCTCATGACGAGCTGAGCTTGTCATGACTGCTGGAACGCTCACACGCGGGGCTAATTCCCCTGCTGTTCTGAGCGTTCCATTAAACAGGCGTGGTCGTGACGAGCTCAGCTCGTCATGAGCACACGAGAACCGTGGCTCATGACAAGCTGAGCTCGTCATGAGCACCGGGGCGCTGTGCGCGCCCCCTCCACCCCCCAGCACATCAGGGGAATGTGCACCGCAGCCAAGGGGTTAAATTAGCCAGTTGTAATTAGAAACATACATTATCGTAGATGAATTATACAATGTGCAATGTTGTATTTGTAATAGAAAATATGACTTAATGTAATAATATATTAAAAAGTATTTTGAGGCAAACATACTGTTCTTATTCCAGTGCCACATACATTGAGGGAGTGCAAAATTTGGAGGTGTAGAAATTAATATTCTATCTCCTGTCCAACAAACATCAGAGAAAGTACATAAATGGAGAGGGAGGGGGGTACAAATATACTACTCTAACATGAATCCCACAAACATTGAGCAAAGTGTAAACATTTTGGCGGTGCAATATTTACTACTATGACTGCAGTCCAAAAAAACAGTGGGCGAAATTACATAAATTGGGGAGCGGTGGTTCTTTGGCCTATGTAGCACACAAGTGGGGGTCCGCTTCATAATTCTTGTAAAGTGAAAAGATTTTTTTTGTCAGAGTGCACATATCATTTATGAGACTGGACTTTGGAAAATGCTCACCATGAAATTGCTCACCATGCATTCCAGTTTGAACCCAGCCATATGCAAATCAGTCTTGACCCTGTGACTCTTGGGGACAGTTCAACCCGAACTGCCAAGCCAGGTCCTTCCTAGACTTGAAACAAGGACCGGTTTCGGGGTTTCACCCCTCTTCAGCCAGGATAGCTTGATTCCAGTTGTATGGAGAGCAAAGGACCCACGCCTGGGCATACCCGTCTCATTCGGAGTGACAAATGCAAAAACAATAGTTGATGGACAGAATGCAGAACAATGTCATACATTCACCCCAGTATTGTGATCTGGGCCTAAATCCATAGTTTTTTTGCTCACCATGCCATTTCAGTTTGAACCCAGCCATATGCAAATCATTCTTGACCCTTTGCCTCATGGGAACAGTCCAGCCCGAACTGCCAAGCCAGATCCTCCCTGGACTGGAAAAAAGAATCCTAGGACCGGTTTCGAGGTTTCACCCCTTTTCAGCCAGGATAGCTTGATTCCAGAAGCTTGGAAAGCATGGGACCCACGTCTGGGCATACCCGTCCCACTCGGGATGACTAATGCAAAAACAACAGTTGATCGACAGAATGCAGAACAATGTCGTACATTCACCCCAATTCAGTGATATGGGCCTAAATCCATCGTTTTTTTGCTCACCATGCCATTCCTGTTTGAACCCAGCCATATGCAAATTAGTCTTGACCATGTGCCTCATAGGAGTGGTCCAGCCCGAACTGCCAAGCCAGGTCTTTCCTGGACTGGAAACAAGAATCCTAGGACCAGTTTTGGGGTTTCATCCCTCTTCAGCCAGAATAGCTTGATTCCAGTGGCATGGAGAGCACAGGACCCACGTCTGGGCATACCTGTCCCACTGTCAGGGTTGACAAATGCAAAAATATCAGTTGATGGACAGAATGCAGAACAATGTCATACATTCACCCAATACAGTGATCTGGGCCTAAAACCATAATTGTTTTTGCTAACCATGCCATTCCAGTTTGAACCCAGCCATAAGCAAATCAGTCTTGACCTTGTGCCTCATGGGAACATTCCAGCCTAAACTGCCAAGCCAGGTCCTCCCTGGACTGGAAACAAGCATCCTAGGACCAGTGTTGGGGTTTCACACCACTACAGCCAGGATAGCTGTTGTTGAAACAACAGTTGATGCTCACCATGTCATTCCAGTTTGAACCCAGCAATATGCAAATCAGTCTTGACCCTGTGTCTCATGGGAACAGTCCAGGCCGAACTGCCAAGCCATGTTCTCCCTGGACATGAAATCAGCATCCTAGGACCGGTTTCGGAGTTTCACCCCTCTTCAGCCAGGGTAGCTTGATTCCATGGCATGGAGAGCACAGGACCCACGTCTGGGCATACCCGTCCCACTTGGGGTGACAAATGCAAAAATAACAGTTGCTGGACAGAATGCAGAACATGTCATACATTCACCCCAGTAGAGTGATCTGGGCCTCAATCCATTGTTTTTTGCTCACCATGCCATTCCAGTTTTTACCCAGCCATATGCAAATCAGTCTTGACCCTTCGCCTCATGGGAACAGTCCAGCCAGAACTGCCAAGCCATAAAACGCAATGTAGCAGAACTGCCAAGAGGGGGTAGTATCAGGTAAAATTCACCACAGAGCCAAAAGACAGAAGTTTTAGTAAGAGAAGGACAGTGATACACAATCAAACTAAAGAAGTAATGAAACTGAATGCTGCAGCATAGTGTGAAGGAAAGGAGGCTCTCATTTCCCCCAGTCATAAAAGTAAACTAGTTTCTGCATCCAAGAAGAAACACCACAAATAAATAACAGAACTAGGCAGAAAACTAAGGGTATATTCCCAAGTAAGTATGCTAAACATCACTAAAAAATGCTAACACAACTTTACACATCGCAGCCCATCGCAAGAAAATAACCCTATGTCAACGTGGAATTCACAACACGGCAGTACCATGCGATAGTCATTCGAAAACGCGGCCAATGTCCGTGATACAACCACCGTGGCGGAGATAAAAACCCAAACATCAACGCGAAAAAACATGCGATGGGCCAAAGCGCGATGAGGAAATCAGCGATAAGCAGCGCCAGGCCTGCAATACACACATTGCAGGTGGAAAAAATCATCATAAAAGTAGAAAAAACACTCAAGCACAAACTGACCAACACCCAAGCACCATGAAGGTAGCCGGTGCAGACGCAGAGGTCGAGCGCAACCCCACAAGCACCCCGGACGACCAGCCTGGGACCTCGGGACAGGGAAGGGCAAGAACAAGAGGAACGAAAACTTCACTGGCTCCCTGTTGAGGAGCGCATCAAGTTTAAAGCACTTTGTTTTGCCCATCGCATTGCCCAGGGAAAAGGTCCAGGTTACCTGTGAAACCTTCTCACTATCCATCGCCCCACCCGGAACCTCAGATCTGTTGGAGCGATGTTGTTTCAGCTTCCTCGCGTGCACAAGACTAGGATGGGAGGTAGCTCCTTTCGCTTTCTAGTGAGTAGGCACTGGAACGATCTCCCTCTTGACTTGCGCATGGAGCCCTCAGAAATGAGATTCAGACTAAAATTAAAAACTTACCTTTTCCCAAGCCAATAATTGTCTCTTTGTAGCCTAGAATACAGACCGGTCCCGGACCTCGGCCTCTTCAGGGAGCAGTAGCATTTCTAAGCGCGGGGACACACTGTCTTGAGTGTAATCAGGTGCTCTAAAAGTGGTTTTATTATTATTATTATTATTAGGAAGAGGAAGGCAAAGTTCAGTCCACAGGAAAGCAGGATCCTAGTAACGGAGGTGATGGAACACCATCAACAACTATCACCTCCAACGTGTCATTGGGAACCAAAAATGGAATATGGTGGAACATAGTGGACAAGGTGAATGCCGTTGGAGAGCACAAGAGGTCAATGGACGAGGCCAAGAGGCGATGTACTGACATCAAGCGCAAGACCAAAGATAAACTCACAGCCAACCAGAAGGGGGCAATGCAGACTGGAGGTGGGAGCCCAGCGCCACAACTTGTGCTGGATCACATTGAGGAGCTGGTGTCGACAGTCATCAGTGTGGAGACTGTTGACGGAGTCGGGGGACAAATGCAACAGGGTGAGTGACCACCAGGTACTGGGGGGAAGGGTGGAGATGGCCACAATGGCACACATGCACAAGCAAGCAGAGCACTGTGGTGCACACCCACAATGACTATGGCTCATGGCCCTGATCTACAGACTGTCACAATGTCCAATGCCATGCTGTCTGAATGTCAACATGTACCACGCGGCTACATACATGTGGACACATTGTAATACACCATCTCCCCTTCACATTGCAGGGGCACTGTTAACACCTCCTGCGGAGCACTCCATGCAACTTTTCACTGATGACAAGGAGGACAACCCCAGCATCGGCACCCAAGCCCTCCAAGGCATCGTTGACATCATCTGCAACTCACCTCCAGGATCAGGACAGCCCAGCTGCATCTAGGAGACCACACCCACTACCCAAATCACCCAGCAGGAGGCACCCACAGCCCACCAATTTCCCAGTAACCCCAGGAACAACACATGGCCTTCCAACGCTGTGTGCCGGAGGGCCAGAGGGAGATGGCTGAGCAGGTGCTGGTGGGGTTCGACATCATGGCTACCAAACTGGACGCCATCCATGGGTGTCTAGGTAACTTCAGGTACCAGCTCTAGTACACCTGGAAACCTGCACCTGGCACAACTTTCCAGCAGTATTATTGGGAATGTTAGTGAGTAGGAAGTAAACATAAAAATACATTAAGGCAGAGGAAGGACTCTCCTCCAATATTTGTGATGATAACCATGTGTGAGGAAAGATAGTAATAGCAAGGTGATCACGATGACAAGGAAAGCCGTAATTCTTTGATTCAGGAGCATATTAATATGAGGTGGTATTTACTTGAAGACACAGCTACAGAAGGAAACATACAAAATTTCTGAAAAAAATCACAGCAAGGGTAGTTGGCATGAGGGCAAATTTAGAAGCTAACTTCACTGAAGAAACCTGGGTAACGTTCTTCACTGAAATTTTCAATGCCCCTGTATTGACAACAACAAAGGTAAAAGAAGTTGGAGGGCACATATGGAGCAATGTATGTTGTACTTATCAGGGAGGAGAAAGTTCTGGAGACAACAACAGATTTTGCAATGGGAAAGACCCTGGTTCAAATATGATTTCTCTTAAGGCTCTTAAACATCTATAGGCCTGCTGGGAAACTTTACAATACAAGTTTTTGTACATAAACATCAGTCCACCCTGGACGTTAAATGGTGTTATAATTCCTTTGTAAAACAGAAGTGAGCCAAAATCATATAACCTACTAGTCTTATCAACAATGATTACTAGCTTTACTCCAAAATAATCCTTATAGTGGAAGTAGACTGGAGTGAAGATGAACCTACCCTGAATCTAATCCTTGAGGACTTTTCAAGTCTTGCTGCAGTCTTTTGTTTTTACACAAATATTGCATAAGTACAACGTGGTGAAACAGATGCCACTAGATGTAGCATTTATGAATATTACATCAAAATTCCATCTGGTATCCAGAAAAGACTATGATGGAGGTTGGCAAACATAGGAATGGATAAAGAGCTGTTGTTATCCATTAAAAGGATGTATACTGGAACTACTTCACTAGTGAGATTAAGGGGCCTATTACGAAGTTGAGCGGATGCCGCCTCGAACTGGGACCGACTGACCTCTGGTCGGTGATCCCAACCTCCTGATTAGGATGCGACCGAACACTGTTCGGTCGCATTCTGACATTTCCCTATGGGAGCATGTATTACGCCTGTAAACCGACCATAGTACATGCTCCCATAGGGAAATGGGAGGTGATGTTAATCCCTGCACCCTGTGTCAGGCACCTTAAGGTGCCTGACACAGGCACATTGAGGTGCCTGACACAGGTGGGCACCATAGTTGCCCCTCAGCCCCCAACCGGAGCCCGCACACACAAGGGGGCCTTGCTAGGGGCCCTCCAATACGTTTTCCAACAGGGTTTCTTTGTTGGAAAGGCTGGCATGGAAATTCTGCCGGATACCATGCATCGAAATCCCAAGGGTGGAAAGACTACCCTTTGGGGTTACGGACCGGCCTCCGACTGGCCGACAAGCTCCTTGAGCCGGTCAGAGCATGCCAGAATGACCAGCAGTTTCGTTTCTGACCACAGGCATTGTAATGCAGTTGTCGGAAAGTAAACTGAGATGAGGCCTGGAAAGGCTCCGACCATCGGTTAGAGCCTTTCCGGGCCGCATTTTAATCGACACCTAAGTAATAGTGGCAAATTGAGTAAACCTTTCCAACTTCTCGCAGAGACATCTTAAGGATTTCAGAGGCCTCGGCCAAGAGTAATTTGTGGGCCCCTGTTCAGAACAGCTTTGAATTTGTGACACAATTTCAGCTCATTCATTTTCTATTTGACTAGGTCACCGACAGTGCACAGATACACTGGTCCAAATTCTTAACATGGTTCAAATTTTAAATAAAATATTTATGGAGAGTGACGTGTGTTTCAATATTGTTATACAGCAACAGCTCACTAATATTGCAACTAATCTTTGTGACCCCCCTCATTTTTTACATGCTTGATTGATCCTGTTCTAATCTAAAATAAACATTGTTTATGGATGTTGAATAGTGTTGAAAAACATAAGCATGTCTCTTATAGACTCCCATCATTCATCCATGTTAAAAACTAATTAAAGGAAAACGGTATTTAAAACAATCTGTTTAAGAATTATTCAAGGTCATCAGGGCAAGAACCTCTGCACAACAGAGCTGGCTCTATCAGAGACCCCTGAAAGCGTGGGCCAGGGCCCACTATGCCCATGCCTGAGCAGGGTATTTTTTTACTGACCTCTCTTCTCCTGTCATAGTAGTTAAATGATCTTTACAAGAGGTGTTGTTAGCAACACAGTATATTCTACCAATAAATGGGTTTCAAATGTAGTCCCTGAGATATGCTGATGACTCCATCCTGATTGCTCTTTCACCAAAAGGCACACAAGATGAGATCTAGGTGGTAGAGAAATATTAAATGGAAAATGGTCTAAATATAGACATAAAGAAATAGGCGACAACACTCTTTAGGAAACAGCAGCCGCAAGAAGCATTGGCAAAGCAAAAAGGTCTCGGCAATCTGAGAGCTTTAGGCTCTGTCAGTGATATGTCTTTAGGGTTTGGCAATGCATTGTCAATGACAATGGCACATCAGTACAATCATGTGTACTTGATGCCATGTGAGGCCAGCCCTCCCCTTAGCGTCACTAGCAGAGTGTGTAATGCGTCCTTCTCCCCAACCCCACTGTCTTCACTTTTATAAAGAATCCTTGAGCTCATTTAGAAAATGTTCTCTACTTAGTGAATATACTTCACGTACGAGAAAGAATGAGAGGAGGATAGACACACTGGTGTACAAAGTAACAAGAGAGCACATGTACACCGTCTAGAGCCGAGACCTACAACGTATCAACAGGAAGTTAGGCAGGTGCTCTGGTATGAGTTAAAACATTGGTTGACAGGTCATTTGGGTAAACGGTCGAGGGCAACATGTAGATTTGTATAGCGTGTACTCGACACAAAACTTTAAAAATGATGCAAAATAATGCATTTGACTGAGGAAGAAAGTGCGATGACCATAACCACAATGAACAAAGGCATACTCACCGAAAACATAATGAGCACACTACTCACAGATCTATTCCCTCTGTGCATCCAGATGTTATCTCAACATAATGGCACGTGCGACAGTATTGAATGCAGAGAGCTGAACTCAAAAGAATGTACATTCACTCGCACAGATGCGTATTCAGAGAAATGAATATTTATTAATGGCAGTAAATCTGAATTTGAGGGTGCAAAAATTGATTACTCGTACTTAGAGTATATTCAGAACACGGATAAACACTTAAAAAGCCATCAGAATATAAAACGCATTAACTAATTCCCAGTTATAGAAGAAAGGTAGGACAAGAGTTCAGGGACTGCTCCTCATTAGGGTGGAGGAGCAGAAACATAAAATCGTAAAACTACCATTTTATGTTTCGACTTCGCGGGTGGGTTGTCGAGTCAGTTTGAGGGCAGGTGAAGAGTGGTTGCTCAATGATTCGGGCCCTGACAGTTTGGTCTGCCCTCTGGGGTCGACCAAACCAGTCATGCACACTCTCCCTTTTCTCCATGTAGGCTGCATGTAGCCTACATGGAGAAAATAGCCCCCCCATAGAAGCCAGGCTTGTCGGCTTCTCCGCCAATTATAAAGCTGCCATTGGGAGGGAGGCTGCCTGCTTCTTGTTCTTGGGACCCAGATAGGAGCTGAGATGGCGCAGGACCTGGGAAGGTACGTTTATTTTGTTTAATTAACCCCCCTGGGCGAACCCCGCGTGACCTCCTTAGTGCGAACCCCCACGCAAACTCCTGCATGACTCCACCACCCGTGAGTCATGCCGGCCGAAACTGGACAAGGCACATACACGCGCTATATGAATGTGGAACAAATATATGTTGTGATTGTACATTTACATACTGGGTACTTGACATCTTCCTATTCAGACACTGTTACTCACAAATAAAATTAATTAAGGGGAAATAAAAGTTTGTAAATAGAATTAAGAGGCCATTTGGCCCAGGCCACAACAATGTAAAAAGCTGACCTCTTAAAAGTACTAGAATAGTTCAAGAAGAGTACACATAACATTACAGAACTGTACAAAAAGGCTAATGTTAATGTTAAATGGAATTTATATAGCGCCAAATCACCGGCAGGTCTCTAAGCGCTCAGAAGAGAGTCGGCAGGGCTACTAGACGGAGTCAGGAACAATGTGTGAAATGGGAATTTAAACCATATTTAGTGCCTCTCTGAACAGGAGCGTTTTGAGCTGCTTTCTGAACAGGAGGAGAGTGGATTCCTTTATGAGGTGTTCAGGCAACTGGTTTCAAAGCTGTGGGACCAGGACGGAGAAGGCTCTGCCCCTTTTTGATGCAGTATTGTGTTGTGGGCAGGACAGACGGCAGGCCTCGGAGGACTGCAGTGTGCGGCCGGGGACATAGGTCTCAAGGCGTTCCTTAATATAAGTTGGAGCTTGGCCATAGATCGCTTTATGGGCAATACAAAGGACCTTGAATTTTGCTCTTTGCCTAATGGGAAGCCAGTGCAGCTTGCGCAACAACGGAGATGCATGAGAACTTCTAGGGAGCCTGAAAATCAGCCTGACTGCATCATTCAGCACCACCTGCAGTCTGTTGGTCAGTTTCTGCGGAAGGCCAATATATAAGGCGTTACCAGAGTCCAGCCTTGAGATGATAGTGGCTGACACTATCATCTAAAGTGAGGTCATAGAAAGAAGAGCGACAAGTTTCCGCAGTTGCCGTATCAGGCCTGTACAAGTACCAACCACAGAGGTGACCTGGTTGGCCATGGATAGCTCGGAATCTACTTTTATACCAAGGCTCTTTATGACTGGCACAGGTAGGAGGTGGAACCTAGCTCTAGGGGCCAAAAATGATCGTTCCAGGGGGAGCTTGTGGTGGGAATAACAAGGACTTCTGTCTTGTTTGGGTTCAATTTCAGTGAGTTTGCTGTCATCCAACTCATTGTAAATCTGACAATTTATGGCAAAAGGTCACCAACACATGGTATGGCACAAGGTATGACAATTGTTCTGCGTAGATTTAGGTTTCTGACTCTATGAATTGTTCTGCCTGGATAAAGATTTCTATAAAGCATTAAAAAAAATTCTAGATTATTTAAAACATGTTTATTGATATGTGTGTATTTTTTCATTGTTATAATTACAATTGCAATTACTGTTTTTCTAAACAGTACACTATGTAACATAAACTCTGTTTGAAGACACCCTCTGCCTATGATCTTGCTTGTGCACACACACACAAACACACATACATTGTACTTCTGCTATATTGGTTGCCTAGCATAATATGGTATGCATTTCAAAGTGCATTCTGGGAGAAGTGAATCGCAATCCTTTATTCTCGTGGACTCTGCCCTGCTGTTTACATCTTTCGGCAACTCTTCAACAGCCCCACACCTCACATCTGGTGCTGACTTCTGAAGCTGGAAAACACCTGTGGTGTCCTAGCTACAGAGGACACAGACTCAGATAGATGAGTTGCGATCTATCTTTATTCACGTCTTCTCTTTTCTTATCTCAGGCTGCAACTACCTCTTTCCGGTCAGGCTCCTCCTCTTCCCGTGTCCCTCCCTAATCCCGCCTCCTCAGCCGAGGACATCCCACAGCTTAATGCAAACATTACATCTCCCCCTTTCTTAACAAAATGAGCTAGTCCAGACTTCTTTCAACATTTGATAAAAACAAATGTGACATAGTTACAGTTCTTCATTCAGACGACTCGTTTTTTTCTTTTCAGTTGAATTTGCCAATGCTTGATGATTTTACGATTTCTCAGTTGAATTTTCCAATGCTTGATGACTCTCCTAGTTCTCAGTTGAATTTGCCAAGGCTTGATGAATTTCTGATTTTTCAATTGAATTTGCCAATGCTTAATGATTTTTTGATATTTTTCTGTTATATTTATCAATGTTTGATGCTTTGTAGGGACTCTCCCTGACTTCAAAATGGCCGCCGGGACTTCCTCGCAGTGGATTGGTGCAGGCGCCTGATTTAAAGATGGCCACCACGAACTCTCGCGCCCCACAAGATTTTGCCTTTTACACACCGGCAGCAGCTCCTCCAGCCAGCCGGACCTCCCCAGTAACTGGAGCACGAAGAGAAGACTCTCACCTCAGGTATTTGGCACAGGACCACGCGACTGGGGTGGGCTCCCAGGTCGCTCTCGCACAGTCAGCCACGCGGGACCTCGGCAATGCTTCGACGTCGGGGGGGCTATTAAAGGTGCCCCACACACTTTTGCACTGCTCCAACTTCGGGGGGGGCTCACAATACCCCGTACTCCGCAGCGGACCAGATGCGACCGGGGTAGGCACCCGGATCGCGACGCACCACAGGGAACGCGGTCGGGGTAGGCTCCCGAACCGCACCAAGCAGATCCTCGCTAGGCGCCTCACACACTCGTGGAGTGCTCCCAACGCTCACAGGGCACTTAACCACACAGCTTGTGTCGTGGCCACTCTCGTCACCAGCTGTAGTGTCCTAGCAACAAAGGACACAGACTCAGGTAGATGAGTTGTGATCTATTTTTATTCATGTCTTCTCTTTTCTTATCTCAGACTGCAACTACCTCTTTCCAGGCGGGCCCTCCCATATTCTAGTGTCCCTCTCTCATCCCTTCTCCTCAGCCGAGGACGTCCCACAGCTTAATGCCAACATTACAACACCTTTACAGGTTTACACGCTTTCTGTACAATAAAGCGAACTCCCCCGTCACTTGCACTGTTCCTAGACCCAAGTAAAGGAGTTGAAGTACAACCCTGCAGGCCCCCATAATGTGCATCTTGAAAGGTTTTCACGTGGTTATATGTGGTTGTTTGGGTGGTCAACGTCCACCTATGACTCCCAATAGCTTCCTGGTTTACTTAATTGTTTGCACAGCGCTACTTTGTGATGGACCTGCTAAAAGATGCCCCCTGCTAAATATGTCGTAAATTGCAAGGTATCTGTATGTGGGTGTTTGTGTGGAGTTGAGTGTACCCTGAATACGAAGAACGTCTGCTCATATGGAGGTAACACATGTTACTCTGCCCGGCGCTCTGGTTGAAGCTTAGTAAGGTTTGTTTTAACGCTTTTGAAATAAGACTTCCAAGAACTTTATTTGTTTAATTAAACTTTTGTTATTGTCCATTCACATAGTTAAACAAAAAATCTTTCTTTATAACTTCCCTTATTCACAAAGGAACCTTGGTCTTATGTATAATTCTTTGTTTTTGGATGTATCTCGTTTATTCAAAGTTTAAAGATGAATCTAGCACATAAAAAATGAGTAAAAAAAAAAAATACAAGGAACGAGAAAGTATAAAGGGAACACGGGGGAAAAACCTGAAGTAAACATGGAAATAATCAGCATACTGTTCAACACTCATCCAGAGAGAAACGTGGAAGAAACAGTGCTCAAACCTGCAAAAACACATCTTTTTTGACGGAAGCCGAGAAGAAGGAAATTGCCCAGAAGCAGGAAGTGGAAGAACTCTCAGAATGCAGGCGAAAACTTAACAACATAAACATCCCTCACACTCAATTGGACACAGAAGAAATAAGAATTCTTCTGAAAGGAACATCCTGGAGGTAACACATAAATATGCCCCTTGCATGAATTTACAAGGACTCTTACTTCCGAATTGCTTTACAGAAGCATCTTCGCGCAATGAATCCTGCGCCCCACACTGAAGAAAAGCCATGCCTTCCACTGTGCACCAATAACTAGATAATGTTGTGTAAGGAATAGCACATGTTCTTAAGGTGACCATTTGTGTTTTGATGGTATCTTGTAATTTATGCCTCTGCATGCATTTACAAGGATCCTTTCAGCAGGACTGATTTACACACCCACTGAGAGCAGGAACCCTGGGTCTCACTCTGAAGGATGACCACGCCTTTCATCAAGCGGGATGGCGTTGCCAAGAACAACTGACTACGTGATAGTGTGGAAAAGGTCACTTTAATGAAACAGGTGCCAAAAATGTAATACCAAACCTTGGCTCTAAGATTACATACTAAATCAATGTGCTCTTGTTGTACATCTTATAACTATCCAAAGAAGCCTCCCCTTCCCCTAATCATCCCTTCCCAATGCATTCTACCAAAATCCAATCACAACTCTCCTCACTTAAACTCCCCGCAACCAAATCTTGTAGCACTGTTGCTACTGCTACCAGCTGGGGTGTACCCAAATTCTAAAATGGAACCCTGCCCTAACTGACATTTCCCTAAACTTTCGCGATACTCCTTCCCCCACACTCCCAAACCAATCCTGAAGCCCCTCGCCCCTGGACCCTACCACCCGTCTGAAAATTCCTGGAGGGTAGGGCATTCTGCCCATCCCCCCAAAACCATACTGCGCACCGACCACTGCACATCGTTTTGGAAGGGGTCTGCTCTAAAGGAGAGAACCCCTTTGTTCAGAGGGTACCCTCACACTCACGAAAGATCGCACCTTTCACTACACACCAACCACTTGGCACCATTTTGTAAGGAAGAACGTTTGTTCTTACGGAGAGAATCTGTGTTCAGATTGTACCCGGTAAACAGTCCCAGCACACATTTATAAGGATACCTTTTGCAGTGTTGTCTTCACAACCAATTTAGCACAGCAAATCCTGTCCCGCACCTTTAGGCTGTGCCTTCAATTGTGCAACCTCACTTTCCCCCTGGAATTAGCTCATTTAACCCATCGTGAGGTTACTACTGAAAAACTCATGGTTTTGTTAGAATTGTCGTCCTTCCCATAATGTGTCCCTTTGCTGCGGTGACAATGACTCAAGACTGCTATTCACTGGACAAATAGCAGTTAGGCAGTGCTCACATCTTAAATAGAGGCAGCATCAGAACAGGAGGCTGCTTAGCCAATTTGCTAATGTTGGTAAACCACATGAGGCAGAGCAGAGCAAACAAACACAGACGTGACTAAAGAAACTAAAGCAACATGGCCGATTGCCATTCCACAGCGTGGCGCATGATTGGGTCTGAGGTTACGCAAAAGTGATAGGCTGAATGCCATAGCTTAATTTGTATATTGGGAGTCCCAAGCTATTATCAACTGTGATGGTGAAACCCCGCAATTGTACAATTGGTAGGGTGAGTTTTATATGATCTCATCCTTAGTAAATTGCATCTGAATTGTTAAAATAAAAAAATTAAATAATTATGTAATCCACCACCAGCTGCTAGGTACCTGAAATGGAGACACATATAAAGAAGCCAGGGTTGACAGATAGTATAGCGGAGGAAGCTTATCAGAGAGTGCATCTGGTCTGTGCCTAGGGATGCAAAAACACGGGCACTGTTGTAGAGTGCTGATAAACTATGAACCAGATGCCAGATTTTATTAATTATAAAAACAAAAAATGTAGTCCCTAGACAATTATCAAAATGCCCACTGCACAAGTTTTAAAAGAATTTGGGTGGTGCGCTTTGGGAGGGCTAAACATCAGAAGAGGCATGACCTATCCGTGTTCTTGACAAATCTTTAGAACAACCAATGGTGCGATGGTGGTTCAAGCAAATTTGAAGCCTCTAGGCAGGGATGTTCTCCACCAAGTAGATACAGCATATCTCAGTTCGAGACAGCGCATCTTCGCAGTCTAGAGCTGAGACCTAAAAATGTGTCATCCTACCACTATTGGATAGACCTGGATAGAATATATAAGAAGGAAAACACTGTCAAAGTTCACAAACACTTGCAAATTGTAATAGGAAACCTCAGTTTAGAACTCAGTCCTGTGGTACTAAATATCGATTTGGCCCCACCTAAAGTAGCATCTAGGTTGTTAAAAAGAAAGGCGTGACAGAGAGCCAGGTTTGGGCCCTTCAGGCGTTAGCCAATCACTGCATCTCCAAATTAACAGACTTGTTTGACACACCATTGAACCCACACACAACCTTATTTAATGACCATACGAAGCAGACTTATAACCTCCTAGGAGAGACAGCGTACCAATTTGTCCTATTATCAGGGCACAAGACCTATAAAAAGAAGTGGGGGGACTGACCAAGTAAGGCAATATGCAAATAACCTCATGAAGTCACTACGTAGCGCTATAAAATAAATAAAATACGGCTATTTAATGTATTTGTGTAAATACTGGGCTAGACTAACCTATCTGACAGTATTACAGTGACTGCATTTCTAACAGGGTCCGAACAAAGGTTCCCTCGCTGCCTGCACGTTGCTGCTGGGAATGAAAAGCAGGCAACGTGCAGGTCTGAAAATGACACTGGGACAAGTTTAGCCTATTTCTGTGGGGCCCAACTTCTTGGCAGGGGGGGCAGCGTCCACCCTGTGAAAAGACCTGCGTGTACCCCTGACTCGAGCCCTGCCTATATTAAGACAAAAACCAGCAAGAGATGGTAGGTGTCTATTCCGTCTGGAAAAAGATTTTTCCCACATTCTGCTGTGTTGTCTATTATTATATGGAGATTAAGAAAAAAACTATTTGGCAGGTAATTACCAAGGAAGGATTCGCGATAGGTTTCTTTATTTATTAAATAACATCTCAGCTTAAATTAAACGTCGATCCTACTTGTGTGCTCACCCTCTTGATGTCTGGGTAAAAATTCATTGTGTGCTGGTGTACTCTTTTTACTGTCATTCAGAGTGTTAGAGGGACAAACTCACTGGTCAAGGTTTGTGTGTCACTAGACAATCCAATTGCAGCGCGACCCTGTGCCCTGTTACTCTGCCCGGCGCTCTGGTTGAAGCTTAGTAAGGTTTGTTTTAACGCTTTTGAAATAAGACTTCCAAGAACTTTATTTGTTTAATTAAACTTTTGTTATTGTCCATTCACATACTTAAACAAAAAATCTTTCTTTATAACTTCCCTTATTCACAAAGGAACCTTGGTCTTATGTATAATTCTTTGTTTTTAGATGTATCTCGTTTATTCAAAGTTTAAAGATGAATCTAGCACATAAAAAATGAGTAAAAAAAAAAAAATACAAGGAACGAGAAAGTATAAAGGGAACACGGGGGAAAAACCTGAAGTAAACATGGAAATAATCAGCATACTGTTCAACACTCATCCAGAGAGAAACGTGGAAGAAACAGTGCTCAAACCTGCAAAAACACATCTTTTTTGACGGAAGCCGAGAAGAAGGAAATTGCCCAGAAGCAGGAAGTGGAAGAACTCTCAGAATGCAGGCGAAAACTTAACAACATAAACATCCCTCACACTCAATTGGACACAGAAGAAATAAGAATTCTTCCGAAAGGAACATCATGAATTTCTTTTTGAAGTAGCAGTTAAATGGATGTAGAGAAAGCTTTCCACAAGTTTGTAAGAACTTGAAAACTGAAACATTTATTTTCCAATGCTAAAAAAGTCAGAGGAACAGACAGAACCCTAAGAACACTTTGAGGCTGATTTACAATAACTGGCGCATCCCTACAGATCAGCAGGGCTGCGCCAGTTATGTTATGTGACGTTAGGAACCCTTGCGCCACCATGAAAGCTCCGCATTTACAATGCGGCCTACCGTGGCGCAAGGACATCTGTCAGCATATAGTTGACGCAGAGCTGGAATCGTATCGCAAGCGTGACGCAACTCCAGCACTGCTCAGGGCCAACCTATACTTGCTGTGCTGCATCACCCTTACGCCTCGTAAGGTTTTGACGCATCAGGGACATAAAAGTGACTCAGTGAAATCTTGTAGATTTCACTGTGTCACTTTTACAGGGCTTCTTTGTGAAGGAACGCCCACCATGCATACATTATACCTGACGCAGGTATAATGTAGCTTAGGGCTTCACAACGAGACGCATCTAGTGAGATCTGTCGCATAGTGGCGCATGGTTTACGACGCCGCTGCGTCACAACAGTGATGCAACAATATCATAAAAATGTCAAAAGGGGCTTGTAAATTTGCCCCATAGAATATAATACCAAATCTAAGGACAAGATGTACGGCCATTCTAAATTGCGACTCGCAATTTGCGCTCGATTGCGAGTCGCACATTGCGAGTGTTAATTTAGAATGGACAACAGTGTGAGAGACACTGATTGGGATTCCCAATGGGGTCGTAAAATGCGAGGCTCATGAATAATAATGAGCCACTCGCAATTTGCGACCCCATTGGGAATGGCTGGCTCTCCCAGTGATGGTGGCCTGCTGAGCTCAGTAGACCTCCATGTCTGGGACTGCTTTTAAATAAAGCAGTTTTTTTTTGTTTTCTTAAAATGTAGCCCGTTTTCCTTTAAGGAAAACGGGATGTATTTAAAAAATAAAAATAAAACGTTTTCGTTTCATTTTTTATGGGCAGGCAGTGTTCCCTGGGATCATCACTTGCCCCTAAAAAATATTTCCCCCTGTATTTGCAGAGGGGAGGGGGTTCTCTAGGGACCCCTTCGCTTTTGCGAGTGCGAGTGCATTACCACCCTCTTGAAGAGGATGGTAATTTGCGAGTGTTTTGCGACTGCAATTGCGGTCGCAAAACAGTCATACATGGCTTTGGGATCGCTATTAGGAAGGGAACGCCCCTTCCTAATAGTGATTCGCAAAACACTATTTTGCTAGTTGCAATTTATTTGCGACTGGCAAAATAGTGTTTGTACATGGCCCACAAGGATTTAGCATGTGCAAACTAGTCGCAAACATGTTTGCGCATACTAAATCCTGTCGTACATCAGGACCTAAGTTTATTCTGTCTGAAAGTCACAAAATACTCAAACCTTTACAGCTCAATGCCAGGAGGCCTGAAGCAAGTTTCATTTAAAAGGATCAATAAACACAGCAGTTTCACAAATAAAGGTTAGCACTCACCAAACTAGCTAAAAGACAAGAAAGCATGCTCAAAATGGTAAACAGGAGAGGGCCATGTGGTTCTAGAAACGGAACAAGCAAAACAAAAGTTACGTAGAAACCTATTTGTTTACCACTGTGCAGGGTTGCGCTGTAACCAGATTTGTTCAAGTGCAGCTACCAGTCATTCCCCAATATTTAGCAAAAAGCAAGGCAGAACGGGAAAAATAGCAGCTTTCTAACAGTGATGTGGATATCCCAATTTTCAATCTGCCCTGGTGAAAACCACACTTGCAGCCTTGACTGGACGACTGCACAGGCTTTGAAGAAAGACAGATTTTATTAACTTTTAACTATTTCAGTAAACTACCTTAGAATTTTGATAAGAGGCAGTGATCTTGAAAAGCTTGCTGTAAAAAGGCAAATATGACATTAAGAAAAACAAAATAGCACTCTGGAGCAACAGGAAATAT
The DNA here is from genome assembly GCF_964263255.1 of Lissotriton vulgaris. NCBI lineage: Eukaryota > Metazoa > Chordata > Amphibia > Caudata > Salamandridae > Lissotriton > Lissotriton vulgaris. The sequence goes on from NC_141694.1 coordinate 1,653,018,711, forward strand.
TTCTCGTTTAATATTTCTCACTTTTGAAGTCTTCTGTTTTGGGGCCATTTCAGTCTATATATGTATTTACATTTATTTGACATTTGTATTCTGTACTAAGGGGTCGATTAGGATCGCGGACGGACTTGCGTCCGTCCGCGACCCCAGAGCAGGAGGGAACCTCCGCATGGCATGCAGAGTTCCCTCCTGTGCAATTAGGATGTGACCGCCACCCTGGTGGTCATATCCTCTATTTTTAACATTGCGGCGGGTGCAGCTTCAAGCTGCACCCGCGGCAATGTTAAAAATGCATGCATTGCATTTGCATGCAGAAAGAGGCAGGCACCGCGCGGTGCCTGCCGCTTTCTGCATGCAAATGCAGGGGGGTACCATAGGTACCCCCCATGTGCACCCCCACCCCCCCTTCACCTAGGGGGCCCGCAACGGGCCCCCGCAGTGAAGTTCCGTATGCTTTTCCACGGCGGAAAACCCGCCGCGGAAAAGCATAACTCACTGGCCATCCTAATATGGTGGACGGTGTCTGTAAGACACCGTCTCCATATTAGAGCTTTTCCGCCGCGGTTGTAATCCGACCGCGGCGGAAAAGCTGCGGACGGAAACCAGGACCCACCAGCCATCCTAATGTGGCGGTGGGTCTTTGGTCAGTCCGCTGCGGTTTTTTCGCATCCTCGGGGCCGGCGGTGGCTTCCGCCGGCCCCGAGGATGCGGAAAAACCGCAATCGTAATTACCCCCTTAGTGTTGCGAAAGGGGATTTGCATTTATATAAAATATCTAAAAATATCCTCTGGATTTGAATATTTAGTTCTACACATTTATTAAAGTGTCTTGCTTTGCACTAATTAAACCTGGTAAATAATTGCGCCACACCTGAATTCATGTACGCAGTGAATATCTAACACCATTACCCAGGGGCGGCTATAGGGTCATGGTGGCCCTGGGCAGGGAGCATAGGTAGGGGGCCCTGGAAGAGGGGGTCCGGGTGGGGCAGATCGCGGAGGCCAGTAAAGAGGGGGAGTGGTCAGGGTGTTTAGAAGTGGAACTGAGCCGGAGGCCGCCAAATCCCAGCCAGGGGCCGCCACACAAATACGTATCCATCCTCAGAGGATAAATATATTAAGGATATATATTGGTGTGGTGGCCCCTGGGGTTTGGTGGCCCTGTGCAGGTGCACAGCTTGCACATGCCTAAGGCCGGCCCTGCATTACCTATAATGGACCAAAGCCCGAATTACAACTACCCTTTATTATTGCAACATATGCATTTTGGTCTCATTTTCTACAATATTTATATTTATGCACAATAAACATAGGACTCGCCTGGAACCAATGTGACAGTTGATGCATTAAGCTTTGTAAAGCTTCAAGCATGATCCATTCAGTATGTGCCTGTCCAACCCACTTGCCCATCACCCAGTAAAGCCATAACCAACCGAACAAGGTATGTGATATATGTAGGGATGTACCAGATACTGCTGTGTATCAGAGCACTCTAATGAAATGTTTTACTTAAAATATAGTTTGAACATTTCTAAGACAACTATGAAGGCATTTTATAACTCGATGACTCCAACCCTTTCCTGCAAGACTCACAAAGTTTGCACACAAGGGGAAGGACCCTTCAGTATTGAATTGATTTATTGGCTTTATACCAGTACTTTATTGATTTTATCTGCTTTTAATTCCCGTTTGTAAAAATCATCTTTGCATGTTTTAGTATATACAATGTATCAAACCTCGCTAGGTATCAAAGTAAGTGAGATTTTACTTGGATTTTTTTTGTAACAGTTTTTATTAATTGACACAATAAACTACTCATTTATTCATTCATTCATTCATTCACTCTAATGTAGCCCACCACCGCAGGTCCCAACTAGCTACACACTATAAGCACTTCTTTACATCTCACAATGAAATTCAGATGTGAGATGATACTAACAAAGCCCATCCCACCAGAGCACCCCTCCCACCAACTCTTTCTCCAAACATGGCTGCTCAGGACTGAAAAATGTTAAACTAAATATGAAGTTGGACAAGCTAGTGCTTGAACCAGCTTAGTAGACTATGATTAGAAGTTGCAAACTGAAACAACTTTGTCAAAGCAAATAGGTATCACCTTTTATCTTTGTGTTATAGTTATTAGCTTTGCCAAAGGTTAATCTGTTTTGCTAAAGAGTATCAAAAAAAGATGCGGTGATGCATACACACACATTGCAGACTTAGTAACACCTCTATTTGGCGCACTTGCATGACCAGGCATGTGTGTGCATGCATCATAATGCTGTGCCAAAGTGCATTGTTTCTATAAAGGAGTCCACTAAGAAGCAAATTTCACCTGCATGGCCTTCCTAAAAGGTTTTATTTTTTTAAATTAATAAATCAAGACTGTGAGGGGTTGCAACGGTTGAGCAGACAGGAATTGTAGTGAGTGGGAGCAACGAAAGAGGACAGCAATGAGGTGTTGTGTGCAGAGAAGGATCTATTTCCAATGTTGAAAATGTTTCAAAAAGGGAGAAACCCAATTGAGATGGATAGAGATGAAAAGGAAAGGTAGGAGCAACAAATGAACTGGGAGGGAGGAGCAACATGAAGAGCACTGGAAATATCAGCAGGGAAGCAGCACATAAGACTGAAAATAAAAAAACACGTGCACTCACACGAAGTGCTGAAAAGAAATGAAGAATGTTGTTTACCTGAATTTAAGTAGTGAAAGGATATAGGTCATTCAATCAAAAGAATGGTAAATAGTCTATGCTTCTGGCAAGAAGCAAGCAAATGAGATTGACATAAACACCAAAAAATGGTAAAAAATGGGCTGTCCGAAAGCCCATTCTAACATTGGTGTTGTCTACAATAAGTGTTCGACAACAGACAGTTAAAAGCTGCCTGTAGATGATACCTAAAAACTGTATTAGAAGCTCCCCACCCTCCATCTAGGGTGTGCATAATAGGGAAATGTTGCTGGCGGCCTTGTAACCAATGGGTTTCAAATGGTGGAGCCACAGCTCCATGTATAACCTTGTGGTCAATGCAAGAGTGGGGCGAAGGAGAAACACACAAAATATTGTAGAATTTCACGTTTCTTCCGCTATCTCAATAACGCCTCGTTTTTTGCACATTTAAGCCATGATCTCTACACCTAGCAAAAGCATATTGTTTTATTTTTTTTATTTTTTTTTAGTTTTGAGATTTATAGAGCGCTCATATACCAGTGGGTGTCTCGGCGCTATGGACAGCAGCAGGGACCAGGCAGCAGGAGTTATTGATTGAACAGCCAGGTTTTTGCCATTTTTCTGAAGGTTAGCAAGGACTGACATGATCTAATCTCTAGCAGGAGAGAGTTCCAAAGTTTTGCGGTGGCGACGATAAATCGCTTATCGCCCCATGAGGCAGTTTTGGTGCATGGTACCTTCAGCAAGAGTGCAGTGGCTGAACGCAGTGCCCGGTTAGTAGTATAAGTTGCTAGCTCCTTTATTAGAAATTGGGGTGCAGAATTACGGTAGGCCTTAAAAGCAATTCACAATGCCATACATTTTATATGATTCTTCACAGAGAGCCAGTGATACTTCTTGATGACATGAGAGATGGGCTTGAACTTAGGAGTTCCTGATAGCATTCTGGCAGCAGCATTCTGGCCGCAGCATTCTGGACAGATTGTAGCTCGTGAGTGACCTTATTTTGTGCATTCACAAATAGCCCATTACAGTAGTCTATGGAGGAAATGACTAAAGCACTGACCAGAGTTTTTCCGACATTAAGAGGGAAAAATGGTAACATCTTTTGTATCATTCGCAATTTATGGAATGAGGCTGAGACCACCGAGTTGGCGTGCGGTGCAAAGGTCAATCTGAGGTCAAATATGACGCCCAGATTCCTGACCTTGGTGACTGGAATCGGGGGACGGGGGGCCCATTGAGGATGGCCACCAGGACTGAGACCAGATGGGGGATACCTTGCCAAATGTCATAACCTCCGTTTTATCAGTTCAGCTTGAGGCAATTGCTGCCCATCCAACTACTGATAGCCAGAATGCCCTCTTGGAAGTTGGCGGCTACCCCTTCACCATTGTTGTTTATTGCCAGCACCAATTGTGTATCGTCGGCATAAGATGTAAGGCCCATCACTTGTGCTTTGATGATTCTGGCCAAGTCCGACACATAGATGTTAAAAAGAGTTGGGTTTAGCGATGAACCTTGCAGAACACCACACGGGAGGGCCAATTGGGCAGAATGGAAAGTGCCAAAGTTTACCGACTGGGTGTTGAAGGTGAGAAAGGATGACTGCAGGTTTCTTGCCTTGTGTTGAACGCCCATTCTAGTGAAACGGTCGATCAAGATGGTGTGATCGACCGTGTCAAAAGTTGCCGAGATGTCCAGCAGAACAAGAACTGCCGTCCCACCCTGATCCAGGATGATTCTGATGTCTTCCGACGCTTTAATAAGCGCGGTTTCGGTTCCATGCCCTCTACGGAAGCCAAATTGCGTATCATCTAACAGATGATGGTCTTCAGAAATGTTTAGAGAGTTGGATGTTCATTACCTTCTCTATGATTTTAGCCGGAAAAGGCAGGCTGGCTATGGGCCTGTAGTTTTTAGTATCAGCCGGGTCCAAGTTTGATTTTTTTAATAGAGGTTTTAGAATAGTTTTCTTCCTAGAAGTGGGATAAATACCTGATGAAAACATAGCATTACAAATAATGGCTAGAACAGGTGCCACCTGTTCAGCAACTGGTATTAGAACAGCCGGCGGACAGGGTTCATTAGCTGAGCCTGATTTAACAGAGGACATTAGATTGGTAATCTGGTCCGGTGTTGTGTTTTCAAATTGTACTAAAGCATGTTCAGCAGTGCCATTTATCAGAGATTGGTAAGCATAGTTGGTCTGGGATGCGAATTTTAAGTAGATGTTGTTAACTTTCTCATAAAAGTAGTTCGCTAGGGAGTAGCACAGCGACTGAGAAGGGGCTGAAACAGCAGTGGGTGTATAACCTGATAATTTGGTGACTACTTGGAAGAGCTGCTTGTTGGAGTTTTTTGCTGATTCAATCTGTGCCACGTAGTACTTTATAGAGGAGTTTTTCCTGACTGGTATACGATTTTCGCCATTGTCTTTCCTGATTCCTGCAGAGTTTCTTTTATTCCCTGAGTAATTCGGAGAACCATTAGGCTGACGGGGAGCGCGGTTTTTAGAGAAGGTTTTATTTGGCACCAGCTTAATGAATACGTTATGCAGCCAGTTTTCATAGATTGCTGACGCTATATTGGGATCTGGGGAGACCTCTGGTTGGGTTAAAGTTAATTGTTTCTCGAGGAGATGGTTGTAAATGCTTTTCCAGGCTTTGAATACCGGAGGTGATTTTTATAGAGGTGTTAGGGGGGACTTGTTGTTAAATATTATTGCATGATGGTCGGTCCATACTAACAGGAGGGTGTTTTTTAGAAAGAAATTTGAGAGTTGGAGAAGAGGCCGTCCAGAGTGTGACCAGCTATGTGTGTAGCATTGGGAATTCACTGTGATAAGCCCATCGCTTCCATGTCTAAGAGTAATGTGTTTCTGTCCTTATCTAGCTGCTTTTCCAAGTGAAAGTTAAAATCACCTAGAATCGTGAATGTATGTTCAGCTGCTATAGGTTCTACCAGATTGCTTAGAGTGGAGAGGAACTCAGTTCTGGATCCTGGTGGGCGATAGAGTAAAATGCCTTTAAAAGTTTAGACGGGAGTGAGCTGAACAGAATAGTAAATTGCTTCGCAGGTCAATGATGGTATTAGGTCTATTTTAGTTGTGAATTTACTGCAATAGATTAGCGCCAGCCCACCGCCTTTTTTGTTTAGTCTGTCTTGTCTTAAGGCAGTGTAGCCCTCAGGGGTGGCCGCCGTGACATCAGGTCCTGATGCAGGATCTGTCCACGTTGCGGTTATAAAAAGGATATCAAGATTGTGGTCAATTAGCAGGTCTGCTATCTCATATTTGTGTTTGACTACCTTCAATAACTTGCATATGGATTAGTTATGCTCTGGTATTTGTTGTTTCTAAACCACAAATCATTCTTAGTGGGAGAAATCAAATATCATACAAAACACTTCAATGCATATATATTGTGCTCCAGTTCTTATGTAGCTAACTTGGGAATCAGTTTTGTTTAGCCGATAGGGATTTTTGAGCATGCATACACAACTCAAAAAATGCCACAACCACTTCTGTAACTGGCTTAATTTAAAGTGTCCTTAGCAGTGCATTTCCTTCTAAACATCTTGGACATGCCAGCTTACATTCAACTACAGATCTTTATTGAAAAACATGACATACATCAGGAGTCAATCATTCCTTTATCAGAATGTGTGTGCTATGATTGCAATGGTTATCATGGCAGTAAGTCAATGGCAGTCAAAGCTGGGGCTCACCAGGGCTATAAAGAGAGGTTTTGGACATGCAGAACAATCTATTATGAAAAGCTGCCTATAGAAAATGTAGATTGTAGATTCTTAACACAGCTAGATATCTCTGTGGCTTTTGGCTTCTCATTTCATAATGACAGCATGACTTACAAGGCATTCAGGTTACCATGCAGCAAAGGAGTTATATTATGTTATAAGATATGGATGACAAATTGTCTATGAAAACCCAAATCTCCAAGGTAGCCTCCACCTGTTTTGCAGTCTTAAAGTGGCTAAAAAAAAATATTTGGATGCTCTCCTTTTTGGCTCATCAGATGATCATCCAGGCCTTGATTCTATCAGGGCTGCATTACGGGAATGTTCTCTATCTGGGGGCTGACAAGTTCTCACTTAAACACCTCCAAGTGACTCAGAACTCTGTTGCTAGGCTACAATGCCATCTCCCTAAGCAGTTCTCCGTGTCTAGCCTTCTTCACAACCTTAATTGGCTTTCAGTGGAAAAATGCATACAATTCAAAGCCCTTTGCTACATGCATAAACAGATGTTGAATGTAGTTCCACACTATCTGCAATAGTTAGTGAAACCCTACTGCTGCAATCGCTCTCTTCGGTCTAGCAACCGGTACCTCTGTAAGCTCCTCAGAGTTAAAAAAAGCCCTCAAAGGTAGTCATTAGTTTTTTTATTTGGGCCCTAAGCCCTGGCACATGCTATCTGATTCACTGAGAAACTGTCAATATTTGACCACCTTCCACATAGGTCTCAAAACTTGGCTTTTTTCACTTTCATCTGCTTCTTTCTGGCTAGTGATCTACTTCTGTCTAGTGCTGGAAAACGCTTTTGGGTAGGTATGTGCTATATAAGACTGTATAATAATAATATCGACCAGTGCACATACACAGTGGTTAAATGGCATAATTACCATGACTTCATTATTTTTTCACAATTGTTCATTGGAGCTCAGGTGAGTGATGTGAAAACTGCTTCATCTCCCATGCTGCAGAGTATCCAAGGCTTCATGTTTACCTCCACTTCAATGTGCATGTGCAACCTTTTTATGCGTTTCTGGGATCATGTGTAGCACGTATGTTGATACAACCCTAGTTGTGATCAACTTATCTGGATGCCATGGTCTTGTCATCTTGGAAATGAATGTTGTTTGACAAAAGTATGTGTTGCGTGCATAATAACTTGATACATTTTGTTATTTTTAAGGCAGAGCACTTCAGTACTGTCAGGGACAGCAACAGGGTCGGACTGGGAATCCAAACCGGCCCTGGCAATTGAATTGGACTGGCAGTGGAGGGAGGATGTGGTTGTACGTGGAAAACACTGCAACTGCTTTTGTTACAGGGAGTCGATATTGCAGGGGTCCAAAACCGGCCCTCATCCTGGCGGCCCACTGGGAAATGCCCAGTGACAGCTAGGGCCAGTACAGCCCTGGACAGCAAGATGCAGATGTGCAGATGTGCTAGCTAGGACACTGCTCTTCTATTCAATAGGGAAAATTGACAAGCTGCAGTCAGTAACGAAGAGACCTTGGCCATTCTTTTTTACTGCTCCACTTCTCTTGGATGGAAGCACAGGAAAATAAGACGGTTTATTGTTCTTCTATAACATGGAACTTTGGAATCTAGGCAATAGCTTATTACTGTAAATGTAAATGTACAGGAATTTATATAGCGCAAATCACCGAGCGGTTTCTAAGCACTTGCTTAGGGAACCCGTCCTGGTATTCCCCTGTGAGATAACCCCGGCAGGGTATCCACAAGGTGAAAGCCAGGCATCCCGCCAGGAGGGGCCGTTGTGGAGATTAAGCAAGCTATTGCCCAGAGTCGCAGAGTGTGAACCCATGAATCGAGTAGGCACCGCAGCGAGAATTGTCGAGTCCGTGGACATTTTAGGACTGAAGACCCCGCCGAGCCGGGAATTGAACCCTGGTCCCGGGCTGACCTCTGCTTCCAGGTCTGCCTCCTCTAACCAGTGAGCCACACTTCTCCACATGAGGGAGAGTGGGCAGACTATAAGGCAAACAGCAATTAAGAGAGGGGAGGGGGAGGAGGTGGACACTAAGCACAACATCATTGGAAAAAAACAGGGACAAAGGAAGGATGCTTGGTATAGTGTCTTGTAAATAAAAGAATGCTGGAAGTCTTTTGGTTCCCACTGTACACTGTAGTCATGTGACGTGAGCATTGGAGGGATGAGTTGAAGGCAGGCTTAGAATGTGGAGTTCTGACTTACTTGCAGCGGAATAAAGACGTGTAAAAATACTCTCTGTATGTTGTGTGGTTATTGGCGAGTACCTGGGCTGGTAGGACGTTACACTTGACAGCCCCGAAGCAACAAAAGCAATGGAGCCAGGTGAAGGTGGTCGGACGTGAAGCAACAGTGCCAATGGAGGGAGGTGGGCAGGAAAAAGCAATAGATGCAATGTATGCAATGGTCTCCCTATCCTATTCTGTGGAGTCCACGGCCCTCAACTTCAAGAACTGCATGGAAGCCGTGGCAGGCTGGATGTCCACGAACTTCCTTAAATTAAACGGGGAAAAAAACTGAGATCCTCATCTTTGGTGGCAAACAAGATCTCTGGTCCTCGGATTGGTGCCCACCATCCCTCGGAACCTGCCGCTTGCCGTCCTTAGTTGCCAGAAACTTGGGGGCCACCTTTGACACCACACTGGCATGTTGATGTGGATCTGTGAGATCTACCGGTATACACCTGGTAGCAGAACTTAAATGTAGACAGATTCACGCCTACAGCAGGTGGTTTTTCCTAAGGCTCATGAATGTGGAATGAACTCTCAGAACATCTTGGGACTTTATATATCAAAATGTTTAAGATTTCCTTTCTAATATTCTAATTAACACAGCCGTAGGCTGATAAAAACCAGCCGACTTAGCATGAGCAAAACTATAATTAGCACAGCAAATGCAGCAGGGTATGACTATAGATGTGTGAGGGGCTCACTGCATACTAATTATACAGCTCTTTACTACCTAATTCATGGAGGTGATGGGCTCACTGCATCCCAATAATACTGCCTCTTACTACCCAACAGGGGCGTGTCATTTTCCTTAGTACCATTTGGGACAATTGCACGCTTGCTGTGCCACTACAACTTCCAGTGCTGCCAGTAGAGTGCCAGATTGCTGCTAGAAGCAACAAGGCTCCATGCAAATGGCACAGCAGTCTTCATCTGAGGAGTCTAAAGGCCTCCCCCAACTCACTAGTAAGCAGATAGTTGCTCTACTCCAAATTGTAAAGCTACATCAGTACTGTGAATGTTCTTTTCCAGCGCCACTTACTTTTAGCCAACCAAATAAGGAATACATACTGCCTCCCCATGGATGTAGTATGGAATATTCACGCAGTCATACAGTTTTGTTAGCGTCTTTAAGATGTTTAGCTTTTTAGAAAATAATGACAACTTTCAGCTGAGCAAACTAATGTACTTCCTTTTGGAACCTATTGGGATTTATTAGGGTTCTTCAAGAAGAGCACAAATCTTAATTGGTTTCCAAGATTCTCCCGCGCCTATGTGAGGAATAGAAAACAGGAGCCCGGATTTGCTTAAGCTTTGCTTGAGCGGACGCACACCACAATTTGACGCAAAGCAATGCGAACTATAACCTCTATCAACCCTCAAGCAAAAAAAATACTCCAAATCATAACAAGGACCTATTTAACAATGGCAATGGATGGAGGATTGACTGAGAAAAGCAACAGAGGGAGGGTAGACACTAAGGCACAAAAGAAGGTAGGTGTGCGTGCACTAAGTGCCAACGGAGGGAAGGTGGACAGGCACTAAACAACAATGGCAATAGAGAGAGGGGTAGGGAGGCAAACACTAAGCACCAGTGGCAACAGAGGGAGAGTGGGCAGACTATAAGGCAAACAGCAATTAAGAGAGCGGAGGGGGAGGAGGTGAACACTAAGCACAACATCATTGGAAAAAAACAGGGACAAAGGAAGGATGCTTGGTATAGTGTCTTGTAAATAAAAGAATGCTGGAAGTCTTTTGGTTCCCACTGTACACTGTAGTCATGTGACGTGAGCATTGGAGGGATGAGATGAAGGCAGGCTTAGAATGTGGAGTTCTGACTTACTTGCAGCGGAATAAAGACGTGTAAAAATACTCTCTGTATGTTGCGTGGTTATTGGCGAGTACCTGGGCTGGTAGGACGTTACACTTGACAGCCCCAAAGCAACAAAAGCAATGGAGCCAGGTGAAGGTGGTCGGACGTGAAGCAACAGTACCAATGGAGGGAGGTGGGCAGGAAAAAGCAATAGATGCAATGTATGCAATGGTCTCCCTAGCCTATTCTGTGGAGTCCACGGCCCTCAACTTCAAGAACTGCATGGAAGCCGTGGCAGGCTGGATGTCCACGAACTTCCTTAAATTAAACGGGGAAAAAAACTGAGATCCTCATCTTTGGTGGCAAACAAGATCTCTGGTCCTCGGATTGGTGCCCACCATCCCTCGGAACCTGCCGCTTGCCGTCCTTAGTTGCCAGAAACTTGGGGGCCACCTTTGACACCACACTGGCATTTGATAAACAAGTTGGCAAAACCGTGTCAACTTGTTGTGGGGTCCTGAGGATCCTCAGGAAACTAGTACACTATCTCTCCCCCGATGCCCAGAAACAGGTGGTTATTGCTCTTATCTCACCCCGCCTGGACTATTGCAATGCCCTCTATCTTGGTATCTGCAAAAAACTCATCCTCCGCTTACAGACTATTCAGAACGCTGCAGCCAGGTTTGTGGTGAATGCCCCCAGACGTGCTTCTGCTACAGAAATCAGAAAAGACCTCCATTGGCTACCTGTTCAGGCAAGGATCAACTTTAAGGTTCTGGTTCTGACCTTTCAGGCCCTCTATGGCCTGGGTGCCGAGGACATCAGGTCTCTCGTATCCTTCTATACCCCGGGTTGAGCCCTGAGATCTGCTCACTTAAATCTTCTTGCGACCCCCCCCGGATCGCCAAGGCCAGATGGGGCGGGAGGGCTTTTTTCTCCCTTGTCCCCAAGCTATGGAACTCGCTTCCTACCAACCTTAAAACTCAGCCATCACTTGCCCTCTTCCGGAAGAATCTTAAAACCTGGCTATTCGCTCAATCATATGTTTAAGTGCTGCCTCTCCCGGATGCCTCCGTCCACTCAGTTGCTTTGTTTTCTATCCATCCACTGCGCCTTGATGCCTCCGGGTTAAGTTGCGCTCTTACAAATCGCGAATTCATTCATTCATTCATTCATGTAGGGAATGGAGGGAGAGTGAGTGTTGAAAAAGCAACTGCAGCAACAAAGGGAATGTATGCAGAAAATAGTAACAACGATTTACAAAAGGGGGTGGTGATGAACAGAGTGTCTGAATTGAGCAGACCACTCTTACCCAGCCCAGAGATCAGGGCTTGATCCATCACCGTTATTTATCTCACTGCCCCATCCCAGCTCAGAACATGGCTATATGCAAATCAGTCTGTCCCTGGCCCAGTGCATCATGGGAACAGGGCAGACTAAACTACCAAGCCAATTCTTTACCAGAAAGGAGACAAGCTACCGGGGACCGGTTTCTGGCATTTCAGCCTCTTCGGCCCGGCTTGCTTGAATCCTGATGGAGCAGTGAGAAAGGGACTCATGTCTGAGTATACCCTGCCACACCTATAGTGGCCAAAATCGATTTACAAAAGGGGGTGGTGATGAACAGAGTGTCTGAATTGAGCAGACCACTCTTACCCAGTCCAGAGATCAGGGCTTGATCCATCACCGTTATTTATCTCACTGCCCCATCCCAGCTCAGAACATGGCTATATGCAAATCAGTCTGTCCCTGGCCCAGTGCATCATGGGAACAGGGCAGACTAAACTACCAAGCCAATTCTTTACCAGAAAGGAGACAAGCTACCGGGGACCGGTTTCTGGCATTTCAGCCTCTTCGGCCCGGCTTGCTTGAATCCTGATGGAGCAGTGAGAAAGGGACTCATGTCTGAGTATACCCTGCCACACCTATAGTGGCCAAAATCGATTTACAAAAGGGGGTGGTGATGAACAGAGTGTCTGAATTGAGCAGACCACTCTTACCCAGTCCAGAGATCAGGGCTTGATCCATCACTGTTATTTATCTCACTGCCCCATCCCAGCTCAGAACATGGCTATATGCAAATCAGTCTGTCCCTGGCCCAGTGCATCATGGGAACAGGGCAGACTAAACTACCAAGCCAATTCTTTACCAGAAAGGAGACAAGCTACCGGGGACCGGTTTCTGGCATTTCAGCCTCTTCGGCCCGGCTTGCTTGAATCCTGATGGAGCAGTGAGAAAGGGACTCATGTCTGAGTATACCCTGCCACACCTATAGTGGCCAAAATCGATTTACAAAAGGGGGTGGTGATGAACAGAGTGTCTGAATTGAGCAGACCACTCTTACCCAGTCCAGAGATCAGGGCTTGATCCATCACCGTTATTTATCTCACTGCCCCATCCCAGCTCAGAACATGGCTATATGCAAATCAGTCTGTCCCTGGCCCAGTGCATCATGGGAACAGGGCAGACTAAACTACCAAGCCAATTCTTTACCAGAAAGGAGACAAGCTACCGGGGACCGGTTTCTGGCATTTCAGCCTCTTCGGCCCGGCTTGCTTGAATCCTGATGGAGCAGTGAGAAAGGGACTCATGTCTGAGTATACCCTGCCACACCTATAGTGGCCAAAATCGATTTACAAAAGGGGGTGGTGATGAACAGAGTGTCTGAATTGAGCAGACCACTCTTACCCAGTCCAGAGATCAGGGCTTGATCCATCACCGTTATTTATCTCACTGCCCCATCCCAGCTCAGAACATGGCTATATGCAAATCAGTCTGTCCCTGGCCCAGTGCATCATGGGAACAGGGCAGACTAAACTACCAAGCCAATTCTTTACCAGAAAGGAGACAAGCTACCGGGGACCGGTTTCTGGCATTTCAGCCTCTTCGGCCCGGCTTGCTTGAATCCTGATGGAGCAGTGAGAAAGGGACTCATGTCTGAGTATACCCTGCCACACCTATAGTGGCCAAAATCGATTTACAAAAGGGGGTGGTGATGAACAGAGTGTCTGAATTGAGCAGACCACTCTTACCCAGTCCAGAGATCAGGGCTTGATCCATCACCGTTATTTATCTCACTGCCCCATCCCAGCTCAGAACATGGCTATATGCAAATCAGTCTGTCCCTGGCCCAGTGCATCATGGGAACAGGGCAGACTAAACTACCAAGCCAATTCTTTACCAGAAAGGAGACAAGCTACCGGGGACCGGTTTCTGGCATTTCAGCCTCTTCGGCCCGGCTTGCTTGAATCCTGATGGAGCAGTGAGAAAGGGACTCATGTCTGAGTATACCCTGCCACACCTATAGTGGCCAAAATCGATTTACAAAAGGGGGTGGTGATGAACAGAGTGTCTGAATTGAGCAGACCACTCTTACCCAGTCCAGAGATCAGGGCTTGATCCATCACCGTTATTTATCTCACTGCCCCATCCCAGCTCAGAACATGGCTATATGCAAATCAGTCTGTCCCTGGCCCAGTGCATCATGGGAACAGGGCAGACTAAACTACCAAGCCAATTCTTTACCAGAAAGGAGACAAGCTACCGGGGACCGGTTTCTGGCATTTCAGCCTCTTCGGCCCGGCTTGCTTGAATCCTGATGGAGCAGTGAGAAAGGGACTCATGTCTGAGTATACCCTGCCACACCTATAGTGGCCAAAATCGATTTACAAAAGGGGGTGGTGATGAACAGAGTGTCTGAATTGAGCAGACCACTCTTACCCAGTCCAGAGATCAGGGCTTGATCCATCACCGTTATTTATCTCACTGCCCCATCCCAGCTCAGAACATGGCTATATGCAAATCAGTCTGTCCCTGGCCCAGTGCATCATGGGAACAGGGCAGACTAAACTACCAAGCCAATTCTTTACCAGAAAGAAGACAAGCTACCGGGGACCGGTTTCTGGCATTTCAGCCTCTTCGGCCCGGCTTGCTTGAATCCTGATGGAGCAGTGAGAAAGGGACTCATGTCTGAGTATACCCTGCCACACCTATAGTGGCCAAAATCGATTTACAAAAGGGGGTGGTGATGAACAGAGTGTCTGAATTGAGCAGACCACTCTTACCCAGTCCAGAGATCAGGGCTTGATCCATCACCGTTATTTATCTCACTGCCCCATCCCAGCTCAGAACATGGCTATATGCAAATCAGTCTGTCCCTGGCCCAGTGCATCATGGGAACAGGGCAGACTAAACTACCAAGCCAATTCTTTACCAGAAAGGAGACAAGCTACCGGGGACCGGTTTCTGGCATTTCAGCCTCTTCGGCCCGGCTTGCTTGAATCCTGATGGAGCAGTGAGAAAGGGACTCATGTCTGAGTATACCCTGCCACACCTATAGTGGCCAAAATCGATTTACAAAAGGGGGTGGTGATGAACAGAGTGTCTGAATTGAGCAGACCACTCTTACCGAGTCCAGAGATCAGGGCTTGATCCATCACCGTTATTTATCTCACTGCCCCATCCCAGCTCAGAACATGGCTATATGCAAATCAGTCTGTCCCTGGCCCAGTGCATCATGGGAACAGGGCAGACTAAACTACCAAGCCAATTCTTTACCAGAAAGGAGACAAGCTACCGGGGACCGGTTACTGGCATTTCAGCCTCTTCGGCCCGGCTTGCTTGAATCCTGATGGAGCAGTGAGAAAGGGACTCATGTCTGAGTATACCCTGCCACACCTATAGTGGCCAAAATCGATTTACAAAAGGGGGTGGTGATGAACAGAGTGTCTGAATTGAGCAGACCACTCTTACCCAGTCCAGAGATCAGGGCTTGATCCATCACCGTTATTTATCTCACTGCCCCATCCCAGCTCAGAACATGGCTATATGCAAATCAGTCTGTCCCTGGCCCAGTGCATCATGGGAACAGGGCAGACTAAACTACCAAGCCAATTCTTTACCAGAAAGGAGACAAGCTACCGGGGACCGGTTTCTGGCATTTCAGCCTCTTCGGCCCGGCTTGCTTGAATCCTGATGGAGCAGTGAGAAAGGGACTCATGTCTGAGTATACCCTGCCACACCTATAGTGGCCAAAATCGATTTACAAAAGGGGGTGGTGATGAACAGAGTGTCTGAATTGAGCAGACCACTCTTACCCAGTCCAGAGATCAGGGCTTGATCCATCACCGTTATTTATCTCACTGCCCCATCCCAGCTCAGAACATGGCTATATGCAAATCAGTCTGTCCCTGGCCCAGTGCATCATGGGAACAGGGCAGACTAAACTACCAAGCCAATTCTTTACCAGAAAGGAGACAAGCTACCGGGGACCGGTTTCTGGCATTTCAGCCTCTTCGGCCCGGCTTGCTTGAATCCTGATGGAGCAGTGAGAAAGGGACTCATGTCTGAGTATACCCTGCCACACCTATAGTGGCCAAAATCGATTTATATATATATATTGTTTATATAGTAACAACAGCACCAGAGGGAGGCTGGCCAGAAACTTGGGTGAAATACAACAATTTGGATCACACAGCAGGAAGGGGTTGGAGCAGAATATGGGAGAGAAAACAACTTGGAACGCTATGGGTAGGACAAGAAGCGCACAAGTCTGCAAAACACATCCACTCTGATGGACTGCATTATGAAAAGGAAACAAATAGTGCCAAAAAGTTTAAACAGGCTATACCCCATGGGAGGGACAAACACAAGATGAAAAACTAAAAAAAAGGAAAGCTAGCAAATAGAAAGCAAGCAAATGTTAGAGACAGAACACAAAGTCAATGGTAAGCAATGGGCAGAATGCGTTCTTGGGTAAGTTTCCCCTATATGACTTCGCAACCAGACAGCTGTGCTGACTGGTAGGTTTCCATCTAAAAAGGACCCCAATATGAACACTTTGTTAATCAAACAGTATGTTCATTACTACAGTGATAAATCAGCGTCATGGAGTGGTCTACATGCAATATTCTAGGAGGGCCTAGCTGAGTACACATTTCTCTAGTTCTATGCATAATGCAGCCATATATAGCTCGCAGTCCCTTATATAGGAGCCGTCACACGTTTCTCCTTACATGTCTTACAGTTACATGTGCCATTTCATTTTATACTGAAAATTCCACGGGCATCTTTTGTTACAAGCAAAAAATACTTCAAGATCCTGGTCCAAAGAAGGATGAAACTGACCGTACAGCTATTCCCCCAGGCCTCCCCCTCTTGCAGTATCCCCTCGATGCCTTTCTCCTTGTTTGGGGTGTGTGGAAACCGCATTCTGTAAATGTTCCTCACACCTAACTTAACTAAGAAGGCCTCTGGTGTCTTAAAATATTCCACTGGCCTCTCACACCTCAAGACATAACCACACCACTTCCAAAATGCCTTCCCCGGGGCCTGCTGGCCAACCTTCCTGTACAGCCCTCCACTGCAGAGAGAAACGTGTTGACATATCCCTTGTTTTTATTAATCGCTCTCGTGCAGCATTGGGGGTTTATTGAAAACAAGGTGGGAACCTGAATCAACATGCATATTCAGAAACCCACTCACGCGCCCATCCCTGTGCACGCGCGGGCGGCGTAAACAGATGTACAAACAGCCTCTTCATACTTCAGAGGAGCCCTCAACTGCAGCAGAGAGGGGCCACTGAAAGGTCACGTGGAACGGCAGTTAGAAATTTAAAAACCACATGCAAGTAACAGAAACGTGCAACGTTTTTACAAGAAAAAATACCAAAAAGGATAAGCAAAGAAACACATTTTTTGTAATAATTGGAAGGTGTGAGGCGGGGGATGGGCAAACAAACGCTTCAGGGGTCTCCCTTTCAACCCATTGCATTGAGCATCTGTAAGACATGGGAGTCTCAGGAACCCCGTCCCATATTCTGCAGGACGTCCCATCAAGTGTTGTTACGCCACTGGTACCGGGATAGAGGTGATAAAAAAAGGTACAAGATCGCATAAATCAAGTGTGAAATGTATATATTTAAAAGACACATTTGAAATGACCTTACATATTTTATTTTACAAAATGATACAAAGGAAGATTACTTGGTTGACCCAGAATCACACAATCACATTCACAGTCATGTTTAGAATTCGGGTTCCAGAATATTGAATAGAAAAAAAATGCTTTCCCGCTGTACTTGGATATAAATGTTTTTGAGCACAGTACACTTGAATATACTGCATTCAAAAATATCACTTTCGACATTTAATGTTTTTTTTCTTCAAAACATATTTCAATCAATTATGAACACATAAATCGGAGCACATTGTAGATTAAAAACATTGCTCGACGTGTTTACCATTATCAATGCATACATATGCCCCCATAGTGCAAATGAATCACCATAGTAAGAGCATAAAACCCGCAGTAAATATTAGTTTTTGAGGAAAAAATAGGAATCAAAATTGTCATACTTCGTTCTGGAGCCCTAGTTCATTATTTCACAAAGAAGAGTTTGTGTGGGGATGTGTTCGCTGTTAGCACCCACTCTAAATGTTCCATGGTCAAGGTTAGGCCCCGCTATAACCTGGGGTATCCTGTACTAGGTGTTATGGAATCCTTGGGGAATTTCCTTGTGGATTTCTTTGTGTCCTGATCGTCTGGGTGTCGACGCGTTTCAACCTCCTAACCTTCTGTGGTCTCCTTAGGACAGGAGATGGTGATGATCTTCCTCCTTCTAAAATGCGGACCATTTTTAGATAAGAAAAATTATGTTTTGGTACTCCAAAGGGAGATTAGACCGTCAAATGAAATGAGGTGGTTCCGGTATGGCATCCTAGGCACTGTAAGTTTAACTACTGTCCAGCTGCCTGCGTGATTCAGAGATGCCCAGTTTCATTACTGGGGACAAAGCGGGAAGTGCTCGACAACTCCGGAAAATAAACTAGGCCTCTTCTAATAATGTGCACCTTATAAACGTTGTTGCAATCCTTGCTCTAGCCCTGGTAAAAAAAATTGGCATTTCCAAATCACGCAGACAGCAGGACCCTAATTACCCTGTCAGTCCCTTCCTGTTTTTAGGCACTCCTGGCAAGCCACAGGCATCACTCACCTTCACAATCAGCTGAAAGTTCGAGTGCACTTTCAGATGAGACTGTTCTCATCTGAGAGCTATCGTTGATTTGGATGAACACCCCACAGTGTCAAATACTAGATGTTCTTATATTGTTTAAGTTAATTCCCAGCTTGTTAGTTTCTAGCATTTATTTTGTGCACGGTATTCAAGATTATGGGGCATTGTGCTGCTCCAGCTGGATCAATAAAGCATCATGCAGAAGTACTTATGCTTCTTGTCCAACCCACAAAATTTAGGATGTAGCTAGTAGCTCTGTATAGTTCTCTCTCTAGCTGTAGTTTACCACTGAATGGGGATTATGTGGTCCTCTTCCAATCTTCTCAACCATGATTGCACCAATCCAGTCGGGGGAGAGGAGTATGAAAGGCCTTCAGGCCACATGGTTCAGTACTGGTAGTATTTTCACAGTGCTTACTCACGAAGCATACTTGAGGGCATATGCACAGTGAAATGACGGAGCACGCAGCTGCGCCAAATTTGGCAGCGCCACACTCCAAGATTAACAAAATGCAAGGATGCTCCATAGTTACAACAATATGATGCACTTATGTGTTTTTCCTAGTGCTGGCTCTAAAATGAGCTGCCCCTTCTCGAACATAAACCATCATTCCTGGTGTTTTCCTATTTCTATGTGTGAATCAGTATGCAACACACATTGAAAAATCAAAAACAATATGGCTGAGATACCCGCCACCCCCTCTCAACACAATCCCAAGGATGGGAAACCGGAAACGGTTCTGAACTTTTGGAAGGCGGGAGGGAGTGACCCTCCCGGCCGTATTTATTAAAATATGAAACAAAATCAAAACATTAAAATAACAGTTTCATATTATGTACAATTTCATTTCCACATTACGATGTTGGCTAACCTTAACAGATCTCTAATACAAAGGTTCTCCTAGCCGAACTAACATCCTACAAAACATTTGACTTGAAATTGTACATCCTAACGTTAAGGGCCAACGGCAAGGTCATAACCGGTGTCAGATCCCTAAACCAGAAATACCACCCTCACTTGTGAGGGGACCAACCGCACAGAGGCGTACCTCAAGTGCATCTACCAATTTCCCTTGGACTTGACGGGGGCCCCAATGAACTCGACGCCATTTAACGGTCGTCCGAGGACTCGTGTGAGGTGTCTAAAAGGTAGCGTAAACCCCCTCCCGAACCCCACACAACTTACACATCTGCCGTCGCAGATGTCCTGGCCCCAGGAAATTCCCCAGGAGGGCCCGTAGCCCCTCCTATCCAGGAAGGGGCCTTGACCAACTTTCCTTTCCTTCCGGCGGCCGATCCTTAGACGGGACCGCCTCCCCGTTGAGGGGCCAATGGCCACCTCCCCCGAGCGCTCCCATCCGTAATGGGTGACGCCCCCCCATAGGGATCTTCCAATTACTGCTCACCGATCATGACCTTACCGCCCGACAATAAATACGACAAATCGACCTAAATTACTAAATTACAAAAACAATGACTTATTACAAGCATGATTACTGATCAACATTAGTGCAAAACACTTTATTTGAAAACATACTGAAAGTGACCATATTTATTGCATATTCAAAATTATTACGACAATTATCACAACCTGCAAGAAATAGAGTTACCACATCAAAACTTTATTCAAAACAAGTAGCTGTCCTCAGGGGCTGGTGGGTGGGTCAAAATTGCTCTTCGTTCCGTCTCGAGCTCACGTGCAGCGGGGAGGTGCAGCTTCAGAGCACAGGAACAAGAGGATGCTTTCTTGGCTTGTTGCTCCTTTTATCCGTCTTCAGGGCGGGCGTAAACCCGCCCCCGCCTGCCTCCGAGGGCGTGGCCGGTCGCGTCAGTGTCTAGGACAACCCACTCCAGGGCGGGAAAAGGCACGCCCCGGCTACGCCGCTTCGGGCATACCAGCCGAGACTCGCCTCCCGCCCAAGATGGCTTCCCGGGGGGATCGTGGTACTCCACCATACGTTCGGGGGGACCGAATGGTCGCCCCTTTCCATATGGCTGAGATACCCGCCACCCCCTCTCAACACAATCCCAAGGATGGGAAACCGGAAACGGTTCTGAACTTTTGGAAGGCGGGAGGGAGTGACCCTCCCGGCCGTATTTATTAAAATATGAAACAAAATCAAAACATTAAAATAACAGTTTCATATTATGTACAATTTCATTTCCACATTACGATGTTGGCTAACCTTAACAGATCTCTAATACAAAGGTTCTCCTAGCCGAACTAACATCCTACAAAACATTTGACTTGAAATTGTACATCCTAACGTTAAGGGCCAACGGCAAGGTCATAACCGGTGTCAGATCCCTAAACCAGAAATACCACCCTCACTTGTGAGGGGACCAACCGCACAGAGGCGTACCTCAAGTGCATCTACCAATTTCCCTTGGACTTGACGGGGGCCCCAATGAACTCGACGCCATTTAACGGTCGTCCGAGGACTCGTGTGAGGTGTCTAAAAGGTAGCGTAAACCCCCTCCCGAACCCCACACAACTTACACATCTGCCGTCGCAGATGTCCTGGCCCCAGGAAATTCCCCAGGAGGGCCCGTAGCCCCTCCTATCCAGGAAGGGGCCTTGACCACCTTTCCTTTCCTTCCGGCGGCCTATCCTTAGACGGGACCGCCTCCCCGTTGAGGGGCCAATGGCCACCTCCCCCGAGCGCTCCCATCCGTAATGGGTGACGCCCCCCCCCATAGGGATCTTCCAATTACTGCTCACCGATCATGACCTTACCGCCACAGGCCGGATAGTTGACCGGCTATCCGGACCCCCCACAACAACTCCTGCCTAAAGGTCATGTTTTAAACTCTTTAACCAAGCTATGAGGTCTCCTATAAGTAACTCATTCCCCACCCGGGACAAATGAACACCATCCCCCAAATACATACTGTCACCTTTGATACAACCATGCGAAACAGAATGCAGTGTACTTGAACGAAACAATCTACTCACTTTGTTATTTATTTTCCTTACTGAATGATTCAGAGCAGAAACCGAAATAGCCCCCCGCCACACTTTTCGTGGGATCATATGGGACCATGCAATTGTGCACCCTGGAACTTTTCTTGCCAACCAACTTACTGTGGAAAGCATTGCCTCAAGAAGAAGTCGTCTACCAGTGGCCACCAAATCGTTGCCCCCAAGATGAACTATGATTATAGAAGGCGGTGACCTTGTCCGCCCTAACAAACCCTCGAAAAAGGATTGAAACTGGTCAATACAGAGCCCGCCCTTTCCGTAGAAGGACACACTGTACCCGTATTCCCCAGCCACGTGAATCATGTCACCTGCTTTGATACGTCCGCGGCACGCCTCACGTATGAGTGGCCCACGACCCACACCTCCTTTTTCACAGCCGGTGATGTCTGACCGCTGGTCCCCAGGTGTCGGGTCGACTGCACAGTCCGCCCCGCCTCGTAGGCTTGCGCAACTGAAAACCAAACAAAAACAAGAAGCGTGAGTACATCATTACAGGGTCACAACATGTGCAACCGCACATACCTTTTATAACAGTTCGAGGACCAACGCCCCACACGTTTTACCTCTTCTACACTCAGACCCCTGGCTGTAGCCTCTGTGGCAGCCCCTATCCGAAAGGAATGGGTCCCAAACTCGCCGGGGTTCAAGCCCGCGGCCGAAATCGACATCGCAAGCACCCGCTGGAACTGAAACCTCGTCAGTGGGGTGGTATCAGCGTGTCTCAACAAGGTCCCCCCCCATGATGCCACCCTCAGTGCTAACTATTCCTCCACGCAAAGAACCGGGCACATGGAAGACCCGGGAATCCTCTGTATGATTATGCAGTCCCCAATCGCACCCTGATCGGTTTTGGACCTGACAAACGAGACAGATATCGTCTCCCCTTTGACCTGAATGTGCTCTCGGCACAGTCCCCCCATCGTATCCTGCTTGTTCTTCGCCACTAGTTCGCTTACCCGCATAGCCCCATGGAATGCTAGCACAAAAGCGGCTCGGAATAACACCGTTTCATACTGGGATGAACATGTTGCAGGGAGTACGGATAATAACAGGGCCAACCTATCCAGACCTATCGGGTGCCTTACATCTGTTCTACGACCCTCAAGGTGTTGCCACCCACGTAGCGCTTTTTGCACCACGAAAGACGCTGTTGGGTCCTGGATCCCATGAGCACTTGCCATAAAGGAAATGGCGGCCCGATGCCTCTGGGCCGTAGCTACTGATTTGCCTGCCTGATGTAAAGACAGCAGAAATTTTACTACAAACTCTTCCTGGCCCCAAAGCTCCCCCCTAGCAGCCCCCAAAAAGGCCCAATAGGAACAGAACGCCCCTTCATATGCCTTCCTCGTCCTGGGTGCTAAACTCTCTCCCACGAGGTTTTGTAGTTCGGGGCACCGAGAGACCAGAGAGCTTCGGGAAAGGGTGCCGCCACCGGGTCCGCTGTGGGCAGAAAACCCCAGAAGGCCTGCATACGGAAACGAGAAAGCGCATCAGCCGCTTGGTTCATTACCCCCGGCACATGTCTTGCCTTAAATAGCACATTCAATTGCATACACAATAACACAATTTCTTTGAGCAGTCTCAGAATCCATTTGCACCGTGCTGCCTGACTATTGATACACTCAACCACGGTCATGTTATCAGACCAGAACACCACAGAGTGATCCCGGAACCCCTCAGGCCAAGTTTTTAGGGCCACCAGAATAGGGAAAAGTTCGAGAAAAGCAATGTTACTCGTCAGCCCGTCCTCGTGCCACCAAGACGGCCATCTTTGGGCCGACCATTGTGTGCCAAATATGGCCCCGAAACCAATACTCCCTGCCGAATCGGTCCACAGCCCCAGCTCCTCGGAGGACACCGCTGGCTTGCTCCAGACAATTCGACCATTGAAATCCGCCAGAAATGCCAACCAAATGCGCATGTCCTGGCGAACCTCTGCCGAGAGCCTCGTGCGGTGATGACCCTCCTTCAGGCCGACCATGGCTTGAGCAATCGAGCGGGAAAAGGGGCGGGCCATCGGCATTACTCTCAGGGCAAAATTCAACTGGCCCACCATTTGTTGCAATTGATGCAGTTTTACCTTAGTCTCATTAATACATGTTTCGAGGGATGCCCTGAGTTTTAATACCTTTTCTCTCGGTAATCGAAAACAACCTTCCTCCGAGTCGAGAACGATCCCCAGAAACTCGAGGCAAGTCGAGGGACCCACAGTCTTACCTGGCGCCAATGGCACACCAAAATGGTTCATTAAGACACAAAATTCATTTAAGGCCTGTCCACATTCTGGATCCCCGGCTGCCCCCAGGAACAGAAAGTCATCGAGATAATGCATAACATGTTGAAAACCCGTCTTCCTTGTGAAGACCCATTGCAGAAAACAACTGAACTTTTCAAAATAGGCACAAGATATAGAGCATCCCATTGGCATACATCTATCCATGTAATATCGACCCTGAAACATGAAACCAAGGAGACGCCGATCGTCTGGGTGTACCGGGAGCAACCGGAACGCTGACTCGATGTCTGATTTTGCCATCAGCGCCCCGGGCCCCAGGCGATTCAACATGGCGACGGCCTCATCGAAGGATGCGTACCGCACCGAACACACTTCCGGGTCTATCGCATCATTCACGGAAAGACCACGTGGGGCCGACAAGTTATGTATCAGCCGAAACTCACCCGGGTCCTTCTTGGGGACCACCCCTAAAGGGGAACACACAAAGTTAGCAACCGGTGGAAAATCAAATGGGCCGGCGACACGACCTCGAGTCACCTCTTTCCCAATCTTCACCTGTACCACCGCCGTATCCTGCAAGACCGACAGTTGATTCTTACAGTTTGCTACACCCTGAAAATCCCCCACTGGGATGCGGAAACCATATGAAAACCCGTTCCGCAACACCCCAGCGGAAGCATGATCCGGGTATTCGTTGAGCCAAGGAATCATTGCCATGGTATCAATCGGGGTAGGTAAAGGCGCCCCTCGGACTATATCAGACCTGTTTGGCGCCTCCTTTACCACCGTTATCACCCGTTTTGGCTCTGCACATGGACTCAGGATGGGATGGCTGCCCACACCCCCCACACTCATGTCTGAATTTGCATGACCCCTGGGGCCTCGTACACTTTCCTCTGTTGAAATTCCAACAAATCCCCCTTTTACCTGTGTTGCCACTCGGCTTCGAGTGGTACTCGTTACCTGTACCCGTCCGAAAGGGCGTCCCCGAGTATTGGCGGGAAGATTCACCCCCGTTACTCCCTAACAATGGTACTTTCAACATTCCTGTACTCTCCATCTTTTGCCAAGACACTGAGTCATAACAATCCCAAGTCAACATTGGGTCGTGTTCTTTAGCTTTCCTGAACAGGTTGTCATAGCAAAACCACTGATTACCCCCATATGCCACGGAATATTCCATGATACGTGATTGATAAATAGGCAACTCGGTCAGCAACTCGGGCCTGCGCTCGCCCATAATGGAGGTAAAAATGCCCCACGCTCTGCCCCAAGTACCAATGTTTTCGTCAATCTTAAAGGCGGCCATTTTTGCGCGCCAAACACTCGGATGCATGAGCTCCTTTTGGCTCTTAACATGCTCCATCTCATAATGATCGGTAAGCAAGGAAAAAATGTTCACATACTTATTCGCCCAAATCTTTTCCTTAATTTCCATTGGGACATGCTGAGCCACCTTTTCCCTCCGTGAAGGTACAGACCCTTCCCCCGCGATCGGCAGTGGCCGCTTACCTGAACCAGACGCATTTTCCCCGACGGAACTGGCGGGGTAACAGGAGACGATGCCTTCGCAGCCTCCCTAGCTTCCCGCATTTTCCTCATCACTGCCCTGGCGTCGTCAGCCGTGGTGCCCTCATTATCTTTACCCAACCACGCTGCCAATTGTGCCGCTAACTCGGGCGGCATATCTTCCTATCTCACGGGGGTGACCACCACGGGGATCGGATTCCCCTCTCTCGGCACCGGGGTTGGCTCCTCAAGTGGGCTCTCGGGGACCGGGGTCTCCCCCCCGACTGCCCCTCTTCTGGACCTCTTGCCTCTCCCACCCGGGACTGCTCCCGGCAAAGGCCGTTTCGGTCCTCCCTCCCCGTCCTTAGCCGCCATCTGCTTCTTCAAATCGGTTACTTCCTTCATGAGCATGCGGAGCATCTGATCGGTGCTGACCCGCTTTCCGACTTTCTTGGGCATTCTCAGACAGAGTCTCTGTAAGACAAAAAGAAAGATTACAACGCTCAAAATTGCTCTTCGTTCCGTCTCGAGCTCACGTGCAGCGGGGAGGTGCAGCTTAAGAGCACAGGAACAAGAGGATGCTTTCTTGGCTTGTTGCTCCTTTTATCCGTCTTCAGGGCGGGCGTAAACCCGCCCCCGCCTGCCTCCGAGGGCGTGGCCGGTCGTGTCAGTGTCTAGGACAACCCACTCCAGGGCAGGAAAAGGCGCGCCCCGGCTACGCCGCTTCGGGCATACCAGCCGAGACTCGCCTCCCGCCCAAGATGGCTTCCCGGGGGGATCGTGGTACTCCACCATACGTTCGGGGGGACCGAATGGTCGCCCCTTTCCAGGAGAAATAAAAGAATTTCTTCTCTTTGTACCAAAACTAACTACTACACACTCCAAAGGTGTTTGTGTTTGACAGGTTAAGCTTCTAAGCTGTTGCAGGTGGGTGTCCAAATGTATGAGTGTTGGCTCTGAGAAGGTGCGAACTGACATTCATCTTCAGCATTTGGGACAATGCAGACAGGCTCCACTGACAGTTGCAGCCTCTCGACTACTTAAGATGAGTGCTTGTCTTCATTACTAGAGATCTTTGGGCTGGTACATATGGGTGCTTGTCTTCAGCAGTTGAGGCATTCAGACTGGTGTAGACATCTCCGCACAGGTGACAACCTCTGCCAGGCAGCTGCAACACCAGGCTTTGGAACCTTCAGTGGCAATATGTGACTGCACAATGATGTCCTTATTGGTAGCTTCTTCACACAGCTCAATACATGAACTGCACAAGGAGATATTGGGAGCACTTATGATTCAGGTCCTCACCTGCTTTGCTTCCTGAAAGTAGTCAGCTACCTTTGGGGATTTCATTTCCAAGTGACATTCTTGACTTCTCCCTCTGAACTGTCTCTCCTATTGCAGGACCATAAACTATATTCCTCTCTTTGAGCAGGCAGAGAGACGGGCTGATATGATTTAAGCAAACACTCACTTTCTCCAGCAAGTTTCAGACTTGTTTGGTGAATTGAATTTCATGTGGACACCTGCCCTGGGCACACACCAATCCTTTGAGCACTCTGTGGAATGCTCTTTCCTTCTGTCAAGAAGAGCTTGCAACTGGAATCAGGTGGGGTGGTTTGAATCTCACTTTTATATACATTTTTAAAACCAAGATGTTGATACACTGGCTAATATATCAAACCCAGTATTGGCTAGTTTTCTCCCAAATGTAATTGTCTGGCTGTCTCTCAGACAGAATCTTTGTGCAAGGGTATGGCTCTCACAGCAGGTAACAAATATGCTGGCTCTAAGCAGAAGTGTCTAAAACAGATCCTTTGTGCAAGGGTATGGCTCTCACAGCAGGTAACAAATATGCTGGCTCTAAGCAAAAGTGTCCAAAACAAAATGGCACAATAAAGTGCTTGTTCCCTTTACATAACTGTCTTTAGCCTTCTTGGTGCAATAAGGAATAATATAAGGCCATGCATAGAAATGTCCTCACCCTGAACAAGGAAACTGAGCTCCCCCTCACCCCTACCATCGACCACATGTTAGCACTCAGGACTAACTTATCCGCAGACCTTTGTCAATACAAATCTCATTGAATTTTTAAAGGTATTCATGTAGGAAGCTGGCTTTTTAAGTAGTGTACCAAAGTAGGAGTAACAGACAACCCTTATTGGATTACAGAGGCTTACTTTAATAATCCCAATTACCCTATTTGTAGTCAAGCAGTTTAGGCCTATCAGAGGGGAGTGTCAAGTATTTGTTGCACACACAGAGTCAATAAATGAGACACAGTCTCAAGAAGAAATTTGAGACCAATTCAGAAATATAACACAGATATTTATATCATTTTAGACAACAAGATCATCGGAATCAAGTAAGTAGTTATAGAGCTATAGATTTTACAGTACAACAGTTAAAAATGCTAAAATATTTTTTTTTTTAGGTATGAGCCTCGAGGCTCGTGGTAATGTTATCCTATATGAGAAACATACACTGCATACATATACGAGCCAACAGTTGTTAAAGGTGCCTTTTAGGACTTGAGTTGCTTAGGGGCCAAGATCCAAATAACCACCAACAGTTCAGTTTTACCTGTGCTGGTGTGTCTGGGTGCAGCAGTACTGGTCGCGTTGGTAGTCTCGAGCACTACACATTGAAGTCAATGGAAGGGTACCTGTAACAAAAGGCTGCAAGTGGGGACATGTCCAGCAGTACCTAAAGGGGGACATGGCTCATGAGGGTCTCTGGAGCAAGGGTGTGCAGTCAGTCTCCGGGCTGTGGGGTTTGGGTGCAGAGGGACTTGTATGGCTGACCACTTGCGCTTTAGTCTCTCACAGTAGTTGTCTGTTTTGCAGAGGAGAGGAACACAGGACAGCTGGGCCACTCTCGTCATGGATCTCACCGGCCTTGAATTCCCTCGTTGTGCAGGTTGGTCTTCCTCTGCAATGGTGTCCGGACTGCACACAAGCCGTGGTTGATGTAGATACTCTGATACCCAGGGTACTGGTGCAGGGGGGCTCCCGGATGGTCTAGAGTCTTGAAGCTAAGTGAAGAGATGAGGTTGACCACCTAGAGCCAAAAAGACCGCCTCCGGATATGCTTCTCCCTTGGTGGGCCCACTGGCAAACAATGCAATATACCGAGTAGATGCGGTCAGTGCCTGAGTGCAGATGCAGGGAAAGTACTCCTCCACTCCAGGGGAGATGCTAGTTGGTTGGCAAAGTGCTGGGAAGCCCTCCAAATGTTGGGGAGAAAGCACAGATGTTGGACAAGTTGGGCCTCTGAAATTGTCAACTTACCAGCCGCAAGGCAGGGTTTGCGCCAATTTCCGAGCAGGTCCTCTGTTTTAGCGAATTCAGCCCTTCTTTGTCCTACTTCTGTTCCCAGGTACACAAATCTGTCAGTCAGTTGTCGAGGGGGGCCCTAAATGCTGAATTTAGTGGCATTAGGAAGAGTGTAGAGTAGTAGCCAATGGGCTACATACCCCTGGGGTGACTACATCTCCTATATGACCACTTCCAGCGAGGAGTGGCCATATGCCTAACCAACAGTTCCTAATTTCATCAAATCCAAAATGGTGAAACTGTTCTTCAACTGTCCAGTTCAAGGGTCCCACTTTAGGCATGTGGCCATCCTGCAAGTGAGGCACGCCTTCTGACTAGCTAATTTCCCACCTGCTCTGGTGCCAAATGCGCCCCAGGGCAGGTGGTGGCATTCCCCTGATATGGAGGAAGCTGGGGTCACATATCAAAGGCGGCAGAGGAAAACATGTTTTTCCCCACAGGCAGAAACACAACTTGTCTGTACTCCCTAGTCACTTCCCTGACTGCAACATTACCAGGCATTCCTTTATCACGCAAGTCATTACAACGACCTGCTTTAGGGAACGCGTTGTTCGACTTGTGTTGGATTTTAAGTCCAACACCTTCCCTACTGATACACTGACTGGAGTTGAAATAGTAATTTATGCTAATTCAAAGTCCATCTGCCCCTAAGGCAATTCGTTGTAACACGTGGTAATCTTACAGTCGGGAAAGTGACTTCGGAGTAAAGGCATGCATGTGAAATGCATGTGAGTTTCCATCATACATCTTGATATGCTGAATCACTACCCATCCTGCTGGAGCAGGTGAGACCACCTTCCTCCAAAGCAGGCATTGTTTCTGGCCTCTGAGAGAGTGGGCTCTCACCTACAGGTGGTCAGAAACTTGTCTGTTGTGGCAGGCTGAACAGTACCAGTCAGTCAACACACTAGAGGACTAGTAGGTTTTCAGGGGGCACCTCTAATGTGCCCTCAGGGTGCATGTCATAATAAATCTGATACTGGTGATGGAGCGAGGGTGAAAACAAAGGGGCATATTATCAAGAAACGGCGTTAAAATTCTTGCAGTTTTAGCGGCAGAAAACTGCAGCTAAAGCGGCGATAATGAGCTTGATAATATGCCCTTGAGAATTCCCATAGAAGCCCATGTGCTGGTGTCAACATGGCTTCTATTGGAATTCTCTACGGCTTATTATCAAGCCCATTATCGCCGATTTAGCAGTAGTTTTCTGCCACTAAAATGGCGATAATTTTAACACCTTGCTTGATAATATGCCCCAAAATGTATACCCCTCTCAAAGTCTCTTTCCCATAACAGTAATATGTATTCATTGTGTGGTTTTGAAATTAACCAACGTAGAATAGAATGCACACACAAAAATACACGTGGGATACTAATTTGCTTATGTTGCACATCTTAATATACTAATTGAGTGAAATTGTTATACTAATTTGGTACGCAGATGTCATTATATACCGAAACTGTATGTGTGTATGCTTTTTGTATGTCTTATTGTAGCAGAAATGATGGAGAACGGTAAGCAAACCATGCTTAATTGTGGCCTAATTGCTAGGTAATAACTAACAGGGTTACCTTAGAATGAGGGGAGGTAAACAGAAGGGCTATATTTCCAAATCTAACGTTTAATTGTGTTTGTTTCTATAATAATTCCCATTAAGGCCCATGAGGCCTGTCACAAAATGGGGGTTTGCAAGACTCCGAAACTATGGTGATCTACGCATGCACGACTGTGCTCGAGAAAAGTGCAAGCAGCCTGTACCTGTACAGCGTGGGTCAAGGTGAGCGTGGCCTGGATTGTTGACGAGTGCCAAGATTTTGCATGACTGCATCGTAAGCATGGGAATTAACCCAGAAGTGACAATTTAAAGGACACAAGTGAAAAGACTGTTAAAGAACAATCAAAACCTAATTTATTTTAATTATAACGATGACTTGGCGGAAATATGGATAATGAGGAGATGAGGTTATGCTCATCCACCCCTTACATGGACCAATGAGAATAAGCGAGGACCCTAAAAGTTTCAAATCTTAGATAGATAAGTTAGGGAAAAAGGGTATAAAAGAGGACGTTTGGAAGTGAGAAAAAAGGCTTGCTTTTGATTTTGTTTTCGCACCACAACATGCTGTCAGACTTTCCTATAGTGCAAAGACTTTGACATTTTTCTTGACTTTAATTTTTGATGGGTGCGGAGTCTGGATGGGAGGTGAACATCAAGGAAGAATAGAGATGTGGTTTTTGGGACCATTGCTTTCCTAACCCTGATGTCCATTTATCGAAATCTTGGTAATATTGTCTCAACTTTTTTTCTGTATTATTCTGCTAATAAATGTAACTGTTTGAATTTAACTTTTCTTTTCTTCAGGCTATTAAATGTTTTAGCGATTATCAAATTAAGGCAAAATAAAATATTTTCATGCTAGGAGAGTAAGTCTCTAAATAAAAATTACTACAACGCATGTGCTACACATCCACTACACATACATGCACTTGACGGAATGTCAGTGTAAAGGCCTCTGGTCCACAATAACATTACTTGAGGGAGGTAAGGGTAAATGTGGCACAGATAAAAAGTCAATTCATAACCAATGATTCTCAGAACTTGGCATGCTGCCACCACCACTTATGATGAACCCAGAGCACGGGCATTAGTCCACTGCCTAGCATGAGAGCATGCTGGAAAGCCATTCCAGGTCACAGAACAGGTACGGCAACAAGGTGGCCAAACTTTGGAACGTCCTCCCCCACTCCTTGTGGACAGCTGACAATGAACTGTCATTTTGGAAAACACCTAAATACATGGTTGTCTGAGAACTAGCGCCCCTAACATGTACTGGTGTAGTCTATGTTGCACAACTAGCGGTGGAATGCCCACAGCTACGTAGCCATGCAGTTTATTAAATGTCGCATAAAATAGAATAAAATAGGTTCTGATTCTGTGGTTATAAGGCCTCATAAAATATCGGACTCAAGTTTCACATAAAGTCGGCCCTCAAAGCAGGTGTAAACTACTGGTTACCATGCAGGGCACATTCCAGTCCCAACACCAGGGATGGTAAATAAGTGAAACTTCTTCAGCGTTTCCCTCCCCCACCTTGAATGATATTATGGAACCCAATGTTACAATAAAACGGCTGGGCACACCTGCTAAAAGAGCTGTTGTTAACATTTGACACCATAGACATGAAACTCCACAATTTATTTATGAACGAGACAAATTGGTGCTTTTCAAATATCCATTGCTACAACAGATCCTATGTTTATGAACAAAAGGGCTCAATAAATCCCTATAACTCTGCATGCAGGTTTTTTAAATCTTCCTCCATGGCGCATATCTCCTTACTTTTCTTTCTGATCCGGAGACACTGAAAACAAACATTTAGAGTAAAAGCACACATGAAAAATTTCCTGATGAAGAACACGATTGGCATAAGTAAGAATGTTGGCTGCTCGAAGCCACACTTAAAAAATAGAACTTTGTAGATCAAGGGCATTTTTTGTGTGTAATTTAAAGAGGTATGTAAAGACTGTGCCCTTACTCTAAGCTATGGTGTTATCTATGTAAATAAGCCCATTGTTTTTGGATTGCGATTTATATTGTGAGATCAGATGTGAGAGTCTGTTTAAGTGATGCTTTAATTGTATTATATATTAAACATATAATAGAAGAGATGCATTATGAAGGTAGAAACATTCCCACAAAGTATCTTTCGGTTAGGCTTTGAGTCTGGTTTGAACACGGAGTACAATTATATTTTAACACATTCTATTTTGGCTTTCAGCAAATCCATGACATTGTTAACAATGGAACTGTTTCCAGTAAGCAATACAGTCTAATCTGTTTTGACTCCTTCTCAAGTCCCAGGATTTAGTTGACGCTGCAGAGAACAGGATGTCCTTAATTTTAACAAAGGTGGTGGAATTTTCTAATTAGATCTGAAATGCCCAATCCAAATTCCACAAGATTTAAACCTAAACTGGTTCATAAGGTTTACTGAGAGGATGTGGACTGCTTCCAAATTGAACAGTGTGTGTGGGTCTCAATGTGAGGACTTTTAAGAGAAGCGCAACAGACTCCATAGCCCAACTAGAGTTTGTTGGAAGTGGACACAATGGTTTTAAATGAGCAATAAGTGGTCTCCCATATATTTAAGGAAATGTATATATTTATGGAAAGGTGGTATTGCCACATCAAGAAATGTAGCACTACCACTTTCCCTGAATCGGCTTGTCATCACCGGTACAAAGCCAGTGACTTTAAGGGGCATATGTATGAAGCCCATTTCCCGTTCGCAAACGGGCCGATTCTCAGAATCGGCCCGTTTGCAAACGGGAAAAAGCCTTTTGGAATGTATCATCCCAAAAGGCCCTTGCAAAATAGGGAATCGCAAAATTTACGATTCCTTATTTTGCGAAAGCATTTAAGGAATCACAAATTGCGATTCCTTACATGCGGTGTAAAAAGTAAACAAGTTGTGCGATTTCTCCTTAAGAAATCGCAAATTACCACCAACTTCAAGTTGGTAGTAATGCGATTTCTTTGAAAAATGCACTTTTTTGCATTTTTCAAAGTACCATGTGGCGCACATGTATGTGTGCCACATGTGCACACATGCACATTTCAGGGGTGCAACAGGGTATCCTTTTGACACCCTGGCACCCTTGAAATTGCATTTTCAATTTGCGATTCTCTAATTGAGAATCGCAAATTGAGAATGTCTTCCTATTCATTCCTATGGGCCTCTAGGCCCATAGGAATGAATGGGGCAGTATTCCTTAATTGCGAATCACAATTTGCGATTCACAATTAAGGAATATGTAGGATTCTCAAAATTATTTGCAAATCCTACATACATAGCATTTTGCGAGTCTCAAATAATGATTCTCTAAAAATTGCTATTTGAGAATCGCAAATGTATACCTTGATACATATGCCCTTAAATGTGGTAAATTGCGTGGGAACAATGTTTATGCATATTATTTGCTATTTTATTCTATATTTTTGATGATATTATGATTACCAATTTTGGTAATCAAATTTCCACATATGACCTTATGGATTCTAAAAGAGGGCCTATGGGTAAAGGTACCAAAGTTTCCCCAAGTGAGTTAAAGCACCAGAGAGCGAAACAACTGTGTCCTTCTGACAGTGTTGGAGAGCTAAGTGCCAGGGCTCTTTTTCCTTATACCAGTGATACTGCAGTAGTACTCGATACAATTTGGAGACAAGGGGTTTACGAGCTAAAGAACGAGAAATAGGTCCAATTGACTGTAGAAGTTTGGAAAGATAATATCAGTAGGAGACACAAACTCTCACCGGACAACAGACTTAAGACTCTAACATGGCAGATTTCAGAGAGAAAGAAAAGAGTCGGTGTATAACTGACCAGCGTATGCAGCCAAGAGGACAACACTTTAACAGTTATTTGCCAAATGTGTAATTGAATTGAAATAAGTATAGGGATAGCTTCGTAAGGCACATTAAAAAATGTGGTTTTCCTTAAAAAATGAATTTGTTGAAGAGGTTATCTCTGCTAACTGGTGAGTGTACCCTCTCTTCTAGCCCGTGTTTATCTGCATCCTCCTCTCATTGCACACAAGTGTTGCTGCATATCTGCCACTCGTGTTTTCTATTTATTGCTGTTGTGGTCTAACGCCAACGAGAAAATAAAAAGGTGACAGTAAGAATGTTTGAATTATTCTCTGCTGCCGGTCATTCATTCTGGACCCCATTCCAGTCTATCATTTTTTTTACACCGGTGCCTATTCAGGTAGGAACCACCCTCATGCAAGTCAGGCTTGGTCCTGCATCAATAGTACAAGTTCAGCCACAATGCCTGGCCATGTCCCATCTGAACTGGAAAAAAGCAAACCCTGCCCATTTCTGGCATATCTGACCTCGTCAGTGAGTTGCAATTTAATCCCACATCTGGACATACACATCTAATGGCTAGAGCGGTCAACGACGAAGCTGGGGAACGGTTCGAGTCTCGGCAGGGACACTTAACATGTTGTGATTCTGGGCAAATCATTTAATCTATTCGTGCCTGACTAAATGAATATTGCCGTCTGTAACTCAACTGGTGCTCCTGTAAAGTGCTCTGATACCTTCGGGTCGAGTTTGCACTGTATAAAACTCCCAAATATAAAATATAAACATATTAATATCGCTGTTAGGGTGTCGCACTGAGGAAACAATAAAGGTGAAAGATGAGCAGTAGCTGCTTGTCCCCTGCCAAAGAGGGGGGAGGGGGGACCAGAGCAGGGAGGTGGGAAGTAGGGAGGAGGGAGGTGGAGGGGTTCGGTGACTAAAAAAAATTATTAAGTAAAATAAAATAAACGTACCATAACGTCACCACCATCTCCTGCGCTTCAGCTCTTCGGGCTCTTGGCATAGGCTTGGAAACGGCCATTACATTGCATGCGTTACATTACAACGCATGCGATTACAACGCGGTTGTTACAACGACTGCATTGTTACATCGCAGTACATTACAATGCATGTTATTACATCGACTTGCTGTTGGGGGAGCGCTAACCTAAGGAATAGTATAATTTACCATTCCAACACCTTCCCTACTGTTGTGCACACTGGAGTTGGAATAGTAAATGATACTATTCCTAAGTCCAACGTACCCACTACAGCAAGTCGATGTTACAACTTGTGTTGTAACGTACTGCGATGTAACAACGCGGTCGTTGTAATAACCGCGTTGTAATAGCATGCGTTGCAAACACATGTGATGTAAGGTGCTATATACCACAGGCTCCGAGGCTGCCCCGTAGACAATCCTGAAGCTGCTCCCACATGAGAGCAGCTTCAGGATTGGCCTGAATGCCCACAACGTGCATTCCCAGGCAGACTAGGAGCCTGCGCTTGCTCTCTCCAGCCTCAACCACACAGCTGGAGCTGGAGGCGCTTCACTGCGCATGAAGGCTTAGCCTGCCTGAGACGGCCAGCCAAACACCTCATGCGCAGTGAAGGGAGTGCCCACCACTCCTCCACCAGCTGTGTCATCCCCGGGACCCGCCGCTAAGACTCGTCAGAGTCCTGGGGTGGGTCCAGGGAAGTACAATAAAACAATAAGAAAACTGGTTTAAAATCCGAAAACCCGTTTCATTATCTTTTTATATGCTGGTGGTGGCAGGGAGCTGGCTCTCCTCCGCTCCAATAGAGCGGCCGCCATTGTTAGGGTGAGATAATATTTAAGTATGGGCGAATTTTGCGGATCTGGGATCCGCGAATTCATGTGAAATCAAAAACAAAAATCTGCGAATTCGCAGATTTTCCAGCGAAATCGTGGATTTTTTTGCGATTTGCACCATACTTAACTGGAGTACTTTCTACTGGCTAATCAGTAAGTGCTACCTCGTTGGGTACATGTATAGTGCTTTTCCTACACTGCTGCTGCGTAAAGGGCCAGAAGATTTGTCTCCACTGACCATGTGTGTCTGTAACTTTGCCACCACACCAAAAGGAGCCGAGGTCCCTTGAGTGAGCTATCCATCCTAGTTGGGAAAGGGCGGGAAGACGTTTGATACCGCTAGTGTGTGGTGCGGGGCTTCTATGCGTGTGCACATGCCTCTTGTGTAAAGGGTCAGAGAGCGAGCAGGGCAGCAGACGAGGAGAAAGCAGCCTCCTGGCCACAGGAACTACAAGGGTATCACGCTCGAGAAACTCATGGATGCAAAGACCTCCCTCGAGTATTACAGCTAATTTTCGACGGCAGATATGGGGTTAAAGCACATTTGCCTAGCCTCGACTGTGCTCACTAATGTTTTGGGCTGATTAAAAACGTTACTGAATTTGAACTTCAACTCGGGCACCAGCTATATCTGTAAGTGCTTCCTGTTGAGGTTTAAGTTTTGTGACAGGAGCCTCGTGCCAGAATTAATCCTGCCCTGCATAGTTATCCAAGAAGATGCCACCGTTTTATGCAATACCTCTACTCAACTGGAGTACCTGCTAATCAGTAGTGCTACCTCGTTGTGTAAATGTATAGTGCTTTTCCTACACTGCAGCTGCGTAATGGGCCAGAAGATTTGTCTCCACTGACCATGTGTGCCTGTAACTTTGCCACCGTGCCAAAAGGCACCGAGGTCCCTTGAGTGAGCTGTCCATCATAGTTGGGAAAGGGCAGGAAAAACGTTTGATACTGCTAGTATGTTGTGCGGGCTTCTATGCGTGTGCACATGCCTCTTGTGTAAAGGGTCAGAGAGCGAGCAGGGCAGCAAGTGAGGAGAAAGCAGCCTCCTGGCCACAGGAACTACAAGGGGATCGCGCTCAAGAAACTCATGGATGCAAAGACCTCCCTCGAGTATTACAGCTAATTTCCAACGACAGGGATGGGGTTAAAGCACACTTGCCCAGCCTCGACCGTGCTCACTAATGTTTTGGGCTGATTAAAACGTTACTGAATTTGAGCTTCAGCTCGGGCACCTGCTTCATTTATCTGTAAGTACTTTTTTTTTTTTCTCCTGCAGCAT
Source organism: Lissotriton vulgaris (assembly GCF_964263255.1). Lineage (NCBI taxonomy): Eukaryota > Metazoa > Chordata > Amphibia > Caudata > Salamandridae > Lissotriton > Lissotriton vulgaris. The sequence continues at coordinate 1,653,055,740 of NC_141694.1, forward strand.
CCTGCTAGTGAGTGGGAGGTGTGTCTCCTGGAGGAGAGCTAGATCAACATGGTGTCTGTGCAAATAGTTTAGGACCTTACGTAGTTTACGGTAATCATTAAGGCCCCGCACATTCCATGTCAACATCTTTAATTCCAGTGGGGTGTGTGCAGTGTTCCCTCCATTAGCGCTAGTCATCCCAACAGCAAATACCATAGGCAGTAGATAGCAATTCTGTCATTGCATGTTCTCATGCTTGTCATATCTTCAGGTAACACATTGCATGGCAGTAATTTCAAATCTCCACAAACTGAACAGTAAGTACATTCCCCGTCACAGTACCCTCCCCGCATATTGTAGGCCTCCCCCAACCCGGCCATCCATTCCCCAACCCACCCACAGCCGACCACCCCCAACCAGGTCAGACAGAACCCAAAACCGCCCCCTTCATCCCAGAGATAACGGACTCAGATCGGTCCTTTAACTGGCTCACCGCAGAGCCTAACAACCAAAAGCGCGGGGCAGAGGTTGCCAGTCAGAATCAGTTCCCCAACTGTACAACACCACAAAGCTAGCGCGCCCCTTTGCCTAGCCCCAGCCAGTAGTTCAGCGCCATAAGTGTGACTCAGAACAGCAAGACAGGTGGCATGGACCACCTCGCCCTCCAATGTCTAAGGGCTCCCCGGGGTCCTCCGTCACTCCAGCCACCCTCTCAAGAAATGTGATCATCGACACGGAGTGTCTGCCCAGGGCAAGGGTTCCTCCTGTCTATACCCAACACAGAGATAAAGCAGCGGATTGTCACCCACCAGTGTGACCGCTGGGCTTCTCCAGAATGTGGTCCGGTGGATGCCGCCAATACAGGTCAATACTGCCCCTCACCACTCCCCGCGCTGCGCGGGTCCTCAAAACTGGAAGGTTCCAGTCCGAACTGAGGTTCGCTCATGGGGCAAAGTCACTGCAAGTTCAGTCTTGCTCATCCATTTGCGAGGCAACATTAGTGTCGTCGCTGCGGTTCCTCTGAGCGTCCCTGTGCGCTCTGGACCACTCCTTCAGGGATTTCTGGAGCTCCCTAGGGTCCGTAAAGAAGTGAGAATGTCCCTGCTTGTGGATCCGGAGCTTTGCGGGGTACATCATGGCGTAGTCTAAGCCCAGATCACGCAGTTGCTTTTTGTAGGGGGCGAATTGTCTCCTTTCCTCCTGTACCTTGGCGGTGAAATCCGGGTAAAGAGAGATGTCCATGCCCTCGTACTGCAGCTTGCCTTTATCCCTGGCTAATAGTAGCGCCGTGTCCCTATCTCAATAGTTCAGTAGCTTCGCTATTATGGGGCGGGGAAGTGCACCCGGCTTTGGCTTGGGACCCAGGGTACGATGCGCCCTCTCAACAATGAACATGGGCGAAAACGCATCCTCTCCCGGCAGTCCCTTCAGGAGTTTCTCAACGAAGAGCTCCATTTTACCAGTCTGGGTGGTCTCCGCCACTCCCGTGATACGAATGTTAGATCTCCGTGATCTCGCTTCCAAGTCTTCTGACTTTTCTTGGATCACCTGTAGGAGTCTGCCAAAGTGCTTTCTGTCTTTGTCCCATTCTGTCTGTGCCTCCTCGGCCTCCGTAAGCCGTCTTTCTGCCATGTCGAGACGTTCAGCATGCTTGTCAACGCGTTCCGACATGCAGTCCATACGATATGAGAGGGCATCGATTTTGGTTCCAATGGACGCTATACTGTCCGGTATTCCCTTTTGGAAACCAGCAGGTCTCGGAGTTCAGTGCCCGTCGATCCATCCAGGACAGCCCCCTTCGGGGACGCCTCAGTAGCTGGCGCCTCCGTCCCCTTGGTCCGACACTGCTCAAAGGAGATTTTCGCCTGCGTTCTGTCGTTCTTCCCCATAGCTATTCTGCTGGACATCAAAGATGACCACCGAGCCGTTGTCCGCACACAGGTAGGGCGTTCTGGGGGTGCGCCGCGCACCTTGGAAGTCAACGCACTCTTCGCGACCACGACCAGGCCACCCGTGGGGACACCAGTCGATAAGGGCGCCAAGTTCTAGTATCCTGCTGCACGTTTCACCAGACCGGTGCCCAACAGCAGTCAGCAGCGGCTCTGCTCCACTGATCTTGCGAGACCTATACTGCACCACTCAGCTTCTCTGCTCCAAGCCGCTTATGCCAGAGGTCTGCCTAGGATTTAGATGGTCCAGGACCAGGGGACCCACTTCTCCCCGAGGTTTCAGGGGCAAGCCTCCTTATTCAGCACGTGCACTTACAGTCGCTGCCAGTACCGCCACTGCCCAGGTCAACACGGCCCAACACCGTCGTGGATTCGCGCTCAGGTCCAGCCGTTGTCGCAGTGCGCAATTACCCCAGAGCAAGCTCCGCTTCCAGTATGGCCGGGTCTCAAAATGGCGGCGACCGCGAAGGCCCGCGGCCCGCCACTGGCCACTGCCGAGGGCCGCCTCCACGCTCACTCGGAAGGAAACCGGGCAAGTCAGTGGGGGGTCCGCAGTAAGCACTGTCTCAGGCCAATACACCTCCAAGTCTCTGGGTCCCCACTGTGTACTCACTGTTGCAGCTCTGGGCGATAGCAAGAATCAGGCAATGTCTCTGTGCCGCCCGTGGGTGTCACCATGCTCCGGGCAGCGCTCCTCCGGTCAGGTATCTGCCCAGCGCGAGGAATCCCATTTCCGCCAATTACCCTGTATAGTGCAGGCCGGGCCAGGGGCGGTCCGCCAGTGTCCGTCGCCCGGGATGCACCTCGATCCCCTTCTCGTCTGCGCTGCTGGAGGAGCTGCCAGGCACAGTGCCTCTATACCCGGGTAGTCCCGGGGGGGGGGGAGAGGAGCGCCGGGAACCGCCTTTCAATTTGTCCGGTTACGCCGGAGGGAACCAGACCCCCGGCTCGTACAGCGTGGCTCCAGCCGCACGCCAGGTGACGTCGCTCGGCCTGCGCCTCAGGGAAGGCCGCGGATCCAGGCCCAGTCCGCCGCCGCCGGGACACTCTCTCTCCTTCGCCGCAAGCCGCAGTTTGCCGAGACTCCGAGCACCTCCTCAGGGACCCGGGGGCCACCGGGGGGAGAACAGAGCAGTTAGGGCCAGGCCAGACGCTGTGAAGGATGGGGTTTCAGGATATTAAAGGGGCATAGGCGAGGAGCTAAGCGCTCACGCGTCCACCATTGACGCCGGCAAGCTCCACCCCCCCCTTATCTGTAAGTACTTTCTGTTGAGGTTTAATTGTTGTGACAGGAACCTCGTGCCATACTTGTAACTATTCTCTGACCCTGCTTCAAGGGTCAGAGCAGGGTCAGAGAATAGTTGCAAGTAGGAAACGAGGCGCCGCTCAGGAAGCACTCACAGCGTTACAGCAGGTGCCCAAGTTGAAGTTAATTTCTTTGTAACCATTTTGTCAATGGTTACAAAGAAATTAGCTTCAACTTGGGCACCTGCTGTAACCCTGTAAGTGCTTCCTGGAAAGAATTTGTCCCGCTCGCGGATTAGCAGATTTTTCCGCAATTTTGCAAGATTCGTGGATCGTGAAATTGCAGAATATCCGCAAATTCCGCGAGTGGAAATTTTTTCCGGCCCATACTTATTTGTATGAAGTCAATGGGGTGACCCTGTGTCCCTCGGAACCTTGGTAATAATGATATAAACAACAAGTCGTTCAGTTGGGTAAAAGTTCTTTCATGACCTCAATAATTCTTGAGAAAGATTCAAATGTTTGCACACTGCAAGAATTAACAGTAAATGAACATTCCTTATTGCCTTTTAGTCAAAAATTATTTTTTATATATCAAATTTTCAAATCAGCTGTCAAACACAATTCAACATATAATAACGTAACAACAATAGCCCAACAATTGGTGACTGGTGTGACAAATGGTAAAACAGACCAGATTTATATCAAATTCATAAAAACAAGACAACAACATAAACATAAATGACTTTTATCCACTGTTTATCTACAGATAATCGACCTTACATTGACAATTGTCTGTAGTTGAAGCTAGCCTTCCGCCACTACGCTCCATCCATAGCTGGAGTAGTAGATTTGTCTTTACTTTTGGAATATTAGGGTGAGTTACTCTCCGGGCAACTGACCATTTCTTACACTATTGCATCATATTATATGCACACACTTTTCTAATATTAGTTTTCCCTTTCCTTTCTTTGATGTTTAAGCTGTCACTAGATTTTATCTTGTCCTGAGGAATGATTCTACAGTCTCACAGATACCAGGGTTGAAACGTCGAAGTAGTATTCTCTCCTGTTCTGAGTCACTGTAACCATAAATTCATAGACATTGCTGGTTACTGTTGAATGTTTATGTTGTTGTCTTGTTTTGTATGCATTTGATATCATTCTGTACTGTTTCACCATTTGTCACACCAGTCACCAATTACTGGGCTATTGATGTTACGGTAATATATGATTAATTGTTTTTGACAGCTAATTTGACAAATTTAAAATATAAAAAATCGTTTTTGACTAAAAGGCAACAAGGAATGTTCATTTACTGTGAATTCTTGTTTTGTGCAGATTATGGTAATTGATTTATCAAGAGTTATTGAGGTCATAAAATACATTTTTGGTTCTACCCAACGAAAACACTTGTAGTTTATATCACTGTTAAGATGAGTGCATGCATTAATCTCAGCCACTGATGTTCACTGTTTGCCACATTCCAGTCAATCGAAGTTTGGCCCAGTGTACCACTGCAGACAATAGCTACCCACCTGTCATTCTGGGCAAATCATGCCTATAAAAAGACACAACATTAATATGCTGTTATGTAATATAACTGGTATTCATATAAAGTGCTCCAATACCTTCTGGTCGAGTTTGTGCTACACAAAACTTGAAAAAAACTGCAAAGAAAAAATAGACACACAGGGCTATTGGCCAACATAGATCAATGCATATAGTACACGCTAACATACAACTATATGCACAAAGATGCCAACAGACACCTGCTACATACCTACACCCGAACACATACAGGCACACGACCACTGGAAGATTCACATAAATATGTATATATACCTGTTCACAGAGTTAGATACTCAAACATGTCCAGTATATCCAAACATGCACACTAACATATACAAACAGACATACACATGCAAAGACTCACAAATACATGCACACTCTCACTGACACAAAACCTAGGGCACAGATAGATAAACTCAGGCTTCCACAAAAAAACATGCAGGATGAAATGCCCAGCTGGATGCATCCATACCACACACAAAGTCACCTAACCACAGACACAAAGAATACGCATTCAAGATGAGAAGCGGAGGGGGTATATAGTGTCTATTGTCTCAGTTGCTGGCATTGGAATTACAACATAAAGGTTCAAATCCTACATTTGCCACTTAGGGCTCAATTACGAGTTCGGCGGTCGGAGGACAGCAGGCTCGCGGAGGTGTAGCAGTGGTGGTCCAGCTACCTCTGCACCGGGGCTCCGACCACCCTATTACAACTAGGGCAGTCAGACTGCCATTGCGGCTTGGATGCCGCCAGGGAACCGCCATTACCTGGCTGTGGCATGGTGGTGTAGATGCAGCAATAAGCTTGGCAAGACCACCTCGGTCCTGCCAAGCATATTACAAGTCTCCTCCTCCATAAAAACAATGGTGGAGAAGAAACAATGTGTGTCCTACAGGGCCACTTTGTGCCTCTGGTCCCTGGGGTGCATGCAGAAGGACACCACATGTGCCCTCCTGTGTTCATGCACCCCAGTTCCTGGATTGCATGGACTTTATAGTCCAGGCTGTGCAGGAACTTTTATAGGCATTCCCATTGAGGTGCCCATCTACATAGGCACTGCCATGGGATTGCCAAAAAAAGCCCACCAAGCACGAGAAACACTCGTAATCTGGCGGTCCACTCCGGCACCGCCAAACTCGTAATCAGGCCCGTAGAGAAAAAACTGTGAATCTCTGCAAATTGATTTACTGGATGTACTGCAAAATATTTATTTATAATTAAGTGTGATGAGAAAAACAGTAATATGTACCTTCTCCCACATATTCTGTTTGAAATTCCGTTTCAATCACCCTCCCCATCCAGTATTATTTAGTGCACAGAACCCCATATCCTAGACACCTATGCTGCAAAATACCTGCTTCTCTGCTGCGCTCACCTGGCTGGTGCCATAGAAACACGAGGATATGGTATTCTTAAGGGTTATAATACTGCCTCTTCCAACAAATTTTTACACGGAGGTCGCAAGCAGGGCCATCACACGTTGCACTGGATAAAGAGAGGTGTTTGTCAGGTGTTTGATATAATTGTTATTTCTCTACCTTGTAGAATTAGGGTCTGTATGCCCATTATGACAACTTTCCACGCAGATATCCACATTGTAATGTGAAGTTAAAGCCATGAAGAAGGATGCACATGAAGTTGTACATTTTCTACATGCCACTCGACCTATGTTACCATAAAATAGAGAGACTTTTCTGGACACCATTACAAAGGCCTCATCTTTCAAAAACTGAACATTTTATTTAATGATAGCCACTCCAGCTATTGCATACTATACAGACCTTCCAGACCTACAGTCCATTTTGGCAGGCAGCCACATTTCCTTCTTAACCAGTGTTCGTCATGGTGAACAAACTCTCTTCTTATCAAAGCGGCATCAGAGGCTGCACTATTGATCTGTCCTAGGTTTAAACTGTCTTCCCTTGGAGGACGGACGTTCTCCCACACAATTCCCAAAGCTTGGAATCAACTGCCTGAGAATCTGCGCAAAGAAACAAAGCTCCTGCCTTTTAGGAAAAAGCTAAAAACCGTGCTCTTCCAAGAGGCATGGGGTAATATCGAGCCTGTTTTCTTCACAACCTGTGTCCACTCGCCTGCTAAGCGCTTAGAGACCCCTGGGTGATAAGGCACTCTACAAATCAAAAATACAAATACAAATACAAATACAAATACATCAACACACCTTACAAAAGTCTAGAATGTATGCAGGTTAGTAATGCAATTTCGTTCAGAGATGGGAAAACACAAAAATATTGGGGCAGATTTACAAGCCATTTGAACTTCCTTACGCTGCCATTACGTCACTTTTTTTGACACAACGGAGGCGCAAACAATGCGGCCAATTTACAACGTGACGTATCTAGTGAGATGCATCCTGTTGTAAAGCCCTGTGTCACATTATATCTGCGTCAGGTATAATGTATGCAGTGTGAGCGTTCCCACACAAAAAGCCATGTAGAACTAACGCAGTAATAACTACATTTCACTGCGTCACTCTATGCCTTCACTGCGTCAAATCCCTACTCCTGCTCAGACCAGGCGTAAGGAATGACGCAGGGCTTTTTGAATGGGACTCACCTATCTGTTGTGGCACATTGCTGAAGTTGCATCACTTTCATGAGCAACTCCAGCAATGCGTCACTTTCGGGCCAACAGATGCGTCAGAATTTCTGACGCTTCTGTTAATCCTTGTGCCATGGAGCACTGTATTGTAAATACAGTGCATCCACGGTGGCGCAAGGACATTTGCCGCTGGCGCAAGGAAACGTACGTATTTATGAAAATGCGTTAGTTCCTTGTAAATCTGCCTCATTGAGTTTAGCATTCCAAGTATATAAGTGTGAGACTGACATTGCCAATACGGTCTAGCATGAAACAATTTCACACATATTTACTGATAGTTCAGTAGCACCATGCAATACATCATGTTTACATACCTGAACCCAACGTACATACAAGTCCAGTGTGCACCAACCAAGTGTGTAGAACAATATTCCAGTGCTCTGCAGTTATTTAAAGTATAGTACGGAAAAATCACATAGAAGCTCACAGGGGCAGATTGCTGCCATTGCATCAATTTTTTTGACACAACGGTGGCGCACACAACGCGGCCAATTTACAACATGATGCATCTAGGGAGATGCGTCACGTTGTAAAACCCTGTGTCACATTATACCTGCGTCAAGTATAATGTATGCAGAGTTGGCGTTCCCACGCAAAAAGCCATGTAGAACTGGTGCAGTGAAATTTACATTTCACTGCGTCACTCTACGCCTTCACTGCGTCAAAATCCCTACGCCTGCTCAGACCAGGCGTAAGGAATGATGCAGGGCTTTTTGAATGGGACTCACCTATCTGTTGTGGCACATTGCTGGAGTTGCGTCACTTTCATGAGCAACTCCAGCAATGCGTCACTTTTGGGCCAACAGATGCGTCAGAATTTCTGATGCTTCTGTTAATTCTTGCGCCATGGAGCACTGTATTGTAAATACAGTGCATCCACGGTGGTGCAACGACAATTACAGCTGGCGCAAGGAAACTGACGCATCTATGCATATGTGTCAGTTCCTTGTAAATCTGCCCCACAGTACTTTATGTAGGTTCACTAAAGAAGTGGATATATGCTCATTGAGAAGCTTGTCTCACTAACCATGTTGTTGTGTTTTTCTGCAGTTCGTGTACTATAGTTAGACAACAGAGACGTTTTGGAAGCAAATGTTTGTTTATTCAAGTCATGCAGTAAAAGAGCAGTCAGTAGGAACTCTACACCAGAGTCAATGGAGAGAGTAGCAAAAGAGCTGGAAGGACTTGCTAGAGTAGCAATAGGATGCTACAATTACTTTTAGTGACAAAGTTGACAAGGGCATGAAAATCAAAACCAAATAACATATCTAATAAGATCCTGCAGTGGCTGAAGGGTAAGCTGAAGGGTGATAGACTGCTGAATGGAAAGATGAAGGGGTGAAAAAGGCTGAAGTGCAGATCTTCATCAGTCTATTGGAACCAAACATATTACTTTAAATTCACCATTTAAATAAAAGAAGAGCAGGCTCTCACCTGCTGGATATCTTCGAGCAGTGACAGAGGTTTCCCTGACAGTACAGAGATCACTGCTGGGCTGCCTTGATCTCTACATATGGCAGTCTGCTGTCCATCACAGTAGAGGATGTTAGGTCCTCCTCCACCTTGACAGAGTAAAGGCCGCTATAGAATAAATCAGACCATCCATTTTAAGAATAAAGAATCTTTTAAGAAGCCGACCAAGATTTTATAATTCTGGAAATGTTCAGCTAAGCAGACAATCAATGATATGTAGTCATCAGTCCTTCACATTAATAAACCAGCTGCCATTGGAGACCAGTGTCCAGAACTGAATGCTCTGGTTTGCTTGCTTCTTCACAAGAGGTGTGCAGGCATCAGGCAAGAGAATGGAATGGCAGGGGCTGGTTTAGATGCCTTTGTGGATGGAGTCAGACACAAATACTGCATCAGGGTACATGAGGTCTGGGTGTAAGCGGATGCAGTACCAGAAATACGTACTAGATATATCTACAAAGTCAGAGGAGGTGCTAAATTAACCAAGGTGTAACATCCTCAAGCCATAAATAGATGCAACAAACTCTGCGTTCAAAATTAAGAAGCAACACAAGCCTTTAATAGAGGCAGTCTAAAGCTCCTAAAAAATAAGCTCAAAACTGCTAAAATATTGTAGGAAGGTAGGATCTGACCGCATGGTTACCCCCACTTTTTGCCTGGTGTTTTGATGGTTTTTGACTAGACTTACTGGGATCCTGCTAATCAGGACCCCTGCCTGTCTGCTTTCTCCTTAAAATGTTATGCATGTACTTAGGGACACTCCAGATTAGATACTGGGGTACCCTTGTCAGTCCCTAGTATATGGTACACATGTACCCAGGGCATAGGTACCCTAGAGGCCTCCCATGGACTGAAGCATGTTTATGCCACCCATGATAGGCCATGCAAAATGGAATTACAGGCCTGGTATTGCAGCCTGTGTAAGATGGTGCATGTGCCACTTACTTTAGATATAGGTTTACTATATCTATAGGTCACGATACTTAAAACCTATAAGTCAGCTTTGACAATCTTGAAGGCAGGGTGCTGGGTTTTATGAGAGAGGGTGCCCCTGCATAAGTTGAGACCCTCTGCAACCTTTGGAGACAATTCTCCTAGGTTGTCATTGACACAGCCAGACATATAGGTAAAGGTGCATTATATGCTCGCTTAAAATGCTATCTCGAAAATGGCTGCAACAAAACATGACGGTACAGTACCCATACACCGGTGATCACACCGAAATCGGTGGAGGACCTTTTGGACGGACAAGGGTAACGGGATATGCTGCCTTGTTTTGGGTGGGGGCCCGGCAGGGGGGAGGCGGTTGCCGTTCTTTATTGCTGACAACGAAGGAGGGAGGGTTGGGGGGCTGCTGCTCTTGCCCCGGAAGGTTTTGACACAGGGGGGGGCTTACTATAGTCCTGGTAGCCTGGGCGACGAGGGCCCACTGCCTCCGCTCAGCCCGCACCTGGCCCATAAGGCCTTCCTACGGTGGCGACCGTAGGACTAGTGGGGATTTTGGGGTTGATCTCCGTAGAGGTTTGGATGGGATCTAGATGGTGTAGTTTGGGTCCTGTTCTGGGGTGGTTGGGGGGGGGCTTTGTTGGTTTTTGGGTGGTTTGGTTCTGGTTGGGGAAAATGGCCGCCGTCAGCGCTGGGAGGATTGATGCTTTTTCTTTGTGGGGACCCGGACGGGGAGACTGTGCAAGAACACTCTGGGACAATGGCTGATGTTGCTAACTTGAAATGTATTACTTGGAACGTGAGGGGGCTTCACACTATGTCCAGGCGTCACAAGGTCCATGCTTATTTAGTGCGTAGGGGAGTGCAAATGGCGCTGCTGCAGGAAACGCATCTGAACAAGGCGGAAGGGGCGGCGCTTCAGCGTAGGTGGCGAGGGCAGGTCTTTTCCACGGCGTACTCTGCTTATGCCAGGGGGGCGCTAATATGGATTAGGGCAGGAGTCCCCCTTCCAGGTCACGAGGACAGTGTTGGACCCAGAGGGGCGTTTCGTGGCCATATCAGGCACGCTAGGAGGGAGGGACCTGAACGTTTGCTGTGTGTATGCTCCTAACGTGGACCAGACTGCCTTCCTTTCCAGGTTATCGGGCTCGCTGGCCCACTTTTTCGCCGGGCCCCTCCTGCTGGGGGGAGACTTTAACTCCGTAGTGGATGTAGACATAGACCGCTCGCATCCCCCGCTCCCCGATTCCCCGGTCCGGCGGGTGGCTAAGGGCCGTCAAGATTGGCAGACCCGCTGGGGTTTGACGGACATTTGGAGGGCGCATCACCCCGCGTCTAGAGATTATTCATACTTTTCGAGCCTTCATGAGCTGCATGTCAGACTAGATAGCTTTCTTGGTTCGTCCGAATTAGTTTCGGCAGCGGTCCGATCGGAGTACTTATCGCGGACCATCTCGGACCATAACCCCCTCCTACTGGACATTCGCTGGTTCCCTGGGACACCGGCAGTACCCACCTGGAAGATGCGTCCCGAGATCCTCGAGGACAGTGTCTTCAAGGCGGACCTAGGGGAGAAAATCACGGATTATTTTGCGTCCAACGGCGGCTCCGCGAGTACTAGGGCGTTCGAATGGGACGCTTTCAAGGTGGTGGTGAGGGGCTACTGTATCTCTAAGAAGGTGGGCATGCGGCGTGTTATCCTGGCTGACTTAGACACAGCGGACCGAGCGCTCCGCGAGCTCGAAATTAGCCGCCCCGGACACCCGGAATTGCAAACACAAACGGTAGAGGCGAGGGAGAAGGTAGCGGTGGAGGTCGAACGGCTCCGATGTTTCGATTATAAGGCCTATACGGTCCGGTCTATTGCGGAGGGCGACAGGTCGAGCGCGTTACTGGCATGGTTGGCCAACCCTACGCGCCAGTCCCAAACGACGACAAATATGCGTAGGGCGGATGGGACCGAGGTGTGCACCCAACCGGAGATTCTTAGTTGCTTCCGGCATTACTACGAAAGTTTATACCGCAGTCGCTCCGCACGTGACCCAGACCGGCTTGACGACTATCTTAGCCCACTGGAACTCCGCACAGTAGGACAGGAAGTGGCGGAAACCCTGGGTTCTGACATCGACTTAGGGGAGATCCGCGGGGCCATCAAACGGATGGCGAGGAACAAGACCCCGGGCCTAGATGGCCTTCCGGTGGAGTTCTATGCAGCTTACGCTGACCTCTTGGCCCCTCGATTACTGGTGGTCTACAGGGAGGCGAAGAGATTGGGTCGTCTCCCTGGCTCGATGTGTGAGGCGTTGGTGGTTCCTCTCCTCAAACCAGGCCGAGACTCGTCTGACCCGGGGTCCTACCGTCCCCTTTCAATGCTGACGGTGGACTACAAAATATTGAGCAGCATCTTGGCCTCGAGGCTGCTGGGACATATGAGTTCCCTAGTGCATGAAGACCAAGCCGGTTTCATCCCACGGCGAAATACGACTATGAACATCCGAAGGTTGTTCCGCTTGCTTGGGGAACCATTCGTGGATGCCCCGTCCCCGGTAGTCTTATCGGTGGACCTGGAGAAGGCTTTTGATAGCCTGGAGTGGGACTACCTATGCACGGTATTACGGAAATTCGGCCTCGGGGAGGGATTTGTCAAATGGACAGCAGTCCTCTACGCTTCCGCTTCGGCCAGGGTTAGATCGGGCCCTTTGATTTCATCGCGATATCCGGTGGAGCGTGGCACGCGGCAAGGGTGCTCCTTATCCCCGCTTCTTTTTGCACTAGCGGTGGAGCCACTAGCGATACATCTTCGCTCGGGAGCCCACTATACGGGCTTATGGACAGCAGCGGGCCCACATTACGTCTCGCTCTATGCGGACGACCTGTTGCTCTTCCTGGAGGACCCGGTCGACGCATTACGGGGAGCGGAATTAGCGCTAACGGAGTTCGGAGCGGTCTCAGGCCTCCAAGTGAATTGGTCTAAGACCTGCCTCTTCCCGATGCGTAGGGGTACCCCCACTCCTGCGCTAAGTAAGGAGATCAGATGGGAGCCCGACTGCTTTAAATACCTTGGGGTATTTGTGTACCACGACCAACCCGACCTCCTAGATGGAAACATTGCCCGTTGCATACGAGCACTCCGAGGTAGCATGGACTTTTGGGCCACGCTGCCGCTCTCCGTGGCGGGACGCATCGCCCTGCTCAAAATGGTGGCGCTCCCCCGACTATTGTATTACTTTCGGACTTTGCCGATCTGGGTCCCACCGGCTACGTTTCGTCGCTTGCGTTCTATGGTGGTCGGGTTCCTTTGGGGAACGGGCCGGCGGCGGGTGGCCCTCAATACCCTGATGAGGCCGAAAGACGAGGGGGGGCTCGCTGTGCCGGACTTCGAGAAGTATTACCTAGCGGCGCAGCTCCAGACCTACACCCAGGAGATAGCCAGGGAATTCAGAGGCCCGGAGGACGGTAGAGGGACGGGTATGGCCAGGCACGTCCTCTCCTTTATCGCGCTGCGACAGCGCTTGGTCCTACGGGACCTGTCGATGGAGGAGCGGACTGTCCGTCTCTGTTGGAATCGGGCTCATAACAGAGGTCGCCTACGGACGCCATATGCGCCTGAAATACCATTGGGGATGCTGACGGCCCTCCCACACGGAGGAGATTGGTCACGACTGGCGGACTGGGAGGATTCCGGTTTACAGCTCGTCGGGGACCTGTACGAGGACGGAGCGCTCCTGTCCTTTCAGGATCTCATTGACCGCTTTGGGATCCCCCGGGGCGACTTTCTGCTGCACTCGGCCATTGTGCGAGCGATCCAGGCGCACTGGCAAAACGGGCTAGAGGAACCTCAATTGTCTCAGGTGTGCCAGTACGTCATGATGTCGGCGGGCACGGTGAAGGCGGTCACTTGCCTCTACGGCAGGTTGATTGCCGAGGGGTTGGTTCCTCTCGCCACACTGAAGTCCCGCTGGGAAGAGGACATTGGTAGGGAGATCCCGGAGACGACCTGGTCCCAGCTGGTGAGACGTGCCTGGAAGGGCACACGTGGCGCCCGTTTCCAACTGGTCCACTATTATGTTCTCCATAGGGCGTACCTGACCCCGGTAAAGATCAGGCGTTATTTTGCCACGGCTTCGGCGGAGTGCCCTAGGTGCCCGGCTCAGGAGGCGGACCTCCTACACATGCTATGGGCCTGTCCAGGACTGACGTCCTACTGGCAGGAGGTGGCGGCGACTCTGGAAGAGGTGACGGGGAGGCACTTATCATTCCCCCATACCCCCCGGAATAAAATCACCAGTAAATTTATCGACCTGGGGCTCCTACTTGCTAAGCGAGAGGTGACCAGGAATTGGAAGGCACGAGCTGGTCCCACAGGCAGCAGATGGCACAGTGAGCTTTTGAAATGGGAGGCGGGTGAGAGCGCGCTGCGGTATCAGTTGGCTTGGAGGCAGGGCAATGAGAAGGCGCAGGAGACCGCGTTAGAATGGGAAACGCTGGTGCAGGCCCTCAGAGATTATTGTACCCCCAGCGACTCCGAAAGTGAAGAAGCAACTCGACCCGAGTCCCGTTAAATATTAGCAATGACAGCACTATTACCTTCCCCGTGGGTCAAGCAGTGGATCCTATGTTGATGAGCTCCCTGGCGCTGATGGTGGGGGAGGGGGGGAGGGGGGGGTTTCACAGTAACTGGGAATCTTGAGGGGGGGGGTTCTTTTTGGGGTTTGGGGTTTGTTTAGAAAAGCAGATGACGGACAGTGTGTTATCCGGACCAGCTCCAGCATCCTACTGACCCCAGCTGCATTTGCCGCCCAACCCCAGGGATATGGGCTGATTGGCTATATAGCAACGTTATGGAAGGGGGTCGGTGGGCTATATCTTGTATAAGTTGTTTATAATACGATACTGGTCGTTACTGTATTGTTTTACTGATTCCTGCAATAAAAATATATTTAAAAAAAAAAAAAAAAAAAACATGACGGTGTGGTGTGGGAGGTATGATTCCACCCTTCTGAAGCAAGCTTCGTGGAGTCACTGGTCTTACCAGTACCAGCCTTCTTTACCGGGACAGCACAAAATGGTTGCTGCCGACCAGAGACACATTTCTGCCCTACTGCTGCTGAGCCAAGCTCGAGCAGGGGAAAGCAGGACAGTAGGTATCCTGTTGCAGGGAGTAACCACCTCCCAGACAGGATTTAGTGTACTGGGGCCGGGTGGGAGCACTTCCAAATTGCCTGAAAGACTTCATCTGGGGCACTCTGTCGTGATTGCAAGCAGCGCAAGAACACGCATGCGCCACTAACCTTGCTCCAAGTGCCAGCAGAGACGACAAGACGATATTCCTCAAAGCCTCTCCCCATAAACTCTCAACACTGGGTAATCCCCCACTGTTTGAGGGAATCTGGAAGGAGGCCGCGAGGTGAATGAGCAGAGGACGTCTTTGGTTCCTCGAATGTCTCAGGTCAAAGCTACCCCAGTAGGCATAGGGATTGGCAGTACTGCAAGAGGAGGAAAAGACAAACAACAGGTTCTTAGTGCCTATACTGTTGTTGCCCTTCCCGCCGTCCCCCTGATAGCTCAACTCACCAAGATCTTTTCTTCTTCTTTCCGTAGAGATCTCAGAAGAATTAGAAGCAAATAGGATGGCCAAACGGGTACAAGAAGTTACGTCACTTCTCAGCGTTTGCATTCACCTCGACTAAGTTTATTTGTAGGTAGCAGAAATCCTGTTAGACGTTAACCACACGTCTAATTATCACCACAATACTTCTTGTGGATAAACAGTAAACAGATTCAGTAATCTTTCTCTTTACTTGTACGTCGGGAGGTAAACAGGCAATCCCCCACGCACGTTACACTATGGATGTTCAGGCTGTTATGTATTTCGAAAGTATGACAAACAAACACAACGGAAATAAGGAGGCGATCCCGCACTCCTCTCAATACTTGCTATTTGCAGAAAACGGCTTGTGCACCAACTCCGCGGTGACTGGGATCTTTCAGGCTTTTCCCCGGCGAGGCGCGTGTAAGGATTCTGACCGCGCTGGCTTTTGATCGGCGCGGAACACTCTCAGGATTCTGACCGCGCTGGCTCTTGATCGGCGCTGAAACTCTCTCTCTCGGATTCTGACCGCGCTGGCTTTTGATCGGCGATGGTAAACACAGAAACGCCGACCTCACAGGACTCACTGTCGGCGCAATAGAAAACAGGCAACCACAAGATAGGAAACGGAGCAGTCTCAGGTACCACATTGACAAGCACTGGTCCGGTGATTGGGAGGAACCTATATAGTGTCCGCCCACTTCCATGGTTCTTGGCGCCGCTTTGCCTTCTGGTACCAGTAGTTCTTCCATTTGGGAAGCGTAATGAAAAGGCACTTATTCCTCCTCGTGCCTGTTAAGGTGGTCGCTACACACACCTGGTGTTCCTGTGCATAGTCCAGGTCAAACCAGTCCTGGGAGCTGTTGGCTCCTGCTCTGGCACGAAACTGGACAAAGGACATGGGGATATCCTCCCCACTGCCCTGACTCTCCCCCTGGGAGGGTCTCCTGAATCTGTCCAACCTCCTCCCATTGGTACAAAAGGGCTTACCTGGATGTAGGACCCTAGATTCAACGTGGACAAAATTCTGATCAAGAAACCACTGAACTTCGACAGTCTGGACACTCTGGACTTTGCTGGACTGTCGACTGGGCCCGACATCGTCTCCTTCTCCGTCCCAAATATCGTCTGTGCATGTGCACCATACAGGTTCCGTGCAGAACCTGTTGAGCATCAAGGACATCTGAAGTATCTCCCTCGGGGTGAAGGAGTCACTCCCCTGTATTCGCAGGCATCGTAACGCAACTGACTGGTCTGCTGATCCTGAGCTCCTGTAGACTCCAAAGGCCCCAGCAACACACGAGTTACTATGTTCCATGAGGTCAAGCTGCCCTCTCACCAAGTTTGAGGCAAGTATCCCTCGTGGGGACTGCATAACCCAAACCCCTGTGCACTGTGTACTTTTGCAATTGCATATGCTTGTGGGCATTCCTCAACCAATTGCATTGTGCTGTTGATAGCCCTAACCTCTGCACATATCTCCTACAGAGGACTTTGGCCTCCTTGCACTGTTTGCCATGCAAGCTGTGACTTTGTGAAACTTTTAGCGGTCCACTTGCAACTCCTGTGCCTTCGGCCTGTGGGTCCATTTGAGGGACAACATTGATTTTCTTGGGCTCCCCTGGTTGCTCCAGGCCTGCCCTGACTCCCCTTGGTGTGGTGAGTCTCCTGGTCTTTGCTCAACCTTCTTTGTGGGTTGCAGCTGCCACGGCTTGTTGGTGCTCCCGCTGGACACTGACCCCTCAGTCCCCTCAGTCCTTCGTGGGACAGCTTGTATCCGGCTCCTGGTCATCCTCAACATCTCCTGGTCCCCGTGGCTGCAGAGTCAACGTCTTCATCTTCACACCTGAAGCACCGGACATCAGTGGGTATTCCTCTACTAAGCCTCTGGTCACTCCTGAGTGACCCAGACTCAGTCCCCTCTGCTTTCAGGTTCCTTCCTTCAGGAATCCACCTGTGGGATCCACCAGACACTTTTCTTCTTACCAGCAATGGCATTTCTTTGACAACTCCTGTTGAGAACGACAGCGGTTTCCAGCGCCACTTTGACCCTATGCACCCGGCTTGCCTGGGATAGGTAACTCTGGTACTTTGGTATCAATGGGTGGGGTGGCTCTCCAACCTTCTATGTTCCAAAGGGTTTCTTCGTAATCCACTGGGAAGGGTCCTTAAACACTAAAACTGCAACTGCGACTCTCCCTTTGAATTGTATGTAGCATACAGTCGTATTCTCACACTGCACCCGTCCTCCATGGGGTCTATGCTTACTCAGCTAGGGTGGTTTCTTGGGGTCCCAGCGATTCTGCAACCTCGAGACATTGTCTTGACTCGAGTCGTGGTTCTTATAGCACTATTTTAGTATATGGTTTGGTCTACCCCTGGAGCCCATTATGTGTTAGTGCTACTTACGTTTGTTTCTGTGCTACAGTATTGTGTGCTTCGTGTTAATCTGCATGTAGCAGATACTGTGAGGTATTTAAGGTGTGTTATAATAATAAATACATATTTGTATAACTACTGTATGGTTCTCCTTTCATTTAACTAATACATTATGGTTGCATTCTGGTAAAACAAGCTGCTTAACATTCCTACAAGACTAAGCCCGAGGCTGATCTCCACAGCTACCACTTGGATAGCTTTCTAAGGTTATCTTTTATCTCTTAAATCACCCTAAGGGTTGTTTGGACTGGTGCAAAGTGCCCACGTTAAGTAGTGGACATCATATACCAAGCCAACCTCTCACAAATATATTCACGTTTCTGCAAAAAAGAAGGTGTGGAAAAATCAAACTATTATTTCTGTCCTGGATAAGACTTTACACATCAAAGAAAGGTGGAACAAATAATTTTTGATGTACACCACAAACGTCCTGCCCCAGCATTGGCGGCAGTAAACTCTACTCTAATGGAAATCGCAGCTTGCAGCAGTGTATCAGTATAGTCACAGGGGCATCAGCCACTTTGTTGATGTCCCCTCTACCAGAACATAAGCAAACCACAACAGTGCATCAGCTCACTGTACCCTTTTTTATATCAAGATGCCTGCCAGTGTGTGTCTGGAGCCTGGCACACCTTTCATCTTGGACCAGTTTATACGTTTATATTCCTAAGAATCAATTCTTGGCATCAATACTCGAATTATTCACTTCTTACGTTATCATGCTCACAAATTAGTTAATCTAAAACAAATAGCACAAGCAGAGCACCGTTTGTTTATTATTTAATAATGCGACGTGGACTTTTAAATGTGTCAAAAATGATTCTTTTCGTGTGTTTTTATTTTATACAGTTAATAAAAAAGAGAATATAAAAAGAAAGTTCATTTTTGCACTCCCTACTCTAGTTACAGCGAATATGTTTCTCTTTTCCACGGTCCACCCACGTAGACAACGCACAAAGGCGCAAGCCAACCACACAAACACCGTTTATGGTTACAATACTAGGTGTAGCATGCGCTAAACCACTGAAATCCTATTAGTGTGCGAGTACATAAACCGCTTAATAGCCCTGGATATGAAAGAATGCAATAAAGCTTCTTTACAAGCCGCACTGCTCCAAATGCCTACAGCCCCTCGCAGACGGCACGGTGTGGTAACCCGCTTAACTATTTTATTTCACGTGGTGTGCAGTGAACTCCTTGGGTCTTTCCTTGTAGCTTCGAGCCTATGCTTTCCTTTGGGTTCAAACAATTCTCATAACATTAGTTACAAGGAACTTTATGGTTGTATCACTGTACGAGTTTCCTTTCGTTTTTATAATCCAACCTAAAAAGTAACAAGGTGTTTACTATTTCGCGAGCACATTTTCTTTTAACAGGCACCAGTAAAACTGTCTGATAAAGTTTGATTTAGCTAAAGAGAGCCAGTTTTCCTCGAGCTCGCATAAATCCACGGGGGGCTGCGGCAGCTGTTTAGAGGATTTAATCCCCCGACTGGCTCTCGCCTTCCAGGGACTCTTCGTTGCGAGGAATAGAGCGGGCTCAGCTGTTCGGGAAGGACTCCATTACCAGTGTAACCTATCGCACCACGCCGCCATATTGAGAAGGCATTAGTTACAATGAGCGGCAGTCGAGCAAGGGCCCTCCTGACAGATGCTCGACCGACTGACAGCTGACACCACAGTCTGGGGCTGCAGATTTTCTATGAACCTTTTCTTTCGAATAGATGGTATTTTATTTGCTGCTACATTTTGCCTTTCTGGTCTTTCACCAGAAATCAAAAAATCAAACATACAGCTAATTGAATTATTAGGATGAGCTGCTGGGGCACGTTCTAAAGAGAGGTGCAGAACTGAAATGGCTTCTTTCAGTCTGTTCATGGAGAATCAAACATAGTGTAAAAAATGTAACTTGATACTTGTATAGCTCACTACTCACCCGCAAGGGTCTCAAGGCGCTTGTACGAATACCTCTGTGGAACCCATCCTGGCTTTCCCTGTGAGGCGTCCACTCCTGCGCACCCCCAAGGTGGAGGCCAGGCATCCTTAGCGTTGTGGGGGCCGTTGTGGAGATTAAGCAAGCTATTGCCCAGAGTTGCAGAGTGGGACTCAATGATTGGAATAGGCACCGAGGCAAGAACTATCAGGTCCGTGGAATTTTGAGCCCAAGACCAGCCAAGGCGGGGAATTGAACCCTGATCGATCCCAGGCCAGACCTCTGCATCAGGGTCTGCCGCTCTAACCATTGAGCCACACTTCTATCAATAGTTGCCCCTAAACTAGGCATTGCATTTATTTACACACTGAGGCACCTATTCACAAACTGCATTTTGTAGCACGTTTAATAGTACTACAATTGTCAATCAATCAATCAATCAATCAATCAGGTAATTGTAAGCGTGCTACTAACCCGTGAGGGTCTCAAGGCGCTTGTGGGGGAGGGGTGTTGTCAATTGTACTACTAACATATAAAATGCTGTTCACTAACCGCGAGGAGCTCAGCACCTCTGCCTCTCCTATCTATTATGAGGGGAGATCTCCTCCCGGACCGTGCAAATTTCCTCACATGCAGGTATATGTTTTAGTAGTGTTTGTGATAGGACGGTGGGAGTCGATGGAAAATGGGTAATGTTTGTGACTATATGGGAGGGATTAAGGGGGTATCATCTATAATATATAAATACAAATTAAATGTTAGTTTATAACAAAATATACACTAATTGGATTAATGTAACTACATTTTTTTGCATTTTTTGTTAAACTTTACATTATTTATATTTTTATTTAAATCTTAATAAAAATAATTTTATTTTAATCCACTATATTATAAACTGTTAAATATTTAATAAAAATAACGGTATTAATGTGATAGCTTTTTGCTCTACATTTAAAATACATATTTTACATTATTTTACTTTAATATTTAACAATACATTATTTTACTAATGTATTATTAATTTATTAAACTTTAAACATTTTCCCCATACTTTACCATAAAGAGATCCCCAGTGGCAGAAACCCCTGCCAATGAGTGAAAAGTTGCAAGTAGTAATTTTACAATAGTAAATTAGGCTCCAGCCCCTGAATTTAATAGGTAGTTAGACGAAAGTTTGAGTAACTTTACGCTTGAAAAGGATGAATAGCCAAAAGTTGTAAAGTTACTCAGAAGTGTAAGAGCAAACTTACACCTCTAGATTTACTTACTTGTAGGTTTACATTTGTGACTAGCCCACAAAAGGTATTGGAAATTAAATTTAAGAATTGACAACTCACACAAAATGTTGATCCATATTGTGATTTTTGAGACAGCTCATTCCATGTTATAAACAATCAAAGTAAAACAAACTGTTGGCTGCAACATAAGCATATGTTTCAGTGAGGAAGCATCCTAAAACAATCACAACCATCTTGGCCAAATTAAACTCTCAAGCAACACATGCCCAGAGAGCAAAGCAAAGAGGTGAAAGCCAGTGGACCATCCTTGTCCTAGATCTATCTCCACTCACATAAGTGTGAATACAATTACAATCGAGATAAGCAAGGAAAGGGTGAACCGTTGAAAATTAAGGCTTCAGTCCCAAAACTCCAGCCACGGTATAAAACCTAAACATCCAAAAATTAAACTCCTTGTGAATCAGCTGATTATTCCAATAACTATAACTTTAAGTGTATTGTGTGCATGCATTGACTATACAGAGTAGGGATATGTTGAAGAAAACTCTCTTACATTTGAGTAGAGTGTACAAGGTGTTTATTGTGACAATTAGTAGCCTGTGGGTCTTAAAGTGCGCCCACAGAAATCCCCATAACTGGAAAATGAAGAAACGATCTCAGAGTAAAAGCAAGGTATACATTTTTGCTGTACTAAATTGTGTTTCTAGTGTCGTTCACGACTAAATTCCCGCCAAGAATAGAAGCAGGTGCATAGCTGAGCTTGTGAGACCTAGTCCACAGCCTTCACAACTACCATTAATATAAACAAATGTGACTTTGCAAACTTATTTGCAAACTCTTTTACTCAAGTGCCAAGGTGTTCCTCGCTTTCCTCGTAGATGGGCACCTCTGTTGTGCAGAGTTAGCATGAGCAAAAAAACAAGGCCGTTATGGATTATCACAGCCTAGAATCGGTTTTTAAATTTTCACAATTCCACCCAATTGTGTTATTTTATTTTGCAACTTTTCTCATCAAATAACTCCTTGTCCATTAAATCAAGCGGTTCCCATCCTTCTTCATCTTTTTTAATTTCCAAACCACTACCATCAAGGTGTTCCTTATTATTGACATCATAAGTCACCAAGGGATAAGTTGGGGAAATGTTCCCAGCATGGCTCTGGAAAATGGTGCCCCTTTCAAAAATCATGGCAGTATAAGTACCAATTTGTGTGGAAATATGAAAAGTGCAGAACCTCCCACAATCGGACATAGAACTGAATTGCTGGAATACAGAAAGTGTGTCTGCAACTTGAGCATAAATATGGGGCAGAAGTGTCCACTCGTGGCTTGATTTCTTTACCAGTAGCCTGTGATCTCATACCTGTGGAAAGTAGGAGAATCCTAGAGTGCCAAGGTTTGGGTACCAATCTTCAACTCCCCTCTCCAGGTTCGGCACTAGTAACCTAGGGAAATACAATTAGTATGCCCAGAGGGGATACCTGGACTCTACTTCAGGGACAGGGCTAACCAACTGCTTAGGAGTGGTACTGGAGTCACCTTCAATAAGAAAGACGGTCTATGATAGTGAAAGGTTCATGGTATTTCCTGTGACCTGAGGGGGCTGTATGTCAGAATATCGACTACAAAATATTGTTGGACTACATTATTGCGGTCTAAATATTGAGTAGCAGCTAATTGTGAAGGTAAGTTCATATAGGTCAGTGTAGATTTACTACAGTGACAAACAACATAAACTACCACTATGTGGGCCTGGTAGCCGCTGTCTGCCATGTGGCCCACAGACCAGGTCTGATATGAAGCGATAGGGGGAGGATTGAGGGCCCCGATGTGTCCCCAGCATAGGGGTTGCACTGAAACCTTAATCGGAAGGTGCCAGGAGGAACTTGACTGAGAGAGTTCTGTTAGGTCTAGCATCAAGTATCATCCAAGTGCTGGAGGAAGTTGAAGTAGAAGAAGAAACTTACAAGTGCCTCGAAGGCACTGCACCAGCACAAGGATATTACCACTGCAACAAAGGGTTTAGCTTGTTTGGGTAGTGAGTTATGACTGGGTCGGAGGTCAAACGCAAGTTGTGAGACTGCCAGACCTGTGAGCACCATGACTGAGACACAGCCTTCTCTTCATTGGTACTCGCCCTACTGATCTAAAATGACGGCATCGGAGCTCTCCGTGCCAGAATGTGAACATGTCAGCTGGGCAAGGGCAGAGACAACCTCATCTCTACACGGTTGATGCACACTACTGGGATGGTGAGCCCGCATAGATAGTAATCCTGGTGTACCATGCTCGCCACGCCAGATAGAGAGGCACCATGAAAATGGAGAACCCACATGGGTGAGAGAGGAGTGATCTACTGACACTATCGCGTAAATATAAGTGAATTGAGCTCCCAATGTGGGCAACAGAGATTCCCTGTCCTAGTGTGATGAGCCAGTGCATGTTACCACTACATACTGTGCTTAAGGGTAAGGTGGTACTGCTTCAATACTTACCCATAAGAAATGTCCTCTGTTGATTGTGGGCAGTTTTTATAGTTTTGTGAGTAATAATGCAGAATTTTCTTTTTGTAAACCAAAGTACTGTCTGGTGTGTTATTTATTGACGGGTTGTTGATGCCTATTGAGTGCTAAGTGTGTATCCCTACAACACTTCCATGAGTAAGCCTCGGACTGTTTGACTTCATTACCTAGAGAGTCAAGAGCTATAAAGGGTGTATTTGGTGATCAGTTTTGGGTCCAATAGAATGATCTATCCATGGGACACCAGAGCTTAAAAGCTCTGATTCATATGAGCTTAGCCCAGTAACCCCTGATTGAGAGAGTACATCAACAAAACCATGATTAAGACAAATCTCTATACTTCCATCCTCCAGCCACCAAATGCCCTTCGCAGTCTAGACTAATGCTCCACCCCTCAACACCATCTTTCACAGTATGTACGTCTTTCACTCTTACTGTTAATTTGTCCATAAATCCCTAAATATAAATGTCAGTAATATAGGTGCATCATTCAACTCCCACAATGGCCTCAATTCCACAGTTAAACACTAGAATCCAGCAGACAGCCATCCTGTTCTATGAAATTACATCCCTTTGTTCCGCTAACTGTGTTGACTCAAGAGCATTCGCAGTTCAATTGCCCATGTCCTCCAACACCCACAGCAACTTGTCAAATGTTTTTGATGGATAGGTTTATTCCATAATTTAGTATCAAGATTGCAAATAATCATGCAGTCTCTAAAATGTCTCTTCTTCTCCTCCCGTGCAAGGCTAAAGGTATCATGACAGAATGTCTGATGGAGGGCACCATATCTACAGGATAGTATGAACCAGACCAGTCTGTGGGTGGCCCTACATAGGTTAAATTGCAACAATCATAGTAAGTCCTTGTTCAGTTGAAGACAACACTATGAGTGAACAGCACACCAGAAGGAAAAGTGGTTTGAGCAGTATTAACTTGGGTGAAGGTCAGGAATGGATTCTGTGTGGTTGGTTATGTTCACATTGCATTCAATGCATTACTTGAAAATGCTGATGTTACCTTTCCTTCAAAACAGTTTGTGGGAAGCTGAATTTAGGTGAATGGCAGTGGGCAGAACGTCTTGATCAGGTTAGGACTCAGTTGGGCACAAGTGGTGAAATTATCACATTCAAGAAGTGTCAGTAGGAGTGTAAGTCATTATATTTTTCTTCCTATATTAAAGGGATTTGGATCTTTTCAAGTCAGTGGGCACGTGGAAACACAGCCTTGAAGAAGAAAATATTGAGATCCTGCGTGTACTAATTCAGATCTTGTGAGAAAGCGTTGTCTTTGTTGAATGGTTGATTTGAAAAGGGTAGCGATTTTCCTTTGGCTGGCACCTATTAGCCCACTGAATTCCCCCTCTTGACGAGCCAGTAAAATAGGGTCAACCAAACCAATAGAGGGTTTTTCTACCAGCATTGCTGCTTGTATGTGTAGGAAGGGAAACCTCTCGATCTCTATTGCATCTTTGTGGAGCACTTCAAGGGCAGCAGCTCATTTGTCTGCAAGCCCAAACACAGACTTGCAATAATGAGTTGGGGTTGAAACAGACCTCAAAATGGGGCTGCCAAACTGACTTTCACGTATGACTCTTCACATGAATTCAGTTGTCTGAATGCAGGTTGCAACAGGCCTTTGTAGGCTAGTGATCATTGCAGCTTCTAGCTTAGAACAAAGGTTTTGTGACAGCAAACCAGTTGCTTGCAATATTCTAAGGTTACATAATCAGACAGATGTAAATCAAGTAAGGCTGGATATTTTGGAACGATGGACAGGAGAATCATTGGTCTGCCCATAATAATCTCACGTGGACTCAGCTTAGTCTATTGGTTATGAATGGCTCTTATTGACATTAGGGTTTAGGGTTTGGCTTCAGACCATTTAAGTCATGTTGCTTCACATACTTTGGAAATAATATATTTTTCAGCATTACATTGAATCTTTCTACTTTCCCTGAGGATTCATCGTGATGGGACATCATAGATTTTGTTGGAGTTCTAAGGCTTCACACAGTTTCGGAACTACAGATGACAAGTGAGTTTCTTTGTGACATCTAATCTTAAGCTATTTTCCAAAGCTGGGGGCAAAGTCTCTGAGCAGTATTTTAGCTACAGTGATTCCATCAGCTCAAGTACAGCGGTAGACCTCCACTAATACTGAAAACACAAATCAAAATTAGCACAATGGCATCAAACAGTTTGAACGAAATATAGCAGCACATGAACAAAGGACCTCAAAGGTAGGATGAGCAGCTTAGACAGTCTTTGACCAGCATTGTAATCCCAGCAGCAGCACATAAATAGTAATATTGTTGGCCATGGAGGGGAACCAGGGAGGAAAACCAATTGATGTTTGTGTTTGCTAACTAACCTATGCAATCACATGATACAAATGGGCTAAATTGGGTTACAGTATTCTAATAGCAAACATATTACCATCATTTTTGTGCAACAACACATCCACATGTCTGAGACACCCATGACCAAGTCATCTTTTTATTCTACAGTGTTTGTCCCTCAAGTGTGATGAGATCATCTATGGTAGAAATGAGGTGTTGAGCAGTTTGGTATACATATAGTGTCACATCAGAATTCAGAGTCAGAAAGCAGTATTGTCAGCAAAAGCATTCCCCCTTGGTGCTTCGTCTTGGTGGATTGGTGTGCAGTAAATTTAACGATCACTACCTCCCATGGGATCTATAGCGCTGATGGAAAATGCCCCCCCTCTGAAGGGTCACTCAAACTTTTTGCCTTCCTCCTCTTCTTTTTCTGACCTTCTTTTTGCTGCCTTTAGGACTCTGAGCATTTTTCCACTGATAACCAGTACTAAAGTGCATGTGCTCTCTTCTCTTTTTTTTAAGTTTGATTTTATTGAAAGAAGAAAGGAAGGGAAAGGGGAGAGAAAGGAAAAAACAGGGAATTGGATATGGTCATAAAATACATCTTAAGGGAGAACAATAGCAAATATAAAATACATAAAGGCAAATAAGCTATGCATTATAAGTTTGTACAAAGCAAATATAATGAGCATGAAAATAACATGAACAAAATAAAAATATACAAAGCATATGTATCAAAGAATAACAACGGAGATTAAATTGAAATTTGAGGGAAAGGCAAGAGGAGATTCATGGTGGTTTGCGTACTTCAGCAGTATCAGGGTCCAAAGGTGATCTCACTGGAGCCGAGGAGGAAAGATACGTTACCAAAGTGAGCCAAATAAGATCTCGTTTAACTGCCAGGGAGATGGGAGATACGTAGTTGGTGTCTAGGCGATGGTTAAAACAGACTTCATTCCACCAGGAGCGGTATAAAACATTCACAGCTTGTTTCCAATTGGACGTGATAGGATGTAAAGCAACAGCTAACAATAGGTCAATGAGCTGGGGAGGGCAGGCGAAAGAGAACCTAGAAAAAGGAGAGAAGAGGAGAGAGGAATCTGAAACTGGAAAATCTTTTGTATTTGGGCCCAAACTAAATTCCAGAATTGGGATATAGGTGGACATTCAAGCAACATGTGCTTTAGGTCTGGGAAGCACAGGGGCAAGACCAACATGTAGAGGGAATCTCTGGTGAGAAGCGGGACAAAGCAAGAGGGGTGAGTAAAGTTCTAGTATAAATAAAGTATAAAGTTTGGGTAGTGTAAGCAGCTCTAGAGGTCTTATGGATTTTGGACCAGACTTTATCCTAGAGGTGCACCGGCCAATTCTGATTGAGATCAGATTCCCACGCAATTTTGATTTTAGATTTCACTCTATCGTATAACGGAAAGAATTATAAAAGGAAGATGCAGAGGGAGCAGGAGAAGAGTCTATTAATGAAGTAGTGGACCGACGTTCCAAAGGGACATCATTGGAAGATGGTAATGACTGGAGATAAAGAATGAGAGCAGGGCGAAGCACATCGTATTGTGAGTGGGCACTAGAGGGTAGTGAGAAAGAAGATTTGAGTTCCAAAAAAGAGAGAGGAACACCATGTGAAAGCAGTTGAAGATGGTCACCCAGGCCCTCGTCACCAGCCGACTGGACTACGGCAACGCCCTCTACGCCGGAACCACCGCCGAGCTCCAGAAGAGACTCCAGCGGATCCAGAACACCTCAGCCAGACTCATCCTCGACATCCCACGACACAGCCAAATCTCCGGACATCTGAGAGACCTGCATTGGCTCCCCGTCAACAAGAGAATCACCTTCCGTCTCCTCACCCACGCACACAAAGCCCTACACGATCAAGGCCCGAGCTACCTCAACAACCGCATCAACTTCTACGCTCCCAAACGCCATCTCCGATCAACCAGTCACGCCCTTGCCGCCGTCCCCCGCATCTGAAGAACGACAACAGGAGTAAGGTCCTTCTCCTACCTGGCCGCCAAGACCTGGAACTCCCTCCCTCCCGACCTGCGCCTGACCCAAGACCACCTCTCCTTCAGGAAGAAGCTCAAGACCTGGCTGTTCGAGCAGTAGCAGCACCCCCCCCCCCCCCCAAGCGCCTTGAGACCCTCCGGGTAAGTAGTGCGCTCTATAAATGTCTTTGATTGATTGATTGAACACAATCCTCGGGAATGCCAGACTCTCCAATAAATGGTGCGATTGCGAATTTTAAGGAGTGAGTTATACCAGATAGGTTGTTCGTGAGGGGAAAGAAGTGAGGGATACGACGAGGATACGAAAGGATGAAGGAGAGTGCGGCAATGAGAAATAATAGGGGTGTGGAAGGCGAGTAGGGTAAGACGTAAAGGATAAGAGTTCACAAAAATTGAAAGGAGAGATAAAGGGGGATTCCATGGATAGCCAGATGGGAGGATGGAAGGGAATATCAGAAGAGAGCCATCGAGTCGTTTGTTTCAGAGAGTAGGCACGGTGATATTCTCTAAAATCAGGAAAACGAACACCAGCATGAGCTTGTATTTCCATAAGGAGACGATAGCTATCCGAGGACGTTTACCATTCCATAAGAATTTTAAGAGTAAAGAGTCTATCTTCTTGAAATAAGAAACAGGAATACGCAGTGGGAGCATAGAAATAATGTATAGAAGAAGAGGGGAGAGCATCATCTTTATAGAATTGAGCCGACCCCACCAGGACAAAAAGAGCGGATTCCAGCGCGAGATAGCAGCTTCCATTTTCTTAGAGATGTAAGCAAAATTCAACTTAAGAGTTTTTGAGAGAAGGGGAGCAAACCAAACGCCCAAATATTTAATTTTAGATGGTTGCCAGGAGAAGCCAGATTGCGCAAAAAGATGACTTTGACAGAAAGGATTTAAAGGGAGGATCTCAGATTTATCGACGTTTAGACGGTAGCCTGAGACAGCAGAGAAGAAGAGACTTGCTGAAGAAAGGGGGGAAGGGAAGTGATAAAATCAGAACAATAAAAAAGGATATCGTCCGCATAAACCGAAAGCTTGACCTGCTGAGAACCAAAATGAAAGCATATATATTATCATCCTGACGAATCTTAGTAAGGAAGGGTTCTAAGGCTAAAACAAATAATAAAGGAGATAATGGGAAACCTTGACGGACACCTCTGTGGAGAGAAAAATAATCAGAGGACATACCATTAACAAAAATGGAGGCTTGGGGATTAGAATTGAGTAAGGAGATAATGGTAATGAATTTGGGAGGAATGCCAATCCAGCGGAGAGCTTGAAACATAAAGTCCCACCCAATCCTGTCAAAAGCTTTCTCTGCATCTAAGGAGATAGCCGCAAGAGGGAGGTCCAGCGACGAAGCTCTGCTAAGAATGTTAAGGAAAACTCATGAGTTGACGGAGGAAAGACGGCCTTTAACAAAACCAGATTGCTCTGGACCGATTAGATCTGGTAAGAGGAGATCCATTCGTAAAGCCAGAATCTAAGCCAGTATTTTATAATCTGTGTTAACCAGGGAAATCCGGCGATAATTCTTACTAAAGGAATGGTCCTTATCTTCCTTGGGAATCAAACAAATTAAGGCCTGTTGAAAAGAACCGCTCAAAGACCCCGATGCATGAAAGGACTGAAATAAGTAGAAGTTTGGGGAGAAGGAGGGAGGCAAAGTGACTATAAAATTCGACGGTGAAGCCATCCGGACCTGGAGCTTTCCCATGTCGTAATTTAGAGACAGCATGAGAAATGTCGGATAGCGATATGTCTAGGTCCAGGGAGTCATGGTTGACGTGTGACATCGGGGGAGAGGGAAGAGACTGAAAATAAGAAAGAAGATCCGTAGAGGAAGGAACTTGTTCAGGGGGGTAGAGATTATCATAAAACTTGACAAATTCGGCAAGAATTTCTTTACCCTTAAACCGAGACTCACCAGAGGAGGTCCGAATAGATTCAATCTTTGTACGCTCTTTCCTAATTTTTAAGTAATTAGCAAGCAGTTTCCCCATCTTGTTTTTACCACCATAATATCGGGAGTTGCATTTTAATAGAGTGTTGGAGGCTGCTTCAGTCGTAAACTTGTTGGAGGAAAGTTTTGCATCAATACGTTTTTTAAGGGAGGAGTCTGAATTGGAAGAGTGGTAATCGAGTTCTAAGCGTTTAATATCAGCCAGAATTTGAGCCGATTTGGCCTCCCTGAGTTTCTTCCGTTTTGCCACAAAATCGATGATAAAACCTCTAGAGCGAGCTTTGAAGGAATCCCAAACCATAACAAAAGGAGAGCTAGAAGTGTGATTGAGGAGAAAAAAGTCAGTAGCAAAGGTGTTAAATCCAGAGCAGAAAGTGGGATCAAGAAGTAAAGCATTATTGAATCTCCATCTGCCTGAGTGGGGGGAAAACAGAAGAAGATCTAAGTCTACAAGGACAGGGGCATGGTCGGAGAGGAGAATGGAGCCTATTTCAGAACGGATAGCATGCTGAGGTAGGGATTTGCTAAGAAAAATGTGATCAATGCGTGATTGGGATTGGTGGGGAGGGGAGAAAAAACTATACTCCCTAAGGTTGGGGTTACATAATCTCCATATATAAACTAACGCATAGTTCTGAGTAGTTTTGACAAATTGTGAATGCATCTTGGAGGGCACAAATTTGACTGCCAAGTGGCGATCAAGAAAGGGGTCCATTATTTGGTTGCAGTCCACCCCGAGAAGAATGTAATCCCTAGAGAGGGAAGCTAGTTTATCAGAAATAGAGGGCCAAAAAGATCTGTTGATTCCTGGAGGGGCATATACATTAAAGAGAGTAAGAGGGATGTTATTAATAAGCAAGTTAACAATGACCCAACGACCATTATCATCACATTCATGAGAAACTGAGGAAATATGTAACTTTTGTGCAACAAAATCACAACACCTTTTTTTATCAACAGTGGGAGAGCAAAAAACATGACCCACCCAACAACGCTTACGTTTTAAAGCCTCTGCCTCCGAGAGATGAGACTCCTGAAGGAGGGCAACATCAGTTTTGAGTCTGGCCAGGTGAGATAACACCCGTTGCCTTTTAATGGGATTATTCAATCCCTTAATGTTCCATGACGTAACACGGAATTGAACAGCAAAAGAAAATACCTAGCAATATCAAGCTCATTAAATGCAAGAGCAAGGTAGAACAAGGAAAATTAATAAATAGCAATGAGAGAGAAGAAATAGACGAGAGGGAAAGAGGAAGAAAAAAGACAGGAACAAAAAAGATCAAGAAGACAGTACACGTCCAAAACGAACTACTGAGATACATACTTACAAAACGGAAAAAACGCAAACGAGGACAGGGGTGGTGACGCCAAGAGGAAGATGATGACGACAACATCAGGAAAGCGGGCACCAGACCTCTATTACTACAAGTCCAGTGGGCAGCACACAGTGACATAGGGATATGTCGGGATGGAAAAAAGAGGGAGCCATCTGTAAATAAGAAAAAGGGGTAAGTGCACGAGTTGAGGAACAGACAAGAAAAGAAGCAATAAACAACGGCAAATAGGTAAGAGAAAAATGACAACAATAAGAAGAAACAACAGAGAGAGAATAAATTCAGCAACACTGAAGAGTCCCCAGCATCTTCAGAGACAATCAGATCGGTCGGGATACATCCATAACATCAGGACTATGTTGACGGAGGAACGCTTGCAGGACGGCAGGATCTTCGTAGGTGGTGGTTTTGTCTTTGTATGTGACCTTGAAAAGGCACGGATGGAGAAGACCATATCGAGCATTGAGGGCCCTGAGTTGTGGGCGCAAGTCCAAGAATCTCCTCAGTCTATCCGCAGTAGCCTTAGAGACATCTTGAGATAAATACAACCGATGACCTTCCCATTGGATTTGTTTCTTGAGTTTAGCGGCCGAAAGACCCTGCAGAAGATCAGTGTACTGAAGGAACAGCATGATGACTCCTCTAGGTTTAGTAGAGACTTTAGGACCAAGACGGTGAGCCCTTTGGATGTTGATGGAAGCTAAAGCCGGGGCATCTAGAATCTTTGAGAGAAAAGATTGAAAAAACACAGTAGGATTGGACCCTTCCGTAAGTTCAGGAAGACCGTATAAGCGGAGGTTATTCCTACGGTTTCTGTTTTCCAAATCCTCTGTCTGTTTCTTAAGTAGAAGGACCTCCGCCTCCAGATTAGGGATGCGTGAGCAAGAGGACTGAAGAGATTCTGTAGATTGCTCCCTCCAGGATGAGGACACGGGAGTCCATGGATGACCACTTGTCCTGCATGACCTGCATATTCTTAGTGGTAGCTTCCATGAAAGGTTTGAGAGCCCTTAATTCTTCCAGAATAAGGTCCATGGATGAAGATGCTGAGGTACTACCAGGAGAAGGAGGATCCTTTTTGAGACGTTTGGTGAAAGCTAAGGTGGAAGATATTTTGCTGCCAATTTAAGATTTAGGAATAGCACCATGTTGAATGTCGAGCTTGGACAATGTGTTTTCTGCCATGTCCTGAAGTGGGGAGTCAGAATCTGAGCCGGCAGGTAGTTTTGTGACCACAGAAAGTTTCAAGTTGCGGATCTTCCCCATGGAAGGCTCAAGGAAACCGGTGAGAAGGAAAGTGAGAGATCACAATGTAGAGATCAGAAGTACAGCTGCGGTCAAGCAGGGGAGAGACCTGTTGTATACACTTGACGAGGAGTGCGTAAACGTAATAAAAACCTTACAAGCGTAAAAACAAGCTCACAAAGCCCCACTGCTGAGGAAAAGTCACTTGAGTGTAAAAAGAAAATACAGGATATGTAAATGAGCGCGCAGAGTTAAATAACCACAGCCAGTTATAATAAGATAGAACTGATAATGCAGAGCCAGGTGAAGCATTAGAGGCAAAAAATTCAAAAAACTGAGGAGGCATGCTTAAGAGAGCAATATGCAGGAATAGTGAGGCAGGTGACATATTCCCAAAATCTGGTTGCATATGAAAAACAAGTCAAGAGGCGGTGGTATAAATAAGAGTCAATATAGGCATCGTCATTCCTCATTTAAAGCTCTTCAGGATAGCAGAAGAATATCCTGCGTCACAGGAACATATTGTGGTGTGAGAAGAATGTGAAGCACTCAAAATGGCGGCCGGGATGATTAAATCCGATTTGCGGCATAAATAAAAGCTGACAGAGCCTCCAAGTGAAAGTACATTAGTAGCAGAACTCACCGCTTGACATAACAATAGTATCCATGTGAAGAGGAAATGCGAGGGAAGGCATGAGAGGAGCGGACAGCTCAGTTCTCGATGTGCGTAGCTCCCTCAAAATGGCGGTCGGGGCCGAATCGTCCGGACCGCGGCAAGCAGAATCGCTAAAACCACTCAAAAATCAATAAATATGAGGGCGCTGGGCTCACCTCATGTTCCCATCACCAGTGCAGTCCGTGAAATGCCAGAATGTCCCGTTAAACTGCCGTAAGGAGCAAAACTCTGAAGGTCGGCGCCGGAGCTCCGGATCTACGCTGCCATCCCCGCTGACGCACAAGCCACGCCCCTGTGCTCTCTTCTCTAACCATGGTAACATTGGGGTATACACAAATGACATATTTAGTTACCAGTAAGTCCCTTGTAAATTGGTATGCCATATACCCAGGGCATGTAACCTAAATGCTACTAGTGGGCCTGCATTACAGATTGTGCACCCCCAGAATTAGCCTTTCAACCCTGTCTCAGGACTACCACTACATCAAGAAGAAGAATCAATGCAAGCTTCATTCAGAATCAGCGCATCATCGCAAAACTCGATGCTTCGCTGCTGCCTGCACAGAAGCATGGCTCCCGCTCAACACAACGGAGGCCTTGACCTTCTACCGCATCGCCTCCGAAGAACCACAGCTGCGTGAGTCTCAATCACCACATCACTGACATCTATGATGCACTGCTCTGATGCAGGGCCTGTTTTGACACTGTGGAATTGATGCAGCGCACTATGACTTTCAATGCACTATTGACGCATCGTCTCTGGGTGCCAATTTGATCATTGACATCGCACCGCAGTAAGGAACTGAGGTATCGTGCCCGTAACCAATGCATCACCTCCCCTGTGCCATGCATCGTCCCTGGATGGCTCAATGACACTGCACCACCTTAAGGACGCAAAACATCCCTGTCTACAGCAACGCATCACCTCCTGCGCAACGCACTGTCCCTGAGCTCCACCGTGCCAACGACCTGCATAACAGTAAGGAACCGGTGCATCACTGGCTTTTCTGAAGCCTCACCTACCCTGAGCTATGCATCATCTTTGATTTTAAACACATTTAACGTACTTTGCCCTGTTCAAGCCCAACCATTTATTTCTAAGAACTACAACTTTATTTGACTTTGAAAAATTCATATCGTGAGTTGTGTATGTTGGATCTTTGTCGTTTTGGTCTTGTTTCAATCAGATAAATATTGAATATTGTTCTAAACTGGTGTGGAGTCCTTCTATAGTGTTTTGACTGTGTTGCTGTGTGTGCATGTGCGAATACTTTACACATTGCTTCTGGTGATAAGCCTGACTGCTCTTGCCAAGCTTCCAATGGGGTGAGCACAGGTTATTCTGAGGGTGTAATTTACCCTGACTAGAGTGAGAGTCCGTACTTGGACAGGGTGACAACCACTGCCAACTAGACATCCCATTTGTAACACCCACCTAATTTTTACTCACTCTACAAGTGTAGGTCTCAAAAAAGTTGGTAATTCTAGTTTACCTGTAATGCCATATTAGTCAACATTTGATCTGCGGAGGCACAAATAGCTGAAATTTACAACTTCTTTGGTTCACATAAAATGTACATACTTTTTCCCCACAGAAATCTGATTATTCTTCCAAACCAGTGTGATTGTGGCCAACGTTATTCTAGCGGTTTAAAAGATCCTTCGGGCTAACCACATATATAAACACAGAGGGGGATTTGCAATCATTTATAGAGACACACTGAATTTCAGACAATGTGACTTCCTGAAATGCCCTGATCTTGACAACTTGGTGGTATCTTTAGTCTTTAGGTACAGTGCAATCCTGTGTCCTATTACTTTTAGGCTATGGCCCCTCCCCCCAAAGATTTAGGTTCTCTTTTCCTACTGAATCAACTGATATTTCTTCTAGGTAATTTTAATATTTGACTAAAACAGGCTATGGGCCAGCCCTTCCTTTTGTACAGACCTTGGAGAATTGTTGTCTAAAACTATTTTTAAAGCACTACACACACATGTTGTGGGCTATCTCTTTTCATCTACTGAAAATTTAGAGGTAAATTAACTTGAGTCATTTGCTGTAAATTGGTCAGATCACATGCTTGTCCCTTTAGTCTTTGCCAAAGACTAAACCAAAGAGAACAAATCTCCTTTGAAAGCAGCTAGCATGGTACGCCAATAGAAATTATTTTCTGTCATTGAATTGCCTAATAAGAAAAGACAGAAGTGATGTAAAATGTCCACTGCTCAACTCCCTCAAGACCCCGAAGAGCTGCTATCTGACTTCAACATTGCACTTTACTATGCACTGGAAAAACTCTTCCTGTACAACAGAAGATATAAATCTCATGTAAGAAAGAAAACTCTGGTTCTTTCCAGTTGTACCTGCCAGAAAATTTGATCTGTAACAGATGGATCATTTGTGGCATAAACATTTGATAAAGACTATAAAATAGCATATAAGTGTAAGAAATTGGGGACCTGATTTACTATGATTTTGCATATGTGTTGCATCACTTTTGTGGTGCAGCCCGAAGCAATATAAACTTTTGCATTTACTAAGCCACGCATATCCTCTTTGTGTGGCTTTGCAGGGCTTACTAAACCCCAAGTAACACAACGCAGTGCATAGCCCCGCCTTGTATTACTTTGCCTCTAGTAGGAGTTACATGGGAGGAGCATTGGTGTTCCCATCTATCTATTGTGATACAAACTCAGATTTACAAAGACTTGTAAACTTAGGTTTGTGCCTAAATGGTGCACCTACCCTACAGAGATGTAACAAGGATAAATATCTGTATTTCTCCTTGCTACTTATTCTTTCCATGTGCGATGCATTCTGCAGCATACTCTGGAAGAAGAATATGCAGCTAAGGATTGTCTTTGGGCAGGAAGGTGTTCTTCCCTGCACAAAAAGAATCCATCCGTAATGGAGGCACCTTTGCAGTGTAGTGCAAGGGTGCCTATATTTGCGCTAGGCAGCACACTTTGTACAGCACAAGGAGAGAACAGAAATGCTACATATCTCTGCAAATATGTTGCATCTCTACTCTGTCTCTTTCATGCAATGCAGCACAGCAGGTTCCTTTGCTGTGCAGCGTTGCATGAAATAGTAGTAAATGTGCCCCTGGATGATTATTTGGAGTAGATGACTACCCAACTGTGAGAAATTGGGTTATTGTTGAGGGGGTGTGAGCCCTTCTCAAGCAACAACTGAAAATCCTTGTTAGGGTGAACCACATAAATCACTATATTCACCTGTGCTTACCCCTCTGTTAGCCTGGTACAAAAGCTCTCTTACGGAACTTAGAGGCAATGTGTAAAGTATTTATGCAGCACTCATACAGTAATAAACTAAAACACAACACAAGAGAAATCCTGCACCAATTTAGAAAAATAGAGTAAAATTGAATACATTATTTGACATCCGAATGACAAAAATCAGCAGCACCGAAGCTATGCAGTTTTGAAGATTTGAGATAAGTATATTTCCCAAAAATACAAAGCGCCACTTGCAGTTATTTCGTCTTGTGTGACAGACTTAAAGTCACAAGTTCAGGACACCAATGATGGAGTGCAGGCCCAATACAGGAATCAGATTAACCCATTGAAAAAGTTACCTTCTAAAGTCCAGAGTGAAAAGTCCAGTTCACGGTGGTGGAGGCAGTGAGGGACAGGAAGAGCATCGCAGATGGTCGCCGCTGTAGTGTGAAGAGCAGTTGGGCCACATGGATGGTCATTGCTGAAGCTTCACGTTGGCATTCACCTTGGTCTGTTGATTCTGTAGCGTGAAGAGCAGATCTTGTGCTGACGGTCATTTCTGGTAGTCTCTGTAGCGTGAAGAGTCAGGTTCAATAGAGTTTTGTGATGGAGGTTGGCACAGGCGGCAAGATCTCACCACGAACTGGCCAGTTTGTCATTGCAAAGAGCCCTAAACTTCAGGATTTCTCCCTCTCTTCAAAGAGGAGCTCAAATTATGCCACACTAAGGGTCCGCGAGCTGAGGGGCACCTCTTGGGGGTCAGGCATCCACTCCAGCAGAGGTCAGCAGGAATTAAGCTGGTCCAGTTGCAGATCCAGTTGCAGCAGGACAGCTAGGCAGTTGGAGAGTGGTATCTGGAGTTTTTTGTGGCCCAGTAGCTCAGAATAGGAGGTCAGTCAGCGGACCATTGGAGTCACTTCAGTCTGGGATTAAGGTTTTCAGGTCCAGTCTTCCTTTTCAGACAGCAGGGCAGGCATCAGGCAGCAGGGCACTTGGGCAGCAGGGCAGCAGGGCAGCAGGGAAGTCCTTCTTCTGTACTATCCACAGGTCCAGCAGTTTACTGAAAAGTGGGGTGAGGGTCCCATTTTTGTACTTGGCGTCCCCTTTGAAGTGGAAAAAATGTCTGGAATTTCCCTCCCTCAGAAGTGCCTCAAATGTCCTGATTCTCTGCCCTGGTCTCAGTTTGGGGCTACAAAAGGCTAGTGTGAAGTCCTGTGTGTGTGACTTAGGCCAGTGCCTTGAGGTGCAAGCGTGATAAGTGACATCCCAGCCCCCATCAAGCCAGGATTGCCTATTCTGCCAACACCATATTATCTGGAAGGAATAAACAAAGGCCAACTGCCAACTACACCATAGTCATGTGACCAAGGAACAAGGTGTAGGCACCAAATGGTTAGATAAGACAATGGCAACTTCCTCCAAGTGGAGGGAGCTGTGTATTAACTTTCTAAAGGTGGCATTTTCAGAATTGCGACTTAAAATCAGATTTTTCCATTATGGAGGATCCTAGATTACAATTAATATTTCACTACAGTCATACAGGAGGTCAGCCAACTGACCCTTGGAGCCCACATATTAGTCCTAACTGCAAGAAGGAGAAGGGCCAGTTCTTCAGGAATCCTCTCAGGTTACAGACAGTAGGTCCAATCCTCTTCTGATTTTCTACAGGTCCAGAAAGTGTTCTGAAGAGGGCGCCTAGGGATGCTACATTTATGCCTAGCATTAGCTAGTGGTTGGGGGTGACCCCTGACCCATCCCTAAACAATGGGCAAAGGTTCCCAGGAGTAACTCTACCCACTTATGCAGCAGTTCCTGATTGCCCTAGGCAAACATGCCCAAAATGTTATGCATCAGGGTATTTTCAAAATGGAGAAAGTCTCCAGCTACCATAAACATAGGCTCTGAAGGCTGGGTCTGAGTGTGGAGACTGTACTATGGCAATCTTGATGGCCTCCTACATCTAACAGTAACATCGAGTTTGCAGCAGGTACTGTACCCATAGCACACCCAGAGACCGAAGTCTGCTAGGATAAAAGCAGTCTTCTTCAGCAGCCAGAGAGGGGATCTACAAGAATTGGCTTGGCATCCTGTTCTCCTCCTTGCTGGAGTGCCCCAAGTATTAAAAGGAGCTGAACAGAACTGTCAAGCATATTTGACAGTGTGTCGTCAAAAGGAGGGCAACAGCTCCCACAATGCATATTCTGTGGAATCGTCTGTGCCTATTCAGGACAGCCTGTTTATTCCTGGGAGGCACTTCATGCCTTATGTCACACCTATTCAAGACTGAGCTCAGGCTGAGAGCTGGCTGAGGTGTATACTAATTAGCACCTGACAGTTCACGTAGGTAAAGAGTAACTTTTAAAAAATGTACTTTTCCTTAATATTTATTAAAAAGCCAGTGCTTCCACTGATATGAAGTTTTAATAACTAATAAAAATATTTGTTGATTTTTCTAGCTGGTCCCATTCCTGAGCTACAGTATTATTATGTTATTATGTACTCGAGTTTTCTATATAGGCCAGCTAGGCCTGCCACTATGAAAAGAACGTTCGGTCCTTGCCACTGTAAGACATAGTAACATGAATAATCTGCAACCTCTACTTTTAAATATTACGTACCCTACCATATGCGGTACAAGATGCTCATAAGGGTTACTTATTGATATTTAAAAGGTAGTTTTTCACCTGCCAAAAATTGCTATTTTAATCGGTTTCACTACAGGTTTACACTGCTGCAGCCGGGCTACAGTGGGTAGGTCTGGTGCCATTTTGGCACTGCCACTATAGTTGATGGCACAACAGGTGCTGCAGTCCACTAGTGGCATTCTAGGCGATGGGTGCACTTTCTATGCCATATACTAAGTGCTTATAGGCAAGTTAAATGTGCCAAGCAGGAGTAATCCAATCCAATCACGTTTGAATTGGAGCACAGACCCTTTACCACTGTTTAAGAGGAGTAAAGTGCACAGAGTTCTGAAGCCAGCAAAGATATAGGATCCAGCAGAAGGTGAAAGATAGGGGGTGACCAAGCGGAAAAGGCGGATTTCCTACAAGAAGGTAACAGTTTTACAATATCATGACCAAATTAAACAGACTAAAAAACTGTTTTCTCCTAGAGAATCATCAGTGCAGCAAACATGACCAAAGAACTCCTTAGGATAGCAAAGGAGTTAGAAGAACCCAAGGCCATTAATATAAGTAGGGGCCAATAGAAGGGTTCATGGATGCATAACACAATCTAGAGAACAATATTCCCTTCAAATCGCTCCCACTTCTGCCTGTACCATGAGCACGCACTAGCAAGTGTCTGCGAACATGTTTGTGACCAGATTCCCCGCTGCATAATACATTTTACGGTCATGTTAAATGCGTAACATACAGGGTCTTACAGTTGGTGTTGGATCCTTTTCCACATTTTAGGCGTGTAAATGGCATCAGCACATACGTTTTTGCCGCACATGTGCACGCATGTCAATTTGGGAGATTTGACCCACTAAGGTTTTGATGCAGGGAAACATTTTTTATTGGCATGATAACAATAAAAACAAGTGAGAACTTGTAAATCACAAATGGCACAAAATAGAACTTGCCATAGTTGCATGGGCATAAGAAATACCTGCACACAACTAGGAAATATACCACAGGCTCGTTTATAACATGCATTACACCTATTTCAGAATTTTGATTTCACTTTTCCAGGGATTGATTGGGCTTGCTCCTGAAAAAGTACTTTCCGAATCTGAATTATGCTATGCCGTTGTTGCATTTGCCGGAAATGTTCAAGAAATATACACAGGGGCTTATTTACAATCCCCTTGCGCCGCCAGTGTGTCACTTTTAATATGGTGAAAAGTGATGTACTTGCGGCTCAAGGGGCAGGTAAATAAGCCCCAAAGTTTATAAGGGAAGAGTGGTGGGGGTAGAACATTGCAGGCTTATCGTTTCTTTCCTTTTATTTTGCCTTTTTCTTTATTTACTGGTCATTTTTTTATCTACAGTTTTTTTGTGCATTTCACATGTGCTCATTAAAAATGAACACCTGGCGTATGTTCTGATTTGAGAGCAATTTTCTGAGTGGAACTGACTTCTTCCATTCATTGATCTAACTTGTATTTTCCCCTCAAATCCTTGATGATGCCGTTCGGGACGCAGGGCCACCTGGTGAAACTTAGGCTTGTTGCACCACGTGTCATCAAGAAGACCATGATGCTGCTGTACTACAGGGGATCGACACCCCAAAGCAGCAGGTCGGTCACCTCCAGGGGATCAGAAATGACCTAATATTCCTAGTGAGGTTTTGAATATTAGTTAAGAGACAATATATTTTATCTTTCGTGTTCATAAATCAAGTTGACATTGTCCGTAAGGTCAATCATGCTGCCTGGTCTTGCTGTATTGCTCAATTTTTTTATTTTTTATTTTATCCACATTCCTTTTCTGTCTTCTGCCTCCACTAACGGGTTTCCACGCCCTGCATGTGTGCCTGGAGTGAGTTAGATTCAAGTATAATTTGGAGGTACTCTGAGAAGCCAGTTACAACACAGCATGAGAAATTTCTATTACATTACCTCATCTTGGAAAGTTCTCAGCTATCTATTCCAGTGGATTGACAAAGAGAGGGATGACATTGTTGGTTGACCTCCATCTTCTCTTTGGGAAAGCTTGACAGCTGCTATTTTGGTGGGATTATTGGTCTTCCCTTCCCATGGGGAGGTCAGCTTGGGCTTTATCAGCAGCTTCAGCTATGAAACAAAATCAAAGTGGTTGATTGCCTTGGCACAGCCTCTACTATCAATGAATATGACCAATATGTGCCAAATGCCGCAACTACAGGTGTTGCTAGCACGGATGACTGTTGTAGGCTTCATGTCCTTGGGTCTGATGGAACGTCTACCTTTGTCATTCTGATTGTTTTGATGAACAGTATAATATTTTCAGCTATGTTTTTATCTTCTGCATGCCCCACAGAAATGAATCAAATCGACACAGGTCTCTGGTGATGTGCTTTGTTTGTGCTTAAAATAGTAGCCTGTGCAGATGCATGTCCGCTGGTGTGTGGTGTTTATGTATGGTAATGCCTCATCTTTTGTATGATACACCCGTATGGGTGTCTAGTGAAACTTTGGGCAGATTTACTAAGGATTCACGCAACGTAAGGCAGGAGGCAGGTTGCTGCGCTGTGTTGCATGAATAGGAGAGTCGAAGCATGCCATATTTACAAAGATTTGGCATTCTTCAGCTTTATCCCAGTGCTGGTGCACTCGTGGATGCCTAGCGCCAATGTAGGCACTCTTGTGCCATGCTGCAGGGGTGCATTTATTACTGGCAGGACTGCTTTTGCGCAGGAAGGAAGACCTTCCTGCACAAAAAACAGAGAGGTGTTTTCCTCTTTCTGTGTGCCATGTATGATGCAGGTTGCATCACACACACAAATAGGAAGTAACAAGGAGAAATAATCGCATTTCTCCTCGTTGCGCCTTTCTGTGGTGCAAAGCATAGTATATCTGGATTTGCGTGAAATCCATGGATGGATGCACAGAAACGTCTGTTCCCCACCCATGGAGCACCTACCACTAAGAAATGTAATGCAGCGTAAGCTGTGGATTTGCACTACATTTCTTTAAAAAGCGACACAAGGCCACACAAGTCAGGCCTTGTGCGGCTTTGTAAAACCCACATCAGCCTTTGCATTGCCCTGAGTCACCTCGAGTGACATGAAGGCTAAGTAAATCTGGGTCTTCATGTTTGTATTACCTGCAATATACATCCAGCGCTAATATCAAGATCCCACTAAATCTTCGCTGAGACGCTTTATAAGGCAAATTTGCATTACTCAAGGTTTCTTCCCCCATACAAATCTACCTTCACAGCCTTGCTCACTTTACTCTTCCTCTTACCTTACCTAGTGGAAGCTTTCTTCAGTGATATTGGTGGGATTTCTGGTTCTAGAAGCTTGTGCACAGATTCGTGTTGGGGCCTTTTTATGTCTGGATGTGGAGCTGTTTACCAGCCCTTCTGCCAACCCAGTAACAATAGTGAAAGAGCAATACACAGAGGGAGACATCAGATCAAAGTCTTTTAGTCATTGTCTTGTTTGGGTAAGCCCCCTTCAGTCATTGCATGTTTGATGAGTCCTTTACATTTTAAATCAACCATCGACATGTTGCACATGTATACATTTTGTGTACATCTGCATTGGTGATTACAACACAAATTTGTGCAAGTAGACAGGCACTGTCCATGCACCACATCAAAGACATTATCCCAAATGTTGTACTCAGTGACTCTATTGCTTGTCCTCCAGAGTGCTAATGTTCCACAAGTCTCCTGTTGCAGTGTTGTAATAGAATATGATTTGCAAACTATCATTTCACATAAAATAAATATCGACCCTAAATATTGTCTACAAAAATATTTCCCATTGATAAAAAATCGACACTCAGATGGACAATATTTTTGTAAACGATTTTCAGGACACAATATGTATGTAAAACATATAGGGCCCGATTCACAGAATGAACTTAAGACTCAATCTAAACTTACTACTGTTTTGGTATTCACAGATTGCACTTACTACTTTTGGTATTCACAGAATGAACTTACTACTTTTGGTATTCACAGAATGCCCTTACTACTTTTGGTATTCACAGAATGAACTTACTCATTTTGGTATTCACAGAAGTTAGGACTCCTAACTTTAGGACTCCTAAATGTCTTCTGTGAATACTGAAAGTCTTAAAATTACGATTTTTCTCAATTTAGTAGTAGTAAAGTTAGGACTACTAACTTTAGGACTCCTAAATGCCTTCTGTGAATACCGAAAGTCCTAAAATTAGGATTTTTCTCAATTTAGTAGTAGTAATGTTAGGACTACTAACTTTAGGACTCCTAAATGCCTTCTGTAAATAC
This sequence comes from Lissotriton vulgaris, assembly GCF_964263255.1. Lineage (NCBI taxonomy): Eukaryota > Metazoa > Chordata > Amphibia > Caudata > Salamandridae > Lissotriton > Lissotriton vulgaris. The sequence goes on from NC_141694.1 coordinate 1,653,098,984, forward strand.
CGAAAGTCTTAAAATTTGGATATTTCTCAATTTAGTAGTAGTAAAGTTAGGACTCCTAACTTTACTACTACTAAATTGAGAAAAATCCTAATTATAGGACTTTCGGTATTCACAGAAGGCATTTAGGAGTCCTAAAGTTAGGAGTCCTAACTTCTGTGAATACCGAAATGAGTAAATTCATTCTGTGAATCGGGCCCTATGTTTGTACATGATATTCTGACATACAACTCCCCACCCCTCGCTGCTGTTGCAAGGCGGGCACTTTTGTGAAATGGAGAGTGCCTGAAAGTTCCATTTCTCCTCCTGACGAGTCACCCTGAGAAAAAAGGAGCACAGGCTGCTCCTGACAGACACTCCTGTAATATGGGGTCGGACTCCCTCCTGTCCCTGCTGAGCGCTCCGGAGATAATCAGAGCCCTCGGTGGTTCCTCTGCTGCTTATGCTGGTCAGTCGTGAGCTGCATCACTCTTCTTTCCCGTTGTTGTATATAGAGCTGAAAAGTTGTGTAAGGTTGTTTCCGGTGAGAAATCCCCTCTCACTGTGATTCTGTTGTGCCTTTAAGCAGAGCAGATTCTCCTTCAGCATTTCATATTTTTATATTTTTTTATCAGTTGTTCTCCAGGCAGCCAGCACTTTCAGAGCAGGTGCAAAGATCTAAATATTTTTTTAAAAAACGAGTTTGATGTGTACCCCATAGGGCGCACCCTAACCAGGGAGCTGCAGTTCCTCAGGGTGTGCACACACTGACCCCAGATCCTGCTCTCCACAGTTATTTCCTAAGAGCTGGACTCTCCTTTTTGTCAATACGCTTGTCATTCATTGAGTGAGAAGCTTCAGGACATGCAAGAGGGACATTTATATGTATACCGTATGATATCCTACGGTGGAAGGGTGAAACTTACTGGCAGGCAAAGACAGACAAAAGTGGAGGTAATCCACATTTATGGTTGTCCAGTCTTGCCTCTTGGTTAAACGTCTATGAATGAGGAAATAAATGCATCTTTCTTTCTCATGAGTATCGGATAGCAAAGTATCAGTTCTCTTGCAGTCCAGTACTCAGCTTCTCAGACCCGTTCTTGATATAAAACAAGTTCTCAATCAGAAAAGGTCCGGAGAAACAATAAACACAAATAAAGAAAAGTGTTGGAAATGACCCTTTCTGCAGGGTTACCCCACATTTTTGCTTTCCTCTTCTTTTTCTGACCATATTTTTGCTGGCCTTAGGACTCTGAGCACTTTACCACTGCCAATTAATGCTAAAGTGCATGTGCTTCTTCTCTAAACATGAGTGTCATTGGTGTATACCTGACCAATATATTTAATGTACTTCCCTTTTAAACTGGTATACTGTATACTCAGGGCCTGTAAATTAAATTCTACTAGTCGGCGGCAGCACTGATTGTGCCAACCATAGAAGTAGCCTTTCAAACCTGTCTCAGGCCTGCCGCTGCAGTGCCTGTGTGTGCAGTGTACTGCCCCATTTAACTTGGCATTTAAAAACGTCTTGCCAAGCCTTAAACTCCCTTTTTATGACATATGAGTCATCCCTAAGATAGGCCCTAGGCAGCCCTTAGGGCAGGGTGCTTTACTGGTATGGATAAATCCTTCCTGCCGGAGAAGTTAAATTTAACCTTGCTGTTCCAGAAATACCACTTTTACAAAGTGGACATTTCTCTGCACTTATTGCTGTGTGTGCTTGACAGCCTGTCTCAAAAGCACATCTTAGTTGAGCTGGGTAACAGATATATTTTTGCATTCCCTCTAGATAGCCACAACGCAGGTAACTCAACTGCCTGCATTCATCTGCATTCTGATGGGTCTTACTAGGATGGGAGGGGCTCACACTCCACTTGAATAGGTAGTGTACTGTCCACACACAAGGTACTGATACCCCCCACTGACAGCCTGGCAGACAGGGCTGGGTTGAAAGGGATACATGTGCATTTCAGAGAACTCCTTTAAAGCCCTACATCAAAGGCACTTTTGGGTTTAAGTACTGGCGCTCTGACCTCCTAAAATCAGACACTGCGTGGGACTTGTAACCAGACTTTGCTGGCTCTACATTTGCATATTGCCAGAAGGGCTGGGACGGATTTCCACTTTTCTAACTGATTTGCTGTGTTGGCCTGCTGCTTGCTGAGTGCAGTGGTGCAGGAGGGATTGCCACTCTGCAATCTGCTTTTGTGTGCTGGCCTGATGCCTGCTACCTTTTTGTTGTGCTACAAGTGTTCCCCAAGGGCTTGTTGTTTGCCCCCTGTTCCTAAAAGTCTCAGGGTCATCAAGACTTTTGCTGTACTGGCACTGCCAAAGGACTTTGAGTTCAGCAGCCTAAGCCTCCTGAGACTCTGCACTTCAGTTCTCTAAAGACAAGGACTTCACCTTGGGAGGCTGGTGCCCTTTGCCCCCCTACATCCGCACCCTGAAAGCAGAGAGTCCAAACCAGAGCAGCTCCTTGGCCTGAGTGCAGAGCGGATCAGCTGTATTCTCTTTGAGCGTGTCGATTGGGCAACGTGGAGTGCAGTGACTACGTCATCTCTGCCCCAGACTCTTTTGTCCTTCCAACACCGGAGACAAGCTTCCCTTATTCTCAGCACCTGGAGCGGGAAACATCCTTTACAACGCAACCATTACATCGCACTACAGTTACAACGCAGTCATTACATCGCAACATAATTTACAACGCATGTCACTACAACGCAGGCATTAAAATGCATTACACTACATCACATGTCACTACAAGTTAGAATAGTAATTTTTACCTCTATACTATCCAATACTTACCTTAGATGCAATGTAAAGGTATGCAATGTAATGGTATGTGTTGTAAAGGTATAATGCAATGTAATGGGATGCGTTGTAAAGGTAGTTTCTAAAAATGCAATGTAGTGTCACACAATGTAGTGGAGTGCGTTGTAAAGGATGTTGCGATGTAAAAACAGCGTTGTAAAGGCATACGTTGTAAATGTATGCTTTGTAATGTCATACATTCCCTGGAGCAGATACGGGTTCACAACAGACCTTGGAGGTCCCAGCAGCTTCTGTGCTTGCACTGACAGGTGGCGGAGTCTCCCTCAGTAGCGGGACCTGGTTTGCTCCAACTCCTCTATTGTTTGCGCCTGGAAGTGTAAACCGGTCAGCAATACTCTGACTGCCCGATCCGACAAGAGTGTTCTTTCGGCACTGCTGAGTTTGCTAATCTTGCATTTTTGCCTTCTTTAAACAAAATGCTTTGAACTCAAGTGTTCATTCGACACTCAAGAACTATCGAACACTGTGATTCTTGGTATTCTTTAAATGTGCATATCTTGAGAGATATATGTGATATTTTTATCATTTTTATCTGGTTTTGCTAATAATACAGACAACTTTTTTAATAAGCTTCTGTGGAGTCTTTTTGTGATGTATTCATTTTATTACCGTATGTGTGTGCGTGTATTGCACAAATATATTATATATTGCCTCTTTAGCTAAGCCTGTCTGCTCTGTGCCAAGCTACCAGAGGGTGAGCACAGGTTATTTTTTGATGTTTACTTCGCTTATTCTGAATAGAGTGGCGATTCCCGCCTGGCTTGGGTGTATACCTAAGCCAATCAGAAACCCCATTTCTAACAGAAAGTCACACAAATAAAGCTACCCTGCTATACTTACACCCATATTTACCCCTCCTCTTGCTCCTACTCACATTCATGCTCTTATTCCTACACTTATACCTGCTTAGTCCCAGCTTCCACTCCTATCCCTATGTATTACTATTAGTTAAACTATTATTTATGTACGTATGTATATATGTATAAAAGTATGTGGTATTGCTACAGACCAAAGTTAGCCAGAAGACAGAGGAGTGCTGTACAAGATTGAAGACAAGCATAAAGACACTAAATGAAATAGAGGTAGCTGGAATGTGGACTGTTAATACAGTGTGAGGTAGTGTGCATTACTTCTACTTACCCAATATTCACCCCTACTCTTACTTGTAATGACTGCTCCAAAATCCACTTATACTCCAATTTGTGCCAACTCTTACTTCTACTTAGAACATGTTACTAACACTCTTACTCCTACTTCTATTTAGGTCTAATTACTGCTTCTTATGCCTATGGCGGCTTATACCCAATCTCACTCTTACACATTACTCCTACGTATGCCGATTCCTACTACTACTTATTCCTACTTACATCCACTTGTACTCACTCCTACCTATTCTTACATTTACTCATGTGTATGCCTCCTCTTATGATTACTTTCAATCCCACTGTTACCTCTACTTGCTCCCACTTACTTCTACTCCTACTCCTACTTTTCCTCTTGCTCTTACTCCTAATTATAGTCCTATTCTTACTCCTACACCACACCAAGTTCAACTCTTATTTTCCCTTACACATGCTCTTACTTCAAATTACTCCTACCTACTCCTAACTATTCGTACCCCAACTCCTACATACTCATTCTACTACCGGTTTCTATTCCAACATAATTCTTTTTTCAACTCTACTTACTTTCACTTGCTTCTACTTACTCCTACTCTTGCTTCTACTTACACTCACTCCTACTTCCGTAAACAGTGACACTTACTTCGCTGACTCATATTCTTCATCTACTAATTCCTACTCTTACTCTTATTTCCATATATACACATTGTCACTGATGCTTACTCTCACTCCTATCTACCCGTACTGTTTCTCCTTTGACAATGCTTGCTCCTAATTCTACTCCCACCTTCTCTCATCCTGCTTACATTTCCTTATACACATCGACCCATCTTCATGCATCTATCCTCCATCCTCTCATGAGCACATAGCTATCCCCTTACAATTAAGAATTCAGGCATGTGATAGACATGTGTAATTTGAAAGTGTGGTCAAATTTAGCGAAAAGAGCATAAACCATGAGACAAATCAAAGTCCTCAATGAACACGAGGAGAAAAAAGATGGAGTGTGATAAGATAACTTGCAGACAGAAAGAACCGCAAAAGAAGGTATGGAATGTGTAGCCTTTAATTTGGGCCAAGAAAACCATATCAGTAGCAACCACCAAACTTGCCTTTCTAGCCCCAGCCACATAAAGGCGCAAAATACATTTAAATTTGTATAACTTTGTAAATAACACCTATAATTCAGCCTTTACATACAGATAATTAAGTGTCACTCAACAATGCAGACTCTCGGAGGATAGGTTTGCATGGTATAACTGAAAAAGTTAATAAAGACGTGGAATAAATCAGAATACAAGATCAATACAAGGATTAGAACAATTGATACAGTCATGGAAGGAGATAAAAAAGGGAATGATTTCTCTAAAATCATTTAGTGTGACTCCAAATAAAAATATATGGAACCCATATAAATGTCAGAAAGTGTTCCGGTTGCCATATGCAATGAAACTACGTTTTTTTCATGAAAACCTGACTAACCTTGCATTCAAGTATTGTTTTCAGGATACCAACCCCAATAAGCTCAGACTGTTCTTGTGTCAATAGTCGCCGACCACTCATGAATGGGGAAGAAGAAGATACATGGCAATTTATGAAAAGGAAGATTATTTGCTGCGTAGGGTTTATTGTGGAACTAGAAAAAAGACAGAAGGCTAGTTTTAATATTGTTGTGAAAAAATAAATTAGTGAGAACGTTGGTCATTATTTTAACGTTTGATCCTTCACAACAACACACACAAACCTTGTCTTTCCTGGAGTAATGTGTATGTATGTATGTATATATCGTAGATCAAGATAGGAGGCTTCAAATATTATTTGTCCTTACACCTTTCTAGTGTAGTTCCTATATTCCCAATAGGCTCTGCACATTGGAATAATGTACACTATAGATTTGACATAGGACTGAGGTCAGTATGTCTCTATTGAGTATACTAAACTTAATTGTGAGTGCCAGCTAGCTTAGAGCTCACTAGAAACTTTCTCGAATACACAAGAAGGGATTCATTTCTGACATCCGCATAAATATTACAACTTTGTTTCCCAAGAATAAAACGTATCTTCAGAGTCGTGGAAACAATAGATAGCTAGTTACACTCAGTCAATCGTGCATGCTTCGTTTCTACAGAGTTGCAGAGAAAATAGAGAGACGGGCGTTTCAATAAAAGGGGTTTATTGAACAGTCTTCTTTCTCATGCAAGAGAGGTGAATTGCTACAATTGTTAGGCAGAATGCAAAGTATAATGCGTACAGCGTAAACAGTAGTATAAAATAATACTGTAATAGCATTGTCTGGTGCTATGACATATAAAAATACATACATAAATAACACAGGCTAAAATACTCAACTGGTGCTTCTAAAATACGCCTACCCCAATGTACTTAACCTAATCTAGCATGAGGGAAGAAGTAATTGTGGTATTTAGCATTGGTTTCGTTTTTGCAAAGAATCGACAAAGGTTTCTCTAGGTTCTAATCAGCTCCTTAACTTAGAATGAGAAAGGTTGGTATCTATTTCACTGACTCAATTTCCCAACACCCTGCCAGGAGAGTCAGAAACACTGGAGCTGGATTTCTCGGCAGAGGATGACAGCTTCTGATCAGTGCGTCAGCTGGAGAGTTGGCTTCCTTCGGCACTTGCTGTAGCGAGCTGCGTCGTGCAAGTAGGTAGTCAAACTGTACCGAACCACACCATGCATTGCCTTAACAAGTGAAGGTATATTTATACCTTGAAGGTGTTTAAGAATGCCAGCTTTGACGTAAAGTCGGGCATATGAACGTCATGGATGAACCCCTAACGAATGGATGTTCATGCATAATAATGAGTTTCTTGGAGAAATCAATATCCAGGCGAGGGGAAGTCCCTTCAGCTTAAGAGTCTGGTGTTCCAAGAAATCGTTGTGACGTAGATGAACGGATGGAAGTAACCATGCCTGTATTTGGGTAGCATGGGCTATGTCTAAATAAGGACTGGATTTCTATGTTTATATAAGGGCAATGTGAATTGTACCTATATAAGGGCATGAATTGGGAAAATGCATACAGAATGTAAATCGCCACACAACACCCACTCCACTTTCTTATGTACGACATTACTCATTTCTAAACACATTGAACATATCTAAACATGAAGTGTTAAAACCCACCCAAAATACATATGCATAAAAATGCAATGGTACTGGTTGTACACAAAAGAGCATTGGTGCTGTACGCATTTAAAGCAATGTTTCATTCTAAGCATATAGTTGACATCTGTAAATACTATCTGAAGGAATCAAGAAAATATACATTTATGAAATGGCTCGTAAATACAGAAGAAAAAAGGCCGAAACCATTTCATGTCAGACTACATAAAACTGTTTGCATGTGGAGAAGGTCAAATATTGTCTCTGGAAATGTTTTCAAAGAATTCTTGTTCTCTATGAATAGTTCTGCTATAAGCAGATTACGTGTGCCAAAAAAAGAAAAAGAAAAATTTTGGAAAAAGAAAACAATCATTGAAAAAAGAGTCTCAAAGTTAAAACTTTGTTTTGAAAAAATGAAGGTAGAATTAAATGTCTCTCAGAACACTGTGTGCCAAAATCAAAAGTCAGTGTTAGGGTTTTGAGAAAACATCAAATCTTCTAAGTCTGTAAAAAAGTCATCTACCATTGTAGGTGAAAGTTGCATTACCTTGTTGAGAAGATTAACCTTACATAGATGTGAAGCATCGCTGTCAGCATTGGTCGCATTAGCAATGTTCGTAATGGATGGTACCTGCGCGCCTGAAGTTTCCTCTCATACCTCAGCATCAGCATTTTGGGTCTGTGAGATTTAACGAATGCCGTCATTAGAACTGGTAGCCGCTGGGGACAACACAGTGCATGGGCCGTTACTGGTTCAAGCAAAGTGTCAACATCCATTGGAATGACTGATGGGAGTGTGAGACATGAGTCTAACATGCATTCTTCTCCGCATTGCAGGCAGCGTAGAACCGGTAAGATGCAATCTTGCCAGATTGGTCTGAATGACAGAAACCATTTGGTATTTAATTCTCGTAGACGAGGTAGTCCCAAAATGTGGACAATGTGCTCACGACACTTCATCACCAGTAGAGTTGCCTCCATGGAGAACTGGGTGTCGCCCGTGAATTGGCTTGCCATATCGCAGCAGTAAGATGAAAAATAGTATCCCTGCAGAGAGTCCCAAAATGAGGGGCAGTACGCCAAACACAGAGTGCACAAAGTTTGGAAATACTCCTTGAACTGCTTCAAAAGGTTCTAACAGTGCAGAAAATATGGTCTTAAATACATGTACAATACCGCTTGTATCAGACATGTTTAAGATACGACTTAACATTTCTGACAAATGTATAGGGCAGTTTGTAGCTAAGAGGGCATGTATCTCGGCAGAAGTCCTTGCGACTTGCATATCATAGGTCTCTTTGGCCGAGGTCAGTGGCACCGTTTTTTGCAAAAGAATGGCTTTCATTCTGCTTAAAGTGTCAATTCTTATAGAAGAGATATTCAGTGAAGGTCATAAAGGCGACTCCCTGTCTGTCTTGGTTTTAGGAAACAATACTTGCATACAGCAAATAACCCTGGCTGACACAGTTACTATTCAATTCAAAACAACTTTATTCGGTTTTGGCTGACACAGTTACTAGATATGGTATGCCTGGCAACATGCCACAGCAGCTGTGGCCATTCAACATGAGGTAACTTCCATTCGAAAGTTGTCCAAAAATTAGATCAATCATCGCTGCTGGTGAACCTTGCAGGTGGCAGGATAAATTGTTAGAGGAACCATCACAGGTCCCGAGTAAGTTTATACCCTGACAAAGGAAAGAACCTCTTAGTGCGTTTTCACAGTTTTTCCCGCTAAGAAACAATTCACGTCCCCCACTCCAACATCTATGTGTGTACGGTAATTCCCAGGATGTCTTGATATATTCTTTACCCAACCTTTCATATGTGCCTGCTGGTATATGTTTTAGGCAATATTGAAAATAGAAAATTGTAAAAAGCAGAGTGATTGTTCCATGTATTATCCATTCAATGGCTGTTTTTTCTGCTACTGTAAATGGCAATCTTTCCAGTTTTTCAATGCTCAGCACCGTATCGTCTGCTCCCCTTTGTACCAATTTGATCTATTTATCAGTGAGATTGAATTCTGAAAACAGTGACGTAGTATTGATTAAACGTCAAGGCACGTAGCCTGAATGAAGGTTTTGCAACGTCCAGCCTAATAGCATGATAGAACGTAATTGCGACGACCATGTTGCAACATGACTAAGTCCTGTTCCATGATGTCTATGGCAGAAGACACTATGCTGTCCAATAAATATATCCTGGATGACAGAGTCGTTAACCCATTGTCAACCACAGAGAGAGTATTCTCTAAATTAATACAATCAATTTCTTGTATTCTTTCTACAGTCTATGCTTGAATAATCTTCCATGCTTCATTATAAGCAGCATAGATACAGGCATATATAAAACGTTTATGACGCGGTGTTCCTGGTCCTAGCAAGAATTCCCTAAGATCAGCACCATCTTTAAGTAAAGATAAGTGTTGCTTTACATCCTTAAGTGTAGATCTTTGTAGCCAATCAAGGCAGAGCTTCCCTAAACTGTATGTTGTTACTATTCCTGGATGCTGTCTTTGAACATATCTTGTCTGGCCTGGTGAATGTGTTTTGTTCAGGAATCTATATTGACAGTTGTTTGTGTCTGTGGGCCAGATCAACCATTTATTCCAATCTGCATCTGTTCTGTTGTAATGCAAAATAGTATGTACGTCGACCTCCCCCTCTGAAGTGTTACTGCTATCAGGTGTAGGTGTAGGTATGGACGGATTGTTCAGGTATTTTATGTTGGCTAACCCAAAATAAGACGTCTGTTGGACAGTGTCATTCAAAAACATAATTTGCTTAGGGATGATACAGGCTCTAAACATAGCTTCTATACCCTGGACCTGCCAATCTTTTGTGCCCTAACCAGTTTTTGTCTCAATGTTGTCTTTCCAAAAGTCGAAACCTAGTTTAGACATTTGAGCATAAAAGACTGCAGAATAAATCAGTTTGGTATTTGTCAACATACTTTTCATGCCTGTTTTGTTTACATTTTTAAAGTAAAATGGTTCAGCAATGGATACATTGAACCCTGAAAAGTACGGAAATTTCATTGCAAATGTTTTTGAGCTACCCTTTGGCGACGTAGTACAATGTTCCCCTTGGTTATACATTAATACATTTCTAGGATTTGCAGATTTGTGCAAGAAAGGATGACCATAGTGATTATAACAATATATTTGTTCATAGTCTGATGAACCTTCTAAATATTCATGATTTCTGAATACTGCAGGCATTTCTAGGTCTGGCATATTATTAACAGTCTCGAAGTACCAATCATGTTATGTTATGTTATGTTAGTATGAATTTGTAGAGCGCACGTTCACCCTGGGGTTTCTTGGCGCTGAGTACCGCTGGGGAACCCGTCCTGGCTTTCTCTGTGAGATGGTCCCTATTGGGCATCCCCAAGGTGAAACCAGGCATCCCCAGCAGCGAGGGGGCCGTTGTGGAGATTAAGCAAGCTATTGCCCAGAGTTGCAGCGTGGGACCCATGGTTAGAGAGGCACCGAGGTGAGATTTATCGAGCCCGCTGACATTGGTTCCGTACCCTGCCGCGTCGGGAATTGAACCCTGGTCCCGGGCCGACCTCTGCTTCTGGGTCTGCCACCTCTAACCGGTGAGCCACACTTCTCCAATCATCAGAAAAGTTACTAGATAAAACAAAGTCACTTAATGAAATCTTGAATAAGTGTGGAATTTTCAACAGTTCCGAGGGTCCAAAAATGTCCTAATCAGTTTTGTCCCAAGATATACCCCCAGGTATAGGACCGGCTGTGATGTTCACTGATGACAAGTCTCTTTGTTCACAATGGGATGATTTGTGTGGCTTGAGAAATAAGTTGATGTTCTTACTTGCTGTGTCCATTTTGGCATATTTTCCATTTATCAGCATTCCTAAAGTTATTACCAGAGTCAACCAAAGTAGAGGAAAAAGTACACCAAACACAATCCAAAGTTCAATCCAATGTGAAACCAGATAAGACTTTTCCAGGAGATGAAAAGGGTCTGTAGCTTGTTCTTTCAAAGTTCTTTTTACTGGTGTTGTTTCAGGTTCACTGGGATCCTCAGAAAACGTATCAAAGTTAATGAAATAGCCAGAGGCAGTTCTGTCAATTGTTGGGATTGCATCAGGATTCGTTGAAATCGCTGGAACCACTTGATCACTTGTTACATTTGTGTAGTCAGATGCTACTTCATTGTAGACAGGTGTTTCTTGGCGAACAATTATTTGGCTCTCAAGAGGTACAAGTTCCATTGTTAGAGGAACAAGAGCTCATGCTATTAATAATGCATTATTTACAGGTATCAGTTAAATTGCCAATGCTTGTTTCTTAAGATTATGCTGGCTGTATTGGCACATTGTGCACTGTAAAAGTTAGTTTGCCAATGCATGTTTTTTCTATGCTACTGCCATAATGTTTGTGCCCTTATATTTGTTGGTACCAATGCTTGTGTGCTTGTGTGGTTTCCTCGGAGCGATCATTCCCCCAAGTTCTGGAACCACAACACGTGTTCAGGACTCCGCGTGAGCAATATGCTAATGCCCAAACCGTGAGCCTGCCGAGCGCATAAAAGGAGGACTCTCGTGCAAAACGGCGCTTCGTCTCTTTGCACGTCACGACAAGCGCTCCTGCCGGCAATCAAGAACCCTGTCTCCTGGTAAACTGAATTCCCTAATGGATTCCCCAGCTCTTCCCCTTCTGGAAACCTCCCGGTCCCGTCTCCTCACCTGGAGCTCCGGCCCGAGTCCCTCCATTCCGCAGTCGACTCTTTGGAGTTTCCTGGCATTGGCGGACATCGTCTTGGACTTCCGGGGGCTCCGTCAGCGACCACACCCACAGGAACTCGGACTTCAACTCTAAAAAGAAAGAAAGGACAGTAAGATTTAACGGTTGCTATGCAACTCGGAACAATTATCGAAGCAACGTTTTCTTGTTTAATTTAAAGACTTACAACGTTTCTTGTTTATTTTAAAAGACTTTTAACCCGTGCGTACAAAAGAACATTGTGTTAATTCAGAACTAAGTGTCTAGTAAAGTAAACAACTGTATTGCAAAACAACAAAAGGGCGATTCTCAAGCCAAGAAGTATTTGTGAACAAACAAGCCTAAGACAATCCAAATTAGAGTTTGTTTTTTAGGTTAATGTTTAATGACAAAATCGAGTACATAATCAGCTTATGAGTCTAATAAGTTGAGCCTCAAGAAGTTCTACAATTGTAAAGATTTTAGACCAGGATGCTTGGTTGTTTCTTTTTTCTATTTATTTACAGAACCCATCTTCCAGCGTAGCATCTGGGTTTCAAGGTATGTGCATGGTGTGCAAGTTCTATTCACAACTAACCACATTAACCAAGTTTTGAACTCATGTAAAGGATAAGACAGTTATCAAGAATCTCTTGTTCATGTCCATAAATTTTAATTTAAAAAGGTGATCAAGAGTAAAGATAACCTTCAAATCTCAGAACCCAGTGAAGTGTATACAAGGGCCGGTTCTTTACACGGTTGGTTCAGTTCTTGGATATGTTCATATTTGTAGTCTAGATTTAAGGAAAATTCTTGAAGGTGATTGTATGTCTGTGTAACCCCAGAGTCATGTAAAAGCAATCAAGACATCACCGGCCCTGAACACTTGAACGAGAAACTGCGACTGGACGAAGACAGACCAGTGTTGTTTTTTTTGTTTGTTTCTCAATCCACCTCCCCTTTCCCTTGGTGACTAGAGATTTAGCAAGTGTTCTATAATCCTTGCTGAGTAGCTAGTTCACGAGGGAGCTGGGAGTTAGCGGCGTCAAGAAGGAAACAACAACAGGAGCGTCTGGCGTGATTACGCAACATCCATAGCTTTGTTAATTAGTCCTTCATTTCGCACTGCAAATTTTTCAAAGATGATGAGTCTCTCAGTTTTGAACCTCTTGGATTGTAGCTAGATTACTGCATCTGCTACATTGGCAGAGTCCACTTGGCCTACTGCCTATTATCGGCCACATGATGTGGTTTGACCAGGTCGATGGACACAAACCTGTTCTCCTTTTTACCAGCAAAATTCCTTCTTGTCCGTGATCTTCTTTCTGACTAGATCACCAAGCTTTGGGATCCAGACAGGCCTTGCTGGGACGGTCGGTTTTTCCTCAGTGGTGGTGGGTTTCAGGATCATGTTACTTTGTTTCGTTCTTATTTCTTTTAAGTCCTGTAAAATCAAAATCTGTCTGGTTCACCACTGATGTCTGACAATCAAGGTCCGCAACCAGCATTCTAGTTCCAAAAAGGACATCATATGGAGTGAGACCCCTAGAGAACTTCTTAGCAAGTTTCTAAGACTACGTTGGACACTTGTTAGATGTTTGACCCACCCGTCACCCGAACCTAATACCCTAGCTGTTATAAATTGCTTTATGTCCCGTTTGTTTTTCTCCACAACTGAATTTCCCTCAGGATCTAATGGACTATAGTACCGCAATGCAACGCCCAAATTGGCCAATGCCTCCTTGTAAGCTCGAGAGCTAAACGCAGGACCCTGGTCAGAATGTAGCGTGCTGACTGCGTATGTGCCGATGAAGACTCGCAAATCTTTTATAAAAGTTTGAGCGCCAATCAAGCACTGTGGCCACATCTAAATGAACCTTGTCTTAATATTTATGGGACCACATTCATCCATAGGGACGTCTGTGTGTAGAAAGTCTAATGCTGTCTAACAATGGTGTCTGTACTGGGCTGGCAATCCTATAGTCAGATATCTGGCGGCGTTCGGTGCTGCCATCTCTATTGCAGTCTATGCAGTTAATTACAAATGTGTGAATGTGTGCATTCATCCCTGGCCACCAGTACATCTCCTTTATTTCTAATATTGTTTTAGAGATCCCTTGATGGGACAGCTGGCATTATTTTGCTGTCTACTTTCGTTTTTGAACGAGTGATTGCAGCTACGGAAGCCGTTTGCACAGCTGCCTTCGCGGCTTCACCAGCCAATGAATTCCCTGCAACGTGAACATCATCACGTTGATGACTCAGCGTATGCATCATGTGAGTGTTTTGTAGTCCTTGTCATAACTGAACTACTTGTTCCCGAAGCAGTTTATGCTTGATTGTTCCATCTTTTGCATCTTTGTAACCATTTTGAATCCAGTTCTGCAAGTATTTATTGTAAGATTGAACACAATAATACGAATCGCACACTATGAGTGTGGGGAATTCGCCATCCGTACTCAATAGTGCCATCTTGAAATCTTGAATGCTTGTAGTTCAGCTCGCGGAGCTGTTCAATCTCCTAGATATTGCGTTTTAGTGATCATTGGTCATTATTTGAAATCACGCCATCGACCTTAAACGATCACGCACGCCACACTATTGGCTTGTTTACCCCCTAACGGGTTGAGCTGATCCGTCAGAATAAATTATACCTTCATTCTGCTCTAGAGGCAGAATTTCAGTAGGCAGAGGACATTCTTGTTCGTATTGTAGAAATACTTGTGTTTTCAAATAAGGATCAAAAACGTATTCAACGTCTGTTGCAGCAAGAGAATTAACCCATTGTATCCATCTTGGATGTAAAGCTATAGCAATTGGAATGCTCGCTTTTGTCACTGCTTCTAAGGCAGATACAGGCGTAACGACCATAATGCGCTTTCCCTGTGCGAGGGCTCTCTCTTTTCCTACCACAGTTTGAACAGCTGTCAGAATTTTTTCTGTAGAAGTGAATTTCATTTCTGCTTGTGTGTACAAGTGTGATTTGTAAGCTATTGGTACTTTTTCACCTTTGTTAAAAGTTAAGTACGTGAATCCGCATTGTCCTTGAATGATTTGGATCACTAAGTTGCGTACGTTTACGCTTGTTTGCAAATGTTTTGTTGCTATGAACGCAAAATTTCTGTGTGTTTTTGTGTCCAATTTACTGATTTAAAACCAGGTTTGATTAATTCGTAGAGAGGTTGAACTCTTTCTGCGTAATTTAGAATATATGTTCTTCCCAAATAAAGGAAAACTGGAATCTACTGTAAGTTTTTCAGCATTTTTGGAGGTTGGAGCATCGCACATTTCTCTAGCAAGTTTGCTGCCAGGCTTTTGCCTTCACTTGATAATTCATATCCTAGAAAAAGGACGTTGAGACTGGCAATTCTTGATTTCTTGAAATTGAATCTATAACCCTCAGAGGCGAATCCAAGTATAATGGTATTCACCCTGTTCAAGTGCCTATCCAAGGCATCATCTGTCAGATAGATGTCATCGACATATGACAATGCTTCATCATCATAAGTTTGTAGTAAATCTGTTACCCTTGCAGAGAATAACCCAGGACTATTCTTGAATCCTTGAGGGAGACTACAGAAGTGACGCTGTGTCCCTATAATTGAGAAAGCGTTCAAATATCTACTTTCTGGTGCAATGTTTTGACAAAAGAACCCTTTAGAAATATCTAATGTGGTTTTATATTTTTTATGCACAATGGTATTCATTAATGCTGTACTGTGTGCATTTTGCACTCCAAATGTTTTGCAACAAGAGTTTAAATGTCTGTTCTCCAATACTAGACAATATGTATTGTCTGGTTTGGAGACAGGAAACAAAGGATTGTTCATTGAAGAGGTGCATGTTTCAATCCCCCCTGGTATTCAAGTTAATCTAAGATCTCCCTGACCTGTTTTTTAGCTTCTTGTTTAACTGGGTACTGCCTTTGTGCAGTTGGTTAATTTTATGTTGAGGAGAATCCTCATCCCATCCTGCATGATTTTTGTATAATGCAGGAGCTCGGGCAACTGCCCATTTCCTGGCGTAAGTTTATTTTAAATGAATTGGAATATGGTTGGAGAAGGCTGGCATAATGATGTCCTCGCCATGTAGGCACTCCCTGACAAATTCTGGTGGCCAGTCTTATTCAACTAGAAGTATGTCATAACCCTTAGAAAGTCGCTCCCAAAACAGTGCTCTTATCTTTCTTGGTATGTCTCCCTCCATCCGGAGTGTGATTTCATATAACTTATGTGGAGAATTAACCCTGGAATCTGCAGTTTCAAGTTCATTGCCTCTAGATGATCCTTCAGGTTTTGGCGAGCTATGGTGACTTCTGCTGTGCTGTCCAACATTGTCTGAGCTCATTCTCCATTCTTGAGTTGTGTCCTCAAGATCCTCAGCATGTCTGATTTTTAGACCTGCTACCTTCTTTTTGGTGAATTGAGGTTTCTTGTTTTTCTGAATGTGTTGATCATCTTTGGACTTCACGCGTTCTTCCTTGTGTTCTGACCGTCCTCTTCTTTCGGATTTCTGTGACGAAGTCTGAAAGGTACGAGAGGAACGTGTATCAGTATCTTGATATCCATCAGGTTTTTTTCAAATTATCCCTATTCCTGAGGTTGGACCTCCTTTCAGAGGGCTCCTTTTGAGGAGACCTACCTCTGGAATGAGAACGCTTCTCTTTAGAAATTTGTTTAGTGTTTTTCCACATCTTTTTAGAAGGAGTAGGAATGTTTTTTGTAAAGACCTTTTCAGGACTTTCAGACAGTTGGGGTTTAGCTGGTTTCCCACCCAGACTGTCTTTGCCTAATTTTTCATAGCATTTTTCAATTATTATGGCTAGTTCTTGTGGTTGCTCAGTTACATCAAATTGCCTTAACTTCTGGCGGATCGCCACTGATGCTGCTTCACCTTTAATATTAGTTAATATTATTGCTGAGACCTGTTTGAAATCTTTCAGTAGTTTCATACCCAAATTTAAAGCAGGCTCTGACCCATATTCATTTTGAATCTGTTTCAGGACATCAGGTATTACCGCCATGGATGGAACACCGTGCATTTTAGTGTAGATTGCAGCAAAGACTGTACCCCAAGTGGTGCAGTCCTCCAGATGTGGTGTGATCCCCATTGGTAAGCAGATTGTTAAATTCTGTGTTTCTCATGAGGGTTAGTATTGGGAAATACTGCTTCGATTTGAGTAATTTCTTTAACTATCCAGAATGGAATTTGTTCCCGCTTTGCAGGTAATTTACCAATGACTGAGTGTAAAGTCTGCGGTGTTATTTTTAGTGTGTTCCCCTGGTGAGGGGTATGTTGTGGAATCATTATTGTAGGTTGGACTATGAGAGTCTGCATGACATATTGAACCAATTGTCTATAGATTTTGATGAACTCTTTGAGTTGAGCTAGTTCACATCTGACATTTCATCAATTTCAGGATGTGGTGTATAGCTAGTTAAAACCGGCCATGTTGCTCCTGGTCTACCTAGTGGACCGAGCCTGGTAAAGTGATTTAAATTTTTTAGGGCGCCTTTAAACCAGAGCTCATGCTCCTGGTAAGTTAGTGGAATTTCAATATCCTCGAAAGGAATGTATTCCTCTGGTGGTTCATCTTCTTTGTAGAAGTGAAACACATGTGTTACTGGATTTGCTTCGGGGAAGACTATCCATGAATAGAATACCTCTGTCTGGTGATATTCATGTGCCTCTATCACAAAAAATATCCTACCACCTCTTGATGTTAGGTCATTTTTATAAGTTTTATAGTGATGGCTTTCCTTAAATGTATAGGAATGCATATAGCATTCTCATCGGTTTCTTGGAAACCTGTATAGTTTAAAGCTGCGTCGGCTGAACCAGCCACAGCTCCACCGGTTTCAGTGTTGTTGCCATTATTCAACACTGTTTAATGAAAACTGCAGAGCAAGTTTAAAGGGAAGAAAGATAAGGTGCACAATATTTTGGATCACTGTATCCTTCAACGTTGAACAAACCAAAAAGCTAATACATAGGATTTTTCGTCCTACTCAGCTTTGGCGGATATTATCCCTTTTCCCAATCCAGACGTCTGTTGGAGTATTACGGAAATAGGGGTCCCTGAGAAAAGCACGACTGAGTTACTTTAGTATCTAGCGTTAAATGACTGCCCTTCCAAACGTTGGGTGCCATGTAGTGTAGTTCCTATATTACCAATAGGCTCTGCGCATTGGAATAATATACATTACAGATTTGACATAGGACTGAGGTCAGTATGTCTCTATTGAGTATACTAAACTTAATTGTGAGTGCCAGCTAGCTTAGAGCTCACTAGAAACTTTCTCGAATACACAAGAAGGGATTCGTTTCTGACAACCGCATAAATATTACAACTTTGTTTCCCAAGAATAAAACGTATCTTCAGAGTCGTGGAAACAATAGATAGCTAGTTTCACTCAGTCAATCGTGCATGCTTCGTTTCTACAGAGTTGCAGAGAAAATAGAGAGACGGGCGTTTCACTAAAAGGGGTTTATTGAACAGTCTTCTTTCTCATGCAAGAGAGGTGAATTGCTATAATTGTTAGACAGAATGCAAAGTATAATGCGTACAGCGTAAACAGTAGTATAAAATAATACTGTATTAGCATTGTCTGGTGCTATGACATATGAAAAAAGCATACGTAAATAACACTCAACTGGTGCTTCTAAAATACGCCTACCCCAATGTACCTAACCTAGGTCTAGTACGAGGGGAGTAGTAAGTGTGGTCTTTAGCATAGCATAGCATAGGTTTAGTTTTTGCCAAGTATTGCCCAGGGTTTCTCTAGGTTCTAATCAGCTCCATACCTTAGAATGAGAGAGGTTGGTATCTCTATCACGGACTCGATTTCCCAACACCCCACAAGGGGAGAGCTGGATTTCTCGGCAGAGGATGACAGCTTCTGATCAGTGCGTCAGCAGGAGAGTTGGCTTCCTTCGGCACTTGCTGTAGCGAGCTGTGTCGTGCAAGTAGGTAGTCGAACTGCACCGAACCACACTGTGCTTTGCCATAGCAAGTGAAGGTATATTTATACCTTGAAGGTGTTTAGGAATGCTAGATTTGACGTAAAGTCGGACATATGAAAGTCATGGATGAACCCCTAAGGAATAGATGTTCATGCATAATTATGAGTTTCTTGGAGAAATCAATATCCAGGCTAGGGGAAGTCCCTTCAGCTTAAGAGTTTGGTTTTTCAAGAAAACGTTGTGACGTAGATGAACGGATGGAAGTAGCCATGTCTGTATTTGGGTAGCATGGGCTAATAGCTTGCTTAATCTCTACAACGGCCCCAACAACGCCGAGGATGCCTGATTTCACCTTGGGGGTGCCCAGGAGTGGGCTCCTCACAGGGAAAGGCCAGGATGGGTTCCTCGGCGGTATTCGTACAAGCGCCAAGAGGCCTCCGGGTAGCTATATAAGTGCGTAGTTATCATTATCATTATGCCTAAATAAGGACTGGATTTCTATTGTTATATAAGGGCAATGTGAATTGTTACTTATATAAGGGCATGAATAGGGAAAATGCATACAGAATCTAAATCGCCACACAACACCTTTCCCAGCGATAATTACATAGAAAGATAAGGCTCATTTTTGGCTTACTATATCTCAAAATGTTTCGGAAAGCAGATGAAGAAACACTTGGCTTACAACTGATGCAATACCGCACCCCTGGATTTAACTCAAAACATCTGGTGCAGGACTCCATGAAACCCTCTGCACAAGAACTAGATGACACTTGACTCCTGAGCTACCACCCAAGAAAGTTGACCTTGTTAGCAATGAGTTCTGGTAACCTACAACTATTCCTCAAATGTCTCATATGATAAACCACAAAAACTGGGCCTACCAAGTTAGTAAAAAAATACCTCATCATGCAACTCACACTACCAAAGAAGGATTCAGCTAATCAATAACTTGAGAACTATTACAAACAGTCAGTACAGCAATTCCATAGTCACCTGACATCAATGGTAACAGAGCAGTTCCTGTAAGTCGCCAAAGTGCATTCACCAGGATCAAATCAGGAACAACTGTGCATTAAACCTATAGCAGTACGGAAATGTGAATCAAAGCAAAGGTCAGAATGCTATGCTAGTAATTGGAAACTCAAAGACGTGTCTTTCTCACCTCATTTCACTCCTGATAAGTTAAAAATAACACAAAGCAGGACAAGATGGCAAAAAACAGGAAGCGGGTTTCTTCTTAAAACAAACTAGAATGCGTCTCACATAACAGCAGTACTTAAACAATGGAAACTGAAAAAAGACTAGAGCATTTCTGCATTACACACAGGCTAGCAATGCAAGCTACTCAACCGTAATTCGAGACAGCAGGGAGGTAGACACTTTTCGCACAGAACCCTCAGTATGAGAGGACGTCAATTGACAGAATGATGAGCAACAGGATGCAAACCTAATTATTGTCTAAGTGAATGTAGATGGGATGAATAATTACTTTAGAACAAAGGGAATCCTTAATTATTGTGCTTTACTGGATGTGGCACTAGTAAAGAAACACATTTTATTGGAAGAGTATCAAACAACATTAACCATGGAGTCCAGATTCAGTATGAGCAATGAATATTTTTGCACTTCTCCCTATCCACAGACAGCCATACACAGTAGAAATATGTTGATTAACCACAGACCTTGAATATTTGAAATTGTATAAGAGAAAAAGACAGACAATGGATATCACCACTCAGCCCCAGCAGTCTCTTGGGCAGTGACTTCTACTCTACTAATATATCTAAAGACAAAATGAATATGTTTAGTACCTGCTCATCCAAATTAAACCAGCAGTCTTTGTCTATAGCACTGATACATCTTCAGACTATTTCTATTCCGCAGAATCTTTGTGTTTAGTGGAATATTGATATTCCTGAAGCTAGAAGACAAATAATTATTAATGTAACTAATCAACTGTTGCCAAAACTCTCACCTTTTTCACTGGTAAATTAGTTATTTTTTCTATTTTAGGAGTACGTTTTGTAGTGATAGTTTAAGTTCAAAGTTGGTTTTTGATAAACTGCAACATAAACATTCATCAGAATTATATAACTGACACAGACACCACCATTCACCTTCCTATTACCTGTTCCTACTTTAACTAATAAATGTGCATTTGACTATAGAATTAGTCTTTGAAAGTGAAAAGGATACTGTCTGTTACTTTATGTAGTCAAGATCCAAAAATGTACAATAAAAAATAGAATTTAATATTTCTCCAAAGTCTCTCAGAATCAGTATTTAAAAAAATAAGTTCATATCAAAGCAAGACTTAAATCTGTAGGATTCTTCTCTGTTTCAAGTCAATTTGCAAATTAACTTTCAAGAAAAGAGCAAACTAACTCAAAGACCTACACGCTTTCTGATATTAAGTTCCTGCCTGAAACAACAAAGTATCATACATACCTAGCTAGGGCACCATTAATCACAAAGAAGCTCATACTCAATTCACAAAGAAACTTCATCGTCCAAATGCTAATGATGTTTTCGCTATTTTAGGGTGCACTTCAGCTTTAGAATGATTACGCCAACTCATAGTCTGCTGTCTAAATTGAACTGATGTCCAAACAGGTCCTTCACTTGAAACAATAATGCATCTTTTGCATGTCTATCTTCCTGATCGTCTACAGACTTCCATATTGATAGATTGTGTTTGGTATGTACCCTAGTGTAAAATTATTCCAAAGTGATTATGGTCATAGAATTATTGTTCAAAACTTTCAAAGATAGGTATTCATCTGCTCATTCTTATTTTCAGGTTGATTTTGATTGAGATAATGCATTAGCCTTTTCATGTTAAGGACCTGATCTATATTTACAAAATAATATTCAGGAAGGAACACAGTGCAGATGAGTTGTCTTAGGGTTAGTGCACTGGCTTTCTGTGATCTATGTTTACCTTTACAGTGAGTTGACCTTATAACAGTAATGTAGCCACTCTCCAAAAGACCTCTTCATGGCTAATTGCTCTTTGTCAGTGACAGTCTAATTTAACTATGTTCGAAAAGAGCGAGGAGCTACGACAGCAAGCAAGATGGCCGCATAGTCTCCCGGCTCCGCTGACCTCCGCCTTACGCTCCAAGATCCTGTCACTTATCCTGATTTCCTGCCCCGGATCCGTGTGTGTGAACTACTCCGCACTCCGATGGTGTGATCCCGGGGTTTTTCTGACAGTGTGGAGCTGAGTAACGTCGAGGACCGATTTGTGGCCTAACTCAGTCTGGAAGCCGGGGTCTCGAGTGCTGGCTTAGCCGGGTCTGAGTTGAACAACAGCGGACTGTTGAGGGCGGCAGGGTCCGGTCTCTGGAACTTTCTAAATTTTTGGGATTGCTTTGCAATCATCGGCAGCATGGTGTTGTGTTGGAGGTGAGGAGACGAGTGACGCAAGGTGCTGTGTCGCGGGGGTCCCTGACCCGGGGCCCGGCATTTGCATCGCCGGCGCACCTTGGGTTGGAGTCTCGTCGCGCACTTATGCATGCTGATGGTTGGTCCCTCACGGCTCAGTCCTGCTCCTGCTGATCTTACCCCGGAGAAGGCGCCTCTCCGTGGGGATCATTATGCCTGAGGAAATATGGAACCGGGTGGAGCAGGCCCAAAGGGGCCCGTCATTGCGGGATGTGCTGGCGGCCCTGGAGGCACTTCAGGCGACTGTGGCAGCTCAGACCTGCGGCCTGTTGTCGGCGGCAGAGGGACTTAAAGGACTGAGACCGGATCCTGATTTGATGCCCGAGACCCGGCAGCCAGCTTGCCTTTTGATCGACGCCCCAGTGGCGCATTCAGACTCGGTGTTGGAAGCTGTACCTGCGCCTATGGAAGTGGATCTACTTGAATGGGCTGTGATCGGTGACTTAACTAATTTTTGGGAATTCCCGGTTTTGCAGCTGTCGGAACATTCAACTGCTGTCCCTATCCTGGAACATTTTAATTGGTACTGTGAACGGTTTTGGATTGTATCGAACCCCCTCCCCAGTCGGTATATCAAGATGGCGGATGTGATAAGGCCTGGCTTCGGAGACGGGGAGGGACATCGTCGGTACCAGCTGCTTACTTTGGGATCTACTGTTCTTTTTCCATCTACTGAACCATGTTCCGACCACTTCTGTGCATCTTTAGACATTTTGATGATGGGGCTTTATTCGTCTGAGGGACTCGGCGAATTCGATCGACGGGGCCAAGGCTGAGACTGTTGTTTGGGTTGTTCATTGTGGTCTTATCGGTAACGGGACTGCTTCATTAGCTTAACGGAGTCCGGGGCAGGGTTGGTGGTTCCCCCCGGGATGTTTTCTCAGTTTGGACTATTCAGATGTGACAGTTTCGGGGGGACCCCTTTGTTAGGGCGGGGGGAGAGACCGGGAGCACGTAGAAGATAGCCCTCCTCCGTTTCCCCTCTTTGGGTGCGGTTTAATTTCTTTCTGTCTTTCTCTGGGTCTTTCTATATTTCGGGTCTCAGTTCTTGGGCGACAGGCACGCTGCTGGGGGGTAGGCCGTCGTCATCTGCAGGGGTGCAGGGTGGGGGGTTGGGGGATGGGTGTTTTGTTTTTTGTTTTATTTCTATGGCCTTTTTTCTTCTTATCTTTCTTTGCCCTTTTCTTTTCCTCCTTTCCGGGTCAGTGTAATCTGTTAATTTTTATGGCCTTCTCTGCTGTTTCATATGTGCCTCAATTCTCGCAATGTTTCAGTGCTACTGGGCGGACATTCTGCTGGCGCGAACTGTATTTGTATGCTCGCTTATCATTACTAGTATATTTTAACACCGCTGACTTACACGAAGATGATTTAACTGTGGACATACGCTATTCCGCCCCCCCCCCTTTTTCCGCAACTTGAGATATTGTATGGCACCTGATCCTTCTATCTTATATTATAAAATGGAACCTTTTTATCCTGTTACCAACTTGATATGATTTACAACCAGTACGCATATTGGACGTGGCGAATCTGCTCCCTGGGATGCTGAGTCTGGGTTTTGATTTTTTAATTGTGTTGCAACTGCTTAGCGGCCGGCCCTG
The DNA here is from genome assembly GCF_964263255.1 of Lissotriton vulgaris. Taxonomy (NCBI): domain Eukaryota; kingdom Metazoa; phylum Chordata; class Amphibia; order Caudata; family Salamandridae; genus Lissotriton; species Lissotriton vulgaris. The sequence goes on from NC_141694.1 coordinate 1,653,122,787, forward strand.
GGGGTTGTAGGCCCGTGTTTGTACCTGGTTGAAATGTCAAATAAAGGTTTTCCAAAAAAAAAAAAACTATGTTCGAAAAAACATTTGAGGAAGATAAACTACTGGAAAGACCCATCTCATGTTTAGATTTTTCTGAGACAAAACCTGCCCCCAAAAAGTGCATAGCAAAAAAGAGGCAGCCATTGCAACCATAAATGGCTATTCAGCATTGCAATATTGCAGGATAGAGGTAATAAAGGCATTCCTTCATAAAACAAGCTTCTTTGAACCACAAAAAGAAATGCTCTCTTGTGTTGTAATTTGGTGATGGGTCTTACAATTTTAGAAAACAGATTAATAAACCTTCTACGAGAAGAGGCAATGTCCAAACAATATTGGAAAGCATTAGTTGTAGTTGGTGTTGCCCACTGAAGAAGGGCTGACACGTTCTTCTGACACTCTTTTACCTGTCTTAATACCTTCAGGTCTCATTGTATAACTGAAGAACTCTACAGTTGTAGCGTAAAAAAAACATACTTAGTCTATTTTAGTAAAAAGACAATTATCTCTCAACCATTGTGAGACTGGTTTGACATGTTGTACATGTTTCTCCCAAGAGTAGAAGAGTAAATAACATTCAGAGGGATTATATAAAGCACATTAATATATCCTCTGAAGACCTCCAAATAAAGTCAAGAAATGCTGCAGAAGTGTTGCAGAGTCTAAAAGTCATGGCCTCATTTAAAAAAACGCAAACTTAGGACAATAAACACATTTCCATTTGTCATTCTCTTGAACTTCGACAAGATGTTATGCTCTCAGAGATCTAATTAATAACTTGTTTTACATTTCTAATCTGCTCAATTGATACAGATATCAAAGGCAGGACATAACAGCTTGTAACTGTGAGTCTTTGTTGTGGTCTATAGTCTATATACTTTCTTAGCTCAACCCCTTCCTTTGAAACAAAAAAAGAAGAGAAGACTGGTTACTATAATAGTCTAATAAACCAATTAGTCATATTTTGATCTACCTACTGTCTCAGATGTTCTCTTTCTGTGTCCATGAAGGCATGTACTATATTACAAGCTATTGCTGCACCAAGTTCCAAGTCAATTTTACATCCATAGCTCCAATGTAATCTTAATGATACATTTGTTTTTTTCTTGTCAAATGTATCAATAAAAACAGTTGCACAAACTATAAAGTGTGGCAGTTCAATTACTGCAAAAGCTGTAGAAGGACAACTCTCAAATGGTTCAAATGAAAGCAAGCATTTCTTTTGACAACAACTGGAATTCAGTTGTTATGTTCTGGCTGCCCCGTTAATGCTGGGGTTATACAAAGTCAACCAGGGCATGTCCAAAGATACCTTGAACTGAGAAACATCAAATCAAGCAAAACAAATGTATTCATGATGATTTTCAAAGCAAACCATGGGAATCCTGATTAAGGAACCGTGAAGGACTTGAAGTGGAAAATTGAACCATTAACTGTCTGAGTTTTCACTGTACAAAATTCAGCAAGATGATGATCTAACACACTTAAGTCTATGAGTTTCACACATAGTGGGATGATTTTCACCCTGTTCTACACCACCCTTGAATTCAATTTGTAGCCCATGATAACATAATGCTGATCTTTTCTCCTCAGGCCAACTGGTCTCAACTACTAAATAAGTGAATGTTGTGATATAACTCAACAAATCTTAATGAACTTGTTTTAAGTTTAATACTTTAACCTCCATGCAATGAGTATCTTACTTTTTATCGGCCTCTGCATTTGTTTACTGAAGGAAGAGAAGGTATACAACAATGAGTCATTTCTCTTAAATAGTGGGACACTCCAGTTAGGAGCATTTCCTTTTAAATTCAATAAAACAAAAAGGTCATTTGAAAACATCATAGGCATACAAATGCAACTGACACTGATTAAGGAATAGTGCAAACTACTTGAAATCCCATGTACATCATTTGTTTGCTTCTAAAGGTATATTAGGAGTTGCCAGTCGATAGGTTTGCAAATGGAGTTTGGAATCTAACAATGGAGGTAGCAAGGCAAATGGACCTGTGTTCTAAAAATCTAAGGGAAATGGCACTTGAATAATTCTTTCCTTTCCTTTCCTTTTTGGCATACTACAAATCTTTTGCTTCACTGCAGTTAACTCTGATTGTAAGGTTTTATTCTCTGACATTATTGAACCCACCTCAGGCTGTAATTTAGAGTCTTTATCATGTATTTAAGACAAACTAGTTTTGGAATCTATTATAAGCATTATGCTTATAGTCTGGTTCCAACTGGAGTGATGAATGGTTGCACACTTTCCAGCTGGGTGAAAGGCCCTTTAAGTATATATTTTATCCATATAATTTAAGGAAATCAAAAGATCTTGGCCATTGCCAGACCTAAAAATTTAATTGTCTTTCATCCCAAATTTCGAATTAAGAATTTACTTTCACTATGTTTCAGAAGTAGAAGCAAACTTTAACAGTGCAAAGAGTGAAGAGAGTCTGCTCAGGCAAAAGTCCCTGGAGGTCCATTGAGGGTACCACTGATATGTAGCTTCTGAAGTGTCCAGTTCATCTCCCGACGGTTCCATCTTGCAAACATATACAGGTGTTCTTACATCAGATGCCCAGATGATTGCACCACCAAGCACATCATTTATGGCTTTTGAAGACGCTAATTGTGCATTTTCAGGGGGTCCTAAAATTGTGTTCTTCAAACCAGTATATAGTTTTTAAATAATGTGTTTGTAAACTTGGATATGCCCTGGAGGGCTTATTGTAGGGAGGGGCCATTTCCGTCATGGGTAAGAGCATGTCATCATGGGTATGTAATTGCACCAGTGTGATGTGATCCTTCCAGTATGGGTGTGTCAACCCATGTGTCTATCTCATTGGCAAGAAGACTGATGTCTTGCAGTTTTTCCATTAACATTATTGCATGAGTGAATTGGAGTGTTAAGACAAATGTAACAGATGAAGTAGTTGAAGCTGGTGGTAAAGATTGAGGATGTGTATATATATGTATTCACTAAAAAAAACATAGGTTTCAGGGACGTTATAGTTAGTTGAACATTTGATTCATATAAAATTAGAGAAATGTGCCTGTTATAGTTAGTTGAGCGAACTATAACTTGCGCACCTGCAATGCACTGCTGATGATGTCACATATTACATCACTCATGACATGGTCAGTGACATCACTGATGACATCACTCATGACATCTCAAATGACATCACTGATGACATCACTTGTGACATCATCCAGTGAATGTGTGTTTCTGTAAAGGTTAAATATGTTTTATATGTATGCCAAGGTGTATTGAAGAATAAATGCATTTACAAGTACCTAAAGGAAATATTTCGTATATGTGCGTGACTGACTGTTTAAGTGAGTGATTGAACGTGTCTTACTGAATGCATGGGTTAGTGACTAAACTGTGTAAAAGTCTGTATTAGTCTCTCCGTTGGTGTGTAAGCAACTGCATGGGCTGCTGAATAGCTACATGAGTGTCTATATAAGTTATTGATTTGTAGTCTGAGTATCTGTATGGGTCCCTGAGTGTCTGTGTGAGTGGGAGCGTGGGGGGTGAATGAGTCTGTGCATAGATGTCTGAGAGCTTTTGTGCGCTGTTTAAACTGTATTTACTGGGTCCTGTGCACTTTGTCTTTTGGCCAGCAGGGGGAGTAAAGTTTTATTCAAACAGTATTGTTAGATTTTAAGTTAGTGAAGCCTTTCCCTGCAGAAGTCCAAAGTGTGGATAGAGTCTGTCTGTCTCCTAGAAGATTCTGAACAGGAGAAGCAGCTCCCCAGCCCCCACCCCCAGGCCAGCAGACCATTGGCTACTCAGCTACCAGGCAAGTCTGAGCCCTCCTCTCACACCTGCCAGGCCCCTTAAGGCCCTGCTGGGTGCACCCCAAATCATTCTCCTCCATCTTGTGAATTGCGGCCTACCTGTGCCCCAGACTGCAGTGAGCAGAGTCCAGGAAGTGGTAAGGAGACAGACTAGTGCTGTCTCTTCCCAAAACAAAAGTTGTTTAAAAGACGATTTTCCCTTTTTTGTGATTACTGTCTTTGCATGTGGTTGTTACAGATTAAAATTGCAGTTTTGACCTGCCTGTGATTGCATATTTTATCACCTGTTTCGTGTTTTAAACTTGTGGTTTTCCCTGCCCTTGATTGCTTGCATTTAACGTGCTGAATTGTGGGATTTGCAGTCCAACCACTGTAGTTTGTCCCTCTCATTCCTTGGTGACAAATCTGTTTTCCCTCCAAATGTCTCCTTTGCTCTGTGCTAAGACCTGTGTGTTAAAACAGTGCACCCCCAGCCACCATTTTGTGTTCACAAGCCAGTGAGGCCAGCCCCCCTGCCCAGCAACAGGGATATTCTACATCAGAGGGTGCTTCTGTGAGCTGTTTAAACTGTATTTAGTGGGGCATGTGCACTTCATTTTTTGGCCAGCAGGGGGAGTAAAGTTTTATTCAAACAGTATTGTTAGATTTCGAGTTAGTGAAGCCGTTACCTGCAGAAGTCCAAAGTGTGGATTGAGACTGTCTGTCTCCTATGAGATTCTGAACAGGAGAATCAGCTTCCAACTCCCTGGCCAGCAAACCTTGTCGGAGGTCGCTGGGACCTTATATGGTCTGCTAGTGGTTGGCACATGTGTACACTGATTGGTGGTTGTATCTGGTGTTACTATTGGGTTAGGGTTATTGTCCTCATTGGTTGGGTATTTGAGGGTTCTGATTCGTTTCTGGGTCTGTGATTCAATCATTGTAGGGTTGGGGCTAGGGTTAGGATTTCTATTGGAAGTAGGGACTAGGGCTTCCTATGTTATTGGTTGTTGGGAGTAGGGTGGGACTAGGGCTAGGGTTAGACCTTTAATTGGAAGTAGCTATTTAGGGCTTCTGGTGTGATGGTTGTTGGACTAGTTGTGGGGTTAAGAGTAGGGTTAGGTTTTCTATTGGAAGTAGGGACTAGGGCTACCTGTACCATTGGCTGTTTGGACTTGGGTTGGGACTACTGGTAGGGCTAAGGCCTTTATTGGACGTAGAGATCAGGGTTTTTGAACTGATTGGTTGATTGGCTAGGGCTAAGATTGGCAGTAAGGTCCTGGTCTCCTATTGGTTCTAGATTTTAGGGCTAGTGTTGTGATTGGATGGTGTTAGGGCTAGGGTTTACATTGGCTGAAGGAGTCACCTGATTACTAGGGCTATAAAAATGGCCATGCTTAGGGCATCTCAGCCCGGGCGTCGAGGCTAAAGGCGGAGAGGAGAAGGGTAGTTGCCTGTTTGAGCCTGTTCGAGACTGGTCGGGACTAGGGCCAGAAATGCAGCCCTTTTTCTCATTTAGCAATACCCAGCCAACGCCATCCACATCCACAAACAGAGCAACACACTCACACCAACTGTACACCACACAATACACTATGCACAGATTAATATACCAGCATGCACCACCAACCCAACTAAACCACATCTACACACCCTACTATCCCAACTACCACACATATCCACCATCACCCGCAAACAGTACACAACTCTATCCTATACCACTAACCAATACACTCATCACTAACACAACGCCAATCAACATCATACATAACTACACCCTATTCAGACACACTCTCCCTGCTGTAATTACACCTAACAGACCACCTGTTATCACTAACAAACATATAATGATCCTTCCATCAGTTGTCCAACAAACACCCTCCTCTCCCTTCTACCATAATAACACTAACACACAACACACACACTGCACACCATCACACTTTGTAACTCTTGAAACAAACCAGTCTAAGATAAAAACTCTCAACTCTACTTCATTCCCTCCTACACACAACATACAATCTTCTCATAAACACATCACCACCCCCTCTACATCACAACCTCCTTTCACAAACAATATATCACAACCAAATCTGGTGCATAAAACATATACATCAGCACCTCTTTTCACTGCACCTCAAAAGCAAAACATATCACACACACCAGCACAACAAGCTCTTCAGAGCACAACACCTCATAATACTTACCATCACAAAATACATGCATATACCCACCTTTCAAGCCACACAAAGGAACAAACTCCAATGCCAAGCTTTCACTCTTCCACCACACCTAACACAGATACAACAATACAGCACCTCTCTTCTAACCGCCTCTCATCCATTGGACAATTCAGAACATTATGACATGACCCACATGCTGCGCCACCCCCCCTGACTCATACACCTTCCGCCTTAAACGCACGCAAAAAATATAAGCAACATGCCACACCTCACAACTTTGCTTCCCCAAGTCTACCTTACAACAATGTTACACCACAAAAACAACACAGCACTCCAACTCAGTCTCAAACACCATCTCCAACACATACACATGCAGACTCATCAAAATATCTTCTTAGCATGCTGGATGAGGAAGACGATACAGAACAGCTAAACAATTGCTATCCTAATACAGCTAATACCAGCACTAAAAACACACCTGCTACACACCCACACAATACTGATCACTCTTCTACAAAACAAAGTCCCACTATCACCATAGGCCATTCTCTACACTGTCTACTAATAAATGCTCGACCCCTACTAAAAAAACAAGCATCACATCTACGACCTTCTCACCGATGCAAAACCATATATACTATTCATAACCAAATCATGGTTGGGAGAGGATATGGCGCCAGTCCTGCATGAAGCCATTCTTCTAGGCTATCAAATAATCACCCACAATCGTATAGCCAAAAAGGAGGTGGTCTAGCTGTTGTATTCAGGCAAACAATACATATCACTAAAGTTGACAACATCTCCATAAATAATTTTGAGGCTCTTCTAACAAGATGCAATGCTACACCGTCTTCCACCTGTAACTTCCTGCTCCTTTACAGACCTCCACCTAGCAAAGCAACATTCCCAGACGCACTTCTAGACACAGTTTCAAACCTGATACCAATACACTCCAACCTATGCGTTCTGGGTGACCTTAACATATGGTTTAATAAAACCAATACGACTGATCCAAAAACAATAATCACCGGCCTAGACGCATTGAACCTGCATCAGATTGTCCACAATCCGACACACACCGCTGGACATATCCTAGATGTAATTTCTGCTAATACTGAACTAGTTACCTTTCAAACTATAACTCCAGTCACATAGTCTGACCACCCCTTGCTTGCTTTCCAACATAAAACAACACTAAGCGCCTCACCTAAAACTACCTTACATCCATCCACCTATCGGCCGTGGAACAAACTCTATTTGGTACACTTAGAAACACTAATAACATCCAGTATAAATCTGGAAACCATCAATTCTGTTCAGAATCTATATGAGTGGCTACAGGAAGCTTTTGACATACTGATACCACTCAAAACCACACAACAGAACAAAAGAAGAAAAGCGCATTGGAGGAACATAGAAATAAAAGACATAAAACAACAAATTAGAAAGCTACAACGTACCTGGCTCAAAACAAACACCAAACAAGACAAACTTCACCTACAGAAAATTAACAGATTATATAAATCGGCTATCAAAAAAACTAAGAAAAGGTACTATTCAGACAGAATTCAAAATGCTAAATGTGCAAATAAGGAATTCTATAAAATACTCAATGAATTTCGCAAACCAAATAGCCTAGAAGGAACTCCTCCTGTTACTCAAGATTTCACAGACAAACTGGCAAATCATTACACGGACAAAGCAGACACGTTGGACTTGTACTTAAAACAGAAACAAAGCACCAGCACTAACCCTTGTAGAAAACAACTATCCAAGAATGCTCCAATCAAGCCTCTCAGTTCCTTCCAACACATCTCACACAATGAATTTATGGACCTGGTCAAAGCAAGGAGGCCTGCCGGCAACCCTTCTGACCTCTGTCCACCACAAACTTTCAAGACAATTCTTTTAACAACCTCTGCTGCATTCCAGTAAGAAGAATCATCAACGATTCATTAATTACTGGAATATTTCCAGAAGACCTCAAAAAGTCATACATACGCCCTTTACTGAAGAAAACAAACTTGGACCCGCTGAACCCTGACAACTACAGACCCATTACAAATGGACCTTTCCTGGGCAAACTGATAGAAAGAGCAGCATTCGCCCAGATGTCACAATTCATTGAAGAGAATAACATACTTTCAGAGTTCCAAACAGGATTCCTTCCGGGAAGAGGCACTGAATCTGCCCTCCTTGCCATCTGGGATGACCTAAAGAATACAGTCGACCACAACGGGGTTGCTGCGCTACTCCTCTTGGACCTCTCAGCTGCCTTTGACACGGTTGACCATGACACTCTGAAACAAAGACTTTATGAAGCCGGCATAGAAGGGAACTGCTCTAGACTGTATCGCGTCCTACCTTCAAAACAGAACTAATGTCATTCATACATCACCTTTCTCGTCCAAACAGTACTCCACAAAGGCAGGGGTCCCTCAAGGTTCAATCATCTCGCCCATGCTTTTCAACATCTACATGGAGTCTTTACCAGTACTGATCAATAATTTTCACCTCACGTGCTACAACTATGCAGATGGCACGCAAATACTCCTTCAACTGGAATGCCCCAAAGACATTGGAAAATCACCAATTTTCAGCTGTCTCAGAGCCGTGGATCAGTGGATGACTTGGAGCCATCTCAAATTGAATGCTTCAAAAACACGTGTGGCAATTGGAAAAATTACAACGCGCTTGCCGCATGGCCTGATGAACTGAGATCACGGCCTAAAGTATCGAAGGATGTAAGAAACCTCGGAATGACCATGTACTCCAAGCTGTCGATGAATGCCCAAGTGGATAAACTAGCAAGATCAAGCTTTGCTACTATAGAAACGCTGCAACAAATGTTCCCTCATTTGGGTTTTCCACACAAGGTCCAAGCTACCATCTCCCTTGGTCTATCCAAACTCGATTACGCCAATAGCATTTACCACGGATCACCTTTAACGACCATGAAAAGACTACAGGTTCAGAACTCAGCTGCCAGACTACTCTTGCATATCAAACCACACGACCACATCTCCCCTGCCTTGAAAGCCCTGTATTGGTTACAGTTTGCCAGAAGATCCACGTTCAAGCTGCTTTGAATTACCCACAAAGCAATACATGGACTAGGACCACTCTTCATCAGGAATAACCTACACTCTAAAGGAGCATCTCGCCTCAAAATCCCACCATACAAGAAAAACAACATGGGTGGCACATCCTTCTCTGTTCAAGCAGCCAAACTATGTAACTCTTTACCCCCCAACATAAGATCCATCAACAACCACCTTATCTTCAGAAAACTACTCAAGATTTGGCTCTTCTCCACATAAGCACCATACAGAAACAGAAATTTACAGCATATACCTCTGTATATAAGCATTTGTTTTCACTATAGATATGTACCTATCTTTGTGTATTACTTTATAAAACATGTAAAATATTTATGTTGTTAAGAGAAAAGACAAAAATAAAATAATAATATTAATAATATTAATCAATAAATAAAATTCATCTTTGGTCTACATGTACATACTTCCATTGTGCATCTATGTATCTTGCATGTACTTGGATCTGTGTGTCTGTTACTTTTTTCCTGAACAAGCATATCCAATGCACTACCCTATTTCTCATCCTGTGCCTCTATCAATATATTTAATCTAAATATACTTACTTCCTTTATGTATCTATATACTTTCAATGTACTTATGGATCTATATATTTATCACTTTCTTCTAATTTAGCATTTCCAATGCACTAGCCTATTTCTCAGCCTATTCTTCGCTCAATATGTCTTCAAGCCAAACCTTCTGACTCACCTCAAACTTCTTTCTACTACTCCTTCCAATGCACTACTCTATCTCTCATCCTATACATCTATCAATATATCCTCTACATCCACTCTCTCATTTATCCCAAACCCATATCACTTCTAATATCGCCAAAATAACCCTTTCTAGACTCTCTCCTGCTCTACCCCTCCTTGCATCATCTGACAACTCTTTTTACTACACCGATCCCCTAAAACAAACCTTTCTAAACTCTCCCCTCTGACTCCTCCCCTCCAAAACTCCTTTTTACTCATCCAAAAGCCTCTTCCTACTGCTAAGACATAAAAAGAAAATTCTTCACTCTTTTATCCCTCCACTATCCTCAAAATTAACAGACTAACATGTTCACTTCTCAAATTTCATATTCAACTATACTAATATAGTTGAATATGAGTGCGTCTCGCAGACACAATCGGCAATGAGGTAACACATATTATCAACCGCTCTTTCCTCACTGCCACGGTTCCGGCCTGCTGGAAGCAAGCTAAACTGCTCCCACTTCTAAAGAAAAATGGATTAGATCCCGCTATCCCCGCTAAATTCCGGCCCATATCACTGCTGCCGGCTCTAGCAAAAATATGTGAAAAGGTCGCTTTCACTCAGCTAGACAAATTTGTCGAAAATTCCCAGGCTCTACATCCAGCGCAGTCAGGCTTTAGAGCAGCCTACAGTACGGAGACGGCGTTGGTGGAAATATCTGAGGCCATCCGGGAGTGTCTGGACGAAGGTGGCAGAGCGGCTCTGATTTTATTAGACCTCTCTGCCGCCTTCGATACTGTCCCTCACTCCCTCCTGCTTACCAGATTAGCGGCCATAGGCATCACAGGCTCCGCCCTTGACTGGCTAACGTCTTTTCTAGACAACAGATCCCAACAAGTCTGGATGCCGCCTTTTGCCTCCTCCCCCAAGAAACTTGCAACGGGTGTACCTCAGGGCTCTACCCTTAGCCCCCTGCTTTTTAATATATATCTAACCCCGCTCATTTACCTCGCTGAACAACTGGGAGCAAAAATAATGGCCTACGCTGACAACACTCAACTCCTGTTCACGTGGCCCAAAAACAACCTGGATACATTTGGAGCCCAAGCCTGCTTGTCATCTGTTTTTCGCTGGCTTGCCCTCGCCCAACTAAAATGCAACGAAAGCAAATCCGAAATCCTGCTGTATGGCTCCTTCCCAGACAACTTTGGCAACTCTCTTTGGCCGGCCGATCTACGATGCCCCAAATCCATTGGAGGCCCTGCCAAAAATCTTGGAGTCTGGTTCAACAATGACCTCAGATTCGAGGATCATTTAAAAAAACTTACCGGGATCTGCTTTTCCACACTTAAAACTTTATGCAGGTTCTTCCCACTCCTCCCAAGAGAGGCCAAGGAGACCGTCATCCGCGCCCTCATATTATCCAGACTGGATTACGCAAATGGCCTCTTCTGTGGCCTTCCTGCCTATTTGATCCACCGCCTCCTCATACAAGTCATACAAAATGCCGCTGTACGGCTTTTGTTTTATATTCCAAAAAGTTCAAGTGTCCGTCAACCTCTCCGCACCCTACACTGGCTCCCAGTTGCCCACAGGATTTTATTTAAAATCCTTGTCCTCGCTTATCGAGCTGTCCATCAAGCTGGCCCAGTCTACCTGAGGAAAAGATTTTCCCTATATGTTCCCAACCGCCCCCTCAGATCAACTAATCTGCACCAAATGACTGTCCCAAAATTCAAATACAGCAGGCTCGGTGGCCAATCCATCTCAGTCAGAGCGGCGAGAGCATGGAACACCCTTCCGCTCCAGCTAAGAACAGCCCCATCCATCACTCTGTTCAGGAAGGGACTGAAGACCCACCTTTTTAACATCACTGTATAGGGTCCCCCCTGCTCTGCCTCTCATCTCTTTCGCGCCAGGATACTATTTTCTTAGTAACAGAGCGCGCTACAAAAGCCTCTATAATAATAATATTATACTGCCCAAATAACTGATTAACATATCTACTACTCAAATTACTTCATATTTATACAAATTTTCAACACTAATCCTTTATGGGTTCTGGAGTGGCGTGCTACTCGCCAGAAAAGCGTTTTTCAACACACATAAGGGTTAACAAGTGCTATATGAATGCTAATCTTTCTTCCCCTTTTATCCCTCCGCTATCCTTCTCACTCCAAGTAACAGACTAATATCAACCATTGAAATTACCTCATATTTCACCATATTATCTCACCACTAATCCTTTATAGGCTTCCCGAATAGCGTGCCTGAACAAGCGATAAATAAATACAAGCCTTTGTCCTCCTCTATCCTTCTGCTATCATTCCATATCCAAGTAACTGACTAACCTATCCACCACTTAAAATATACTTGCATGTTTCACTATACTAATTCAACACTAATCCTCTATGGGTCCTGCTTCGACGCCTCGTCAGGGGTAGCAAGCGCTATAAAAATGCAATTACAATACAATACAATACAATACAATACAATACAATATCAATGACTATACATGAGAGTAGGTTCTTTTAAGAGTGGGTGTATAAATAATTGTCTGCTTCTATCAGTGATTGTATAAGACAGTTAATATGTGTTAGTATCTGTATAAATAAGTGATTTGGTATGTCTGAAAATAATGAAGTTGGTGTATATAAATGTATACATGACTATATGGGTATGTGATTGATTCTTTGCTTTACTGACTATGTGTGTGAGTAACTCTATGGATGAGTGGCAGAGTGTGACTGTATGTATAGATGTATGAGTGCATATTATAGTCCTGTATTGATGAGTAACTAAAAGGATAAGTGACTGGGTGTGTGTGTAGACCTAGGAAATAGTGAGTGCTATGTAGTATATGGCATTCTTCTGTGTATTGTTTAAAAAATAGTAGTCAGCCTTTTAGAATGGGTGTATCAAAGTTTATATTTGAGTATCAGTATGTGCATCAGATTGTCACGTGCATGATGTTATGAGTGATGTATGAGTGATGTCATCAGTGATGTCATCAGTGAAGTCACTGACCATCTCATGAGTGATGTAATATGTGACATCATCAGCAGTGCGCTGCGGGCGCGCAAGTTTTAGTTAGCTCAACTAACTATAACAGGCGAATTTCTCTGGTTTTATATGAGTCAAATGTTCACCTAACTATAACGTCCCTGAGACTTATGTTTTTTTTGTGAATTTCTAAGGTTTTTTAAATGCTAATTCCTAATTATAATGTCCCTGAAACCTATGTTTTTTTTAGTGAATTTCTAAGGTTTTTTAAATGCTAATTCCTAACTATAATGTGTCTGAAACCTATGGTTTTTTTAGAGAATTTCGAAGGTTTTTTAAATATTAATTCCTAACTATAACGTGCCTGAAACCTATGGTTTTTTCAGTGAATTTCTACGTTTTTTAATGTTATTTTCATATTTTAATGTTTCTAAAACCTATATTTTTCAAATATGTTTTTTAATATTTTGCAACTCTATTATGCTTCTTTTTTTTTACTTTAAAAATTATGCAATGTTTTATATCTTCACCCAAAACTATGTATATAAATATTTTTTTACCGGTAGCGTACTAAGCTCCACCACCATGCGAATCCTATCCGCCATATTGATAAACTCGTAAATGATGCGCATTTTGTATCCGATGACTTCGTAGCACTGCATCCCACGTAACATCATATACTCATGAAGTCACCCCAACTGCTAATTTGGTATCTGACGGCTACACAGTACCAAGCCACGCATTACGTCATGTACGTATGGGGTCGCGCGTTGCGTATGCGACAAGTACACGCTGCCAGGCCCTGTGCTACGTCACAGACATATAGTGTCGCGCCAGGTACGCCATTCCCTCATTTTTTTGTCTCAAAAGTATATCGAAATCAAACGATAATCTAAAATATTTCAAACATTTATATATTTCTAACTGTAATAAACTTATATTATGATAAATATATTTTGTCAAAATCTCGTCGGGTGCGGCCTCCTTGCGCGCTCGGTGCGCGATTGCCATGTGACCTTTAAAAAAAGCATCTGATTGCTTCATAACATTTCCCATTTTAATAGTTGGATGACCCCACCCATTTTACTCATTATCTCTACAGCGTTTGTTGAGAGACATTTCTTCTGCTTAGAGAGCTTTTTTGAAATTTTTTTTTTGCTGTGTACACAAATCTTATACTTCAAACAACATGCAACGATCATCTTGATCAATATTCATGGTCTGTACATTAGCCTAAAACAATATATGTCTCAAACGTTGCCCCTAGTGTGTGTGTGTGCACATTATTGTGCTCCCTTTCGGCCTGGGTATTCGTGGCTCTATGAAGTATCAGGAGCCACGGGCAGAGTGCACATTCTAGATCACATGAGACAAACAGTAAACAGGTGGTATCAAATAGGGGGATAGGGGGTGGACGATATTTTGACTGGGGTCCAATGTACTTGTCCTGAGAAGCAGCAAACAATAGAATTGTACAGAGTTCCCCAGAGGGAGCTAAATAGTTTTAGCTCAGCCTCTCTTCTCTCTCACTCGATAAAAAAGTGGGGGTTGAGTGCATGGTGTAGACCCTTTTCAGAATGTAAGGATACCTCACACAGGCTAACGGCAGGACCACAACTGTTGTCCCAGCCGATGACCGTCCAGCGTCATCATTGGTATCCTGCTCCTACGACACACACACCACCACGCTCACTATTGCACCTTATATAGGCCCCTCACACCCACACACTCGCTGGCTCGGAATAAAAGATCTCCGCCAAAGTGCAGCTTATCTTGCTGCCCGACGGGCATTGCACCGCCAGCCTGTCGTAGGAGCAGGATACCAATGATGACGCTGGACGGTCATCGGCTGGGACAACAGTTGTGGTCCTGCCGTTAGCCTGTGTGAGGTATCCCTACATTCTGAAAAGGGTCTACACCATGCACTCAACCCCCACTTTTTTATCGAGTGAGAGAGAAGAGAGGCTGAGCTAAAACTATTTAGCTCCCTCTGGGGAACTCTGTACAATTCTATTGTTTGCCACAAACAGTAAACAGCAATGTGTAGATTTCCTTTGCTGTACGCTCAGTTGACAACCTTTAACAATATACTAGTGTATTATATGTGAGACTTTCAGATTCACATTTGACATGTATTCCTTGACTGTAATGAGTGTTATCACTGTGTATGACGTAGCCTCACTGCTGATCCTCCCTCAATCCGATCAAATTCAAATGTGTATGCTTCGGGATAGCAACACTTTCAATAATACCTCATACCATCGACATGCGTGTCTGCGCATATCCATAACCTTGACAACATGTGATGTTTAGCATTCAATCTTTTCAAACATCATCTCATTGACCATAGTTCCGCCCTCCCGACACATGCTACACTAATTTAAATTGCACACTCTGCAAGGTCAAAACTACAAAAGAAACACACATAAGTACACTTCCTGGCCAGGCAGGAATTGAACAACGCCCAGGTCCCCGGAATAATTATTCACACCCATACGCTGGCCTGGTGTACACAAGCCTTGCCCACTTTGCGTACATATAAATAGGATAACCACGACAACGCATGTCCCTCTTCCTCCACACTGCTTCAGGTGATATGGCTGCATCCACCTCACATATCACAATGCGCAATATAAAAAAGGGATCCATGAGGTGTACACCATCCTGGCAATCAACACAGGCTTTAATCAGTGATCCCTACTGCTCGTCGTCTACGAAAGGGATCCATGAGGTGTCCACCATCCTGACAGCAGGTAAGCAGAGTGGCCTGGGTGCATATGGCCTCCAATTGCACGCGGTGTGGCGGGATGGGTGGGGTGCATCACCCTGGCTGCGCAGGTGCGAACAAACAATGTTGCTGTGCGTAATGATGGGATCTCTGACCTGATTCCGTCTCATGTCTGTCTCATTTTAAAGACCTGCTGGACCGTACTATAGGCCTGAGCCAGCGGGCAGTGCTGCCCTACAGACACCTGTTGAGCGAGATGCTGCGGGAGGGGTGAGGTGCATCCCCCAGAGTGCGCACATGTGAAAAATTGATGTTGCCTTGCGTAATGATGTGATCTCTGACCTCATTCAGTCACATCTGTCTCATTTTAAGGACCTGCTGTACCATACTGTAGGCCTGAGTCAACAGACACGTGGCGTTGGCTTTTAGGGCACTGTAGTGAGCGCGTTACTAAGTGTACATGCACACAGCCTTCCGCCACTGCATTACACGTGCACATTATGCTTCTAGCATGCTCTCTGTTCCTTTCTATATGAACCTTCGTATAACGTATTATTATTTAACCTTGTGAATTCTCGAGCACTCCAAATACTCTTTGAACCCCAATTATCACTAACAGTTGGCAAATAGTACTTCAATAACGAAGGATGCACTCAACTCCTGTTTTCTATCAAACTTGAAATAAACCTTCATTTACCTCCAGACGTTTCCATCATTAAATTATTTCTCCCTTTTCAGAAATTCAATTGATTGGCTCAGGAAGGGCAGAGCGGGAGCTCACCCCGCAATGATGCTCTGGGCATTCTGACGCCTTCCATTGTGGTATCAAGACACCGTCCCCGACCGGAGACCTGGTCTCCTACCATATAAACCTACCCCGGACTCGGACCTTGCACCAACATATCGAGGGACACACCGTTGGTGGCAGGTGAGCAGTGAACCCTTGGTGTGCAGGACCTATAATTGAGCACAGTGCGTGGGAAGGGGCTGGGGTGCAGCACCCTGGGTGCACAGGTGCAGACAAGCGATTTTCCTGTTGCTAATAATGTAGGACCACACTATCAAAGTACGGCGACAACATTATTACCGCTTTAGCAGCAGGAAAATGCTGCTAAAGTGGCGACAATGGGCTTGATAATATGCCCTTGTGAATTTCCATAGAAGCCCAAGTTCACAACAGAACCTGGGCTTCCATGGGAATTCACAAGGGAATGTTTCAACCCCTTATCACTGCTTTAGCAGCAGTTTCCTGCCGCTAAAGCGATGATAATGTTATCGCCGTTCCTTGATAATATGGTCCCTTGATAATATGGCTTGTGTGTTTCATTTTAAGGACTTGCTGAACCACACTCTTTCTCGTGGACCCCAGCGTCCTAGACAAACAGGTGACAGGAGGGTAAAACTAAGGGCTGGTTGCAGTAGGCCAATGCTCTGTCTCCTCCTCCCTCTCTTCTTTTGACTCTCCCTCCCCTTCTCCCTTCTACCCTGTCCCCCTCAATCCCATTCTCACTATTGTCCTTTCATTCGGACTACCTTTCTTTACCTCTTCCACATAGCAAACATACTTATGTTTAATTTTTGTCTTGCAGATTTCCTACGCTGCTTCCACTGGAGTCCAACCGACGTTTTTTATATTTTACTGTTTTTTCTATTTAACTAACGTTTCAATTTATTTGTGTATTAATAAAGGTCCATTTTATTCAAATACATAACTGAGTGTATAGGTCTTCTTTTTCTGACAACACTTGTCTACTATTTATTGTGAAAATCCTGTTTATAGGAGATTATGAGGGCAAACCTTTCTAATATTACAGTGCACCTATCAAACATAATTTAACTGACTATTACACAAATGAAGCCTGGGTAATTCTACAACTGCAAGAGTTCTATGAGTGTATCACTTTATAACACCACAAGTACTGCCCGTGTGATTGCAGAACCAATAAGGCACTGCCTAGGACGACCCAGGCTTCAGGGACTGCCAAGGCCCACCCTGCATATTTATATAAAGCCCGGGGTGTGGCAATCCCTGGACTTCAGTTGACCTCGAACCCCCCAAACAATTAGTAAACAATACCCGGGAAGGTGCCGGTCCCCTAGGCTGCAAAACAACTCTGTGCCCTTCAGCGCCTAATTTACATGCAACATTAAGATCCCCAGTCCTACTGAGACCCCGCAATATAATAATTGGATTGGCCACAGAACATTATACAGAGACCCCACTTTTTTTTTGTTTTTGTCTTTTTTCTCTCTCCATTTTTACCATCTGCATCCCCTCTATTAAAGCGATACAAGGTTTTCCTCCTCTCGCTTCAAGTAGTCAAACAAGGATTTGCTATCACAGGGTGGAAGTCATGCACCAGCCTTCTAAAAGCAAACACAAATGTACCACAAATGCACAAGCCGGGACATTGTATGAGCTGCCCCTGAGAGGTCGCCCTCCCTAGGTCCATGATGCATTTGTTACTATAAATGCATACTAACATTACTTGCACACGTGTAGTACAGCGACCAGAATGTAGAAGCAGAGAAAGCGCAAAATCTAAAAATATCAATCCTACTAGAAGTCAGATGACATAATTCAATGAGCCGAAGATCCTGGCATGAGTAGAAACAGCTACACGAAGGAAACGGGTCTTCAGCACAATGCAAGCAATTTTGAAATATTGGTGAGTGGTGCCTTCTTTTTACCTTGCTCCACTCGTCGCCAAATTTATGTAGTGAAGAGGCAGACAGCAGTGGATCCAATAAGTAGATTTATTACAGGAAAACAAGACACCTGAAACAGCCCCCAACAGGAGCAGACATCAAGGCAACCGTCTTCTCCAGCACTGTGTACAAACTCCGCAAGGTTCCCCTCATGACAGCCCTACATTCTGACATTACATACTTAGATTCTAGTAGAATTACATACTAACATTTTACTTTGACTTACATCGGAAAACTACACAGAGCACATGACTTTACACCAATGAGCTCATGGTTTCATCCACGAGTCTTGAGACCGGTAGAGGTAAGTAGTTTGCTTCCCACTCACTATATTGTATAAACGCAAACAAATACTACTTCTACAGGTATGCTACAGGGCCCAGAGCACATCAGGTTACAGCAATGAGCTCACAATTTAGGCTCATGGTTTAATCCCCCAGTCTTCACAACAGTAGGGGTGAGTAGTTTGCTTCCCACTCCCTATATACTATAAACGCATACTAACACTACCTACACACTTATATTACAGCGGCTAGTATCCTACAGTGTCCAGAGCCCATCACTTTACAGCAATCAGCTCGGTTTGATCCCTGAGTCTGCACACCGGTAGTCGTGAGTACTTCGCTTCCCGTTTCCGGTATACTATAAACACACATTAGCGGTCAGTAGTTCGCTTCCCACTCCCTGTATGGTATAAACGCCTACTAACACTACTTGCACACGTATGCTACAAACACCAGACCACATCACTTTACAGCAATTACTTCACGGTTTAGGCTCTTGGTTTCATACCCGAATGTAGCACCATATCATATCAATACCATGTCACTCTGAGCAACACCACACTTTCAGACCGGTATCAGTGACTACTTTGCTTCGCACACCCCCACAAAGCTTACAGTGCTCCTTCCCACTTTCCTACTTTTTTCCTCGTACTCGCTTCAACTGAATTACAAAATGGCATCCAACTCTTCCTAGTTGCAGTCAATAAGCAGCAAGCTCCTGCTTGTAACGCTGCAGCCAATCAGATGGTAGAATTCCCAAATATCGATATCTGCAAATTTCGATATTTCGCAAAAACTACTGACCGGATTTACACCAAATGAACAAAGGTGTGCTTTCTACACCAAAACCCTTCTCTCTGCCAACTTTGGGGTAATTCCGGTCACCCGTTCGACCTGTAGCCTTGTCTAAACTTTCCTATGGAAATTAACATGGAGAAAACACATTTTGGGACCCCCCTTTTATCTCAGCCCCCCCCTTGATGAATCACCCCCAAACTTCCAATATAGGAGCTGATATGAAGAAAGAATTTGTTTTCAAAATTTCATGAAGATTCGTCAAATGACGCCAAAGTTATAAGCAAAACAAAAAATGTCTTCATATGGAAACTCGGCCATAACTCTATAATTATCTACTGGCAACCACCAGTAGGTACTAAAGAACAAATTAGAACAGTTCCTTGATTCTTTTAGCTTTCTAAACTTCTCTCTGTTATTGTCTTTCTAATTTTCCATATAAACAATTTTATTAATATTCAAGTACACATAAACTTTAGAAATGCAACGTATTCTATCAACACACTGTCTAGAACATTCTACAACACATTTTCCCAAACATTTAATTCACGTGCAGGTTAAAAGTTCACGATTGTTTAGTTCGAACACTACATTCCAAATGCAAGTAGCGGGTGCGGTTGAGTTGATCATATTTTATCCTATAATATGTACTCCACGTTCAAACTGCTTTTTCATAGCCAATCACAAAGATGCTTTTCCACAAAACAAATGTGCATCCTACTTTTTAAAAAACAATGCTTTTCATCTCCCAATCAGGTACCATTTTGTATGTGAAAAGAAACTAGTTCCCCATCTTTAAACATATCTCTTATTCTACGAAGAAACTGCATGAGCTACAGACATCTTTCCATACCTTCAGCGATATCTTCAAAATGCTAGTGTGGATGGTTGGACATAGCTATGTTTTCTGGTGCAAGAGGTATGCAGAACAGAGACGTATTGACTTAGACCTTGGTTTGCAGAATGTGGACATTAAATGGTTTGGACAGAGAGGATTGAAGTGGCACCAATTGTTGCCTTTGGTTAAAACATGTTTGCATCTACTGGAAACCACCAGTAGGTAATAAAGAACAAATTAGAATAGTTCCTTGATTCTTTTCGCTTTCAAAACTTCTCTCTGTTACTGTCTTTCTAATTTTCCATATAAACAATTTTATTAATATTCAAGTACACATAAACTTTAGAAATGCAATGTATTCTATCAACACACTGTCTAGAACATTCTACAACACGTGGAGGTTAAAAGTTAATCAAACCTAACAATATTTTTTGCAACATTTTCCCCAGCATTTAATGGCACGTGCAGGTTAAAAGTTCACGATTGTTTAGTTCGAACACTGCATTCCAAATGCAAGTAGCAGGTGTGGTTGAGTTGATCATATTTTATCCTATAATATGTACTCCACGTTCAAACTGCTTTTTCATAACCAATCACAAAGATGCTTTCCACAAAACGAATGTGCACCCTACTTTAAAAAAAAACAATGCTATTCATCTCCCAATCAGGTACCGTTTTGTATGTGAAAAGAAACAAGTTCCCCATCTTTAAACATATCTCTTATTCTACGAAGGAACTGCATGAGCTACAGACATCTTTCCATACCTTCCACAATATCTTCAAAGTGCTAGTGTGGATCGTTGGACATAGCTATGTTTTCTGGTGCAAGAGGTATGCAGAACAGAGACGTATTGACTTAGACCTCGGTTTGCAGAATGTGGACATTAAATGGTTTGGACAGAGAGGATTTAAGTGGCACCAATTGTTGCCTTTGGTTAAAACATGTTTGCATCTCCAACACCCTGACCTCGTGATTGTGCACTGTGGTGGAAACGACCTAGGCACATTGACTGGGATAGGTTTGGAAATGCTTATGAAGGATACCTTTGAACAATTGATGTTATTTTTGCCTCAAACTCTCTTTTTATATTCCAATATATGCCAAAGACTGAAGTGGAAATGGTCCAAAACAATTGTGTCCTCAGATTGAAAAATGCCCGAAGAAAGTCAACAAAGCTGTGTCTGCATACCTCAGAGACCTCAGAGACCACAACATGGGCTCCATCTACAACAACAGCATACGTTTTGATATTGTGGATATCTACAGAAGTGATGGAGTACATTTCACAGATCAGGGAAACCGAGTTTTCCTGAATACCTTGAAGCTGTGCATCCGCACTTATTTGTAGCTCCAACTAATGAACACAAGGGTTCTTTTTAGAGCCATCCTATAACTTACAAATAAGGCTCGCTATTTTAGGGCCAGATAACGGCAACTCCCAGACCCTTGCCAAAATGTATTCTCCACACAGCTGTGGCGCAGCGGCCAGACCATCTCACTTTGCAGCACAGACCTCTCGCTTTGATCCCCAGCTCTACTCACCCATAGGGGTGAGTAGTTTGCACTTTACAAATACCGTATTGATTGATCTTCAGACTCCATATGCAACACCACCTAAGCACCGTATACAAGTTGAACACGTGTGGTACAGAGCCCAGAGCACATGAATTTACAGCATAGCACACACAGTTTAGGCTCACAGTTTCATCCCCGAGTCCAGCAGCAGCTCAATTTAACAGCATGACACTCTACGCAATACCTCACTTAATTTCCGTACCCCGCACTTTCAGACCTGTAGGGATCAGTAGTTCAATGGCTTTACCTCGAGTCGGTCAGCAGCTCAGCTTGTGCCTCCAGCGCTATCAGACCCATAGGAGTGAGTAGGTAGCACTTCACAAATACCGAATTGATTGATATGTGCAAATTTCCCTTCACACTCCCTCTATAACACCCCCTAAGAACCATACACAAGCTACAATGTTCAAAACAAAAGTTCATCCAAGTAGCTATAACTACATGCTCACACTACTTGGACAGGTATGGCACAGCGACTAGAGCACATGACTTCACAGCATAGCACACACAGTTTAGGCTAATGCTTTCATCCTGAGTCCGGCAGCTGCTCAGCTTAGCACCATGAGACTCTAGACAATACCTCACAAATTTTCTGTACCCCAGGACTTTCAGACCAGAACGGGTCAGTAGTGCTTCCTAGTAGGTATAAACACATGCTTACACTACTTCCACAGGTGTAGTGCAGCGGCCACGGCATATGACTTCACAGCATAAGACACAATTTGAGCTCATGCTTTAGTCGCCGAGTCCCGCACCAGCTCACCTTAGCAGCAATAGACTCTACGCAATACCTGTCTCTACTGTTACTCAGGTTGAAGCAGAGGTAGAAAATCCTCAAAAGTCCATGCTTTCCCTAATGATGTTTAGGTTAGAGTGGGACTAGTAACTCTGACCCTTCCAAAGTCCAGCACCTTCCCTACTGCAGCTTGGCCTAAAGAGGGAATAGTAAGCCTGAAAACCCCCACCCCAAAATTCAGCATTTGCATTACTGTTGCTTAGATGGCTGTGGGAATAGGAAATCTGACCCCTCTAAATTCCAATGCTTTCCCTACTGTTGCTTAGGTTGGAAAGGGAATAGCAAATCACACTCCTACAAAGTTCAGCACTTTTCTACAGCTGCTTAGATTGAAGTGGAAATAGTAACTCTGCATGCAGACTAAACTCCAGCCCTTTCTCAACTGTTGTTTATATTAAAGTGATAATAGTAAAGCTGGCATCTCCAATGTATAAGGCTTTCCCTTCTGTTGTTTAAGAAGGAGTGGGAATAGTAAATCTGACCACTTCAAAGTCCAAATCTTTTGAAATGATGCTTAAGTTGTCATGAGAAAAGTAAAAGTCATCTTTCTAAAGTGAAACACTTTCCTACTGTTGCATAGTTTGGAGTGGGAGTAACACATTTTATTCTTTCATATGTAAACGTTTTGTAGAGTTTTTTGTTGAAGGTGGAATGTTTATGTTTTTGGTTTAATTTTTATTATAATGGAGTCTAAGTGACTGTTTGATATTTATTCCACAGGTTTTATGTTTATTACTTGAAGGTGTAAAATGTAATAATTTTCTTTCTCTTTTTGTTGAATATTTGTCTTTTTTATATAAGTATTTTTGAATTTCTGCTTTTTTTTATTTTTATAATTGTTGTTTATTTATTTTTGTTCTTTTAATATATATGTTGTCCATTTATTTGACAGCATATGTTATTGTAAATTTAAATTGTATTTGGTAACTTTTTGGAGTAACATGAATCTTTCTGTTCGATAACACCAACAAATGCAAAACAGAAGCTTGAATAATTGAGATGCTCAACATGGGTGCAGAGTATATATCAAAAAACTCCCTCCACCTCATAATTCCCACTTACATAACTTTTGGATACAGCTATTAGCACATACAAATGCATCTTATGAACAGTTGTGAGATAATTTCTGCATTGGCAACTGTTGTTCAGTGTCCATTTCTATTTCGCATCTGCTGCTAAAACTATAAAGGTCTAGATTTTTTTTTAAGAGATAGCAGAGCTGTATTTCCAGCAGACATAAATGGCTGCTGTGTGATCCTGCTGTGTAAACTTCGCTGGAGTTCTTCCAAGGTCCAGCATGAAACACAGTCATGGCGAAATGAAATCTCCTTCCCGGATCCACTGAACTGGCAGCTTTCGTTCTTGGCCTCTGTCCCACAACACATGGGGAGGTTTTCTCATGATTCACATATATGCAAGTGTGTGGACATTATTGATGCGTTTAATTTTCCCATATTTCTCATTGTTGCTTCAAATGTCTGTCTTGTGATCATGGCTCCTTTTGGCCTCCTGAGTCCAATGACCTAATTCCCCCAGGGGGGTTTGCCCTCCAAAGGCCACAGCTAAGTCAGCCATAAAAAGTACTGTGAAAAAAGCAGACTCACAGGAAGCAACTAGACACAGCAATGTTAAGTTCTATACCTTTATGAGCAGCAGCACGTTTTATTGAGTGCACTGTTTTTTTTCCTACTAACATATAGGAGGAGATTCACTAAAAAGTCACGCAATGCAGCACAGACCCCTGCGAGGCTGCGCTGCGTTGTGCAACAGGGTGGGAGCAGGATAGCGCCATATCTTTGAAGATAGGGGTCTCTCCTCCCCTTTCCCTTGCTCTAGCGCTGATTACAGCTGCTGTGTGCCACACACACACCTTTGTATCATAGCACTAGAGTGTGTGTGTGAGTCGAGCATACGTTTTGTACAGGAAGAGTACCCTTCCAGTACAAAATACCATGCCTAGACAAGATACAAAGGGCCTCATTTATGAAAAGTGACGCATCGCTGCGTGAAAACAGCGATGCGTCACATTTCATATCGCCCTCCTTGCGACATGCTGGATGCGTCATATTACAGTATGATGCATCATGTCGCAAGGAGTTACAGATACGTCAGTATTTCTGCCGTATCTGTAGGCGCAAAAATTATGCATTGCTGGAGTGTGTCACAAAGTTGAAGTAAGTCCATTAATGGGTCACATCACATGGGCAAGTTCCATTTCAAATGTGCCTGCACCAGTCTTGTGCTTGCTGTGAGGCAGGTGTAAGATATTGATGGATTTGCATCCTAGAAGTGAAGCTGTGAAATCTTATAGATTTCACTGCGTCACTTCTACAAGGCTTACTTGCGTCAGAACGCCCACCCTGCATACATTATACCTGCCGCAACTGAGGGTTTTAATTAATATTTGACAATGGTGACGAATTACCAGTGCCCACTTTGGGCTTCATGAAATCAGATGGTATTGATCATGGTTGTCCAATATATTAATTCAATCCAGCGACTGTGCAATTTGGGAGACTAATCCGTTACTTGTCTGCACTATGTTGATGGGCCATGTATCAATATATCAGCTACAAAATGAGTTGGAGGAAGGGGTTATTGGGATTGTATTTTTCCACCTTTCCTCTTATTTTTATTACGTTTTGAAAATATTTATTTATTGATTTATCGAGTGAGCCCCACATGGATGTTCCCCTGTTGTTTTAAATTTCTAAACAGTATTTTATTGCACATAGTAATCTTGCAGTATTTTGCACAGAACGCTTTTCAGTTCCATGCCTCTCATTATCATTGTATTTGAAACGTCAATTTCCATCTGTGCACTGTCACTTTAAAAGCCCGTCTGTAATGCACGTAGTATGACATGTGATCAAGCTTTGTGAGGAAGCGAAACGCGGCATGGCGGACGCGCTGTGCACAATAAAACCACTGTAAACTTTGCACCAGCAAATTCTGGGTCTACTCCTCGTCATTTCTGCCTGCCAAGGGCTTGTGTGTGTTGGTGACGACCCCTCGTGTATCTCGGTACCAAATGCTTCAACGGTACGAGTAGGACCCCTCCCCGCATTTGGCGACGTGGCAGGAAGCAGCTGGCTCGGATTTTTCAGAACCCAGAGTGACGTTACTCCAGTGTGGAGCAAGCTGCAAGAAGCCCCTGAAAGCGGTCGACTGACCGTCTGGGTGGGTGAAGTCAGCACGTCCTGTGCCGGTTGTCCGGAGCGGTGTTCTGTCATTCTGTCCCAGGTAGGATTCCTGCGGAACTTTCAGTGAGGAGTGTGTGCGGCGCTGGGAAGGACATTGTGCTGAGTCCCAGCAGCCGTTGTTTTCGAGTGCAACTTGATACTGCCAGATAATACAGCGCCCTAAACAATGTCAGCCGACGTACTACGTAGCCAAGAGGAGGTTGCAGATACTCTGTTTACAGATTCCCCGGCTAGGGGATCAAGTACCAAGATAAAAGCCAGCCTCTGTGGCGCAGGGGTTTACAAAGCGACGCATCTACCTAGATGTGTCACTTTGTAAATATGATACAACATGTCGAATTTTTTACGCTGCTGGTGCGTTACAAAAAGTGACGCACCTGCGGCGCAAAAGTGACACCACAGCTTATAAATAAACCCCAAAGCTTTTCCCACTTTGTATGCTTGCTGCACAGTGCGGCACACATGCAAAGTCGGAAAAGGAAGGAGAAATTAAAGCATTTCTCCTTCCTTTTTTTATTTTTTTATATATTCTTTTTTATTTTTGTATCTCAGGAAAACATAAAATACAGTAAGCAATAAAACAAGCAGTAGTTATAGCAGCAATTCATACATTTAAAAGAGGGCTCAGGAAGATTCAACTATTCTATTGTTCATTGAGTGGGCTCCACATCTGTATGCCCCTTTTCTTCGCCCTATGGTCTTTGCATTTATACAGCCCCGTCTCAAAATTCAATTTTCAAAATTCAATACATAAAACAGTTTAGCATACCAAGCTTGATAGAAAGGGGGATCCACATCCTTCCATTTTGTTGCAATCAGTATACGAAGTATTGCAGTTACCATAAAACAAAAACAAAGATGAGTTGGTTCCAGCTGTAAAGTTTCATCGCAGCCTAATAACATCAAAGATGGAGATAATGGGAATGGCCGTGAAATAGTTTTAAGCAGAAATGATTCAACCCCCTGTTTCAATTCATTAAGTTTAGTGCATTCAAAGAACATGTGTACAGTGTCTGAAGGGCCTTTTGCGCGCCTTGGGCAGTGGTCATTTACCCGTTTCCCCCAGGCAAATAATGTTGCTGGTGTAAAATATAAACTGAAAACTGTTTTAAAATGTTGTGCTTTTACGTTAGCTGTTTTAAGTTAGCTGATAAAAACATCGTCAACATCCGAGTCTACATCCGAGTTCCCCAGTTTATCTGCCCATACAGTTTAGATTCTCGGAATGTCATCCACGTTGGCCACAAGTATGATGGAATATATATCCTTAATGGATGACTATTTAAAAAACAGGCACTCTAACAACTGTATTCTGCCCTTATTTATAACCTGTGGCACTAAGGGTCGGATTGTCTCCCTCATTTGGACATATTTAAAAAGAGAACTAGAATCCACCCCATATCTCTCCTGAAGTTCTGTAAAGGAGATAACCCCATTCATGTCAAGCATTTCACCTATACTATTGATTCCTCCCTGTTCCCGTCTTTTTCCCATTAATGTCCCAAATGGACTCAACCTCAGCAGAAATAGCTATCCCGTGTTTTTAGTACACACTATCTTGGTCATATCTGTATTCAAGCCATACCCAGAGTACCTGCCAAATTCTAGGGCCAGCTCCTCAATCCTTGCTAATGCATCTATTAGGTCAGAGGTAATGGCAGCTATATCGTCAGCATACGCTAACACCTTGGATTTAACCCCCTGACCACAAATGGTCTGATATGTTGATCTTCTAAAATTGCATTTATAAAGGGGTCAATATATAATGCAAAGAGGATAGGGGAGCAGGGGCAGCCCTGTCTTATTCCCCGGGCTATCGGAATTTTTTCTGTTTTCCTACCCATCAATTGAATCCTTGCAGAAGATTGGATGTACATGGCTTTTATAGATGGTAATATGCGTGGGCCAAAACCCTTATTTCGAAGATTGTCCAAAAAATATGTCCATTCAACCTGATCAAACGATTTTTGTGTGTCGAGTAGTATAAGAGACATCTCTTCCACTGAAGCTTCTGCTATGTCAAACAATGATATTATCCGGTGAATATGATCTGTTGACCCTCTCCTTGGTATAAAGCTGTGATGCCATTGACTTACCAAATTATTGTAGACAGTCTACGCGCTATAATTTTGGAATATATAGCTTTACCTCAGCATTTATCAGGGTTATTGGTCTATATGAGGAATGGTCTTCTGCCATTTTCCCTACTTTAAAAAGAGGTCAATATTAGTCTCTTGCCAAGACTGATGTGGGATTCCCCTCAGCTGAACCGCGATAAATAAATCCTAAATCTGCCCACAGACCTCCACATAGGCAGTATAAGCTGTTGAACGGCAGACCAGAAGAGCTTCAGGAGGGGTCCTTGGAATGTTTGTAGCCATGAAGAAATGGACAGCTATCAACTCTATATTCTGGAAGCCCCAACAAAATCAATGTGGGCCCAACAGGAGGGAAGCTTCAGGATAATTACATATTGTTGTGACTGGCTGCTAATCACAGTCAGTGTACCTTTCAGGTTAAAAGGTTCCAGCCAGTCAGAATGGGACAAAGATTGCCTCAATGCAGCACAATATGGTATGGTCCTCTTCCCATAATGAAAAGAAAGCCAACCTGTGGTTAAACCTTAATTTAGCCAACATGAAAAGAATATGTCAGAAACTTGAGTGAAAGTGGAGAACATCCCAATCACCAACTGACAAAGAGAGCTACAAAACCTACATGAGGAAATACCAGATAAGGGAACATTTAACATTTTCAGACAAGTCATTGAACCATAAGCTTTTAAGGAGGCTCATGTCAACTTGATGCAGCACTGCACGTTTTTAGTGTAATTTTACAAAGCTAAGGTTCTCAAGAGGCAAGCTGACATGTGAGTTAACCCAGACTTACACTGCAGAGATCAGATCAAGCCACCAACCATTAAACACCTGTCCTCAGGCTTCACAACTGTGAACCTCAAGTGAATGCTAAAATCTCCTGGTAAAATGAACGATTTAAATATCTCTTTTGCTTGTTTGGAAAATACAGTAAAGCAAATTTTGACCACACTGTGCACGGAGATACTGGAAATTATCAGTGCCTTGTTTCTTGAAGGAGAGGTGCCAAATGCCTTAAAATGTATGACTATCGCACCTTTGATTAAGATGCCTGTGGCCAATCTGCAAATTCTAGCCACTTCCAGACTTAATTCAAACATCTCTTTCATCAGTACAATCATGGAGGAAAAATTTGCATTCCAATTGAAAGATCGTTGAAGGTAATAACAGTTCCTTGGCAGAAAATCTGTTTTAGGTTGGGTAGAGGAAATGAGACTGCAATAGTGGACACCAGAGAAGAGCTGATCATCTCCTTTGAAATGGGTCAACCAGAAATCCTATTCCTATTCAACCAGTTGGCATGGTACCACACAATGCTGTGCTGCTGGAAAGACTGGAAACTGGATCACCAGTACAGCCCTTGAACGATTATACTCATAATTAAGAAATTAAAATAAACAAATTGTTATAGGCTTTTCCTCATCATCAGTTAAATGAATGTTATGTGAAATTCCACAGGGATCTTGTCTATCACACTTATTGTTTGATATTTATTTGAGACCACACAGCTGTTAGCTCAGCACCACCTCAGGTAGGCATCCACTTTAATCCTCCTGTCTATTGTGTCCTCCTGCCGCAGGTACAAAGAGAAGCATTTGGACATGATCTTAAAAGAGGATGTCTTGGGATTGCCACTTTTTTGCAGATTATGTGAATCTCCACATCTCTATGGACACCCAGGAAGATAGGAGAAACAATGTGACCACATGGTTAATACTTGTTCATCATTGAACAAAGGAGAGCTACCTTTTTCTGATTGAAGTGAACACTGATATCCTGAGAGTGTGAGGCCGAGAAGACCAGGCAGACAAAATAGGGAGTAACATCAACTTCCACTCAGGCAGTAATAAATTAGGAGTATAGTTTGTCAGAAACGTTTTTGTCAACCACTAAATTTCAATGGCAGTTAGAAAAACACCAATGTCTATATCATTCGACTAAGAGTGATTCTCCTTCTGCTTTGGATACCTTACAGAAATGAGCTACCCAAGGTTCTAGTGATATTGAGACATGACTACTGCAATTGTACTTCTGTCACTGCCCATAAGAAATTGGTAGTAATGTTCAAGAGACTAAAACAATTAAACAGCAAATCACAATCTGAAGAAATCGGATCACATGCCAGCCCAAAGAGATCTTCACTGGTTTCTATTTGCTCAGAAGGTATCACTCAAACCTCTTCCTGCCTCTTCAATAAAGCATTGGAGGGGTGTTGCCCCTCATATTTACAGACTCCTTTCCTTCTATAGACTGCAACATGCAATCTTAGATTTAGCTAGGCAAACTGAAATGAAGTCAGATACAATTGTAAGAAATACAGATGGTGATCAATCTGGGTCCTCAACTATGGAATACTTTATGCCCCCGGATAATTCCTAGTTGAGATATCTTGAAGAATAAAAATACAACTTTTTAAGGCGGCCTCTCCATCCCTCTGCTAAGCTTCTAGGATCAAACCTATTTTCAAGGAAGAGATTATGAACTCCATCAAGCCTACCATGGAGGAGTTCCTTGATTTGAGTAGTAAAGCAAATATTTGTCCCATCTACGGCAATGCTCAACCGCTATGAGGAAGGGAACAATATTTTCTTAGAACTCTTGACTGTTACCATCAGCACTATCAGGTTGCTCCCAACACAAGCTAGAACTTAACAAAACATGTAAATCGATAAATACATAATGCAGTGGTCACTCTGCTACTCTGGTGGGAAATCCTACATAATCCCTCCAGTCATTACTGAAAAAATAGAGCAGAGGAACAATAAACGGTGTACTACGATGTACTCTCAAGGCAGCATCCATAATTGATCTTGCACTAACATTCCCACAAAACTAATGTTCTTGATAAGTTGTAGTTAACCCTAATGAGAGATGAATCAGTAAGATTTGCACATGCTCCGATGACTGAAAAGTTATTCTCATAATTTTGGCAAACTTTTCAGATGCTCATCAAAAAATTAAGAAATACAAAGGGCTCCTGTCTGCCCCAAATTTACAGTAGGCAGCTCCTAAAGGTGTAAATATGCACAAACAAAAAATTAATAGAGTGCTGACAAACTCTGTCCGACTCCTATTGTAGCAGGGGTTGCAAAAATCTTCTTTATTGTGGGGTAGAAATATCATTTAAAGATCCTCTTATCTTAAGAAACACCAAAATGGTGACCTCTGGGGTTACCACTTGCCGTTTGAGAGCACGTCAGTAGGAACCAAAACCAACAATACATTGTAACAAACATACCCCACTATGTTTAAGGATCAAAACCCAACCATGATCAAGGATACAAAGTGCAGAAAACAGCAAATGGTTGAAAACACTACCGACTCGAGATTGCGCACACTACCACTCATCAACTACTCCAAAAGTGAACTTTTCATCACGACACCTATTCATTACCTACATCACCCACCAACAGCTTTGTTCTTTCATCAATTCACACTTGACAACGTAAGGTACATAGCCTCTAAAGGTGTGCAGTTTTCCTACTATCATGCATCATGAGTACCCTACAAAATAAATCACACCATCAATTGTTACGCATGCCATTCTTTTGAATGAGTCACAAACATGAAACCCTTGCCTTTATGTTTTACTACAGAGGTTAATATCTCATCATCAGAGACAAACCTATCAAGCCTAGAACTCCAATTTACGATACGTTCAGTCCCTGGGAACTACTGCATTCCAACCGATCTGAGACTTAACTAAGGAGGGACTGATCCTAAATACAGATGAACATTGCCTTTGCATATGCACTGTCACTCACATGACTTACCTCAGGAAAGCAATGATAACCTGTCCTCAATGCATACATCAGTATGTCTAGCCTCCACTTCTTCATGGCTTCTCCCTTCTCTGCTTGAAACTCTGTGTATGTCTAGACTTGATACCTACTTATGCACCATGACAGTAGTACAAACCTCTACATGAGGTGCCTTGAGTTGAGTTTTGCATTCTACTTTCCTCCTCTATCCCTTCACAAAATAAGCACAAAAACTCTTTCTCTTTGTATGTATGCATGGGTCTTCTTCAAACAATCTAAGTATCCCACAGTTTAGCCACATGCCCACTGTCTTCAACAAGCAGTACTACCTTCTACAGAGCTTATTCTCTGACCCACAGTGAGTCTGGTGAAGAAGGAATGAAAGTCTTCTGGCTTTATGTATATACTTGAGCGGTACGAGGTGCTATAGATCAACGTTCTCTGGGATGGTTCAGTAACAGGTGGTGCTGGAAGCACATTTGCTCCTATAACAATATAATGGGTTAGATTCAGGTGTCATCGAGGCTGCATACTGAAAACATGTTCCATAGATTACTACTGTGTGAGTGCCACATTTTCACTGCTTGGCTTTGCAACCACAGAATTGTCCAATGAGAACTTAACTAACATGACCCAAGCCTTCACTTTCTCCATAATTAAATAATTCTGTCAGGGACACCTTCAAGCACATAGATAATCCTTCCCTGCAATGTAGGCACCCGTGCACTATAGTTGGCACTAGGCAGCTAATTTAGCGCCAGCACTAGGAAAAACACAGGGGTGTGTTTTGGAAACGTTGGGGCGCGGCACTGCCAAATTTGCTGCATCTCTGTACTCCAACATTTCATTGTAAATATGTCCCTTTGTGTCCGAGGATCATATTTATCTACTCTCTGTGTTTTAACCTTGCTCTCCTATGTATACCTCTGA
Organism: Lissotriton vulgaris; assembly: GCF_964263255.1. Classification (NCBI taxonomy): domain Eukaryota; kingdom Metazoa; phylum Chordata; class Amphibia; order Caudata; family Salamandridae; genus Lissotriton; species Lissotriton vulgaris. Next base: position 1,653,155,302 of record NC_141694.1, read on the forward strand.
TTGTTCACTCCTTTTTATCACTGACCTCTCTATTTTTTGCTCTCACATCTATGTGTAAAGGGAATCTTTATCATTCTAATGTTTCTGTGATCTCTGTTTGTCTTGGTGTCCTTGATGTCCTTTTCTCTCTCCCTTCAGAATGCCTCATGTCTAGCCAATTATTCAAAGGGTTGATCCAGCACAAATGTTTCTCTCTCTTCTCTCCTTTTCTCCATATCTCTCTTTCTCTCACATTCTATATCCCCTATCACTCTATCCCTCTCACTATCTCTTTCATGCTTTTTCTTTCTCATCCCAGTAAATACGTTTCAGATCTCAACTTCAAGACTCCGCTGTTTGTTGGTAAAAATATGGATGATGGCGGGTTGGTAGACCTTCTCATTCTGCCTGCAATCCCCTGGCATAAAGGGAAGAAACAGAAGATAGTCTTCCACTCTAATCCTCCCATCTTCTGTGTCCGCCTGCTGCAGTTACAAAGAGAAGCATTTGGTTTTGATCTTAAAAGAGGATGTCTTGGGATGGCCACTTCCTTGCAAGCCCTAATCTCCTAGTCCTTCACTGTGTGTCTGAAGAAGGAAGACATGTAAGAAGTAGATTAGAATAGAATGTGTAGCCTATCCTCGTCTCCCTTTTACTCTTACCTTTCTTGGCATGCATAAATGAGAATACTGAAATGTGAGTGTGCTAAGCGAAGAGTGGAGATAAATTAATCTAACATATCATTCCTCACTCTGTTGCTTGGAAGATGAAATGTCAGCCGCTCCTGCTCACCTTTTAGAGTGTCCATAAGAATTAGACTCCTTGGCCAGGTTGATGTCAGGTGTATTATTCCTTCCAATCGCAAGGGACCCAGGTCCCTTTGTGGGCACATGTCCCAAAATAGAGCTTAGACCCTGCAGCTGGAGCTACAGGAAGGCTGGTAGCATTAAAAGCATGCTATGCCCTAACCCAGGTACTCATACAGTGCTTGTGATTGAGGATTTATTTATCATGCCTGTTTAATGCCTCTATTTGTCCTTTTGTACCCTTTATCTAAGCACTCCTTCTCCCCTTGTTGGGGAAAGATCCAATATTTATACTCTGGAGTCTCAGCAAACCCACTGAGAGAGTCCACTGCGCCAAGGGAGCCACTCACAGCTGCTGTATGGTATGGCACCCCTGGCCAAAGCACTCCCTCCCCCCTTTTTGGGGAAGAATCCAGTATGTAGGCCTTGGAGTCTCAGAGACCCCTCTGAGAGAGTCCACTGTGTTTAGGGAGCCTCTTGCATCAGAGATGGGGAAATTATACCACTTAACCTGGGATCACAGTTTACTGGACTTTGGACACAGCTCTGACTCGTCTACCCGTTTGTGTCCCCGTCACCCTCCCCACCCCTCTTTCCATGCTGTGTTTTATCACCCTCCCCTCCTCTTCCCCTTATCTATTCTCTCTACTTCCCCTGCTCTTACCCACTCCTCTCCTGAATATCTCCCCTTGCCTGCTTTTTCCCTTACGTATATGTCCGTTTGTTTGTCTCGACCTTACTTGTCACTATGTTGCCAGGCTTTAATAACTGTGTAAACTTTTGTAACGATGTAACTTGCAATTTATGGTCTGATACTCATGTAAAGCGCTCTGATACCTCCGGGTCTAGCCAACGCTATATAAAACGTTTAAAATAAATAAAATAAATAAATAAATACACACTATTTTATACTATGGAATTACTATTTGCATAGCACTCATATAACATTGGAATGTTCTCTCTCCCCAAGTACAGGCAGAGGGGCCAATATATCTATGTCAAAATGGCCCCGTTTTATCCTAAGCCAGCCAGGAGGCTTGTTGGTTGCACCTGGAACTGTAAAAGTCAAAAGATTTCCATATTGGAGGAAAATTGTTGGCCATTGTTTAACTACCCTGGCATTCTCTCATGGTGGGGCAATGAGAACAAATTGTTTTTCTTTTATAATTTATATGGGCTTCTGGTTGGCGAGCACAGCTTCAATGATCAGGTGTAGTATTTGGGTCTTTATTGACCAAACAACTAGGTTTAAATTGCATTTCTCAAAGCGTGGTGATTGAATATTTCACATCTGATGGGGAGCAAGAATGGCGTAAAGAGGCAGGCTACACTCAAAATGAGAAGATACTGTCTAGACCATTTTAATGGTGGAATACTTGGCAGTGTTAAAGTGGAGTGTCATTTGATCTCAGCAAGAAGAAGGTAGGATGAAAATAGTGAGTTGGTCTGCCATAATGCCCTCAGAAGTATTAGGTAATTAAGTGGTAGGCAGTAGAGTGAGACGTCGACAAAGTTGACTTCATTTCTGATTAAGTGATTAACAGTGTTGCAATGTAGTATTTAACCCTTCTTTGGAATGTTCTGGGAATATGTCATTGTTGATCCTCTTTGACTACATTTGCCTGGTACAATGGTTTTATGGTAATTTGTGCAAATATTGCCAAAGCTTTTAAGAGAAAAAAATCAAAAATAGAAGAACTATCACTAGTACTTTCAAATAGAAGGCAGTTCTTCTAAGATCCATTTGAGAGTATGGATACATTTTATGGAAATGTTCAAATTCTTTAGTCACAAGGCAGGTACTAGGCATGATTTCCTGGTGCTTGGCTATTTGGTGCAAGCCCAGCTGTTTGAAGATTTATCAACATGGACAGTTGTTGTTTTCTCTAGATTGGGTAGTCATTTTTTTCTAATCCAGGATACAACAGCATTCAGATACTTCCCAAATATTATGACACAGGGAAAATTAGGGTTGCCAAATGTTAGCCCTATCTCTATACTATAGACTGTTTTTTTTATTGAGTTATTCAGAAAACCAAACACAAAATCTAATACAGGAGTAGGGACATCATTTTAAACATCAGACAGAGAAAGAATGAAATTATGGAAAATAATGACAACATCTGAAGTTGACTTATGGAAATGTGTGCTTCATAGAATATGTTCCATCAATCTTAAGCACAGTTTTTTATTTTACCCTCGTCACCTATAACCTCCTCAGTCAATTTTATCTATCCTTATTTATCCTCCATTTTGTCTCCTTTTTCCCACCTCTTTTCTATTATATTGGGGATTGTCTTACGGTAGACTTTTTCTACTGATATGGCTATTCTATTATACTTATTTTGATATATTACTATTATTAATATTACATGTGAGGGTTTAATTTACACGATTATTTCAGTATGCATATGGTGGTGAATTTTGTCTCATCACGTATAGGACAGAGCATTCTTGTTTATGATTTTGTAAGTCAGCATTTCTCACGAAAATAATTAAGCAAGCTTTCGCAATGCTAATAGGTCTGACTCTAAAACAATGTTGTATAGTTATGTGGAGCATTACAAGTAGATAGCATGGGATATATATTTGTGTGGAAGCAAAGAACTGTAGAATAATATTGGCGGAGGTTAAAACGCCAGGTGCCAGTTGCACACTCTAGTCAGACCCAAACTTTCATGTAGGTTAATGACTGCCTCCTCCAATTTGTGCTGCTGATCTAGTTATCTAAAAAACTTTACTGACTGACTGACTGATATCATGTAAAGCACACTATTGCTGAGGCGTATTAGTGCTGAGGTGAGTGGAAGCAAAGCTAACGCTTAGAGATCTTAGAGTTTAAGGAAGAGCCAAGTCTTTATCAATTTCCTAAATAGAGCCCTATGTGGCTGTAGTCTGGTCGTCAGGGGAAGGGAGTTGCTTTACTAGCAATACAGTATCATGAGTGTGCTTCTGAAAGTTCAAGCTCGGACAGTTGGATAAATAAACAAAATATTATAGCTGTGTGGAGGACAAGCAATTTTTTGTGGAAGTGCACAACTTCTGCCTAATCAAAACGTGTACTCCTGGCTCTCGAAATGTGGGCGGAACCAAAGCCCTTGTTTATGCTCACAAAATTTTCTGATGACAGCTAAACTGTCAAACGCGACTATAAAAAGACAATGAAAGTCAATCATGAAGTTTAACAAGAGGAACTGAGACACAATTAAAAAAATAGAAAGAGACATAAATGTAAGCTGGATGAGAAGTGAAGTGTGGCTTTGTTTAGAGAAACACTAGAGAAAATGCAAGTGTTATTCAAGAAAATACCTCGTTTGTCAACATGGAGACTATTGTATTTCCACCTGCTTGGACAACATAAATAGAAATGAAAAGAGCAATCCATTGTTTACAACAAATCAAGGCTATAATATATTATCATGCTCCACTCAGAGAAAATTCTTCATACAATATAAAGGTACAGATACTTCTTCTTGTAATTATTTCACAAACCTTATTAAGTTTCATGCTGAAAATTCAATAAAATAAAATGAAACGTGTTTAAAGCTTGATAAGTGTATTTTCAAAAAAGAGAATAGTGCACAGAGAACGTAACACATTTTTGACAATACACGAGTTTGAGGACATATATTTTTTTAAATACTGACCGAAGGCTTTTTTCTTTTTTTAATAGTTCACTTAAACTAGAAGATTTAAGGAACATTTACTTTTCAAAGCATATTGCGGAATTCAAAAAGTATTTTTCAGCTGTTTTCTTACCAAACTCAAGCTCAGTGTTAGGTCATGGGTATCAGAGATCAAGAAGATGCATAGTAGAAACCAAAGTTTGACTTATTTCCATAATAGAGAAATACAGCAAAAGATATATGATAGCGGTAGTATCTGAATTATACAGCTCCTTTATGGAGTACTGCTGAATGAATCTTTGAAATGTAGAGCAGAAGGCACAACTAACTCATTGTAAACATGGCTCAGACAGCTCCTGGGAGGAAGCTTTCCCACATCAGATCCCTCTGCTGCAAACCCTACCACAGCTCATTAATTCTATGCCTGTCCCAGTGCATTTGACAAGAAGCGGCTTTGAAAAGCTAAAAAAAATTGATACAGCCTTTACGTCATGCAGGGAACATCTGTTTCCATCTCTCTAGCCTATACATTGACATCGTTTTATATGAAAAGTTCCTTTTATTTCCTCACTTTCTGCTTTTTGTAAGAAACGTATCCCGGGGAGTCCAAATTCACAGCTTTAAAAAGTTGATCAGCTAAATAATCTACCATTCCTGCCCCAGAGAAACATGTCCGTCCTTTCTCCGGCACATTTCGTGCGCTGTGAATCAATTGTGCTCGATTATTAGGAATTTGTTGATTACAGCAATGTCAAACTTCATAAAAGTTCAAAAATACTCCGGAACAAAAGTTAGTAATGTAAACAGTACTGTAATTGCGCAACAGTATGTGAAGTCTGGAAAATCCATACATTTCTGTCCTGTCAAACAAAACACCTTATTCGTGAAAACGTTGCCTTGTATTTTTCTTCCTTGAGATCTCACGTCCTGAATATGTAATGAAAATATATATCGCAGGTCAGAACTGGATTCAGCAGTCCTTCTGGTGGTTGCATTAAGGTAAGTATAGTCTGTGCAAGGAACTTTGGTACCTCAAACGGAGACCCCAAAATGCGTTCCTGGGACGTTTGAGTAAGGGCCTGCTCAGTGTCTTTTGTGCATGGCTGGTAGAGTGTGGGTTTATGATGAAGTTTGTATGTTGATTGTTGGGGGGCATACTTGAGGGCTGGATGTGGGCTCCATGTTCATTGGCCTGATCAGATGCAGTGATGAGGAATATTTCCCAACAAATGGCGTCATAGTGTACTCAATTGACATCCCCTAAGCCTCATGCATAAAGCATTTAAAAATGTAAATCTTTTTGTTGGTCTTTCGAATAAAATCACATTTTCGCTTCGGGGTGAGATTTTTCTGCAAGGCTATTGGTTTTAATATTTGATACGATCACCCCCCGGTTTATTTGCATTGATAAAATAGTACCCAAGTCAAATAAGGACCTCGAAAGTATCACGATCTAGCACATCACTTCAATTCCATTGCGTTTGATACACGTTTGTATACCTTGTCTTCTCACAAATGCACTGCCCACCCCAAGATGGCTGCTTAAAGCTGTTACCCAGCGCCAATTCACCGGACCACAGCATGGATTGAAAATAGGACACACAATAGCTGCCAGCTTTCTGAACTTACCTGGAGTTTCTGGCAACAGCAACAACCATTAAGAATCTTGTCGTTTCACTTTTCTGATTATAAAATCTAAAAGAACGATCATGCTGGCCAGTCCACAGATGATTTGTGATCAGGCGCACAATAACATAGTGCCAATATCGGCCACACTCACCAGACCTCCCGCAGCAACAGACATGTAGCCTAAAGAAGCAGACAAGACAACTTTTTTGTGGAGAAAATTGCTGCAGGCTTATTAGCGTACAAATATGCCAACATGGTGGGTTATCTTACAGGCGATCTAAAGAAAGGCAAGCCGCCCCTCACGGCCTACCACCTGATGGGCCAACTTGCATCCTGACCTTAGCCAATCGGTGCTTAACGGTTGTGGTGAGGGGATAGCCACTCCCACTTCCGGTGAACCATCGGTCCACCCTTTTACTCACGCCCCCCCCCCCCCTACGAGGGGTGGAGTGTTCAAGCGACCCCCGGTTGTACAGGTTTCCAACCGCCCGTAGGACAGACGGGACGCCGTCGCACCCCAGGGTCCACCGCACAGACTTCCTAGGGATATTAGGCCTCAGCACCCTTTGTGCTCCTGAAGAAGGTACCCCTGAGTACCTTTCTGCCTCTGGATCACCCTGTAACTCCACCACAGCCCTGGGTGTGGGGACCGTTGCAGCCAGGGCCCCCCACCAAGGCCGGCATTCCTACTAACATCCTGCTATTTTTAGGGCCTCTCCCCTATCCAGCAAGAAACCGGCCCAAGCTTATACTGGACAGATGTACCACATAGTCCTCAAAACACCCTGTGCATTTGGCTGTAGCACCCATGTCTAATGACGCCAAATCTCCTCTGTTACTTACTTACGCATAGGACAGGAGAACCTCCTGCACGCAGGCTCCATCGCCTCCCCCCGACTGAGCTCCATGCCACGGGAGCCGGGGGTGATTTCAAACCACTGAAGTTCACCTGTCCCCAACTGGTTGCTAATTTGCACTGTTTGGTCTTCTTCTAGGGTCCATTACTTCACCACATTGACCAGACAATTTTATAGTTCTTTTCAATTTATCCCTGGTGCACATAGTAATGGTAAAGGAAATACGTGTATGGTGCTCGTTAATAGACACTGCACCCTTTCGTGTAGTGACTGTTTGACACAGAGACCAGAAGGAAGCTTCATCCAGTGGGACAGTTACCAGTCCCTTGTTCCATGTTTGCAGTCATAGGCTTCCCTTTCCTTGGTCACTAGCGACTCGAACCCGGTTCCCCAGATTCAATCTTGAATCTGGAGAACCGGGTTCGAGTCTCGGCAATAACGCTGAACATCCTGTGATTTTGGGCTAATCACTTAATCTCCCTGTGCCTAACAAAAATGAATGTGTCCTCATGTAATGCAACAGGTGCTATGTAAAACGCTCTGATACCCAATTCAGGTCAAGTTTATGCTATATAAAATAAAATAAATAAAATAAAAATAAATAAAATACAATTCCTCAATTAAAAACACAGCTGCATGCGAAATTAAACTTGTGTGCAAATTAAACTAGTTTCAATGGACCATAGACATAAAATACCAGCATAGTGTATAGGCCACAGCTGCTGCCCCAGCCGTTAGGCCATCTCCTCTCCCCATGGTGATTTCAGTTCCTGAGTCTCTACTCCATGCAGCTCAGGACCATTTCTGGGTGTCGGTATGTGTTGCAGAGCAATCTTTATAAAAAGGAGGAGTACCCATTTAGTGGCTTTGGTGGAACGTATAATCAAGGTCAAGGGAGGAAAGTCTGGTGGTTTGTCAGACAACGCAAGCAGATGCACCTGAACAGCATGTCACACCCTGAAGTATAGGGAACGGTCTATGGAAGGGAGGGTCCCCACAGGTAAGTTGTTCCAGAGACACAAATTTATGTTGGGGGTAAAGGTTGCCCAATTTCCTCACCTTCCATTTTGTCAATATGAGCTGTACCAGCTTATCGGTTGAGGGTTGTAACAATGAGTGGTTTGAAAAGTCACCTGCATAGTCTTTTCCAGGCCCAGCAGTTCATCACATTGTTTTTCAGTGTACGTGTATCTCGAGGAAGGCCCATCGGGAGAGGCATTTGGAGTGGTGTGGCATTGGCTTGGTCGTACATCAGTTGCAGTAAGGGAGTCTGGCGTCAAGATGATACCTAAGTTGTGCATATTAATAATGTTGCACTAGATAATAGAGCTCGAGTTCTGACACCTCTAGCCCTCCTTTATCATATAGCATGTGAGAGTGTGCCAGCTAATGCAGGTTTTTTTATATAGTGCGAACTAGACCAGATAGCATCAGATCGCTTTACATGAGCACCAGTTTCGTTGCAAATGGACACATTCATTTTTTGTGTTAGGCACGAGGAGATGAAGTGATTTGTTCAGAATCACAGAATGTTGAGCATCGCTGCCGAGACTCGAACCCGGTTCCCCGGCTTCGTGGTCGACCGATCTAGCCAGAAGGCTACATCCTCTCCCCAGGGTTGCTTACCAGCTTATATCAATTTAGTCAGGGTACTATGGAGTGTGTTGAAAAAGGACTATGGGAGTGAGATGAGTATGTTGGCAAAAAGATAAAGAAAACAGAGGAGAACTGCCATATTAATAATGACAACTTTACCTCCCAGAGACAAGGACAACTTGGTCCAAATCTACACCTGCACCTCTAGAAGTTCAAGCACATGACCATGATTGCATTGGACAATCATCTGTTTGTCTCGATTCAGTATTACATGCAAATATCTGACTATGTCACCAACCCATCAGATGGGGAATTCAAGAGGAGACTGTAAAGTGAAGTCTGTAAGTGGAAAAATGTCGGATTTCGTCCAATTATTAGGTAAGCCAGAGTTAGGGCCAAAAAGTATGATTTCACGGAAAAAAAGAGAGCAAAGGGACGCATGGTCTCAAACAAACAGCAAGAAATCATCTTCATATACAGACAGGACGAGGGGCCTTGCGCAGAAAACCAGACTCTTACGTGAGTTGTGTTCCTGCAACCAGCTGGCCAAGTGATCCATGGCCAACATGAACAAAAGAGGTGAGAAGGGACATCTCTGCACGATGCCTATAGATATTGGTATGGGTCAGTCTAGGAGCCATTAACCAGGATACGGGCAGTCGGGCTTGTGTAGAGTAAATTAATGAGTGCATCAAAGTCCATTGGGATGCCCACTTTTGTCATCACCCAGAAGAGGAAAGGCTACTCCAATTAGTCAAAGGACTTCTCCACATCAAAAAAATCATTCATGCAGGCAGTTGTGGGGTAAATCTGATCAAGCACTACAAAACAGTGCGTCTGTTAATGAATGTAGATTTATGGGGAACAAAGCCGTATTCAATAGACAAGATCAGGTGCTCCATTAGTAAGGCAAGTAGCGAAGCAATTCTTCTTACTGGAATGTTATTATCAAGATTTATTAGGGATTTCGGCATGTAAGAGGCATGGCATGCTGAGTCTTTACTGAATCTAGGCAATAGTGTTATCATGTCCAGGGAGAGAGTGGAGGATGCCGGTCTGCACAACCTTGGCATACACCTCTAGTAGGTGGGGTGCTAAAAGGTGCCTAAACACCTTATAGGATTCTCCAGGCAGCCCGTCCAACCAGGTTGCCTTGTGGCCAGGCATGTATTCAATAGCTACCATTATTTCATCTGCAGTGATGGGGCACTTAGCAATTGTTGATGTGCCCACTCCAGCCCAGGGCCAGCTATAGCTCTGGTGGCACCCGGTGCGAGTCTTATTTTGCTGCCCCCACCCAATATGAAGACTTTCTCCATTAATTCCCTCACTACCACTCTCCAACAGCGCACCTCATCTCTCCATAGTCTCTCTCTGATATACATTACATTTTTTGATAGCTCTACTCATAGTTCACTTACACTCAGTTCTGTGATCTGCATGGTATATGTTCTTTGCAGCAGGCACATTAACCCTCTGTGCTACTTTATGCTGAGTCAAAACTGCCACTAGACAAAATTCTCTCACCAGTAAGAACATTAATCACCAGAGTTATCTTGGCATTTTTATTGTTGCCTGAAAACTGCTGGATGCACAAATAGATCCACATGCTTTAAAACCAATAGTTACTTTTAAATGCAGTGCCCCCCACAAAAGTCAGCGCTAGGTGCAACTGCCTGGTCGCACCACCCTAAAGCCAGCCTTGCTCCACCCACACCATTGCAATGTCATTAAGGTATGTTTGGATGGCGGTGGAGGATTCATCTAATTGGATTATGTATTAGTTGACAGAGTCGCAGACAAAGTCAGCTGACATTTCTTCTGTGGAGAATATAGTTTCTCCTGTATCATTGTGAATATGGGTTATGTGCCTGTCACCCTCACCATTTTCCTGGGCACAAGCATGCTTGCTGAGAAGCGCCACTTCACTATTGGTAAACTCCTGGTACTGCAGGAGCAAGCGGTTGGTGCTCTTGTAGGTATGCAGCAGAGGTGGGGGGTGTTGTGTTGGGCAATTTCAACCACATTAGGTCTTGTTCGAGTTTAATTAGCTGTATACCTATGGCCTTCAACATTCCTGAATGCTTAGATATAGTGATCCCTCTGATATATACCTTAAAGGCTTCCTAGAGTGTGGCATGGGTAGACACAGTCCCTTCATTTAGTCTGAAATCTTCTTTTATTGCCTCCCGACTCGAGAGTCACCAAGGGGATGCTGAAATCTGCAACCAGGTGTCTGAAGGACCATTTTCACTGGGGAGTGGTCAGACAGTGTATGTGGTTGATGTACAACATCTTTTATCCACGTATTGATGGAGTTCCATGGGCAGCTGAATTAAATGTGTATTCACGAGTTGTGAAATATCTGAGTCTCCAGATGTCCGTCAGATATGGTAAATCTATGATCTCAACCATCGCTCTAATAGAGTGTGGTTTCCCAGTATGCCTGGGCACCGTAAAGTCTTTGTCTGGGTAGAGGACCAAATTGAGTTCTCCCCCATAGTACTGGGGGGGTCTTGACGCATTGCAGGGTCAGTGAGAAGTACTGGAGGAATTTGGGTATAGCGATATTTGGGGCATATGTGTAAAGGAGCACTACCTTCTGGCCTTCTAATGCACCCTCAACCATTTTATATTGCCTTTCAGGGTTTGTATTTTCTTTGGTTCTGACAAAACTGATATGTGTAAGGATGCAGACACTGCACGCATAAGTACTATATGAGGAGAAGAATCGATGTGACCACCATTGGGCAGTGAACATTAACATCCTTCCAGGCAGACCGTGCATTTTTTGTAGAAAGGCAATATTCATTCCATGTCGTTCCAAAGATGCCAATACTAACTTTGCTTTGTGTGGGTTGTTTATAGCACGGGTGTTCCAGGATAACAATGCTAAATGTTAAACTGCATTGATATTCATGTTCAAGTGATGGTTAAGTCATGAGTCGTCTGGCCAAACTAGATCACGCACAGTCCAAAAAGATTCGGTTCTGTGTGACTATTTTCAAACTGAATAAAGCAAAAATACACTGCAAAACATTTCAAGTTCCAAACACCTCCCCTGCATATTGACAATCCCAGCTCTTAGTGATGATTCCCTATAAATATCTCAAAATATTAAAAAGATGATACTGATCATGGGTGAAGGCAATGCTTCGTAAGACCATCCCTGCAAGAGCAGGTTAATATTATTATTAGAGTGGCAAACAACCAAGAACATGTAATAGCCAGGATGACCAAAGCTCTGTGGTTGGAGTTCCAGTCCTTTTAACTACTATGGGAAGCTATATCAGACAAAACAGGCTAGGGGTTTCGATCAGCCAGTGCCCACTTAAACTCCACAGTTCTCCCTTGGGTCGGATCTCGTAGCAATCTCCTGGTGGGTTTTCAGACTTTTCTGCTTAACACTAGCTGCTAGGGGTTTTCCCCCCCCAGTGCTGGAATCACAGAGTTGCCTTTATTCATGACGAGCTCAGCTCGTCATAAGCACAGCTCAACCGTGCCTCATGACGAGCTGAGCTCGTCATGAGCAGCGAAGGGGTTAAAATGCCTGTTGCAGAATCGTCTGACATCTGCGAGGTTGATAAAAATATGTGTTTTGCCACTCACATCGACCCACAACAGAGGCAGAAAGAGCCTGGCAAACTTTGATGTGTAACATGTTTTCTGATGTCTGTGAAATTCCTATCAGCTTTTTGCACCGCTTGAGTGAAATTCAGGGCGATGAAAATCACACTACCCTGGAATTTAAGCAGGCCATTTTCCCTCACCAGGATGAGCGCTATATCCCGGTCACAGTAGTTTTATTAATAAGAGAATGAGGTGGAGCACCTGGGAGTGGCTGCTGCCCAAGAAATCTATGGGCGTGTTCAATAAAAAAAAAAAAATTCTGAGGCACCAAACAAGTCCACCAGCAGTTGTTCAACAAACTTAACTGGGCGATTTATGGCTGTGGTTTCAACTATCACAGAGATTTGCATATTCGTTTTGGCAGGATAGGACTTCTAAATCTTCAGTCTTAGCCATTACCTGGAAAAACTGATTTTCTATTTTTCTTCAAATGAGTGGCATGTGTGGTGTTGTCATCTTCCAGGCCGGAGATTAACTGCTCTGCACCATTGATTCTGTCTTCCGGGGTCAATTTAACTTCCCATGGATTACAGGCCTTAGTGAAGTTCCAACATGAGAATATCCTCAGACAGGTCCCTCAGCAGTCCCCTCCTCAGCATCAGAGTCATGCATGGACTTGCAAGCAGATTGTTTCTGTTCAAACTGCAGTTTGACTCGCCTAGGGTCTCCTTTCCCTATGACTGCAAGTTGCCCCGGTGTCCAGCACAGGTCCAAAGTACTCTGTAGTGGCGTGGTCTGAGGGGAGCTGTTTTTTAAGAGCAGGAGAGGTGATGTCTCCATGTTAGACCAACCGCCGGGGTAGTTCTGTTGTCAATGGACATGAGGCGGGAGATTCACAGTATTGGGACCCAACACGGGCAAAGCAGAGGGGCCAATGCTTGCTGCAGGCATACAGGTTTGGGTTTTAGTGGTGCTCATATGCCCATGTGACAGGGCTGGGCGTTCGTTAACAGGAGGCGGCTTCTACGTACTGCAGGTCCAGGCGCATGCAGGAGAAACTCCGCATGGGGTGAGCCCGCTTTTGGATGAAAAGGGAACACCCACGCCTCACCTCAAACCCTCGATCGGCCCACCTCTTCATTGCAGTCTCATCCAGGCAGCAAAGAGCATCAACTCCGCTACATCAGGCATCAGTGCGGGCAGGGCAGAAATGATGGTTCCTAGTCAGGAAGCCCGGAGGGTTGGTGTCACAACCAGCATCTCTGAACAGAGGGACCGATGATCCACAAGCCACAGGGGATCATGCATGGCCCAGCAGGATCTGCTGTGAGCTGTCTTGGTGTCAAGGCTTCACATGACAACATCATTTTCTGTTTCTGAATTGTCGAGATGAAGGTGTTGATTCAATCAATCAATCAAAGACATTTATAGAGCGCACTACCTACCCGTAGGGTCTCAAGGCGCTTGGGGGGGGGGGAGTGCCGCTACTGCTCGAACAGCCAGGTCTTGAGCTTCTTCCTGAAGGAGAGGTGGTCTTGGGTCAGGCGCAGGTCGGCCGGGAGGGAGTTCCAGGTCTTGGCGGCCAGGTAGGAGAAGGACCTTCCTCCTGTAGTGGCTCTGCGGATGCGTGGGACGGCGGCGAGGGCGTGGCTGGCAGATCGGAGGTGGCGTTTGGGAGCGTAGAAGTTGACGCGGTTGTTGAGGTAGCTCGGACCTTGATCGTGGAGAGCTTTGTGTGCGTGGGTAAGGAGGCGGAAGGTGATTCTCTTGTTGACCGGGAGCCAGTGCAGGTCTCTTAGGTGTCCGGAGATGTGGCTGTGTCGTGGGATGTCGAGGATGAGTCTGGCTGAGGCGTTCTGGATGCGCTGGAGTCTCTTCTGGATCTTGGCGGGGGTTCCGGCGTAGAGTGCGTTGCCGTAGTCCAGTCGGCTGGTGACGAGGGCCTGGGTGACGGTCTTCCTGGTCTCTGTGGGGATCCACCAGAAGATCTTCCGAAGCATGCGCAGGATGTTGAAGCACGACGAGGAGACGGCGTTGACTTGCCTGGTCATGGAGAGGGAGGAGTCCAGGATGAAACCCAGGTTGCGTGCGTGGTCCGTCGGTTTGGGTGCGGTGCCCAGGGCGGGGGGCCACCAGGAGTCGTCCCAGGTGGAGGGCGAGGAGCCCAGGATGAGGACCTCCGTCTTATCTGAGTTCAGTTTCAGGCGGCTCGTCGTCATCCACTCGGCTACCTCTTTCATCCCTTCGTGCAGGTTGGCTCTGGCGGCGGCGGGGTCGTTGGTCAGGGAGAGGATCAGCTGGGTGTCGTCGGCTTAGGAGATTATGTTGAGGTTGTGTTGGCGTGCGATGGCCGCGAGGGGGCTCATGTAGACGTTGAAGAGAGTAGGGCTCAGCGAGGATCCTTGAGGGACGCCGCAGATGACTTCGGTGGCCTCTGACTTGTACGGTGGTAGGCGAACTCTTTGTGTTCTTCCGTCGAGGAAGGAGACGATCCATTCCAGTGCCTTCTCCTGGATTCCGACGTTGCTGAGGCGTTGCACTAGGGTGCGGTGGCAGACCGTGTCGAAAGCCGCGGAGAGGTCTAGGAGGATGAGGGCCGCTGTTTCTCCGTTGTCCATCAGGGCTCGGATGTCGTCAGTGGCGGCGATGAGGGCGGTTTCGGTGCTGTGGTTGGCACGGAATCCGGACTGCGATGGGTCGAGGGATCCATTTGCCTCGAGGAAGGTGGCCAGCTGTTTGTTGACGGTCTTTTCGATGACTTTGGCTGGAAACAGGAGTAGAGAGATGGGGCAGTAATTCTTGAGTTCGGTGGGGTCTGCTGTAGGTTTCTTGAGTAGAGCGCTGAGTTCGGCGTGCTTCCAGCTCTCGGGGAAGGTGGCGGTGTCGAATGAGGTGTTGATGATGTCCCGCAGGTGGGGTGCGATGGCAGCGTCGGCTTTGTTGAAGACGTGGTGAGGGCAGGGGTCGGTCGGAGATCCGGAGTGGACGGAGTTCATCATGTGGACGGTGTCTTCGGTGTTGACCGGGGTCCAGGCGCGGAGGGTGGTGGTGGGTGGTGTTGCTGCGGTCATGGCGTGCGTCGGTTGAGTACTGAAGCTGTTGTGTATGTCCGCGATCTTGTTGTGGAAGTAGGAGGCGAGGGAGTTGCAGAGGTCTTGCGATGGGGTGATGTCGTTGTTTCCGGCGTTGGGGTTGGAGAGCTCTTTCACGATGTTGAAGAGTTCCTTGCAGTTGTGTGCGTTGTTGTCCATTCGGATCTTGAATGCAGTTTTCTTGGCGGTGCGGATCAATTGGTGGTGTTTCCGGGTGGCGAGCTTGAGGGTGGTCCTGTTGTCCGGCGTGGGTTCCTTTCTCCAGGCTTTCTCGAGGGCTCGGCAGTTCTTCTTGGAGCTCTTGAGTTCGTCGGTGAACCATGGGGCTCTCTTATTGCCGGGTCTGCTGGGCGGGATCCTCAGAGGGGCGAGTTCGTCTGCGCATTTGCTGATCCACTTCGAGAGGTTGTCGGCGGCCTGGTTGGGGTTCGCTGAGCTGGCCGGAGGGTGCTGGCTCAGGGAAGCGGTGAGCTGGTCGGCTGTGATCTTGTTCCAGCTTCTCCGGGCAACCTGTTGCTGGTGGTGGTGGATCGTCGTTCTTCTGAAGGTGAAGTGGATGCATCTGTGGTCCGTCCAGTGGAGTTCTGTGGTGTGGCTGAAGGCGATGTCTTTGCTGGATGAGAAGATGGCGTCGAGTGTGTGTCCGGCGAGGTGGGTGGGGGTGGACACCAGCTGCTTGAGTCCAAGGTTGGCGAGGTTGTCGAGCAGGGTGCTGGTGTTGCAGTCGTTGTTGTTCTCCAGGTGGAAGTTGAAGTCCCCCAGGAGGATGTAGTCAGCGGAGGGCAGGGCGTGCGGGCTGACGAAGTCGGCGATGTCCTCGCTGAATTGAGTGCGTGGTCCCGGAGGTCGGTAGACCAGGGTGCCTCTGAGGGTGGTCTTCGGGTCGGTGTGAATCTGGAAATGCAGGTGTTCGCGGAGGGTGGGGTGTTGTCGGTGCTGGTCGTGATGCGGATGGTGTTCTTGTGGATGATGGCGATGCCTCCTCCCACCTGGTTGGCGTTGCGGTCCCTCCGGGTGATCTTGTAGCCTTCTGGGATGGCGATGGCGATGTCGGGCACTGAGGAGGCGTTCATCCAGGTCTCCGTGATGAAGGCAACGTCAGGGGCTGTGGTGTCTAGGAGGTTCCAGAGTTCGATGGCGTGTCTGTGGACGGAGCGGGTGTTGAGCAGGATGCATTTGAGGTGGGTGCTGCTGGAGTTCGACTTGGCGGGTGCTGGTGCGATGCAGGTCCGGATGCAGGTGAACTTGCAGGCGTGGCAGCAGAAGGGTCCGTGGGTGCGTCTCGGGGTGGCTCTGTAACATCCCGGGAGTCGGCAGGTGTTGAGTGCGATGAGGGTGGCGGCGGTGTACGTCAGGCGGGTCGGTCGGGGTCCTCGAGGGCCAGGGGTCCTGCCACTGGGCGCGGTCCAGGCGCGGACAGGCGCAGACGGGCTTACCTTTGGCGCGCCTTCGGCGCACAATCGGCGCGCCCGCTGCGCGTGACCGCTGCGCGTTCGCACGGTCGCCATATATGGCGAAGTGCGCGGGTGGGCGGAGCAGCTGGGAGGCGGGAGAGGGGAGGGAACAGAAGGAAAAAAGGGGCGGGGTCAGCGGTGGTGGCGGGAAGCGGGGTCAGGGATCCCATATAACAGCGAAACACCTTGATTGTACACATGCATGCTAGAATATGTGTCTAGCAAATATAAAATGTGCTACTTATACCATAAATACTCGAGGGATATACAGAAGACTTCGGGCCATATTATCAAGCAAGGGCGATACATTACCGCCGATTTTATCGGCGGTAATGGGCTTGATAATATGCCCTTGTGAATTCCCATAGCAGCCCAGGTTCTGGTGTAAACCTGGGCTGCTATGGGTTTCCTGCCGATAAAAGCGGCGATAATGTATTACCCTTGCTTGATAATATGGCCCTTCATTTTCAAATTCCATTTGGCAACAAAAACAAACTCCAACCCTTCCCCTCACTCTCCTGAGACCCTTACTCGCTAAAGAAAAGTGCATTTGTTTTATGTTTAGATATGTCTCTTGCACAGACCACAACCATTCAGAAGACTGTCATATCTGTGATAGACATGTGCTGATTACATCGCTTTGGGTCACGTAGGGGCATATTATCAAGAACAGGCGATAAAATTATCACCGCTTTATCGGCAGGAAACTGCCGCTAAATCGGCGATAATGGGCTTCATAATATGCCCTTGTGAATTCCCATAGCAGCCCAGGTTAACACCAGAACCTGGGCTGCTAATGAATTCACAAGGACATATTATCAAGGCCATTATAGCCGCTTTAGCGGCAGTTTCTTGCCGATAAAGTGGCGATAATTTTATCGCTTGTTCTTGATAATATGCCCGTAGTGCCGCTGTGCATCATGTGAAAACTGGCGCAGCAGAATAGTAAATCCGACCATATGCCTGCTTCGACTTTCGTGATGTCCTCAGCGCAGTGTTCTAGACTACAAAAATCTGTCATTTGCTGCCTTGTTGTGGCAGCATTTAAAATAGTATGTAAGAGACGTCCAAGTGCACAGGATATTCATGTTTCGTAAGGGTGGGCGGAACTCAGTGGAATTTTATGGAGTTTTTATGTAACTCCAGGGAGTAAAGCTCTGTGAGATCCACCAACCTTTAGTACAGGCAAGTCACGTCCAACTTCCATGGGCAAAGATGAGTCCTGTTTGTCCCATTTGTGGGCAGAAGTGGCACTAGGTGGCCATCTTGGCCACTAGCCTGGCAATGCACCTGAGCGACCCACCCTTATAATTTACACGAATGTAAAGTATAATCTTTCAACAAACAAACAAGCATGAAAATAATTCCAAAATTGTGTGTGTATCTGCGTGCAAGCAATGATACACAGCTACACTGACAGACCCTCAGCTTGCATTTTAGGATGGCTCTAGATCGAGGAATGGTTCCAGCAGTGGCAGTGACATGCACAAGGCTGGCAATGGAGAGTAACTCCTGAGGGTTATTTTGCCTTCTGAGAGTATTATGAATGTGGTCACTAAACATACCTAATATAGTCAAATTCAATTGCGATATGTGAGTCTCTGACAGATGGAAGGAATGGACCTCATGTCCTCAGCATGCAGTACAACTGCCCTTTTTGGATGGCAAGACATCGGTAGTCATGACTTGGTCACACAACAGGTTGGACTCAAATGAGCAAAGCGGCTGAGTCTGCAATAATTGCAAGGACGTTGCAGAGCATGTGTTCTGCCTTTTATCTGGGTTGCTTGATCCTTATGTTTAAATGGTGCTGTGAGCTAATTAGAAGCAATCTGATCTATCTGTGACTCTCTATGGCAGCGGTTCTTAACCTGTGGTCCAGGAAACCCTAGGAGTCTGGGTCCTCTGGGACGCCTACTCAGAGGGTCCATGACTACTTAGAAAATTAAATATTATTAACATGCTAATAAAGTGTAAAAAAATGAAGCAAAATATAAAACTGAACATTTCAAAACATGTAAATGTCAAGTAATTTGAAATTCGAGGTTAAAAATTAAGTTGGTATCCTCAGATTGATTTGTGGGAGCAGTGCAAGTGCATCAAAAAGAATATAGTATGCCTGATGTGTAGCCTCAATTGAATTTAGAAAAGCTCCAACATTCCCATTACAATAAAAACTTAGATTTTTTTATATTTGTTTGTCAAATAAATGAAATGTATGTATTTGTTTGATGAACTATTGTTCACATATTTTTGTGTATTGTTTCATGGTTCAAATCATTGAATTTGCCCCTGGTCCATGGATTCCAAGAATGACTCACTGAGGGTTCCCGGATTCCAGTTATGATATAGTAAGGGTCTCTGGATTCCAGTAACAATTAAGTGCATGGCCACAAAAGTCATAATTTTGAACCCTTGCTCTAGGGTAATGTGTAAGGTTACATGAAATTTGCACTCTCTATCACCGTCAATGACATTAGTGGGAAATTGGCCCTTATAATGCATAAGTTTCAGCATGTCATGTTCATTGTTTCACAATCATGGTGCAAGTTCAGAGCCTGTCTACAAAAGAGGGGTGTTTTGACTGTATATATGTAAAGTGTACATTCTCGCTTGAGCATCTTGCTGAATAACAGGTGTCTATTGTTACCTAATTCAATGGCACCTTAAAAAAAAAACATTGGATTGTGACAGGCTGAGTGTACCTGTCAAGCAAGAAATAAACCTATGTCCAAGGGGTTTGACACAGATGCCTTCAGCGAATTCAGTAGTCTACTAATTGAGGCAACCTATGAAGAATTAAAAGTTAACCCTTATTTAAGGACCCATTGCAACATTAATATTCCGAAATATTAGAACAGGCTTGCCTTGTCGCAAATGCATAACATGAATGGCGGGCCAGTTCCAGTCAGTCACCAATATGTACCGAACATATTATCTACAAAGTGATAGGCCAGACATTTAAATTCATACAATATTACTTTCAAATTGCAGTGAAGATCATGCGTCCAAAGTGTATAACTCTCTTTTATTCTTAGCTCTACAGTAAAGACTGGACAGCATAATAACAGCACTTTCCAACTGCCACCCTCCAGAACCCTTGACACACACAGTCTAAGTGCACATCATAATGAGACCCTGAACCAGGGGTCCCCAAACCGGTCCTGGAGGGCCGGATCCATGCCAGATTTTTAAAATTACTACATGTATCTCAATGGGGATATCCAAAAAATCTGGCATGGATCCGGCCCTCCAGGAGCGGTTTGGAGACCCCTACGCCTGAACATTCTACTGCTGGTTATCAGCAACATTACAAAACCTCCCTCTTTATATGCTAAATAATGTTAATAATACAGAAAAAAGCTTAACAACAACAATACTAATGTTCAAAATACAAATATTGTCATAAACACAACACAATGAGTCCAGTGAACAATGTTTTCAAGTCAAAATAAAATGACCATCGTAGAACTTTAATTAACTTAAGACAAAATCCTTGAGCCTGGATGGAGTACTGATGATCCTTCCCAACCTGTCCGTTTTCACCATTCTGACATCATCACTCTCCTACTCTCCACTACTCCATCAGGAGTCTCCTGCTCACCTTGTTCATCCTCAAGCTCCACATCCACACCATCTTTCCACAACCTACTCATTCTGTGTTGATTCATTCCCAACGTCTCGTCTTTCTCTTTTTTTTTTTACTGCTTTACATTTAGCAATGCAACTCATGTACCACACATGATTATCACTTAATCTAGCTGGATTTTCTAAACATTTCATCACTTTTAATGGTTCAGTAGAGCAACTTTGTCCTTTGAGTACCTTGCCAGCCTTTTTCACCTTTACCCAATCACCTTCTTCCAGCTTCTTCTATTTCGTCACTTTCTTTACATCATAATACTTTTTGTAAACATGCTGCACTTTAACAATATTTTCTTTGACAATTTCTGGTGACCACTCAACTTTTCTTGCACTGTCCATCCATCCCAAACTGTCTTTAGTGAAAGGCTCCATTCACTGCATCAAAACAAAGGGACTATATATACTCTGTGAGTGCAGGCGTCAGCCTATAAGTCCACAGAATTTTCTTCACCTCCACCTCCCATTCCACTTACTAAAGTAGTCTTTCAAGACAATATTATATTTTCATTCACCCATCATAGTCTGCACTGGTCCCACCAAATCTACTGCCAACATTTCCTTCACCATCTTTGGACACTTAACAGGAATCAGAGGTGTTATCCTAGTATGCAAACTCTTGTCTGAGTTGGCACATTGTTCGCAATCTCTCATCCTTATCGTAATATCTAAATCCATCCCAGTCCACCAACAAATTGACTTCACTCTCATTTCGTGGAGAGGTGTGGTGCAGTGGCCAGGGAAGCTGACTTCGGAGCACAGGGCTCACGATTCAATCCCTGGCTCTGGTGGCAAATCAGCTCAGCACCATGTGACTCTGTGCAATAGCTCACTTAAATTCCACGACGGCCCCCAGCACCTTGAGACCTGTAAGGGTGAGTAGTTTGCGCTTTACAAATACTGGATTTACGATTTATTTTAGTCCTATCTATTCCAAAATGTCCTTCTTGACATATATCCAAACCCTTCTCTTTGAGACTCTGCGGTGGCACAATCCTTCCTCTCCTCGTAACAAAACCTGACTCTACTCCAAGTTCATTCCGTACTTCCCAAAATCCTTTTAGATGTATCTGACCACTCTTCTTTATACCCCATCTTTCTAGGATACACCGCTTCACTTTCCCTAGAAGCACATCATTCTCATATGAAATCCTCCACTCTTCCTTCTCGATGGAGTCTATGCCTTGCACATCCACATCAGCAACTTGAAAGTCTTTTCACTCAATTTTTGGCAGCTCTCTGATGGGCAGAGGTATATGGCTTGAACAGTCTGCACCATTTTCTGTACCCCGAGCATATTTAATCTGATAATTATAATCCTTTAGCCACATTGAAAGCCTGTCTATTTTCACAGACCACTTTACAAAACCTTCAGTAGTAAGAAAAGTTAGCAAAGGTTTATGGCCCTGTTCTTACATCAAACTCAGTGCCCCGCACAAATGCCCTGAAATGCTCTATAACCCATATGCAAACAAGCATCTCTCTCTATCTCACTGAAGAATATGCTTCTTCTGCGGGTGTAAGACTTCTCAATGCAAACCCAAGCAAAACCTCTCTTTCTCCTTCCTCCTTCTAAATGAGAACTGCACCTAATCCTATTTACTGTCATCCACTGTAAGAAAATGGCGTAACACTGGATCAAACCCTTGAATCAGTGCTGCATTACAAAAGTAATTTTTTCTATTCTGGAACAATCTCACACACTTGTAACTCCCCTCAAATTTGCTTTGAGCCCTTAATAACTACCTCAGGTCATATGACTTTTCTGCAAAGTTATTAACAAATTTTGAATAGATCACTGCAAACCCCAGAAAAGAGCATAGTTCCTCTTTGTTTCCGGGTTACGGAGCTACCCTTAGCATCTCTAGCAACTTTATTTTAGGCAATATTCCTTCCTTCCCTATTACATGTCCCAAATGTGTTACTTGGTTTTGAACAAACAAATACCTAGGATACTCAGCAGTCAATCCTTTAATTTTTAGCACCACCATAACTTTCTTCATTCTTTCATCATGATCCCTCCTGTTGCTGCCCATTATCAATACATCATCCTGAAATATAGAACACCTTCAATATCTCTCCAAATGTCACACAACAACCTCTGGAAAACCAATGCAGTGGACGCCAGATCAAAAGGCATCATCACATATTGAAAACATCCATATTTTGTTATGAAAGCTGTTATTTTCCTGCTCTGCTCATGTAGGGGAACCTGATGGGACGCCGTTGAAAATCATTTAATATTCTTAATTTGGGCCACCAACTCACTAATTTTAGGTAACGGAAATTTGTCCACTTGAATTTGTGAATTTACACCTCTTGAATCCACAAGCAATCTGATTTTGCTGTTGGATTTTCTG
Source organism: Lissotriton vulgaris (assembly GCF_964263255.1). NCBI lineage: Eukaryota > Metazoa > Chordata > Amphibia > Caudata > Salamandridae > Lissotriton > Lissotriton vulgaris. Next base: position 1,653,177,913 of record NC_141694.1, read on the forward strand.
GCAATGACCCCTGGAAACATCCATTCCTATGACTCTGTACGTTCAATTATTCCTACGTACTCTAGCCTTGTCAACTCTTTTTCCATTTCACTCCTTACAACGAATGGAACATTTCTTACTTTGCAATTTACTGGAAAAGCCTTTTCATTGAGTACTATCTTGTGTTTAAATCTTTTCAGCATGCCAATCTTTCCTGAGAACACTTCACTGAATTCCTTATTATTATCTCACCCACGCTGTTCCCTTCATGCATCTCTAACACTTGTTCTTCACTGATCAAGTTTAAGATAATGTCTAATGCCTTTGGTTTCTTTAACCAAGTACACACAGTGCATACTCCGCAACATCCATCCCTCCTAGTGCCCTATGTCTTTACAAAACCTCTCTGAAACTCACCATAGGTATTGGTTTCCCTGTAAAGCTTTCTGGTTTTATATCACATTTCATAAGTTCCTCACTAATCTCCCTTTCAAACTTTTCCTTCTACATATTTCTAGTTAATGACGGTGTAAGGTGACCCAGAATCTGCTATCAGAACAACTGGTATGCCTGCCACCTCCAGTTCACATCTGGGTTTACTTCTGCCACCATTGTCAACATCCAATACTACTTCCTTCACCAATATAATACAATCATCCACCCCAGACTGATCTTCATCTGAAGTAGACGCCTTCTGAAAATCAGACACACACTGTACTTTTTTCCTACTGCCCCTTCTCCTACATGAATGTGCATAGTGCCCAATCAATCCACAAATTGAGCACCTCTTACTGTTTGCCAAATGCACAAGACTCCCACATCTGTAGCAACTCAAACCATTTTGACTCTCACCCTTACTAAAAAGTTTTACTACTTTTCTTTCCACTCACAGGACACACGTCTGTGCCTTCCTTACTTTCTTCTAAAGCAGCCTTTGCATAGCTGTAAGATATTTCAGCTTTTCTCACTATCACCTATAATTATTTTAAAGTTCCATTACCACTTGCCCACAGTCTCTCCTGGACCCTCTTATTATTAGTATGCATAATGACTTGGTTTCTAATTAATTCCTTCTGAAGCACTCCAAATCTGCAAGAGAGTGCCAATTCTTTAATCACTGACACGTATTCATCAACTGATGCTTTCTGTTCCTGTTTACTGTGGTAAAATCAAAAGTGGAGAAGTGTGGCTCACTGGTTAGAGCAGGCAGACCCTGAAGCAGAGGTCAGACCCGGGACCAGGGTTCAATTCCCGACGCGGCAGGGTCTTGAGCTCAAATGTCCACGGACTCGATAATTCTCGCTTTGGTGCCTGACCTAATCATGGGTTCACACTCTGCAACTCTGGGCATTAAGCTTGCTTAATCTCCACAACGGCCCCCCGCGGCGGGATGCCTGGCTTTCACCTTGGGGATGCCCGTTAGGGGCTATCTCACAGGGAAAAGCCAGGACGGGTTCCCAAGGCAAGCGCCGAGATGCCTCCGGGTAGTCGAGCGCTATATAAGAACATACAAAAAAAAAAAAAAAAAAATGAATATCTGTCACTATACATACAGTGTGTGCATATTATAGTTCCAGATCATCCATTGCATTTGCATACACATCAGTTTCATCCTCATTCCTAATTTTTCCCCTGTTTGGTTGTTCAGTTGTATACCTTCTGGCCCCAAAGAATGGAATAATATGCCTTTTTTTGTTTCCGCTGTTAAGGTTTTATTTTTAATGGTATCCATATAATTGCAAAAGTAATCCTGACATTTCTGCCACTTCACACGTGGCAGGAATTATCACTGATAGTGAACGCACACTGTAGACAATCCTACACACAGGTTTGCATGTCACTATAACGCTTTCTAGACTTCACCAACACCTTCTGGCAATGCCCTTCCTGTAGAAGTTTAACTTAGATCCTTTTTCAAATGGTCGGCATTCACGTTTAGAGTGAGCTGTGCTCTCCCTAAACCACATTCTGCACCCAGCAGTGGAATTATCGGGCTGACTCAAGTTGGCTGCTAACATTGTGCTGCATGTTACATCACTGCTGTTCCGAGCATTCCTGTTCCCATTGGCGGTTGTGCCTAGCCTGCTCCTTATGCATGAATCACAGCCACTTATCCTGCTCATGCTTATACTCACATCTTCTGCTCATTCTTGAGCCACAGCTCTGTAGATCCGCTCGAGCCACTTCCATTACTAGTAAATTGTCTTGTACGGCAGACTTCGCTTCGTGCCCACTGTCAGCAGCACTTTACCAATAAAATCTCTTGAACTGCAGTCTTCACCTCAAACACTGTTGTTTCTTCCCACAACTTTCTTTATCTGCTTGATTCTTATTTGCAGTCCTTCCAATTCGGGTTTACACCTAATGATCACTTCTCATTCATCACCACTATAATAACCTGCATGTTAGTTCTGGCAGAGTTGAGCCAGTTGCCTCTTTGTAGTAATGACCACACATCCATAGTGTATAACTATTCTTTAGTCTCAACTCTGCAGTAAAGCCAGGACAGCATAATAACAGCACCTTCCTTGTCCATGCCTTCCTTCCAACTACCACCCTCCAGGAAACTCAACACCCACATGCTAACGGCACATCATAATGACACCCTCCACATACTAAACCTGGAGAGCAGCAACACAACACAAACACTAGAAATAAATTATGGCTCTGTCATGACAAGTTTGTTACAGCAGCAAAGAGAACATCAAGAATCAAAGGAGGGCCACCTCTAGACATAACTGAAAATCCTTCATTACACAAAAAGTTAACTATAAATCTGTGTGATAACGTGACAGTAATAGTCAGGCACATGAAAAATCCTAAAGCCCTCAAACTGTTTCTTGATGGCAACAAGTGTCCTCTTTTGCTATATTTCACTCAGCTCAAATTCTTGTAGAATACATGCAAAACACCCAAAAAGATTCAATTACAAAATAATTCAAATGAGTCCAGTCCTAAATCTTAGAAACCAAAGGAGTCAGGCTGTAAGGTACAAACCCCATGAATATCTCAGACTAAGCCAATGACCAACATCAGTGCTGCTCATGACAGACACCTACCACAAACGTGTGATTGACAACATGGTGAAAGTCAACCAAGCCAACTAAAAATACAATCAAAGAGTTCAAACTCAGAAAATCTTGTAATCACAAACCCTATTGTTAAATACGCTGGTGCTACTTCTGGCAAATCCTCACTACCAATCAGAAACCAAAAGGCCTGCAAAACAAGGTGGTGTCTTACTCACTCCCAACTGGACTTCCATCTTGCTATGAAACCTCCTCAGGCTTTATGTAATCTCTGTAGCCCCATAATAATGAAAAAATAAATGTGATTGGCACCATTAAAAATTAAAATATTAAAGACACAATCTCAGTCCCTAATTAACTTATTGAAGTAGGGTTAATAAACACCCAATCATCCAGCAAAGACTACTTTAAAAACAGAACCTAGGGGCATATTATCAAGAAAGGGACTTACATTATCGCCGCTTTTATCTGCAGGAAACTGCCGATAAAGCGGCGATAATGGGCTTGATAATATGCTCTATGAATTCCAATCGAAGCCCATGTTAGATGTAAAGACATGTAACATGGGCTTCGATTGGAATTCCATAGAGCATATTATCAAGCCCATTATCGCTGCTTTATCAGCAGTTTCCTGCAGATAAAAGCGGCGATAATGTAACGCCCTTTCTTGATAATATGCCCCCACATTATTAGCAGATGTAATGCCATTGGTATAACTGAAACCTGGTTTGGAGACTGTGCAAATAAAGTTACTACCATAGATGGCGAGGGCAGGGATAATCATGGTCGAGAACAGAAAAAGAAGGAGATGAAGCAGAAATCATAAATTTCCGAAGGGAAGACATTCAGGGGAATAATGTAACTTTCTATACTTTCTTTGAATGCACTGTTCCATGCTGCTCATTCAGTTGTATTCCTCAGGTGTATTTATTTACATTAGAAAGGCAACATGAATAAAGAGTGTGCAAAGAGAATTTCAGTCAAAATCAAAGCAAAAGAAAACAAGCAGTTCCCTTGTCCTTTATATCATTTTATTCTTATTCTTTTTTAATGTAGATACAAGTGTAGCCAACGCGTTTTGGCCAATGAAGGGGTTTTCTCAGGGCTGCAATAGTGCAAGGAATACAGATATAAGGCATATTATAACTTGCTACAAATTACAACATTGCATACATAACGATATTATTAAATTCTTTATTTAGAAATACAAAGTCAGTATATAACAACTTATGATTACAACAGTTAAAACGACATGTAAAGAAGCTCACGATCCACAAAAACAAAATATTCATAAATCTCAAGTGTGTTGGCTAAGAGAATACAAATTACAAGTGTATATGCACGCAACAGTGTGAGTATTGACAACATGTAGAAACATACTATTTGGATATGTACAACAAAATCAAATTATACATATGTGCATGCAGATAACAGTACAAATGTTAACTACATGTAAAAAACACCCTTCGCAGATATGTAGGTCAAGCCATGCAATCAAAAACCAAACAAATATTGGAGAAGAAACAGAGGGAAAGTATAAAAGAAGAGAATGCAATTAACGCATATCACATATCAAAGCCAGATTAGGTACAAGAACAACATGTGTGAAAAAAGAGAGACACCCTCACAAAGTATATCCATAATCTTACCATGTTCAAATGTTAAAGGCGTCAAGAATCATCTGAAAGTCATGAGTTTCCACAAAACCAGCAATCATTCAAGGTACACTAGATCATTAAGCTGATGACCAAGATCAGTTGTCACATGAGACTGAAAGCAAAGGCTTATTTAAAACAGGAAGTAAAGAAAGAAGGATGCGAAGGTCCAAAGAAGCTCCAAAAACCTTCACAAAATGACCGTGTATGTGATCACTAACAAAGGAAGAATGTATAGTCTGAGACAGAGTGACTTCGCGACAGTACCCAGTGGAACTCAAAACCTCTATCTTAAATGTGACTGATACAATGCAAAATGGCTAATAGTCCAAACTGTGCCTGAAATATACTATATTACCCTATTCAAGGTAACGGTCTTGAATCGTAAAAAGAAATGTCGGTGAAGTTCGCAATATTGGTACAACGTGCGTCTGGGTCAGTAGTCCAGTAGTCCAAGCTAGAATAAGCAAGTGTACACATGAAGACACAAAAGATACCAAATCCTCCATTTTCCACAACAAAATAGTTGAGTATTGTATCTCAAAGTTTGAGTATGATGTCCTGCTGCACTTACGCCGCATAGTGATGCCAGGCAGAGCTAGCAATATTATTGTAATGCGACCTGTGTACATGAGAGGATGCTTGATTATGTAAAGCTTTACCTAGGACGTCATAATGTGTAATCTAAGGGATATTGTAAGTCCTTAAGAAATTATCCTCATAGGGCTCGACCGTTGTCTTACAAAGTACCCTAAACACATCCTGTTCAAGATACGTTAACTCAAAGAGTTTCTTGATATAACCCAAACAGGTGATTGCTAGTACATTACGCATGTTTCCTCACTAGGAGTGTCATGTGTAATAAAGAAAAATTGCACTAAATTGAAATGTGCTCATGAAAATGTAAGCCATTAAGCAATTTACCTGTGTTTGACAGATGCAACCGCATCCAGCATCGAAGTGTGTAGTAATTGTCAAGCCGAGCAGTAGTCCTTCACTGGCCTAAATGCCGCAACACCATGCCCACTTAAGTAACTGCAACGCTGACCATGAGCAATTACGCATGGGTCAAATGCACAATCAACAAGAAAAGGAGATAGATAAAGAACAAGTTGCCTTTCAGATGGATCCTATTTGTTTTTACCCCTTGGCTGCCATTGCAGTAGAGATGGTATGCAACCCGCAAATATTGAAGAAAATTTACAATTAACCTTTAAATAAAAAAAATAACAGGAGCATAACAAAACATAAGCAAAAAGCCGTGCAATAACATGCAAGAACTCAAAAGCACCAGTCGTCAAAACAACTTACAGATCTTTGTCACTTTGTACAATAGCATTCTACTTTATTTGCGAATTTGCATTAAGAATTGTATTGTCCTAGTCGTATCATGCACTGCTATGCCTCAAAGCAAGTGCAATTGCGACAAGACAAGAAATCAACATACCCCAGACTCTAAAATCAAGTAGATATATGCTAGCTAGGTTGAATTCCTTAGTTGTCATGGCAGCCATCCTGAAGAAATTAACTTTAAAGACAAAAATCTTTAATCAGCCATACACTTACAAATGCTGACAATGGGTGTCCTCAATTTATGGATTCAAATCTTCATACCTTGGGAGTCAACCCAGTAGTCAGGGGGTAGACTGAGTCGATTACACCCTATATGTAGAATTTATGCCAAAATGGATGCAACTAAGTTGGCAATACAACCTTAACTACGATCAGAAAAATATATGATCTCATGGATCAATCTAAAATATAAATAAACAACAAGAATCCTCCAAATTAGGTGATGTGTTCCCTACAGTGGTGGGGAGCACAAAGTGTTTTATTTTAATTTTTTCCTGTAAGACCTTTATTAACAGTTGGAATCAATACACAGCAGTGAGCCTACAACCCTGGGGCCGGCTGCGACATAATAAAATAACCAAGGATTGAAAATATACACAGCCCTTCAGCCGACAACCATGGGTCCGGCGGCGTGGTGGTTTGGATGAGCATCGATAGCATTGACATCGCTCACTTAGTATCAAATGACGTCCTACTTTTTATTTTATAACAACCATAACAATAACTGAAAGACTCAATAGATGAGACCTTTGTCGAACTGTGACTGCTGCAGTATTGACGATGTTCCGACACTGGTATTGATAATGTGGACGCACATAGGATGCTCGGCACAGGCCTATTGAATACTTTGGGCACCCCAGCCCTTCAGCGCACCCAACCGGTTACTAACTGTGCCAACACCTCACATGCCAATCTGGTAATGACACTCAGTCCTCCTCCCCCTCGTCGCCAGAGCTATCAATATCATCTTCCATCAATGGATCACACAAATCTCCTTGGTAACTGTTCCACGGCAGCCATACTTTATTCCACTTTCAAGGGTTTGCCCTAATCTTGTACACCGCTCTTTCCGTCACCATGAGTGCATCCATGTTCCTACACCATTGCGCTAAAGTAGGCGAGTCCGCCGCCCCCCACCTCTGCGCTATGCCTCTCTTCGCAACCATAATGCCCACAATGGCCCAAAACTGACACTGGCGCGTAAGATAATTAGGTTCCCACACATTCACTAAGCATGCACGGGGGTCCGGTGGAATGGTTGCCTTGTGTTTGGGAGATGGCGCGCATCACCTGCCTCCAGTAATCAATTATAAACGGGCACTCCCAGATTGTATGTAGAAAAACGCCTTTCTCGCCACACCCTCGGAGACAGTATGGGTGGTCTGCCCTGTGAAGCCTATGCAGTGTGGGCCTTGTGTAATATATCCGGTGCAGTATCTTAAGCTGCACCAGTCTAAACCTAGCTGAAATGCCCGCTTCCTTCGGGGATGCCAGTGCCGCGTTCCAGTCCGTTTCGTTCATGTCCCCCACCTCGCCCACCCATTTCTCTCGCAGCTTGTCCATGGGGTCAGGTAGGTTATTTAACAGCTTACGATATGTAAGGGAAGTGGCGCTGGACTGCATGAAGTCAGTAAGCAAGCGATCCTCCAATGGGGAGGCTTCGGGGACCTCTGTGCCCTCAGGTATGGCTGTTAATAGTGCATGTCTAATTTGGACATATCTATAGGTTTCATTGGTGCCCAAGTCATATTGCTGTTGAAGTTGTGAGAAAGGAACCACCCCCCGTTTGTCCACATGTCTCCCACCGTGGAAATGCCAATATTGTCCCACTGTGTGAATCCTTTGCTGTGTCGCAATTGACCCAGTACCTTAGTATCCCACAGAGGGGTGAGTTTCATAATAACACCTCCCCACTTAAGTTTCGCCTGTGCTCTATACCACAGCGCCACTGTGTGTTTTGTTGGTCCTATCAGCTTTGCTGCACGCCCCTTGTGGTAAAGCGCCGCCAGCAAACTATGCGTGCCCAGCTGTATTTTGTCTGCCTGATAAGCCGGATCGTCCTGGGGGACGTGCAACCAATGGTTAATGACTTTAAGTTGTGCTGCCCAGTAGTACATCTGTATGTTTGGCAAGGCTATCCCCCCTCATACCAGCTCCTGTTCAGCTTCACGTGTGCTATTCGAGCCAGGCGATCTCCCCACAACAGTCCGGTCATCATAGCTGTCACATGTTGGAAATAGCGCTGCGGCACCAGGTAGGGGGTATTTTCAAGCACATACAGGAAGCGTGGCAACGTGATCATTTTGAATAGCGCTGCTCTTCCAAGCAGCGTTAGGGGTAGGGCCTTCCAGTGATGCACGTCGCGCCGTAGGCGATCAAGTGGCGGTTTCAAATTTTGTTCATAGAAGTCAGTTGCGTTCCGTGTGAGATGAATTCTTAGATATTTTAAGGCGGTGTCCGCTATCTCCAGTGGACAGCTAGGGGGGATAGCGGCCCTTCAGCAGATAAATCATTGATTTCTTCCAATTAATCGTGTAGCCAGATACTTTCCCGTGATTGTCACAAAGCGCCAGGAGTTCCGGGATCCCTTCCTCCGGGTCCATCAAATAGACCAGCATATCATCAGCATAGAGGGAGACTCTGTCTTCCCAGCCCTCCCCCCAGCAGATCCCCTTCAACAATGGAGTAGTTCTGATTAAGGTGGCTAGTGGTTCTAGGACCAGCGCAAATAGTAGGGGCGACAGAGGACAACCCTGTCTCGTCACTCTAGCCAGCAGTAACGTTCGGGAGATGTGACCGTTCGCCGACACATGCGCCATCGGATTCGCATAGAGGAGTTTTATCCAAGATATGAATTTGGGACCAAACCCCATGTGAGTAAGCACTGCAAATAGATATTGCCATTCGACCAAATCAAATGCCATTCTGGCGTCCAGGGACAATATTGCCGCCGGCACTTGTAGTTGCGGTGCACGCGCCACTGCTCCGTGGACTCGTCGAAGGTTTAAGGCAGTGCTCCTGTGCGGCATAAAGCCGGATTGATCTGGGTGGATCAAGTGCAAGAGGTGAGGCATTAACCTAGTAGCCAGAAGTTTCGCCAGAATCTTGGCTTCCGCATTTAGGAGCGATATAGGGCGGTACGACGCACATTCTGTCGGCGGTTTGCCCGGCTTCGGGATTGCCATTATTGTCGCTGTGCATTGGTCTAACGGGAGGACTGCAACTTCTAAACTTTCGACATACATGGCTAGTAGGGGCACACTCAGTACCTCCGACATTGTCTTGTACCATTCAATAGGGATCCCGTTGGGGCCCACAGCCTTGCCGGATTGTATTGCATTGATGGCCAGTTGTATCTCCTCCGATGGCTTCCAGTTCCGCCACCGCGTCCTGTGAGAGAGTGTGTGTCGGCACGTTGTGGAGGGCCGCCATTGCTGCTCCCACTGTCACCTCTTCGCTCGGGGTATATACCGTTTGAAAGTGGTCAGCCAGTTCGTCGACTATATCTGCCGGGCATGTGAGGAGTGTTCCATTTGCAGCGCACAGCTGTAAGATACTCTTACTCCCACCCCTCTTCTTGTCCAACCAGGCCAGCAGTTTACCTGCCTTGTCCCCTACATCGTATATTTTATGTGTGGTCGCCGCTATGTTGTCTATGGTCCAGCCCTTCAGGTGATCGTCATGCTGCTGTTGGCATAACTGTAGTGCATGAAGCGTGTCTGACGTTGGGCCCGCCATGTGAGCTGTGTTTGGCTTGTGTAGGGCTAATTCTAGCTCCGTTAATTCCCTTCTCTGTGTGCGCTTGTGCCCCGCTATGGATGAAATGGCTTGCCCTCTCAGGACTGTTTTATATGCTTCCCACAGGACCGAGGGGGACTCCACTGATGCTGTGTTTTCAGTGAAATAGTACCGGGTCGTTTTTTTCAGGTCTTTCCGTATAGACGGAACCTTCAGGTATCCCGGGTAGATCGGATATATCCTCTTACGAGTCTTCTCTGGACAGGACAGAGTCAATGTCATAGGGGAATGGTCAGAAATGCCCCAGGGTCTAATATGTACATCATCAATAGTGAGGAGACCGTCGCCTAAGGTAAGGAAGTAGTCTATGCGGGACAGACTATCGTGTGATGCAGAGTAGTAGGTGTACTGTTGCGCAGTGGGGTGCATGTGTCGCCATATGTCTATGAGCCCCTGTGCCTCCAGAAAGTCGTGGAACTGCGAGGGACCAGGTGTCTGCGATCGTACCGGGAATCTATCTTGCGTGTCATGAGCTACTGCATTGAAGTCCCCCCCAAGGATAGGGTCGCCCTCTGGTAGTTCTAGGAGGAAGTTTCCCAGTGCCGGAAAAGCAACTGCATGGATCGCTGGTGGAATGTAAACTGACACTATGGTTAGCGGTCTGCCCTCCCACTGCCCGTGTATTGCCGCGAAGTGGTCTTGGTCGTCTGTTTTAGTGTTTTTGAGAATAAATGGGGACGACTTTCGCCACAATATGCCCGTTCCGCGCGACCCAGAAGTGAACTCCAAATGCACCACCATATGATAGCCTCGTCTGTCCAATGCCTGACATGTCTTGCCCGTAAGGTGCCTCTCTTGCAGGAGAACCCGCGCTGGACTTAGTCTCTTTATGCTCTACATAACCAGTCCCCTCTTAATTTTGTCACCCAGGCCCCTCACATTCCACGACACTATCTGCAGGGGTGCTACTTGTGTATCCTGGATACCTCCATTTAAGGTGTTATCCTGTGTGACCTGTGCCATATCTAATCAGATGGTGGGTACATGAGTGCATTTCGGACGGTAGCGCGCAGAGCCTATCTCCCAGCCACGTCACCAGTGTGCCGTCGTCGCCGAGTCCTATTTTTACACATTGAGTCAACAATCCAGTAGACAGGTCCCTTACATGTGGGAGTAACATAACAAGAACTCCCCCCCCCTGAAACTTCCCCCTCCCTGCCTCCCTGCTATAGGGACATTGAACCGCCCGCCCCCCCCCCAATTTAGCAGAGTGCTTAACCCATCCCTCACTCAAAATACTTGCTTGTCGGGGTGAAAGACCCCCCCGGAGTCGGCGGCCCCTCATACCCTCTTCGGGGTCCCTTAGCCCAGTGTCCAGTGGCAGTCCGCTCTGCAGGTACCGTGTCCATCGATTAGCAAATAGGTACCGGGCGATTATTGTTCTGCTCCGGTTTCATCGGTGTGATCTTCTCTCGTCGGTGAGCGCTCCGCCTCTTCAGGCCCTGACATTTGTGATCCTGATTGTCCTTCAGGTCGCTGACCACGCTGTCTTCTATTCGAGCGGTGAGGCTGATTGACCGGTCTCCACCCCTCCAACCAGTTACGGGCCATGTCAGGTGTATCAAAAAAACAGGTTTTGTTGTCTGCTACCACCCGCAACCTGGCCGGGAGCAACATTGAATATGGAATTTCTCTCGCCCTTAACTCTTTCTTTATGTCTAGAAAAGTTCTCCGGCGACGGGCAACTTCCGCTGTATAATCCGGGAAGAAGGCAAGCGAAGAGTTCTGAATCTTGATGGGAGGGGGACACCCTCGCCGCCTGGAGGATTGCGTCCCTGTCACGGAAGTTGAAGTGTCTCGCCAATATGGGTCTCGGCGCCGCGCCCGGTTTTGGTCGTCCTTCGGGACTCTGTGTGCCCTTTCGACAGAGAAGAAGGTGGACAGGCCTTTAGGCTGGAGCCTCGTTTTGATCAGATCTTCCACGTACAGGTCTGTCGCTCTAATGCCTTCAGACTCCGGAACCCCAAGAATGCGGACGTTATTCCTCCTTGAGCATCCTTCCTGGTCGTCTAGTTTTTCTTTCAGGGATTTGTTCTCAGCCATCAATCGCTCCATTGCCGTTTGTAACTCCGACACATCCTCCACTAGCGATTTTGCGACCACCTCAAGTGACTTCACACGTTCAGACATTTTGTGGAAGTCCGCGCGTATCAGGGTGACTTCCGTGGAAATTGAACCCACCGTGGCTTGCACCTGCGTCAGAGCTTGCATAACATCCTCCAACGTTACTTTTTTACCCCCATTTCCGTCTGCCTGCTTTCCCATGGATATCCTCGGCGACTTTGCATGAGGCGAGTTATTCTTGTCGTAAGCGAATTTATCGAGGCGGGTCTGCGTTGTGCTGCCCTTTGCGCCCCTGCCCGCCATGTTGTCTTGTGCAGAGTCTCTCTACCACTGGAGTGGTTCGCCGGCCTCAGGAGTGGAGGAATAGATGGGGCGAGGGATAGGACCCTCCCCGATCCTACACGTGCTCCGGTCAGTCTGTGCCACTCCTGTTCGGACTTCCTTATCTCCAGCTGGGGTTGTTTGCCACACCACGTGTTCTACTGTACTCAGGTACACAGCCCTTTATCACCTGAGGGGCCCCTCGCTGTACTTCTGCTCATAAGATCCCTGATGGATTGCCCCACCTGCGTCAGCCTTTCAAGCCTGGGGAGGCTGCCCTCTGTCAGTCTAGGCTCTTTCGTGTGGGTAAAGGCCGGACTTTACACTGGTGGTCTCCCCCTCACATGTACTTAGGGAGACCCTGCTTCGTCTAGCGTCCCGGCCGTGTCTTGCTGCCGTTTCTGGTATTGTGCCTTATGATGCCGTGACCTCCCGCTGCCTCACCGCCTTGACAGTGCCCTCGGTGTTTCAGGATGCGCGGGTATGGGCCAGATTTAATACCTCTGATGTCCCCCCACAGGCGCACAGTGGAGATCCTGCCCCGTCTTGAGCCCCGGGCGCCACGTTATGCCGCTACTGGGACTGCGCCTGTTCGTCGCTGTGTCCTCCCGCCGCCTCACCGCCTGCACCGTACCTCCGATGCGCCTGTAATTGGTACCGGTCGTATCACTGCTGCTGGCGCTTTTCCCCTGGTGCCGGCGACGTCGCTTGCGTTTGCTCCACTGTTCGCGCTCTCATTGCCCGCAGTCCGGCCTCGCCTCACAATATCTGTGCCTCCTTTGCTCCGCTGATTTCTTCTTCACAGCGCTCGGTTCTGCTTTAGCCTCTCCACTGGCGGCCGGATTCCGCTGTCTCTCTCCTCCGCAGCAACCTCCATATGTCACGACCAGGGAACTTCCGGCGGACTCCTCCTGGGCCGTAGGCACTTCCGCCTGGCCGCTCTGGACGATACAGCTCGGGGCTCTCCGTCTTCTTTCAGGCCGCAAACGGACCTTCCTTCAGAGGACTGGGAATTATCGGATAGATGGCCGGATTGTTGGAGAAAGCCGCCTTACTCGCGGAGCTCTCCCTCTACGCTGCCGCCATGCTCGGCTGCAAGCCACGCCCCCCTGCACATAGTGTTTTTAAAATACCCCTCACACACCAAAAGGAACCTTGGTGTCATGTTTCATCATTGGGGTCTTCGCACCCCTCTACGGGATGCGGCATGCTGCGACCTACGACTACGCGGGAGCACTGTTATTTTGACTATGCGTGGTGCATGTGGGTGTTGGGTTTGAGTATGTGGTGAGGTAATGTGAGTAAGTGAATGTTTAAAAAGTGCCTGGCTCGTGGGGTAGGTCAGAACTAATTTAATGAGCCCCCGGACTGGTACTGTTAAAAATGGGTGCAGAATGAGGTAAATATGTGATATTAAGCACAGTACCTCTTTGGGTGCGTCAACATGTTTCGGAGATCAACTCCCTCTTCAGGACAGGGTGCACCACACCACACCTTACTCACGTTTATTTAATCAAAAAAGTGTATTATACAAAAAAGGGAAATAGTAGTACTATAATGTTCCTACAGATTGAATAAAGTTTCGCCAATAGGCAAGTAACCTAAAAGGAAAAAGAAGATCACGATTTGTAGAAATCAACTCCTTAGTATTTACACAGGATATAGTGACCTGTAAAAATAAATGGTGAGGGTCACTAGACAAAATTGATGTCATACTACTAGTGCAGGTGACCCTGTGGAGAAAAGCAACAAAATACAGTACAAACAAACACAAAACATAAAACACACACTCTAGGGCGTTAGATTCCTTGTGCCTTGGGGAACATAACTTTATAGGGTGAAAGAATCGAGTTATGGAGGGTAAAAAGCCATACTTCTTGTCTTAGGTACAATGCCCCATGAGCCTTCAAGAACGTTGGGGGTCACGCTGGCCCAATGGCTCCTGTAAACAATACAGAGTATAGCAGTTGTTGGTACTTACAGGCTGGAGAAGAATTGCCCCATCGTTTTAACAAGTTTTTACTCACGGATTACAGCAATCGTAAAGTCCTTGTGCCCCCGACGCGGCTCCGCGGTGAATGCGGTAGAGCGTTCTGGGTGCCTTTTTATAGTGACTGGAGATTCAAGAGTCTTGGGTTAATTGGTAAGATTAATTAGCGGAAATGCCTAACCAAGAGGTGTAGTCCTGGAGTGCATTTCACTGGCACTCACTAAAAACTTTTTCAGGTATACCAGCCCCCTCTTCCTTCAAAGCCATGGGACCAGTATCGGCAGTACATTTGCTCCTAGTATAGCGGGCCTGTACGTCCATTATCTGGAAACCAGTAAGATCTTAAATCCAACCAACCCCTTCAGAGACAAGATCTTGATCTGGAGAAGATACATAGACGATGTCTTTGTAATCTGGGAAGGTGATTTTGCAGTCAGTTTCTGACTTCATGACATGGCTCAACAACCAGAATACCTTCCTAAAATTTACGAGCTCTGTCTCCAGGGAGTCCCTAGTGATCCTTGATCTGATCTGAACATATACCCAGAAGCAGGTACACTTAAGACAACAACCCACTTTAAGCCAACTGCTAGGAACTGCCTTTTGAGGTTTGACAGTTTCCATCCTCGCCACCTACGAACGAATCTACCATATGGCCAATTCCTCCGCCTTAGGCGCAACTGCACTGATGTTGCCCAGTTTAAAACACAAGCAAAGGACCTCAAAACAAAATTACAACACAGACACTATCCAGACCGCATAATTGACACTGCAATGAAACGGGCAAGGAACAATAACCGTGACGCCCTCCTTGAAGACAAGATAAAAACAGACAGTGACCAAAAAAGACAAGTATGTGTGACAACGTACAACACACTTTCAAATGAGGTCACCAAAATCATCAACAAGAACTGGCGAATCTTGAACTGTGGCCAACTGACTTTTGAAAAACCTATGTTCGCCCACAAACGTGGGAGAAATCTCGAAGACATTTTGGTCCACACCCGCCCAAAAGAGTGCCAACCTACTACACCCTCAATACATGGAATACAGGGACATTTCCCATGTGGGAATTGTAGTAGTTGCCACCTCATCAGCAAGAGCAAACACCTAATCTTCAAAAACGGTACGACATGGGAAGAAAGGAGTCTCACTACCTGCAACAGCAGAAATGTAATTTATATGATTACATGTCCGTGCACACTGGAATACATGGGAATGACATCAAGAGCAATCAAAACACGTATAAATGAACATAAGAGCAATATCAGGTGTAAAAAAAGTACTGCAAAAATGGCAACGCACTTTTTAGAAGCACAACACTGTGTCAATGACATGAAATGGACAGTGATTGAACAATTACCAACAGACAAGGTCCTGTTCCAAAAGGAACAACGTTGGGTTTTCCGTCTGGGAACACATATTGACGGACTCAATGATGACATCCCCTGGGGTCAAGTCACTTGAATTAGTATCTAAAAACCAAATAGGGGAATATTCTTTTTAGGCCTCCTACAAAATAACTGTGTTCAACGGTTAAACTGTATTATAGAACTAATAACATGAGAATTCTATCATCATCTACCTGGATGTGTACTTTATGGGTTATTGGCCTCTCCATGATAACTTTATTTCACCCTCCCCTTCGGGGCTGATAACATTATGCACCCAAGACCTTCACTGAGAACCATATTCCCATTCATGCAATACTATTGCTGGGCGGGCCTCCCATTTCGCTCTGTGCAGCCGATACAATCTTTTGCACTAGATCTTCATTTGGAATCATTTTCCCACTCGCGCAATACTTATGCTGGGCGAGCGTACCATTTCACTCTGGGTAATCTTTTCATTCAACGTTCACTGAGGGGCGTCTCCTCCGGTAATGTGCATACCTTTGGGAAATGAGGAAAATGTCTACATTTCGCGCATGTGCGGCTCCTACAGCACCACCGCGCATGCGCTCACCTCAGACACCACGAGGTGAACATTGCGCATGAGCCGTGCAGACCCTTCGGACACAGTGAAAAACGCAACACCCATATTAAGCATTTCCGCTAATTAATCTTACCAATTACCCCAAGACTCTTGAATCTCCAGTCACTATAAAAAGGCACCCAGAACGGTCTAACGCATTCACCAAGGGAGCCGCGTCGGGCGCACAAGGACTTTACGATTGCTGTAATCCGTGAGTAAAAACTTGTTCTCCAGCCTGTAAGTACCAACAACTGCTATACTCTGTATTGTTTACAGGAGCCATTGGGCCAGCGTGACCCCCAACGTTCTTGAAGGCTCATGGGGCATTGTACCTAAGACAAGAAGTATGGCTTTTTACCCTCCATAACTCGATTCTTTCACCCTATAAAGTTATGTTTCCCAAGGCACAACGCACTAGAGTGTGTGTTTTATGTTTTGTGTTTGTTTGTACTGTATTTTGTCGCTTTTCTCCACAGGGTCACCTGCACTAGTAGTATGACATCAATTTTGTCTAGTGACCCTCACCATTTATTTTTACAGGTCACTAGATCCTGTGTAAATACTAAGGAGTTGATTTCTACAAATCGTGGTCTTCTTTTTCCTTTTAGGTTACTTGCATATTGGCGTAACTTTATTCAATCTGTAGGAACATTATAGTACTACTATTTCCCTTTTTTGTATAATACACTTTTTTGATTAAATAAACGTGAGTAAGGTGGGGTGTGGTGCACCCTGTCCTGAAGAAGGAGTTGATCTCCAAAACATGTTGACGCACCCAAAGAGGTACTGTGCCTAATATCACATAATTACCTCACTCTGCATCCCTTTTTAACAGTACCAGCCCGAGGGCTCATTAAATTAGTTCTGACCTACCCCACGAGCCAGGCACTTTTTAAACATTCACTTACTCACATTACCTCACCACATACTCACACCCAACCCCCACATGCACCATGCATCGTCAAAATATCAGTGCTCCTGCGTAGTCGTAGGTCACAGCACGCCACATCCCGTAGAGGGGTGCGAGGACCTCAATGATGAAGCATGACACCAAGGGTCCTTTTGGTGTGTGAGGGGTATTTTAAAAACACTAGGTGCTCCCCACCACTGTAGGGAACACATCACCTAATTTTGTGGATTCTTGTTTATTTATACTATCTGGGAGAAGGAATCCACCCTTATCTCTCTCTCCCCCCCTTGTTTCTTATACCAATCTAAAATATACCTTAATGCCACTCAAAACCCAATTTCAGAAACAACTTTTATAAGACAGTGTGGATACATCAATAATATAAATCTCTTGTATAATCTCCAAATAATCCAAACCCTGAGTGCAACTACAAAGAAATCCTGTGCATCCTACTCAGAAAATCTCAATATAAATCAATCTGTTTTTCATTTAAAAACGATCTAGGAAATCCAGAGACCATAGCTCTCCAAAAATTATAGATGAAGAACCAGCCAAATTCAAGAGAGTCTGCACAAAATTACAATGCCAGGGGCACTGATCAGTGATACATTCTGATACGTTCAGAGGTAACATTCAGAGAACATGTTTCCACAAAGCTATCTAACATGGCAAAAAGTGCCTTATTCCAAGTGTACTGAGGTATTAAATCAGCGAAGCAAAATATTTAAAATGTCTAGCGAGATGCTAATGAACATTCCTGATGCAACTTCTCAATTACATAATTTCTTTGAGTCCAAACCCAAGAAATTCACAGAAACCATTACGAACAATGATGAACTATAACTATTTCCTTAAGCACCAACATCCAGACTGGCAATCATTGTTAATTGAGTTTTAAACTATAGACAAAGCAACAGTCACCAACATACGACTCTGAGTGTAATTATATAACCTTCTGGGCAAACCGTGACTGCCATCTGAAGTTGCTCCAAATTGACACCATAGATATCACAAACTATTTAATGCCACAATTGCTAACTTTGCCTATGACTGTGTCACTTTTCAGGTGGGTGCACGCTCCCTTCTGCTCTTCTCTCTCTCCTTATCAATGGCGGTTGTGCCTTCTTGAACCTGTTGGGCGGCTGAGGCAGCAGTCCTCCATCTCTCCTGGGCTTGATGTCCCCCACTTTCTGTTGACCACGGCTGAAAAGAAAAGACACATTAGTGCATACATTCATTACTGCATGTACATAATACAAATGTCAATATTGCTACTATTACAGTGACAAAACTAATATTGTCATATACCCCCTCTCTTGTTCAATGCAAGGTTAATTCCCCGCATGCCACTTTTAACAGTGGTAAATCATGGACCAAAATGTGCCGTTGTATCACACTGTACTCCTAATTCCAACATATACCTCTGTTAGAGCCCTGTATAAACAAATGTTATGCTTGTACATGGAATATCCGGGATTACTCGAACGATGCCACTCACATATTCCCTCATGATGACAAACAGAAATGCATCCATGATTCTGAAGATAACCGGTGGTGAATAATGGGTGTGGCATGTATGGGAGTTAGATGAATATGGAGGGTGCATTCTTCTAAGTATTCATTGTTTGTGCATGAATTAACAATGAACTATTTTTGTGTGTACCACAAGGCCACAATGTCTGAGTCATCAGTTCACACTGTCTATGACCTGTGTCTGACATAAGAGAAGTAGACTGGAGCCTAGGCCCCATGTGGATTTAGCAGTAGAAAGTACAAAGGTCATAAAAGTGATACATATGGGGAGTGGACAGTCTTAAAAGTAGCTGATTAACTATCATGACGACGTTCCTGTGTGGCAACATCTGATAGAACTGCATGTAATACGTGTATTAAGTAAATTTGACGAATGGAGACAAACATTAAATAGATCTTACTCTCTCAATTCCACTTTATGCATGACACCAATGGATACAGACAACATGGACCCAATAAATAGGAGACATGACTAAACAACATCTGGAACCCACAGGTGCAGGGATACACTTGCTGCAAGCATTGACTTACCATTGTGCTGCTTCCGTATTGCTATTTATGAGCTTCCAACTGAACATAAGGTGCAGACAAGACAAGCTGTTCTCTGGGTCCTCCTATTAATGAGAATGATAAAGAAATGGAATATATGGGTGTAGGAGAAATATCCCAGCACAGCCTTTTGATCTCCAGTTCCTCCTACACTCCCTGGATCAACAGGTTTGAACACCCTCTGTACTGAATCTCCTGGCGACGGTAGCCTAGATGTTCAGGTGTACTGCAGTGCTCATCTGTCTCTTTGGGCCCTTATACAGTTGAGGGTAATTGTTGGACCTGGCCTTCTCTGCAGGGTCACCCCCAAACTTTCTGCCTCTAACCCCTACTTTTCTGAACCTATTTTTGCAGGGTTTTAGGAATCTGTGCCTTTTACTGCCGCTAACCAGTGGTATAGTGCTCATGCTCTCTCCTTTAAAAATGGTAAAATAGGATTATTCCCACTTGGCACATTTAATTTACTTGTAAGTCCCTAGCAAAGTGGTACTACAGGTACCCAGGGCTGTTAAATAAAGGCTATCACAGAGCCTGCAGCACTGATTGTGCCACCCACCCAGCCACATGCTCCAGATGTGCAGTTTCAAACTGCTATTTCAACCCAGCAAAACAAGCTTTGCCAGGCCTAAAACTCCCTTATAATGTATTAAAGTCACTCCTAGGTTAAGCTCTAAACAGCCCAAGAGGCAGTTCTCATTGTATTTAAAAAGTTGGACGTGTACTTTTAAGTTCTGGTGGTGAAAGTCTCCTAAATTTATTTTTAACTACTGTGAGGCCTATCTTTCCAGGAAAACATTGTGTTACCTTATAACATTCAATAAGTGATGGCTTTTGGTGGGACCACATAGGAATGTCATGTTTGTTGTCTGATGAATTTTACTTTTAAAACATCTTTAAAGGTACAGTCAGGTTTTAACTGACAATTCTGTGAGTACCATCTTGAGAAATTTGGCATGTTCTTGTCCTAACCATTTGGTGCCCACACCCTGTTTCCTGTGTCACATGACACTGTGTCATTGTCAGTTGCCCTTTGTGTATTCCTCCCAGACAGTATGAAAATAGAGTGTTGGAGTGATGGACCATCTGTGGCAGGATGGGGGTGCTGAGCTGTCACCTACCACACTTGCACTTTGAAGGGACCGGCCCAGCTCACGCATAAAGGTGTCCACACTAGCCTATTGTGCCTGCAGACAGACTGGGACCGGGGAGGCTGGAAATTCCAGACATTTCTGTGGGGAAAATTTCCCGAAGCATCTCCCACTTCTAAGTGGGCACCTGGTATACAAAGGGTGCCCTTAGACCCAATCTTCAGTGCACTCCTTGACCTGTGTATATTCCAGAAGAAGGACACCCTGTTGTCCTGCTGCTTGAGACCTGCCCTGCTTACCGAGAAGGAAGGCAGAACCTGCACCCTTCATCCCAGGCTCAAGTGACTTCAAGAGTCAGTTGAATAACCACTTGTTGTGAGATACAAGGACATAAAACACTCCATAGGCCTCTCAGCAATAGCCCAGATAATCTGCTTCAATTGGGCCTGTATGGACCTGCAACTAGACCTGCCAGAGCCTTGCTGACATGTGCTGGAGCTAGTCCCTGATCACCAGGAGGTGCCTCCGAGCACATCAGTTGAGCTATTCCTCACAGAAAAGGAACAAAACAGAGGTTTTGGGCTCTTTGTGACCGTGTCCGTTCGTGACAAGATCTTGCATACGCAAAGATCCAGTAAACCTGACTCTTTGCACTACAGCGACCACCAGTAAACACTGGGATTGCGAGATCTGCACTTCGCGCTACAATATTTACAGCCCGTGGGGAACCCCAACGCGAATATCCAGCAGCAACCGTCTGCAACACCCAACAGGTCCTTTGGTCTACAGTGACAACCATCCACAGTGCTCTCCCTGCTCCTTGTGGGCTCCTCCACCGTGAACAGAACATTTTGAGCTTGACTTAGGAAGGTAACTTTTTCAGCAGTACTAAACGGGTCCCTGTATCTAACCCACGATCTTTCCCATACGGCCTGAACTTGTGACAATCCCCTGGTCGCTCAAGACCAGATAACCACAATTGTTACTTTGTGCTTTTAGGCATTATACTTATCTTAAATCTTTAAAATTGCATATCTCTGGTTCTACTGCATTGAGTTTTTGTCGCTTTGGTATAAAATGATTTATTAAAGTTTGCTTGATTTTTTTAAATTGGTGTGCAATTTTTCTAGTGTTGTGTTTAGACTTTATTACTGTTTGTGTGGAGCATAAATGCTTTACACATTGCTCTAAATTCCGTCTGACTGCTTTGTGGCAAGCTACCAGAGGCTTCGGCACAGGTTAATTTAGTGGCTTGTGTTCACCCGATCAAGAATTGTGGCTGTTGCTTGAAAAGGGCCCCCCCCCAACCAACAACCTAATTTCTCATAGAAAATTTGGAGGATCCTGTTAATGAGTTCAGTGTCCCCTGGTGTGAAGTTGGGGGCTTCTCATAACTCTTTTCAGCCATTTTAGAGACTTCTAAGGTCAAAACAGTAACATGTTTGAGGTGAATTGTGCTCTTGTCTACGAATGACTAAGGAATAACCTTACTTCCATTTCCTCTATGGAACTAGGGGGCATATTTACAAGCGAAGTGCGGACTGAGGTGTTAGCCTTCCTGCCTCACTCCGCCACTTCAGAGTGGGTCAGTTCCAAGAAGCATATTTACAAGCCCCTATCTCCACCGGAACGTCACTTTTTATGACGTTCCTGTGGCAATAGGGGCTTTGCCTTATTTACAAGGTTGATAAAATGAGTAATTGAGTTGGGTAACAATAAACATCTGTCATTCAGCGCCAGGACATCAACGGGTAATTGTTCGCTTTACAAATACACCAGTTATGTTGTTTGCTGTTTGTTAGATATGCAGGGCTGCACCATATTTACAGGAATATGGTGCAGCCCTGCATTTCCCCCTGCACTGGCAACAGCCATATTCCTGTAAATATGGTGCAGGCCCCCTTCCTGCACATAAAGAATCTTTAAATGCCGTTTTTTAACTGCTATGTATGCTGCTTAGTGCAGCACACATACAAGTAGCTAAATGACGTTTTAAATAAATTATTCCTGTACATGAGCAACCATTTGCCTTTTGCTGTTTTCATGTGTGCTGCACAACGCAGCACACATTAAACCAGCAAAAACAAGGAGAAATGAAACATTTCTCTTTGTTGCGCCAAGGTAAGACCAAGAAGCATATTTACAAGCCCCTTTCTCCACAGGAACGTCCCTTTGTACGACGTTCCTGTGGCGATAGGGGCTTCGCCTTAGCTGAGTAAAAATTAGAGGCATGAGTGATCAATTTATATAGATATAATACAGAATATGTTGACGAATACGTGAAATATGTTTATGCAGACTTAGTATACTTGTACAATTGCCGGTTTGGTCTGGTGTCAATGTGGTGCAAAGGTGGTGTCTCAGGACTGGTGTGTGAGGACAGTGACATGGTCCACCTTTTATCATTAACTCAAATCTACTCAATCACTGGGATGCAGCAACCAAACTGACACCTCAGGTGATATGAGATCACTGGGTGGTCACATCTGCAGACACCGACCTCTGGGATGCGGCCCACCCAAAGACCCAAGGAAACCGGAAGTGAAACGTTCCCTTGTTTCATGGGAAAGTGTAATACACAAGAGACTACAGTGATCTTGAACACTACGTTATGTATGACGATAAAAGACGCGTAGGCGTAGATCTGCACCTCCACTTATATTAATTGAATTATTGAGTTTGGGAAGCAGTGATTAAAGAGCACTCTTTTACATACTTTTACAAGCATTGGTAAGTAAGCCCAGAACCACCCAACTCACTACAGATAAAAGTGAAATGGCACACTCTGGTCTTACCTGAGCATCTCTCAGCATTTGCATTGTGTTTAGAGAGAATCACAGACTATTTTTTGCAAAATATTAATGCTGTTTTTTTATAGAGCTTGACAGATTTACCACCCCATTTCCGTATTTTTTCATTATGTCAAAATTCATAATTTGGCTGGCATGGCATGGTTCTTTAAAGAGATTGGCATGATGCTCCTTCAACCTAAATTGGCAAAGACTGCAGTAATTTCTGAGAAAACGTCTGAGGTTTCTGAATGACAGCTGATAAGTTAGGTGAGACATTTCATGAAGGAAAGCGGATTAACTCGATACCCAGCAGATGGCCTTCATGTAGTGGAGTAATACCTTGCGGTAAAATGATACAGTAACTAGCGCAAAATATGCCTTGACAGACTCTGCAAAAGTGAGATTAATGAGGTGATAATATGTAATATGGCAAGAAAATGTGGTTCAAAGACCAACACTGCGCGCGGGCATCGTTCGACAGTTTTCAACAAAATGTACCTCGAAATCTCCGTAGGTAAGATTACTAAAAATGTTAAACTATATGTGTGATCTAGAAACATTGATTATAATGCAAAAAATGTACTGCTCTATTTTACAGGGGTTTTAGGGAGCTCCATGAAATAAATGAATGACTTTTGGAATCATTCAGACTCCAGTTTCTTGTGTGCTTTTGCATTAGATTGACACTTTGATGCAAACAGATTAAGAGCAACGTGCACAAATTTTTTTTTACGATCTCCATGTCTCCGAGGAGTCTATTTTGGTTGCACAAGACATCAGGGGCCGTAATACAATAAGTGCCCTGGGGGGGCGCAACGGGGCATTTGCGCCTGCTTTGCGCACCCCAGAGCCCTTGGTGTTACAGAACGGGGCGCAGACGCTTGTGCGTCCCCTTCAGTAATACCGATAGCAGTGGCGCACTTAAAGCGCTAGCGCTACCATCAGGGGGAGTCCCCTGATTTTCATTGGGGCGTGCCCTATGCAAATGAGGGAATTTCTTTGCATCTGTGCCCGCGCCATATTAGAGACATGGGCGCAGAGGCAAAGAAGCTCATAGGGGGCGCACTCACAGCCACCTTCTAGGATATAATTCTAGATATAATTATCTTGGAGTCTGACTGTTGGACGCAAGAAAACCTTTCCTTCAGACAATGCCCCTTGAAGAAAAAGCTGCCAAAACATTACCTGCCCTAACCAAACTTTACTGCAAGTTACAGAGCCTAACAGCTGAGCGGATTCAAATAGCAATGCAAACAAAATTGCTACCCACTATAAGCTACGGGCACCTTGCATTCCCTGGAATGCTCACAAATGTATTAGAGCATTGCTATGTAGCTGCATACAGGAAATATTTGGTCTCCCTAAAACATCAAGACGCACACTGATTTGACTGGAGTTTGGGCTGGTGAACATGGATATTGAATGCAAAAAGGATGTGGTTAAATACTGTCACCAAATAGCCAGAGCAGATGCAGACTTCCTGAAAGGAGCCCTGCCAATAATATTTCAGACGATAAAGAGCAAGAGGGCATGGTATCTCAAGAGCGCTCCAACCACTTTAAACTTCAGCACAGAATGACTCAAAAACCCAGCCGGAGGAAGAGCTACGACGGCAAACAAGATGGCTGCTTAGGCTCCCGGCTCCGCCGACCTCCGTATCCCGCCGCAAGATCCTGCACAATATCCTGATTTTACGCCCAGCCCCTGCGTGCATGAACAGTTCCTCACTCCGATGGTGAAATCCGGGAATTTTTATCGGCCGGTTTCACGGAGTTACACCGAGTTGAAGATTGTGGCCTACTCCAGCGGTGAAGCCGGGGCCTAGAGTATCTGCATGGCCGGGTGGTAGTGCAACAACAAGGGCTGAGAGACCCAGGCAGGGTCCGGTCGATCGTAGTGGAGGCTTCTTTTGCGCCCGGAATTGGCAGTGATTGTTCTTTTTGCTCAGCACTGATGGAGAGGTGACCTTGCTTGCTACTGACGGTAGGTGGGGGTTCCCGTCCCACGGACCCGGTGCCGGCTCCCTCCGGGGTTCGGCGGGTCGGGCCCCTGCCTGCGGTGTTAAGCCGGGTGAACGACGGGTCACCGTCCGCGCTTGCCCTCTCGTGATACCTGTCCCCCCTCCCCCCCCCGCCCCGGAGACACCAATTCACTCGGAAGGTGATTGTGATCGGTCTCGGGCGTGAGACTATGGACCGAAATGTGTCTGAGCCATCGCTGAGATCATTGCTGGCAGAACTCTGGGCGTTTCAATCACAAGTGACTGTCTCAATGAATAAAATGGATGCAAGCCTATCTGAGATGCTACTTATTGTACCGGACCCTGCCCCACTATTGGAACTGCCAACTCTAGCGCCGAGACACCGGAAGGTATTTGTGCGCTTTAGAAATTTTATAAATAAATAAATAAATCTGTAGCCATTCAAGCAGCAGCCATTTTGACTCACTGCGAGGAACCCATGGGGAAGCGAGTATTGGAACCATCGGATGAAGCCCTGTAAGATGGTGTCCCAGAGGTCGTGAGTGTGCCACCGCACCTTCCACCGTTATTGACCTTGGAGGTATTGACTGGCATCCTACCCCCGGAGACTTGTGTTGTAGACTCTTCTTTCATCTTGTGGTCGTCTCCCCCCTTTTTGGAAACGTTGTGACCCCGGGGCAAGAAACATCGGGACTGTCTTGTTGAGAGAGGGAGACTTCCTGCACCTGAAGCTCCCGTGGACTTACTTGCTGCAAGTGGTAAAGGATTGACTCTCGATGACTTCCCTCTCCTCTATGACTTGCTTGTATGCCTTTGGGTCTCGCTGGGGAGGGTTCGTGTGCTGGTTCGGAAGGGTCAGGGGTGAGATTAATCAACTCGGGGCGGTTTGAAATTGTATTATGACTGTTCGATTTGCAATGGTTTGATTTAAGAGGTTGGGCGGTGTGTCACGGGGCCCCCTAATTTCTCTTATAAGGGTCGCTCCACATCTGTCTCTTTGCGATAGGGGGTGTCTGTTTCTGGCGGGGGGACTAAGGGGCTGGGGGCATGTACTACTAGGCCCTCCTTCACTCTTCTTCTTTCTTTCCCTTCTTTTAGGGTTTTAGTTCTTTAGGGCGACAGGCACGCTGCTAGTGGGGTTAGGCTATAGCTATCGGCAGGGGTGCAGGGTGGGGGGTTTGAGGGGGGGGTTTATTTTGCCTTTCTTATTTTCTATGGCCTTTTTCTCCCTTCCCTTTCTTTCCTTTCCAGTCAGTATCGTCTTTGTTCTTGATATGAATATCCTGTTTCTTGGCCTGTCCCCCGTCTCCTTTAGTTTGATTGTGTGGCACCTGATCCGTCTATTTATATAATATAAAATGAAACCTTTAGTATATCCTGTGACCTATTCATACGTTCCAAGACAAGTTTCATCCTGAATCGCTGCCGGACCTCAGGGCTGTCGGCTGATGAGCTGTGTTATGATTGGTTTCACTTATGACTAGCGGCCGGCCCCTGCGGTTGTAGACCCATACTTGTACTTTCAGAATGTTGCAATAAAGGTTTACAAAAAAAAACACAAAAAAAACCCAGCCATTACGTTGTAGCACTTGAAGAGTACTCTGAACAAACAGGGCAAGATCCTGTCAAAGGAACAGGATCTAAATGAAATTAGACATACCCGAGGCACCACAGGACTTCATAATTCCCATGAAGATGTTCCCTGATCACCATTCCTGAGAGCGCCATGGGAAGGCAAACTCTAAGGAATATATGCAAGACAAAGTTCACAGGTTGTACTGCAGAACGTTGTGGAAGGTAATGTCCATTCAGTAGTAGGAAAAAGACAGTTACTATACCAATCCAAATTAACAGGAACATGAACCCTAATGCAAACCAAAGATGCAGCTAAGGGGACATAAGGGAAGACTTTTCCAGCCAGAGATAGAATTGCTGAAGTCTTTCTTTCTTGGAAATGGGTGGCGTTTGCTCTGGTTCACTTGTATCTGAAGAAAAGTAATTGAAGTTGATAAAGTAGCCGGACGCAGTTCAATCTATCTTTGGGAGCTCAGCTGTGTTCGTAGAACTGGTGGATGCTTCCTGTGAAGGTACTTTGATGTAAAGTTCATTATTGGGCCGAAGAGCAATTTGCTTTTCAGTTTCATTTGGGTGTTGTTCTGATTCAACAGTTGTGATTTGTACTCCGTTATTGGCAACTCCGGCATCTTGCGCAGAGGAGTCTTGAAACGTTATTAGTCTTTCCATCTGAACTCCCTGTATAGTAGCAAGAGGAGATCTGAGGCTACTCAGGACTAAAGGTGGCCTGCTGTTGAGAATCGGCCACATAGTGTGGTTTGAGCAGATCACTGGAGACAATATTTTTTTCTTTTTTTGGCAGCAGGAGTCGTAAGAAGTACTCTTCTGTTGCTTGAACCAGCAGGACAGGTACAGGTGTTCTGTAGGATGGCCAAAACTCCTTCTTGTCCACAATATTTTCTCTGACCAGGTCCCCAATCTTCGGGACCCAGACAGGTCTTGCCTAAACTGGTTTCACTTCCCCAGGTGGTGCGTTTTACTTGGACGTTGCTTTGTAATGCCCGGAATTAATTGAGTTCCTGTAATACAGCCAAACGATCATTTAATTTGAATGGTTTTACATCCTCCACTATGCTGGCAAAATCGAGGTCAGGTACCCACATTCCTGTCTTAAACGGGATCTCATAGGGGGTATGTCCTCCCAAGGTTTTCTTGGCATATTATTCAGTGCCCTCTGGACCCCATATAGGTGATTGACCCAACTACCCCCGCACCTAACACCCTTGCTGTTAAGGATTGCTTTAGGTCCAGGTTTTTCCTCTCTAGCACCAAAATTCCCTCATGATGGTTAGGAGAGTAGTGCCAAAAGGCTACCCCCATACTGTCCATGGCTTGTAAGACCGAGAGCTAAAAGCAGGGCCACGTTCATAATGTAACGTGCCAATCGCGTATGTCCCAATAAAGACTCACAAATCCTTTATAACAATTCGAACGTCAGCTGAGCCCTGAGGCCAAAGCCATAGAAATCTAGAGCATGAATCTCCTACCACCAAGATGTATCTGTAAGCCCCGTCTGAATTTAAGGGGCAGCAGTGATCCAAATAGACACTTGTGAGATGTCTGCTTGAGATGAGTAATGGTGTTTTTGGTGGCGGTGCTATGGTGGAGCCTTTCATCTGCTGACAGATGTCGCACTTTAAAAAATAAGCCTTTGTTTGTTTAGACAAACTTGAATTTGTGCTTGTAAAGCGCACTTATACCCCAACCAGAATTTCCTGGCGCTATACTCATACCGCTGAGGAACCCTTCCTGGCTTTTCCCTGTGAAATGTCCACTCCTGGGCACCCCCAAGGTGAAGACAGGCATCCCAGTGCTGTTGGGGCCGTTGTGGAGATTAAGCAAGCTATTGCCCAGAGTTGCAGAGTAGGACCCATGATTAGAATAGGCACCAAGGCCAGAGTTATCAGGTCAGAGGAAATTGAGGCCAAGACCCGCCGAGGCGGGAATTGAACCCTGGTCCCGGGCCAGACCTCTGCATCAGAGTCTGCCGCTCTAACCATTGAGCCATACTTCTCGAAAACTTGGACACCAGAATTGCTGCTTCAGTAACAAAACCGTAGTGGTGACTCCTGCGTATGAAGAGCCCAGACCCTCATGTACCGCTAGTATTAAATCTAATCTGTGATCCATGTTTTGCATAACTCTATCCCCCACTCCTGGAATTAGAGCATACAGTGTGTTTTGCTCATCTAATTTATAGGAATAGTTGAGTGGAAAGCCTTTCGGAACGGGAGAGCCATTCTCTGAGGCATTGACAGCGATCAGCATGTCTCTGTCTACCCTTATGCTAGAATAAGTGATTGCAGCAACAGCAGCAGTTCACACTGTCGCCTTGGTGGCTTCATCAGCCAATGAATTCCCTTCAATGTGCATGCCAACACGCTGGTCACTCACGGTGTGAATAACTTGAGCCCGTGGCAGGCATGCTTTCAGCTTGGCCACTTGTTCCCATAACAATTTATGTGTAATTGTGCAACCCTTGGACTCTCTAAACCCATTCTGGCCCCAGTTATGAAGATATTCATTGTACAACTGCACACAGTAAAATGAATTGCACACTATCAGTGTGGAGAATTCCCTATCCGTATACTGTAATCCCAAAAACAGGGCTTTCAGCTCTGCCAACTGCGCTGTACAATCTCCTAGAGATTGTGTAGTCGTATTGCTGGGATGGAATTTACCATTCCCCATATGTCCTTTTCCTATAGCACATGCAGCGCTATACTGCTGTTTACCTCCAATGGCAGGCTGAGCAGATCCATCAGTGTAAATGACATATTCATATTTCTCTAGAGACAAGATTTAGTTCTGCAGAGGATATTCTTGTTCGTACTGCATTAATGCTTGTGTTTTTAATGTAGAATCGTATATTTCATTTACATCTGTTGCAGTGAGAGAATTAGCCCATTGTATCCATTGCGGATGTAGTGCTTTTGCATTTAGAATGCTCACTTTGGTAACAACTTCTAAAGTTGGTACTGGGGTTGCAACAATTTTACGTTTCCCCTGTGGTAGTGCTCTTCCTCTCACTTCAGCAGTCTGTACTGCTGTCAGTATTTTTTCTGTTGTTGCAAATCAAATTTCAGCATTTGTGTATAAATTTGATTTGTATGCGATTGGAACTGTCTCACCTTCATTGAAAGTGATGTAAATATACACTGATAAACCCGGGAAAACCCGATCACCAAGTTAGTGCTATTCACATGTGTGTCATGCCTGCCAATCGGGTGCCACTGGGATGCCCATTGAACTACCAAAATGGCCGGCTCCCACTAGCACGCATGCATGTGAACCGGCCAGGATAGTCAAAGGCTCTCTGTTCTCGGGAAATGAGCACACCTCTTCCGGGTCACTTGCCCTCACTTATGGATTGTCGGTATTTGTAGGCATTTCCCTCCCTGAATCGGCTCTCCGTCTCCTGATCGTGGGTACGCCTTCTGCCATATTCAATCCCTGAGGAGTGTCTTCCTATCGGCAAGAAATTAAAAGAGAGAAAAAGCCTGTATTTTTCACTCACTGTAACAGCGCTGTTGCCTGACATTTTTATTATAATTTGAATATTTTTCTTTACTTATCTGACATGGGCTCCGAGTCTATCGAGGTCTGCTGAGTATTTTTAGAGTCCTGTATATTACTGAAAGACAAGGAAAAGTGTTAGGTCTACCTGAAGTAATGTGTATTATACATTGCACTAAAAAGAACGTCACAGATCGCCTTATCTTATAACTGTCTTCAGTCATTATACAATTTTAGGTGGGTTACTATACAGTTTTATTTTACATGTTTTTCTTTCCTATTCATTGCTCTACAATGTCGAATACTTTATCTCTTATACCTTTTCCTTTGTAGGTTTAACAACCTTTGCTTACACCTGTCACCGGGATTTATGGAAGAAGGGAATTATCCACGTAGTTACATGCACACATAGGATAGACTTGATTATAGGATTAGAATTATACTACATACTTGCCTCTTTTGCTGTCCTTTTTTTTTTTAACAGAGATTTCTCTTGGCTGACAGGTTTTTTATCCCAGAGTGGGGTGCGACGTGGGACCTTTTGTTTTCCTCCTTGTTTTCTCCCTTCTTCCCCGGGTTACTGTTGGAACTTTCACTTGGTTGGCTACAATAGGTGACCAGGAGCGGTCGAGGAATCTTCATCATTTGCATGACATTCCTGCGGAAACGTGAGTAGACTCTGACAACGTCTGTATACATGATTTGATACTAGAATGTCAGCCTGAACTGAACATAGAGTATCTGTGTGTTGTTGCATCCACTGATGTGGTGTGAAAGCAGGTCTGATTATGTCGTAGAAAGGTTTCACTTTTTCTGCGTAATCTAGAATGTATGTTCTGCCAACATTTAGAAATCCTAATATGGATTGCAAACCTTTGAGAGTGTTTGGAGGTTGGAGAAGAGTGCACCTTTCTAAAACGTTGGCTGCCAGGCTCTTGCCTTCACTTGATAGCTCATATCCCAAAAACAGGACATTGAGATGGGCAAATTTAGATTTCTTAAAATTGAATTTGTAGCCCAAATAGGCAAAACCCACAATTAAGTTGCTCACCCTGCTCAGGTGTTCAAGTAATTAATCGTCTGTCAAATCGATATCATCTATATAGGACACTTCCTCCTTGTCGCATGTTTGTAATATTTCTGACACTCTTGCCGAGAACAGCCCTGGGCTGTTCTTAAACCCCTGGGGAAAATAACGGAAATTTTGCTGAGTGTGGAGGGCAGAAAATGCAGTCAAATATCTACTTTATAGAGCAATATTTAAGAATCCATTTGAGATATCTAATGCTGTTTGGTCGTTTTTTTCGCACAATGTTATTCATTAATACGGCACTATGTGCTTTTTGAACAACACATGTTTGTGTACATCTAAAACTAGACGATGTATGTTGTCAGGTTTCATTACTGGAAACAAAGGTTTGTTCATTGGGGAGGTGAAAGTCTCAATCACACCTTGGTATTCAAGTTGGTCTAGGATTTCTTTGACCTGTCTTTCTGCATCGTTTTTTATAGGGACTGTCTCTGTGGATTTGGAGTAGATTTTAATGGGATTTCATGGTGAGTAGACTCCACGCCCCACCCTACATGGTTACAGTATAATGCTGGATCTAGCGCTAGCACCCACTCCTGCACATATGAGTGTTTTAAAGATTCTAGAACGAGGTCAGAGAAAGCAGGCAAAATGATGCTTTCCCCCTTTCGGCAATCCATCACAAACTCAGGTGGTCAATCTTTTTCTGCTAGTAGTATGTCATATACATATGTTACGTTCTCCCAAAAGAGACATTTAATCTTTCTTGAGATGTCCCCCTCTATTTGAAGTGTAATTTCGTACAGTCTATGCAGGACACTAACTCTGGTATCAGGTGTTTCCACCGTGAAGTGTTTATTCAATACTGCTGTCACCAGAAAAGCCTTCAGGTTCTGGCAAGCTATTGTTATTTCTGCTGCACTGTATAGCATCGTCTGAGCCCATTCACCCTTCAGAAGCTGAGTCCTCAGGAACCTGGCATGTCTAATTTTTAAGCCAGCTACTTTTTTCTTTTTGAATTGAGTTTTTGCTTTAGGTCGCTCTTCCTGTTTGAAAATATAATCTGAAGTGCAAAGTGTTTCCCTTTTTGTCTTTGTTCGATCTTCATTCTTTTGTTCTGATCACCTGTCCCTCTCAGAGTTTTTTTCTATGAACCCTGAAAGGAACATAAGGGACGTTTATCAGTATCCTGATACCTATCAGATTTCCTAATGTTATCACAATTCGTAAGGTTATGCCTTTAGGGAGACCCACCCCATGATCGTGAATTCTTTTCTAAATTATTATGTTTAGAATTTTTGTTTTCCTGTTTCTTTTTAGAAGAAGCAGGTGCTTGCTTCGAGATGTCTTTGTCAGAACTACCCGCCATCTGTGGCTTCCCGGCTTTGGTTCCCAAATTATCTCTACCTAATGCAGCACAGGTTTCTTTGATTATTTTTGGTAATTCTCACTCCTTAGTTATAGGAGCTTTTTTCTTTAGGCAAGTATGGCCACTGCTGCTGCCTCCCCCTTTATGCTGCTCAGCAGGATTGCAGACACTTGGGCAAAATTATCCATCAGTTTCATCCCCAAGTCCAGGGCAGGTCAAGCCTAGTACTCATTCTCTATCTGTTTCAATGCATCAGGAACAACTGCTAAGGAAGGGGTACCGTGTACTCTGATGTAAACGGCAGCAAAGATTGTTCCCCAAGTTGTATAATCCTCACCTGAGGAAACCATCCCCATGGCAAGCAAATTGTTAGAATTCTATGTTTTTCCTGCGGACCGGTATGGGGAAATACTGCTTCCAGCTATGCCATTATTTGTGCAATACAGAATGGATTTTGCTCCTGTTTGGAAGGAATTGTCCCTATTACTGACTTCAGAGTCTCTGGGTTAATTGTAGGTGTGGTCTGATGTGGACCAGCTGAAGCATTTCTCGCAGGTTGGACTGTCAATGTTCACATGACAAACTGGACAATGTCTCTGTATACCCTGACTGATCGAGCTCACAGTATAAAAATGAGTTGTAGTCACAACAAACTACAACTCCAGAGATCCTTTGCGGACCCGGAAGCTCGCCACCATTAGTTTGTACGCGGCGGATTAGAAACATCACTAGCTCTCTGCTGGGAACCAAACAGGTAAACTTGCCGGTTAAGTAGACGAAACAGAACCGATAACGCAAGCGGTTCGGTTTCTGATGCTTAAATTATAGAACATCCACGGAACTGTTAGGCAAGCAGCTCGTTTGCCTACATTTTGGTAATAGACTACTCTTCGTTTTGCACCTACAGGCAGAAGCAAGCGAGATTTGTGCACAACAGCCTGAGCCTGCGAAGCAGGTAAGATCATTTAATTGGCCAATACGCCATCTGTTACGGTAATCCCAAAAAGAGAAGGGAACTGAAACACACGTTTTTTCCCCCTCTCCATATAGAGTCAGGCAGTCCATGGGTTTGTGGAAAACTAGAGCAAATACACAAGTAACTTTGTTAGGCTGAAATCAACAGATAGAGTTTGAGAGTGGAGTATATGAATAGTAATATGAGTCTTTGTACATGTTTTTCGCAACTAGACTTGACTGTTCGTCGGGGACAATTCATTGAAAATCACCACATGAGCTCTGATAATCAGAGGTAAGATAAAGAAGCTAGCAGTGATGGAGGTAGTGGCCAGAAGGTACAGCAATGATAGAAATTCTCTGAAGAAAGGTTTTTTCCTTTCTTCACAGATGTTGGTCCTAATGGGAACTCCATAACAACGCGAGTTTGAAACGCGTAGACTTTTAATGCCATAAGAGTGAAAGAAGTCACACATAATTGATGCAAATAATTGTTTAAAAAGAAAAAAGATGAACATATGGCTTTTTGTGAATAGTGTTATTCCATTGTGAATTTATGAGTATATGTTGTGTGTGAGTGTTTGAGAGATTGTATGACTGATTTATGATTGTAAATGTATATAATGTCTTTTGAATTTTCTTGTTGTGATTAATGTAAATGTTGTGTACATAAGGTTTTGGAAAATGTAAATTTGGTGAAATAAGAAACCAAAAATATGAATTAAAAATCATTTGATAAGAATAAAAGATTGAATCTAAAACATAGATATAAGATCAAAGCATAATATTTAATTCGGATGTTTTGAGACAATTGTTATTTTCAATTGTAAAGCAGTATTGGCACTTCTTCTTGGTTATTAGTTATTTACAAGGCGGCGTTAAGCCATTTAACGTGACTTAACGCCGCCTTGTAAATAGGCACCCTTTCATGCTATACTTAGTGTAAAAGGGGTGGGCAATGAGTGTTGCAGTGGACGTTCTGGCTCAACACCCATTGATTATGATACTGATCCCTATTTACTAGGGTGGCATAAATAGAAGGCTGCACAAAAATTAAGACCAGGGAAAACCTGGACTTAACCCCTTCAGCGCGGCGCGAATTTTCGCGCTGTGCTGAAGGTTCTAATGAGCCTATCGGCTCATGACGGAACGGTTCCGTCATGAGCACAGCTCAACCGACGCTCATGACGGAACCGTTCCGTCATGAGCATGGAAGGGGTTAACATGGCGAAACGAGGAGAGATGCTTTATTTCTCCTTGTTTTTTCTGTTTCTATGTGTGCTGCATTGTGCAGCACACATAGAAACAGCACAACGGCATGAATGATTGTGTATGTGCAGGAAGCTTTTACCTCCTGCACATAAACAATCATTTAAAAAATGACAATTTGCAACTTCTATGTGTGCTGCACAATGCAGCATTCATAGAAGTTTCAAATCGCCATTTATGTGTTTGTTTATGTTCAGGAAGGGACAGTTACGTGCACATAAACAATCATTCCCTCAACACAGGCACCCTTGTACTATGGTGCAAGGGTGCCTGCGTTGATGCTAGGCAGTCTAATTTGGCACTATCATTAGGGAAAATGCAGGGATGTGTTGTACTTTGTAAATATGGCTTATCCCTGTGTTTTCAGAAAAGTGAGTAAAGTACCCCCATTTTGGAGGTGTTCAACATGAGAGCTATCCAATGTGGAACGTCAGTGAAATTGTCACAGATGCAAGTTTTGAGGTAGAGGGAGAGAGTGGTAAAGGAGAAGAAAATATGTATCATCAACAAATAGATGGTAAGACAAACCATATGATGCCCCTATTTGAGAAACCGTGCTATGAAAATGAGAGTGGACCTAAGATTGACTTTTGAGGGATCCCAAAAGGTCGAGAGGTCATTGGAGATCTTTAGGAGTCCTAGGCCACAAAGAAGGAGCAATCAGAGAGATATTTTGAGGACCATTAAAGTGCAGAACCCTTTATGCCAAAGCTCCCTAGTGAGAAAAGTAGTGTGGGATGGTCAACAGTGCCTAACAGTAGAGAGGTCAAGGGAAATAGAGGAGACTGGATATGAGGTTGTGGTGAGTAGAGAGAATGCAGTTAACAGCGTGAAATAGGCAATTTCAGTTGAATCACAGGTTTTGAGGTCTGACAAGATTGAGTAGACCATTAGAAGACAGGTATGTATCATATTGCTTAAAAGGTAAAGTTAGAGATAGGTCCCTAATTTGCAGGTTGGCCAATTGTTTCTCCAGAAAGGGGTAATGCTATCATGTTTTATTGACAGGGGATCATAGCTTGATGAAAGGAGTTATCTCTGATACTTGTTCTTTCCAGACGTATGATGGAGCAAGGATTCGCACATAAAGCGACTTGCTCGTACTCAGGAACCTCGAATAACCCTAACCATGTAACCAATATGTTCGTCTTACTAATTAGTCCCTTATTCTTTTCCCATTTGGGTGTCCGAGTAAAGCTTGCTTATGTGTTTTCTAATCATAATACGCTTGCATATTAAAATGGCTGCTGCTACGGGGGAATTTCTACTGCACATACGTCTGTCATACCCACGTGACATGACGCACTCGCAGTTTGGAGGGAACCCTTTCGCATCTGCGCACTAGTGCTCTATGTTCTCACTTGGAGAGGCTTGCATTGCAGCTTTTGCTAAGCTGTTTGTTCTGCTTAATCCTAATTCTATAGTTATTATTGAAGTAATAGGTATAGTATAGTGATTCATGGTATACATTGTAATAATTTATTACTGTGTTCTAAATTGTTTTCTTTTACTTTTTATGTATCATACTCTTTGGGCCTGGGAGGGGCTTACTACTCCATTTTGGAAGTCACTTTTGCGCATGGCTCCGCGGAGGGAAAGTAAACTTCGCAGAATTTGAAACCTAGCCAGATGGCAGCAACAGCCAAGATGTGCCTGGGAACCCGACCTGCAACCCTGCTAGAACAAGTTGAACTTTACTGAAAATTGTTACAATTGTATTCGATGTTATATTCACCATTGTTAACCAAAGGCATATGTCATGAGAACCTGGAATTTAAAGGGCGTGTACGGAATCTGAATAAAGAGCCTGAGGAAGTCTAGAAAATAGGTGGTGTGATGACCTGTCCTCCACCTTTGTCCAATCAAAATTAGGGATCCTTACACTTGCAACATTGGGGGGTGGTACACTGACCTGAAAAACAGTATAATTAGCGTAGATTTAGCTAGAGAAATTGTCCGACTTGTCCGAATAGCTGACCTGTCACTGACCCAACGCAATCAACAGGTGACTGAAAGCAGAGAGCTGCGGAGCACTCTGTTGGGAGGTTCGAGAACCCAATCGGGGTTTTCGGGGAAGTGAAAGTGCTGGCGAAGCACTTTGCTGATAAAGTTATAACCCAATCGAGGTTTTGGCAGATTTCTTGCAGAGAGGGAGTAGCGCAGGCAT
This sequence comes from Lissotriton vulgaris, assembly GCF_964263255.1. Taxonomy (NCBI): domain Eukaryota; kingdom Metazoa; phylum Chordata; class Amphibia; order Caudata; family Salamandridae; genus Lissotriton; species Lissotriton vulgaris. The sequence continues at coordinate 1,653,214,809 of NC_141694.1, forward strand.
TGCAACCGAAGCTGCGGGTGTTGGTCTTAACCTTTGGTGAACCGGTCCTGATCCAAATCCTGGGGTTATCCTGTCCTGATTTGTCCATGAGCTGCACCTGCTCGCCTACTGGCACTGAAGTCCTTGGGGTTTCTCCTGTCCTTTCCAACTGACCCGTGGCCAGGGTTGGTCTTCACTCTATGCTAGGTAAATATAAAGTCTGTATGGGTGTCTGTAGATAAAATTTGCATTCCTTTTCTCCCCATCCTGAAATTGCAAAGATTGATTACGTATGTTCCTTTTCTTTCCCGTCCCTTGGTGAATGAGAGATTCGTGTATTACTGACTAGTAGCATGTTCCTCTTTTCAACCCACCTATAGTCAATGCTAAAATTTGTTTCTATATAGTATATGATCCTTTTTTCTTACCCTCCCTTTAGGAAATAAATTGAATCTATAGAATGTTCCAACTCTTACCTTCCCTATAGTTTCATTGTGCTGAAACCGAATTCTCAAAATTACATAGTTGTATTTCTCCTTTTTCAAACTGTTAATGCATTGCGAAAGTCTTTGGAATTAGTATGTTCCCTTTCTTTACCCTCCTTTAATCAAAGTTACGAAAGATTGTTATCTAAAATTAGTATGTTCCTTGTTTTTCCCTTTGCCCTTTACTTAAGTCTTTAAATGCTTAGCATACTGTATCTTATTCATAGCTATACACTGTTTCTGATTTTAGTAATTGATAGTCTTATTACTCTTAATTTCTTGCTCATGACATATGATGATGATGATGATTAGATAAAGTGTTTGAACCTACCCTGACTCTGTGGTTATTATATCATTTCAAACGTTATGATATTTGAGTGACTTACTTTTGACTGAACTTCCTGATCCATTGTGTGAAGGTATCTAGTGTCAAAGATTTGTAGGATACTGGTATAGGAATCAGTAATAAAAATCTTAATATACTGGTAGTAGAGCGTGAGTTACCCAAACAAAGGTTATATGATTTTGGAAATGATGGGCCCTGGTGAGTATCTGTATAAATCCTAGTTGGGTGACCTGCGCGCTCTATCAGTATACTTTTCTGGTAGCAGAGCTATGGTTAGGGATTAGTTAAAGTTAGGTAGTCAACTAGTTAGTAGGTTAAGATTCATATTTTCATTGATCGTTCAAAAGGTGGTATTAATGAAATGTTTATTTGATGCTGCTATATTGAATGTATTAACCAAAATTGTTCGTACCGGTTATATGTTTTGTCTGGAATCCCCGGGGACAGAATAGTGGGTGGTAGATGGAAACCACATCGCGTTGAGGTCACTTACCTGTAGGAAGTTAGTGCATGGTTGGGCAGAACATGAAGCACTATTTTGGACTTTCAGTGTAATTGTGTGAATAAATGATAGCAAAGAGTTCGCTGGCAAAACTTCTATTGTGATATAACCTAGTAAGGGTCACACGGAAGGAGTAGCAGGTTAATCTAAGCTTGATTGATTGCAAAGGGGTTCGCTGGTGAAACCTTGGTCTCAGTATATATCCCGGAGTGGATGAGTCTGGAGCAGGCGCAGATTCTCTAATGCTTGTATGAAGGGTAGGCGGAAGGGTTCTACTCGTAGTATATAAAAAGTAAACGGAAGGGATTTACTTGCAGTAAAATATTTCTTTCCTATCTAGTCACTCGGGTACAGTGGCGAACGTGTTAACGTTGTTAAATAATAAAATATGCACTTTAAAATTCGAAAGAACTGAGTTTCGAAATACCTTGTGAAGGAGGGAGTCAGTTACAGAGCTGTGCTGACGTCACTCAGTGCCGCGCTGGTATTGGTTGAGACACCGGGTGTGTAGCTGACTTAGCATTGTAAAGGAGGGTTGAGCGCAGGAGCCTGAGAACTCATCTCACGAAAAGGCCGCGCACCCATTGGTTGAAAGTATTTGCAACCACAGTGTTGATTGGTTGTCGAAAATAAAAGACGCGCTAGTATTGGAAGCATTTAGTAAACAGAAAATAAGCAATTTCGTCTATTTTTGAATTTACAAGATATATGTGGTATCCAAGTCATCCCGAAACTCGACCTGATCCGAGATACTTAGGGTTTGCTGGGAATCAGATGTTAAGAGGCAGACCTAACAAAATGTACGGAAGTAAGAGGAAAATGTCACTCGTAGACAAAGTTAAGAATTACTTTAAAAAAGACAAGCCTATTAAGACTAGAGAAGGAGTCATTATTCCACCACCGAATACCCTGCTTCGTTCATGATGTTTGACAGGGGATACCATTCCTGTGTATGGTTAGAGAACTGGGTGTAATACACAAAAGATGATGGGCTTCTGGCATTTCCTTTAGAAGGCACCTTTAATGGAAGAATTTTGTTTAATTTAAGGACCCGAATGAATGACTTACATCCCAGACCTAGGTTAACAAAATACGAGGCATTAGAAGAATGGGAGAGCGAGGCTTTTGAGCGAGACAGACCTAGAATGGATAAAGGACTGAGTACATTTTACCCAAAGGTTCCATGAGATTCTAAAGAAAAACAAATGAAACAATGGAGACAAAATATGTTAGTTGAAGGGCTTTACCCAGTACTGACGGTAGAGGAGCCAGTGGGAGGTAAAAGGACAGAGAAAACTAGACATTTAATGACTAGTGGTGATTCCGATGATGATTACATGGAGGATTTATTAATGAAAAATCCTACACCCTACAACGAAGAAACGAGAATAGTGAACCCAAACAACCCGTTCTTTAGACCACCTTGTAATGAGGGGTCAAGCACAATAAACCCGACTGCCCCGTCTTTAAAGCCACCTTTAATTCCTCAAGTGATACATGAGACCTCCATCGAAAGAGTGTTACAAGAAAGAGAAAAAGAAGCTTTAAATAAACAGAGAAGTGAATTAATTCAGAAAATTACCCAATTAAATACAAATCCTGAGGCTTTGACAATTTCCGTAACATTTGTCCCAGTTGTTCCTTTGTACGGAGACAAACAAGCTAGTCCAAAGACTCCCGTTATAACTGCATCAGTGATACAGCCGAGAAAAGAGCCCCTGATAGTGGACGATCAGGCAAGTGAATGTGAATCAGTGATATCCTTAATGGATTTACCAAGAAGGGAACCTGAAGGTGGTTCAATGAGGAAAACCACACCATTAACCTCAAGGAAAGTACAGATAGAAACCTCCTCAGGTACAAGAAGTGCCACTGTAGTAACTCTTGAAGAAATAGACAGATGGACCAGAGAAATAGAAGACCAAAATCACAGCCCAAGCCATTAGACATATATAAATTGAGGATTGAAATAGAAGAATTGATGACTGGGAATGTGGGATTGGATAGATTAAATACCCTTAGTGAAGACGAATTACTGTTTGTCTGTAAAAGGATCACTAGAAATACAAAGGTGTTTCACGAAAAATTAATGGACACTGCAAATAGCATGGGAATTGACGTTGGAAAATGTAAAGTATTGCAGAAACCTTACCGAGTAGGATTTAGAAAACATGAATGTGTCTGGAAAAAAAGTACAGATCAGAGAGCTGATGAATTCAATGCAGAAGTGGAGAGAATTAGAAAAATGGAAAGTCAGATGGGCAAAGAAAAGGGAAGAAATTCGATCAAGGCAAATGGCTTCAGAATATGTTTTAACAGAAGCAGATAAAGTAGAAAAATGATGTCCCATGCGAGAAGTGCCAGGTGGAGGCTATGTGTATGTTCCATGGTCCCGACAGGATATTTTGTCATTTACGAATGAATTCCCAAAATTGTGAGAAAAACCTGTAGAATGGTACCGACAGGTCGAGAGATTTGTAAAGGTGTCAAAGTGTCGTTTGAAAGACTTAGATGGTTTATTTGACATTGTAGTCCCCGTAGATTTGTGGACGGAATGCAAAATTGCTGTTGATTGGCCCAGTGATGAATACCCAAGAGACCCAAAGACAGGAGCACCTTCTGAGGATGTAATGAAGAAATATAATCAGGTAATACTTTACCTGAAAGGAAAGGTGCCTGCAAAAGAGACAGATTGGATGAAAATAGACAGAACCACTCAGAATAGAGAAGAAACAGTGCACTCATATTATGAACGTCTACTACAAACCTTTAAACAATACAGTGGACTAGACAACATTGACATGAAGGACATGGCACATTTAATTTATCGATTTGTGTTAGGATTGAGACCAGAAATTTCCCAGTGGATTAAAGACAATAACATTTGTTGGCAAGCTAAACCCATAGATGAGGTCCTGAAATATGCAAAGTATTGTGAAGATGCGCTAGAGAACAAACGGAAAGAATTAAAAGAAAAGGTGATGTGGGCACAAGTAAAATTAACAGAACACCAAGAACAACAGCTGAATCAGATAACTACTAATCAGAATAAGAATGATGGAAGTGGGGGTAGGCCCAGGGGAAAATTCAATAGCGAAGATGCGAAAAAGAAGTTCCCCTGTCACGGATGTGGCAAGTTGGGGAACTGGAAAGACGAGTGTAAGGCAGTGCAAAATGGTAATGTGCAAAATAATGATTTAAATCCACAGACGCAGCCTGAGGTACCTCGGAAGAACCAGCAACAGGTAACACAGCACCAGATTCCCCTGGTGCCTATGCCAAATTATAGGAGCAAAGCACAACAGAATGTAGAGACTCAGAATTGGGAAGGAAGGGAAAAATTAGATGCATCAACCTCACAGTTTCTTTTTAATGACACGTTCTTTTGTGAAGAACCTTACTGACGGTGCCTGATGGGGGAGGACGAGGAGTGCGTGCTTGGCGCGTCCTTTCCGGTAGACCAGTCAAGGCCATACATAGAAGGAAAGGTTGAAGGAAATGATGTCACCTTTCTGTTGTACATTGGTGCTACCCGTTCTACTGTGAGAACAGCAGACGTTCCAAACCTACCCCTCTCGGGAGAAGCGATCCAAGTAGTGGGTGTTTCTAATAAACAAATTAGTACCCCAGTCACAGAACCAATGGAAGTAAAGATAGGGAATTTGAAAGAAATGCATAGATTCGTAGTCTGTGACTCCAGTCCTGTAAATTTGCTAGGACGAGATTTGTTGTGCAAAATGAACTGCACCTTCTTTTGCACTCCAAATGGTGTTGAAATTCTAAGTCCAGATGAAGACGGAGTTTACAAGCTAATGTTAGCGAAACAAGAGATTGACATTGCTGAGTTGACAATAGAAGCCTTACCAGAAGAATTACAACAGACGGTAAAACCAGAAGTATGGGACTTTACAGGAAAAGATGTAGGACTGATGGCAAATTTTGACCCAATAAAAATAACCATAAAGGAAGCTGCAGTTTACCCAAACACAAGACCATAAAAAATGAACCTAGAAATAAAGGCAGGAGTTGCAGTAGAAATAAAAAGGTTACTAGAAGCAGGCATTTTGGAAGAAGTAATGAGCAGTCCATGTAACTCCCCCATAATTGGGATAAAGAAACTTAGCGGTAAGTACAGAGTAGTACAGGACCTGAGAAAGGTTAATAAGATTGTTGTCCCTTGCTGTCCAATTGTGCCCAATCCCGCAGTGATTCTGTATCAGATACCGTGGGAGGCTGGATGGTTTACTGTCATAGAGCTATGCCATGCATTTTTCTCGATCCCATTGCACCCAGACAGCAAATTTATTTTCTCATTTGAATTCAACAGTCACGTTTATGTTTGGAATCGTGTCCCTCAGGGGTACACAGAGAGCCCCTCAATCTTTAATCAGATTCTGAAAAAGTGTTTGGAGTCGTTAGTGCTACCTGGACAGTCTGTCTTGGTTCAGTACATAGACGACCTTTTGGTGGCCTCAATATCACGAAAAGCCTGTGTTGTTGATACCATTGCTTTATTGAATCATCTGGGTGAAGGAGGACATAAAGTGTCCCCAGAGAAATTGCAATTCTGTGCTACCTCAGTGAAATTTCTGGGACATCAGATAGAGAGAGGTGTCAGGAGAGTTACCACAGAGAGAGTCAGAATAATTAAGAACATGCATTTGCCAAAAACACAAAAAGAGGTCAGAATGTTTCTTGGAGTTGTAGGATATTGCAGGCAATGGATTGTGGGATTCGCAGTTCTTGCAAAGCCTCTGATACAAATGACAAAGAAAAGAGCCAAAGACCCAGTAGAATGGGATGACGAAAGCATGACTGCTTTTGTGAATTTGAGAAACTGCCTGTGTACAGCTCCAGCATTGGGAATGCCTGACTATTCAAAAGATTTTGCACTATTTTGTGACAAACTAGATAATTGTGCACTTTCAGTTTTGACTCAGATTCATGGATTAGTGCGACGACCTGTGGCATATTTTTCATCCACTTTAGACCCAGTGGCCGCTGCATTACCTGGTTGTCTGAAACCAGTAGCTGCAACTTGCATGAGTCTTGAGCAAAGTCAATCCATCATTATGGGACATCCTGTAACCGTATATGTTCCACATGCAGTTGTAATCTTGCTAACACGAACTAAGACCCAGTATCTCACACCTAGTCGGCTGACTAAGTACGAGAGAATTCTTGTAGGTGCAGGAAATGTGACCATTGCTCGGTGTAACATTTTGAACCCAGCATCCTTACTGCCAAATTCATTCAGTGCAGAACTTAAAGAAGAAATTGAACATGACTGCATTGATTTAACTGAAAAGATAAACGTTCCCGAGCACAAGAAAACTCCAAAGTGTCTCTAGAAAATTAAAGATAATTTCAATAGTCCAAAGAATCAGTTCCTTATTTATATATTTATTTCTCTTTGTCTTGTCTCGTCATACATTAGAGAATTCTTCATGAATGTTCATCAAATTCACATCAACGTAGCCAGTGAAAAAAATGCCAACACGTGTTTCGTCATGGGACACAATCTCCCAAATGACTTCCTCAGGGCACATAGAATTTCCAGCTTCAATAGGATATGTATTATCGAGTCCAAAGATCAATAGTATTCCAAATGCAAAATAGGTACAAGGAGAGTACTCCACACTGCATTAGATGGGGTCCATTTTCGTAAAAATTTTACCCAGCCACCTCCTGTTTTGTATTGATTTAACTGAATACAGTACCAAGCCAAGGCCTGATATAAGAGATGAGCTTTTGATTGAGTCAGACTATGAGCTGTTTGTTGACGGCTCATGCATGAGACATGAGGAAGGAGGTTTAAGCGCTGCTTACGCAGTGTGCACCTTGGGAGGCATAGTGGAAGCATCCTATTTACCTGGAGTCAAGTCTGCACAAATTGCAGAATTGGTTGCCATGACACAGGCCTGTAAATTTGGGAAAAATTGGAAAGTAACCATATTCACTGACAGCCAGTATGGTTACTGAGTGGTGCATGACTATGGCCAATTATGGATGCAAAGAGAGTTCCTGACTTCTTCAGGCACCCCTATCAGAAATGGTCAACACGTAAAAGATTTGCTGGAAGCAATCAAGTCAAGTCAAGTCAAGTCATAAAATTTATATAGCGCACTACATACCCAGAGGGTTTCAAGGCGCTTAGGAAGGGGAGGAGGATTATTTGTCAAATATCCACGTTTTAAGCTGCTTTCTGAACGCTAGGTGATTCTGGGTGAGGCAAAGGTAAGCGGGGAGTGAGTTCCAAGTTTTGGCAGCCAGGTATGAGAAGGATCTGCCTCCCATGGTGGTCTTGTTGATGCGAGGTACAGTGGCGAAGGCTTGGCTGGAAGAGCGAAGTTGGCGGGAGGGGGTGTAGAAGGACAGTCGAGAATTGAGGCAATCTGGTCCGATGTCGTAGAGTGATTTGTGTGCGTGGGTAAGCAGTCGGAAAGTAATCCTCTTATTGACGGGTAGCCAGTGGAGGTCTTTAAGGTGACCAGAGATGTGTTCGTTGCGTGGGATGTCTAATATGAGCCTGGCTGAGGCGTTTTGGATTCGTTGTAGTTTCTTCTGGAGTTTAGCGGTGGTACCTGCGTAGAGGGTGTTTCCGTAGTCCAGTCGGCTTGTGACCAGAGTGTGGGTGACTGTTTTCCTTGTTTCGGAGGGGATCCAGCGAAAAGTTTTTCTGAGCATGCGGAGAATGTTAAAGCAGGAAGAGGATACGCCGCTGACTTGTTTGTTCATTGAGAGTGAAGAATCCAGGATGACGCCAAGGTTCCGTGCGTGGTCTGTCGGGATGGGTGCATTTCCGAGGGCTTCCGGCCACCAGGAGTCGTCCCATGCAGAGGGGGATTTACCTAAGATGAGGACTTCTGTTTTGTCCGAGTTAAGTTTCAGACGGCTTTGTTTCATCCATTCGGCGACTTCTTTCATTCCTTCGTGTAGGTTAGTTTTGGCGGTGCTGGGGTCCTTGGTGAGAGATAGGATCAGTTGAGTGTCATCCGCGTAAGAGATGATGTTGAGGTTGTGTTGGCGGGCGATGGCCGCGAGGGGGCTCATGTATACGTTGAAGAGGGTGGGACTGAGTGAGGATCCTTGTGGTACGCCGCAGATGATTTCAGAGGCCTCGGACTTGAATGGTGGGAGGCGGACTCTCTGGGTTCTTCCGGTGAGGAACGAGGTGATCCATTTCAGTGCCTTTCCTTGGATTCCGATGTTTCTGAGGCGTTGTAGAAGGGTGCTGTGGCAGACTGTGTCGAAGGCTGCAGAGAGGTCGAGGAGGATGAGGGCGACTGTGTCTCCATTGTCTAGTAAAGTTCGAATGTCGTCTGTTGCTGCGATGAGGGCGGTCTCAGTGCTGTGTTTGGCTCGGAAGCCAGATTGTGAGGGGTCGAGTGATTTGTTGGCTTCGAGGAAGGCGGCGAGCTGGTTGTTGACAGCTTTCTCGATGACTTTGGCCGGGAATGGAAGAAGCGAGATGGGGCGGTAGTTTTTGAGTTCGGTGGGGTCTGCTGTTGGTTTTTTCAGAAGGGCGGTGAGTTCAGCGTGTTTCCAGTCTTCTGGGAAGGTAGCGGAGTTGAAGGAGCAGTTGATGACGTCTCGGAGGTGCGGAGCTATGATGGAGTCTGCTTTGTTGAAGATGTGGTGAGGGCATGGGTCTGTGGGGGATCCTGAGTGGATGGAGTTCATCAGGCGGATGGTGTCCTCAGTGGAGATTGGGTTCCAGGCGTTAAGGGTGTTAATGGGGGGAAGATGGTCAGCTGGTGGTAGGGTGGGTTGGCTTCTGGGTTGGTTGTCAAAGCTGTTGTGGATGTCAGCAATCTTGTTGTGGAAAAAAGAGGCTAGGGAATCGCAGAGGGTTTGGGAGGGGGTGATGTCGTTGGAGTTGGCCGAGGGGTTGGAAAATTCCTTGACGATGTTGAAAAGTTCCTTGCTGTTGTGGGCGTTGTTGTCAAGTCGATCCTTGAATGCTGTTTTCTTGGCTTTTCGGATCAGTTGGTGGTGGGTACGGATGGCGCTTTTGAAGGCGTCCTTGTTGCTGGTGGATGGGTCTTTTTTCCAGGCCTTTTCAAGGGAGCGGCACAGTTTCTTGGACTTCTTGAGGTCATCGTTGAACCATGAGGCCTTCTTGATGCCAAGTTTGTGTTGACGTTTTTTCAGTGGTGCTAAGGTGTCGGCGGTGTTGGATAACCAAAAGGTGAGGTTGGAGGCGGCTTCGTTGGCGTTAGAAGAGAGGGCTGGGGAGGTTTGGAGGAGCGATGTGGAGATCTGCTCTGTGGTGATTTTGTTCCAGTTTCTTTGTAGAGTTGGTTGGAGGTGGATGATGGGTTTCGGCTTGTTGTAGGTGAAGTGAACGCAGCTGTGGTCAGTCCAGAAGAGATCCGTAGTGTGGCTGAAGGAGACATGGTTGCTGGAGGTGAAGATGGGGTCGAGAGTGTGACCTGCGATGTGGGTGGGGGAAGTGACCAGTTGTTTAAGTCCGAGGTTGGCGAGGTTGTCCACTAGGGTGGCGGTGTTGCGGTCGTTGATCTTTTCAAGGTGGAAGTTGAGGTCTCCCAGAAGGATGTAGTCTTTGGAGGGGAGCGCGTGTGGGGTGATGAAGTCCGTGATGTCTTCACTGAATTTTGCGCGTGGTCCTGGTGGTCTGTAGAGGAGGGTGCCTCTGAGTGTGGTCTTGGGGTCGATGTGGATCTGGAAGTGAAGGTGTTCGGAGTTAGCGAGGTTGGCGTCAGAGCAGGTTGAGATGCGGATTGATTTCTTATGGACGATAGCGATTCCACCTCCTGTATGGTCGGTGCGGTCCTTGCGTGTGATCTTATAGTCATCAGGGATAGCGATGGCGATGTCAGGGGCGGAGGAAGCGTTCATCCATGTTTCCGTTAGGAAGGCGACGTCTGGAGAGATGGTGTCTAGAAGATTCCATAGGTCAATGGCGTGCCTGTGGACCGAGCGGGTGTTGAGAAGGATGCATTCTAGTTGGTTGGGGTCGGGAATCTGTGTTGTGGTTGTAGCGGAGATGTTGTCGGTGCCGCTAAATTTGCAGGAGAAGCAGGAGAACGGTCCATGGGTGCGTCCAGGAGCGGCTTGGACGCAGTTGGGGGCGCGACCGGGGTTAAGGGCTAGGAGGGTGGCGGAATCGTAGGTAATGCGGGGGAGCTGGGCAGCGCGAGGGGCAGGGGGAAAGGCGCTGGGCGCGGTCCAGGCGCGGACGGGCGTAGACGGGCTTACCTTAGGCGCACCTTCGGCGTGTACGTAGCGCGTGGACGCTGCGCGTGGAGACATTGGCCATAAATGGAAGGTGGAGGGGGCGGAGCGTGGGAGGGGCAGCAGTTGGGAGGCGGTAGCAGGGAGGAGGGGCGGGTCAGGGAGCGAGTCAACAAGATGGAGGGTCAAGGGGAGACGAAGGCAGGGGCAGCAAATGCACCACGGCACCGGGGGCGCTAATCAGTTACCAGCGTGATGTACAGGTAAAGAAATAAATGCCAGCGTGACTCTAGTTAAATAATAATACTCAGCGCGAGTCTAGATGACTAATTAGTACACAGCGCGACTCCAATTAAATAATAAATATACAGCGCGAGTCTGGGTGAATAAGTAGTGCACAGCGCGACTCAAATTAAGTGAATACGCAACAATCAGAGGCAATGCAGCAGTCTCGGTCTCACCAGCGATCCACAACGTGAGCAGGAGCTGGGGTCAGGGAGCGACCGTGCAATTGCCAAAAGAAGTGGCTGTGGTCAAGTGTGCTGCTCACAAATCTGGCAATGACAAAGTGACAGCTTGTAATCAATACACTGACCAGTTAGCCCAACATTGTGCAAAATACAAGATGGCTGTAAACAAAAAGGTTGAGATGGGCGGAAACAGCTGCCAACATGTTACTGGATGGTGTGGATTCATGGGAAGAAGTGAGAGACTTGCAGAATGCAGCAGAGCCAAAAGAAAAAGAGGAAGTGGAGGAAGTTAGGGTGTAGGAGAAGGGCTGAAGATGGTGTCATTATTTACCTTGACGACACAGTGGTGTTAGCCAACTGTCTGCTTGCTCCTATGGCTAGGTTGATTCATGGAGATTCACATCTGGGAAGAGATGCTATGATACGTCTGTTTAGACGAACATGGTTTAATGCAAAATTCAGGAACATAGCAGAAGCATTATGCCAGAGGTGTCTGATTTGCCAGCAAATGAACCCAGGGAAGAGAACAGTGGTATTGCTAGAGAAAATTGGAAAGGGAGAAGGACCTTTTATCAGATTGCAGATTGATTTCATTCAGTTACCCCCTTGTCGAGGACTAAAATATGTGCTTGTCATTGTCTACCTGTTTTCAAAATCTACTTAGAGAGCTTATCCCTTCTTATCCCTACTTAGCTCTCCCAAAAAAACCTCATCGTAAACCAAGGACAAAAGCAACCTCTCCATGGTTTACCCAAGAAATACGCCTTTTAAAGAAAACCTGCAAGAGAGCAGAAAGAGTCTGGAGAAAATACTTTAATCCCATCAGCAAAAACAACTACAGACTGATGATTCTCAAATATAAAAAAGCTCTTAAAAACGCACAAATCTCCTTTTATAGTGAGAAAGTTAGCAAAGCAGCAAATTTGTCGAGGGAGACGTTTCTCACCTTGAAAAAGCTTCTAAAACCCCCCACCCCCCCAGCTGCGCGAGACCCTTCAACCGAACACTGTAACGAGTTAGCCAACTTCTTCGACTCAAAAATTCAAACAATACTCAAACAACTTCCGCCTCTTTCCCCCTTAGACCCCTCCCCCCATCCCTCCTCCCAACATCAGAGCAGAGACATTGAGCTAAGCAAGTTCCAACCCATCAACGCGGAAACTCTTGGTTCTATACTACAAGCCCTCAAAAGCGGATCGCCTCATGACCCAGCCCCGATGAGACATCTGAAGCAGGTGGCCCCGAGCATCCTACCACTCATGACCAACTTACTAAACACCTCCTTTGAATCTGGAACTGTGCCCATAAGCTGGAAAAAAGCGGTGGTGAAGGCACTTATAAAAAAACCAAACCTTGACCCGGACAACCTGGCCAACTTCAGACCAATATCTCTCCTCCCAGGTATTAGTAAACTGGCGGAAAAATACATCAACTCCCAGCTCTCACATTATCTGGAGTCCAACGAGCTGCTAAAAACCTCTCAAACCGGTTTCCGCCCGGGCCAAGGGACAGAAACGGCAATGGTGGCGGTAGTCGAAGAAACCAGGAAAGTCATCGATGCAGGAGGATCAGTGGCTGTGATCCTCCTGGACCTCAGCGCAGCATTCGACACCGTCAACCATAGCATCCTTGCCCAACGCCTGGAAAACCTCGCCATCACTGGGACGGCCCTCAAATGGCTAAAATCCTTTCTCCACAACCGCTCCTTTCAGGTGGCGGAGGGAGACTGCATCTCTAGGGAAACCCCGATACGTTGCGGAGTGCCCCAGGGCTCTTCATTGAGCCCTACACTCTTCAACGTATATATGGTACCTCTTGAACAAATCGTCGTCCCCTATGGCATTAAACTCCTGACCTACGCGGACGACACACAGCTGGTCGTCTCCCTCAGCCAGTCAGAACCCCCCACCATCGATCTGTATTCCTGCCTGGAGAATATAGTCAGCTGGATGAGCGATTCCTACTTAAAGCTCAACGGGGAAAAAACCGAGTTAATGGTACTAGGCAACCAGTCCCACTTCCGCCCGGAGTCTCTATGGCCTCCCAGTATGGGCCCACCACCAATCCTCAAAACTGATATCAAAAGCCTGGGGATTTGGCTGGATGATAAACTTACTCTCAACACGCAGGCCAAGAAAACTGCAGGAACATGCTTTGGCCTGCTCCGCTCCATCCGTAAGATTCTCCCACTTCTACCATTCCAGTCAAGGAAATTGGTCATTCAGGGCCTCATACTGTCCAGACTTGACTACGGCAACGCCTTATATCTTGGTTCCCCAAAAAAAGTCATCTCTAGGCTGCAGGTGGTGCAAAATGCGGCCGCCAGAATTCTCACTGGCACCAAAAAACGCTGCTCTGCCAAACCTTCACTCAAAGAATTCCATTGGCTCCCTGTGGAACAAAGGGTGCATTTCAAGGCCATGTGCCTAACCCACAAAATCCTGCATCGAAATGCCCCCCCGGTCCTGAAAGATCTCGTGACTCCCCATACGACAAACAGAACCCTACGCTCTACCAATGCCCACCTGACCAAAATACCTAAGATCAAAAAAACACGTTTTGGAGGTCGGCAATTTTCATTTCAGGCGTCCAAGATGTGGAATACTCTTCCACCAGACCTTCGGGCCCAACCTAATCTCCTAGCATTCCGCAAATCCCTGAAGACATGGCTGTTCCCCTGATCTCTTCTCTACCCGCCGGTCCCCTCCTCTGGAGAGCATAGTGGATTTCAGATAGCGCTGGGACGCTTTCGGGCAGCCATGCGCTCTATAAATCTCCAAAATAAAAAATCCCACGGTTCGGATTTCCGGTAACGATTGAATCTGACAGAGGGAAACATTTCCATAGCGAGATTATGGGTCTAATTTGTGAAGCATTCCAAATTAAGCAAAAACTACACTGTGCATATCGCCCACAAGCATCTGGAGTGGTAGAAGAGTTGAATGGCACTATAGAGTGAAGACTGGGAAAGATGTTTGAGTCAACTCGATTGGAGTGGCCAGATGCTCTGCCACTTGTTCTGATGGGACTTAGAAGTATTCCACACCGGAAAACAGGCTTGAGTCCCAATGAAATACTGATGGGAAGAGCAATGCGGCAAGCATGGGTACCAGGACACAGACTGATAAACATATCTGACAATTTAGTACTGGAATACTGCAAAGAACTGGCTGATCAAGTGCATTCTATCTCTCGCCAGGTTGGGAAAGACGCTGTCGACAGACCAGCAACTCCAGCTCATGATTTGAACCCAGGAGATTGGGTTGGACTTAAGAAACATTCTCGTAAATTCTGCCTCACACCCAGGTGGAGTAAACCACGACAAGTGATCCTAATCACCACCACAGCAGTAAAGTGTGCAGGAGTTCCACACTGGATCCATGTCAGTCATACAAAGAAGGTGACGGAAATTTATGAAACTGAGGCTGAAGGTTGCGCAGCTGAAGGGTCTCAATAGGTCGATCCTGAAATAGCTGAAGAAGAACAACCGAGCACCAGTCAAGATGATTGGATCCCAGTAATCGACATACCTGCAGACTATATTCGTACCAGAAGTCAACCTTATTTAGACAGAGTGATAGTGAGGATAAGACAGAAATAGAGAAAGATACTCAGGTCATTGAAATTCATGTCAAAGGTGACTCTGAGGAGGACCAGCTAGAGAGAGATCAGATAATTGATACACCACCCAAAACTCCTGAAACTGAAAAGGGACAGATAGATATTAGGGCGAAAACTCAAGCAGAAGAAGATCAAGAGTTTGAAGAGCTTGAACAGGATCAGATCAGATAGGAATAGACAATTGTGTTCAGGATGAAGAAAGTGAAATAGATAAAGGACAAATCCAACAGATACCTGAACAAGGCCAGAATAGTAACCAGGCAGAAGAAACTGAAGTAAGACCTGGAACTAGTCAGATATAAAGGAAAGAATAAGAAGATACTGAGATCATTGTGCCACAACTGAGTGAGAATAAAAGAGCATTCGAAGAGGGCCAGAGAACAGTACCAATTAAACATTTCAGAAAAAGAGACAAGTGGCCAAGATATGTCAAGAGACTGAGACTGCATTTAAAGAACTTTAATGAAGAGCCTGAACAAGTGGATGAGGTAACAAGCCAAACCGATCCACCTGTGATAAAACCCAGAAGAAGAAGTCCACGTCTAAAAAGACTTAATAACAAATACAAGGGCCCTGAGTGGACCTACATAGTTCTGGAAGATTTTGAAAACCTAGAGATACGTGACGATACTGATGAAGAATTGACTGCTGATCAAAATACTGAAGAAATAAGACCCACCTGAGTATTGCTCAGGGGAAAGACTGAGTGAAAGTTTCAAAGAGGGGTTGAGACTCCTTTAGACCCAATGGCAGATTCAACTGTTACCAGAAGACCTAAAAAAAATTGTGTAAGAACATGCTGCAAATTATGTTTGTGAAGTGTAACATTAGTACTTATAACTTGGATAGGACTAACCATAACTATTCCTTACATGATGAGTAAAGATACTAATTTGTACCCTACTAAGCCAGTGACAATGGACACAGGAGAGCTGCAGACAAAAGATACACCACAAAGAGTAGATATACAAGAGAAAGCACTTAGCCATAAACAAACTAAACTAGACTTAGACGCACCAGTTGAGGAAGAACTGCACTATAATAGAATCAAAAACAGAACTCATTTAAATGTATTTGCAAACCTTTTAGTGCACTATGTAGAAGCGATGGAGATAGAAGACTGTTATGTCTGCATGAAGCTGCCCACTTCGGTAGCTGAGGGTGTGACATTAACTAACATATGGAATTTCCTGTAGTATTTTAGCTAGTTTGTTCTATAAGAAAGGACCTTTACAGTATTATTATTCCAATTCAGATGTGATATTTTCTGAACTTCCTATACGTGGTAACTTAAATCCTGTACATACTAAGAGTGATGTAACACGCTATATGGGTGAATACTTTCTAACTATAGGTACAATAGAGATAGGTGAGGCACATAGAAATAACTTAACATGTCTATTACAAGAAAAAGAAAAAATATTCCTAAGTATGGTAGGGAAGAGAAAGTTTCCAAAGAAAAGCGAATGACAAAAAGCAGAAAACCCCTACATCGGATGAAAATATAGGGAGCACCTGAAATGGTGGAGCTAATTCTGCTATGTTGCTGGATTTCGAAAATAAGGGGAAACTTTGTCTTCACAGAGAAATGACTAGTCATTATAATAACATTTTCATTGGTTCCAGTACATGTGAGCACAATTATAAGGTAATTGGGGGTTGGGGTTTCAAAGATGGGACAGAACCTGTGTTTCCCAGAATTTATTACATACGTGGGAACAAGGCTTATTTCAAATTACCAGATCACTGGTATGGAAGCTGGTATTTTGGTATTGTCTTTCCAAAGATATACCATGTGGGTAAAAATACTTGAAGCAATGAAGAAACTAATGGATTAGTACGTAATAAAAGAGAAAGTGTTGGAGAAATAATAGGTGATATATATATAGTGCATTGATACCTACAGTGGGAGTGGCTCTGAATACACACAGAATCTGCAAATTGTCAACAGTAGTAGATCGGTAATCAACTGACACTGCTGGAGGTTTCCTGATGGTCAATACCACATTGGTTGCGATCAGATCTATGGTTTTACAAAATCGACTTGCTCTTGACACCCTATAGGCAAAAGACGGCGGAGTCTGTAGAATGTTGATAGTGCAACATTGTTGCACTTACATTTCAGACAAAAGTGTTGAATTTAAGAAGTATGTGAAAAACATCACTTATTTGGAAAACGAGCTCAAACCACTGAAGGTTGATAGTGCCTGGAAGAGACTGACTGATGATCTCTCCTCTGTTGGTAGTTGGTTTTCATATCTAGGTAAAAGTCTAGTGAGTAAAATACTGATGCCAATGGTGGGAATAGGTTTATTAGTTTTAGGGATAATAATTTGCTGCAAATGTCGAAAACATTCCATAAATCAGCGAGGAGTGAAGCGGAATATTGAAGAACTTGAATTAGAAGAGTTGAATAGTCAGATCTATAAAAAGATGAAATTCTCATCCCATCAAGAGTAATGAGAAAAAGCAGAATAGAAAGTTTGAAGAGATTGAAATGGGTGAAATGTGAAAAGTTGGCATCTGTTTCATTAATTTGTGATGATATAAAATATCATCAAAGAGGGGATTGATGGAGCAAGGATTCGCACGTAAAGCGACTTGCTCGTATTCATGAACCTCGAATAACCCTATCCATGTAACCAATATGTTCATCTTACTAATTAGTCCCTTATTCTTTCCCCATTTGGGTGTCCGAGTGAAGCTTGCTTATGTGTTTTCTAATCATAATATGCTTGCATATAAAATGGCTGCTGCTACACGGGAATTTCTACTGCGCATGCGTCTGTCATACCCATGTGACATGACGTACTCGCAGTTCTGGAGGGAACCCTTTCGCATCTGCGCACTAGTGCTCTATGTTCTCACATGCGAGAGGCTTGCATTGCTGCTTTTGCTAAGCTGTTTGTTCTGCTTAATCTTAATGCTATAGTTATTATTGAAGTAATGGGAATAGTATAGTGATTCATGGTATACAGTGTAATCATGTATTACTGTGTTCTAAATTGTTTTCTTTTACTTTTTATGTATCATACTCTTTGGGCCTGGGAGGTGCTTACTACTCCACTTTGGAAGTCCCTTTTGCGCATGTCTCCGCGGAGGGAAAGTGAACTTCACAGAATTTGAAACCCAGCCAGATGACAGCAACAGCCAAGATGCGCCTAGGAACCCGACCTGAAACCCAGCTAGAAGAAGCTGAACTGTACTGAAAATTGTTACAATTGTATTCGATGTTATATTCACTATTGTTAATCAAAGGCATATGGAATTTAAGGGGCGTGTACGGAATCTGAATAAAGAGCCTGAGAAAGTCTAGAAAATAGGTGGTGTGATGACCTGTCCTCCTCCTTTGTCCAATCAAAATTGGGGATCCTTACACTTGCAACATTGGGGGTGGTACATTGACCTGAAAAATAGTATAATTAATGTAGATTTAGCTAGAGAAATTGTCCGACTTGTCCGAATAGCTGACCTGTCACTGACCCAACTCACTCAATAGGTGTCTGAAAGCAGAGAGCTGCGGAGCACTCTGTTGGGAGGTTCGAGAACCCAATTGGGGTTTTCAGGGAAGTGAAAGTTCTGGTGAAGCACTTTGTTGATAAAGTTATAACCCAATCGGGGTTTTGGCAGATTCCTTGCAGAGAGGGAGTAGCGCAGGCGTTGCAACCGAAGCTGCGAGTGTTGGTCTTAACCTTTGGTGAACCGGTCCTGATCCAAATGCCTGGGGTTATCCTGTCCTGATTTGTCCATGAGCTGCACCTGGTCGCCTACTGGCACTGAAGTCCTTGGGGTTTCTCCTGTCCTTTCCAACTGACCCGTGGCCAGGGTTGGTCTTCACTCTATCCTAGGAAAATATAAAGTCTGTGTGGGAGTCTGTAGATAAAATTTGCATTCCTTTTCTCCCCATCCTGAAATTGCAAAGCTTGATTCCATATGTTCCTTTTCTTTCCTGTCCCTTGGTGAATGAGAGATGTGTGCATTACTGACTAGTAGCATGTTCCCCTTTTCAACCCACCTATAGTCAATGCTCAAATTTGTTTCTATATAGTATATGATCCTTTTTTCTTACCCTCCCTTTAGGAAATAAATTGAATCTATAGAATGTTCCAACTCTTACCTTCCCTATCGTTTAATTGTGCTGCAACCGAATTCTAAAAATTACATAATTGCATTTCTCCTTTTTCAAACTGTTAATGCATTGCGAAAGCCTTTGGGATTAGTATGTTCCCTTTCTTTACCCTCCTTTAATCAAAGTTACGAAAGATTGTTATCTAAAATTAGTATGTTCCTTGTTTTTCCCTTTGCCCTTTACTTAAGTCTTTAAATGTTTAGCATACTCTATCTTATTCATAGCTATACACTGTTTCTGATTTTAGTAATTGATAGTCTTATTACTTTTAATTTCTTGTTTATGACATATGATTATGATAATGATTAGATAACGTGTTTGAACCTACCCTGACTCTGTGATTCTTATATCATTTCAAACAATAAGATATTTGAGTGCCTTACTACTAAACTCCCTGATCCATTGTGTGAAGGTATCTAGTGTCAAAGATTTGTAGGATACTGGTATAGGAATCAGTAATAAAATCATAATATACTGGTAGTAGAGCGTGAGTTACCCAAACAAAGGTTATATGATTTTGGAAATTGTGGGCCTAGGTGAGTATCTGTATAAATTCTAGTTGGGTGACCTGCGCGCTCTATATCAGTGATTATTCATTGTGTTGTCTTTGCATGTTGCAACTGGGATGTTTTAGGCTTTCAGCATGTCAGATTCTTTACACCCTTGATCAAAGCATGGAACTGTGAAGATGAGACTAAAGATAAGCTTTTTGGCGATTGATCGGTATGCTAGGGGTGGTGACCCCCAAGATCAGGTTTTTGGAGTCTAGGTCAAAAGTGACTTCATCATGGCCAGTTCCATAACTTCCTGACAAACCTGAAATAATGCTCTCATTAACCCTTAACACAGAACCATCGCATCCCATCACTTATCTCATCATTTGCAGATGTTCATGTAATACATTGCACCTGAATATGAAGGCATCGTGGATGCTTCCATCATATTTTGCGACAATGTCAACCTTTTTTTATATAATTGAAGTAATTTTCTACCACACATTGACAGAGTGCATGATATTGATGCCAGCAGTAGCACCAATCACATTTAGGGATTGGACAATGTTACAGAAACCTACCATGAGATTGTGAGGTTCAGCAAAAGGGTCAGGAACGTGTTTATGGATACTGATGTTTGTGAGATGAGTCAATGTAACAATTCACTGCAATACGCTATGGCTACTGCGTACTGAAATGTTTTAGGAATTAGTAGTGGATAGGGTTGTGATTGATCCCTGAGGATGTTGAGTCCCAATACTGGATCCAGGTTTGGAGTAGATTTGATATCACTACTAGCACATTCGAACCTCTTATAGATCGTGTCCTCACCCTCTGTAGAGGTGGAACCCTTTGGTGAACAAATGTTATCATCCTCCCCCTCTTGCCTGCAGCCGGTAGCCTCAAGCACCTCGAAGCCGTGTAGGATCCAGAAACTGTGTTGCATTTGTTTATACTTTTCACTTTCTTGTGCACCTGATTGTCTAATTCAATGTTAGTGCAATTATCATTTTTGTGTCATTCGCAGTTAGCATTTTTTACATTATTACTGCAAATCACAAAATACCTTTCCGAAATCTGAATTTACAGATTTTCATTTATGTCAGCACTCACTAATGGATCATTAGTACTTTTGTTAACTCATTGCCAGTAGCATTTTATGGTCTCAGAACACTGTGATCACACAGGACGGTTTGCCCAGTACTTCCTCCATTGCAATTTAACTCTTTGTGGTTGTCTATCAGGTTTGTGACCATGATGGAGTTTTTCATGGCGTCTTGAATCTGACCCACATTTCGAGTCGTTCGACAAGGTTACAGAGCCAGGCACTAAAACTGCATTTGCTCATTTGAGTATGCTTTAAAAGGTTTTATTTATCTTTCTTTTCCTGAGTCTGGTGTGGAAAGCCCTTGTTGTGGTGACGAACAGCATTACCTCGTTCAGGAAATTGTGATAAGGATGGCTGGTTTGTTGAACTTTTTTCTCTTTGCATGTATGGAACAATTTGTTGCGATTTTGCATTTTTCTGACGCAGAAAATGGTTTGAGGTTTGGGGACAGATTATATTGGTAAACTGCTAGTCCGTTTAGGACATTGCTATCCATGTGTTTATTCACATATTAACACATGCTACATTACTTCGCACATTTCTAGCAATATCCAGAATCTGGCTCTCAATTATATTTCTAATTAAATAATAAACTGTGCTTAATGCCCCATAAACATATATTATGCTTATGGTGCATTGCATGCGACTTCTAGCAATTCCCTCATGCAATTACGACACTGAACTTTGTAAAGGGCTTTATGTTATTCCAACTATACACTTTTAAATGGCATTTCACGAGCCAAATATAATAAAGCTACAGACAAAATGTCCAGTAAATCATCTCCTAAATATTTAACCAATATATCCACTTCAATATACTCAGATTTATAAATACATGCTAGAAGGATCCAAGATTAAAAAAACAATTCAGAGAACATTGCTATATGGAGTCTATAATTCAAAGGTATGAATGATATTAAAAAGGCTCTAGCTCTAAATGTAGTCGTAATTTGAGTAGTGTTATAACTCTGCATGATTTAAAAACAATAAATCTAGCAACGCACGCAATCCCTAAGGATGTTTTATGGCCCTCTATTGTGAATTAAGATTTTGGGAATATATTGCATTATGCTCAATATTAATTGTTTCCATTGGGACTGCAAGTTAGAAAACGGTCTGAATCAAGCATTATATATTATTCAAATACAAAAAAGTTTAGTTTATTGAGGTTATTCATAAAATGGCCTGATTTTTTAACAAACGAAAGATGTCGAATAATGTAATTATAAAAAGGCAAGCATCAATAAATAGTTATTTTCTGAAAGAGTTTGAATATAAGTATTTGGATAATGATGTAATTAGGCCACTAAGACGTGCACATCCTCAAACATTGTTCAGATGCTGTGTTTACACACCTAAAATACAGCATTTTAGGTGTGAAATTATTGAACATAGGCATCAGTGCATTGTGTCGTGTTTTTATGCAGCATTATGCAGATGTGTTTTCAAAGCAATCTTAGGGAACCTTTGTGGTAATTCGAGGTTCTATAAAATCTCAAACATATTTGTTGCTTGAATTTGAGATGGCTTGACTATTTATTCTGCCTTCCCAATGTTACAAGTACTTCAAAGACTGTCTTTTATTAAGATGTTTGAGGGGACTCATATTTAAGAACTATAAGTCCCCTTTCTGATTCAGTTATATTTTACTGATATCAATTGTTATGGTTTGACCACATAAGGGCTTGTTTCCTGGAACCCATCAAATCTCTCAAATCTCCACAAAAGATCCAAGGGGCTCTGTTAACCAATAGAAGGATTAGCCCAGAATAGTTCCAAAAAGGCAGTAGCTTAAAGTCTTCATTGACACTTTAGGTCCCGGAGCACATAATTTCATCTTCCTGTCTACTGTGTTGCGTGTTTATCTAGGCTCCTGATCGATACTGCGGCCTTATGCCCCTATTCGGCTATAAATCCATTTATTCCCTATATTGGCATAACCGTTCAAGTGCGATATTCAGAAAGTCATCTCTGGCCTCACACGAACAGAGCCACATTCCAGAATAGTATTCTGCCACTTCCTTTGCAACCAATTAGTGCAATGACAGAGCAGAAGTCACTATCTGATATTCCTAGATTAACACTCCGAGTTCTTCAACAAGATAAAAACTCAGCAAACCTGGAAATCCCCGCTTGCTGTGTTTTGATTAGTAATGGAACTCTAATGAGCAACTGATAGCTATCACTTCCTAGTGACATCTTTAATTGACGTCTTATGTCCAGCAAACTTGCGTCAAACCAGGCACCTGTCAGGTATAAATACTACCAACGTTGCCTTAAGCAATAGCCTGTTGCTGCAGCTGGTGTCCCATTGCTGTTGTATGCTGTATTCAGTACGCTGATGCTGCTGCTGCCCCGCTGCTGTTGGTGAAGCTACTGATACCATTATCGCGGCTAAAGCGCGAACGATGGTGTGGTGAGCTTAGGAGCTGAACAGCCGTCCCTCTGCGAAGAGCCCAGCAGATGCCAAGCTGCCCGCGGACGCTGTCCTCCCTCCTCCTCCTCGACGCGCTGAAGAGAGACGCTGCCTTTCTCCTGCAGAGAAATCCAGCTCCAGCGTTTCTAGTCTGTCCTCGCGGGTGACTGGGATACCGAGTGCCTCCTGAAGGAGATACCAGACCTCCATCATTCTATTCAGAGGTATGGTGTTGACTGAACCCTTAGATGAGAATTCTTGAAGCAAACCTTGGCAAAACCAACTTAACTTAAAGCTACTTACTTACTCCCCTCCCACGTATTAGGCTTATGTCAGGTACACTGGGGTAGGCGTAGTTAGAAGCACCAGTTGAGTATTTTAGCCTAATGTATATATGAATGTATATATGTTTTATTACTTTTAAACCATTGTATGGCTAAGAAACCATATCAATGCTTTTACAGTATTATTTCGCAATACTTATCTTACTGTACGTACTTTTTATCATAACAAGTCTTGCAATTGTGGCAATACATTTCTCTTGTACGAGAAGAAAGACTGTTCAATAAATGTTAACCCTTTATTGACAAACGCCCGTCTCTCTATTCTCTACATATCGTGAAAGTAAACTGCACTAATCTGACTGAGTAAAATAACTGTCTATTGTTTCACACGACCCTAGAGATTGACTCTTGATCTGAGGAGCAAAGTTGTCATGTTGCACGGTTGTTGGAAAACTGAATCCCTTCTTGTCTGTGCCAGGGAAGCTGATCACTTCCTATTTCAGTCAAGAAAGTTTCCAGTGACCTCTGAGCTAGTTGGTAACAAACCCAATTAAGTTTAGCATAGTCAGTAGAGGCCTGGAAGATCCGCACTTCTACGTCGATACTACTGTTTATGTTATTCCAATGCGCAGGGCCTATTGGGAAAATAGGAACTACACTACATGGCGCCCAAACGTTTGGTAAGGCGATAAACTAACGCAAGACGTTAGAGTAACTCAGTCGTGCATATTTCACAGACCCCTTTCTCCCGTAAATACTCCAATAGACGTCTGGAGTGGGTGAAAGGTTAAAATCCGCCCGAACTCGGTAGGAAGAGATTCCTATGTAAAGCTCTGGTTTATTCAACGTTGAAGGATACAGTGTTCCAAAATATTGTGCACCTAATCTTTGTCTCCTTGGAGACCAACTCTGCAAAACCTGCATTTATACAATGCCAGGAGAAAACGGAACCACTGGGGCCGCAGCAGATGCGACTCAGCAGGGTCCCGAACACACAGACCCGGATGCAATTATCATCCCGGTCCACTTAAGAAAATCTATAACTTTAAAACTTATAGAGAACGGACTGACACCACAAGGTGGTACAGTAATTTTCGTGATAGAGGCTCACGAATATCGGCAGACAGAGGTATTCTATTCATGGATAAACTTTCCAGCGGCAAACGCTACAACAAAAGAGTTTCACTATTACAAAATAGAAGAACCTCCGGAAGAGTACGCTCCTTTCGAGGAGATTGAAATTCCACTTAAATTTCAAGAGCACCTGCTCTGGTTTAATGGCGCCCTAAAACATAATGATCACATTACCAGGCTCGGTCCACTAGGTAGACCAGGAGCAACGTGGCCGGTTCTAGCCAGCTACACACCACATCCTGACATTGCAAGAATGTCTAGAGAAGAGCTGTTAGTACAGCTAAAAACACTTATAAAAATACATAGGCAATTAGTCCAATATGTAATGCGGACTGCAACAGTCCAACCAGCTGTTAATGTACCACAGCTGACCCCTCATCAGGGGAACACTAATAAAATTACACCACAGAACATACAGTCATGTCTTGGTAAAACACCCGTAAAACGGGAACAAATTCCTTTCTGGTTAGCACAGAAAATCACTCAAATAGAGGCAGTATTTCCTGATACTACCCCTATTGAGAAACACAGAATCTTGACAATCTGCCTTCCTATGGGAATCGCACCACACGTGGAGGACTGTGACACTTGGGGTACAGTCTTTGCTTCCATTTACACAAAAACACACAGTGTTCCGTCTATGGCGGTAATACCAGAAGTGCTAAAACAGATTCAAAATGAATACGGTCCAGAGCCCGCTTTAAATCTAGGTATGAAATTACTGAAAGACTTCAAGCAGGTCTCGGCTATATTATTAGCCAACATAAAAGGAGAAGCAGCATCTGTGGCGATTCGCCAGAAGTTGAAGGAAACAGATATAAAAGATCCAGTTGAGCTTGCCAAAATCATAGAAAAATGCTATGAAGAATTAGGTAGAGACAGCTTGGGTGGGAAACCGGTAAAGCCCCAACTGCTCGAAAATCCTGAAAAATTATTTATTAAAAATAATTCAAACACTCCTAAAAAGAGCTGGGATGGAAATAAACAATCCACTCCCAAGGAAAAAGTTTTCCAGTCCAGAGGAAGGTCTCCTCGACGGAGGGAAAAAACTCCGACTCGAGAACACCAGTCTCCCCAGAGGGAGACCTCTGAGAAAAGATATAACCTTAGAAATAGGGATAATCTGAAAAAACCTGATAGATATCAAAGTATTGATACACGTCCCTCTCGATCTTTTCCACAGAATTCGGAAAGAAGAGGACGGTCAGACCCAGGAGAGCACACCAAGTCCAAAGACAAGGAACCTGCTCAGAGTAAAAAATCTCAATTTTCAAAAAAGAAGGTAGCCAGTATTAGAGTAATCAACCATTCCGAGAATACTGAGGACACAGTTGAAAAACGGGGAGTGGGCATTAACAATGTTGGACAGTGCAGCAGAAATCAGTATAGCCCGCAAGATCTTGATGAGTCGTCTGGAGACAGTGGACACGAATAAATTCATTCAGGTTGAAACTGCCGACACCAGACTTAGCTAGCCCCATAAAATATACGAAATAACATTGCGTATAGAGGGTGATAAGACTAGGAAAATAAAGGGTCTACTTTGGGATAAGCTCTCAAAAGGCTATGATATTCTGTTAGCTGAAAAAGATTGGCCCCCAGAGTTTGTCATGGAGTGCCCTCGTGGCGAAGAAATGATTATGCCTGCCTTCTCGAATCACATTCTGATTCACAAAAAATATACTTATGCAAGGAAATGGGCAGTAGCCCAGGCACCTGCATTATATAAAAATCATGTAGGATGGGATGAGGACTCAACTCCTCACAAAATCCAATTAAAAAGTGAACCAACTGCCCAACGGCAGTATCCCATTAAGCAAGAAGCTAAAAAACAAGTCAGGGAGATCTTAGATCAACTTGAATACCAGGGGGTGATTGAAACATGCACCTCTCAAATGAACAATCCTTTGTTTCCTGTCTCCAAGCCAGACAATTCATATCATCTAGTTTTGGACTACAGACATCTTAATACATGTTGCAAAACTTTTGCAGTACAAAACTCGCATAGTGCAGCCCTAATGAATAACATCGTTAGGAAAAAATATAAAACGACATTAGACATATCTAATGGTTTCTTTTGTCAAAACATTGCACCGGAAAGCAGATATTTGACCGCTTTCTCTGCATTTGGGTCGCAGAAAAAATTCTGTCGACTCCCACAGGGGTTCAAGAACAGCCCAGGACTATTCTCAGCTAGGGTAACAGAGTTACTACAAATATATGATGATGAGGCATTATCTTACGTAGATGATATCTATCTCACAGACGACGACTTGGATACTCACTTGAAAAGAGTGAACACCATTATACTTGGGTTCGCAGCAGAGGGTTACAAATTCAACTTTAAAAAGTCTCGAATTGCCCATCTGACAGTACTATTTTTAGGGTACGAATTATCAAGTTAAGGGAAAAGCCTAGCGGACAACTTCTTAGAGAAGTGCGCTGTACTCCAAGCTCCAAAAACGCTGAAGAATTTACAATCCATTCTAGGTTTTCTGAATTTCGGAAGAACTTACATACTAAATTACGCAGAGAGGGTTAAACCTCTCTACGAACTAATAAAACATGATTTTAAACAAATCAATTGGACTCAAAAACACACAGAAATTTTGAGATCACTGCAAACAGACATGTTAGCAAAAACAAAATTAGATACACGTGACAACACACGTGATCTTGTAATCCAAGTCATCCCAGGAAGATGCGGATTCACGTACCTGACCTCTAATGAGGGAGAAAAGGTACCTATTTCAATTAAATCTCACTTGTACACACAAGCAGAAGAAACATTCAGTTACACAGAAAGAACTGTGAAAGCAGTGCAAATCGCATTAGCAAATGAAAGAGAACTAGCACACGGCAAACGGATTAATATCCTTACAGCGGAATCCGCCTTCGAAGCGCTATTCAGCCCAGTAATCCTGCCTACAGTGTCACTGGATCCGAAATGGATACAGTGTGTAGATTCTCTAGGAGCGGAAGACGTGAAATACTATTTCGCCCCGCAATTCAAAGAACTGAATGATTTAGAATATGAAGAAGAATATCCTCTGCCAATCGAACTTCTGCCTCTCCCACAATACGCCTGTATAATCTATACAGATAGATTTGTACAGCATTTCAACGTAGAGAGCAAATCCTACGATGCAGCATGTGCAATTATTAAAGGTCGTTGGCTGTGCGGTAAATTCAGACCGAAAGTAACAAAAACTGAATCTGTAAGAAACTGTTCGGTTCAAAGAACTGAAATCAGATGTTTAAAGATGGCGCTTGAAAATGCAGAACGTGAATTCCCGACACTTATCGTGTGCGATTCTCATTTTTGCGTCAACTCTTACAACAATAAACTGCAGAGGTGGATTGAAAACGACTACAAAGATGACACAGGTGCCACAATAAAGCATAAATTGCTCTGGAAACAGGTAGCTCTTTTATACAAAGAACTACAAAAGACTCACGTGATTCACGCACAGAGTCTTCAACGTGATGGCGTTCACGTTGCAGGGAATTCATTGGCTAATACAGCCATAGCGGAAGCAACTAAACCGGCTTCCGTAGCCACAAAAAAGCGTACAGAAAAATACATAGACGGGGAAACCATGCTGGCAGTAAAAACGACCGTAAAAGGCGACTGTGCAGCACTACCCGTGAACTATCCACTCAATTATGCATACGTAATCGATGCAAACTCCGTTCCTTTTGCTCGAATCCCTGGAGTGGGGGACAGAGTAATTCCAAACAGGAGCAGGAGGGGCTTCCTCTTACTGGAAGCACACATGGGGTTGGGTCTGAGACACCAAACAATTAAGGATTCTCTGAAAGAATTACAATCAGAGTACTGGTGGCCAGGAATGAGCATAGATATTCAATGTTTTGCTCAAAATTGTGAAAACTGCAACAGAGATCGCAGTAATGAACAGGCCAGTGTAGTTTCAGGATCCCTGCTAGACAGCATAAGGCGGTCTATCTGCACAATCAAAGAAGAGAAGCGCGTCCCATTGTACACAGTTAAGGCTAAACACACTTAAAAATGTAGCCTCCAGCGCTCGGCTGACGCTAGAACTGTTATAAGAGAGATCTGCGAGTCTATATCGGCACAAACGCAATTACCACGTTCCATTCTGACCAGGGTCCTGCTTTTAGCTCTCGAGCTTAAAAGGAGGCCATGGCCAGCATGGGAATTGGGTTGCGGTATTCTTGTCCGTCGCACCCCGAAGGGAATAGTGTGGTTGAAAGAAAAAACCGGGACATAAAGCGATCTATAACAGCGAAGGTATTAGGTTCAGGCGCTGGGTGGGTCAAACATTTAATAAGTGTCCAGACTAGTCTTAATAACTTGCCAAGAAATTCTCTAAAAGGTTTCAGCCCATAAGAACTATTGTTCGGAATTAGAATGAACATTCAGGACCTCGATAGTCAGATGTCAGTGGTACAAGAAAAAACAACGCCCTTTGATGTAAAGGATCGTTTGGCTGTTTTACAGGAACTGAATGAAACAAGAAAATCCTTAAGCAACATAAAGTTAAAGCAACAGCCATCTACCACTGACGAGGCACCACAAGCAACAGCCCCAGCAAGGCCTGTCTGGATTCCAAAGATTGGGGATCTAGTCAGAGAAAAGATCGCAGTGAAGAAGGAATTTGGGCCTTCTTACAGAAAAGTAGTACCTGTCTTGGCAGTCACCGGAACAAGATCAGTAGTACTACCGCCCCTTGCTGGTAAAAAGGAGAACAGAGTCGTGTCCATCGACCTGGTAAAACCACAAGCATGTGGCCTATAATCAACAGTAGGCCCAGTGGACTCCCAAGAAACAACAGAATACCCAAACTTGCAACAACCCAAGAGGTTCAAACTGAAAGACTAATCACATTCGATCAGCCTGCAGTGAACGGTGAAGGACTATGCAATAATGCCATGGAACTCGTGCCTCTTGAAACACAGATTGAAACTACAATCCCATCAATTGACAGAACTGCCTCCGGTTATTTCATCAACTTCGACAACTTCTCTGAAGATCAAAACAACCCCGAAGTGATGCCAGAAACAAAAAAGTATTCGAAAGAAAATACAACAGGATTCCTTCAACAAATCAAAGAATTATATCTGGATTCACCGTTGATTGAGCATTGGATTATTTCAGGGGTATTCATACTCCTACTATGCCTAATTTTAGTTTTAATTTTAGGAAAGTTTATTACAATTGAATGGACACAGCAAGTCAGAACATCAACCTAGTCCTGAAACCACACAGATCATCCCACGTGAAGAAAAGAGAACTGTCAACAGTAAATGTCACAGCAATTCCAATACCTGGTGGGGTAGTATGGGAGAAAACAGACTATGAGATATATGGTCCGGTCGAAATCCTGAAGTATCCTCATCAACTGAAGGTTTCCTTAAGTGACTTTGTAAAACCTAGTACATTCTCTGATGATTGGGACTTTAACAGTATTAATGACATGATGTCTGATTTAGTAATGTCAGCTAGATTCACAGATCATGATTATTTACAAGGTTCATCTAGTTATGAGCAGCTATTCTGCTACACACATTATGGTGATCATTACTTGCATAGATCTGCACAGCCTAGAAATGTTTTTATGTATAATCAATGGGAACATTGTGCTACACCACCTAAAAGCAGTTCTAAAGCATTTTTTGAGAAATTCAAATACTTCTCGGGGTTTAACACCAGTGATGCAGAAACGTTTTATTACAAACTGTTAGATAAAACAGGAATGAAAACAATGCTGACGAATTCTAAATTGATATATTCAGAAGCATTTTATGAAAAAATGATGACATTTGGTTTTGATTATTGGAAAAATAACATTGAAACGAAAACAATTTGGGGTACAAAAGATTTGCAGGTACAAGGCCTTGAAGCACTATTTAGAACCTGCATGATACCAGAACAAATGTTGTTTTTAAATGACACAATACACCAAACATCCTGTCTTGGCCTAGCTAAGATCAAAGACCTTAACAAACCGTCTATTCCAAAGCCAATACCTGAAAATATAACTGCAGATATTGAGTTAGACGTATCACAAATTTTACATTTTAACAGAACACATCCTGATTGGAAAAAGTGGTTAATCTGGCCTACTGACACAAACAGCTGTCAAGATAGATTCCTGAATAAAACACAGGGGTTAAAAATGACCAGACTAGACCCGAGATATTCCCAGAGACAACATCCAGGGATAATAACAACATACAGTGTAGGGAAACTCTGCCTTGAATGGCTAACATCATCCACACTGGCTGAAATTAAGCAACACTTGTCTTTACTAAAAGATGGTGCTGATTTGCGCGATTTCATTCTTGGACCACGCAAACAGCGTCATAAGCGTTTCATAGTGACCAGTATCTATGCTGCGTACAACGAGGCTTGGAAAGTCACACAAATTGAAACAGCTGAAAAAATACGAGAAATTGATCGTATTAATTTGGAAAAATCACTTTCTGTAGTAGACAATGGGTTAATGACTCTGTCTTCCAGAATATATTCGTTGGACAATATTGTATCCTCTGCCTTTGATGTGATAGATAGAGACTTGCTAATGTTACAACATGGCCAATCTCAATTACGTTCTATTATACAATTAGGCTGGACGCTGCAAAATCTTCGTTCAGGCTATGTGCCTTGGCGTTTAATCAACACAACGTCATTATTTTCCATTTTTAACCTTACTGATAAACAGATCAGTTTGGCACAGAAAGGAGCAGACTATACAATCCTGAGCATCGAAAAACTTGAGAGATTACCATTGACAATGTCAGAGAGTTCTGTCATTGAATGGATAATACATGGAATTATCACAATTCCGATAACAACTTTCCGATTTAAAAAGTGCCTTGAATACATACCTACTGGCCAGTATGAACAATTGGGTAAAGGATATGTAAAATCAGAATGGAAATTACCATACACACATTCTTGCTATAGTGACAGCGACAAAAATGTATTTCTTAGTGGTGACAACTGTAAACATTCACTGAGCGGTACACTTTTGTGTCAGGGTATTAATTTACACGGAGCATGTGATGGAAATTCTAACAACCTTTCATGCCACCAGCTTGTCACACCTGCAACTCAAATAGAGCCCTTCTTTATGCAACTCGCAAACGGGAGTTACATTCTTAGAACGGATCACAGATGTTGTGGCCTTGTGCCAGGGAAAAGTTATCTAGTAAGCGTAACATCCATGGTCAAATGCTGTATGCAAGCATTGTTCCCGAGTGGGCCTGCAGACACAGTGACTCCCATCTGGCCTCGTCTGAATCTCTATTCTATACGAATTGATACTTTAAGCAAAATGAAGTCTGTGCTTTTGCAGACAACAGTGCCTATAACGTCATCAAAAGAGACATATGATCTTCTAGTTGCAAGGACAGCTACTAAAGTTCATGAACTTTTATCAACAAATTGCCCCGTGCATTTCGTAGAAATGCTTAGCCAACTCCTTAACATGTCTAGTGCCACAAGCATCCCAGGCATATTTAAGACGATTTTTACGGGACTGCTAACACCTTTTCAAGCAATTTTGGGAATCGTTCCTAATTTTGTTCACTCTGTTTTTGGCGGCATACCCTTATTTTTGGGACTCGTTGCAGGGATTTTATTTTTGACCCTTCTGCTTCGTTATGGCAAGCCAAAGCTCAGACATAGCTCCCATGGGAATGGAAGAGACAATCCTAGCAATGCGCTACCGGGACAGGATAACTAACGTCCTCGGATTGGCCAGGCTGAGAGATCTAAACATGACCTGGTTCCTTTCATTCAGACCTATATGGCAGAACTGTATCTTACCGGTACTTCGATGTATGCTATGCGGAGATGAGTGCGTGTTGGACATCTGTCTTTCACTTCCATCAGCAGTACCAATGGACGTCGATACTTTGCTCAGTCCAATAACGGCTCACGCATTGTGTTGTCCCCAGCGGCTACCAATCCTGATGACGGCATTCGTTGAGACTCCTGTACTACGACTAGGTGGTAACAGTGGAGCGAGTGACAAAAGCAACATTACCCAGGTACGACCTTCTGTGAGCATTGCTGATCCCGACTATGATGACAGCAATCATTCTCACACCTGCCAAGTTACAGCACTATCGAATTTGGTTGAACTGTCACCTGATTTTGTAGACCAATTCTTTGAGAGCCTGTCTGATACGATGTTCTCACCCGTACAGAAACAATAACTTTTGAGAAGCTTTCCGACACACAGCGTGCCCATGAACTCTGAATTCGGCCTTCAGTTTTGATCAACAAAAACTGCTAAAAGCGTTGGAACTCTATTTCCCTGTTCAAGCATTAATTCTTTTGAATTGGACAATTTTTTAATATTGACCTTTTTTGGCACAAACAATTCTTTGCTTAAGGTAAAAACTATTCTTAGAGAACAGAAGCTTCAAACTTCTATTTCTAACCACATCTAGAGACATAACAAACTTACATCAACCTCTAGCACATTTATTGCAATGCATTTATATGTGATGATTTATCTCGCCCTTCTTCTGTTTCAGAGATACTTCATGTGTAATTCTTTTTGCATAATCGTTCATTGATTTCATATGCAATAATTTTTGAATGATTTCTATGCTTCAAAAACGTACAGTACCTAAATTTCACGTATTACAATATACGCCTATTTCGAATGCATTTATGTATTTTGGAGTGGGCAATGTTACACATGCATCTAATTGCTCTAGTTTTAGTAATTTGATGGACATGAAAACGTGGAGTGGGTGTTGCGTGTTTATCTAGGTTCCTGATCGATACTGCGACCTTATGCCCCTATTCGGCTATAAATCCATTTATTCCCTATATTGGCATAACCGTTCAAGTGCGATATTCAGAAAGTCATCTCTGGCCTCACACGAACAGAGCCACATTCCAGAATAGTTCTCTGCCACTTCCTTTGCAACCAATTAGTGCAATGACAGAGCAGAAGTCACTATCTGATATTCCTAGATTAACACTCCGAGTTCTTCAACAAGATAAAAACTCAGCAAACCTGGAAATCCCCGCTTGCTGTGTTTTGATTAGTAATGGAACTCTAATGAGCAACTGATAGCTATCACTTCCTAGTGACATCTTTAATTGACGTCTTATGTCCAGCAAACTTGCGTCAAACCAGGCACCTGTCAGGTATAAATACTACCAACGTTGCCTTAAGCAATAGCCTGTTGCTGCAGCTGGTGTCCCATTGCTGTTGTATGCTGTATGCAGTACGCTGATGCTGCTGCTGCCCCGCTGCTGTTGGTGAAGCTACTGATACCATTATCGCTGCTAAAGCGCGAACGATGGTGTGGTGAGCTTAGGAGCTGAACAGCCGTCCCTCTGCGAAGAGCCCAGCAGATGCCAAGCTGCCCGCGGACGCTGTCCCCCCTCCTCCTCCTCGACGCGCTGAAGAGAGATGCTGCCTTTCTCCTGCAGAGAAATCCAGCTCCAGCGTTTCTAGTCTGCCCTCGCGGGTGACTGGGATACCGAGT
The DNA here is from genome assembly GCF_964263255.1 of Lissotriton vulgaris. Taxonomy (NCBI): domain Eukaryota; kingdom Metazoa; phylum Chordata; class Amphibia; order Caudata; family Salamandridae; genus Lissotriton; species Lissotriton vulgaris. The sequence goes on from NC_141694.1 coordinate 1,653,248,476, forward strand.
GCCTCCTGAAGGAGATACCAGACCTCCATCATTCTATTCAGAGGTATGGTGTTGACTAAACCCTTAGATGAGAATTCTTGAAGCAAACCTTGGCAAAACCATCTTAACTTAAAGCTACTTACTTACTCCCCTCCCACGTATTAGGCTTAGGTCAGGTACACTGGGGTAGGCGTAGTTAGAAGCACCAGTTGAGTATTTTAGCCTAATGTATATATGAATGTATATATGTTTTATTACTTTTAAACCATTGTATGGCTAAGAAACCATATCAATGCTTTTACAGTATTATTTCGCAATACTTATCTTACTGTACGTACTTTTTATCATAACAAGTCTTGCAATTGTGGCAATACATTTCTCTTGTACGAGAAGAAAGACTGTTCAATAAATGTTAACCCTTTATTGACAAACGCCCGTCTCTCTATTCTCTACATATCGTGAAAGTAAACTGCACTAATCTGACTGAGTAAAATAACTGTCTATTGTTTCACACGACCCTAGAGATTGACTCTTGATCTGAGGAGCAAAGTTGTCATGTTGCACGGTTGTTGGAAAACTGAATCCCTTCTTGTCTGTGCCAGGGAAGCTGATCACTTCCTATTTCAGTCAAGAAAGTTTCCAGTGACCTCTGAGCTAGTTGGTAACAAACCCAATTAAGTTTAGCATAGTCAGTAGAGGCCTGGAAGATCCGCACTTCTACGTCGATAATACTGTTTATGTTATTCCAATGCGCAGGGCCTATTGGGAAAATAGGAACTACACTACAACTGGATGAGTAAAATTAACTTCTTGAGGTGGATAAACTGTTGGTACACCAGCTTTGTTGCACTCTTTGTACAGCTGCAAGCAATAATTATAAACACAAAGCACATTCACTACACAACCCCACAACTTCACCTTGAGCCCAGGAAAAGTCCCTGGCTCATGCACTCTGCAAAATAACTTTTCTGTTCTGCTGACAAAATCCCTACACAACTCTCCATCAGAATCCTTCATCTCTTCCAAAAAACAGCACCCTTACAGAAGAGACAGCACACAAGGTATCCTGAAAACCCCCTGGGTTTGAAGAACAAATCACCCAGACCAAACAGCAGTTTATTCTACCAACAAAATTGCTTCTCACAAATGTTTATTCACATCATGACTTCAGCGCCTCAAATAAATCCAGTTTAATTGTTCTAGTATAGATATTAGACCATTTATGTATGCTGTATCTATAGATTGCCTGAAAATTGTAAGGCATCCAAAAACGAACCGATTTTGGACTTGTTAGATTGAACACTAAGGGCCTGATTTAGATATTGGTGGACAGATGATTCCGTCACAAAGGTGACGGATCTCCCATCCGCCAAAATATAAATCCTATAGGATTTATATTTCAGCGGATATCTGTCATCGTTTTGAAGGAGTAACGCATTTCGTCAATATCTAAATCAGGCCCTAAATATCAGAACACTAGTATTTCTAGTGGAAAAAATATTTAAAATTGAACAAACTTTCATTCTTGCACTCCACTGGAAATGGATTAGAGGAATTCAAGGGATTGGATTCAAAGTTTGGGTACTAGAGCAGTCACTAAAATACCATACTTCTATGTAATGACACCCACCGTCGGTGGATTGCATGGATTAACATTTACAGCACCTCTTGTCAAAGACCGTAGCAAGAAAGGTAAAGTTGTATACTCCAAAACAATTGTGATCGGCATCCCAGAGGGAACCATTATTTCTACATTACCAAACATTTCTGCACAACATTTCAGTCCAGGCAGTGACCAGTCAATGCACTTCAAGACAGAAATTCCTGCAACCGGTTCCAAAAGAAAATTTATAGTCAGCAGTGGTCTGCTGATATGAATATGTTTCAGCAAATTGGCCTTGATCGCGTGCCAAATGGCCGAAATGCTTGTTTGTTTTTTGCCTACACTGAGAATAAACCACAGCTGCCTGCTGCTCTGACACCGGATGACACCGCACATGAACGTGGCAGCCCGGGGTTGATCTCGGCTCTTATCATGCCCTTAGATTAACTCCAGCTTCCGAACTTACTTCCATACTAAGGTACTCTCTCCCGGACCGTCGCAGTGGATGGGGAACCTGACCCTGCTTTCTGTGCTATCTAACACCACGTTGGTGGCCATTAGGACAGCCCCTCCTCCCAATTGTTTCTGAACACACGCCTTTGATGCTGCACCGTACCCGTGGTCCCCTCCACCCATGCCGGTATCCCGGTCCCTTTGGGGAAGTTCTTCCTATACCTGACCTCGCATAGACTCCGTCCACGCTAAGCCATATCCGCAAATTTCAACAACGCCTACTGGTAACCTGATCCATTCTTGGACTTACCAGACGGCCCCTCACAGCTTGCTTTCCAGGACCTGCAGCACCTCTAAATTTTGGCAACACAGTCCTGATGATGGTCCTGAATTAATAGGACCAAAACGCTGTCGACCTACCAATCAGCGCAACTCACGGCGCACATTCAACTTTGGTTCTTTTAAAATCTAAAACCGTGTTCTATCATTGTAAATAATCATTCTTGTTGAACCATTGATCCCTGTACAGAATTGTTGTCACTTTGACACCTTGCGCCTTCCGCCGTCTTCCTCTCACTTGTCACTTGCGCCGTCACTCTTTATGTCACTAGCATAACGTGCACCAAGTTCCTTTTGGGTTGCATCGCAATTTATGCTCACAGTGCTGATATAAATGTTCTGTATAAACTGTGAATTCAAATATGTGATGCCATGAGCACTTGAACAAACTACCAGGAGTCTCCCTCTTTCCTTTGTGTAATGTCCTTCCTCATTGAATCCGGTTGAGACATTGTCACTAACTTTTGCTGCTCTGAGTGAGCATGATTGCTTTTTTGAGGATTGTTAAGAGATGTCATCAGTGATGTCACTGACCATCTCATGAGTGATATAATATGTGAGGTCATAAGAAGTGCATTGTGGGGGTGTAAGTTATAGTTAGCCCAGCTAACTATTGTATTGTATTGTATTGTATTGCGACTTATATAGCGCACGTATCACCCGAAGGCATCAAGGCGCTTGCCTTGGGAACCCGTCCTGGCTTTTTCCCTGTCAGATAACCCTTACTGGGCATCCCCAAGGTGAAAGCCAGGCATCCCGCAGCGGGTCGGCCGCCGTAGTGGAGTTTAAGCAAACTATTGCCCAGAGTTGCAGCGTGGGACCCCATGATTAGAGTAGGCACCGAGGAGAGAATTATCGAGTCTGTGGACATTTTTGGGCTCAGGACCCTGCGGCGTCAGGAATTGAACCCTGGTCCCAGGCCAGACCTCTGCATCAGGGTCTGCCACTCTAATCAGTGAGCCACACTCCTCCACTATACTATAACTGCAGAATTTTAATGGTTGTGTATGAGTAAAATGTGAGTCTAACTATAACATCCCTGTAAACTTTGTTTTTTAAGTGAATTTCTAATTCTTTTTAAAATGTTAATTCCTAACTATAATGTCCCTGTAACCTTTGTTTTTTTCAGTGAATTTCTAAGGTCTTTTTAATGTTGTTTCCTAACTATAACGTCTCTGCAACATTTGGTTTTGTAAGTGAATTTCTAAGGTTTATAGATTTTATTTCTCAACTGTAGCTTGTAACCTTTGATAGTGAGTGTGTGAGTGAGTGCCTGAGTGTCCCAGTGGGTGTGTGAGTGAGTGCATAAGTGTCTCAATTGGTGTGTGAGTGTGTATATATTTATATATATTTCCATTTTCACCTTCATGCACACCGCCCTCCAGTATCCAGCGCGTCTTGAGGGTGAGCAGAGGAACAGCACCCCCAACTCGTGTGTGATTGAGGTAACTCATTTTTTATTTATTTTTCGAAGTTTTCAAATGGCCTCCATTACTCACAGGGCCATCACAAGCAAAGTGCAAGAGTGCATAGAACCAGAAAAAGATGACCTACGCGTTTCGGCTTGCACCTTCCACTGGGTCACAGAGTGTTGTGCTGAATGTCAATTTAAAGTTTTCCAAAACAAAACCATAGCATCAAAATTGATGAAAGTACTGTGACATAATAGATCTGTACAAGGAGTAAAAGCACTGTTATCATACGGTTATGTTCTAGTAAAAACAGCTTCCAAACATAATAGTCTTACAGAAAGGTATATAGTTCTGCATCCGTATTCAGGCCCCAAGGAATTTCTGTGCCTAAATTCACAATCCATCTCGACTCGGCACGCCTTAGGGCTAATTCTCCATCTCCTCCCCTGATCTTTATAGGGATATGCTCAATACCGAAATAAAATAGGTAAATATTTTGTTAAAAAAGCCATCATGCTCTTTCCAAATGTGCTTGGCCATTACATATGTGAAATATCTGTTGGTCACAGCCCGCAGATGGTGGAGGAGGCGTAATTTAAGTTTATTCACTGTGCTCCCAACATAATGTTGTCCGCATCCACACTCCAGTAGATATACCACATTTGTGGTCTCGCATGTGATCCTTTCTTTAATAAACTTCTTGAAACCTTGGATGGTTGTTATTTCCACCATAATCCACCCATGGTTGCAGGCTTTGCACTTATGGCATTTGACAAACCCCTTGTGAGATAGCCAGGTGCTGCTTTGGGCATTCTTGTTGGTAAAGTAACTTTGTGTTAACAGATCTCCCAATAACAGTACCTTTCTGTGAGTAACATTTGCATGCTGTACAATAACTGGTTTAAGATCTTGGTCCTTTTTTAAAATATTCCAGTGTTTGTTTATTGCCTGTTTATTCTGATATTAGAGCTATTAAAATGCGTAATAAACCTTGTTGTTTTAACAGTGGATTCAGTTGATGTCTCAGTACTTTTGGGTAGTAACATATCCTCCTTCTTCATGTTTATTGCCCTCAGACTTGCATTTTCCAAAACCATCATTGGATAACCTCTTCTCAAAAACTGGTTGAACATTAGGTCCACTTGTCTCATGTACTCCCCATCCTCAGAGCAATTCCTGTGAGCCTGCAGGAACTCTCCATACGGGATGCTCCATTTTAGGGCTTTTGGGTGTGCATTGTTCGCTGATAGAATGCTGTTGCAGGATGTGGTCTTTCGGAAGAGGGTGGTGCATATCCGTTCATTTTCAATGTAGATCCGTATGTCAAGATAATCTACAGAAGTCCTGCTATATGTATGCGTAAACCGTAGATTAAGAGAATTATCGTTGAGGGATAATAGAAAATCCTTTAAATCTTCTTCTTCTACCTCCCATATACGGAAGAGATCGTCGATATAACGGACCCATTGCACCACCCTCTCCAAGTTAATGTTGTTACTTTCTGACCACAAACATTCTGCCTCTCAAAAGCCCAAGGTCAACTTCGCATATGTAGGAGGGAATGATGTCCCCATAGCAGTCCCTTGATTCTGCCTGTAATACTTGCCATCAAAAATAAAAACATAGCTGGTAAGACAAAAGGACATCATTTCAATGAGAATTTTCATGTGGCTCAATAAATTAAGGGACCTTGATCTTAAAAAATGCTTGCATGCTTTGAGACCATCATCATGTCTTATGGAGGTGTACAATGAGACTACGTCGAAGTAACCATGTAACTTGGTTTCCATGGGGTGTTATTAATCCTATTCAGAAAATCCATGGAGTCACGGATATACGAGGGCAGATTTGCAACATAAGGGAAGATAAATATGTCTATGAACCTTGAAGTGTTTTCAAGAAGAGATCCACACGAGCTGACAATTGGGCGGCCAGGAGGATTTTCAAGACTCTTAGGCACCTTAGGCAGTACATAGAGTGTTGGCATGATGGGATGGTCTACTTTCAAATATTGTAGCTCGTCATTATCTATGAGTAAATCTTCATGTCATTGTTGTAATTTCCCATGGAAGATGTACTTAATATCGTGGATTGGATTGTTCTTTAATCTCTCATAGTTGGTCAAATCCCCCAACTGTCTTCTGATCTCTTGTTGATATTTATTCCGATTCATCACTACAATATTGCTGCCCTCATCAGACTTTGATGACGATAATAATGTCCTGCCGTAGGTCTGTGAGTGAAAAACAACACAAATGCCAGTACTGAATAACGTTTTTTAGGGGGGGAATGTAACCTCATAGGAGCTGCTATGAATTAAACATGGCAGTCTTGTATAACTTTTGATTGCTAATTTATTATAACCATTATTTTAGGTCAGAGAATTTTTATCATTTTTTCAAAAACATTTCTGTGCATATATAAATAGCCTTACTGTTGAGGAGCCAAGACCCAGTTTTGTTCCTACGGTAGGTCTGTGAGTGGCCATCAATCTTCCTTTTTCATAATACAGTACTTGCGATTCCTTTTTTTAGTTTTTTCTGCTTTTTGTATATATATATATATATATATATATATATATATATATATATATATATATATATATATATATATATATATATATATATATATATATATCCAAAAATAAAGTTACCCAACTTTGAAGAGCCACCAAACAGGTAGGTTTGTATCTTCGTTTTATTGCAGGTTACAGCACAGAGAGGGAAAAGCAGACGTCCTGTAAAAGTAAAAGCCTGACGCGTTTCATGCTCGTGTGAGCACTTCCTCAGAGGCTTGTGTGACACTGCGCCGAGCATCAAAGTTCTTTTAATCACTTGCACCTGCCATGGTAGGCGTTAGCACTCCCAGTGCTTGCTGGTGCATGTAGTTCCATTAATCACGCTGTAGTGCGCTGCTCTCACAATGTCAAAATTATTTCAAAATTAAAACCACAGTGGGCCAGGAAATTGCCATCCTCTTTCCTGCGCCGTGAATGCCCACCTGCAACACGACCTTCCTGCAAGTATCAAGCTGCTCTCCTTTAGCTGCAACTTGAACCACTGATGCGTGGAGGGGCTCTTCCCGACCGGGACCGGCCGGTGAAACATCCAAAAATAAAGTTACCCAACTTTGAAGAGCCACCAAACAGGTAGGTTTGTATCTTCGTTTTATTGCAGGTTACAGCACAGAGAGGGAAAAGCAGACGTCCTGTAAAAGTAAAAGCCTGACGCGTTTCATGCTCGTGTGAGCACTTCCTCAGAGGCTTGTGTGACACTGCGCCGAGCATCAAAGTTCTTTTAATCACTTGCACCTGCCATGGTAGGCGTTAGCACTCCCAGTGCTTGCTGGTGCATGTAGTTCCATTAATCACGCTGTAGTGCGCTGCTCTCACAATGTCAAAATTATTTCAAAATTAAAACCACAGTGGGCCAGGAAATTGCCATCCTCTTTCCTGCGCCGTGAATGCCCACCTGCAACACGACCTTCCTGCAAGTATCAAGCTGCTCTCCTTTAGCTGCAACTTGAACCACTGATGCGTGGAGGGGCTCTTCCCGACCGGGACCGGCCGGTGAAACATCCAAAAATAAAGTTACCCAACTTTGAAGAGCCACCAAACAGGTAGGTTTGTATCTTCGTTTTATTGCAGGTTACAGCACAGAGAGGGAAAAGCAGACGTCCTGTAAAAGTAAAAGCCTGACGCGTTTCATGCTCGTGTGAGCACTTCCTCAGAGGCTTGTGTGACACTGCGCCGAGCATCAAAGTTCTTTTAATCACTTGCACCTGCCATGGTAGGCGTTAGCACTCCCAGTGCTTGCTGGTGCATGTAGTTCCATTAATCACGCTGTAGTGCGCTGCTCTCACAATGTCAAAATTATTTCAAAATTAAAACCACAGTGGGCCAGGAAATTGCCATCCTCTTTCCTGCGCCGTGAATGCCCACCTGCAACACGACCTTCCTGCAAGTATCAAGCTGCTCTCCTTTAGCTGCAACTTGAACCACTGATGCGTGGAGGGGCTCTTCCCGACCGGGACCGGCCGGTGAAACATCCAAAAATAAAGTTACCCAACTTTGAAGAGCCACCAAACAGGTAGGTTTGTATCTTCGTTTTATTGCAGGTTACAGCACAGAGAGGGAAAAGCAGACGTCCTGTAAAAGTAAAAGCCTGACGCGTTTCATGCTCGTGTGAGCACTTCCTCAGAGGCTTGTGTGACACTGCGCCGAGCATCAAAGTTCTTTTAATCACTTGCACCTGCCATGGTAGGCGTTAGCACTCCCAGTGCTTGCTGGTGCATGTAGTTCCATTAATCACGCTGTAGTGCGCTGCTCTCACAATGTCAAAATTATTTCAAAATTAAAACCACAGTGGGCCAGGAAATTGCCATCCTCTTTCCTGCGCCGTGAATGCCCACCTGCAACACGACCTTCCTGCAAGTATCAAGCTGCTCTCCTTTAGCTGCAACTTGAACCACTGATGCGTGGAGGGGCTCTTCCCGACCGGGACCGGCCGGTGAAACATCCAAAAATAAAGTTACCCAACTTTGAAGAGCCACCAAACAGGTAGGTTTGTATCTTCGTTTTATTGCAGGTTACAGCACAGAGAGGGAAAAGCAGACGTCCTGTAAAAGTAAAAGCCTGACGCGTTTCATGCTCGTGTGAGCACTTCCTCAGAGGCTTGTGTGACACTGCGCCGAGCATCAAAGTTCTTTTAATCACTTGCACCTGCCATGGTAGGCGTTAGCACTCCCAGTGCTTGCTGGTGCATGTAGTTCCATTAATCACGCTGTAGTGCGCTGCTCTCACAATGTCAAAATTATTTCAAAATTAAAACCACAGTGGGCCAGGAAATTGCCATCCTCTTTCCTGCGCCGTGAATGCCCACCTGCAACACGACTATTCATGTGAACTACAGCACCCACAAGGCCGTCTGTCGGCCACGCCCCCTCCCCAGGGGCAGGTGCTACGCATCTAATTAAAGACTGCAGCGAGGCTGTTCCATGCAAACTAAACCACAGAAGAAGGGAGCTGGTTACTCCCGAAACGCGTCTGGTTTTTTGAATATTTGAAGAGGTCTCCCCATGTGCCCTGCTGCCAGTGTGCTGTCAATAAACCTGCGTTTATTGTTTAACTTCCAGGCTGGTCTCCTTCACTTTGGGACTCTGGTGAGGTTTGGATTTTAGCGGCTGTTCCCGGTCGCGGAGAAGACCGCCCGTGGTATCACGGACCTTGTCAGCTCCAGTCGGGCTGACAGAGAAAGGATGGAAGGAGGGCTAGCACTATGCCAGTGTGTGCTCGCCTCGACGCTATTTTCAGCAATGAAGCATGACATCAGGGCGCCTGGCACCCCTTGCAACCCACAAAAAAGGATTATCATTTGCTTACTATCAACCGAGCTGCGCACCCACTTGGGATCTATTCATGTGAACTACAGCACCCACAAGGCCGTCTGTCGGCCACGCCCCCTCCCCAGGGGCAGGTGCTACGCATCTAATTAAAGACTGCAGCGAGGCTGTTCCATGCAAACTAAACCACAGAAGAAGGGAGCTGGTTACTCCCGAAACGCGTCTGGTTTTTTGAATATTTGAAGAGGTCTCCCCATGTGCCCTGCTGCCAGTGTGCTGTCAATAAACCTGCGTTTATTGTTTAACTTCCAGGCTGGTCTCCTTCACTTTGGGACTCTGGTGAGGTTTGGATTTTAGCGGCTGTTCCCGGTCGCGGAGAAGACCGCCCGTGGTATCACGGACCTTGTCAGCTCCAGTCGGGCTGACAGAGAAAGGATGGAAGGAGGGCTAGCACTATGCCAGTGTGTGCTCGCCTCGACGCTATTTTCAGCAATGAAGCATGACATCAGGGCGCCTGGCACCCCTTGCAACCCACAAAAAAGGATTATCATTTGCTTACTATCAACCGAGCTGCGCACCCACTTGGGATCTATTCATGTGAACTACAGCACCCACAAGGCCGTCTGTCGGCCACGCCCCCTCCCCAGGGGCAGGTGCTACGCATCTAATTAAAGACTGCAGCGAGGCTGTTCCATGCAAACTAAACCACAGAAGAAGGGAGCTGGTTACTCCCGAAACGCGTCTGGTTTTTTGAATATTTGAAGAGGTCTCCCCATGTGCCCTGCTGCCAGTGTGCTGTCAATAAACCTGCGTTTATTGTTTAACTTCCAGGCTGGTCTCCTTCACTTTGGGACTCTGGTGAGGTTTGGATTTTAGCGGCTGTTCCCGGTCACGGAGAAGACCGCCCGTGGTATCACGGACCTTGTCAGCTCCAGTCGGGCTGACAGAGAAAGGATGGAAGGAGGGCTAGCACTATGCCAGTGTGTGCTCGCCTCGACGCTATTTTCAGCAATGAAGCATGACATCAGGGCGCCTGGCACCCCTTGCAACCCACAAAAAAGGATTATCATTTGCTTACTATCAACCGAGCTGCGCACCCACTTGGGATCTATTCATGTGAACTACAGCACCCACAAGGCCGTCTGTCGGCCACGCCCCCTCCCCAGGGGCAGGTGCTACGCATCTAATTAAAGACTGCAGCGAGGCTGTTCCATGCAAACTAAACCACAGAAGAAGGGAGCTGGTTACTCCCGAAACGCGTCTGGTTTTTTGAATATTTGAAGAGGTCTCCCCATGTGCCCTGCTGCCAGTGTGCTGTCAATAAACCTGCGTTTATTGTTTAACTTCCAGGCTGGTCTCCTTCACTTTGGGACTCTGGTGAGGTTTGGATTTTAGCGGCTGTTCCCGGTCGCGGAGAAGACCGCCCGTGGTATCACGGACCTTGTCAGCTCCAGTCGGGCTGACAGAGAAAGGATGGAAGGAGGGCTAGCACTATGCCAGTGTGTGCTCGCCTCGACGCTATTTTCAGCAATGAAGCATGACATCAGGGCGCCTGGCACCCCTTGCAACCCACAAAAAAGGATTATCATTTGCTTACTATCAACCGAGCTGCGCACCCACTTGGGATCTATTCATGTGAACTACAGCACCCACAAGGCCGTCTGTCGGCCACGCCCCCTCCCCAGGGGCAGGTGCTACGCATCTAATTAAAGACTGCAGCGAGGCTGTTCCATGCAAACTAAACCACAGAAGAAGGGAGCTGGTTACTCCCGAAACGCGTCTGGTTTTTTGAATATTTGAAGAGGTCTCCCCATGTGCCCTGCTGCCAGTGTGCTGTCAATAAACCTGCGTTTATTGTTTAACTTCCAGGCTGGTCTCCTTCACTTTGGGACTCTGGTGAGGTTTGGATTTTAGCGGCTGTTCCCGGTCGCGGAGAAGACCGCCCGTGGTATCACGGACCTTGTCAGCTCCAGTCGGGCTGACAGAGAAAGGATGGAAGGAGGGCTAGCACTATGCCAGTGTGTGCTCGCCTCGACGCTATTTTCAGCAATGAAGCATGACATCAGGGCGCCTGGCACCCCTTGCAACCCACAAAAAAGGATTATCATTTGCTTACTATCAACCGAGCTGCGCACCCACTTGGGATCTATTCATGTGAACTACAGCACCCACAAGGCCGTCTGTCGGCCACGCCCCCTCCCCAGGGGCAGGTGCTACGCATCTAATTAAAGACTGCAGCGAGGCTGTTCCATGCAAACTAAACCACAGAAGAAGGGAGCTGGTTACTCCCGAAACGCGTCTGGTTTTTTGAATATTTGAAGAGGTCTCCCCATGTGCCCTGCTGCCAGTGTGCTGTCAATAAACCTGCGTTTATTGTTTAACTTCCAGGCTGGTCTCCTTCACTTTGGGACTCTGGTGAGGTTTGGATATATATATATATATATATATATATATATATATATATATATATATATATATATTACCTACTGGCGGTCCCCAGTAGGTAGTTATAGTTAGGGCCTAGTTTCCATAGGAAATCCACAACATTCTATTTGGAATAACTTTGGCGCCGGTGGATGAATCTTCGCAAATTTCTCCAAGAAAATGGCCTGCTTGGATCCGCTCCTTACCTGAAAGTTTGGAGGTGATTCGTCAAGTGGGGGCTGAGAAAAAAGGGGGGTCCCAAAACATGTTTTGCCCATGCAATTTTCCATAGGGACCTTTAGCCAGGGCTACAGCCCGAATGACTGAATGGAATTACACCAAATTTGGCAGAGAGGTAGAGTTCGGTTCGCAGATTGTGCTTTTTGTTAAATGGTTTAAATACGTTCAGTAGTTTCTGAGAAAATTACAAGTAAAATCATAGCGATATCTAGAGACGGAGTACGGCACACGTACGGAAATCACGAGCACGAGCTGCATGCTGATTGGTTGTCAACTGTCTATCAACACTCCAAACCAGGAAGTGTTGCCAGTCATCTTGTTCGTCGCTAGAACCAAGTCACAAGAAAGTAGTAAAACAAAGTTGAGAAATAAGGAAAGGGGGCAGGTAGAAACATCCTGACCCTCTAGGCTTGCTCAGGGGGTTGTTCATGAATTACAATTACGAGCACGAGCTGCATGCTGATTGGCTGTCAACTGTCTGTCAACACTCCAAACCAGGAAGTGTTGGCAGCCATCTTATTGGTCGCAAGAACCGAGTCACAAGAAAATAGTGTCAGAATCACACTACGTCGTCCCTTACCTTGAACAGCACTGGAATCTTGAGGATGACGTAGTAGATTTCGCAGAGACCCAAGGGGCCAACTTCCCAATTAATTAACTATAAACTTGGCTGACTCAAATTTACAGCTAAGAATAAAACTAGAAATTTGGGAGGAGGGCCAGTACTGGACGTTGTCGTGAAGGAGGGTTCTTGCTGTCGACCTGCGAAACAACAAGTAGCAAGGGTTTACTAAAAACCTATTCCTTGCGTCCTATATTCTTAACTACCCTCTGAACTAGTACGCTTCCTCTTCTCTATGTTTGTGCAATAATACACAAGTTGACTCCTACCTGCGATCAGAGTTGTCTTGCCCTTCGTCCAGTATTTCTTTGTCTTGTTATGTAGTGAAGTCGTCTGATGTTGTTGTCAGGTGTTCTTGAATAGGAGTATGAATTGAGTCTTTGCATAAAATTCTAAAAACAAGGAAACATCCTTTAACAAATATTCTTTTAAAACATTTGTTTAGTTCCCCCTCAGCACCCTAACTTACTTGCAAATGTTTTCATAAGATGATATAATGTGGGATTCAGTAATTCTCTTGTGCTCAAAACCTGTTGTAAACACAATGAGAGGAAAAACACATCCTATACATACACTTAACCTAAAATCTTTTGACTTCTAAATGAAAATCTAAAGTCAAAAATAACATTACAATGTGTTCTTGCAATGCTTTTATCTTTCTAATAAATCTTGCACTTTACACAATTCAAAAGGTTCTTTTAACAAAGCAAATCTTGCTCCTGAAGTCTTCCCCTCCTTGAGGAAAACTGGAATGTTCCAAAAATTATTCAAAGGCTTTCTTGCATTGGGCGCCTGTCTTTAAAAGATCAAATTGTACTTATCTCTTGTATATCTTTGTCATTTCAGGGTTCCGGGTCGAAGAACTGCCCAAGAGGAGTTTCCAGGCGCTGAAGTACTTCAACCAGGTAAGTCTGCAGTGAGAGCCTTCAGACGCGATCCTTCTCCTTGCAGCAGCGGAAGGCAAAGCGACTTCTAGAAGCCTGGGTGCGGTTTAAATAGTAGACCGCACCCAGGAGATAACGTGCGCACGCTCACGTTAAGCCGCTGCGAGTCAAAGCGCTCAAAGCAGCTTTAACGTGAAAGGTCCCAGAGCTCACAGAGGCGTCTTCGAGTTCAGAGCTCACCAAGAATTTCCGAAAAAAGGCACAAAAGCGAAATGTAACGTAAAATCTCAATTGACAAAAATGAACGAACGTAGCCATATTCCAGAGTCCAGACTTGAGAGCAATACAAACATCAATCCGCATACAAAGTCTTGATAATGCATCGTTCAAACACTTAGCATGAACATACAATTAAATAAAAACACTTTACTCACAGGTGGTGCAGGTGCACGGGAATGGGGCAGGATTTCCTAATATCCAGATCTTAGGTCACTACCTAACATGCCACTAGTTTGGAGAATCATGACAAATAGTAAAACAAAGTTGAGAAATAAAGAAAGGGGGCAGGATAGAAACATCCTGACCCTCTAGGCTTGCTCAGGGGGTCGTTCATGGATTTGTAGGCTATATATTCTATTTTTTTTTTAAATAGAAAAATCTCTTCGTACGCATATGGAAATCGTACAATTACAAGCAAGAGCTGCAGGCTGATTGGCTGTCAACGCTCCAAACTAGGAAGTGTTGGCAGCCATCTTTTATTTTGAAGTATGCGGTGGGCTCATGGCCCTCGTACATGCCCCGGGGACCGCCTCCTTCCTGGGGCAGTAATATTTAAAAAGGGAGGGTCTGTGACGGCACGGACCTCCCTGCCCCGGGTATTACCACTTTTCAGGGCTTTTTAATGTTGGGAGGGGGTCGTGCGGTCTCTGTCCTGGAGCTCTTGATGGCTCTGGGGACCACCATCTCTCAGGGCCGACTCCTGCAGTGTCCCGGGGTGTCTACCCCCGGGACACTGCTGTTTGGTATGGTAGGGCGGGAGCGTCGCTGCTCCCACCTTAGCACAGCAAACCGGTTTCCTATTTGAAAGAGAGAGCAATTTAAGCTGCTGTGTCTTTCAAGTAGGAAAGCAGATTGCTTTTTGTTAGAGAGAGCAGCATATAAACTGCTCTCTCTGACAAAGAAATGCCGGCTCTCGAAGGACGCGGGGAGCCGGCTGGGACCGTGGGGGTATTGTTGTTCCCTACACAGTCCCTAGTCCACTCCGCGTTTACTGGTCAGCCGAGACAGCGAGTCTGCGAGTCAGCGAGGAGTGTGGGCGGCTGTGAGCTGTGAGCGAGAGCACTGCAGAGGCGCCGAAAACGCACCAAAAACACCGAAAATGCTAGAACATTGAAACCGCCACCGAAAAGCCTCACCGAAGCCACAGACAGTGGCCCCCATCTGGCCCCCTTCTAACAGACAGAGGTGAGGCGACCAGACTGTCTGCGCTGCAGCGGTGCGATTTGGCGCTGCGGGAGCCCCGAAGGCTCCATTTTGAGTGGCGGGAGGTGCTTCTCAGAAACCACTTGGTTAGCGTGGCGTGGCAAAGGACCATCAAGAGCACATTACGAAGGCTTGTGGTGGCGCTCGGCGCGGTGGGACCCGTGAAAACCCGTACAGTGCGGCAGATACCACAGATCAGAATGCTTGCTCTACATAGCAGAGGACCCATGTTGTCTTGCTGAGCAAGCCTGAGGCAGCGGGTTGTGTCCTGGCACGGGGGTCCCTGGAGAGCCTTGCTTCCTCTGGAGAGCCATTCCTGGTAGGCGGTGAGCCAAGCCCCTTTTGCTTCTGCTTAAGGGAACTGTAGAACTCTGTAGCAGCTGCAAGGAATTATTCTGCGTGACAGGAGCCACAATTCCTAAGTGAACAGACCAAGTAGACCAGAGGGCTCCAGGTGTGTCTGACGACGAAAGGAAAGCTGAGGGGAGCTGAGGAGAACAGAGTGTACTGATCAGCAGAGGTGCGAACTAGGTGGCAAGAACCGCCTCTTACTTTTCACCCCTTTTACTTCTCACCCTCTTCCACCTGCCAGCTGGCAGAGAGCAGCGAGTGGCGAAGCACCGATAGGTGGGCGACAATTTACAAGCAGGAGATAAGCAGGCGCAAACCGAGACCAGGGAATTATGAGATCGGGTCGAGTAAAAAAAGCACCAACAAAAACAAAGTAACAATTACTAAACAAAGCCACCAAACGGAAAAATGAAGGAGCGAGAGGGCCCAGTGACACTACCCAGACAGCCACAAAACAAAAGGTGGAAAGGTCGAAGAAGCATCCTTTGGTCCCTGCAGCAGTCTGCATCCAAATGCCGCAATCAACCACGCTTTTTCACTCCAGGAAAGGAGTTCCTCTCCAAATGTCGCGGCTGGACCAAAGGAAAAAGCAGTTAACATAAGGTTGGTCCCAGAAGATCAGGACATAACTAGATCAGATGTGCCTCAATTAAGGAAAAGCCTGTACTCCTTCCAGCCCAAGATATACTCGAAATTTTCATTTTTGAAGGACCCAGGCTCAGCTATATTCTCCAAAAGTAGGACCATAGAGGGGCTCCAATAGCCTTTACTACCTTTAGCAGCACACAGCCTTGATCAAAAACAACCTTTAATAATAAAGGATACTGCGGCATTGATTCACTCTAACGGCAGGCATCAAGCAACTACAAAGTAATTCCAAGGGCTCTTCCAGCTGTGATGAGACCTTGCTTCAAGTTAATCATGAACAAACACATGGCGCAGTAGACGGCGCAAGGCAAGCAGCCGACAATACAACAGAGCTCTGCACAAACAAGGGAAACAATAGTGAACAACTGCAATACCAACCCGCACATCAGACGGACAGTAACACAGAGCAAGTTATCTCCTTACAAAACACATCACTGGACAGATAAGAACCGCTTCAAACTCTACTCCACATTCTCAATTGTGCAGGCCAGTACTTGAGAACTCAATGGATTTGTCAATTCTAACAACTACAATACCGCAGCGGCAGGAGGGCTCAACATTAGGTTCAGATCTGTCAGATTCTCGGCATTCTCACGGTACTCCTTCTGCAACCGCGACAACTTCAATTGAGGAAGTTCTAATACCCTCACAACAAATAGACATTGAACAAAGACCAAACAACAAAGGACCATACTTGACAAACTCCCCTCGTCAACTTTTGGCAACTATCAGCCTAGACGCAGCAGCACAAGGGTCTCAGGCAGGCCTGTCGCCAATGGACAAACTCTACGGTAAACCGCAAATAGGGAATGGTCAATCTCTCTTTAATGAAGAACTGTCCCCCTCCAATAGAGATATGTCCTTTTTAGCTTCCCAAGAGTGGGAAGACTTAGTTGCTTCTTATAATCAGGACTCTAACACCATTCCAAAAATATCACAGACAGACAGAATTAATATTGACCACAGTAATAAAAACCTGATATGGGAATCATTACTAAGTAATATGCAATATTCAACTGCGGCTTTACAATATCAGTCCCACAAACTGGACCTTCAACTCACAGTTCTTCAAACACTGGCTGAATTCACCTCTGGGATTGAAAGAAAGTTAGCCGATCTGAATGCCCTAATAAAGAGAGGGCAAAAAGCGGCCTTCAACATATTGCCTGTGCAACAAGAATGTTCCTGTGCTCCAATTGTTGACAAACTCCTAACGCTCCCGACAATTTTGGGAGATGTACTAACTGCTCTGAAACCAACACCTATAACCCTGAATACTGTTAGCAAGGATAAAATGACGGTAGACAATATAACACTGTCCCCGCATTTGACAGGGCCATCACTGTCAAGCAGCAAAAACCCAACAGGAGGAAGTGCTCCCCTGCAAGTTTCTAAAACCGGATCACAAAACGGAAATTATATCTCACTAAAAACAGGTTGTAAGCAAAAAAGGAAAGGCAGGAAAAAGACACCAAATATACAGGTTCGGTATCCGGCTACTCATCCTCAGCCTCCTCTAGACTCAACGAACAGAATAAGAGAGGATATTCCAGACTCAGCAGCTGCAGCGCCGGCCTCTGTGATAAAAGATCCGGCGAATGCAAGACAGAATCTCATATAAATACAGTATAGGTCTTCCAGTCTTTCAGTCGGCAGGAGCGCCCTTCTTGAAGTCGACAATGATTCAATCAGGAAACCTTCCAATAGCATCCCCCTTCTTAGCCCTTTTACCCAAGGCACCAAACAGGCAAACTCCAATCCAAGTCAAGAGTGATTCATAACTACCTTAGACAGGAAGGCATCTGCAGAGGATCCACAAGTAACAGATTTGAAACATCTAGCCTCACGGGACATCTGTGTTGAACCTTCATTATTGTTAAGTCAAAATTGTGAGCAAGCCGTTATCATCCAAGATAACGCCTGGTCCTTCTTTGGCCAAACCATATCTCCCCACAAGAGTCATAACCAAGGAAGAGACAAAGTTAATCCTCTACATCAAGGGGCTCTTGTTCACACACTACATAATAGCACTGCCTCACATTGCCACCATCATGAAACATCTGTTTTCACAGCAATAAATAGTGAAGGTACAACGCTTCAAGCCAAGGACATAACAAAGGAAGAAGAGACTGATACCCTAATTTTCATCCCTCAATATGAAACACGGGGCGTGAGGACACGTTAAACAGAGGGAATATTCTACGGCTCTTACATTCCATCATATCCTTAGCCAACATTGAAACATCGGACTTACTATCAGTCGAATTTATGCAACCTAACAATAGCCAGAGCTCTGAATCGACCAAAACAAAATGGCAAACCCCAGAGGTTGCAGGCAGAATTTTGGGGGAAATAAGTAGATTTCAAAATTGGGGAATAACTCTGAAATCAATTCCAAAGCCACTATATCCAACTCCTTTTCTTAGAAAAGAAACCTGTATTCTACAACAGACTACCTTCTTGGTTTTGAAAGGAGCAAGGAGCAAAACACCAGGCATAACCACTGCAGCAAATCTGACAATTTCAGTATTATCAACTCAAGGTCGACCTTTTCCAATTCATCCCTCAACAACTGATAACTGGAACATCAATTTGTATCTGGAACATTAATGGCTTGGCTTCTAAAATGCGCGAGCAGGAGATTCTAGACTACCTGAAATCTTTTGATATGATTTTACTTCAGGAAACCTGGGAAGATAAGCCATACGATCTTCAAGGCTATACCTCCTACTCACTACCTGCAATCAAGGGATCTGACTATGGCCGTCGCTCAGGGGGGTTACTGTTCCTAGCTTCAATAACAGAAATTGGGGACTTTCTTCATATCACAACACACATAACACCTCCAAGCTGTATTCAAGCCGTAAAAGTAACACTAAGATTAACCATAATAATAAGGATATAATAATAATGAACGTCTATCTACATCCTAAACAAAAATCAAAGGCAGCAAAGGTGTCGATAATGGAGCTGAAGAGAATAATGGATGAAAAGACCACAGAACATCTTATCCTGGCCGGAGATTTCAACATACAGCTCCTAGGGTCCACCCAGGCCGATGAAATAACACAGGCTCTTTCGGATGCTTGGGAAATTCCAACACAATGTCAACTAGAGAAAAAAAAGGCCTCAAGAACAGCGAAGATCTTGCTCCAGGATTTGGAGCACCTAAATATGAGAGCTTTAAACGGCCGGTTTAAGGAGGATATCCCCCCAGCTGCAACGTATCACTAGACCACAGCATCAACTAATCTAGACTATACCTTCACGACTTTGTTCAATAAAATTGCAACTTTTAGGATAGGCAATAATGAATTCAGCGACAAATCTTTCACAAGAACTGTCTCTTCAAACAACAGCATGCAACCCACCAGAAATTAGACGACCAATTGTGCAAGAGGAGAGCAGCAATCTTAAAAGACTAAGGTGCAATTCTAGTAACATAGACAAAATAACAACATCAGCTAAAGCTCTATTCAACCAGGCAGGAGCAAATTCGGAGCAGCCCGTGGTAAGTTGGGTAAACTTTGTTACATCTCTCAGAGGTAAATTTGCACCAAGGCAAGCCCTGAATAAGAGGAAAGCCCCAGCATCCACTACCGAAGCTGGAAAGAGCCCTGCTTCTAAAAAATTAAAGCAATCTATAAACCTAATGTTAAAGCAACAACGGAAATTTCCAAACAATTGGTGCCTGCAAGACACCCTCCGGGAACTAAGGAAATCGCTTAAACAGCAGAGATGGGTGAACAAAAGATCAATGGAAAACGCACTATGGGCACAACTTCTTTATGATGCAAAACAGCGAAATAATGCTAAATTCTAGGCAACCGTACACAAACTGCAGCAGCCTAACCACTGTGGCATAGACTCCAACATTACAGAGGCAACCTGGGCTAATTATCTATCCCAACACTTTAACGACCCTGTACCGGCCCTTGTTACCCCTCTGATTAATCCTGGAAACGTCAATGCCGACAAATCAATAGGGGCAGTGGTAATCTATCAGCATCCAAATAATGGCGACATCATACAATTAGAGCCCACGCAGCAGGAGACAGAACTGCAACCAGATCAGCACAATCAACTCAGTGCATCAGATGAGCAAAATGACCTCCTGGCTTTGGCTATAAAGAAACAAATAACAAGAGGCAGAAGGGCGGGTGCACCTGGCCCAAACGGCATACCTCCAATGTTGTATAAACAGGACCCTGAATTTTGGGGCAAGGCACTAGACCCAGTGATAGGACACGCTTTAAGAACTTCTGTATTTCCAGAGTCATGGAGAGGTTCAATCATTAGCCCAATACATAAGCAGGGGTCAAGGACAGCTCCAAACAATTATCGATTGATAGCCCTCATAGACACTGAAGCCAAATACTATGCGGGCATCATCTTAAACGATCTGACAAGCTGGTCCTCTGCGAACAACATCATACCCATAACTCAAACCGGTTTTAGCCAAGGGCAGGGCACCACCACTAACATCACGGCCTTAACTATGATTATGGATGCTGCAAAGCAGGGCAAATATTCTCTATACGTCTGCTTCATAGACTATTCAGCAGCCTTCGACCACGTTGATCGTAAGAAGCTCTGGCATAAGCTGGACAGATGGGGCATACCAGCACCCCTTTTAGATCAGCTCATTAAAATGCATACTAATACGTGGGTATGAATTAAATTAGGTGCTGGGACCCATCTTTCTACCAAAATAACCACAACAAACAGTCTAAAGCAAGGCTGCGTTTTGGCCCCCCTGTTATTCAGTCTTTTCCTGGCGGATCTACCTGATAAGCTCAACTGCTGCTCTTCCCACGCTCCAAAATTAGGCAGCATAACACTAACAAATCTGTTATACGCTGATGATTTGGTCCTGATCAGCCGGACCCCCATTGGACTACAGCGCCTTCTAGACGCGACTCACAAGTTTTCGCAACAGAATGGCCTAAATATAAACTTTCAAAAACCAAAACCATGGCAGTAAACCATCACAAGAAGGCAAAACCTAGTTGGTATCTGGCCGGTAAAGATCTAGACCAAGTAACAATCTATAAATACCTGGGTGTGTTGTTAGACCATAACAATTCATTTAAGCCGCAGCTGGAATCCTTGCGGAGGAAGGGAGTCACAACCTATTTAGCGCTCAAACCTCTGAAGAAGCTGCTTCCGGACTTAACTCTCGACCCCTTTCTAAAAGCCCTCCGAGCCAAATTGAAACCTATAATCACCTACGGAAGTGAAACTATGACCGGTAGAGATGCTGCAACTCTTGACAGCATAATGGTATCCTCCTATAGAGCAATTTTCCACCTTCCCAATTACACTTCACCAGCTCAAATTAGGCTGGAATTTGGCATTCATTAACAGGCAATAGATAGGATGGGAGCCTTTATAAAAAGCTGGCACAAAATTAGAGCTGCAGAAATAGGGTCCTTAAATAATCATCTCTGGGTAGAGTTGAACCGAACCGCAAAATTGCCAGCTTACATGTATCTCCAAGAATCCATTAAAACCTTAGGCTTGACAGACGCCTGGGACATCTCAATCAGCCACTTGGAGTTTAAAAAACTAGTAACAAAGACAACACGATTAATATCATCAATAGAGGACAAGAATACATTGTCCAAACGTGCTCATGGTTGGGCTGTGCTTAATAACTATGAAGTCCTCAAACTCCATCCCTACCTTATGGCACATACAAAGTTTGCTACCAAGGAAAGGTTCTTAAGACTTCGGCTGGGAGTTGGCCTGATTAACCCATTTCTAACGCCTTTCGAAAGAAAGGGAGACAAACAGTCTTGTCGTCTGTGCACCTGCAGCACAGAGAATCTTATTCATAGTATATGTATTTGCAAGAACTTAAAGGAAATACGGATCTCCTTGTTGAAACCATTCTTTAATCTGCATGGCGTCAGGTCTTGCAGACAGGCGGTGATGCTGTGCTTTAATCCAACTTTAGTACAGCTCAATTGCCGTCTTGTAAAATTATTCGAACTAACAGAAAAAAAGCTGAAAAATGCATCCTCAGTTGTCATTGACTAGATCCGCTCAACGGCCCTGGCTCTTCAAGATCTTGCCTAGTAAAGGTATCTCATGGCTTCCTAAATGGGTTCTGCAAATTACAAGCAGGGACATCAGCCAGTTGTCTCATGCCGCGCAGGTGCTTTCTCATCAGTTCAAAGTGATATATTTTATCAAACTGACTTTTTAGTGACTGAGTATTAATTGCACAATTGATTTTTTTAATGTAGTTATTTTAGTCTTGTAAACTCCTCATTTATTGTAACCTTGATTTTATTGTTATGTGCTATATGCAAGGTTTTAATTAATCAAGCATAATAAATTTACTTACTTACACAGTCCCTAATGATATTTTTTGAGTCCCGGGGAATGGGTTCCTTTGCAGCTCCTTAAACATTCGTACATATTAATTTCTGCAAAATCCTTTTTAATGTTGGGGAACAGAGTATTCCTCTAGTGACTTTGTCATCCATGTATGTTTTTTACTTTTTCTTTATTTGAATTCCGTTTTATTTACAGTATGTTTCTACCTCTCTTAAGAATGAGTTCCACAGCGTAGCGTCCGTTGCAGTGTTGTTAGCTTTTTTGTTCTTTTGCCTACTTTCCAGTTTGTGCTCAAGATTCGGTGTCCTATTTGTGTAGCTTTCCTTTGTGTATCTTTTGTGCAGCCTTCATTTGTGTATGTTTTATGGAATCTGAGTTTGTTTATTTAGTGCTTCATCCAGTGTTCTGAGTATAGCAGTACATCTGTAGACATGTACATTACTCCTTTTCTTTTCCTCCCTCTACCGTAATTGATAACGTAATGGGGTGAGTCAAACTAAGGCACTGCTGTTGTCACTGTTTTAAGTTTGCAACACAGTAGGTAGGATAAATAAATAAATAAAGCACTTGACACAATGCAAAGTGACACTATTTATTGTATTTAATTTTCGAATGTTTTCAAAATAAAATACACTCATGTACAAAATATTGTTGCTTTATTTGCAAGATAAATATCTAATATAATTCACATGAATCACCACATATGCTGATATTACAGTAAAGACAAAATGAAGTGTTTATGTTTTTGTACAAGGACCTACAACATAAGAAATTCAGTATGGAAAATCAACAAAACAATTTGGAAGACAGTTTCGAAATTAGTAAAAGTATCATAGAAGAGCTGAACATACTTTTTACAAGTAGCGAGAATGAAGAGGAAGATATAAATTCTGCAAATATTAGCTGTGATTTCTTAGACTAAACCTTAGATGTTGATTTTCTGGAAGCATTAGATGACGTCGAGTATGATCAAATGACTTTTGAAATTGATAATCAGGAATTATTTTAGAAGCTCTATTAAGTTATGACATGTGATAAGAATACATTTATTAAAATGGTTTGAGACATTCTTCTTGCAGAATTGTGATCATTCAGCTAGTTTTGAAGTACTCATGTTGCAAAGGGACCTTAGGGCATGGACTGCTTCAAACCCCAATAGACTATGTATGCACTCTTCCATGCACCAGCAAATTTGTCTTTTATACCTTTAATTGCCCAGTCTGTTTCATTACACTTCCAGGAAATACTAACACACTTCTAGAAAGGCAGCAAGTGTGCAAATTTCTTACTGCCTTTGGCTGGGGTAGTTGTTACAACAAAAAGGCTCAATAAAGGGCCTGCACTTTGAACAGGAATATGAAATAGAATAGTTCATAACCATAGCCAAGAAAGGCAGCAAGTAGGTGTGTGTACGTGTAGATGGTGTGTTTTTTGAGTGGAAGATGAATAATGTAAAAAATAAGAACGGCTGCAAGTGTGCAGATTACCCACTGCCATGCACGGGTAGTAGTTACCAAGAAGGCTCAATAAAAGGCCTGTACTTTGAATTAGAATAACAAACACAAGATTTGATAACTATAGACTATACTGACTCTTTTTTAATATTGGTAGACTTTTATTAAGCTTTTTATTATACATGAATGGCAGGAAGTGTGCAAATTACCCACTGCCTTTTATGAGTAATGGTTACCAGGAAGGCTCAATAAAGGGCCTGTACTTTGAATTTGTATTACAAGAAGAATAATTGATAACCCCAGCCAAGAAAGGTAGCAAGTGTGAAAATTTCTCACTGCCTTCGGCCGGGGTAGTAGCTACAACAAAAAGGCTCGATAAAGGGCCTGCACTTCGATTGGGAATATGAAATTGAACAATTATTGATAAACCCTGTCAAAAAAGGCAGCAAGTAGGTGTGTGTATGTGTGGATGATGTGTTGATTGAGTGAAAGATGAATAAGGTGAAAAATAACAAAGGCAGCAGACTCGCACAATACCCACTGCCTTGTCAGGGAAGTGGATGTTAGGATTTCCAGTCCATTGCATAGAGTGGGAGTTGCATTCCGCAGTGAGAGTCTTGAGAAACTGCTTCCACATTTAAGTAAGCAAGCAAGTGCATAAAGTACACACTCCTGACACTGGGTGGTAGGGTCGAAAAATAACAATAATGGCCCATTTCTGGAGTTATAAAAAGGTGAAAAATAAGAAAGGTTGCAGATGCGAAAAGTACCCACTGCCTTGTCAGGGAAGTGGATGTTTGGATTTCAAGTCCATTACACAGACTGTACGTTGGATTCCGCAGTGGGAGCCTGAGAAATGGGTAACACATCTAAACAAGCAATGGAAGATCACAAAGTACACACACTGTGCGGTAGAAAGGTTGCAAGAAAGGACGCAAGTGTGCAAATTACCCACTGCTATTCACGAGTAATTGTTACCAAGAAGGCTCAATAAAGGGCCTGTACTTTGAATTTGTATTCCAAGAAGGATAATTGATAACCTCAGCCAAGAAAGGCAGCAAGTGTGCAAATTTCCCACTGCCTTCGGCCGGGGTAGTAGCTACAACAAAAAGGCTTGATAAAGGGCCTAGAGTTTGAATCAGAATATGAAATTGAAGAGTAATTGATAACCGCAGCCAAGAAAGGCAGCAAGTAGGTGTCTGTACATGTGGATGATATGTTCATTGAATGGAAGATGAATAAGGTAAACAGTTAGAAATGTTGAAGATGCTCAAAGTTACCATTGCCTTATCATGGAAGTAGATATTTGGATACCAAGCTCATTACAGACTGTGCGTCGGAAGAAAGGATGCAAGTGTGGAAATTACACACTGCAATGTACGTGAAGTAGTTAACAAGAAGGCTGAATGAAGGGTGTGCACTTTGAATTTCTATTAGAAGAAGAATAATTTATAACCCCAGTCAAGAAAGGTAGCAAGTGTGCATATTTCCAACTGCCTTCGGTGGGAGTAGTTACAACAAAAAAGGTTGATAAATGTCTAATGAGTAATGTTGAGGACAGATATGTTCCTGTTTTTTATGAAGTTGATAGACTGTTTCACGTAACAGAAAAG
Organism: Lissotriton vulgaris; assembly: GCF_964263255.1. Classification (NCBI taxonomy): domain Eukaryota; kingdom Metazoa; phylum Chordata; class Amphibia; order Caudata; family Salamandridae; genus Lissotriton; species Lissotriton vulgaris. The sequence goes on from NC_141694.1 coordinate 1,653,273,665, forward strand.
TTCATCGCAATAAATGTATAGAAATGTAAGTTTACTAAAATCAAGATTAATATGTGAGTATGGACTGCTTGCCGAAGATGCTGTTGCAGCAGTTTATGTGCTTGGTGCAGCAGCAGGTGACACTCTAAGTGGTGTGACTGCTGCTGCCAGGCCACCATAGGCCACCGTAGGTGCAGTGCCGGCGTTGCCCGCGCCCACCCATCCAGGCCCAGCCAAAGCCCCAGCCTTTGAAGACAAGACAAGAGAAGACAGAAGCAAAGGTAGGAGAAGCCGTCACAACATCAGCTTCCGCTGTAAATTCTACCTGCATCATAGTATTGTTTTTTTTACTGTGTCACTTGGCCCTCCAAGCTCTGTTTTGGTTTATTTTGTGCGACACATTCTTTGTGCTTCATTGTATTTGCTCCCTCCTAATCCTCCTGTGACTTTTAGTCATTCAGTCAAAAGTACTTTATTCGGTTCATATCAAAAACCATAAAAGTATACACACATCAGAAATCAAGATCATAGTGCATTGTTAAAAACAAAATAAATAAGAATATAAAAAACCCTTAAAATATACTATTTACAAATAGGCCAATTCATTTTTCTCCCTAATCTCCTAGCTATTGTTAAAAAACATGCCACATTAAAAATTTCCCACGTATTCGACAGCAACTGGAGGTACATAAGGGCCGGTTTAACCTGTCTGAATCCTTTATATTTGATCAATGGAATAATTAACTTTTTCCTTATCTCCACAAAATATTTACAGAAAAACATAAAATGTGCAGTGTCCATTATGGAAAACCCGTCACGAGGACAAATGTCTAGATCTTTCATTTTGGTCCAAGTTGGTCGTGAGGTAAGGAGCAGATGGATTTTGTTCAACCTGAACCTAGTCAGAAGAAAACAATGGTTATTATTATTGACTCTTTTCAGGTATAATTCTGTTTCGATGGAACTGATTAAGAGCTGATGAGCCCTCACGGTCACCTTAGTCAGTTCCATTTCCTCCCTTACAAAACTCTTATTCAGCATAAAAGTGTCTTTGGTCCATTTCAAATCTCCCTTAACCAGTTTTTGAGGCTGGGTAAACAATTCTGGGCCTCCTAATAGATCAGCTAATGTTTAACATATTTCAGCCATGGGATGGATGAACTGTGATCCAAAGTCAAACAATCACTCAAAATCTCGTGATTTAAAACCAATTCCGGGTTTAACCACGTTGTTATCCACTTTAAAAGTGGAGCCACAGCTATACGATCTTCCAGATAACCAACCCCAAGTTCCTGATGTACAATATAACCAGGGGTTGATTGAGGCACTGATAGGATATTTTTCAAAAACTTGTCTTCAGCAAGTGTTTTACGCTTTTAAATCCCCATAGGTCTGCTCCGTACATGGGTATGGAAACACATTTTGCATCGTAAACTTTCAGGACAGCTTCCAGTGGTTTCACCCCTAATTTACGAGAAAATCTAAAATGGCCAAAATTGATCTTACGAAAAATTTCTTTTAGCGGCCATTTGGGGCAGACAAGTGGAGCTGTCATCGAAGATAACACCCAAATATGGAAAACTCGTAACTCTGGATAGCCTGTTACCTTCACAAAACAAGGTTTTCAATTTTTTACCTTTACTGCCCACCGCCATTACATGAGATTTAGAATAATTGACGCTGAGGTCTAGTGAATGCATAAAATTATAGAATGAATTTGAAAGACTTTGGAGGCCTACTGTCGTCCGTGCTAAAAGAGCAGCGTCATCTGCATAAAGCAGAGCGGGTATCATAAATTTGATTGCCCTAGGTATATCCTTACTTGCCACCCCCAAAACTGTCCCAGATCATTAATACAAAGAGTGAAAAGCAGGGGGGCTAAAATACAGCCCTGCCTGACCCAATTTACAATCCTTATCTTTCCGGTACAGTTCCCTTTATAATCATATCTAACTGTGGCCGTGAGATCACTGTGTAGGTCAGCTAGGAATTACACAATGTTTTCATCTATACCAAGCTTTAGTAGCAGATCCCACAATTTGGACCTGTTCACTCGGTCAAAGGCCGAGGACAGGTCCATAAAAGGTAGGTATAGAATACAATTTTTAGCAATAGTATATTTTCCTATTATTAATTGGAGATTAAGACTTTGATCTATGGAAGCCCTCCCTTTTCTGAATCCGAATTGCAGGGGTGAAAGGGTATTTGTGTTTCCAGTTTTTCTGTTATTCTACTCAGAATAACTCGGCCAAGGACTTTTACTGTGGAATCGATAAGGGAGATCAGTCGGTAAGTAACAGGATCTCCCCTATTACCTTTTTTTTAAAAATGGGAACAATAGCTGATTCCAACCATGTAGGAGGGATACCAGATTTACTAATACGATTAAAAACATTAGCTAAAATATTAGACCATGTCTTGATGTCTGACTTAAAGAGGTCAGCTGGAACACCATCGGGGCCAGGGGCATTATTACTGGTCATTTTCCGGATGGCTTCAGCTACCTCTATTTCTGTGACTGACAGAATATATGTATGTGATGCAGGGGTGCACACAACCTCACAACCTGCAACCCCCCCTTCATAAACTGTTTTAAAATGGGTAAGCCATTGGTGTTCTTGAATGGTTGTTACAGGGATCATTGAAATATGGCTTATTAACGACTTCCCAAAATTTAGCGCTATTTTTTAAGACATTTATTGAAGTTAACTCCTCCCAAGCGGCCTCTCTAATTTCAAGTTTCCTGGCTTCCACTGCTCTTTTGTATGATCGCCTTAAGGAAGCTACGAGTGACCTGTCGATTGGTTTGCTTTTCAGGGCAATCCTAAGTTTTTGATTGGCAACTGAGCAATTATGGTCAAACCAACCGACACCCCCTTGCTCCTTCACCCTACCCGATAACTTGAGGTCCGAAGCTATTTGGGTGCAGATTTTTAAAAAAGCATCAAGGACCTCTTTATCCCCCGCTTCAAGGTCCATACATTTTTCCATATCTATCCCTCTGGTTTTAAAAAGATTATCTATAAAGTCCCGCTGAACCACCCTTTCCCATTTGATCCTACGTCCCTGACCTGTTGATCGGATATCGTGCTTGTCCGCCCTTTTATGTTGATTCTCAGATGTTTTAAACAGGTTGGTAATAATCAGGGTCACTGGGTTATGGTCGCTAAAATGTATCCTCGATACAGAGTATTCCCAGATACAGTTCGCCAGGGTAAGACTAATAAAGATATAGTCGATGGTTGAGCGACTGATGTTATTCTCAAAGGTTGGGATCTCCACTTCCTCCCCTTGAGGTAGCATCAACCAATTACTCGCCAGGATATTCTCAAGGATCGCTCCTTGGGCATTATGCTTAAAATGTATCTCACCTTGATTTTCGGGGCCTAATTTATCAAATAGGAGACACTTATCTGGGCACCCATGGATGTTAAAGTCTCCTAATACAATTACCAGGCAGTGGTTATTTAAAACCTCAGTTTGCCTAGACAGAAAGAGTTCCTTGGTTGACACATGTTCGGTAGGAGTTACTCTATCATAGGAGTTATAAAAATTGACAATTAAAACAGTACTTTCCCCATTGCAAACAATTTGAACTGCTAAACAGTGGGGTGAACCTGTTACTATCTGCGTATGAATCCCCGGGATAGATGCCGAAATTAAAGTGACTAAACCCCCCTTTGCTCTCCCCATGGCAGATGAAATGGCTGGGAGGTAATAAGAGGAGTAACCATCTAGGTTAAGGGTATTCGTAGTGTCCCAAGTTTCTTGTAACCCGACGATATCAAAGGTCCCTAAAAATTTTCTCCATATTGGGTCATCTACTTTATTTCTTAGGCCCGCAATATTCCATGACATAAATTTTAGGCTTGGGTTTCTGGGTAGGATATCTTGTTTAATTAACTGGTTGTTGATACTGATTTCAGTTAAATCCTCATTTCCTGTGACCCCAGTGAACAATACAGGCTCCCCAGACCTAGCCTCTGGATTCATACTTTCCTGGTTAGTCATTGCGTATTCTAAATTGAGGTTTTCACGGCCCGTTCCTGATAGATTGTTACCCTTTTGTCAATCAACCCACCCTAGATCTGACATCACTTCAAAACGATTAAAGGTTGGGACATTATAAAAGTTTCCCAATTGTTGGGTACAAAGGGGGGTATGTTGTGGATAACCTTCAGCCCAATACTCTCTATTTGACCAATTCCTCCCCTGGTGTTGAAAAAAAGGGCCCCCCATTTTTGATAACTGAGGATAAAAGTGACCAAGATCCAAGGAAACTATCCCTCCTTCAGAGTTCTGGTTCGGAAAGCTGCTGATAAACTGCACAACTTGGGGGTTTCTAAAGTTTACTATAATGCAGTCTCCATCTATATTCTTGTGGTTGGGGCCTATCCTAACACTAATGATCTTTCCATCTAGATCTGGTCTAAGGGGCCGGTTTTTCGATAACCAGAACACCTTATTTTTGAGTTCATAAAAAGTTTCCACTCTGTCATGATGCCATTCTGGGACCCCGGCCAGAACAATCACGAATGGGTGGGATTCGTGTGGAAGATCAACTCTAGGTTTAAATCTCCTCCCAGTGGGTTGTGCCCTTTTTGCCTGATCCAACATGATATCGTCGTTCTTCACATCTTTAGTGGTACTATTCACTACAGCTACTCTACCTTTAATAGGTTTTTTGCCTTGTTAGGGGTTTTTAGAAGTGTTGATAGTCTCATTTTGCTTAGCAGGGGGGTTGTTTTTATTTTTCACCTCATCGATAGGATTTAATTTGGACACAGTTTTAGGATTATTTCCCACAGGTACTTTTGAAATGCCTATAGCCGGGGGAGGATGTTTTCCAGCTGTCAGTTTCTTAAGCTCAGCTGTATTTGCCTTAGTGAGGTCATAGAGGGAATCTAACTGACTGCCTATCCTTTTCAAACGCTCCACTAAAGGAAGGATTAGGGACTTAATCAGATGTTGTATTTTATCTAATGGTAGTTCCGTGTCCCCCCCATCATTATTGTCATGATCCACTGTTTCGGGGTATGGACTATCTTCATTGTGAGCGTATGATCCCCCTTGTGTTGTAATGTTAATGATATCCTTATCATTACCAGTACTTGGCCTTACCTTATGGGCCAGCGAGGATATCTTAGATCTCTTTGTGCGACCCCCTTTCTGTCGAGCTCCGCCATGTTTAGGCTTGGCGGCAGAGATCGGTGTACTTTCTAGAGATTTTTGTACTAGTTGTGGAGGTTTAATCAATTCAGTACTCTTTCTGCCCCCCTTTTCTAGATTTGGATAGGCCATAAAGGAGGCTAGACTAGTGTCCATTCTGCTAATGTCTAAGGTAATTGTGTCCTCCTTTGTGGTCTGGTTCTGAGGTTGGGCCTGTGTTAGGACAGGTATGGGGTACTTAGCTAGGGCGATTTTGCCAAGTGAGGACCTTTTCTGGAGCATGGGGTCTTGTGACAGTCGGCAAATTGTTAGGTCGATCTCTTTCTCTAAAGCAGGAGCTGCCAGTGTGATATAAGCATCTATGGGTCCAATTATTCCCCCTCCACCGCCCTTATTACTAGCTTTTGTACATTTAGTTCTAACTGAGGCCATGGTCTTTAACTAATGTAATAATGATAGAACCGGAAAATAACAGGTGTTTATATCATATGACCAAACGGTCACTTCCCAAGCAACAAACAATCCACTTAACTCCTATGTATATAGACACCAGGTATGAAAATTAAGGGGGATTGCCCAGTCCAGTCTCTTCGGGCCTTTGAGGGCCTAAGAGGGCTTAGCCCCGGGCACTCCTGCGCGCTCCCGCGCAGCGGTGGTATGCACTCGTTAAATTAGGTGGAATACGTGCTGTGGGCGTGGCGGGCAGGGAGCGCTGACCAGGTGTAACAGGTCAGGCAGAGACTCCTGGGAAAGCAAGTCCCTGCAGCGTTGCTCCACCTGCCTAGCCCCACAATCAAACAGCTCCTCCGGTCTCCTCCGATTGGAACAATCCGCGAAGCGGCACCCGCGAAGCGGGTGCGGCAAGCAGTCAATGCCGGTCACGAGCAGCCTTCAAGCCCCTCACAGGCAGAACTCGCACAGCGCCCAAACGACAGAAAGGGAGGCTAGATGTCCCGCAGATCAAAGGGAGGGTCTGTGTTTTAGGCTCTCGGTGTGCTGTGGGCATGGTGGGCAGGGAGCGCTGACCAGGTGTAACAGGTCAGGCAGGGACTCCTGGGAAAGCGAGTACCTGCAGCTTGCTCCACCTGCCTAGCCCCACAATCAAACAGCTCCTCCGATCTCCTTGGATTGGAACAATCCGCGAAGCGGCACCCGCGGAGCGGGTGCAGCGAGCAGTCAATGCAGGTCACGAACAGCCTCCAAGCCCCTCACAGGCAGAACTCGCACAGCGCCCAAACGACAGAAAGGTAGGCTAGATGTGACTTTTAATATTTATTACTGCCTCACGTGGCCTTTCCAGTCCTCTACTCTTATTGATCGTATATGGTTGATCGGAATATTTCCTTCTACGTCACGGGGCCCTCCTAGGCCTTTTTTAAATAAATTGTGCGTGCACGAATTTCTGTGTCGTGTTTGAACTGTGCCCCATGCTTTAGCCTGTATTGTTACAATTTGTGCATTCATATTAGTATTATTTTTTTACTGCGTCACGTGCCCCTCCCAGCTCTGTTTTGCTTTATTTTTGTGCATCAGGTGCTTCCCTCCTAATCCTCCTGTGACTTTTAATGTTTATTGCTACCTCATGTGGCCTTCCCAGGCCTCTATTCTTATTGATCTTATATGGTTGATCATAATATTTCCTCCTGCATCACGGGGCCCTCCTAGGCCTTTTTTAAATAAATTGTGCGTGCATGAATTTCTGTGTCGTGTTTGAACTGTGCCCCATGCTTTAGCCTGTATTGTTACAATTTGTGCATTCGTATTTTTGAAGTGTCACGTGCTTTAGCCTGTATTCTTATAATTTGTGCATTCATAATAGTATTATTTTTTGACTGCATCATGTTCCCCTTCCAGCTCTGTTTTGCTTTATTTTTGTGCTCCATGTGCTTTGTACTTCATCATATTTGCTCCCTCCTAATCCTCCCGTGACTTTAATGTTTATTGCTACCTCACGTGGCCTTCCCAGTCCTCTATTCCTATTGATCGTATATGGTTGATCTGAATATTTCCTTCTGAGTCATGGGGCCCTCCTAGGCCTTTTTTAAATAAATTGTGTATGCACGAATTTCTGTGCCGTGTTTGAACTGTGCCCCATGCTTTAGCTTGTATTGTTACAATTTGTGCATTCATATTAGTATTATGTGTATTTAATGCTATTTACTGTTTTTCTCTGCTTAAGTATTGTGTGCATTGTGTTTATCTCCATGTTGGAGAGACTTGAACATTCTAGAGAGTATTATATAATAAATACATATTTTTTATAAATATTTGGTGTGGTGCTTTTCACTTAATCTATACTATAAGATTGCATTCCGGTAAAACAAGCTGCTTTACACTCCTTCTGGACTAAGTCTAAAGGCTGCTTTCCACAGCTACTACTTTCTAAGGTTGTCTAAGACCTCTTAAATCACCATAAGGGTTGTCTGGACTGGTGCAAAGTGCCCACTTACATTAGTGGACATTATATACCAGGTCAACCTCTCACATATAATGTTGCATTCAATTTGCAGAGGAGGTCTCTCCTCAGCAAATTGATGGACGCATCTGGTAACAAGAGAAACTGAGGAGTCCTTTTATAATCATCAACAGATATTGGTTGGGGTTCTGGTAACTCTTCATGCCATGCATCAGCATTCTATTCACAGCTACAGTAGTCACTTTCTGGCCACTGCTGGGAACTAATTTGTTCCTCACTGCTGTTGGCGTTGTGCCGCTGTTAATTAAGAAGTCAATCTCTTTACCTCCTTCTTTAATTAGAAACATGGTATTCTCCTCAGGCACATGTGGTAGCTTCATCATAAAAACACCCACTGCAACATCCATTGCCCATCCCTTTCATGCTAACAAGAGCATGAAAAGGTGCCTTAGTTACAAGGCGGTGTTAAGTCACGTGAAGTGGCTTAATGTCGCCTTGTAAATAAGGCAAAGCCCCTTTTGTCAAAGGAATGTCATTAAAAATGACATTCCTTTGGTGATAGGGGCTTGTAAATATGCCCCAAAGTTACTTAATTCTAGTAAACATTGGCTATATGTTGTGGGCCAGTCCTTCCTCAGTACTAGTTCTCTTTTATTGAGCGTTGCACACTCATTGTGCACAACTGAGGAACAGTCCCCGGACACTTATTGTTATTTTTGCATTTCTCTGCCCTTTCTTCTTTGAGAGGAGAGCTCTTTTTTTAGCTGTTGAATGCCACTGCTGCAGGCAATCACTCATATAGTGTGAATCCCATGATGGATCACCCTATAATTTCTCTGTCAAATATTTAATATCATCTATCTCAGAGCCAAATTTAGAGCACCTCTTAATCCCGGTTGATGTCCATACTAGCGTGCAAAAAGGGTTTACATATGTTAGCTATTTTAACTCCTCAACTAGCTGAGCTGGTGGTCTATCTTTTTCTCCTGCCAGCTTTTTAAACAACGTTTATGTCTTTTTCTACATACATAGGCCTTACCACCTTCCTGAATCCTTTGGAATTTCCGTTCCCATTGTGCCTTTTACTCAGAAATATGAATAACACACTGAAAGATTAACACAGCAAATTGCATCCTGCAAGAAAAAGTTTTAGGTTGTGGACAGAGAGAGGGAAAGAAAAATCAAAAGCTGTTGACAGCTCAGAGACAACACATAAAACAGTTTGCTTATTCAATGCAGTAATACACCACTTCATATATTATTCAAAGAAACACCGTTCTATGCGGGTATACAAGGTAATCCCATCTGCGCAACACAATCAATCAACATATTATTCAAATAAAGTTATTGATCAATAACCAATTTCCTTTGTCCACATTTGAAACTCATTTCCCTATGTTCCAGTGCCACTCACAATCAGATATTCCCTTCACCCCACTCAGTGAGGGAGCCCCTGGGATTCCCAATTCCCCTCCGGTAGAGGCTCTTCTGCGTGGGTTATGACTACCGATAGGAATCAGCCACTGCCAGCCAACATACTGGAATGAAGTAACTCGAGTTAACTCATCAGTCCCCTGATTCACAGCCAGAGAGTAGGGGAGATCCAGCTCTATTCTAGGCGTTAAAATGCCACAGTGGCAAGGTACTTACCACTCACTAGTGTGACACTTCACGCATTCAAGTCACAAACACCATTTGTCAGGGTATAACTCATGCAACCTCGTTCCCCCCGGGAGCGAAGAAAGGAACACACCATACACGGTTCAGGAACAGATGAAATGTATCTGTAGGTACCAATGCCTGTTGGCTATTCACGGGAGAAGGGCAGACGTGTATGCACACCATACAACCAGGCTACTTCTGCTACTACTACGTGGTCTTTATATACACTACAGAAATACAGCACCTGCATAAACCAAAGTAGGCACTGTGCCAAATATGGCAGAACATATAGAAAATGCAGCACAAGCATAGAAATGAACAGAAGGCACAGTGCGAAATATGGGAAATCAAAGAAATGCAACATAAACATAAAAGAATAGAAATAGGTACTGTGTAGGTAGTTAAAGCAGTCCTCAACTGGGGAATGCCCTTTGTCAGCTAACTATCGAGGGGATAGGAAAGGCATGGTATGATAGAGTAAAAAGAGCAAAGAACTCAAAGGGGTCGATTCCGATTCGTGAAAAACCGCTCCGAATAGGCGTTCGGAGCTTTGTTCCTGTACGAATCGTACCCTGCAACGTCCCCTGTATGAATGACGAAGTATGATTCGTACCAGGAGCTGGACTCCGTACGAATCGTACAGAGACCGTACAAATCAAATCCCCGCACGAATCTCCCTCGGAACCCGCTGTATGCGACATCTGTACGGTTCGCGCCTGGTTTTTCCGATCCAGCAAGTACAATTTGTGTCGGGTACGCACCGTCCAACCCTTTTTCTACGGGAGCTGAAAACAGCTGTGTACCCCGCGATCATGTGGTGTACGCACCATACCCCTGCGATCATGGGGTGTATGCACCGTACCCCTGCGATCATGGGGTGTACACACCGTACCCCATGTTCGCTGGGTGTACGGTGCGTGCACCCTGCGATCGCAACCATACGGTCCGTACACCCCATGATCACAGGGGCATGCACCGTAGCCCTGCGATCATGGGGTGTACACACCATACCCCATGTTCGCTGGGTGTATGGTGCGTACACCCTGTGATCGCAACCGTACGGTCCGTACACCCCATGATAGCAGGGGTACGCACCGTACCCTGCGATCATGGGTTGTACGGACCGTACAGTGTGTATGTGATTGTCTGCTTTTCCGTACGAATTGCCTTACCTGACGTGGACCGTACGAATTGCTTCCTCATACCCCGGCCCGGATCGTATTTGTCGGGTCGTACAGCATGTTTACGAATCGTACGGTTCACTGTCAAGGGTCCTTGTCGTACGGTTTCACCCTTGCAATTCGGACGGTTCATGACGATACGGATGGATGGACGAGATACAGATCGTACTACGCGATTCGGACGGACGTGTATGATTCGTACGGAGAGGGCTCCGGATACGATTCAGACTGACGCTTTTTTTCCCGAATCGGAATCGACCCCTAAGTGTCTGCACAGCTGTTGTCAAGGACAGAGTGGGAGAGGGCTGGAATACGATCTGTGAAGGAGGGACTGGTGCTCCCTGGAGGACGTGGCTGGCAGTTTAACAGGCAGCTTAGTTCAGGGAGAAGTGGGATAGCTCAGTAGGTTTGAGATAGTGCAGGTCAGAATTGGAGCAAACTATGTTATCTATGTAGTACATACATGTGGATACACATATATTTCCCAACCTCCATTCTTCATAAGCAACTTGAGTGTGGATAGCGCTACCTGGTGCCTCCCAGGTCCCCAAATCAGTACTCCCAAGAGCTGTTCTGACTGCCTAAAGAACGACCATAACAATATCAGGGGCAGACTAGTCAAACAATATAGCAGTCAAGGCAACATTACCATTTTGGCTATTGCTGCACAACCTGCACAAGGGGTAATGTAGTCCAGTGCTTTCAATTAACACACCCCAAATCCCAAATTACCATCCTGGATGTTAGTCCCAGAGAGATGGATATTCACTCCAAAATCCTTGAAAGAATCTGCCACCCATCTCAAGGCACCAGTCTCTACAATAAATGCTATAGACATCACCAGGAAATACAGGAGGAAAACACATGACTTAGGCCAGTTAAAGGTTAGCTAGGAAACCTGATGGAATGATTAAAGTACATCTTCTATTATGCACAAATTGACCAACACGTTTAAATGTATAGCAACATGTCATCAACATTGAAGAAGACAATATGAGTTGTGCCTTCCAGCGCAATTCCTAGTTTTAACCCCCCTTCCCGCAATCTCTCAAAAAGTGTCTCAATGGCCAGTAAAGCAACGTGGGGGAGAAAGGGCCACCCGATGCGTGCCTGCCCCTGAAGATTTTGAATGGGACTGATATACTGTGTCCTGTTTTTTGTCTGGCAGTCTGGCTGGTGTATAGTATCTTTATCCAGTTAATCATTACCCTCCCTAACCCAAACTTCCCCCGCCCATCTGCATATAATGCCAACTTAGAGAAGCAAATGCCTTTTTCAAATCTACGGCCAAGCAAGTAAAGTGTGGATGGTGTTGATGTGAATGTTTGAGGACGGTTAATAGTTGTCGAATATTGGATGTAGTGTTGCAACCTGAATTAACCTACTCTGATCTACCTGAACCAACTTTAGGGGGTATCCTGTTTTTTAAAATTTTACTTAAGGTTTTTAAGTCCCAATTAAGGATAGATAGAGGCCCATACAAAATTTGGTCAGTTGTATCTGTTATATCTTGTATTCTTAGCCAGCTGTCTCTTTAACAGCAAGGTGCCATCAAATGGAATCTTGTGTGTCTGCCATCAAATGGAATCTTGTGTGTCTGAGATTCCTGATGAAGCAGTTGAAGAAAAGATTACGACTATATGGTTGTGTAAAGAGTTGGCTTGGGGAGGATGCAATACATTATTTCATTCTGTTAAGTGTAGGAGGATTTCATTACAAGTATCGATGAGCTGCTGCATACACCTCAATTTAAGGAACCAAGGGCCCGATGTAGGTAATTCTAAATTACCACTTCTAAAATACTGAATCATTCCGATTCGGTATTTAAGAAGTGGTAAATTAGAAGGGGGGAAATGTAGGTATTTCTGATTCGGTAAATACCGAATCGTTAAGATTCGGTATTTACCAATTCTGTAAATACCGAATAGGTAAAGCCCATTGATTCCTATGGGCATTGCAGCCCATAGGAATCAATGGTCATTACCGAATCGGTATTTACCGATTCGGTAAATACCGATTTTTGCAAGGGTGCAGATGGTGTCACTTTGACACCCTCTAGCACCCTGAATTCAGGCACGTGTGCCATGTGGCACACAGACATGCCCTAAGGGCATGTCTGTGTGTCACATGACACACATGTGCATACACACCTGTATTCTGTATTTTTCCACCCAATAGGATTGGGTGGTAAAATACCGATTCTTAAAGCCCTGTGGCACTCTGACTTGTGCCAGCTACATCTGCATTTACAGAATCGGTATTTTACCGAGTCTGTATTTACCGATTCGGTAATTTTACCGAATCGGTAAATACAGAATCGGTAAAATACAGATTCTGTAAATGCATGCCCTACATCTGGAAACCGTAATACCGGTCGGAAACGGCCGAATTCGGCCGTTTCCGACCGGTATTAGGGCACCTACATCGGGCCCCAAGTGTGTATTTTAACACATAAAGGGACATCGTATATATTGCCTTTCTTCTATATAGTGGGGGGCATATTTGGAAAGTATTTGAACACTACGCAAGGCAGAAGGTATGCCGTAAATGACGTGTGTGATTTTCGGTTGTTTTATTCCCACTTTTGTGACTTTTATTATAATACGTGCCCCAATACGCATGACTGTATTGCCATTGATGTAAGAGCCTGTTGCCTAATGGTTGACAAGCATGTGTATTATACTGTCATGATTAACCCTTTCCTCTGTCCCTTCCCTGCTCCCGTCCTACCTATTGTTTCTGTGCCTTTGGTTCCTAGCACACGGTTAGAACGTTCATGCGGGAGCCGGAGGGAGCCTTTAATTAACAGTATTCTGAGGTACAGAACAATAAAGAAGGTTGCTTTTCCAACCTCCGCCTGTCGCCTCATTACTAAAAGCTCGTTTTTGGCAACGATTGTGGGATCTTACCATCAATCTTCACAGATCACCTTCCACAGCGATATGGCAGTGCGCCTGAGGCCCCTAGACCTTCCAGTTACTCTCCGATGCAATGTAGTGTGAGGGGGCCTTCCTTTTCTTCCCAACCTCCACTGCTTCACAACCACTGTTCATCCAGCCTCATTCGATTCGCCTTCTCCGATTTCTGCCAGCCCCTGGGATGAGCTTCAACGAAGCATGAGTGAAACAAATATTATTAATCTGCCCAATGGGTGTTACCACCAGCAGACACCGGAGGGAGCCAAAACCCTCCTTAACATTTCGCCCTGTAAAATACTTGTTGACTCTATCCTCATTAATACACCGGTACTGTGCCAGCATGACTGGGATAATGAATGCAGTGGCCATGCTCAGCAACTTTTTTAGAAGTCCCTGGACCACCTACAGAAACTTGGACACAGTGGGTTAAATGTTTTGAAAAACATCTGGAGGCAAATGATGTAACTGAATACAATCCTGCCAGGAAACAGGCCATGATGTATAACTGTTTGGGGGCAGAAGGAAGGAGGTTATTTGATCACATAACTCCCATTGAAAAAGAAGAGAGATGGATGAAGAGTGGAATGTGTTTAAAGAAGCCAAGTTGAGGATGAAGAACTACTATGATACCACCATGAGTGTGATAATGGAGTGGTACAACTTCTACTACAGGCAACAAGCACCAGGTGTGACCATTGAGTCTTCCATCGCAACATTAAGAAAGTTGGCCACAACATGTGCATTCAAAGAACCAGATGAGATGATACGCGATAAGGTGGTGATGCGAACCACATGCGTGAATGAGCAGGAAAAGCTGCTAGGCCATAGGAACCCAAACCTAGATAAGTTGGTCTCCACCATCAAGAGCATGGAAAGATCAGCCAAAGGAGTTAAGTTACTGCGTAAACCTAACAACCAATAAGTGAGCATCAATCTTGTCCATAAGGATGAACAATCTGCATCCAACAAGCCATGCAAGAATTTCACTAGGAAAACCTCCAGTACATACAGCGGAAAGCCTAACTGTTATCGTTTCGGATCCAATGCGCATGTGGCAACTAACAAAGAGTGTCCTGCATGGGGAAAGGGCTGCAAGGGTTGCAGAAAAATGGGACATTTCCTTAAAGTTTGCAGAATGTTGCATTCTAGAAAGATTTACACAGTGAATGAGTCCAAGTCCGAAGAAGACTCAGATGAGAGAGAACTACTGGAGAAATTGGCATTGCTGGTCGCCATTATTAACAGTGAAGATGCGCAAAACCGACCCAGGTGTAATGTCGGCGTGAATGGTGAAAATGTTGAGATGTTGGTGGATACTGGATCAAGGATTACAATCTTGTCAAAGGACACCTACAGTGTTCTTAAGTGAAAGACACTGTTGGAATCCAGCAGAATCATTCCAGGTGCATTTGGTGGACACAAGATTAAATTGGAAGGGGTATTAAAGGCAAATTTGTCATTTAAGGAAAAAAACACTTTCACAAGGATCTTTGTAATGGATTACAACGTAAACATTCTGGGTTGGCTGGAACAACAAAAACTTAAGATGATGATCAACCCTTGGCAACCACCGTATATATTCAGCATTCAAGAGGACGACTCGGAAACAATGCTCAAGGAATTCATGGAAGTGTTCAATGAGCAATTAGGATGCTTAAAGGACTTCGAACACCAGATTGTCCTTAAGAGTAATGCATACCCATCGAAACAAAGGGTCAGGAACATACCATTATCTGCCCGTGCTGAAGTTAAGACAATTCTAGAGAATTGGTGCAAGGATGGTATAATCGTATCAATCAATGCATCTGAGTGGCTGTCGCCCATGATTATTGCAAAGAAAAGAAATGGAAAGATCCGTTTGTGCATAGACCTTCGTGAATTAAACCCCCACATAGTAGCTGATTGCCAACCCCTGCTTCTGATTAATGAAATGGTGATGAAGTTAGGTCAAGCAAAGATCTTTACTACACCAGACTTCAGCGCTGCATACCATCAAATACAATTATAAGATGAGTCAAAGAAATATACAGAATTCATCACGACAGAAGGTGCATATCAATTCTGCAGGTTACACTTTGGGTTGTGTTTAGCATCAGCTGTATTCCAGCGCACGTGGAATCAGTTGTTCAGTGACATGGAAAGAGTTAGATCATTCCAGGATGATGTACTGATTTATAGCAAGACGGAAGTAGAACACCTAGTCTTTTTGAGGAAGGTTCTTCAAAGAATTCAGGACACTGGTCTCACACTGCAAAAGGACAAGTGCGAATTCCTAAAAGGAACTGTAGAGTACTTAGGTTACCTCATCGATGAAAATGGAGTACAACCAAAACCATCCTGCTATTTCTTGTTCACTGAATCCTAAAAATAAGGAAGAACTTGCATTTTTCTTAGGCATGTGTGAGTTTCACTCCAAATTCATACAACATTACACAGCCAAGGTCGAACCACTTCGAAAAATGATAAAGAAAGATGCAGAATTCATTTGGGATGAAAAATGCGAACAGAGTATAAAAACTATAAAGAAGGAACTTGAGCAAGCACCATAACTCCAGTAATTCAACGAGAATTTCCAAAGCACTGTAACCACAGACTCCAGTCATATCGGGTTGGGGGCTGTGCTCAGCCAAAGCACTGAGAAAGGGGAAAAAATCATCGCATTCGCATCCTGGAAGTGAAGGGACCCAGAGATAAAGTACTCAGTAATTTATCGCAAATTATTGGCTTGCGTCTGGGCTATTACAACGTTTAAAAGTTTTTTGTGGGACAAGGAATACACCATCTGCACTGATCACAAACCGTTGGTCAGTAAACTTGAAGGAAAGTATTCGCCAAAAATTGCGAAGTTGGCATGCAAATTGCAGGAGTATCAAGTTAGGATGGAATATATTCCAGGTCGAGTGATTGTGTCAGCAGAGTATTTGTCACGTGCCCCCTGTGAGGATAAATCTGAATGTGATGAGGATGAGGAAGATGATCTACTTGTTACATGCTTCTTTGAAGGTCACAAATCCAATGGTACCATTACTAAGTCAGAATGGTTAGAAGCGATAAAAGATGACAGTGTTGGAAGGAATTAAAAGATACGTGATCAAAGGTTGGCCACATGAAAGGGCACTCGACGAGGCACTCAAACCCTACTGGAAAATGAAGGAAGATATTGGTGTTGTTGATAATGTAATTCTCCGGGGTGAGACTTTGATAGCACCATTATCCATGAGGAGCAGGTTGGTGACTTTAGTCCATGAAGGACATTTAGGGATGACAGGCACCAAACAGAGATTAAGGGAAAGGTACTGGTGGCCCTCCATGGATCATGACATTAATATATTTGTCACTCACTGATCAGTTTGCGCTGAAGCTGACAAAACCATGACAATGCACCATTGCCCCATGGATTCTGTTGACCTACCAGGGAGTCCATGGATCAAAGTCGGCATCGACTTCATTGCACCTATGAATGCTTTGATTCTAGAGGTACGCTATGCCATAGTGGTAATTGATTTCTTCAGCAAGTGGGTGGAAGTCAAATTTGTGTCACAACCCACCACGCATGAAGTAATTGACTTCTTGAGGAATTGTTTTGTAGGGAAGGTTTCCCTCATCAGCTTGTCACTGACAATGGAGTGCAGTTTGTATCCTCCGAGTTAGTCTCGTTCCTTAAAAAGAATGGCATAGAACATGTGAGCTCCTCTTTATACCACCCGCAAAGCAATGGCCAAGTAGAATGAGACAATCGCTTGATTAAAGAAACCATCCAAATGGCCTTAAAATCACACATTCCAGTCGAGGTAGCATTACGCACCACGTTGTGGTTGTAGCTCACAATGCCACTAGTAGAACCCCATTTGTATTAATCAGGGGTAGAGCAGTGATGACATGTTTGCAACCACATTGGTCATTTGCTTGGAAAAAATGGGAAAACGAGAACCACAAAGAAAATGAGCACAGGATGAGAAGTCTGGTGGACAAACGCCAGAAGTGCATGCGCATTAATTATGATACAGGAAATGCAGTGAAAGAGATGTCTGTGAAGGCAGATGATGTGGTGAGAGTGAAGTATCCTAGGAAAGGAGCTAAAATGAGCAAGTACAGTGAACCTAGGCGTGTGGTCAAAACTAAGGGCACTGTCCATTTCATAGATTCCTCCTCACTAAGTTCAGGTTTAATTTGATACATTTTTATTTGGGCAATTTTAAAACATGGGAAAAACCTGACTTAGCTCCCCCTTGTCACTGTGATCACTTTTCTGTTCAAGACACTATGCATTTTGTTATGTTTTGCGGGCTTTATTTAGAGCCCAGGAAAAAACATCTGTTTCCTGTTTTGAAGGAGGCTGGTTTCACACAGGTGAGGCCAGCCCTGCTATATTTACAATCCCTAGAGAGCATACGCACTACATTTTGCATGGCCAACTTTTTGGTGGCAGCTGTCAGAACTAAAAAGATGCATCAGAACAAGGGGGCTCCTAAACAATGTGTTAATCACTGTATTTGAATTCTGTTAAACACAAAATGAACTTATTTTCCCATTTTTATAAAACTTATGTCAGCACTGATTTGTACAATCTTGTAAATAGTTTTTAAAATGGTATGAAATGTTTTTATCTCTTTGTATGATTTTTAACTAAATCAAATAAAGATATTTTTGACTGACTGACTAAGGGCACTGTCCTCCTCCTTGACAATTGCCAGTGGTGGAATGGTTCAAAAGTTGCTAGAAACAAGGATCCCCAAGCCGGTGAGCAGGCCTTTTGAATTGCAGAACGAAGTTGTGACATCCCCAGCAAAGGCACGCATAGCTGAAGTGTGTAGGGCTAGCACAGATTCTATGTCTGTTAGCGATCTCTCCAATGTGTCACCTCCTGAGCTGGCTACTGGTCCCATTGATACGGTTCGGGACAGGAGAACAATTGTTCCGCCCATAAGATTTAAAGATTATGCAATGTACTAGTTCACCTTTAAGAAAAGTAGAAGTATTTCCTCTGCTTGTTTGAAAACTGTGTAATCCCATTGTTGTCCTAAAAAACAGGAGGAGATGTAATATACTGTCATGATTAACCCTTGCCTGAGTCCCTTCTCTGCTCCCGTCTTACCTATTGTGTCTGTGCACGTGGTTCCCAGTGCATGGTTAGAACGTTCATGCGGGAGCGGGAGGGAGCAGTTAGTTAACGGAATTCTGAGGTGCAGAACAATAAAGAAGATGCTTTTCCAATCTCCGCCTGTCACCTCATTACTACACATGTTGTCTGGCAAGTGCAAACCAGCCACATGTATCATTGGGCGCTTCTAAGGTGTTTCTAAGGTGGAGTCTCATGCAAGGAATGAATTGGAGCAGGGCGTGTTTTGTTAAGCTGTGTTCGCTCAACCAGAGAGACAGCGTCGGAAAACGTGCATCCATTTTCTGCCATTCCACTCTCAAAGAGCGAGGATGAAAGGGAAAAACCGAGTAGGGCATGTGTTCTTACAATGCTCATCCAACCAGGAAGACAGTGGGAGTGAATGTGGTTCACTAATTTTTTATGCCCATCCACTATTTTTTAAAAAAAAGAAAGAAAAAAACAAATTCAAACAACAGTGAAAGTATTACAACGCACAAAGGGGAAGACAAGGAAGCCTCCCCTATCCCATGTTATTCCTTTAACCTCATCCTGTGGCTGTGAAGGGGAAGCAGTAATCTAATCCTGTATGTGCATTGTGGAGGCAGGAATTCATAGGAGGTGAATCTGATTGGAAGTGAAACCTCTAAAGGCGGTGTTTGAATCCGGAAAGAGTAGTCCTTCAGGCAGGGTAACAGTCTAGTCTTCAGTTAGTCTGTATAAGGAGGAAACTGCCTGCATTAAAGACTCACATCAAATTGTGATCTACAATCAAGTAAGATACTTGAAAATGACTACATTTAAGCCACTTTCCCAGCCAACAACAATTGTAACGCTGAAGCTCAGCATTGTTATTTTTTTTTTTTTGTAACTTGTTGTTTTAATTCATTGTGTTTGTTTTGGTAGATTGTTATTTTGAATTACCTTTCAGGTTATTTGCAACATGTTACATCATTCACCACTTAGCATGTCGCACCATCACAATTTTTGTCTGAGCATGGTGAACCTATACTACCTTGGAAGAAATGGATACATCTATTTGACTCCTACTTCGTTGCCATAGGTAGTGAGAAATTCTCACCAAACGAGAAATAAGGAATCTTTCACCATAATCTTGGGATTGAAGGTCAGACCGGCTGTCCTGTGAGTGTACTGATGTGGGTGGGGTAGGTGACTACAGGCCCTATGCCAGAAGCGAGTAAGGTTACTTTCACGTAGCTCTGGCCCCACCAGGACAGTCTGTGGGATTTCCGACCAGGGACTGCGGTCCCAGGGAGGGCCTCAATGAAGGGTGGATTCCACGACATAATACAGGTCGTATACTCGATTCCTTCAATCACTGGGGAACCGGTAGCAATTTGATGAGCACTCTGGTCCTGATGAATTGCCTTAGAGGCATGAAACATGTCGACCACACTCTAATTGAGGGTTGAATGAGGCTTGATCACCCTAGCCATCACACCTCAATACCCCTCATTTTTAATAAAGCAGTGAGCCATGCTATTAAAGTTTTGCCTAATGGACTCTACTGACTTTTTTTAAATTCCACTCACGATCACTATTGCACTTTCTTTCTAGGCCCCTCACACTCATACACCCATTGGCAAAGGAATAAAAGAACTCCGCTAAAGTGCAGCACCTCGTGCTGCCCGACGGGCATTGCATCGCCAGCCTGCCGCAGGAGCAGGAAGCCAATGATGACACTGGACGATCATCGGGTGGGATGGCAACAGTCGTCCAACCGTTGACTTGTGTGAGGCATCCTTAATTCCGCAAAGGATTTATCACATTCCCTATTTTACACATTCCTTTAGAGAGAGGTTAGATTTAGTTACTTTAGTTGACCCACCCTGGGGAACTCTGTACAATTTTTGTTGATTTCTACGTTACAGGACATGTACATTGGACCCCGTTAAAAATTGTCCGCTTTCTGTTCCCCCCTCTTGATATAATTTTGAATTACCTTTCAGGTTATTTGCAACATGTTACATCATTCACCACTTAGCATGTCGCACCATCACAATTTTTGTCTGAGCATGGTGAACCTATACTACCTTGGAAGAAATGGATACATCTATTTGACTCCTACTTCGTTGCCATAGGTAGTGAGAAATTCTCACCAAACGAGAAATAAGGAATCTTTCACCATAATCTTGGGATTGAAGGTCAGAATATTTATGATGGCCTTGACCCATTAACAGTTGAACTGGTGAGCGAGAACCAACAGACATATTTGAAATGTCAATAATATTGCTAAAAAATATTTTAGGCCTCATTTAAATGTTGCTTTGGAAAGGTATAGATTTTTCTCAAGCACTCAAGCCATAGATACTGAATCTTTAATCAGAGACTGTAGAAAAGTAGGATTTACTTTCATGATAACACCCACAGTTTTTGCTGGTGCGTGTTTTTATGACTTCTCTAACTGGGATCCTGCTAATCAGGACCCCAGTCTCTGTGCTTCTTCCCTAAATTGGACATGATGGCACAGAGGGTGTCCCCGTTATTCCTCCTGGGAGGGTTCAGAGCAGGCAGAGGAGGTCTAGGTCTCCCTTTGCTGAGTCCAATGCCTCAGATCATTCCATAGGGACCTCCATATCTAGCAGGAGGGAAGACTCTTTGGAAAGGGAATACCACCTTATCAAACTTGAGAGAGTTAGACTCAGGCTCATGCAAGATCAGTTGGCCCTTGAAAAGAAAACCCTGTAAGTACGGAAAGATAGGAAGAACCTGGAACTAGAGTCCCATGGTGGCAGCAACAGTGTACCTAGAATCAGGGAACCATCCTTTGACACTAGGAACCTGAGCAAAATAGTCCCTCCTTACCAGGAGGGGGATGATATCCATAAATGCATCAACGTCTTGGAGAGAGCCTGAAAAGTTCAAAAGGTCCCTCAAGGGCAGTGGGCAGATATCCTGTGGCTCTCCTTTGCTAACAAAGGTAGATACATGCTACTCACTGTTAGAGAAGAGAATGCTGACAATTATTCAGTCTTGAAGAGTGGGTTTGGCTTAACCACAGAACAATACAGCATTAAGCTCAGAGACACCCAGAAGGCACACACCAAAGACTGGGTAGATTAATTGACAGTGCAATTAAGGCTCTGGAATGCTGGCTTCATGGAAGCAAGGCACAGGACTGTGGGGGATTGTACAATTTGTTAATGAGGGAGCACACCCTTAATAATTGTCAGAACTAACTACTGTACTGTGGAGAAGTGTGGCTCACTGGTTAGAGCAGGCAGACCCTGAAGCAGAGGTCAGACCCGGGACCAGGGTTCAATTCCCGACGCGGCAGGGTGTTGAGCTCAAATGTCCACGGACTCGATAATTCTCGCTTCGGTGCCTGACCTAATCATGGGTTCACACTCTGCAACTCTGGGCATTAAGCTTGCTTAATCTCCACAACGGCCCCCCTGCGGCGGGATGCCTGGCTTTCACCTTGGGGATGCCCTGTAGGGGCTATCTCACAGGGAAAAACCAGGACGGGTTCCCAAGGCAAGCGCGGAGATACCCCTTCGGGGGTTGATTCTGGCGCTATATAAGAAATATAATAATAATAATAATAATAATACCAGTACCTGGTGGACGCTGATCTGAACTCTCCCCAAGAACATATGGTGGTGGAGGAGACCAGAAGAAGCAAGATTCTTCTAAATCCCAGGAGAAGGGTGGGGAGAAGGGCAAGGACAAAAAGGAGTGCTCTCAAGATCCCTTAAAACCTGCATCTGGGGTGAGTCCCAAAGCTTCAAGAAGGGTAAAAAGAAACTGTGGTGTTATTTATGTAAAGGAAATACCCATTGGACAAGAGATGCTGATTGTCCAAATGCCAAGCAACCTACTATCAGTGCCCCTAAGGCAACTGCACCCACTAGCACCAGTACAAGTGGTAGTACAGTAGCAAAGGCATTAGTAGCGTTAACCTTGGGTTCTGAGTTGGGTTCTAGCCTAGTCAGAACTCCAACTCAAACTGTTCTTGCCTGTGATGGTGGCTTAGATCTTGCCATCTCATTAGGTAGTCCCACTAACTTGGGCAAGTACAGGCAACATCCTTTATTAAATTTAAAAGAAGCTATGGCTTACAGAGACACAGGGGCCAGTATCACAATGGTGGCAGAGAAACGTGTGTCCCCTAAACAGATCATACTTGGTCAGATGTACCAATTAACCAACACTAGCAATGTCAGGGGCTGATCATTCCTTGGCAGTTGTGAATTTCAGCTGGTAGGGGTAACTGGACCTACACTAGTTGTGCTATCTCCAGATCTGCCTGTAGATTGTCTGTTGGGCAATGATCTAGAAACTTCGTCCTGCTCTGAAGTGGAGTTCAGGACACATACATAGATGTTGGGCATATCTGCTAGTGGCTTTGCTTTTACCAGGGCTCAGGCCAAACAACTTAGCACTGAAGAAGCACTGTATCCTGAAAAAATGGACTAGATTGCTCCTGAGAGAAGGAGCAGGAAATGTGAGGAATTATCCTCCTCCTGAGGGAGATGGTCTCAGTCCCTGTGGAGGAACTGTCCCAGAGGAACTTCGTCCTGAACAGGCATAGTTCTTGGGGACAGTGGGGACAGTGGGGCCTTCCTGGGCAGTTTGGAGTTTGGAGCAGCAATCCTACCCTCTCATTAACAGCTCAGACAGCAAGTTGCTCCTGAGGAGGCAGGGAATGTCAGTGTATCCCATAGGATCTATTGGGAAGATGGGCTCCTGTTTTCTGTAGGTAGAGACTCCAAACCTGGTGCCACCAGGAGGTTGGTAATACCCCAGAAGTTCTGAGGATTTGTTCTCTGAACATGGCATTCCCTTTGCGGGACATCTTGGGCAAAGCAAGATTTACTGGTCTCAGATGTCTGAAGACACCAAGAAGTTTTGTCGCTCCTGTGTCACTTGCCAAGCCAGTGGTAAGTCGGGTGGCACTACAAAGGCCACCTTCATTCCACTCCCAGTGGTTGGGGTTCCCTTTAAGAGGGTAGAGATTGACATTGATGGTCCCTTGAACCCTCTACTTGGATCTGGGCACAGTTACATCCTACTGGTGGTGGACCATGCCACTAGGTATCCAGAGGCAATTTCCCTTAGAACCACTACAGCTCCTGTATTGGCTAGGGCCCTCCTGGGAATATTTTCCAGGGTGGGCTTCCCTAAGGAGGTCTGAACAGACAGAAGTACCAACTTAATGTCTAGTTATATCACTGCAATGTGGAATAAGTGTGGAGTAAGCTCTGCCTGCTGCCCCTCGCCGCTGCTGGAAGTGCGAGGCCCTCCTCCATCCACAGGCTCCCGCCTGCGCCTCATCCCTGGTGGCCCAGTGGTGGGCGGTAAGTATTTAGTCTGACCTTTTTCCTCCGTCTGTTTTCTTTCTCCTTGATTTCCTTTTGTATCTTCCCACCTGCTTTTCTGCCTGTACTGTATCTGTATTCTGCCTTTAGTCTTTGCTTTGTGTTTCTCTTTGCCTTGTTTTTCTCACTGCCTGTTGTTTTCTAGTGCCCGTCTCTCCCTGCCTTTTTCTCCCCCCTCCCACCCCCCCCATTCCTTTCCCGCCACTGCGTCCCCTGCGGCCCCGCCCCCATCCTCTCCCATTCACCTCCCGCCACCGCCTCCCAGCTGCTCTTCCCTCCCTCCACCCTTCTTAATGCAGGCCGCTGCGTGGCCGCGAGCAGCAGGCGTGCTGCTGGTGCGCCGGTGGAGCGCCAGAGGCAAGCCCGTCTGCGCCCGTCCACTCCTGGACCGCGCCCAGCATCAGAACCCCTGGCCCCTGCGCACCCCACAGCACTGGACCCAAACACAGCTACGACGCCGACTCCCTCCATGCTCTCAACACCGGCCGAGACCAACAATGCATCCAGGCCGCCACGAAACGCACCCACAGACCTTTCTCCTGCCGCAAATGCAGCTTCACCTGCAACAGAACCACCAAACCATCAAGGACCAGACCCAACCACCTCCACTGCATACTCCTCAACACCCGCTCCGCACGCAAACACGCCGTCGAACTCTGGGGCCTACTCAACAACATGACCCCGGACGTAGCCTCTCTGACTGAGACGTGGTGGAACGACTCCTCAGCTCCAGACATCGCCATTGCCATCCCAGACGGCTACAAGATCACCCGCAGGGACCACGCCAATGGCACTGGAGGAGGAATTGCCATCGTCCACAAATCCACCCTCAAGGTCACCACCCACGCAGACGACACCCTCAACACTGCCAAACACCTGCACTTCCAGATCCATACCGACCCCAACACCACCCTCAGAGGGACGCTCATCTACAGACCCCCCCGGGCCCACTTCAGCGACTCCGTTGCCGACCTCACCAGCACCCACGCTCTCGCCTCCATGGACTACATCCTCCTCGGGGATCTGAACATCCACCTCGAGAACAACAACGACGCCAACTCCGCCACACTGATCGACAACCTCACCAACCTAGGCCTCAGACAACTCGTCACCACACCTACCCACGCCGCCGGCCACACGCTGGACGCTGTCTTCACCACAAGCACCCACCTCTCTTTCAACCACACCACCGAACCCCACTGGACAGACCACCGCTGCATTCACTTCACCTTCAAAAAACCTGCCACGCACCACCGCACCCAACAGCTGCCTCCCCGCTGCTGGAGCAAAATCACCGAAGACCAGATGACCACAACCCTCTCCCTGAACCAACCCACTGTGCCCACCAACCCGGACGCCGCAGCTCGCAACCTCAGACAGTGCCCACACCACATATTCAACAAGGCAGGCGCAGCCATCGCACCCCAACTACGGAAGGTCATCCACATCTCCTTTGAAACCGCGACATTCCCGGAAAGCTGGAAGCACGCCGAAATCACCGCCCTCCTCAAGAAGCCCAAGGCGGACCCCAAAGACCTCAAAAACTTCCGGCCCAACTCCCTGCTCCCGTTCCCGGTGAAGGTCATCGAGAAAATCGTTAACATGCAGCTGACCCGCCACCTAGAAGACAACAACATCCTGGACCCATCCCAATCCAGATTCAGACGAAACCACAGCACCAAGATAGCCCTCATCGGCGCCCCAGACGACATCAGGCACCAATTAGACAACAGCGAAACATCAGCCCTCATCCTCCTGGACCTATCTGCCGCCTTCGACGCAGTCTGCCATCGCACACTAAAAACTCGCCTCCATGAAGCCGGTATCCAAGAGAAGGCCCTCGACTGGACCACGTCCTTCCTCTCCGGCAGATCCCAGAGCGTCCGCCTCCCGCCTTTCCGATACGAAGCCACCTACATCATCAGCGGCGTCCCCCAGGGCTCCTCCCTCAGCCCGTTCAACATCTACATGGTCCCCCTCGCACAAGTGGCCCGCCACCACAACCTCAACATCATCTCCTACGCCGACGATACTCAGCTCATCCTCTTCCTCACCAAGGACCCACGTACCGCCAAAACCAACATCCACGACAGAATGAAGGCCGTCGCCGACTGGATGAGGAGCAGCCCTATAAATCTGAACTCGGACAAGACGGAGGTCCTCATCCTCTGGCCAACCCTCAGCCTGGGACGACTCCTTGTGGCCTACCACTCTGGGGACAGCACCGACACCCACCGACCACGCACGCAACATGGGATTCATCCTCGACTCCACCCTCTCCATGTCCAAACAGGTCAACCCCATCTCCTCCTCCTGCTACAACACCCTCCGCACCCTTCGCAGATCTACAAATGGATCCCGGCCGAAACAAGAAGAACGGTGACACAGGACCTCGTCAGCAGCAGGATGGACTACGGCAACGCACTCTACGCCGGAATCCCAGCCAAACACCTACGACGACTCCAGCGCATCCAAAATGCCTCCGCCCGACTGATTGTCAATGCACCCCGCCGCTACCACATCACCTCCACCTGAGGAACCTACACTGGCTCCCCGTCAACAAGAGGATCACCTTCAAACTCCTCAACCACGCACATAAAGCACTCCACAATGCCGGACTAGCCTCCTTGAATAGCAGATGGAATGGCCCCCACACCATCCTTGAAAAAGAAAGTTGAGGTAATCTACTTGGTGAAACTAGGCACTCCAGAAGTCCCCACAGGATACTTCATCTGAATTGGTTGAAACGTTTTGTAGACAGGGCTGACATGAGCTTGCTCATGGCCACTGACGAGGGACAGAAGGAAGAAAGTGACTGTCTCCTCTCTCAGAACCCTGTTGATGGGTTAGTTGAAGGAGTAGCCTTGGCAGGCAGCCTCACTGACTAGCAGCAAGCTGATTGCAGGAAGGTCCTCAATTGGTACAAGCACATGTTCTCTCTGACACCCAGTCAAACCTCCTGGTGTACCCATGAAGTGTACACAGGTGACAGTCTGCCTGTGAAGAACAACATTTACAGATAACCTGACCATGTCAGAAACTGCATCAGGACAGAGGTCCAAAAGATGCTAGAATTGGGGGTCATTGAGCCTTCAGAGAGCCCTTGGGCTAGTCCAGTGGTCCTTGTACCAAAACCTCACACCAAGGGGGCAAAAGAGAAATTAGGTTTTGTATGGACTACAGAGGCCTCAATGGAATCACCGGGACTGATGCCCATCCTATTCCAAGAGCATATGAGCTCATAGATACTTTGGTCTCAGCCAAGTTTCTGAGTACATTTGACCTGACTGCTGGCTTCTGAAAAAAGGACTAGCTGAGGATGCCAAGTCAGGAACAGCATTTTCGACCCCCAGTGGGCATTATCAATTTATTGTAATGCCCTTCGGTCTGGAAATGCACCTGCTACATTTCAGAGGTTGATTAACAAAGTCCTAACAGGTCTGGAACCCTATAGTTCAGCATATCTAGATGATGTTGCTGTCTTTAGCTCCACCTGCCAGGCTCAGGTCAGACCTTTCTTTGGCCTGACGTGGTACTACAGGAGGTATTTTATGGGATAAGGGTCAATTGTGACTCCCCTTAATGATCTCACCCCCAAGAGAGTGCCCTACAAAGTTCAGTGAACAGTTAGCTGTCAAAATGCATTTGATGACCTGAAGCAGGCCATGTGCACTACTCCCATTCTGCAAAGTCCATATTACTCCAAAACCTTCATTGTCCAGGCAGAGGCATCTGAGATGGGGTAGGAGCTGTTTTGTCACAACTTAATGCAGAGGGCCAAAGCCAACCAGTAGTTTTTATAGCCAGAAAGTTGACCCCCTATGAGAAGCGCTGGTCAGCGATAGAGATGGAGGCCTTTGCTGTGGTCTGGGCTTTGAAGAAGTTGAGACCATACCTGTATGGTAATCACTTCCTTGTTCAGACAGACAATAAGCCCCTCTTACAGTTTAAACAAATGAAGGGTAAAAATCCAAAACTTTTGAGATGGTCAATTTCCCTAGAGGGGATGGACTTTTCAGTGGAATATAGGCCTGGTAGTAACTATGACAACGCAGATGAACTCTCCAGATATTTTCACTTAGAAAATGAAGACTCAACTGGGCAAGGTTAGTCTCATCTCCTTACGTTTGGGGGGTGGTTATGTAGGAAAGTGGGATCTGCTTTCATGGTTACCCCCACTTTTTCTGACTAGTCTGACTGACATTCTGGTAATCAGGACTCCAGTATCTGCGCTTCTTCTCTAAATTGGACATGATGACTACTTGGGTACACCCCCAGATTGGCTACTGGTGTACCCTTGTAAATCCCTTGTAAATTGTACTAAGGTAACCAGGGCATAGGTACACCAGGGGTCACCCATGGGCTGAAGCATTTATTATGCCACCCATGGGAGACCACTCTACTTGTGACTAGAGGCCTGCCTTTGTAAGCTGGTGCTATCACCACTTATGACAGGTATAAGTGTCCTTATATCTGAGGTAACCGCACTTAAAACCTTGAAGTCACCGCTAACGCAGCTCTTTCAATCCAGAAGGTAGGGTGCTCTGTCATAAGTGTGAGGGGGCCCCTACCTGAGCAGGACAACCCTACAATCCACTGAGTCCATTTTCCAGGGTTGTAAGTGCATCAACCATTATACCTAAAGTGGCCATGCGTCAATATGAGCTGGCTAACTCTAAACTGGCTGTAAAAAAAACTGTTGTGTTTGGTATCAAACATGTTGGAATCATACCCCAACACTCTAAACGATGTTAGAGGAATGATGCCATGCACTGTAAAGTGCCTCTGGAGGGCCTTAGTACTCTCAGGACCAGTCTTCTAGACACGGACAGCAAACTATGGCTGCTGTCGACCGGAGACACAATTCTACCTTCTGCCAAGCTCAAGCAGGGGAAGGCAGGACAATAGTTTTCCTGTCACAGGGATGTGTGACCACCTTCCAGACAGGACTTAGTGCATTGGGACAGGGCGAGGGCACTTGCCAGCGCCACTAGACTGCTTTGAAGGGCACGTTTTCTGCCCTCCTTGAATACTCCAGTTGGAACCAGTTCAGGGAGCCATTGGCTCCCTCTCTGGCATGAAAATGGACAAAGGACAAGGGAGTATCCTCCCCACTGTCCAGCCCCTCCTGTGGGAGGGACCCCTGAATCGTCCCAACCCTTTCCTTAGGTTACTTAAGGGCTTACCTGTTCGTGGTGTCTTAGATTTCTCATAGGACAAGATTCAGCTCTGACACCACTTCATCCTGGGCACTTTGGACTTTGCTGGACTTCGCTTTGGGAAGCGAGACTGCAACTGGGAAGAGTCCTGCTGTTCCTGGTCTTATCGTCCTGCCAGTCTTCTGCATTGTCTGTGCCTGTGCTCGATACAGGTTCTTCTACAGGCCTGTGGGCATCCAAGACACCTGAAGGAATCTCCCTTGAAGTGAAGCAGTCACTTCCCTGCACCTGCAAGCACTGCAGGGAAGCTGACTTGTATGCTGTACCGGAGTTCCCTTGAACTCCAAAAGGTTCAGCAACACAGGTGGTAGTTCTGCATCTCCCTTGAGTCCTGCACTGTCTTCACAGCAAGTTTGAATCCAGTATCCCTCGTTGGAATCTCTGGAGCAGTACCCCTGTGCACCACGCTAACTTCCCATTGCCAAGGCTTGTTGACTTTCTTCACCAGAGATCTTTGGGCTCCAAGAAGCTCCTGCCTCAAGCATCTCCTGTAACCAAGATCTTTGACAGCACCGCATCCTCTGCACTGTGGCCCTTCATCCTTTAGTGAGCTGCTCAAGGTCCTCTTGCGACTCCTGTGTCTCTGGCCTGTGGGTCCCCTTGAGGGTCCTCTTTGGCTCCAGTAGGCTCCCCTGCTTGCTCCGGGCTTGCCTTGGCTTACCTGCTTGTGGTGAGTCACTTGAACCTTGCTAGTCCTGACACTGTACCATTTTTGCATACTTAGTTTGTTGCTGTTGCCAAGGCTTGTTAGAGCTCCTGACGGACACTAACCCCCTGGCTCTTGACATTCAAAATGGGACAGCTTGTGAATGGCTCATGGTCTTCCTCAGACTCGCCTGCTCCACAACACTGCAGCTCCAAGGGAACCGTTAACTCTCCTGCATCTTCGACAACAGTGGGCATTTGTCTCACGTTTCTCCTGATCACTCCTGAGTGGCATAGACTCTGGTCCCTCTGCTTGCAGGTATCTCTCATCTTGAATCCACCTTTGGGTTCCAGCGGAATCTTTCACCTTCTTTGCCAGCGGCATCTTCACTGAAGTCTATGGCGGTTTCCGACTTCACTTTGCACCTATGTACCCGGCTTCCCTGGTGTAAGTATCCTGGTTCCCAGGGTATCCATGGGTGGGGTGATTCCCCAACCTTCCATCTTCCACAGGGTTTCTTCAGGGTCCTCTGAGAAGGGTCATTCGTCTTAAAAACTGCAACAGCAACTTACCCCTTGACTTGCATTGGGCATGCAGTACTGTTCCCACTCTGCACACAGCCTCCATGGAGTTCTTGGGTACTTACCTTGGATGGTTCCTTGGTTCCCCTGCTCTTCTAGGTATTCTGGGTCCAGTCTCAACTTAGGTCGTGGTTCGCATTCCACTATTTTAGTATATGGTTTGGTCTTCCCGTGGGGACCACTGTGTATTTGAGCTACTTTTGTGTTCTATTTCTAAAGTATTGTGTGTATTGTGGTTATATCTCCGGGTAGTAGATATTGCAATGTATTGGTCAGTGTTAATAATAAATATATATTTTTATAACTACACTGTGTGGTCCTTTTTCACTTAATCTACACTATATGATTAGTTCTGGTAAAACAAGCTGCTTTACACTCCTTGTGAACTAAGCCTGAAGGCTGCTCTCCACAGCTACCACTTAGAAAGCTTTCTAAAGTTGTCTAAGACCACTAAAATCACCATAAGGGTTGTCTGGATTAAAGCAGGGTGCTTCACTTACATAAGTGTCCACAATATACTAAGCCAGCTTCCTACAGAGACCAATTGGTGCATTGCACCAATAACCAAAGAGTACAAGAAAAGTTGTTAGCAAGAATCCAAATTTTCAAGATGCATTGACTATTGCGGAAAGTATGGACCATGCTCGAAGCCGAGTTCAGGAAATGCGAGTTAGCACTGGTGCACAAAGCAACTGGACATCCAAAAGTAAGTGGTGATACACAGAGTAACTCCAGGACCAAATGTGATAAATGTGGCAGTACAAGTCATTTGTTGAACAACCCAAATTGCTTTGCTCATAATGACAGTTGCTGGAATTGTGGAAAAAGGGGCCATGTTGCAAAACCCTGCAGGAGTCCCAAGGTGAACAACATGGGAGAATCAAACCAAGTGGTGGTATTACATGTTGCCTTCTGTGTAACAGAAGTGCAACAAGTGGAAGATGTTGTAGATGTGGAAAATCTGACCATGCCTAAGTGTGACACCGAGATAGGTGGAAAAATTGTTCTTGTACTTGCTGACTCGGGTTCCCTTTCACACTAATTGGAGACAAGAATTGGGAGAAAGCCTTTGGCAAGGAAGACATTAAGCTTCTGGCACCAGACATCAAACCTGAAAGATATGGTGGTCAGAAAATTGATTTGTTGGTTACGCTCTAATAAAGATTACATTCAAGGGGCGTGAGACTGGTGTGTAAAGTTTATGTAGCCAAACAAGGAGATAATCTTTTAGGCTGGAGTCATCAGGGGGATTTGGGAATTATTTAAACCCAAATTCTCCTGATCAGGTGTCCGTAGTGTTGAATGTGAGGGATGATGCAAATGTTGTTAGGGAATTCCGTGAAGTGTTTCAAGAGAAGCTTGGCCTGTTGACATATTTCAAATATAGAATTATTTTTAATCTAGCGCCAAGCTGGTTGTGCACAAAGTCAGGAAGTTACCGCACATGACCTGAAACCACTGTGAGGAAGAATTGGACAGATTACTGCAGCTAGGTGTGTTAGAAGAGATAGAAGCCTCTAAGTGGTCGGCGCCCATTGTTTTAGCACCTAAGGACAATGGCACACAAATCAGAATGTCTGTTGATTTAAGACGGCTCAACCTATGTATATGAGTTGACTGGCAACCGTTACTAAACATTAAAGAAACATTGACTAGGCTGTCAGGAGCAATAGTTTTTAGTGTTATGGGCCTTACAGCAGCCTACCATCAGGTGTTGCTCCATGAAGACTCAAAGCCTATTGCCTCTTTTGTCTCTCCTTTGACAGCTTTCAGATTTGTCAGAATACCTTTTCCGTTAGCTTCGGCTGCAGCCCGTTACCAAAAGGATGATGAAAGAGGTACTGAAGTGCGTCAAATCTGTTATGTTTTTTCAGGACTTGTCTCACTACCAGAGGATGGGAGATTAGCTGTCCAGTAGCGTTCTCCCAAATGCAAACACTAATTCACATAAAGGCAACTAGACAGATAGAGGGGAGAAAGAGAAGGGTGATAAGTCTCTAAACAGGCCACTATTCTCCTATCGACCCCGGGTTATTAAAAGATATTGAAGTAGATGCCTTACTCACTTATCCTGACATGCTTCATCATCAGCACCTATCCACACCCTGGTAGAATGATACCAACAAGGCGGACTGAACCAATCAACTAATTTCTTGGGAGATTTTAGATAAAACAGAACTGGACAGTGCAGGAATCCACAAAGAAAAGATTTGTTTAAAAAAAATATATATCTCACAGTATACCCCAAAAATTCTTGATTGGTAGGGTTCTGAGGGTATGGTTAAAAAGATAGCGCACGGTTATAGTTGAGATACTATTACTCAATTAACCTTGATTTTTTAGGTGCCAACATGTTTCGGCCTGCGCAATGAGTCTCAACGAATCAGGGTACTTCTTCAGGGCTAGATGTGTATCCCTGCGTGAAACCTACACACTCATTCTCGGTGCTTTTACGAGGCCTAAGGCTCTCACCTTAGACTATACACCAACAGTAGATAATACCCTAATTTAGGCTTGTTCTGACCTCATGCGTATCTGCCATCCTGTAGTCACACTTGTGTCAAGAAACTGTCACTGCTACAGGTTTCGTGCTGCTCAGATCGCCATTCAGGTTCAACTGAGACCAAAAGTCTCACTTTACTACTCATAAATGCCCTTTGTGAATACTGAAAGTTGTAAAGTTAGACTTTCCTCTCAGTTTACCTTTGTGAACCGGGCCCATAGAATCTAAAGTAAAACTACGTTGCAATAAGCAAGACTTTGGCAACATTTGTAACCAATGAGTGCATTCAAAAACACAATGTATTATTGAATTAAATTGATTTTAATTATTGGGAGAAATAGACTAAATTAGAAAGAGAGCGAGAGAAACAGAGAAGAAATAAAGACGATGGATGAGAGAAAGGAAAAAGGTGGCATTGAAAAGAGAATTGGAAAAAAAAGGGGAACAAAGTGCATGATAGAGTGAGGCAGAGAGAATTGCAGAGAGAAAAGAGAATTAGAGAGAGAAAAAAGAAAAGTGAAAGAGAGTGAGAGTGCGTGCCTTTATTTTTTATTCACATATCTATTTTATGTGTTTTTTATTCAACACCATATAAAAGAAACTGCAAAGGCACAGGCCCTGCATTTCTCTTTGCTAAATAAACATTGGAAAACACATAGCTTTTGATTTATGTTAGGTTAACCTATAGTGTCTTACAAGAATATTTACCTTGCACTTCAAAAATTTAACAGGAATCAAATAAATCATAACATTTTTTTACACATCGTACAGAAGTCTTGAATTATACCAGCCAGCACAAGATTCCAGATGTGCTATTTTCCTGTACACTGACAGCTATCAAACCCACCCTAGCAATATAAGTGTCTAGAAACGGATTTTTAATCAGGTTTATATTTCCATGAGCCCAAGAGGACACTGTATGTGTGTTATGGCTTTTATTTTTTACAGCCCATGCCATTGATCCTAATATGTGGGAAACACGTCTTATGTTAAAGCCTTTTCTCCATGAACTCCCTTAAATGGAATTTTCATATCTAAAATGAAGTCAAATTAACTAGATTGATTGCTGCGTTTTTAAAACACATATATTTTAAACTCAGCAATGTTCAATTAACATTCTCCAGCCCTAAGGTAACGCTAGCATTTTTAATACACGGAAGTGTTGGAGATTTTAGCTGTTTAAAACGTCCACAAATATATTACATTAGAAAAAGCCTTTTTTACTATCGTCATAACTCCTTTTCAAATTGTGGTTCACGTGTAAGGCACTTCTTACTCAAGAATGTTTTTTTTCTTTGCTTGAATTATTAAATGTTAACGCAAATCTGTTTTAATACAGCATTGTTGAGCACGATTTTTCTTCGGTGGAGCCAGTCCAAAAACAGCTTCAGCTCTATGAAAACATAAAAAAGCTACACATAATCTTACAAACAACATCGACATGAATCCAGACTCAGCAATCTTTATTTTCTAAGCAAACCAAAGGGCTGGCTCTGTTGGGAGCTCAAATCATAGTCGGAACACCTGAACCCAAAAATATATATTGTAACCACTTCTTAGCAATTATAAGTGAATAGATGGCTATTATGAATTCTGGATGCCTATGAGAGAGAACTTTTAATGCAGTACTCCAACATATTCTACACCATAATCATCTTTGAAGGTTGGAAGGAATGAATCTCTAATTTAGAGAATTCTGGCATGCATAAGCACTGTTACACATGATCTACAGCAATCAGTATGATATTTATAAATCAAAGTGAACATATATATGCCACTCAACAGGTTCTTCTGAACATTAAGCTAGCCAGCAGGGAGGAGGACAGAAGAGAAAAGGAGCAAAGGACAGGGGAGTGGGAGGCTGTAGTAAAAGTAATTTGCTGCACAAAGACTGCATTGACCTAACAGGAGTAAGATAGTAGAAATAAGGTAGGTGTATCCTGAATACGATGGGCTTGAGACGCTCAGATGCCAGCATGCAATGCCACGTAACTGGTGAAGTATCTCTAGGATAAATCGTCTTGTCCTGATCTGCGACCTATAAATTTAGGGGTATATTCTCAAGGACTTATCGCCGAGTTATCAGTACTTTATCGAAGCCAAAGTGTTGATAAATGTGTCGCCCTATTCACAAGCAGGTGCTAACAGCGGATATCATCAGTTTACCTGTGATAGCAACCGCAAAAAACAACGCCACAGATGACCCCGGCAACTAACGTTAATGAGGTGCAGAGTAGGTGTTCCCGTGCAAACAGTTCCAGCCAGATCGGCGATAAGAGTACAAAACATGCAATAAGGCGTGTTAGCAGAAGGGATTTACCGGCGAACAACCATCGCAACGCATGCGTTATATCGCATGTGGTTACGTCACGTGCCATCACAACACACGTGACATTACGACGCGTGCCATTACATCGCAAGAGCCATTACATCGCAGACGCTTTTACAACGCAGGCGCCGGGACAAGGACGGCGGGGAGACAACACTTCTGGAACCACGACAAGAGACAGATAAGGATGACGCTGTGCTCGTACTGTTTTAGGGTTTAGGGCAATTGATGGGGAGTGTAGTGGAGGGTTGGTTTTTAGGCTTTAGGGCTTAGGGTTAATAGCAGTATATGGCAGTGTATTAGGCTTTAGGGTTAGGGCTTAGCGTTATGGGTAGTTGACGGGGAGTGTAGTGGAGGGGAGGGTTTTAGGCTTTAGGGCTTAGGGTTAATAGTAGTTTATGGTAGAACTTTAGGGTTAGGGCTTAGGGTTACTAGTCGTATATGGTAGTGTTTTAGGCTTTAGGGTTAGGGGAGGGCTTAGGGTTAAAGGTCGTACATGGTAGTGTTTTAGGCTTTAGGGCTAGGGCTTAGGGTTAAGAGCCGTATATGGTAGTGTTTTAGGCTTTAGGGTTAGGGCTTAGGGTTAAGGGTCATATATGGTAGTGTTTTAGGCTTAGGGTTTAGGGCTTAGGGTTAATAGTGTATGGTAGTGTTTTAGGCTGTAGGGGGTCGTAGTGTGTTTGGCACTTTGCTATATTAGGTCGTTGTGTTGGGTCGTTTATACACTTTACTGTTTTGTGTCAGGGTGTCGTAGTGTGTTTTGGGGGCCGTTGGGGAGATTTTTGCGGTGTAATAGGATGCGTGGTCTTTGTGTGCGTTGTAAAGGTATTTTGCATGCATGTGAAGGCGCGTGCGATGTAATGGTTTGCGAGGTAGATGCATGCAATATAACGGTGCATGCGATGTGAAAAATGCTATGTAATGGTGTGCGTTGTTTTTGTTTGCGTTGCATCATCTTACATCCAGAATTAACACCTGCTCTTACCTGGTGTAAAGTCGGACGACAACCTGCACCAGAAAAGGGATTTCAGCCCAGAGCCACACTTGAAGAACAACAGATGACACTAAGCCAACGATCATGCAGCCTGGACATCAAAAAGGGTCACAACACCCAGCACCACCACCCACAGGCCCGCCACCCCCCGGACACTCCCACCCCCTCCACCCCAGACTACCACGGAGGCAGCGCAGATAAAGACAGCGGACCTTCAGAAAATGCATCAGCCTCACAGACTTAATACCAGAGTATGTCATTGGCCACTACAGGCTCAAAAGGACAACCATCCTCCGCATCTTGACAATCATTGCCCACAGGCTGACAGTACGAACACAGCGGACAACCAACATACCTCCGCAGACAAAGCTGCTGGCGGTCCTGCACCTTTTGGCCTCTGGGACCTTCAAACCAACAATTGCCAGAGTTGGAGGAGTCACACAGCCAGCCCTAGCCAAGCTCCTCACACCTGTCTTGGATGCCATCATCAGCCTGGTACCCCAGTAACTTCACTTCCCACACACTGTACAGGAACAGCTGGAAACCAAGCATGGCTTCCACACCATAGCTGGCTACCAGCATGTGTTGGAGGAAATCAACTGCACACATGTACTCCTTGTGACCCCTGCCGCCACTGCACACACTCTGGGAATGCACACATTACAAACACACATACAACATGCCAAGCAACATGCCCACCTACCAGACACGGCAGCACTACTTACAGTGGTAACCTGGGTTAGCCATGTAAACAAGTAATCAACGGCGTGGCACCTCAGCCACACAATAGCAGAATGTGGGGAGACGTGGGAACCAGGCATGTGCGAAGGAGGCAAGTGACACAAGGATGAGAATGTACACAATACCAAGTGAGGAGTGGATGGGCTGGCCACAATGCAGTGTGCAGACCACAGACATGCCCAAGTCGACACATTCTGCTGATGTTTGGAGTGTAGCGTCCAGTGGACGCAACCATGTTACCCCAGGCAGTGGGGGAGTTTGCGGAAATGTAGCTTGTGACGTCCCCCCCGTAAGCGTGAGCAGAGTGGGCTGGCCCAGGGTGCACCAGACCAGCGTAGGGGTGTGAATAAAAAGCCCATTGCTCTGGGCGTGGTTCTCTTCCAGAATCGCCAACTTCTCTGCCAGGGTGGCACCTCCCAGCCCACCACGAGGCCGACGCCATGAGCGGCGGTGCCTGCAATCCTGTGCGCCTGCTGCACCCCTGGCTGCAGGTCCCCAGACCGGTCTTAGCTGCCCCAGCGCAACCAGGCCTCACTGCTCACCTGCCGACACTGGCGTGTGGCAAACAGGGCCCACCACGTGCCTGTGCAAGCTCCAAGCCCGATGCCTGCGACCTTGGCAGCCTCCTCAGACCATCACTGCCTCCGCGCACAGGCACCCAGCACTCCTTTCTTGTTGACGCTCTCCACCAGCCGACACTGCGGTCAAGTAGGTCACACATTTGGAACTGAGTCTTGATTACACAATGGAAGAGTACATATTTTATGGCAGAGTTCATTGACCCTCTCTGGTTGAACTTTGGTGGCGTCTGAAAATATATGGCCTGGGGTTTGACTTCATCATCATGTAGCTGATACTGACTCTGTAGCATTCATCCCCTCCATATTGCCTGTTCTTGCTTGATTCTGCCCTCTGCGTCATGCCCTGGAAGACAACCTTCCACTGTCCCCCCAAACACTCTGCGACAATCACCTTGGACATCGACGAGGACCCGGTCAGCTCTCATGGCCCTACCTCAGTGCACTGCAAGTCACCGTCCCTTGCGAGTGTGCCTGTGCCAGCTGCAGTGCATTCAGCGCCACGAACTCTGTGCAGCTCAAGTAATGGACCCTTTGTAAATGAATATTGGATGGCCTCTGGTTCGATGGCCTGGGGGTCATCAATGCCTTGTGTCTGTGGCCCTGCGCTGACCTTGGCCTTCAGCCTCAACTGCGTCCCACCAAGGTTCATGCATCAAATCGAGTCCTGACCTGCCCGGACAACGCATCACCGCAGGATACACACGCCACCACCGCCAGGACAACCCCCAAACAATAACTGTCAGAGTCAAAAGAGTCTCACGGCCAGACTAACAGAGTTGCTCACACCTGTCATGGATTCCACCATCAGCTTGATACCCTGCTCAGCTCTTCATGTGCCAGTAACTCAGTGCATCCCAAATCATGGACCGTCTCTGATTGCGTTTGTGTTGTGGACAGTGGATGTAGCAATGTCACTTCTGGCAGTGGGTAAGACCTGGTACGATGATTAGGAAGATGATGCAGGTGTAACACACCCCACTGCAGCTGCAGCAGGACTATCCTGAAGGGACACTATCCTAGACAATTTTTTCACATTAGCACGTTCAGCTCTGGTGCCCCAACCTCAGTGCACTGCAACTCACGAACCCCTCTGATTGCATTTTGGGTGACCTCTGTACGTGCTCCGGCCGCCACCATGATGCTTTGTGGTTGTTTGTGTTATGTCGGTGTTCTCTGTTTCCGCTTTAATGGTGATCACTGTTCAAGTTATTGCCAGCACCAACCACTCCATGGGGGCTGGCATACACTCACCCCACACCCATTCAGCACGGGCATCTCTGGACATGTGACCCTGGCAATAAAAGAGGCCGGGCGCAGGTGCCGTAGCAAGTTCCACAACCTATCTCAGTGTGTTCGTGTGGTCATTATGCATGCATGAGGGCCACCAGGGCTCTGGGCATGGTTAAGTTTTGGCCTTGCCAAGCCAGTAAATAATGCGTGTGTCTCCACCCATCACACAATGGCCAATGTTGCTATGTAGCATGCCCCCGGAGTACGGCCTCGTCTGAAGGGGCAAATGAGGGAGCGCAAGCCCGCTCGGGTTCAGGATCATACATGCCAACTGTGTGTCGCTATTACCACAGCATAAGCCAAAGGTCTACCCTCAACCGCAACGCGAGTTCCACCAGCCATGAACTCTGCATCTGTGTCTCCCCCATCCTTACCATAGGCCTATGAACACGTGGCCCCCCACTTTCAATGCACAACATCCCAATGTCGTTTTCAGGCTTGTGGACATGTGCAGACAGGCATGACAATGGTGTGCCGTAGGAGTGCAGACGATGCAACCGTGATGCGCACAATAGTAAATAAGCTCAGAGGGATCAGCAGTGAGGCAACGTAATGCACATTGGTGCCAGGGGTGGCTGGTATTAAGGGGCATCGGGGGCATTTCCCCACCTACCAGCATCGGGAAAAACTTAAGGCAGAGAAATACCATCAATGGAGCAGTTTAAAGAAGTGCTCACTGCTTGGTTGGTGCTCCCCATGAAACTTAAAAGACAGTTAAACTATGTAAATGTAAAATATATATATTTTTACTTACTTATTGTCTCAAAGTGGAAGAGTCTTCCTGCGCATGCACGTGCAAAGCTGGGCGAGAACTATTCCTCTCCCTGCCCTCGAGGCACAAGCGAGGAGCGAAGAGGCGGATGACATCAGCCTTGTGGGAGTGGCTGAAGAAAGCGTCAGTAAATGGGTTTGAAATGGGGTGATAATGAATTGGCTCAGGGCTCCGTCAATGGAGCGCCATTCAGAGTAATGGGAAGGGGCAGGGCAGGCTCGCAGTGCACTGAGTGCAGGGGGTGGTCACCCTTGTTGCAGCACTCCTTTCACCTACATAAATTAGGCTTCGTAATTGGGTAAAGCCGAGGCGACCCAGAGTGGCTGCATTCAGTTTCTATTTTGCAGGCAGCTCCTATTTCCGGAAGGGGACACAAGGCGCCTGCAGACATGGTTTCTAACCACACGCGTGAGGACAGGTAAGTTCAGACCCTGCAGGTTTACCGACATTTGATTTCATAAGCCAGAACTGGAAAAACAGCATTTAGGTTGAGCTGCGGTTTAAATATGTTCCTGTGCAGCCAGGCTCGAGTCGCAATGGGCTCTGTTTGGCTTCCTCCATATTCTTATTGTTCAGTTTATTATAGCTGCGCGGCTTATTGTGGTACTGAAAATTCTGGACCCGTGTCATATACATCGTCGTACCATGACGATTTTGGTATCAGCAGACCGGTAATGGTTCGAATACTATGCACAAGCATTTCCGTCATGTTCGAGTGACGGAATCACCCTGAAATCGGATTTTTCGTCCGGAACCCTCGGGTTCCATTTTGTGATCAGCAGCCATTTTGTGATTGCCCTCACATAAGGCAATGACTAAAGGCCGAAACCAACCTGAAGGACACGTACACCTTTGCTGACTCCGCTGTGACCTGGGCAAGCTGACTCCACTGTCTGAAGCAAACCTGTCCGGCCAGGTTCTTTCCCAGTGGCCAAGCGAGATCAGAATCAAGGCACAACATGTCATAAACCGATCACCGCACACAAACCATGCCTAATCTCACACACACATGTCCCTGTTTCTTCTTTATGACCTGTTTTACGAGGAGGAGGTGCCCGTTTTTATTAGGGGTCCGCCAATATCTGATGAAAGTTCTGGGCCTTGCCGGGTAATTGATTATGGACTGGACAAACTGAAATGTGGGCTTGTCATCATGACTCTGCTTTTCCTTTGTAGCAAAAATATGTGAATGGTCTACTGTAAAATAAGGAATGTTTGCCTGAAGCATATTATTTTGTATATAAGGAGAAGTCTGACTTTGTAATTTTGAGCAGTCTCCTGAGAACATACATGCTGTTGTACTTCTAGGATACCTGTTCCTGGCTGCAGCAAATAAATACGATCTTTGACTTCACCAAGAAGATTCTGTGTTTCTGTAGTCTGAAACAGGAAGGACTCGAAGTCTTTGGGTGTTCTCCCTGGCACCGCTGGGTCCATAAAAACCCGGTACTTCAGTATGAGGTCATTTATAGACGAGCAGCACCCTGGCTCTCCCAAATGGAAGGCATTTCTGTGCAGACTGCGGGTAAGCTTGGTGTGGTTTGTGGAAGGGTTGAATGTGTAAGCATGACGCGTGAGTAGCGTCATATTATATGTGGAAATCAGTGATCGCTAGAAAGAGGTTAAACTTTGTGGTGTCAAGTTGTACCATTTCAAAAGCTGTTTTAAGCCTTTAGTTGGGTTAATGCTGAGACTCTCTCACGCTCTCCCAGACTGTGTACCCTGTCAAAACTCACTCCCTTCCATGCTTCTATCTAGGCAGATTCTGCTGTTCTGAGGGAAAATGGCGGCTTTGTCTATCTTTAAATGTAATATGCTACGAGAAAAATCATTTCTACAATGTGATTGTTTGAGTGCTTGCAAACAGCAGCCTAGTCCATGTGGTTGTGATGTAATGAAAGTAGGGGAACGTTAACTTTAATTTTTTTTATCTTCGGGTTGAAATGGTTTACGCTTATATTTTTTATATACGCAATTCAGAAAGAGTTTGGTGGTATTTCTTAAAAATGACTGCCTCTACAACACATACTTTAGCCTCATCGTGGTTTCTTTTTGGGTATGTGGCTTTCTGGTTAACAAACTTCGAGGTTGCTGCCTCATACATCTACAGGCTCCCCTTATTGTTGCAATGCTTTACTCCCATTAAGGGGTTCGGGATGGTGATCCAGTGGTCGTACCGAAGTAAGGGGGCAGGGCCAGTCACTTGTACCTGAACAAAGGGCACAGGGTTGCGGCAGCGAGAACTGCATCAAAAGGTGGCTGACTTGGACCCAGTCCTTCTGGCCTTTCAGGAACACCAGCCCTAGGCCAACTCTGCGGTATACAACCTTTACAACGAAACTTTTACAATGACCTACCATTACAACGCAACTTTTACCACGCAAACTATTACAACACATTGCTCTGGGGGGCGCTCTAGGATAGGGAATAGGTTAATTTACTATCCAATAACCTTCCCTACTATCCACGGGGACTGGAGTTGGAATAGTAAATTAAACTATTCACTATCCAGCGCCTAAAAGCATTATGCGTTATAATGGTATGCGTGGTAAAAACCGCGTTGTAAAGGTAGGCGTTGTAAAAGTATGTGTTGTAACGTCATACATCCAACTCTGCACTGCAAGTAAATCACAGCTCTGCAAAGCCAGCCATCCGTGTAAGTGCCCTCTGCCCCATAAGACCATCGCACAACCATCGTACCCCACCCCAGTAACTCACTAGGCCTCAACAGTTGTGCACGGAAGCAAAATGTCAGGGTAAAATAATGGCATTTGAATTCCCTCTGCAGGAGAATCGCTAGAAATAGGGCCTCTGATTAATAATGATACAGGGTTGTAGCATGAAGTGCGAGGGTTAGAGTTTGGGCACAGGGGGTATGTGATCCTTATACTGAGTAGCGCCGATGCCATGTGTGATACTGGGCACATAAAAGAGATAAAGAGAAGGGCCCTGATGTAAATTAAATTCAGTTTCAGGCCTTTGTCTTCACAAGTTTATTCCAGCAGGAGCTGAGCTCTTCAGTCTGCACTCAACTGTAAATGGGAGGAAGTGTCATCAGCTAAAAACCTTTGCGGCAGTGTAAGTAAACTGGCCTTCCTCCCCTCAGCTGGGTAGGAAAGGACAGCCATAACTGGGATATAGAGCCCCCCCCCCCACCTATTACGATCCTGGGCCCTGATCCTATTGTATATGCTACACTATTGATTGCCAAAGCACTGCTCCCACCCTAAACCCTTGGGTGGTTAGCACAGTTTGGTTCTGTGGTGAATTCCATGTGACATTCCTTTTTATGTTATGCTTTATTATTATTAATTCATGTAATTCTATTCTCTTTTCACGTGTTTCTATTTTATTTTAGGAGTTCTCTTATTATAGCACTATTACATTCCTGGACACCATGTTTGTTCATTAAGTTTGCTTGTTTGGCTCTCTACATAAGTAATGCCCACATTTTACGCTCACCACTTTCAATTGTCACCAGCCACCACTGATTGGTGCCGCTCATTTGC
The DNA here is from genome assembly GCF_964263255.1 of Lissotriton vulgaris. Lineage (NCBI taxonomy): Eukaryota > Metazoa > Chordata > Amphibia > Caudata > Salamandridae > Lissotriton > Lissotriton vulgaris. Next base: position 1,653,316,595 of record NC_141694.1, read on the forward strand.
TACAAGCAGTGCATGTCAAACAGGAATCTTAAGTCACACATATCACATACTAATGAATCAGTGAGTCTGCCAACACATCATGCATAACCAACTATTGACTCATGTCTCTCTGCACAGGTGACCAGGGATTTGCACTCTGCACTTGGATGATGGCACCCCTCCGAGACCCGAGCACACAAGCCCAGAGGCAGTACAATGAAGCCCAAAAATGCACCAGGGGCCATGTGGAACGCACATTTGGCGTGTTGGAGTCACGTTTCAGGTGCCTGGACATCACAGGTGGAAGGCTCCTGTACAGCCCAGACATCGTGTGCTTGATGATCGATGCAAGTTGAGCAGTGTCCGGATCCCCAAATACTGGCCCGTATCCCAACAGGTGACTGTAGCCACCATTTTCTCCATGTCATCCAGCTCCTGGTGTGCCGCTGGACCTCCACCTCCAATGAGTGTTGCTGCTTTCATGATGGCCTTGAGTTTCTTCTTGGTTTTGCCCTTCAATTCATTCCAGCACCTCTTGACCTCTTCCATTTTCCTCCTCAACGCTGCAACTGCATTCACATGGTCCAAGATGGTCTGCCATATTTGCGAGCTTGTTGCCAATGACACATTGGAGGTGACGAACAGTTGTTGGTAGTGTTCTTTCGCCTCGGTAACGATGTTCCTGTTTTCCTGCGGACTGAACCGCGTTGTAGTATACTGCATTTGTAATGTAATGTATTTTACTCCTTCTGCTCAGCCAGTGCCTGTGCTCTGTACTCAATAGAATGTTGGAGTCTTGATGATCCTCGGAATGTTGGTACACAGAGAGGTGAAGTGACAGTTGAGCATGGGCTGAGCAGCAGGATGCTCCTGGCGGGGCTCTCCTTCACAACTTAACTACTTGTTGTTTTGAACTATACAACATGTCACCTGCTTGAATAAATCATCTTTAATTACAACCTTCCTGCGTGACCTCCTCACTACACGCGTCTTCCTCTTCCTCTTCTCCTTGGCCTTCCCCGACCCCAAGGTTCCTTGCTGGTCATCTGTGGGGCTTGTGGGGTTCACGTTGTCCTCTGCACTCTGTCTGGATTTTTGTATCGCGATTGGCCACATCGCAACTTTTTTCACGTTCTTCTTTCACGTTTGATTGGTGTCGCGTTAGTTTTAACTTGGTCATTTGACACATTATCATGAGACTTTCACATCGTGCCGCCGGGTTGACAATACAACGTTAACACAGTGATATTTCCCATGATAGACTGCGATATGCAAAGTTGTGTTAGGCTAATTTTGCGATAACACACGTTCTTAAGAATATCCCCCTTAGTGTCTTAGGGTCCTCTGGTCAACTTAAGAATAATGATTTGCCTGCCATCAACAATAAACCACTTCAACTGAACATCATCAGAAGCAAGGACATTGATCTGTTCAATGAGTACTTCCCACCCATTTAAGCCTGGAAGTACTTACTTCAAACTGGAACTTTTAAAGACTTACTTCATCTTTATCACCAAGACAAAAACAAGCTCATAAACAGGAATTCTGTCAAACTTAGGTCGCATCTTCAGTCTTGTTCTCCTTCCCAGAGCTTTCTGTGACACCAATTTGATTTGTACCTTCGTGAGGGGTATGCAACATACCTAGTTGCCTATACAGGCAGCAATTGATTACATTTTCCTGACAGTTCCCTCTGTGGCCTACTGTTAGGCATCACCCGGGGGCCATTAGGTCCGGTTCATGTATAGGTGATCACTGGTCCTCATGCCCTGATGAAATTACCAGTAAGTGTGGGGTGGCAATGAAACATGTTAGCCTTTCATAGTAAAGTGGCCTAAACATGGTCAATGGTTTTTAATTATGAGTGTGGGCATGAAAATAAGGAGGAGTGCTATATAACACATATAACTCATTTGTTATCACTTTTGTGAGAAATATTTTTTTCTTTCCTTTATGAGAACCTTGGGAGGTCAAAAGATGTTTGACATACCTGAGAGAGACAAACAGACAGACCCACACACAACATTCTTTTGACTTTGACTGGGTGTTGGTTTCTCTGTCATCTATAGGAAAGTTACCAAGGATGATAACATGAGCAAATCGATTAGAAACAGCTGTTTAGCTCCTGATTGGTTGCTTATGTGAGGAAAGTGTTATAACTTTTTTCGCATATCTGTAGGTGGATTGTTGTGATGTTGGATCGATGTTCAGTAGTACAATCAACAAAAACATAAAAATCTAAATTTTCTCCTGAAATCCTTTCACTATAGATGACCAATTTAGACTCTCATTCTAAAGGTTGAGCGAAGTACAGTGATATAATTTGCCCCTCGGATAAAAAAGTATCAATCCACATGTCGGAAAGGGTATAAAATGTATTTTAGGCTTGTATGTATTTACCCCTTTTGCCTGCAAACCCAGAATGGAGAATTCCTTTCACAGCGCTAATTCATCCTTGAATTTGAGCAAAGAAAAAATCAAAGAGCAATACATAGTTCGCAGTTCAATTTAATGTATATGGAAAGATAAACTCGGCAACGTTATCAAAACATTTGGTTAAAAAAGAATGCAATGACACAGTATTACAAAGGTGGAGGGCATAATAGTAAACCTCCTGTAGAGCGGTGAATCGGCACCCGACACGTGTTTCGAAACATAGTAACTTTTCAAGGCTATTCGCACATGAGTCAAGTCAATAGTAGAGAAAGTGTTAGATAGAGGAGGGGTAAAAATTACTATTCCCACTCCAGTTATTGCAACAGTAGGGAAAGTGTTGGAATGCAGAGGAGTAACAATTAATATTCTCACTCCAGTTAGTTAAAAATTAAAAACAAACAACATTTTAACATTTTTTTTACTTTTTTTATTTTGTATTAATGTTAAAAATGAAAATACAAATATATTTAATATTACAAAATTTTTAAAAACATATAATGTTAAATACATATTACAAATACCTACAAATATTATATTAAATAAAATAAAAAATGATTTCCAAACAAATTAGTATTTTAAATTACAAATTATTTAGAAACAAAAACATTAATTATTATATACATTTACTGTTTTTATGTCCTACCCTATGCCACCACACAATTCACAACCCACATCTAAATTTTAAAAAAGTACTTCCTTAATTAAAATAATTAACGATTAAAGAAATATTAACAAATAACAAATTAAAACTCACAAAAATTATTCAACTTTCCACACTTTACCCCTATAATCCCCATAACCCACACCTAAAATTAAACAATGAAAAAACTAATTACACAATTAAAACCTATTTTCAATCAAAAAACTAATAGTATTTAACAACTAATTATAAAGTAAGCAACATGAGTTTACTCCCCACATTATATCCTTATAACAATAGAACCCACACACAAAAAGTATAAAGAAATACCCCAATGAAATATTAATTAATTAATTAATTAAAATTAATTAACAACTAAATATTAATTAATTAAATACTTATACAAAAAAACATACATTACATACATTTAAAATATACACTAAAATACATAGCACTAATTAAGAAGTCCATATTTTAAACAACTATATTTTTGCAAACAATTTTAAGGACTTCTGTATTTTTGTAAATTATATTTCTTACCTTAAATTCGATTTTCTTGACCACAATATTCTTGCTGTCGATATTTCTGAATCATAATATTCACAACTCGATATTTGTGTAAGTCAGAATTTCCAACTCGACATTCTGTCTCAACATCGCATAGAGTGGAGTAGCCTATAGTGGAGTGACATGGATAGGCATTGAGTGGAGAGGCGTAGAGGGGAATAACCTACAGTGGAGTGGCTTAGAGTGGAATCTCGTAGAGTGGAGTGGCAATCAGTGGAGTATCGTATGGTGGAATAGCTTATAGTGGAATAGCTTACAGTGAAGTGTCGGAGAGTGGACTGATGTAGAGTGGAGTGGTGTATAGTTGAGTAGTGTAGAGTGTAATAGTGTAAATTGGAGTGGCATCTTGTGGAGCGGTGTATGATAGAGTGGAGGCGTGTGTCATAGACTGGAGTGGTGTCCAATGACGTGTGGGGTAAAGTGTGGTACATTTGAGCAGCGTGGAGTGATGTAGTTTAGAGTCAAATAAAGTCTAATAGAGTGGAGTGTCATATAGTAGTGTATACTGGTGTGGAGTGCAGTAGAGTGGAGTGAGTTAGCCTAGAGTTGAGTTAAGTGCATAGATTGGAGTGGCTTGTTGGAGAGTAGAGTGGAGTGTTTTAGAGTGCAGTGACATGTCGTAGGGTAGAATGGAGTGGCATGTAGTGGAGTGGTGTAGACTGGAGAGTTGTAGTGTCTAGTAGTGTGTCGCAGAGTGGAGTGACAGAGTGGAATACTATAGAGTGGAGGGAAGTAGAGTGGAGTGTCATAGAGTGGAGTCTTGTAGAGTGGAATAGCGTACAGTTGAGTGACATACAGTGGAACAGCTTTGAATGGAGTGGTGTACAGTGGAGTGGCATACAGTGCAGTGGTGTACTGTGGAAAAGCCACACTTTGGCTGTGTTATGGGTTAGGGCCTTAGACATAGGTAAGTAGTAGGTTTTATTGTCATTCGCTTTCTATTACCATTTTGCTAAAGTGATAATAGGTAGGGAAATTTAGTTATATTTTTCTATATATGTTTCAAAACTTGTACAGCATACTGCACTTGCACTTAAAAAGTACTGCAATAGTTACAGAAACTTTAAAAAAAGAAAATTATTTAAAAAAAATGTAAATACACTTTATTACACTATATTAATGAAATATAGTGTAGCACATAGTATTTAATTTTTTTTAACAAATGTATTCATTTTATCTAGCACTGTAATTTGTAGGTATTACTTGTAGGTAAACTTTTTTGCAAATAATTTAATATGTTAAATAATTGATAATACACTGTGGCAAACAATATTTGTCAAATATAGTGTAGTACAGTGTATTTTTAATTTAACAAATACTTTTTTTATGTAGCACTGTAATTTGTAGGTATTACTGGGGTACTCTGTAGACTTTTTTGGAAAGAATTATATATGTTACAAATTAAGAATGCACTGGAGTACACTATATTTATGAAATATAATGTACTACAGTGTGTTTTATTTTTTTTGTATAATTAACAAAGATATATAAAAACATATGATTATTTTCCTTACCCATTACCACTTTGATAAAGTGATAATGAGTAGAGCAAACATATAAAACCAACTACTAGAATACAGCCAAATTATGGGTAAAACAACATGACTGCCTTTCACTTTTGTAAATGCAGCCATTAACCATTCATATACTGCCTTGTCATTGGCATGTACAGCAAATACTGCAGTAATTTCACAAACGTTTGTGAAAATTGATAGTATTTCGTGGCCTCAGATATCACTATGTTTTAGTGCCTTTGAAGTCCAAAATAGCTGAACATATGTTCATGAAAACCTAATAGGGATCCTTTCCACATCATAAACTATATTCCTGCTAAAATTTAATGAAAATACATTCAGCCGTTTTGCCGCTATGTCTGTCTAAGAAGTCTATGGTAAATACATTGGTTCAAGAACGCATTTTGGGACCCCCTTTTTCCTTTGCCCTCTTAACAAATCACGGCAAAACTTTGCATCAACTGCCAATATAGGAAAAAGAATAGGTCTGAAAGGTTTTGCAGAGATTTGTCAAACGGGCCAAAGTTATTACAAAGCATGACTGGAAAATAGTAGCAGGGTCAAACAGAACGCAAGGAGACTCAGCGGCAAGTCTATTAAAGGGCTAATGATCTTCGGAGAGTCTCAATCACTTCTGTTCTCTTTTCTACACCACTCTCATCTGCAGTCGCTCAGTCATACACTGCTGCTCTTTTTCTCCTCACATCTTTCTGAAACACTCCTTCTGCATATCTCAGACTTCATCAATTTCCTCTTCAGCACCCTCTTCTCACTCACTTCTGTACATATGTCCTTGCATCACCTTCAATTCACAACCTACCATACACAACACACCTACTCAACTGTAAGCATACCATTTTCTTTAACTGTTGTCCTGGTAATATTTTGAAAGCTGTGTACCTCTTTCACACACTTTCATATAGTATCAGAATTACATTTTGCACCGCTGACCATTGCTTTATGCAGAGAGGCCAAGAATCCGATAAGCACGTATTCTGACCCGCTTCATGGCTCACTGACAGGTACTGTGAGAAATTCCTATTGCCTTTGGGCTAAACTCCACGGGCCATATTATCAAGAACGGCGATAAGATTTTTGCCGCTTTAGCGGCAGGAAACTGCCGCTAAAGCGACGATAAGGGGCTTGATAATATGCCTTTGAGAATTCCCATAAAAGCCCAGGTTCTAGTGTGAAGGACATCAAGTCTTGGCTTCTATGGGAATTCTCAAGGGCATATTATCAAGCCCCTTATCACTGCTTTAGCTGCAGTTTCCTGCCGCTAAAGCGGTGATAATGTTATCGCTGTTCTTGATAATATGGCTCCATGTATCTTATGGTCTGTTATAAACATCCTACAAACTGAACTCAGAAAGATGCATAGAGGAAGCACTTTTCACAGTACACACTATACATGAGTAATATGTTGCATGAAAAAACTACAGAAACAACACATCTTGGAAAAAGTAATACTCTTAATTAATGAAAGTGTAAGTAAAACATGAACTGTAAATAGGAACTACATTGTTGTTTCCAGCCTGAGAGGACAGTGTCTGTTTTTGCTGGCTATGGCTGTAACCAGTGACAGGGCACAAGAGAGGTCAGAACTGTTACAGATGGGGCATTGGGCTCACCCGTTACCTCTAGGCCCCTGCCATTCCCTGGCTATGCCAACCCAAAGCTCCTTCATCGTTCATGCTGCTAAGGTTATGATGTGAAAAGAGCAGGAGTAACAACTCACTATGCACAATGAATAAATGAATAGTTTCCTTTTAAATAAATTGTTGTGGTTTCAAATTCACTTTTTTTAGGAATTAGTAGTTATACCTACATGTTTTATTTATGGCTGCCTACCAGACAGTGTTAGTTGTTTGCCAGAGTTCATGTTAAAACATACATTGTGAAGGAATTTGGTCAGTGCTCTTCAGTCATTGGTAACTTTGCTGCTACTGCTTCAGTGAAGAGACAGTAACATCAGACAACTGGAGTATTGAACATTCTCTCAATTTGCAATGATGATTGTAAAAACAGAACATCTCAGGATGCAACTGATAAGACGGTTGCTAAACCTTACACTGCAAAGGAGTATGACACAGGCAGCTGCATGTTTGTACTTTCTGATGTTGATGTCCGGCTGGTGCCACAGCATGCTGTAGCAAGGGGTTGTCAGATCACTGCACTGAAGGTACTTGTGGGGACTGGCTGGTATGTGAGCAAGCTATAGAAACAAATAACACCAACAATCATCTCACTGGGAGCTGGTGAGCCATAATAAGAAGGCAATACTCACCCCTAAGTATATTGCCACATGATTGTGACAATGCAGGCCAAGCTAGATGAGAATTCTCTCACAAACATTCCTGGCAGGTCCATTTCTTTTTTTTCAGTGATGGATATTTTAATAATTTGGGTTACTGTTTGAGAGGGCTGAAACCTTACGCAAGCAGCAACCGCAATCTTTGTCAGGGTGAAGTCACAAGCAAATCCCAAATTAAACTGTGCTCATTCCTGTGGTAGCTTGACACAGAGCAGTCAGGCTTAACTAAGAGGCAATGTGTAAAGTATTTATGCAGCACTTCAAACAGTAATGAAGTGAAAACCCTACACAAGAAGAATCTCACACCAAATAAAATGTAATAAATAATTCAAGACCAAAGTGACAAACATCCAATCAGTTGAACCATAGATATGCAAAGATTTAAATCCGAAATGTCCAACGTGCTACTCGCGGCAATCTGGTCATGTGTGTCAGACCAGGAGAAAGTCACAAGCTCAGGTCAACTGCGATGGAGCGTAGGTCAGATTAGTAATGCTACAAAGTTACCTTTTAAGTCCAGCACAAAGAATCACGTTCGAGGTGGAGAGAGTTGCGAGGAGCAGGAAAGTGTTTCAGATGGTTGTCGATGTAGAGCAAAGAGCATGCGGAGCTCCCCGCGAGTGGTGAGTGGTGAATGCTGTAGCATGAAGGGCTGAGTTGAATCGAACATCACGTTGGTAGGCAGTGAAAGCAGCAAGGTTTTGGTACCAACGTGTCAATTCACAGTTGCAAGGAGTCCAAAAACTTCAAATACACTCCACTAAGGCCACCCCAAAGGGCCAGGACCCGAGGGGCACCATGTGGGGGTCAGGGGCTGGCTGCTTCAGCTGGACCTGGGTGCTGCCTTAGGTGGCTGGGAACCTGTTATGTCTTGTGCCTTTGAACAGGAAGCCAAACAACTATCCTGTGAATTCACTCTGAGAATCCGGGGTTCAGATGCAGGTCCAATCCCTCTGACTCAGGCAGGAGTGCAGGAGTCCAGCAAGGCAGCAGTCTAGCAAGGCAGTAGTCTGGCATGGCAGAAGTCCAGCATAGTGGCCATTCTTTCAGCTGTTCTTCTTCCTGGCAGAGTCTCCACGGGTCCACAAGTTTTCTGAAGAGTTGGTGTCTGAGGTTCAATATTTATACTGGGTGCTTCCTTAGACGTGAGAGAAGCTACTAGAGGATTCCCTTTGTGTGACCAGATTTCCTGACTGCCCTGCCCTGGCTCCAGAATAACTGCGGTTAGTATGCAGCCTTTTCTCTGAGGCAGGACACAGTCCATTCAAGTCTATGTAGGACTGAGCCCAGCTCAGTTTTTTTGCTGACCAGCACACCGGAGTTTGCTCTCAGCCATATGGAAATCAGTCTTGACCCTGCTCCACATGAGAACAGTCCAGCGCGAACTGCCAAGTCACGTCCTCCCTAGACCAGAAACAAGCATCCTGGGACCAGTTTTGGAGTATCACCCCTCATCAGCAAGGATAACTTGAATCCAATGGCACGTCAAGCACGGGTCTCAATCCTGGGTATACCTTTCCCACTTGGGGTGACAAATGCAAAAAGAAAAATTGATGGACTGGTTACCTGTTCCCATTTGGAAGTCACAGCTTAATAAATGCAACAAGGCGACTCCAATGTTATCCTGTGGGAGAGGTAGGCCTTGCAGTAGAGAAAAACGAATCTAAACGTTTTTCACTACCAGGACATGTAAATATTAAAAGTACATATTTGTCTTTTTAAACACACTACATCCTGCCCTCTGGACTGTCCAGTGCCTACCCAAGTGTTCCCTTATATGTATTAAAAAGGAAGTTTTGGGCCTGGCAAAAGTTTGCCCGGCCCAAATGGGAGTTTAAAACTGCACACACAGTCTGCAATGGAAGGCATGAGACATATTTGAAAGGACTACTTAAGTGGGTGGCACAATCAGTGCTGTTGTCCCACTGGTAGCATTTAATATACACGTCCTGGGTACATGTAGTACCACTTTACTAGGGACTAGTAAAAGATATATGGAAATTGGATATAACCCAATTCTACCATATTTTAAGTAGAGAGCACAAGCACTTTTGCATGGGTTAGCAGTGGCAAAGTGGGCAGAGTCCCAAGCCAATAGAAACGGGTTCTGCACATTGGAAGAGTGACGGTAAAATGTTTGGGGATGGCCCTGAAGAAAGGGCCAAGTCCGACAGATACATGTTTTATCGAAGTCGTTTTTCTCTATCCACCAAACACAAAAATAACACAGAAACATTTCCTCTCACCATAAGTATGCTGCTGGGTAAATTCCAAGGTGTTTGCTATGTGTTGTGTTTGCCATCTGTGGGAGGGCATCCGCCTTACCTGGGGGAGCAGCTGCCCAGTCTGGTGATGTCTTGTTTGTCATGTAGATGGGCTTAGGTTGACAGATGACAATGAGGGAAAGGCATTGACTGAGAAAAGTAGTGTTCCCCTTTGTAATAAATTAGAATACATTTCGATAAATGTATATATGTTTTTAATGTAGTGTGTTAATGTGCTTATTTTTATTTCGCTATTTTCTAATTTAACATTGTTACATTGAACTATCGCATAACTTTTTGGTGGCTTCGAACAACATGATACACAGTTACATGTACTTATATGTGCTTTATACTAACTGTACCTTCACGCTGGCAAATGAATTGCCAATGTAAAAACACCGTAGTTGTAATGAAACTGCTGTTTACCCAAAACTTCCAAAACATTCAGGGCTAGCTTTAGAGGTGATGACGGCAAAAGAATGACATGGGGAAGGGATTTCCTTCAAATGTGCCAGCCACATATCGCTATTTCATTGTTTATGATGGATAGGAGTACCTTTCACCTGTCAGCAATGTGGTAAACTAACGCCGTATAATAAATTACAAAATAATATGGCACAATACAACAAAACAGTCAACACACAAAGCAATATAACAACCATAGTTGAACAACAACCTCACAGAAGAAAATGCAGCACAAACATACAGAAGCACACAAACAACAGATTGCTATCACAACAAAGTGACACACAATAAATGTACTTGAATTCTTACAACACAATACCATCTCTGGAAACCGGTTTTCATAATACGGTGGTTGCACCAAGTACTGCCTTCACTTACCTCCAAGGACACGAAGTAGCAGCAGTCAACAAGCATTTACAATGCAATGGCCTCTGCTTTGTTAAAGTTCGAGCTATTGGCATTGCAAATGGATTTATTTTTCATTTTTTGTTTTTTTAAACATAAATAAATGGTATTGTCATTTACAATGGCAATAGGTGAGCATTAGAGAGTAGTAGAGAGTATTAGCGGACACAGAGCCACACACACAGAAAGCCACACACACACACCTGCTCTGTGGAATAACCAATGCTTTCTGCCTCATCCCACCTCCACCCGGAGAGGGGCGAACACGCAGAAACCCCCACCCACATATAAGGACCATAGAGTCTGGACAGACAGAGCTAGAACATCCACCCTCGCGTGCCACATGCCTTCTTTCTATTTACTTAAACAACAGGGGGTGGTGATGGACAGAGTTTCTGAATTAAGCAGAATACTCTCACCCAGTCAAGAGATCAGGGCTTAATCCAACACCGTTTTTTAGCTCACTGCACCATCCCAGCTCAGAACCTGACTATATGCAAATTAGTCTGTCCCTGGCCCAGTGTATCATGGGAACAGGGCAAACCAAACTACCAAGCCAATTCTTTCACTGGGAAGGAAACAAGCTACTGGGGACCGGTTTCTGGCATTTCAGCCGTCTTCGGCCCGGCTTGCTTGAATCCTGATGGTGCAATGAGCAAGGGACTCACGTCTGAGTATACCCTTCCACGCTTATGGTGGACAAAATAATTAAACAACAGGGGGTGGTGATGGACAGAGTTTCTGAATTAAGCAGAATACTCTCACCCAGTCAAGAGATCAGGGCTTAATCCAACACCGTTTTTTAGCTCACTGCACCATCCCAGCTCAGAACCTGGCTATATGCAAATTAGTCTGTCCCTGGCCCAGTGTATCATGGGAACAGGGCAAACCAAACTACCAAGCCAATTCTTTCACTGGGAAGGAAACAAGCTACCGGGGACCGGTTTCTGGCATTTCAGCCGTCTTCGGCCCGGCTTGCTTGAATCCTGATGGTGCAATGAGCAAGGGACTCACGTCTGAGTATACCCTTCCACGCTTATGGTGGACAAAATAATTAAACAACAGGGGGTGGTGATGGACAGAGTTTCTGAATTAAGCAGAATACTCTCACCCAGTCAAGAGATCAGGGCTTAATCCAACACCGTTTTTTAGCTCACTGCACCATCCCAGCTCAGAACCTGGCTATATGCAAATTAGTCTGTCCCTGGCCCAGTGTATCATGGGAACAGGGCAAACCAAACTACCAAGCCAATTCTTTCACTCGGAAGGAAACAAGCTACCGGGGACCGGTTTCTGGCATTTCAGCCGTCTTCGGCCCGGCTTGCTTGAATCCTGATGGTGCAATGAGCAAGGGACTCACGTCTGAGTATACCCTTCCACGCTTATGGTGGACAAAATAATTAAACAACAGGGGGTGGTGATGGACAGAGTTTCTGAATTAAGCAGAATACTCTCACCCAGTCAAGAGATCAGGGCTTAATCCAACACCGTTTTTTAGCTCACTGCACCATCCCAGCTCAGAACCTGGCTATATGCAAATTAGTCTGTCCCTGGCCCAGTGTATCATGGGAACAGGGCAAACCAAACTACCAAGCCAATTCTTTCACTGGGAAGGAAACAAGCTACCGGGGACCGGATTCCGGCATTTCAGCCGTCTTCGGCCCGGCTTGCTTGAATCCTGATGGTGCAATGAGCAAGGGACTCACGTCTGAGTATACCCTTCCACGCTTATGGTGGACAAAATAATTAAACAACAGGGGGTGGTGATGGACAGAGTTTCTGAATTAGGCAGAATACTCTAACCCAGTCAAGAGATCAGGGCTTAGTCCAACACCGTTTTTTAGCTCACTGCACCATCCCAGCTCAGAACCTGGCTATATGCAAATTAGTCTGTCCCTGGCCCAGTGTATCATGGGAACAGGGCAAACCAAACTACCAAGCCAATTCTTTCACTGGGAAGGAAACAAGCTACCGGGGGCCGGTTTCTGGCATTTCGGCCGTCTTCGGCCCGGCTTGCTTGAATCCTGATGGTGCAATGAGCAAGGGACTCACGTCTGAGTATACCCTTCCACGCTTATGGTGGACAAAATAATTAAACAACAGGGGGTGGTGATGGACAGAGTTTCTGAATTAAGCAGAATACTCTCACCCAGTCAAGAGATCAGGGCTTAATCCAACACCGTTTTTTAGCTCACTGCACCATCCCAGCTCAGAACCTGGCTATATGCAAATTAGTCTGTCCCTGGCCCAGTGTATCATGGGAACAGGGCAAACCAAACTACCACGCCAATTCTTTCACTGGGAAGGAAACAAGCTACCGGGGGCCGGTTTCTGGCATTTCAGCCGTCTTCGGCCCGGCTTGCTTGAATCCTGATGGTGCAATGAGCAAGGGATTCACGTCTGAGTATACCCTTCCACGCTTATGGTGGACAAAATAATTAAACAACAGGGGGTGGTTATGGACAGAGTTTCTGAATTAAGCAGAATACTCTCACCCAGTCAAGAGATCAGGGCTTAATCCAACACCGTTTTTTAGCTCACTGCACCATCCCAGCTCAGAACCTGGCTATATGCAAATTAGTCTGTCCCTGGCCCAGTGTATCATGGGAACAGGGCAAACCAAACTACCAAGCCAATTCTTTCACTGGGAAGGAAACAAGCTACCGGGGCTTGTTTTGTCCACCATAAGCGTGGAAGGGTACACTCAGACGTGAGTCCCTTGCTCATTGCACCATCAGGATTCAAGCAAGCCGGGCCGAAGACGGCTGAAATGCCAGAAACCGGTCCCCGGTAGCTTGTTTCCTTCTCAGTGAAAGAATTGGCTTGGTAGTTTGGTTTGCCCTGTTCCCATGATACACTGGGCCAGGGACAGACTAATTTGCATATAGCCAGGTTCTGATCTGGGATGGTGCAGTGAGCTTAAAAACGGTGTTGGATTAAGCCCTGATCTCTTGACTGGATGAGAGTATTCTGCTTAATTCAGAAACTCTGTCCATCACCACCCCCTGTTGTTTAATTCTTTCTATTTACAGCACCAACTACATAGGACTACAGACGATGCGAAAAAACAGATATTCAACTGGAACCCAGCACATAACTGAACTGTATGTTTCACCTGTGCGACTGCTCCATATGAGCAACTATAGCATGTGACTGTCTGTACCAGGCATTTAACCAGTGCCCCATGCTTCCTCCCACCTCCACCAGGTGAAAAGCGACCATGGTGAGACCTCCTTCCACACATCTGGATCACAGAGTCTGGTGCAAGCAGAGGCAGAACCCCCAACCTCGCCAGCCCCGGTCTTCTCCACACTGTGCCAACAATGTTGGGTGGTAAACTATGTGACCAGCGGTGCTGGAACAATGCACAGAGAGGGGTGCTGCTACCAATGCTATATCTCTGTCCGAGCGTCGCACAAAAAATACAAGTGTAGCACATGTGTAGAAATCGGGGTTCAGAAATATTTATCATGTATGCATTACCGAGTGAAGTGTCTGAATTTGTTTTGATCTCAATAATGTCTTTGTTTGCACCAAACTTCAGAATGACAAGCAATGTGCTTAATTTGTGCTTTCGGAATTGCTGATGTATTTTGAAATGTTCATGGTGCATACACAGATATTTATATTTTGTTTAGTTCTGAATTCCGACAGCCTTTCCCTGCACTCCCTGTACTACTACAAGATTGTCACACAGGTCACTTTTATGAAACCTCTCAGTTTGCAGTCAGAGAGAGAAAGGTACACGTCAGTTTTTTTTTGTTACAAGAATAAGCAGCAGTTTGTCAGAAGACATTGCCTGATCTTTGACCTCTGTATTTTGTGAAGCACAGATGTGACATGAAGGCAGAATGCACAGGATTCCTTACTGATCTTTCTCCTGCTGAACTCTGGCGCTTCATCCCGCACCCTTACTTCCAGCGCCAATGTGTGTGACAGTACCAGATATTCAACCTCACAGACTATACCTGTACCGTATGTTTCAACTTTATGACTGTACCAACTATGCAACTGCAGCAAGGATCCTCTTATAGCACGAAATGTTACCAGCTATGCGACATTAACAACTATGCAAATGTGGCAAGTATATAACTATATACTTTACCCAGCACGCAGGACACGCACAGGAAGAGTCGCATCTTCTCCTCCTCGCTGTATCTAATGCGGTGTTTTCTGGCCAGTGCTTCTCCTCGCGTTTGGTTCAGGCGCTGGCGGTCCGGGCTCGCAAGCCGAGGACCACCGGTTCATACAGCGCTTTGTCCCCTAGACAGCAGACCGGGGCAGGGAGGGCTGCAGGGGAGTGGAAGGGGGCTCAGTGAGGTGTTGCAGGGGAATTGTCAAGGGGGCTTCCAGGGACTCGGCTGGTTGTCTATGAGGGCGGTAGTTCCTGGAGGGTTGCGGGAGTGCTTCGAGGAGGGCTGATTGATGCCAGGGGTGTTCTAGGGCAGTTCTCGCTGCGCTGACGGAATGGGGTGTGTTTCTTTGGCTGGGTGTGCTGTCCGCCTCCCTCTGTGGCTGGACACCCCCAACCCCTCCCGTAGATTCCGGCATGTCCTGCCTCTATCTCTGCCCTCCTGCTCGGAGCCCCCTCTTTTTCCACTATCTCCCGCTACCTCACTATCCCTTAGGATCTGGCCAGTGGGCGCTCCCTGCTCTATCTCCTCTCAGGGATGGGCTGCGGTCTCCCCCGCCATGCCCCGGTGCGAGGATTCCCCCCCCGCAGCAGGTGTCAGCATGTAGCGGCCGGAAAGTTGAGGTTCCGTGATTCTTAACCTGTTCAATAAAGGTCGTCGGATAAAGACGATTTTGGTATCAGCGGACCGCAAATGACAAGTGCGGCATATACAAGTGTTTTTGTCATAATCGATCAATGGAAACACTGTGTATTCATGGATTTCGTTCGAACCTTCGGGTTCCATTTTGTGTACGGCAGCCATTTTGTGGTTGCCCTCACATAGGCCGATGACTACGGCCGAAAGAGTCCGTGGGACCCGTACACCCTTTAGCTGACTTTTGTGTGACCTGGATGAGCTGACTCCCTTGCCCGAGGCTAACCTCGTTGAGCCAGTTCCTTGTTAGGCAGCTGGTCAGATAGAGATCAAAGAGCAGGACATTGCTGAGTTTATGGTACATGCACACACCCTTCCATCTTGCTTCTCATCTGTTTCTGTTCCTTCCTTTATGGCTTAATTTATGATTTGGGTTGAGGTCTTTTATTATGGGTTCGTTCGGCTTGTCCGAGCAGGAATATTGGTTTTTGCCTTGTCATTTCTGGTGGGCTGGACAACGGAGGGTGGGTTTGTCATCATACGATATGTTTGAAATGTCACCATGTGATTGGTCAGTTTGTATGTAATTGATGCTAGCCAGGAATGTGATTTTTAGCATAAAAGACGATGTCTTGCTCTATGAATTTGTGCAGTCTCTAGCGAACCACCCGTGTTGTGCTTCGTAGACCTCTGTTCCTGGTTGCAGCCAATAAACTTGGTCTTTGACGTCACCGAGAAGTATCCCGTGCCTCTGTATTCTAAGACAGGTGAACCCAAAGACATCGGGCGTTTCCCCTGGCGCCGCTGGGTTCTAAAACCCGGTTCTTCAAAGTAAGCACACCGAGGGGGCCGGAAAGCATGCACACCGAGGGGGCCGGAAAGAAAGCACACCGAGGGGGGCGAAAAGCAAGCACCCAGAGGGGGCCGGAAAGCAAGCACACCGAGGGGGGCAGAAAGCAAGCACACCGAGGGGGTCGGAAAGCAAGCACAGAGAGGGGGCCGGAAAGCAAGCACACCGAGGGGGCCAGAAAGCAAGCACACCGAGGGGGCAGGAAAGCAAGCACACCGAGGGGGCAGGAAAGCAGGCACTCAGAGGGAACAGACACACAACAAGGGAACAGATGCCAGAAAAACAATCACGAGGGAACAGAGGCAAGAAAACGAGCACAATCAGGGAACAGAGGCAAGAAAGCGAACACTCACCGGAGGACATGGCAGCTTCTCTACTTCTTCCGGCGGCAGTTGGGCAGAAATGGCTTCAGCAAAGCGCCGACATTTTCGGATTCGGGGGCGTGGTTTTCGTTCATCTCCTCTTCCCATTGGCTGGAAAGTAAAATTCCAGCCAATGGGAAGAGGAGAGAAAGAAAACAAGAAAGAAGCGAAAAAACGCCCCAAAAAGAAGGGACCTAAATGGAGTGACGCCCCTTTCCTCCAATGGCTGGCCTCCGTTTAGGAAGCCAGCCAATGGAGAAGAGGGGCGGGTTTAAGCCCCCAACTCTGAAACATAAATTCTCACCAGCAAGATTGCACAATCGCAGCCGAGACCTAAAAATGATGTGCGATCCTGTCCGAAAACATTACTAGAGAATAATGCATACAACAAGTTAATTTAAAATACTATAACATCATGTGAGTATATTACATTGCTTCCAGGCATTTTGTTGAACCCAGTTAATCCAATTAAGAGCTAGCTGTGCAGCAGTGAGATTAAGTCTCACTCATCTTTCAAACAATTGTGTGGAATTCAGTATTTTAGTATCTCATATGCGCTTGATTTATTTTTTTTATCACTTCTATTTGGATCATACCTGGTTGTAACCTTTTTATTGCAAACCTATTCCCTGTAGGATATATAATCACAAGTTTGTGCAAGGGTAAGGGCAATTTATTTGCTTATGTAATAAATGTGGTATTATTTGAATCGCCCCATGAAAACAATCATTGTTGAAGTTTTAATACTTCGATAAGCTTTCTTACAGTACACTGTTACTTGCTAACTGGTGCCAATTTATTTTCAGTGACTTTGATGGGTATAATAAGTATGATATCTCAGCTCTTTTTACTTCACAATTTCACTAATAAGCTTGGAAATGTAAATATTTTGGTTGAAGAAAAAAATAGCCTTTTCAAATATTGCCCTTCTACAAAGAGCCTTCAACAGAAACAGCAGACCCCATACTGGATGTGCTTCTCTGTACTAAAGAGATGAATAATATTAAAGTTGACACCCCATGACTATGGGATGATTTAATTGTATCTCCTGGCATCACTTTGAGCCTTAAAGTCACACTAGACTGATCTTTCAAGGGCACAATTAAATGATCATGGCATTACCTGGACCACTAGTATTTTTTCTATAAACCCATCAGTAAGTTATGGACGTATGAAGTTACAACGCGAAATATTACAACGCACTCTGTTACAACGCATTTTTTACAACGCAGGATCCATTACATCGCATGGCATTACAACGCATGACATTACATAGCAGATGCTATTACAACGCATGCCATTACAATGTAAGTATAGGTAAGTATATTACTTTTTTAAAAATGTAATTAATTTAAATTTAATTAATTAAATAAATTAAATTATTTTTAAATAATTATTTTGTACATATATTACTTTAAGTTTATTTTAAAAAGAACTATTAATAACAAAGAACAATTTTTAAAAAATAATAAAATTATTAAAATTAATTTTTAAAATTAAATTAAAAGATTTATTTTAAAACTAAACCCTAAAAATACCCCTGTAACCCAAAACCCAAACCCAGCCCTGAAACCTAAAAATACCCCTGTACCCCAAAACCCAAATCCAGCCCTAAAACCTAAAAATACCCCTGTACCCCAAAACCCAAACCCAGCCCTGAAACCTAAAAATACCTCTGTACCCCAAAACCCAAACCCAGTCCTGAAACCCAAAAATACCCCTGTACCCCAAAACCCAAACCCAGCCCTAAAACCTAAAAATACCCCTGTACCCCAAAACCCAAACCCAGCCCTGAAAACTAAAAATACCCCTGTACCCCAAAACTCAAACCCAGCCCTGAAACCTAAAAATACCCCTGTACCCCAAAACCCAAACCCAGCCCTGATACCTAAAAATACCCAAACACCCCAAAACATATACCTCAGTACCCCAAAACATATACTCCTATACTCATACTTATTTTTAAAAATTACTTAAATTAATATATTTAATTTATAATATAAAAAAACATAAATTAATATATTTATTTATTATTAATATTAATTAAATTAATTAAATAATATTAAAAAAAAATAAAAAAATTATATACTTACCTATACTTACGTTGTAATAACATGCGTTGTAATAGCATCTGCTATGTAATGTCATGCGTTGTAAAGGCATGCGATGTAATGGATCCAGCGTTGTAAAAGTTGCGTTGTAATAGAAGTGCGTTGTAAAAGTTGCGATGTAACGGTTGTTTCCCGTAAACTTTACATGTGTGAACTGATGTGATTCTCTTAGATAGAGTTCCATGTAGGTCGACACATTTTAATTGTCCAGCCAAAAAGTGACTAATAGTTGGTTCAGTTCTGAATTAATAAAATCAAAGTGTATTCAAATGTATTTTGCCAGAACCTGGAGGAAAATGTACGAACCTAACCTCGAAGTCACACATTTTATTCAAGTGAGATGAGCAGAAATCAGATTTGACAACACTAACTGTACAACAGTAATCAGACCTGTCTCACCTCCCAAACAGGATTTTTGTCTTAATTCGGAATTAATAAAGAAATTCAAATACTACGAGTTGATAATTACCACTTCTAAATATCTTTGCAGCTCTCTCACGCATATATCAAGCATACAATGATGAAAATATATGCCGAGATTGAAGGCAATAACTCTGTACACTCTTAGCAGTTCCTTAAATACGAATGAAAACCCCCCTCTAGACTCAGACACTCATCTATTTAAACATTTCACACCTCTCATTGCGAAATGATTCAAACACTGGGTGACAGAATGCAAAGGTGGCGTTCATTATTCCCTGGAATGTTGAAGTCCCTTGTAATCATTTCTAATCTGCATTTTCAGCAGGAAATTGTGCCTGCACCTTGTAAGCAAGCACTGGTCACACCGCTCTTAAAATAGACTTGGCTGATGCTTCTAAGATGGAAAATTATTATCGAATCTCAGTTTGGACCCAGCCATATGCAAATAATTAATGACCCAGCTCCGATGGGAACAGTCCAGCCTGAACTTGAAGGCCAGGACCTCCGTGAACTGAATCCAAGACTGATATTTCCTTCTTGGGCTTGTCAGTTGGTGCAGCTTGGTTCCAGTGGCACAGTGAGCAAAGAACCCACATCTGAGTACACCCTTGCACTGAGGGCATCGCATTGATGTATACAAAAAAGTGATGGATTGAATGCTTGAATTAATACCAGCCACTGTTAATTACTTATGTTGTATTCCAGTTCAAAGTTATTTTGCACACCATGCCACATTAGTCTAAACTCGGTCATATGCAAATCAGACTTGACCCTGCTCCAACAGGAACAGTCCAGTCTGAGCTACCTGGTACACTACAGGATGCACCCTTAACAAAACTGAATATGTGATGTAATAATTGTAGATCTTTATATACCGATCTTAGTTCATGATTCAATTATCAGATTCTCTACTGTGACCAGCCATTTTAAAGTTAAGACTAAAAAAAGAATATATAAAGGCTCATAACTGGATGAAAGTTAATATAAAAGGCTTCCAAGAAGCACTAATGAAATCATGACCCACTGGAAATAGTATGGCAAAAAACTATATACAGTGTATAATAACTGGATTAGCCAGACGAGCTAAAGTTTATTTATGATAATCAGAGTGCCTATGGAGATGTGATTTCTCTTAATGTACATGGTTCCAGGCTGCATTGATGAATATCTGCCTTCTTTCTTTTTCTTATATTTGCTGCACTGCTGTTGGTAAGTTACTAATTTTTTAAACAAACATGTAGAGAAGTTATGATGTTATCTGAGGTACTCATCCTTACTTAGAGACTGAATTTAAACTTCTAGGACCTTGGGAGAGTAGGCTAATATGATTGCAGGGTGTATTTGCTATATGAAACCAGTGATACTGAACACAAGAAATATAATACTGGATATAATACTGGATAGCTGAGTGGGACAGACTGAAGACTAATATGTTGTTACTCCTATCTGTGACTGGGGGTGAGTGTCTGAAACGTTTGCGTGCTCCGTCCATCATCTCCTTGTGTTTGCCCTAAGTTGGCAGGGTATGCCCAGACGTGGGTCCCTTGCTCACTTTGCCACTGGATTTAAGCTAGCCTGGCTGATGAGGGCTGTTAGCCCAAAACCTGTCCCAGGATTCTTGTTTCCAGTCTAGGGAAGACATGGCTTGGCAGTTAGGGCTGGACTGTTCCCATGAGGTACAGGGTCAAGCCTGCTTTGAATATAGCTGGGTCTGAACTGGGGTGGCAAAGTGCACTAAAGAGCGATGATGGATTCAACCCAGATCTGTGACTGGAGGTGAGTGTCTGAAAAGTTTCAGCACTCCGTCCATCATCTCCTTGTGTTTGTGTTATTCCTATATGACAAGTCTTGAACTAAAAGGAAATGTAATGTTGAATTATGAATCAACCTCCATCTATAATTGCTATCCTTAAAGTATGTAAAGGGTGATCTATTTGATTTTGTTATACTGTAATTGTTTCTTTCATTTATGTTAGATCTAAATTAGAAATACATTGTTGTTTTGATGAATTATTGATCTTGAAGGCTGATTGCATTGGTGGCTGGGAAGAGTTGTTTTTTGGATTTGATACAAAATTCACCAATACAGAACAATATTTATACACCTAAGTTTTTGGAATAGGAGTGGACATATATGTAATGTGGTGCAAAACGCATCGGCAAGGCCATTAAGAAGGTAACCAATACTATGGAGCATAGTGGGTATTCACATACCCTTTCCAATGATTGTCCACTGACTTAAATACATAGGTTTATCCCAAACAACAGGTTTGGGATAAATCTATGTATTTAAGTCAGTGGACAAACATTGGAAAAGGTATGTGAATACCCACAAAGGATGTTGGGTTGCTGAATACAAATTTTGCCTTGTTCTGATTTCTCTTCATGACTCTTTTTTGCACCACCCCACACTTCGTGGATCTTTATCTCCGTTTTGTAAGTTCTTATTTATCCCTGCGTTCCCTTTGCTATTGTTTTTCTATCTTTCTCTCCCTCGTTCATTCTCCTATTTTGTTTTTTTTTGCTTTTCTCTTGCTTTCACTGTGTCAGGGTCTAATGATGAAAAATAAAGTCTCGGTCCTCAACAGTGAGTGCCGATAGCCACCAACATTACACATTAAGCACCATTAATAACAGAAAAATTGCATTTTAACAGGTGCTATCTATTATGCCATGCCTTGCTTTCTTCTGCAGGTTTCTCCTTTACAAACATCCGGCACGGGCTTTACACTTCGGAGTCTATAACTTGCAAAGTAAAACGCATTACGGCTCAAAGCCAACAGGCCTGCAGCTAATGAAACTCACAGAGGTGAAGTCCTCACAGAACACTTTTCACTTGCTGCCCGGAATGATTTATTGACATATAGTTGAAAAAAACAATGTTATTAGAGGTCAGAAAAAAGCCCAGTAATTTATGGTGCAATTAGCCTTTGCATTACAGCACGGCTGCCAGACCAATCGCTTCTAACTTTCAACCCAGCATTGGTTGTTTTTAATTATATATTTGAGAGTGTTTTCAAAGGTGACACGAGAGTGCTGCGGTGTTACTTTCTCTTTATAGCTTTTTTATTGCTGTTAAACAGTCAAAACACTTAATTTATTTGCCTTGATTGATATCTCCTAATTACAGGGACCTGCCTAATGGAGGAACAGCTGTTGTATGTCATAGTGCAGCAGTCTCCTCCCCTGGCAACAGAGAGCCTGGCAGAATTCCTCCTCTTTGCCTGAAAAGTCTGTCTTTCCTGCTACATGCGGTGCGGCCAGCCACCTTTCTCAGTGTTGATTACATTGACAGAGAGGTTGCTTGTCATCAAGGCAGATCAAAAGGCATCCCTGTGTTTTGAAGGCAGTGAAACTTTTATGTGACTGATAAAATGTGACTATGGATGGGGCAGTGCATTTCGGGGTAACTCAGGCCCCCTCCTGAATGGGAATGCTCCACAGGTGGACAGGAAATGGATTCATTGGAAACTGATGCACAGCAGATGGACTCACAGGAAATGGACTGAGCATTTTTCATTATGGATGATATCAAAGCGCCCAGTAAATTGTACAGCAAACGGATATAGGTATCAACGCAGTCACTTGAGAAATGTGAGCGGTGGTATCTTCGAAGAGTCCAGGCAGTCCACTGCTTGAGTCAGTTCATCAATTGCTGGTCCACACCTGGACATCTTATTTAGGGAGGCAATGGCAAATAAACAAAGTTACCACCGTGGAGGAAAGTTATGCATTGTGTGTGCTAACAAAGTGAAATCAGAAACAACCAGAAGAGTTGATCTTACAGCCTCACTTAAAACAGCTCAGTGTTTGCAACCCAGGTGTGACTGTTATAAATGAACGCACAATAACATAAAAAAGCATTCCTTGTTGCATCCAATTGAATGCCATAACTCACAAAGACCTTGTGTGCTCTTGTGCCGGGTCCTATTTGGGCAGCAGCTAGCATGGTGGGAGTGATATTTATTTACATAGGAATGAGTTTAATTTACTTTCTCTTTCATTATGTATTTATTAATGGTTTAAAATACTTATTTGTTTCTAAGTGTAGTGAATAATGTCTTGTCTCCTTTCGGTTACTTTTCGTTGCTATCAACAGAACAGTAACAGCCCATAAGATTCCAGGTGAATGGATGGTTAAGATAGACCATCTACTGCAACAAGCAATAACTTGATGGAAGTAAAGCTTGAATTAGCGACTGCCAGTGACTGAGACTTTTTGCAAGCATGCCGCTCATCATCTTTGTGTTTTGATCAATGTGATGTCCTAGGTGATAAATCCAATGCTTATTGTGCCACAGGAGTGAAGCTATATTTCAATGAAAAGGCCTAAATAGGTCATAACCAGCCCAGGGTCGCATGCATTCAGAGGGGATCCGACTGGACTGTTTCACTGAAAGCTGCAATTCCATGTATCTTACTCATCATTTATATTAACTATATATTTGGTAAGAGACAAGCTCAAATCAACTGTATTGGTGACAATCTAAAACCCTTCCAATAGGGTCAAATAAAGAGCGTTATCACTCCTGGGTTTCTAATCATTCTCCCTCTGACCCTCTTTTTAACCCCCTCATGATAATTTATGCTTCACTACCTTCACATACTGTGCATCTACTCTCCCCACCCTAGCTTCTCACTTCCTCAACTACCTCAGAACGTTCATGCACACTGTCTATCGGACTCTCCTTTGATTTATTGTCGTTATATATGGTTATTAGCGCTCGGGTACCGCTGCTATTTTATTTAGTCACTATTTATTGTCTATTCTTTCTTTTTTCCGGTATTATGTATTTTTACTTTTTATTTATTTTGTCTCTATATACCTCATGTTACTGATATTTATTTTTTTCTGTAAAAGGCTAAGTTGTCTTGAACATAAGAGTGGCAAGATGTCATGTCCATTCACTACCTCGGGGAAATTCTGTCCCACTACTACCCCTCCTGGGCGACACCCTACTATAACTGCCTCAGGCCTTTTCCACATTAATTTATTCTACCTACCTTTGGATTCTTTTTCTATACACTGTATCTTCATTGTTTTCTTTTTTTTTGCAATTCGGGTTACTGCTGCTATTCTGTTTATATATCCCACTGTATACGTTTACGTTTTTTTACAGTTACAATATAATTTTAGCTATGCACTATGTACTTTATGTTATTGTTGTTGTAAAGCATTCTGATACCTTCTAGTCACGTTTTCGCTATATAAAACTCACAAATAAATAAATAAAGGATAAATAGACCATCCTCACAAAACATTCAGACTACAGGAAAATCAGATTTTTTTTAGAGTATCCTTATGTGTACTTTGGAAAGAAAGCCCCATGCAATGCCTAACAAGCTCTGACAGTAAGCCATCTTTCAATGAGATCAACAGTCAAAAATAATAATCTAAAATAACAAATCAGCAAAACTTTTTCAAAAGCATAATGAATGGCCGTATCACATGAGTCCTCATCTATCAGTGTACAAGTGGAACCCAGAGGAAGATTAAAATCACCCTCCAAAATTAGTGTGGTGTAAATACCTGCATTAGAATTGTTCTTCCCCCAAAAAATGCCTTAGTGATCAAACATTAACTTCAAAGCATGGATAACTAATAGTATTATAAAAATCAACGACCCGCAGTCTGTGTGAATTGGAAAACTGTAATAAAATCGCTGCTAGAATAGACAAGTCTGTCTCCACCCTAAATATTTTACAATTAAGTTGCATGATAATGAAAATCGAAAGTCCCCCCTTCTCCCTACCACCCCATGAAGGAGTTGCTGGCAAACAGTATATACTAAACCCATCTGAAAATAAAACTATTCCAAACCTCCCTTGTTTCCTGTAAACAAATGTTAAAATTGATTAGAAAAGAAGGGCAACTAGCATCCTCCATTTTACTTACTACACCAAGTATGTTCCAGGATAAGATATCCAATGAAAGAAAATTTGTGACAATCCTGGGTCGCATAATGGTAAGTGTAGTGATATTTAAGGCAAGTGATAAGATCAGTTAATGATTGCCAGGGTGCTCAATGGTTCAAATCTATTGAAAGTTGGAAACTCTGGACAGACCAGTACCTGCATATTCCTATCTGCACAAGGAATAGGAATTGATTGAAATGGCAAGTCAGGTGGTGGACTAGGTTTATACAAAAACCTAAAGGAAGGGCCAAAAGACCTCCTGCATTATCCAGCTTGCTTTATAATTCAGACAGCAATTTTCCTGACATTGCGGCATTATGAAAGTTAACCTCAATGCAATCACCTCCTAGGGAGTTATGGGCTTTGCCATGGGACCCTTCTGACAATGTTCATAGCAATAAATGGGAGAGAGTTACATCCCAACCACCCATGAACCTAATGAACAACCTTGTTGCACAGGTGTGTAAATTGTTCTGGGAAATTATCCTTAAGAGGCAGAACCCTCTCCAGGACATGAACATACTAGGTTGCAGCTGATGGTAAGTTAGGTATGTTAGGGTGAGGCATCAGGAAACGGGCATTCTCCCTTGAACTAATCCCTCCACCCTAACAGCAAGTTGGGCAGGAATGAGAGGTATGGAGGATCCCTTTACAGGAGCTCAGATCAGGATGTCAGCATGAACCGCTCTAATGAGCTGAATTCCTCAGTGAGAAAGAAAACAGGGTGGGCCACTCCCTTTGGTCACTGATAACCACTCCAGTCAGCCTCTGCTGTGCAGTGGCACTGGGCCATGCCGGAGAAGGGAAGGAACAGGCGGAGAGAAGATCCACTTCACCATCCAGTGGGAACTGCCACCTGGTATTAGTACCCTATCTGGTCAGACAAGAAAGAATCAAAGGCTTGCCGCCTACAGTCATCTCATCACTGCCCAGTGACCATCTTTGTGGATCAGAGCTGACAAGTCAGAAATCGGGCAGGGGGCATCCATTTACCTGTTTGAAAACATGCAATTTGCCAGAATCTGATGCTAAAAAATGCTGGAAATCTAGGCATTTGCACTTCAGCTTTAAGATCATGCATGTCTTGCTTTGGCAGGGTTAAACTGTAGCAAGGAATTGCTCAAGAAGAGAAGTGTCTCTACAAATTCAATGGAGGCACATCACCTCTGGCCTCCACTGCGGTCAAACACCTCCCTGCCACTGGCTTTCATGTGTTCTTCCTGATTTGTCATTGCTTGGATAGGCCCCCCCACCAACCATAGAAAAAAGGCTTCTTAGTGCCCCTGCCCCTTGTAGGGATACCACCAAACTGAAAAAAACAAATGTTAATAACCCTTGTAGGGCATTAAGGGACTCTCCTTAACAGAGAAGTTCATAATAAATGAGCAGCTCTGCCAGGGCACTCACATGTTTTATTTTATTTGGGGGATACAGCGAGAGTCCCAGGGCCCGGTAGCCAATCCAGCTCAACATCAGGCATTTCTTTTGTTAAGTGAGTGCCCAATGCCCACCAGGTAAACACCTCAATGTTAGTTTATTGGGGGTCACGGGGGAAGCCCTAGGGCAACTGCTGTCCCAACCGGCTCCCCTTTTGGGAGCCGGACTCTTTTTTTTTGTTGCAGGGTGCCTTGGTGCCCATTTGGGGTACCCACAATGTGGGTGGCCATTGCTGGCAGCAGAGAGCCCCAAGGCCTCAGATGCCCCAGCTAGTGCCATACTGGACGCTGACAGGAGCCGGCACCTTTCATTTGCTCCTGCCTGGGCGATAGCTGCATTTTTTTACTGCTTCCGCTGGGTAGGAGCGAAGTTGAGTTCCCTGTCAGGGAGAGCAGGCAGAGAACCACAGTGTAGATGGGTAGGCTCCCCGAGACACTGAAGTATCATGCTCAGGGAGATGTTGTCCCCAGGGTGAATACCTGGCTTCTTTAAGAAATTTGGCCCTGGGTTGATGTGGTCAACAGAGCCACATGGATGGCTTGTTGAGTGAGGTCCCGTTCACATCCCCTTCTCAAATATGTTATGAGAATGTCCACAGGGGCCTGGCCCACCCCAGGGGGCAAATATATAAAAATTAAAAAATGCACAAGATGTTGGGGTTTTTTTGTATAGAAAAAGAGCGAGTGACCCCACTAACCAAGAGACAGGGTACCACAGGTAATGATCAAAACAAACTCTCTCGGACTGGAAAGTATTTATCTCCAATTTCACTCAACAATATTAACACTACCACCATAAAGACTCTTCAGCACCTCACATTGATCACCAACATGGACCCAGATAACAATTATAAAAACACACAGATAGAAACTCTAATTATTATAGCAAAAACAAGTATTATTTAATTATATTAACAATTCATCATAGAATAAAATGTATCATTGGGTAAAGTAAAATCACATAGATACAATTTAGAGCAATATAATGAAACAATGTTAAAATATATGAGAGACAATTAACATGTGAAGCATTAAAAACATCATAACATGGTTATTCCAACAAGAATCAATCGAATTTCTGGAAGTCCTCTGTTCAATAACCCCTTCGATGCTCATGACGGAGCAGTTCCGTCATGAGCGCCGGTTGAGCTGTGCTTTTTTCGGAACCGTTCCATCATGACCACGCCCGTTTTTTAGAACCTTCAGCACAGCGCGAGAATTTGTGCCGCGCTGAAGGTGTTAATTAGGTAGGATCATGAAAGTTCCTTGGATGTAACCCTAAACAAGCAAAGCGTCAAATCGTTCGGTGGTAATAAAACAATTTATACGAACACCTTCATCAGGAACGATTAGTAAGTAGTCTCTCCTATTGTTGACACAATTTCATTGCACCTATTTTAAAACACAAAGGGCCCCATTAGGATGGTGGACGGATTGCCCCCGCCGGGCTGGCTGTATCCACCGCCGGCCCGGCGGGGGAAATCCGCCTGCCATCCTCACTGAAATGACCCCCCGCCACATTAGGATGGCTGGGGGGTCCGCGGCGGACGGAAAGACCTTTGTGAACGGCGGAAAAAGTGCATACATATGGCGGTGGTGTCAGCGAAACACCGCCAACCATATTACAATGCCTGCAGTCCTATGCCTTTCCACGGCGGCATTGCCGCCGTGGAAGGCATACGGTCTTTGCTTTGCAGGCCCGTTGCCGGCTCCCAGGGTGAAGGGGGGTGGGGGGTGCACAGGGGGGGTACCTTTGGTACCCCCTGCATTTGCATACACAATGCGGCAGGCACTGCGCAGTGCCTGTCGCTTTGTGTATGCAAATGCATCACATGCATTCTTAACATTGCGGCGGGTGCTGGTGTAAACACCGCCCGCCGCAATGTTATACATGCATGATGTGCCCGCCACAGTGGCGGGCGCATCCTAATACCCCCCACAGGACCCCCGCCCTTATGGCAGGCAGTCCCTTCCCCCGATGGGATGGCAGGCGGATTAAGTCCGCCCGTCATCCTACTGGACCCCCAAAGTTTGAAAATGTATAACGAAATATTTTATACATCAATTATCATTGCATCCAGTCAAAAGACAACCTAAACATAACTTTATACTATGCATTCTTTATAAAAATAGAACAAACATTTATCAGGGTCTTTTTACAATTGTTTTTAAGGGTCCAAAAAGAGATATCATACAAAAATATCATACAATACACTTTCCGGTCCAAGGTTTTATGTTTTGTGCCAAAATCCTGTAGGGGTCCTGCGCGAGTACCTGGAGAAGGGTCTCAGCGGAGAGGCCAGTCCCTCCCTATACCCTACTATGCACAAACATTTAACAAGACAGAGGTCTCAGCAGAGAAGCCAGTCTCTCCCCACACCTTGATACACACACCCATCATACTAAAGAGAGGACATAGGACCTGAATATGAGTTTGGTGCAATGGCGCTGGCTCAGCGCCGGCCCCGCTGCACCAAACCTGCGGAAGTACTGCCAACTGTATAATGAGTTCAACTCATGATACAGTCAGCGGTCCTTTGCCTTTTCCATGTCAGTGCCTGGAAAACAGGCACCGCAATGGGAACGGCAAAAAAGTTCCAGCACTGCATGTACATGGACGTTCATGCCATGCTGAAGCTTTGTGGGAATACAGAGTTGAGGCAAAGTTGTTCCCCCTGAATGCATCCCCATGGCGGGGGGCTATGGGGACCATGTGGGGCCCCATTTGTTCCTCCAGCAACCACCTTTTCATGGTGGGGTTCCCGCTATGAAATGCTAGTGGTGGATGAACTTGTAATATGCTGCGTACCAGTCCCTGCTCAGCATATTAAGTTGTGGCCCAGCTGCACCACCACTAGGGAAAATGTGTTCTCTGGTGCAGCCGGTGGTCTACAGCAGATACGACTGTAATAGTTGTAATATGGCAGACAGAGAACCACCTGCATGAGTCTGGTGTTCACAAGACCGCCAGACTCGTAATCAGGCCCGTAGAAAAGAGGCCAGTCTCTTTCCACAAGCTACTATACATGCCTGTCACCTTGGGGAGTGGTTTCAGTAGAGAGGCCAGTCCCTCCATACACCCTACTAAAAACACCCATCATCCAGGAGAGAGGTCTCAGCGGTGAGACATCTCTGCCCACACCCTACTACACACATCCATCACCCTGGGGAGGAGCCTCAGCGAAGAGGACAGTGTCTCTCCATCTGTCATTCTGGGGAGGCTCTCGTGGCGAGGCCAGTCCCACCCTCCACCCTACGATGCACACCGATTACATTTTGTGATTGTAGTGTTCCCCTTTTGTGTTTCCATTAGGTTTTGGGGATGGGGTATCAAATAGTCCTTTTGTTAGGCTGCAGTTTGAACATGAGATTTTGCTTGTACTGGTGTGTTTCCTTTGGTGTATTTATTTGCTGTGCAAGCCTTTTTTAAGTTCACCACTTAAAACACAACATTCATCTTCTGGCTATTTTTCATTACCCTCTTCTATGGAGGTAGAGCTTCACTATATTAATGCCATCTATTCCACAAAGCACTCCTTCTTTGAACTTCCATATTGCTATACTTATTGTTTCAATATGAGATGTTCCTTCTAGAACAACAGGGGGCAACAAACACAAAGGGCCTCATGTACAGTAAATTGGTAAAAGTGGTTGTAAACTGCACATCGAATTTTACTGAATAGTTTTTGATTTTGCGAACCGATCTATGTACCAATAGGTTGGTTCACAACACAAAGAATCATAGTGTATTGCATTTCCATTTACCTCATCAATATTCATTAGGTAGTTTGCAAATTGCGACCCAGTACGATTGGCCACAATCACAGGGCTGGTGACTTGCTGGGGCATGATGCGGTTAGCAGACCACCATGTCTGAAATTGCTGTTAAATAAAGGATTCTAATTTTCTTTAAAAACAAGAGAACGCGTTAAAAAAAAATGAAAAGCTACACCAACCTACTCTTAAAAATATTTTTGTCAACATTCACAGAGTTTGCAAATGATGTAGTTGGTGGTAAGATATTAATGTTTTGTGACTGGATTTCAGGCACAAAACACTTATATATACCATAAGGAATAGGTGTTTAGAAGGGATGCCCTAATCACACCCCTTCCAAATACAGATTCCTTATCGTTTCCTAAACCCATTTCATGATTCGGCAAATCTTTTCCAAATTATTAACTGGTTTAATGCATTTCAGAAAGTGTTCTAGCATGAGATATCCCTCAGATTGACCAAATCTGAGGGTTTGCGACCAATTCCATTCCCCCTCCTTTGGCCCCTATGAACCCCTGTCGATTTGATGTTTTCCCTCCCATCTCCCTGACCGAGTTCACTTCTTTGCTACATTTAGTGAGCTCCGGTTCCCCTAACGATTGTTGTCCCCCGCAAAGACATTTTTTTGGCCTGTCCTGACCCCCCTTTGTCACTGCTCAACAAATCACTTGCAACTGGCATCGTCCCAGATTCTCTCAAACAGGCGGTCGTATTGCCCATACTAAAAAAGCCGGGCGCCGACCCTTCGGTCATGAGTAACTTTTCTTCCCTATTTGGGGAAAATTCTAGAGACCTACGTCACTCGCTACCTCAGTGCATTCATCAAGAGCTCTGCCTTTTTGGATAATCAGCAAGCTGGCTTTCGGCCAGCGCACTCCACCTAAGCTGTTATCATGGCTGTGATGGATGTCCTGAGGCAAGGCGCCGACAAGAATATCGCCCAAGCCCTTGTACTGTTGGACCTGTCGGCGGCGTTTGACATGGTCGATCATGCCATCTTGATCGACCGTGTCAACAATGCGGGTATCCAAGGCCTGGCCCTTTCTTGGATCACATCATTCTTGCACCAGCGCTCCCAAGCAGTCCACCTGTCCACTTATTCTGCTTCTTATTCCCCTTTATCTTGTGGAGTCCCTCAGGGCTCTGCTCTGTCGCCACTTTTGTTCAACCTTTACATGCAATCCCTCATGGCATCCCTTCATCACACCCCTGTTACTATTTTTAATTATGCGGATGATTTACAACTGATTTTTCCTCTTGATCCCTCCCCCTCTTCCTCCACCAATTTTCAATCCACTATGCTTGGGATCTCTGAGTGGATGCACTATAGTCAGCTTAATCCTAACAAGACTGAGTTGGTGTTTACGGGTGGGCCAGCTAACCCCTGGACTTCCAGCTTCTGGCCGCCCTCTCTTGGGCCTTTGCCTTGCCCCGTCAACTCGGTAAAGAGCCTAGGCGTTATTATATCTAGTGACCTGTCCATGAGGCCTCAAATTAATGCAGTAACATCTTCCTGTTTTTTCCATCTACGCAGGATCTGCAAAATTCGTAGATTCCTCAACACTGAGGCACTCATTCTTGTCATCATGGCTCTTGTCACCTCGCATATTGACTACGCCAACTCCCTCTATGTTGGAATTCCTGCTTACCATCTCCATCGGCTGCAGCTGGTGCAAAACCAGGCAGCTAGACTGGTCTTTCATCAGCCCAAATACCAACATGTCTCGCCCTTGATGAGAAGATTGCACTGGCTCCCCGTGGCCTATCGCTGCTTGTTCAAACTTGGCTGTACCGTTTTTAAGGCCCTTACAGACCAAGCCCCGGCCTTTACTACATCCAGCCTTCAGCGCTGCATCCCCTCTAGAGACCTCCGGTCTGCCTCTCACAACCTGCTTTCGATCCCAAGGTACAAACGCAAAAAGCATGGAGGATTGTGTTTTTCTTTCCTGGCCCCCACTATGTAGAACTCCCTCCCTATTTCCCTTAGGCTCTGCCCTCGTTATGTTTGCTTCCGCAAATTACTTAAGACTCACCTTTTTCAGCTAGCCTACTGAGTTATCCTGCTGTCCTGTTCCCCCCGCAATTGTTTTGAGCGCCATGAAACCGTCTGGTGACCGAGCGCGGTACAAATATTTTTAACATTACATAACATAACAATAAAAAAATTTGTACATGAGGCCTGAGGTCGCCTAATTAAATACTACTTAACACAGCAATTAAAAAAGCCAGACACATTGGATGTGCCAGTACTTGTTTAATTATCTTATATCTTTTTCACTTGAAGTTTTGTCTGATACTCAACATTGATTCACCCTTTCACATAAAATTTCCGCGAATCGTGCGAAGATGGAGACTGCATTCAATTATTGTATGAACTTTAGGATTTCCAATAAGGGATTTGTCACAAAATCCATTCTCGGAAGAAACACCTCCCACAAGGAATGTCCAGAACTCTAAGTGCTTTACGTGTCTGTGAAGCCAAGTTCAGAGGATTTCCTTTGACTCTGTACCCTTTAATCTTCAATTCGTTGTACATCACTGTCAGTGTCCAAAGCCCTGCCTTTCCATATGCCATTAATTTCAGCAGTAGCTAATGGAATAACTTAATTCCTTCAAATCGGATGTCCTACAACTGCATTCAAAAATAGCATTCACTCCCGTATGCACATACTAAAATAAAGATCTGTTAACATCTGTTGGAGCTGAAGTACGTGATTACCGTTTTAACCAAGAGACCACAGAGGTGAATGTATTTCTAAGAGTGGAATCTATTTAGACACCTTTAAGAGTGGAGTACTGAAGTTAAACCCACCCTGCTCACTCTACTCAGAAAAAAACCATTAAATCATTTATCAGGATTATTGCCTTGTTTAGAGTTTGAGGGACAAGTTAGTCAGTTTAAATTATGTTAGATACCCTGTCTGCTGGGGAAACAGCCACTACAACGCAGCCGTTTCCACTCTATACTTAACCACGCATGCTTTACAACGCATGTGTGGTTACCACGTATAGCCTTTAACACGCATTCCATTACTACGAAATAAGTAGTATAGGAATGTGAGTAAAAGGCATAACTAAAAAAGGGGGCTTGGGGTGTCTCCCCCCCCAAAAAAAAACTGAGTCGGTTTAATAAAAAGAAATAAAAGTCTTACCTAAAAAAAGCTCTTGTGTGCTTCTTCTCCGTCTTTCAATGAGCCTTAATAACTATGTAATAACGTATGTGCGCCTACGTACTGAATTTACAAAAAAACAGAGTATGAAGAAGGAGAAGTCTGTCGATAGAAAAATAAGGAAAACTGTGAGTAATTGTATTTATTATACAAATTTTTAATGTTAGGCATATTTAAAAATATATTTATAGTTGTAAACAAAAAAAAGCACAGCAGGCGGTAAGGATGTGGTAGGATTGGTGGCTGGGGGCGAAGGGAACATGTAAGGTATTGGGGCAGGGATCGGAGAAAGCATTTACCATGAAAATGCCATTATCATACATAGTTATACAACGAAAATCGTTGTATAACTATGCGTGGTAAAGGTATTTTCGTGGTAAAGCATATTTGTGGTAATTGCATTCGCGTTGTAACGCATGCGTGGAAAAGGCATGCATTGCAACGGAATGCGTTGTAACGGCATACAACCGTCTGCTGTATTACACGTGCATTACAGTCAATTGTAAGTTGAATACGGTGGATGGGATCTCAGGAACGTTTTGACAGAGTACACTGTACACAAAACTCTAAATATTGCGTAATACTTTAATGAAAGCATTCCATTTTTGAAATGCCCGGTTTCTGCATTTATTGAAGCTTGTGAGAGTACACTGGTATGCTTTCTAATGTGCAGGCGCACATACTGATGCCAGTCTTAGAGCAGGATTGAGTGTCACAATGAGATCCCGACACTATTCTGCTGGTGTGTCACAATACCTTAGTTTAAAGGGCCCATAGAAGAGAAAGATGAGTCCAAACTCCCAACTCAGTAATACTGGAGACACTTGGCCCGAAGGAATTTCAGAACGGTGAAAGACTAAGTGATCTGACCAAAGCCCAGTGAGCCACAGTCTATGTACAGTAGATTAGAGCACAGAACACAGCCTTGAGATAGCCTTCCTGACACCTTATATATATATATTATTTTACTACTTAACTTTGCCGTGATAGAAGGATCAGCAACACTTAATAGGTAAACTTATGTGGGGTCAAATACATTTTTTTTGTTTGAAGCTGATTATGAAGGCTTAAAATCTGTTCTGTGTTTTTGACATTTGATTTAATGGATATGCGTTATTGACTAGAATGTCCCATCTTGAATTGAAGGCTAGCTGAGTCGGGGATACCAGCACCATTCCCCAAGCATGGGAAGAATGGAGTTTCAGTGGTGTAAGATGCTAGTGTGGCATATTCTGTTTTTTTTATTGGTGCTGTTCAAAATAACGTCTGTCTTCTCAGAAAGAATTTTCAAGCTTAGCCAGGGCTCTCCAAACTACGGCTTGCTGGCCACCTCAAACGCACTAAAAGATTTTATCTGGACCGCAGAGTGGTGTCAGCCTGGCTGTAGAAGTGTTACTTAGCTTAACCACTCCACTGGTCTCTAACGACAGTGTCATCTGCATCAGAAAAAAAATGATTCTTACTTTTACGCTGCAAACGTAAAAGTTTGGGTTTTAGGTCGAGCCTAGCGGCAGCGCGCCTGCCTGCTCACTCTGCGAGACTGCTGTCGTAGAATTTGGGAGAGAAGCTGCGCCCACTCTCCTCCCATATTTTTTATTGGCTTGTGTGATTTTTTCCATAAATGCTGCCTTCGGATTCGTTAATAGTCTTGTTAGTCCCTCCTTAGTATGGCCTTGTCTTCATTTTTACCCTCCCATGGCGACTGGCCCCTTTACTTCGGTTGTTACACGGGACCTGTTATTTAGTATGTAAGCACTATTTACTTTACAGAGTTTCTCTTACTGCAGGCCCGACATGTGCTGCTTCAGCTGAAACCGCTTGTGTTTTTTTAAGCAGCACAGTCGCCCCGTAATACGGGCGCCCGCTTTTGATAACTTTGACCTGCATTATCTCATGTATGTTTCAACCCCGCAAGTAAAATGGATTTAGAAATGATTTGCTAATTAAGTCATGTGAATTCCAGGTAGGACATAGTCTTATGCTGAATGGCTGAAGCTGACAACAGCACATCTGTGTTACATGTCATCTGTACTAAAGCCACCTGGCGGGTTGTTTTCAAAAACCTGTTTTATTAACAACACCACCACCACCACCAATACCGCCACCACCAATACCGCCACCACCACCACCACCACCACTACCACCACCAATACCACTACCACCAGTTCTGCCACCAATACCCCGACCACCACTACCACCACCAATACCACCAATACCACACCACCACCAATACCATCACACCCAATACCACCACCATCAATACCATCACCACCAATACCATCCCACTTATAGCATTACCACCAATACCAACACCACTGATACCACCACCACCACCACCAATACCACCAGCACCAATACTAATACCACCGCCAATACCAGCACCAATACCACCAGCACCAATATTACCACCACCACTACCACACCAAACAATACCACCAATATCACAATCACCACCAATACCAACACCACCAATACCCCAATACCACCACCACCAGCAATACTAACACCAATACCACCACCATCAATACCACCAATACCACCACCACCACCACCAATACCACCACTAATGCCACCACTAATACCACCACCAATACCACCTCCACCAATACTACCACCACAACCACCAATATCACCACCACCAATACCACCACCAAGACAACCAGTACCACCACCACCAATACCACCATCACCAACATTACCACCACCAATACAACCACCACTAAGCATGGGCGGATTTTGCGGATCCACGATCCGCGGATTTTGCGGATTTGCGGATCGTGGATCCGCATAATCCGCGGATTTTGCAGATTTGCGGATCCGCGGATTTGGGGCGGGGCTTCCATGCGAGTGCACATGCCTCTTGTGTGCATAAAAGGTCAGAGAAAGATCAGTTCGGCAGATGAAGAGAAAGACGCCCCTGGTCACAAGAACAGCACGGGTATTGTGCTCGTGAAAGTCAAGGATGCAAAGGCCTCTATACAGCATCACAGCTGATTTTCCACGGTAGAGTTGGGAAAAAAGGCACACCTGTCCAGCCTCGACGACGCTCACGATTGTTTTTGGGCTAATGAATGAGTCACTGAATTTGAGCATCAACTAGTTCGAGCGACCATGTGTGTGTTACTATGCAATCGCCCCGAAGGGCGCAGGGGTCCCTTGAGTGAGCTGTCCATCATAGTGGGTGAATGGCGGGAAGACGGTGCAAACCGCGAGTGTGTGGGCGGGGCCAAACGTGCGAGGCTTCCATGCGAGTTCACATGCCTCTTGTGTGCATAAAAGTTCAGAGAAAGATCAGTTCAGCAGATGAAGAGAAAAAGCTCCTGGTCACAGGAACAGCACGGGTATTGCGCTCGTGAAAGTCAAGGATGCAAAAGCCTCTATCCAGCATCACAGCTGATTTTCCACGGTACATTTGGGAAAAAAAGCACACCAGCCTGGCCTGTTGTAACTATTTTACGATGGCGCCGGCAAGCTGCCAGCGCCATCCTAAAATAGTTACTAAATTAGCTTCAACAGGAAGCTCTAATAGATAAAATCGAGCACCTGCTTTATTTTATCTATTAGAGCTTCCTGTTGAAGCTAACTTAGTAACTATTTTAGGATGGCGCTGGCAGCTTGCCGGCGCCATCGTAAAATAGTTACAACAGGCCAGGCTTCAACTTTTGCCCCCGGATCCGCCGCTCGCGGATTTGCGAATTCTCGGTAAATTCGCGGGAGTTCGCGGATCGCGAATTTACCGAAAATTCGCAAAATCCGCGAGCGGAACGGATTTTAAGCTCATGCTTAACCACCACCACCACCAGCAATACCACCACCAACACCACCAATACCGCAAACACCACCCACCAACACCACCACCACCGACACCACCGACACCACTACCACCTCTACCACCACCAATACCACCACCACAAATACCACCTTCACCACCAATACCACCACCACCACCAATACCACCACCAAACCCATCACCAATACCACCATCACCAATTCCACCACCACCAATACCACAACCAATATCACCACCAATACCACCACCACCAATACCACCCCCAACATCAATACCACCACCGCCAATACCACCACCACCAATACTACCACTACCACCACCAATGCCACCACTAGCAATACCACCACCAATACCACCACCAATTCCACCACCACCACCAATGCCATCACATCAATACCACCACCTCCAACCAATACCACCACCAATACCACCACCAACACCAATACCACCACCACCACCAATACCACCACCACCAATACCACCACCACTTTCACCACCACTATTCCAATACAACCACCAATACCACTACCACCAATTCCACCACCACCACTAATACCACCACCAATACCACCACCACCACCACCACCACCAATAACTCCACCAATACCACCACCACCACAAATACCACCACCACCACCAATACCAGCCCCACCACCACCAATGTCACCATCACTACCAATACCACCACCAATACCACCAATACCACCACCACCAATACCACCACCACCACCACCACGGACGGAATATGCCGAAAAGGAAAGAGACAGAGAGGACAGAAAAACGCCAGCCAATCGGAACTGGGCTTGAGAGCTTGGAGCACCTTGTTCTGTGAGAGCGGAGGAGCAGTCGTCCATTTCCAGAATGAATAGCTGAATGGTAGGTCTGTAATTCCTTTTGGTGTGATTGTGTTGCCAGCAGCAACCCACAAGCACATCTGCTTTAATTTATCGAATACACATACTGCCCTGTCCGTGAAGAACATGTTGAATGCGAGTGTAGCCCCCTCCAATTATCGTTTCACGCCACGGAAGGAATCAGTACTATAGTGGGACACCAGATCCTTGACCTTTGCCTCAATTTTTATTTGTTTACAAATATTTTGCTTGGCTGAGTCTCTAATTCTGAGTGCCCTCCAAATGACATTTCCTGCTGCTCATATTGTTTGTGCGAATAGGGTCGAACCTACATTTTCAGGTATGTAGTTATAACTATATTATCTAAGAGCTTTCTTATCCTCTGGGTATCTGTAGGTGGTGGCTCTCATTTGCAATTGCTGGGGGTGGTGAATTATGCCCGGTCTATTCTATGGCAACAAATAATACATTTTAAAAGTATGGTACTAAATGTATTATTAGATCGATGAATGATACCTTTAGGACTAGCGTTTTGATTTGGTTAAAGTCGTAAACTGATGCGATGAAGGCCTGATGGCAGAAAGTGGGACTTGGACGTCTAGAGTCAGAACTCGTTCATGTATTTATTAGCGATTATTTCCCCCCTACTGATAATTGAGGAGACTGTGGAATTAGCCTGCAATTATTGTAACGTTTTTACGTTCTGATACCTTTGAGATATATCATTATTCTTTTTTCTAATTTCATCAGTATATACTGAGATATAAAATGGTCTCTGAGGAAAAGAAAGAGACAACAGTTAAACCCAGCAAAGGAGCATTAAAAAAAAGAAGGGATACTCTTTTGTGTGACAGAGACAGTGTGCCGTGCACTGCTTGCCTCAGCCCTATTTAAGCGACTTCAATTATGGAAGGAAAAAAGAAAAGTGAGGTGAACAGCGAGTGCTGCCTGTTTAATGAAGAATGGGGAATAAAGTACTTCTTTGTACAAACAGGTGATAAAGCTTTGCGTCTCATTTGCAAAGAAACTGTTTCAGCATTGAATGAGTACAATGTGCGTAGGCACTATAGGACCAAACATGAAAAAAGTTATTCCCAATTCACAGGAACACATGATTTGGGAAAATTAGAATCAATGTAACACAGTTTACTTTCCCAATACGCTTTTTTTCTGCAGAAGAGAATTGAAAATGAAGCTTTAACTAGAGCCGTGTACAAAGTGCTTATGTGTTGGCTAAAAGAAGAAATCCATTTACCGACGGAGATCCCATCAAATAGTGTATGATGGAAGCAGTGGAAGATTTATGCCCAGAAAAAGTAAATCTGTTCAAAAGTATCAGTCTTTAGCCAAATATTGTTACTCATAGAGATAAGGATATAGGAAGCAATATAGTTCATTAAATTGCAGACAAAGCATGACATTTTCAGTTGTATTCTCTCGCACTTGATGAATTGACAAATGTGTAGGACACATCACAACTCCTAGAATTCATATGTGGCATCGACAGTGAATTTAATGTTGCACAAGAATTAGCATCACTGCATTGCATGCACAGTACAATAACTGGGAAAGCCATCTTCAATGAATTGCAAAAAAAAATGTGTTAGTATGTAATGTGTAGACAAATCACAATACCCTGTGAGCAGTGGTGTAACAAAAGTTGAGGGGCCCCCCCTGTAAAGTACATGGAAGGGGCCCCCTTTGGACTCACTCAGGAGCTTTCAGGCCAGGGTACAGTGCTGCCGGGCCCCCTGGAGCTCGCCCCCCCCTTGTTGTTGGTAAAAGTAGCACTTAATATATTTTTTCCATTTGTTTAGTTGTTCATTTGTTCATTCGTTTATTCATTCATTCATATTTGTTTATAAGCAGCAGGAACAAAGGCTCGCTGTCATACAAAAAAATCATAGGAAATAGATGTGAGCCAATGTATAGTGGTGAGTGGGGCAGCTCTCCTCTTTTGTTTAAGAGACAAAAGAACATTGTCAATGTCTTAGTAAAAGGCTCTCTACTCACCAGTCCAAGCATCACTCAATTCAAGAGTCCCATGCTGAATCATCACCCCGGCATCTCTAAGCCATGGCTTATTTAAAAGGAGCACCACTTTAAATAAAACGTGATAATCCCAGTGCCCCTGAAATTCTTCATCTGTCTAAAGGAGAGCATCAATAGGCTATGAATTCTTGGATGACCCCTGCTGGGTCAACTAATAAGTGCTGAAATATCAGAGGAGGAGGCAGCTCTATTCCAATGTAAAGCTGGTATGGTTACCAGGCCTTTGAGAACCAGAATGAGGCCTCACTTCACTAAATAAATATCCAAATCACCAAAAACTTTTTTTTATTTAGAACTAATTCCTAATGAAAGCATCCGGTAACAGACTCCTTTTGCCAAATATATACTAGTAAATCCAGGTGTTTAGATGAATTGCAAAGTAATTGATGTTGAATGAGGATGAAATTCAAAGTAATCTAAGTGTCATATCCTTTGCCTGGAGTTCTGAAAGTATCTGGGTTTTCATTCTGACCAGAACTGGGCCAGTCTAAACAAGTAATGTCTCTGAATAGATGAGTGACATGTAACTTAGCAGTTTACACTACATTCCTTAATGAGCATACGCTAATATTTTTTGGATCATAAAACACTAGAATGTTGACCATCCTGAGGAGAAGGTAATACTACAGCTAGTAATTGGGTAAATTCTTCAAGTCACTGGCCCATTGTCCAATCCAGTTAGGTGATGTGATGATCGTTCTACAGTGGAGATGACTGAAGCTTGTGGAAAGAGAAAACTCCTCCCTGGCACAAAGACTTAGTGCTGCACATGCAGGAAAGCCGAAAGGGAAGTGGAGTAGACGCCTGTAACCCTCAACTCTGCAGAGACAACAGTGCCATTAGGAGAGAGAGGTCTACAATCAACGAGACACTCCTCTGG
This sequence comes from Lissotriton vulgaris, assembly GCF_964263255.1. Lineage (NCBI taxonomy): Eukaryota > Metazoa > Chordata > Amphibia > Caudata > Salamandridae > Lissotriton > Lissotriton vulgaris. The sequence goes on from NC_141694.1 coordinate 1,653,357,569, forward strand.
CAATATAACTATTCTGAGGTCAATGCTACACAAAGCCTCAATAAAATCACTGTGCTGAACCTTCTTGGAATACTTACTTTGGTAGAGGAGGCCACTCCAATGGCTCATGGGTGCTGTATACATGCTAGTAACTGCTTAGCATGACATGACCTGATGCCACTATACTAGGACAAACATTGAACAAGCATTAGGTAAAAAAATCCCATTCCACAGGGGAGATCGCTGCACAGCCACTGGGCAAAATGATAACAGAACTATAACTGGGGCGAAATAGTGAACAGGGCACTAAAGATGGGCAATTTATGATAGTCAATCCATGCATCAATTAGGTGTTTAAATGATGTTACTATGGGGTTAAAATAATCAATATTTTTCATGGCATCAGTTGCTAAAATGCATTCATCTCTTACTGTAACTCTGCTATTGTAACCTGCAGGGCTGGCACACCTTAAAGTCATATTGAAATTGTAATATAATTCATGAAATACATTGACGGTTATTCTCATCTTGATTGGTAAATCCATGCATACCATGACTTATCAATAGAACAGGCAAATGTAAAACCTATCACTAATTAATTACTCTCCAGTGGAAAATTCTTTATTTGAACTATTCAATAGAATGAGATATAGCCATATTTTTTCCTGTTAGAGATCAAAATGGCTGTGATTAGAAGATCACCAGCATCATTTTGCTGGTAACACGCGAGCTATGTTCACAATGAAGTTAATTGCTCTTTAAAAGGCCATAACATGAGAGATCCTCAAGAGTACATCGCTAAAAGTTCCATCAAGTGTGAGACATCATTAGGGGAACAAAACTATCCTGGTTCTTTATAGAGTCATCTCCCTACCAACCCTAAAATTTTGAAAATATTTTGAAATACTATTAGTAAAAAGATCACAGAAATATCATAGGAGCATCATAATGACTAGCATCCTAATGCCAATATTGACCCGGAACTTTGAGTCAGGAGATAATACCGCATTTAATATTACCAAATAATGTAATACTAAATGTGATATAGGGATAAATCCATGAGATCAAACATGATGTAACATGTTCACATAAAATGGGATAGATTTCAGAACTGCATTCAGACATCGACGTTGTATCAACGATTTCACTTTATTACTTAATCCAGATAGGAAACTTTAAAAGTCATTTAAAGTTGAAGTAATACCACTCATATCGCTAATCCCAAATTGATTATTATCAAACCTTTTTATTGGGCCACTTACACTGAGGGCATATGTGCCTTACCATAGCAATCTCTTCAATAAACAATTCCTTAGTGTTTGTATTTATGTCTGATGTAATTTTGGAGATGATCATATATTGATTTAATAAATTACTGCTACAATTTCTTGTCAATATTTAGAATGTTTTGTACTGTCATATGTCTGGACTGAAAGGGGGTTATTCAGTCTGCACTTTGCTCTTTTCTCCATAGGTGCTTATATTGTTTGTATTCTTGGTAGATGCACCCTCTGGTAGCAAATAAAAGCTTTTGCAACATACCTCCTGCTCTTTTACATTCCTACCTATATCTCCCGGGTTAGTTTGGTTGATCGTTGCAATGTTTTAATGAGGGCAGTCTTTCAGATATATAATTGTGTTTTTTTCAGCTCACAGACTGCTAAGGCATTATATTGGTAATATTATTGGCTCATGTTAATTTTGGCAGTGGTCACTCGTCGCCAGTATGCTAAAATATTAGGGGCTAGATGTAGGTAAATTGGATTTACCGATTCTAAAATACCGAATTTTACCGATTCGGTATTTTAGAATCGGTAAATCCTATGTAGGTAAAAAATCGGTAAAAATTACCGAACGTTAAGATTCAGTAATTACGGAATCGGTAATTACCGATTCAGTAAAATAGGGAAAGCTTCAAGGGTGGCAGGGTGTCACTTTGACACCCTGTTGACACCCTGAATAGTGCTTGTGTGCACATGTGGCACACATACATGCCCTAAAGGCATGTATGTCTGTCACATGGCACAGGTGTAAAGGCACATATTTGCATTTACAGAGGTATTTGTTATTTACCACCAACTAATAGTTGGTGGTAAATAACGTATCCTGTAAGCACAGAAGCACTCTTCAAAGTGCTTCCTACATTTTATTTATAGATTCGGTAAATACCGAATCGGTAAATGATGATTCGATAAATACCGAATTGGTAAATACCGATTCGGTATTTTCCAAATCGGTATATGTCCCCCCTACATAGGAAAAGCCTATTACCGGTCGGTAACGGCCGATTTCGGCCGTTACCGACCGGTAATAGGCCACCTACATCTGGCCCTAAGTTTGCAAACTGGGGTTATCTGGTCATTTACTGTTATCATGACCTTGTACCAAGTCGCCGTATATAACAATTCCACCACCAAAAGGTTTTGGGTAATTAGGGATTCACAATGATATGTGATTTTTGTTTTAACCAGAAATGTGTGAATCTTTCCATGCAGCTCTGCAAATTTGGTTGAAATCGAGGTATTGCAGATTCATGCCAACTGGATGTATACACTACAAAGGTTGTGATAAAAGTGGAAGCTCAAAGCAGGCACTGCCCAAATCAAGTGTTCAGACAGTGTATCAGTCTATTTTTCCCCCCATGGCCTCCTTCTCTTTGAATTCCTTCAGCTCCACTCTCCAACAGTGCATCTCATTTCTCCATAGCTGCTCTCGGACATACATTACATTTTGTTGTAGTGCTCAGTTTCAGTAGAAACATTAATCATCAGTGTTCTCTAGACATTTTTTTTGTTGCCTAAAAACTGCTCGATGCACTAGGAAGTTGACGTGCTTTTATACCAATAGTTATTTTTAAACAAAGCGTCCCCCACACCAAGGTCAGTGCCAGGTGCGGATGCACCGCCCCCCCCCCACAAGCCGGCCCTGAAGGTAAGAGCATCTTAACAAAATGACTATCTAGATGCCATCAATCCGTCGCTCTGGAAATACGCTACTGTGGTAGCAAAGAAAAATGAAGAGCTAACACGGTCTGTCAATTGACACAAATCTAAATATTGTTTAAAAGCTTTGCAAAGGGGGGCGTGGCCAAGATGGCGGGGTAGAAGGACGTGTCTGCCAGAGCTCCCGACCCCATCGGAGGCCCCAAGCCCTGAATTCGGCTGAATTTTCCCCCCGGAGCCACACTGACTGGCTCAATTAATTGGGGAACCGGTGACCGCTTGATCGTCGCAATCGGCGCCCAACAGAGTGCAAAACTCACCGAGTTCCAGGTGCCGAGCTCTGGACCAACGCGAACCGAGGCTGACGCAGTACCCCAGCCCAGACCAGACAGCGTGGCGCCGGACGGCTGGGAGGCAAGGTGTGGACACACCGAAGTGAGTGGGGCTCTCTGGCACCGGCGGACAGCACAGCTGAGCGTAGAGGAGTAGAGCGGGCGGTGTCCGGGGCGAGTCCGCTGCCCCCCCTGTGCTCCAAGATGGCGGCGAGCCGAGATGGAGGACCCCCACCCGAACCCGCTGGAAGTTTACGGACCGCACAGTAAGTGCGCTGCCCGAGACGGACGATCCCCGCTGCCCAGCGAGCGCCCCCAACAGCGAAGCAAGTAGAGCGCCTGGAGCGGCCGCCTCACCTGCCGGGACCTGGACATCTCCGCACCCCGAGGTACTGGCTTGACCGGGGGAGGAGTTACGCAAACGCCCGGCTTGGAGGCCTAGCCGGGCTACGTGGGAGACCGGACGCAGCGTTCAGCGAGGTGGCTCCCTTGCAAATGCGGTTTGATGCCAACAGGACACGGACACCCCCCAGGCGAGTGGCTCCCCTGAATCACCGGCACCAACTTGCACGCACGACGGAGCGCCCACGAGGCTCACGGTGCTCGGGCTGCACGCCCTGAGGCACGATATCTGCGGAGGGGCAACGTGCGCACCCCTGGGGGAGCCATAGACCGCGTGGGCACCCAGAACTGCCTGAGGGGGGAATCGACAGGGATCTGGGCGACGGCCCTTGTTGTGGGTACCGCGACTGTCCCCTGACCCAGACGAACGCACAGGCGCAACCGGGATGCAGTGAAGGGGACAAGCTCAGACCACTGCGAGACGCCTGGCCAGTATAGAGCACCCAGAAATCTACGGTGTTGGTTGGACGTCACGGCTGACGTGGGGGGCCCCTGCACCAGTGTCCGCTCCAGAGAAGCTACTACTGGGGACACCAATAGCAACTCCCCCCTCTCCAGCCTGAGGTGGGGCTACTGACCTGGGTCGGTGGTGGTCTTCCGAGTGGACGCGAGCCGGCGTCCGCCCTAGACTGGAAGCAGGCTCCTTGGGGCCCGAATTCAACGTGCGGAAATGAGCGGACTGGTGGGGAAGCCTGAATCATGGCTGGTCAGAGAGGGGGAAAGCGCACCGATCGTACCGACCGCACACTCCCGGAGATGCTCAACAGACAGCAGACCAAAGGGGACAAGACCTCTTCTTCGCCTGGAGCGGCTGGGAGCTCGCAGTCTGGTGCAGCGGCGGAGCCTCCGGTTACCAGATTGGAATCTCTCTTTGGCACTCTGAGGGAAGACTTCCAAGCCCTGAAGCAAGAAGTAGCGGGTGAGATGCGTGAAGTCCGTAGGGAGGTAGAAGGCCTAGGGGAGAGAGTGGACACTGTGGAGACCTCCGCGCACAGACAAGATGAAGAGATCACTCTTCTACAGCAGGAAGTACTGACCCTCCGGGAACAACACTTGGACCTTCAATTGCACAATGAAGATTTAGAGAACAGGTCACGAAGGAACAACATTAGGGTCCGGGGTGTGCCATCCTCAGAGGAGAACCCGGACATAGTTCAATACTTGCAAGAACTCTTCCGCATGGTCCTGGGAGAAGGGGATGACTTCCCCATTAGAATCGACAGAGCGCATAGGGTGGGTCCCACCAGAAGGACTAATGGCCCCCCTCCGGACATCCTGGCGTTCCTCCCGGACTTCCCACTGAAAGAAAAGATCATGGCGGAGGCCCGAAAGGTGTGCTCTCTCACTTTCCGGGATCACCCAGTGGCTCTATACCAAGACCTGTCCACGATCACGGTTCAGAAGCGCAAATCGTTCAAGATTGTGACGGACTTCCTCAAACAGCATGAAACACCCTACTCATGGGGACACCCCTTTCGTATTATCTTTAAATGGCAGGGTGAGACACACCATTTACGAAACCTCCAGGACGCCTGCGAAATCTTGGGCATCACCACAGAGGAGGAGGAATCCCAAACTCCTAGACGGCGGCGCACAACTGACGGCGGTTGGCATCGAGCTACAAGAAGAAGAAGAAGGACGGCGGAAGTGTCACGGAGGCCGGGGTCTCCAGCAATCAGAGCGGAACAAGAGGCCGCTGTCCGGACAGCGTCCGCGGTGCTTGAAGGTCCAGAGGTGGTGGCACTGACCGCTTAACCGTGCTCCGGGGGGAGTTCATCATAGCAATATCTCCATTGCTGGCTTGGAAGGACGGTGGGGGGGAGCGAAGGTTTGACCACGTGTGGCTGGACGTCCACTAAGGTAACACTCCACGGACTGGTCCATTTGGGCTTGTCCAGGACTATTTCAGGAAGTTTTGGGTACTCTGGGTAGGTGGGGGGGAGGCATGACCCGAGGGTCGACGCTGAGGGCAGAGAGGGGGAGGTTGGGGAAGTTGTGGTGTGAGTTGAGAGACATGGGAGGGAAGGTTTATCCGGAGTTGGGAATGGGGAAAGTTGAGGGGGGGGAGTTGGGAGTGGCCTTGTCCAGTGCTTCTACGATATCTGTGAATATTAATTTAGACACACGAATTTGCTTGGCAGTCATCCTGTTATCATGCACTCTGGTTCGCACACACAGACAGAATAGTCCGAACCACCCATGGCAGAATTGAAGATAGTAACCCTGAATGTTAGGGGGCTGAACAATCCTACGAAGAGAAGGGCTATCCTATCCCTATTGGAAAACTCTCGGGCAGACATCTGTCTGCTCCAGGAGACCCACCTGTTAGCTAGTGATTGTCACAGAATGAGGTCCCACCATTTCCCCACACAGTTCTTTTCCTCCAATACGACCAAAACGGCTGGGGTGGCTATTCTTTTGTCCAAATCGTTTAAGGGTGAAGTGTTGCACAAATTTGTAGAACAAAAAGGTAGACTTCTCACCTACAGACTTAAAATGGGAGCCCTGGTGTTTACAGTAGGCGCAGTTTATGGCCCGAACGAACAGCAAGATAGATTTTTGCGCGCAGCACTGGAGGATGTCACGGCTTCGCCGGACAAACACATAATACTAGGAGGGGACATTAATTTGGTCTTTGACTCCTCAAAAGATAGATCGGCGCAATGGTATCCGCAAACTGGGGAACTCTCACAAGCAGTTAAGGCACAGTTAGTTGAATCCGACCTGCACGATCTCTGGCGCGAACTCCACCCGACTGATAGAGACTTTTCCTACTACTCGCACGCACACAAGACATACGCCAGACTTGATTATCTACTGGTCTCTGGACCTGTTCGTAGCCTAGCTACCGCCTCGGAAATGGGCGTTATTTCTCTATCGGACCATGCACCGGTCTCGGGGACCTTCCATCTCCAGCCGAGCTCTGCCCGGAGAGGGGTTTGGAGGCTTCGAGACACTCTTCTGCATAGGAAAGAAGTGGTGCAAAGCATTACTGATTCGGTCAAGGACTTTCAGCTGCACAATTCTAACGCTGATACTTCCCTGTCGACTCAATGTGGGGCTCTTAAGGCAGTGATAAGGGGAGAATTCATTGCGGTCTCAGCCGCGGATAATCGAGATAGGAAACTTAAACGGGACAAACTCACCCAGAAAGTCAGGGAATTGGAGAACGTACACCGTCGCACTGGAGCTCCGAGAGTTTGGAAGCAGTTGAAGGCAACTAGGAAACTCTTGTCCTCACTAGACCTTGATAGGGCGGAATATGCAGCACTGCGCCTCAAACACGCATATTACACAGGAGGGGATCGATGTGGCCGCCTGCTGGCAGCCAAACTGAGAGTAGCTCATCAGAGTCGCCAGGTGAGGGAATTGACAGGAAATGCAGGACAAGAGATCTCTGGTGACGCCGAACTTGCGGAGACCTTCCGTCGCTTTTATGCTGATCTATATAGTGCGGAAGCCGCCAGCATGGGAGACTCGGATGTTTACCTTGATTCAGTGGCCCTACCATCCCTGACTCAAGAGCAAGCAGATTACCTAGAGAGAGAGATTAAGACTGAGGAGGTGATAGCAGCGATTTCTAGGCTCAAACTAGGAAAAGCCCCAGGCCCTAACGGTTACACAGCCCTCTTCTATAGAACGTTCAGCGGGACGCTAGCCCCTATCTTGACCAAGCTGTTTAACTCTTTCTCTGATCCTGGGACTATCTCTCCGGATCTTCTACAAGCGACGGTGTCTGTCATCCCCAAGCCAGGGAAAGATAGGAAGCAGTGCGGCTCGTACAGACCTATCTCCTTACTAAATTTAGATCTGAAACTCTACACAGGGATTCTAGCGGCGAGATTGGCGCAGTACCTCCCCGGCCTGATTGAACAGGATCAAGCCGGCTTCGTGCCTGGAAGGCAGACTGTGGACAACACTAAGCGAATAGTTCACGTCTTGGAAAAAGCCTCACGTATTCCAGGGGAACGTATGCTGCTCTCGGTCGATGCAGAAAAAGCGTTCGACCGGGTGCATTGGCCCTACCTCGAATGAGTTATGGCGAGGCTGGGAATGGGGGAGAAGTTCCGAACCATGGTCTTTAATTGCTATAAATCCCCCTCTGCCACAGTGCGAGTGAATGGCTGTGGCTCTCGACGGTTCGATATCGAACGCGGAACAAGACAGGGATGTCCCCTCTCCCCCCTCCTCTTCGCGCTCTACATGGAGCCCTTTGCTCAACGAGTGCGGCAGAACATAGCCGTAACTGGAGTACGAATGGGGGGTTTCACCCATGTAATAAGCCTTTACGCAGACGATGTCATTTTCGCGCTGGAAGACCCAGGGCAGGCCCTACCCGCATGCATGGCGGAACTCAAAGCTTTTGAGAGTGTGGCCGGCTTTCGGATGAATGTGGAGAAATCCACGGCTCTGGACCTTTCCCTGGCTTCAACAACGAGGACCGACCTACAAAGGCTCTTTCCCCTACGATGGTCGAAAGATCAGGTGCAATACCTAGGGATTACGTTAGCCCCGACGTTGCAGGCCATGGTTTCTATTAACTATGAGGCAGTAGGCAAAAAGGTGAGGGACGAACTCGGGAGATGGAACAAAGGGATGATTTCCTGGCTTGGTAGGGTAGCAGCGATCAAAATGACAGTTTTACCCCAAATTCTGTACTTATTCCGAGCGCTGCCCTTACAACCCCCCAAGGGCTGGATTCCACAAATGCAAACTGACGTCTCCCGCTTTGTGTGGCAGGGCCGCAAACCCCGAATGCGCCGCACCCTCACGACATTGACACCAGAATCAGGAGGGCTGGGAGTTCCCGACCTTCGCAAATACTTCCAGGCATCCCAATTGCGATACTTGGTGGAATGGAGCAGGTGGGAGTCCGATAAACACTGGCTCTTCCAGGACCAAGCAGTAGCCGGGCGCCCTTTACAAGAAATACCCTTTCTTCGCCGACCACACCGCCCCCCGAATCTCTATGCTTCTTACATCACGCGGGTTCCGCTGAAAGTGTGGGACGCCACATATCACACATTCGACCTCACCACATTCCCCTCGCCTTTCACACCGATTGTAGACAATCCCGACTTCACACCGGGGATGGAGCAGGGGGCCTTCTCACACTGGAGGGACAGGGGCTGTAGGGCACTTTTCCACATGTACACGACAGATGGAGTTATCCCCTTCCAAAGCTTTAAAGATACCTATCAGATGGGCGAATCAGACCGCATGAGATATTGGCAGGTACGACACTGGGCCTTACAGCCGAGCATGAGAGAATTTGCGGACAGGAAGCTCCTACCGTATGAACGGTGGCTAATCACCCGCGCTTCGGACGCCAAACTTATTACTGACCTATACAAGATGCTTCAGCTCCCGTCTTCCCACTTCTACATTCCCGGTAGGGAGCGCTGGAATAGAGAACTGGGAAGAACGCTTAGCCTTAAGGAATGGGACCGTATTTCATACAGGGCACGACACTCGGCCTATCACGTGGGCCTCACAGAAACCTTCACCAAAATCTCCACCTACTGGTATCACACCCCAGAAAGACTACACGAAATGAACAGGCTCCTTAGCGACAGATGCTGGCGAGAGTGTGGGCAGATTGGTACACTAACACACATCCTCTGGGACTGCCCAGTACTACAAACCTACTGGTCGACAGTGATAGACGAGATTGATAAATGCTTCGAGATTGAACTGCCTCGATTTCTAGCATATACCCTGCTGGGTCTCCCAAATGACTTAATGTATCCACTAAAATCTAGGAGGGGGAGGCAGATTGCCATTATGCTGGGTTCTGCGGTGCAGAACATACTGATACACTGGCGCACACCTATCATTCCCTCACGCACTGGTTGGCTGCACAGGTTGTGGCATGTTCTAGGGATGGAAAAACTGTCCCTCACATTAGCAGGGGATGTGACTGGTTTTGAGGAACTGTGGCAACCCTTTCACTCATTACTGGCTTCAGAATTTACAGAAATTACATGCCCAAGGTACCTCAGACTGCTGAGGCTTACGCCCCCTTTCTAAGGCATTGTTTCATTCAAGGGGGAAGGAACATGGACCCACAGGCAAGAAAGGGGTCGGAAGGATGAAGGATGACAGATTGCTTTCATGATATACAGCACTGGACAGGGAGGGCGGGGGGAGGGGGGACGTTTGTTGGAGGATGTTGTTTACTTAATAAAGGTACAAGCCCATAGGGCTATGCTTTTTTCTTTCCTTTCCTTGTGTACATCTCTGTGCGAGAAGCAGGACATCGAAGCAGCCTCAGAGCTGGGACATTAGAACTTTGATCTTGGGATGCCTCTCGCAGTAACCATTGCATATTTGTAAATTGCTTTCCACATGCAGCTGTACCTTTCTAATAAAATACTTTAAACATAAAAGCTTTGCAAACATTTTAACCCTGCAAATTCGACTAGACTGCCAATTCACTTAAATAAGAGGCCTGAGAGGAAAGCTTTCAAAACATCTGCCTTTTATGATTTGTGTTAATATCGATATTGACATAAAGGACATTTAACAGTGGGAATGTGACCTTTTTCTATCTACGCACCCTCTCCCAAATAATAATATTATCGCATCTATCATAAATTATCATCACACACAACCAGAGTACTGTGCTGAGGGGCCCCCTGAAGCTCAGGGCCCCCACTCCTTGGGGGCTCCGGGGCCTGTGTTACGCCCCTGCTTGTGAGGTTGGTGGATTCTCTTAGCCAACGTTTCTGTTTTGCATTATCCGTCAACCAGCATTGGGTGGAAAATATGTGGATATGTCTTTCTGAAACTTGTTTCAATGGTAAATTTAATTTGATCTGATGGGCTTAATCATCGCCAGTTTCGTGATTTTCTGTAAGAAACTGATTCTAAGTTAGTTGACTTGTCTTATTATACAGCAGTTCAATGGCTTAGTTATGAAAAAATTATATCACGGTTCTTTCAGCTCGTGAGGAAATTGATGTATTTCTCACAGAGAAGAATCGACTAAAACATTTTTATCAAACATTGACTGGCTTTGCAAATTGTCATTTTTTGCAGACTTGACAAGCCATATGACTCAATTGAATTTGAAGTTGCAAGGTGAAACCAATTTAATTTGTGAAATGTTTGCTCATGTCGAGGCATTCAGGACACAACGGATGCTATTTGAAGGACAAGTGAAAGTTCATAATTTGTTTTATTTTCCATGTTGTGAAAAGCAGAATTTCCTTCTCCATTTGCAACAGAAATCATTAAGGACTTGCAAAAACAATTTCAAGAACGATTTTCTGATATTGATGGAAAATCAGATGAAATAAAACTGTTTCAAAATCCATTTGACTGGAATGTTGAAAAACTCCCAAGTCAGTTTCCGTTGAAAATTACCGTCTCCATTTAGATGACATGCTGAAAGACAAATAGAGGTAATTTGATCCAGTTTTATAAATCTTTGCAGCCTGAGCAGTTTCCAAATGTAAAACGATTTGCTTGTGGCTTCATATGATTTTTTTGTACAACGTACCTGTGGGAATAAACATTTAAAAAAAATGATGTATGTTAAGTCTAAATATCGAGCAAATTTATCTGATGAGAATTTGAAGTCCATTTTAACAATTGGCTTCTCAAGCTTGAAACTTCAGTTCAGAGATATTATGAAACCAAAACATCAGTTCCATCATTCCCATTAATCTCGTGCTTCATGTTTTGTTGTTTATGATTGATATCTTCAGCTGCCAGGATTGTACAGAAAGGTGCAGACTGATTTTATTTTGTTCGACCTTTATTAGTGGCTCAAGTTAATTTTGAATTTGTTTGCTTTGTTTTACTGAAGTTCTTCCTTGGAGTGTGTTGATTTTTCCTATTGTGTGCTGCAAAATAGAACAAATTCTCATTTCATGTACATTTTCAGTATTTAAAATTAATTACAAAATGAATAGCCTGCTTTTCCTATGTGATAATTTGTCAGAGCATTTGCTAGTGTTTCATATTTGTACTCATTATATATAATTTCTCAGTTTAAGCATGGCATTGTTTCTTTGTAATTGTCACATCTCTCTTTTGCTCTTAATCATATCATGCTGACTACAACAATGATCCAATTTGTACTAGCAAAATATATGACATGGCCCTGGTACTGAAATGTTTGGGGGCCGTTGAGCTAGGTGATTGCTGCCTTCAGCTGTGTATGTGCTGGTATCACTTAACAGTGAACCTTCATCACATCAACAACCATTATAATAACACTACTGTGCTACACTATCACACTATAATTACCTCTGCTCAGAATCAGGTCTAAGCAATGGTTTGCCACTTGAAGGGTGTTCAGTCTGGTAATATCTATCCTTCTGCACTGCCTGATTTTAAGAAGTCCTCAATTTCTTTCCAGCTTAGCAAGATTTTATTATTTTTCTTGATCATCCTGTTAGACCGAGTTATTTTCAGGGTCTTTAGAGAAATGTAAATACTGGATAATGGAATGGTTCAGGAAACAGAAAAGAAGAAAGTTTACTTTTTTCAATTACACCACAGTGCTAACCTTAGGTCCAGAAGGACTGGATTCATGCCAGACCTTGCAAAAAACCTCTGATTGTGTAACTGATTTCCATTTAGATTCTTTGTATGTATTGTAAGGGGATGTCCTGAAAGTCTGGCCTGAATCTGGCCCTCCTAGACCTATGTTGAACACTGCTGATCTAACTATTACAACATTTTAATAAGAAGCTTTGTAATTCATTTAAAAGTAGGGATGCGAAAGTAGTTGACACCATAAACATCATACACTGCAAATGTATGTTTTGTATAAAATAAAACCCATCAAAGTGCACAATTCATAAACCAAATGTGTAAGCACTTGCAGGACTACTTGATAGAGTGTGAAGATTTGCTTGATAGCATTTCACAAAGAATGTAAATCCTCCTGTGGCTCCTGCTACACAATTCCCTTGAGTAACTTCTGAACATGGCCATGTTGCTCTAAACTACAGAGCAGCCATAGCTTTTCTGAAACACAGGCTCCAGTGCCTCCTGCAGCTCATCGATTATTGCTTCCATTAGAACGTCACCCATTTTTCCCTAAAGCACATGACCCAGTGATTCCCTACAGCCAACTCAAGAGAAACCATATGGTGTGCCCTGAAGGAACTTGAATACGTGCTACATCACAGAACCTCTCCTTATTACCCACTTTTGTATACCAAGATGGCAGGAGCAGCTTGTGCAGGTAAGAGCGGTGAGGCGGTGCGTGTTAGGGGTAGTCAACAGACGATGATGAGGTAAAGGAAAAGAAAAATAAGAGAACCACTTACCTTGCGCTCGCCACTTCGCCGAGTTGGCAATACAGCCATTGCAAGGTAAGTGGATTTCTTTTTTTACATTTTATTCTACCTTGCCATCGTCCGTCAACTTTACCACCCCTATACCTCCCGCCCTGCCCCACCACTCTTACCTGCATGGGCCTCTCCTGCAAGATTCCCTCCTATTGTGTACATTATCCTGTACTCCTATGGTGCCTAGCACCATGTGCCCCCATAATACTCATCACCTTGTACCCACTGTTGCACAGAATTACATATGGCTCCTTATCTGTGCAAATATGTGCCTGCATGTATGTTGCCCTGTGTGCATGGGTGCTTTTATGTTTGTTGAATTGCCTACTTTGGTGACATTTGTTAATCGTATATCTCTTGGTCAGTCCTGATTCATGTGTGTATCTCAGTCTGAGTGAATGGGTAACTGTAGGTGTGATGGTCTGCATGCATGTCTGTGTATGCCATGAGTACCTGTAAGTTGTGTTTCTTTTCTTGAACTTTCTTCCATAAGCATGCAGGGGTGTGTGAAATTCATGTAATTTGCGTTTTGAATAATTGTGCAAAATTCCACAAAGTACATAAAATTGCATGAAAAGTAAAACTAGCCTTTAGTGCTTTATAAAAATATACCTCATTTCCATTTTAGATGTGAAACATATTTCATGCCGAAAAAAGCACAAAACACAAGTGCCACCATCAACAGTGGGTCGGCTCTCCTCATTTGCATTGCTTGTGTGCTCCAGCACTGAAGGTTTGCTCCAAACACTTCATAATTGTGCCATGTGGTGTGATGGCTTAATTTTGGGATTTTTGCTTAATAAGCATAATGTGAAATTCCCAAAATCACACAACATTATGCCGGAGTAATGGAAATGTCATTCAGGCCTAATAACAAGACAGTCATCATAGTGACCAGTCATCATAGTTACGCAGTTTACACATCCACATTTGTTATTTTACCATATTTAGAATGAACATCGGCCCTTTTCTGCCTTTAGTCAAAAATTCTGATAGCTCAAATGTAGAGTGGCTTAATATATTACTTTATTCTATAAGTTCATTTCTGTTTACTATATTATCCCTTTGGTGCACATGAATTGTTTTTGTTGACTGTAAGCATGTACAAATGGTTGACTTGGCATTAGTATTAACAGGGCATGTAATAGGAAACATCATTGTTTATGGTAAAGAAGCTCATTTATAGATTTTTGAGGTGGAAGAAACATTGTAAATCAGCGCTGATCTCCAGCTATTGATATTTCATAAACAAACTCCTGTGTTGGGATTTTGTATGTGAAAAACAAACAATAAAAGCCAAGCACCCCACAAACACATGGCGCTTGCTCAACATTCAGGAGCTGATTTCGATGTTGGGCGGAATTGATTCTGCCCGACACCGTCTCGTAAACGGGACCGATCAACCTCAGGTCAGCTGTCCCAACTGCCTGAATTTGGATGCCACCGAACACTGTTTGATCGCATTCCAACATTTCCCTACAGCCATAGTACATGCTCCCATAGGGAAATGGGAGGTGGTGTTAAACTACACCCCGTAGCAGGCACCTCATGGTGCCTGCCACAGGGTGCATGGATTAACAGGGGGCACATATAGCCTCCAACCGGAGGTTTCGCACATAACAGGGCCCTGCTAGGGACCTCCAAACACGCTTTCATACAGGATTTCCATGTCGAAAAAGCCGGCATGGAAACCCTACCAAAAACCGTGCATCATAATCCAAAGGGCGGTAAGACCGCCCTTTGGGATTACGGCCGGCCTCCGACTGGTTGGATTGACCGGCCGGTTTCAATTCCGACCGGCTGATTCATAATCATCTTGTTGGAACTGAAATAGTTATATGCCCCTCAGTATTGATGGGAGAATGTATTCGTTAGAAATAGTAAAAAACACAAAAGGGTGCTATTGGTCTATAGTGGCTAGAGAATGTCTGTTTAATACTAGATGGGTGTATGTATAGACTATAAGTGTGAGAGAGCAAAGGAAAGGAAAAGTAAACCCATCAGCCCACCCGTTGGCGGAACATCATCATCTGGGGTTTAGGAATCCAGACTGGTATCCACTAGGTACCTAACCATGAAAGAATGTGAGGACAATTTCTAGTGTTTGAACCACCAGTGATGGAGAGCCAGACAGCAGTGTATCAAGAGCTGTGGGAGATGAAAAAAGTTGCAGTGCTCAAAAAAATGTGTGCTAAGTAGAAAGTGGTGATTTAAAATTGACTAGCATGGTGCCTAGATATAAAATTTATTCAGGCGGTCACCATGATGACAAGATTAAATGCAGAGTGTAGATGGATGAAAACAAATATTACTATCCATAGGTGAATTAATTGGTCGACATGTTTCAGCCTAAAAAGGTTTTCTTCAGGACCTATTATAACACTACTGCAACTGTGGAGGTTAGTGAAAAATACAATGAACCCTCTTCATTGTTGATTTTTGTGTTCATTAGAAATAGACCAACCCTGCAGCAGTCCCAGGAATAAAGATTGTGACAATGATGGACCCTTTTCAGAAAGCTATATTTACACTTTTAGATTTACTCACATGTAAATGTACTCTTACACTTTGGAGTAACTTTACTACTTTTGGCTGTTCACCATTCCTGAGAGTGAAGTTATTCCAAAGTGTAGACTTTCATCTCCATGCTCTGAAAATGGGAAGTAGAGCCACGTCTATGAGTGTAAAGTTTCTACTAGAAATGTAGGCAGAGGTCTCGGCCACTGAGACGGAAATCTCCCTATGGTAAAGAATAGGGAATTGTAAAAACATTTGTAAACATATTTCAATGTTAAATATTAATGTAAAATATGTATATATATTTTCCTATGTCCAGAACAAATAAAAAAGCAACACTATTATCTTAAAAGTAAATTAAAAAAATAATTAATGGACATATATTTATTTAATGGACAACTATATGTCCCTGCCTTCAATATTGTCTAATGAAAGGGTGTTGAAGCTTTAATGGTTGGCTTTGTATGGTGCTTAACTTAGTACAGATCTGAGCTGGAGTACATTTATGGTAGTTTTGAGACCTTTTTGGATTCATTAGTTGTCGAAGTGCTGTTTGTGGGTGGGTGGCATCCTTAAGTCCTCTTTAGCCTTCACTAAAACCCTGCTTTCTCCTCTCTAAACCCCTCCTTAGCCACCTCTAAACCCCTCCAATTTAAAAGTAAGAGTTCCTCTCTTTCCAGCTACTCCCCTGTCCCTCCCAGAATATTACTAAAACATAGGCTTACATGTTCCGATGTCAATGGATGTAATGTGGTCTGATACTGGTGGAATGTTTATAATATATGAGAATGCTTTTAAATCATGGTATATGTTCTGTAAAATGATCTTGAGGGGCAATTACAATAGAAGTCGGAAAGCCTCTGACCTTCGGTCGGAGGCTATCCGACCCCCATCATCGTTTTCAATTCTGACTGGCTGAATATGTATCAGCCGATCAGAATTGAAACTGGCCAGTCATTCCGGCTAGCTTCTGAGGGGCTCAAGGAGCTTGTCGGCCAATCAGAGCAGGCTTGTAATCCCGCCCCTGGGATTATGATGCACAGATTCCGCATGGTTTCCATTTCTGACTGTTCGACATGTAGGAAAGCATGTTTGGGGGCCCAAGCAGGAATCCCCTTGTGTGGGCAGCCTCTGGCTGGGGGCCGGGAGGGCACCTATGGTGCCTCCCTGTTGATCGCTGCCACTGGGGTGCAGGGATGGACAACACCTCCCATTTACCTATAGGAGCATGTTTTATAGCCGTAATGCATGCTCCCATAGGGAAATGTCGGAATGCGACCGAACAGTGTTCGTCGCATCCTAATATAGGCAGGCGGAACCGCCGACCGGAGGTCAGTCGTTCGGTCCCGTTTACTAGACGATGTCGGGCGGAAGCAATTCAACCCAACTTCGTATTCAGGCCCAGAGGCTTTATGTTTTTTACAGCAGTTATGTGGATTATTATGGTGTTTGGTTTATGTTGCATTAGTGCATGCGTGGTATTGAGATAGTGTCCGAATGTTGCTTCTGTTAAAGTCTTTTACAGCAGTTGCAATCTGTCTCAATATTGCTGCATGCGTTTTAAAACAAAACATTTTTAATACATTTTGTTCATGCGTAAATGAGACATGTTTCGGTAGTAGTAGTTACAGCCCTATAACATGGTGGATTTATAAGCAAATTACTTGGATTAATAGTTCAATAATTACTCTATTGTTAGTTATAACAGTATTTTAGGGGAGCCACGTAGCATATAATGATCTTCTTAAAAATGATTTTGTTAAGATGAAATGAGAAGAGTATTGTTAAGGTTGGGTGATGTTATTGGTGAAGTCATCAATGATGTAATTTTAGATGTGATCAGTGATGTCATTAGTGGTAATTTTACAGATCATGAACAGGTCCACCAGAATTATGAGGCATAAGAGGGCCGAATTATGTGGCATAGTTGATTAAATTAAGCAGCCAGAAAAGGAAAATTAAGCTGCATAATATGCCACATTTTTAATAGTATCATTTAATTATTTCATCATTTATAAACTTTGTAACACTGCATGGGCATTGGTTGCACCTCAATAGTACCAGAGTAACCCCTAATATAGCAATAAGCAACAGAAAGGTGACCAGTCAAGCCTCGCAAAGGGCCTTCCACTGCGCTGCAACGTGTCGATGCTTGTTTAGTAACGTTTGAACTGTTTGAGCTAGAAACACAGTATTTTCCTTGTTAAAATCTGCAGATTATGTTGCAGAATATGGATTATGTGGCAAATGCGCCAAATCTATAACTATGCGAAAATCGCTGAGGCTGCACAGCACAATCGCATTATTCCAGTAACCCTGGTCATGATTGATATCATATGGGAGGATGGTGGTGTTTGTTAACCATTAACTGAAGAATTTCAGTGGTTTATAGGTTTAGTTTTGTAACCTTAACTGCACCTTGACAGTGTTTTGTCCTGCATTTCAGTGGTGTTTTTCAACATATGCAATAATTTCATACATGTAAGCTAACCATAAATGTACTTTGAATCTTTTTGTTTTTGCACTGAATTTCTCCGTTTATTTAGCATATTCCACATGTTCCTCATCAGGGCTGAGCCTGCAGCCAACGATTTACACTCAACCTGCCACAGGTGGCCAATCCCCTGTACACTTGCCACATGCACACCAGGGGTTGGCTACAAGCCCTAGCTTACTGCCAAGCCCTTCACCTAACCCGCTGTATGCACTCAACTTGGTATGCAGGGTACAGTGGGATGAGGCTACAGAACATGCCTGTAGGCCCAGCCCCGGGCCCAACGAGCAAAGGACGGCAAACCTCTGACGTGCATGCCTTTGGCCGTTCTCATCTGCGTTGGCCACAGAGCCTGGCCTATGACCGGCTCTGTGCCCAACCCTTCTTAGCCGCATATCCTGGCCTAGTGACATCAACTTCGTCCAACCATCTGTGGGTGGTCAATCCCCCACTGCTCTCAACCTTCAGCTGCCAGCACCAATGATTGGGTTCCGAGTCAATCCTATAGCTAGCCTGGTTTGTGTGGTTTTATTCAAGATTGTTTTTAAATTAAATCTGTTGATTTATCTTTCTTTTCTTTTTATTATTACTTTTTTTCCGTGCTCATTGAACTTTTGTTTCGGTTTATCCTTACTTGGACTTTCTGTTCAGTATATTTTGTTTTTTTACAGTTCTGCTTCAAATAATAGTTGCAACATTTCTATTGTTTTAAACTTTCAAAAACGCACTTACGGTATTTTTTCAAGTGCTTATTCACTAATGAGATGACTTCTCTTTTCTTCGCCAGAAGAGATTGTTTTCTTGCATTCTCTGAAATAGTCTTGAAACAAGGTCAGTCGTGGATCTGATGTGCCTGAAGAACTTCAGCTGAAACCTGTTCTTCTTTTCCTCCTGACCCAGTCACTCCATCTCCGCTTGGCAATACTTGTTTGGGTGCAACACACTTCATCATGCACCAAATGGATTTGTGATCTGCAGCACTGGGTCACATAATTTGCACATCACCTTACATGATTTAACTTTATTTCCTCCTCTTGGGATGGTGAAACATATCCACGCAATTGACTTTCTAATGGGCTTTCTAGGACTAAAGAGGTTGTTCGAATTTTGACAACATCTTCTCCTTCCTCCTCTGCAGATGGAGCAGGTTGTGTGCTGCAGCTTGCTTGCTGGTTACTCTAGCTGCTGACTTTCTTGGGCATCGTTTTTGTTGTTAAGTTAATGTATGAGGTGGCCAGGTTCTGCTCTGCATAGAGTGAAACTCAAAAGAGTGAATTCCAAAAGGTGGTCTCCTTTCTTCTATAGACTATGGACTTGTTTTTTAGACTGTGTAGAGTGTGAAAACAATCAGACCTCCCTTTTCTTTTCTTTTTATTTAGCCTCATGGGACCCACCTGCATCAGAAGGTGGGAATTTCGTTCCAAGTATCCTGGTACCAGGAGCTAGCTGAGCGAACACTGTAAATTATTGAAAACTACAGGTTTGACGTGTAAACATACTTTGGCATTTAGTTTGAAAGGCCTAATGTAAGACGAACAAAAGAAAAATGTATATGCAGTTTGTTTTAAACGTTGGTACTTTTTATGCCCATAAAGGTCTGCAGTACTGATTTTAGATTTTTGACTTCTGAGCGATGAAGGACTTCAATGTCTTTTTTTCGTGCAATATTTATTTATTTATTTATTAGTATTTAAGTGCAGACATGAAACACATGCGTACAAGTACAGGCAGATAGACTAAGGCCTTAGAGGGTATAGTTACAGGTGAGAAGGCACCCCCCAACCTATGGTAATAGCCCATGAAGCGGGGATGAAGGATGAATCCACCATCTCTGACATGCACACACACCTAGGGCACCTTCATACCAAGCAGCAAAGGCCTGGTCCCCAGAGCAGGGATGTGGGCCAGTGGTAAAGCAGGGGTTAAAGGAGTGTCTGCGCTGATGTCCCGAAATGGCCACACGCTCCATTGAATACCTCTAGTTTATAATTGAATTTGTAAGTGGTCCTTTTGTGCTCCACCACTCTGCAGAGTTCAATCAACCATTCTGTGCAAGCCAATACGAAGGGCTGATGCCAATGTCAGAGCCAGCTACCGGTGCATGTGGGAGCTTAGGTCTGTGATGTCTGAGGCGTTGTGAAGGATGGGAAACATCCTAAACAACGACGTTTGAATGACGAACGGCCTGAACCACGAATCCTGAACAACGACCAATCATTTAACCACAAATTCCTTTACAACGACTTACTTAAAGCACGAAACCATGTCTGCAGCCCTTCTGACATGAGTCATTCGGCAATAGGCATTCGTCTTCATCCACGAGTCTACATTCCTCATTCTACAGATGCTTTATTTAGCGACTACGCCATCTACTGGCCAATCACTGTGCTCACGTCTCCTCTTAGTCCTTCGTACTTCGTACTTTATTTCCACAATATATAATATCTAATATGTTCTAATTGCATCTTGTCAGTTACCAATTCCAATAATTTATGAAAATGGAGCATGCAGGGCTGGGGTAATATTAATACAACTATACTCTGCCTCCGAACGGGGTATAAACATTGCCCGTGGCTCCTTCCAGCTTCAGCATGCTCTGTTTGGACACCAGACTTCTGCCACCCCAACCAGGTCTCTCTGCCCCTCTCCACACATGCAGAGATACACTAAGACCTTCAGATGTCTCCTCCTCAGAGCGTCCTTCATCTCAACTCCCCCCCAATGAGCACGCTCCACCCGCTTTTTGATGCTTACCCACCCCTCCTAGCCCCACGCACAAGGCTGGCTTCAGAGAGTGGAGGAGCGGCGGAGACAGGTAGGGACAGGAGCACATTCAATCCCCCCGCCCCCCCCCCCCCATTAGTGTGTAGTGTGGACCCGGGGGTCATATGGAGACCTTTCTGGACTGTTACAGATGGGTTTCTTGATAGGGTTTTTAGGGAAGTGAATAAGCGCTCTAAGGCAGACAGTGAATGAGGTTCTATCCTTAAAATGTTAAGAAACATGCGGATTAAAAAGAACATAGTGGTGAAAATGCGTAATGAGAAAATTAAATATATTTTGTGGTTTAGGATCTCATTGTAAACAATGTAGTTGTTTGGCATTCCTCGTTGTTTAGCCTTCACGGTTAAGGAATTTGTGGTTTAGACAGTATTTGTTCAATCATACATCCGGCATGCAGTATCAGCCTGGGCCTCTTGCTTTTCCAGGAGGACCATTACCAATCATTTTTAGTATTTCAAGGTACAGGAATTTCAGCCTTGATTCCTGAAGAATTCTGTTATGGTTTAGGAGTAGTGAGAATCAGTCCTCTGCAATATGTATCTCGTTTAGGTGTGACTGCCAAGCTAGCCTGGTTGCATTGGAGGAGGGACCAAAGTGGGGAGCGTTAAGAATTACCTAGTTGATACAGTGACCACACCACATTTCTGGCCCAAGGCCAGTACGTAGTGAAGGACAGGTAAGGAGGGGAGTTCTCCTAGGGTTGCCAACAGTGAGGTCTGTAAGCAATCGGCAGCCCAGCGGCCTTCAATGGTTTGAATTCTGGAATCCAAATTCGAGTCAGAGTTTGGGGCTTGGTTTAAGGCCCCACCTGTGTACATTTGTTTCCCTTTCTTCAGATCCCTCTTCACCCAGGACCTCCAGTAGCACGTATTTCCCCCAATGCGTATGGCTGCATTGTGCCAAAGAGGTGATTTGTGGTGCAATAGTGACGTCATGTCTAAGAGTTCATGGCTCTCTTTCCAGGCATGGAGTGCAGACTGGAGGGAGATATTGCACCACCATGGCATGGCCTGACGCTTGCACAGGTATTAGGCTAATTGTGATGATAATAGAAGGCTAGGCCATAGAGATGCAGCCTAGGCAACTGCAACCATTCGGAGGTGGTGTCCACCAATAGTTGGGGCGCTAGCAGTCTGGGTTTGCGTCCACTACAGATGTAAGATTTTATGTCTGCAACAGTGCTGGAAAGGATGAGCTTAGGTATCAGCATGGAAAGCAAACTAAAGAATAATTGTATTGTGGGGCCACTACCATCTTAATAGTTTTGGATCTTGCCACATAAGGGAGAGGTTCTGCTGAAGCGAGTTTCAGAAATTAAATACGTTTTGACTTGCGAAGTTAAACTTCCATAATAATTGATTATATTAATGAGTTTTTGCATGAATATGTACTAATCAACCTCGATTAAAATGCATACACGACATAAGGGATTAACATTATGTGCTCTTTGTTGCATTTGCGAGTACGTTGAAAAATAATAAACTAACTTTGTCTATTTGTTTTGTCAACATTAATTGCGGCTGTTTAATTAATGGCATGTGCTTATTTTTAAATGTGCTTTTGTCTATGTCGTGTCTTATATGTGGCAAAGGCTCGTGGAGAATCCTGGAGGCCTAAAAGAAGTTGGTAAATAAAACGCTGCATTTATGTGCTTAAAGCTAGATAACATAAACTAATGGGTTAACATTAGTAAAGGGGGTGGGTAACAGAATGATTTTCATTATTCAAATTAATTAATGTTTTGTGTTTCTTTGAATATTAGCCATAAAGAAAAAGGCCTGAGGCCTAGCTTTTTAAATGGGTGTTTGGAATCCTGTTGTGATGAGCCGAGCACAGCTAGGAGAATGGAAAAGTTTGTCACATTTACGTACATCAGAAAATAAATAAATTGAACTGTGCAAGATGTGCTCTGTGTTGAATAACTTCAAGGACAGGAAGCGGCAGAACAGCCAAGCTGCGGAAGCAGCGAACTGTTATTTAATAAGATGTTGCAAAATCCTCGAAAGCTAATGTCGCTTGTGGACAAAGGACAAAGACGTTTTAGAAAGGCACAACTTTGGATTGAAAAGGTTATGAGTTCATATGGACTGACGGCTGTCAGCCAATGAAAATGCTGAATGACGGAGAAAAAGTATTCTTTTAGTGTGAATTAGCAAATTTTAGATAGAGAAAAGGTATAAAACCTGACCCCTTGGGAGGAGCTTTGCTGGCTCGTTCTTGAATCCTGAAGGGCGTGAGATCCTGTCGGACTTTTGACTCACGTAAGGAAAGCTGAACTAATGACTTTTCCTTTAGGTTTTTAATAAGTTTAGTCAGGGAAATAGAATTTAGGGAATGAGACCTTTTCTGCTTTAATACTTCACATGCTGATCCGTTTTGAAATGACAGTCTAATGTGCCTTTACTTTGATTAAAAATGCTTTCAAATTGCTAATAAAAAGATTTCTAACTCTAAAGATGCTCTTTATTTGAAAATAAAAATAATAAAATAGATTTTGAAATGACAAGCTGGTCTTGTTTATTCTGCGTCTAGTTACCATTAGTTGATCCATTTACCTAGGTGACCTAATTAAATATTTGTAATATTATTACCATGGTTATGAAGATGATAAATTGCAGTTGTATATAAAGTGTAAATAGTTTGTGAATAGTTCCGATTAATTAGGTCACATGATTCAGTTGCCCAATATTTGTCTTAGTTATTTATGGGCCTTGTGAAGAGTTTATGATTAATGGTGAGTATCATGGTGTTGGGTAGTGTTGTTGAGACAGATTTTCTGTAGGGCCGCTGGATCAATTTTCTGGTAGCAGAGTTACGGTTACTATGGTAACGGACATGCTACATGGTAGTTACATAGGATCCATGTCTAAAACATGTTAAGTTTGTTCTCTTGTTACATGTAGTCGAAAGGTTTTTTCCAGCAGTGTCAAAATTCCTGGTTGCCGGCAGAGTAGTGTAACAGGTGAAGTTACACAGTGCATTTGTTCTGTTTCAAAATAGTGATATTGACATATCGCTAGTGTTGTGGACGTACAGCACAAGTTTAGGGATTTTAGGTGTAATAGGTTGAATGTATAATGAGGATTGCCTATGAAATCGTAGCTTTGAGTATAGGGACTAGGACCCTGTTTTAAAACTCACTGTGAAAAGAGTAATAGGATTTATCCAAGCTTGAGTGAAGGGTAAGTAAGAGTCGTCTATTCTTACTGGCGAATGAGGATTTTCTATTGGCAGGTTAAAGTCCTACCAAAGATAATTACGTATACATGGTTAGGGTTTTCCGTTTCAATGTGTATAAATGATTTTGTGAGAATAGCGTTGTCTATTTCACGAGAGAGAATACTCGAATGATTGAGAAAAACTATTGCTTTATTTAGCGAAACAGACAAATGGTTTGTTTTTCTGTAGTTATTAATTGAATTTCATTGAAATAATTGGTAAAATGGCGCTGTGAAAATATTTTGTAAAGGAGGGGTGAGTTTGCGGAGCGGAGACAGTGAAGCTGCAGCGGCAGCATACGTCACAGGGTTCGAGCTGCGATTGGTTAACATACGTCACAGTGAGCGCACTGATTGGTTCACGTGACCAAAACGAGCTGATAGCTGATTGGTTCTTTCTAAAAACAGTACTTCCATTGGTTGAGCAAGGTAGTGACGTAGCTTAACCTGATTGGCTTGTTGGTGAGTTTCACGCACGGATTGGCTAGAGTAGCGGAATGACAAGAAATACTTACGATCTTTTCCAAATTAAGCGAAATAGATTTAAAACATGAGTTATTGGTACGGAAAGGAGGAAAAGAAGCCTTCATGGTTTCAGAAATTGAAAAATATATTCAGCCCTGATAAGAAAATTGAAACGCGTGGTGGAAAATTACTTCATAAGTACAAAACACCCGCAGCATATATGATGGTGAATATGGTTATCATACTGTCCTTTGGTTTGAAAATTGGATGCAATATACCAAAGATGATGGTGTATTAGCATGGCGAGAAGATGGGTCATTTAATATTACAGTTTTGAAAAACCTGAGAGAAAAAATGATGGCTCTTGTGCCAAAGCCTAGACCTACTCAATTTGAGGCTTTAGTTAAATGGGAGGTTGAAATGTTTGAACTTGAACGAGAAACCAGAAGTATAACAAGAGGCCCAAAATTAGACATTAATAGGGATACTCATGAAGATAGAGTACGTCGTTGGAGAAAAGCAGATATGTGTGATGATTACTCAAACACCAGGTCAAAGGAATACCCGAAAGAAAAATAATCTTGATGAAGAATTAGATGATGTGGTTTTAGAAGAAATGTATACTACAAAACGTAACCCGCCACCTTATCAACCAGAATTTTCACAATGTACCCCAAGAGTTTCTTCAGGAACATCTCCTAGTGCACCTCCTAGAGAAATTGATGAAAATTCACCCAGATTTTTAAGATTACCTGAAAGAGTAGGGACAAGAAGTAATTCTACTACACCAGGAGGAAATGGAAATTATCCTGAGATCCCAGAACAGAGAAATGAATTCCCGAGGAACGTAATGAGAACAGAGAAACTTGGGAATATACCAGAAGTTTCAGAATATTTAAGAGCAAAAGAGGAATTAATACAGCAATTAACTAAAGGGATGGAAGCAGTAACAGTACCAGTAACAATTGGTCCTGTTGTACCGGTTTTTGACCAAGGAGAAAATAGACACTCAGCTCTGACTGTTCCATTAAATGCGGAAATTCAGAAAGTGGCTGAAAATTTTTATTCTGAGTTATCAGAAATACATTGAGAAAAAACGATGCCAGATTTAACTTTTAATCGAAGTTTGTCAAATGATCAGACACCATCTGTTGCAGGATCTGATTCTGGATCTCCAGAAAAGAGCATGAATAAAACAGATTTAACACAGACTCCATTAACCCCACAAGTCCCTGAATTTAAACAACTTGATGTTGCAAAATTGAAAGCAGATTTGGAAGAATTAATTATTGGCACAATTGGAACTAACAGTTTAAAACAATATCAGGATGATGAATTGTTGTTTATTTGCAAGAGTATACAATGGGAAACGAAAAACAAGTATGATCAATTTGAAGAAGTGGCTGCCGAATTAGAAATAGATTTGAGTAGACAGAAACAATTGCAAAAACATTACAAAGTGTTTTTTTCTGAAAAAGACATTGAAAATTTGAACACCACAGGTAAGATAACTCATGTAAAAGAATTAATTGTGTTTCTGAAAAGATTAGGTGAATTAAGTATATGGAGAGTGAAATGGACAAAGAAAAGAGAAGAAGAAAAATGAAAAAGATGGGAAGTTGCAAATGAGTTTCTTATGAGGGAAATAGCTGGTGGAGAGTACGTTCATGTTCCTTGGACAAGGCACGATATTTTACTCTTTACAAATGATTTCCCTCGGCTAAGAGAAAATCCAGTAGAATGGTATCGTCAGGTAGACAGATTAATTAAAGTTTCATAAGTTCTGTGGATTGATCTTGATGGATTCTTAGATAAGGTTGTCCCATCAGATCTTTGGACAGAATGTAAAATTTCTGTAGGTTGGCCCAAAGAAGAACCAGCTCGAGATAAAATAACAGGTGCTCCTTCAGCAGATGTCATGGATTTTTATGACAAAGTAATTGTGAGGCTGAAAAACAAAATTGCTCCAAAAGAAGTAGATTGGGTTAAAATTGACAGAACAAATCAAGAACCAAAAGAGTCAGTACATTCATTTTATGAAAGATTACTGCTGGTATTTAAACAATACAGTGGCTATGAAAAATTAAGTGAGAAAGGCATGAGCCATTTTATATACAGGTTTGTTTATGGCTTGAGACCTAAAATTGGTGAGATGATTAGAAACGGTATTGTTGGCTGGCAATCACTTACAGTTGACGACATTCTGAGAAAAGCAAACTACTGCAGTGATGAGATAGATGCCAAGCAAAAGAAGCTTAAGGAAAAAGCAATGTGGGCACAGGCGAAGGTAGCTGAGCATCAAATAGCAACCTTAGAAAATAAAAATGTTCAACAGAATCAAGGCAAATTTAAAGGAAATTTTAATAATCCAAAATTTAATGTAAATATTGAAGAGCTTAAGCAGAAGCTCCCATGTTTTAATTGCGGTGAAATTGGACACTGGAAGCGTGAATGTAAGAATCCGCCCAGAAATGTAAAAAATACATCATTAAATCCACAGATGCAGAGTGAGATAAATCAGCAGCAACAGCTACAGCGACAGTTAAATGAAATAAGTCAGCAGCAACAGCTACAGCGACAGTTAGTGAATCAGCAGAGCCAAATTCCACAACCGCCACTTCCAAACTGTGTGAATGTACAAATATTCAGTACTGAAACAGGATTCTGCAGAGGTGAACAGGTAAATAGATCGCCAAGAGAGAATGTGTCAAATGTTTCTCAACAATTTTGGTTAAAAGAAAATGAAGGGAGTGATTCGGAGGATTACTCATGACGGTGCCTGAGAGAGGAAGAAGAGTGTGTGCTTGGAGCCACTCTTGAGGTAGATCACGCTGGTCCTTTGTAAATGGTAAAGTGAATGATGTAGAAATCACTTTTCTTGTGAACACTGGTGCTACCCGTTCTACTGTTAGATCAGTGGAAATAGAAAACCTTCCTCTCTCTGGTGAATCCATCCAAGTAGCTGGTGTAGCAAATCAACAGATTAAAACAGATTTAACAGAACCAGTTAAAATTGAGATTGGTAATTACAAAGATAAACACAGATTTGTAGTATGTAACAGCAGTCCTGTTAACCTGTTAGGGAGGGACATTTTGTGCAAGATGAATTGCAAAATATATTGCTCACCGGATGGTATTGAGCTCCAAACTTTAGAAGAAGAAGGTCTGTACAAGCTAACAATGTTAATGGTTGAAGAAGAAAATAAACTGTTTCCTGCTTTTGATAAAAATAATTTACCTGAAGAACTGAAGGAGACAGTTAATGCAAAAATCTGGGATTTAACTGGAGATGAAATGGGTTTAATGAAACATGTGGACCCGGTAATAATTACTGTAAAACAAGGAATAGATTTCCCAAACATTCCTCAGTATAAAATGAAAGCTGAAACTATTGAGGGTGTCATTCCTGTGATTGAGAAATTTATAAAACAAGGTGTTTTAAAAGAAATTGAGAGCAGCCCATGTAATTCACCGATTATGGGGATCAAAAAGCCAAACGGAACTTACAGAATAGTTCAGGACCTGAGAAAGGTTAATCAAATAGTTGTTCCATGTTGCCCAGTTGTACCAAACCCAGCGGTAATTCTATATCAGATTCCACATGATGCAGAATGGTACACGGTCATAGACCTGTGTAATGCTTTCTTTACAGTTCCACTGCATCCAGAGAGCCAACAAATTTTTGCGTTCAGATTCCAAGATCGTATCTTAGCATGGTGTTGTATCCCTCAAGGGTATACTGAGAGTCCATCTATTTTTAATCAGTTGCTAAAGAAATCTTTGGAAGATTTAGATTTGCCTGGAAAATCAACATTGGTCCAGTACATTGATGATCTTCTAGTGGCTGCAAAAACACGAGAAAATTGTGTAACAGACACCATTACGCTTTTAAATCGTTTGGCAGACGAGGGACATAAAGTGTCACCTGCAAAATTACAGTTTTGCAAACAAGAAGTGAAATATCTTGGTCATAGAATTGCAAAGGGGATCAGACAAGTGACAGTTGAGAGAATAAAAATGATTCGAGCAATACAACCTCCAACAACACAGAGACAAGTCAGAATGTTTCTAGGAATGGTAGGCTATTGTCGCCAATGGATTCGTGGATTTTCAGTAATTGGGAAACCACTGCAGAGACTGTCAAAAGCAGATATAAAAGACCCGATTACCCTAACAAAAACTGAGTTAGAGGCTTTTGAGCAGCTAAAAAAGAGTTTGTGTGAAGCTCCAGCATTGGGAATGCCGGATTATGATAAAGAATTTGAGCAGTACTGCAGTGAAAGAGCCAGAGCCAGAGCCCCTGGTCCTCGTAATGCCCACCCCTCCCGCATTACTTATGATGCCACCACCCTCCTAGCCCTTAACCCCGGCCGTTCCCCCACCTGCGTCCAATCCGCTCCTGGACACACCCATGGACCCTTTTCCTGCAACTCCTGCAAGTTCGACGGCACCAAAAACAGCTCTCCATCTACGAACACACAACTGATATCCGACCCCAACCAACTACAATGCATCCTGCTCAACACCCGCTCGGTCCACAGGCACGCCATCGACCTCTGGAATCTACTAGACACCATATCACCAGACGTCGCTTTCCTAACAGAAACGTGGATGAATGCCTCTTCAGCCCCAGACATCACCATTGCCATCCCGGAAGGATACAAGATCATCCGCAAGGACCGCTCCGGCCACACAGGAGGAGGCATCGCTATCGTCCATAAGAACTCCATCCGCATCTCAACCAGCTCAGACGCCAATCTCGCCAACACTGAACACCTTCACTTCCAGATCCACATCGACCCCAAGACCACACTCAGAGGCACCCTCCTTTACAGGCCACCAGGACCCCGCGCACAATTTAGTGAAGACATCACAGACTTCATCACTTCACACGCGCTCCCCTCCGAGGACTACATCCTTTTGGGAGACCTCAACTTTCACCTTGAAAAGAACAACGACCGCAACACCACCACCCTTTTGGACAACCTCGCCAACCTCGGACTTCAACAACTTGTCACTACCCCCACCAACATCGCAGGTCACACACTCGACCCTATCTTCACCTCCAGCAAACATGTCGCCTTCAGCCACACCACAGCTCTCCTTTGGACTGACCACAGATGCGTTCACTTTACCTACAACAAGTCCACATCCAACAACCACCCCCAACCTACCCTGCAAAGAAACTGGAACAAAATCACCATCGACCAGATCTCCTCATCGCTTCTTCTAAACCCCCCAGCCCACTCCTCAAACCCCGACCAAGCAGCCACCAACCTCACCCAATGGTTATCCAACAGCGCCGACACCCTAGCACCACTGAAAAAACGACTAATCACACTAGGCAGCAAGAAGGCCTCCTGGTTCAACGATGATCTTAAGAAATCCAAGAAACTCTGTCGCTGCCTTCGAGAAGGCCTGGAAAAAAGACCCATCCACCAGCTCCAAGGACGCCTTCAAAAACGCCACCCGCATACACCACCAACTGATCCGGAATGCCAAGAAAGCCGCCTTCAAGGACCGACTAGATAACAACGCCCACAACAGCAAGGAATTATTCAACATCGTCAAGGAATTTACCAACCCCTCAGCCAACTCCAACGACATCACCCCCTCTCAAGCCCTCTGCGACTCCCTAGCCTCATTCTTCCACAACAAAATTGCAGACATCCACAACAGCTTCGACAACCGACCCGAAGACCAACCCACCCAACCCTCTGCAGGACCCCCACCCCCCTTGAACATCCTCACTGACTGGAAGCCAATCTCCACTGAGGACACCATCCGTCTGATGAACTCTATCCACTCAGGATCCCCCACAGACCCATGCCCTCACCACATCTTCAACAAAGCAGACTCCATCATAGCACCTCACCTCCGAGACGTCATCAACTGCTCCCTCAACTCCGCAACCTTCCCGGAAAGCTGGAAACATGCCGAACTCAGCGCCCTCCTGAAGAAACCCACAGCTGACCCCACCGAACTCAAAAACTACGGGCCCATCTCGCTCCTTCCATTCCCGGCCAAAGTCATCGAAAAAGCGGTCAACAACCAGCTCGCTGCATTCCTCGAAACCAACAAATCCCTCGACTCCTCACAATCCGGCTTCCGAGCCAAGCACAGCACTGAAACCGCCCTCATCGCAGCAACTGACGACATTCAAACTCTACTGGACAATGGAGACACAGTCGCCCTCATCCTCCTCGACCTCTCCGCAGCCTTCGACACAGTCTGTCACAGCACCCTACTACAACGCCTCAGAAACATCGGAATCCAAGGAAAAGCACTGGACTGGATCACCTCGTTCCTTGCCGGAAGAACCCAGAGAGTCCGCCTCCCACCATTCAAATCAGAGGCCACGAAAGTCATCTGCGGCGTACCACAAGGATCCTCACTCAGCCCCACCCTCTTCAACGTATACATGAGCCCCCTCGCGGCCATCGCACGCCAACACAACCTCAACATCATCTCCTACGCCGACGACACTCAACTGATCCTATCTCTCACCAGAGACCCTAACACTGCCAAAACCAACCTGCATGAAGGAATGAAAGAAGTAGCCGACTGGATGAAACACAGCCGTCTGAAACTGAACTCAGACAAAACAGAAGTCCTCATCCTAGGCACCTCCCCCTCCGCCTGGGATGACTCTTGGTGGCCTGAGGCCCTTGGAAAAGCACCCATCCCGACAGACCACGCACGGAACCTAGGCGTCATCCTGGATTCCTCCCTCTCGATGAACAGACAAGTCAACGCCGTCTCTTCATCTTGTTTCAACATTCTTCGCATGCTCAAAAAAACATTTCGTTGGATCCCCACCGAAACTAGAAAAACGGTCACCCACGCACTGGTCACGAGCCGCCTGGACTACGGAAACACCCTATACGCCGGTACCACCGCAAAACTCCAGAAAAAACTCCAACGCATCCAGAACGCTTCAGCCAGGCTCATACTAAACATCCCGCGTAAAGAACACATCTCTGGTCACCTGAAAAACCTCCACTGGCTCCCTATCAATAAGAGGATTACTTTCCGGCTCCTAACCCACGCACACAAAGCACTCTACGGAATCGGACCCGAATGCCTCAACACACGACTGTCCTTCTACACCCCCTCCCGCCAGCTACGATCCTCCAACCAAGCCCTTGCCACTGTACCTCGCATCAACAAAACTACCATGGGAGGTAGATCCTTCTCCTACCTGGCAGCAAAAACTTGGAACTCACTTCCCACTCACCTTCGCCTCACTCAGAACCACCTAGCATTTAGAAAACAACTTAAAACGTGGATATTTGACAAATAATTTCCCACCCTTCTTCAAGCGCCTTGAGACCCTCTGGGTATGTAACGCGCTATACAAATTTTTGACTTGACTTGACTTGACTTGAAAGGGAAGGTTGTGCATTATCAATTCTGATTTAGAGACATGGAAAACTGAGAAAGCCAATAGCTCATTTCTCAGCTGTTCTTGATCCTGTTGCAAAAGCATTGCCAGGTTGCTTAAAAGCAGTGGCTGCAACAAGTGTAAGTCTTGAGCAGAGTGAAGGAATCATAATGGGGTTTCCTGTAAAAGTGTATGTACCTCATTCTGTTGAAACTCTTCTTACCAGAAGCAAGACACAACACTTATCGAGTAACAGGTTGACCAAATATGAAAAAGTTATTCTGGGATCAGATAACATTTCGATTGCAAGATGTGTGAATCTAAACCCTTCCACATTGTTGCCTGATGGTGCTATAACTGAAATCAAAAATGAGACTGATGTTGATCACGAGTGCTTGGATGTTTTAGATTACTGCACTAAACCTAGGAAAGACATAAAAGATGTACCCTTGGCAGAATCAGACTTTGTTTACTTTGTTGATGGCTCCTGCCTAAGAACAGATGAGGGGATCACTGACATAATATAGAATGACAAAATATAGACTTACCAAAATATAGTCACCAAAATATAGAATGCCAAAATATCGAATTCCTATCTACAAACAGGTAAGTACAAAAATATCGAATCCAAAATATAGTCTGTAAAAAATATAGTCAGTCAAAATATCGAATTTTTTAAAATGTATTAAAAGTAATTTAAAATTAATGAAATAATAAATATAATTAACTAAAACATACTTAAAAATACTCAAATAACCTTAAAATTAAGATATAATTAATTTAAGTTATTAATAAAAAATGTACAATATTTTACCGTAGGATAGCAGGAGGGTAACATTTAATATTACCACTCCAGTGAGTGCAACAGTAGGGAAAGCGTTGGATAGCGTTGGGGTAAAAAATACTATTCCCACTCCAGTGAGTGCAACAGTAGGGAAAGCGTTGGATAGCGTAAGGGTAAAAATTACTATTCCCACTCCAGAGAGTGCAACAGTAGGGAAAGCATTGGATAGCGGGAGGGTAAAAAATACTATTCCCACTCCAGTGAGTGCAACAGTAGGGAAAGCGTTGGATAGCGTAGGGGTAAAAAATACTATTCCCACTCCAGAGAGTGCAACAGTAGGGAAGGCGTTGGATAGCATAGGGGTAAAAATTTCTATTCCCACTCCAGAGAGTGCCACAGTAGGGAAAGCGTTGGATAGCATAAGGGTAAAAATTACTATTCCCACTCTAGAGAGTGCAACAGTAGGGAAAGTGTTGGATAGCGGGAGGGTAAAAATGACTATTCCAACTCCAGAGCGTGCAACAGTAGGGAAAGCGTTGGATAGCGTAGGGGTAAGAATTACTATTCCCACTCCAGAGAGTGCAACAGTAGGGAAAGCGTTGGATATTGGAAGGGTATAAATTACTATTTCCACTCCAGAGAGTACAACAGTAGGGAAAGCATTGGATAGCGTAGGGGTAAAAATTACTATTCCCACTCCAGAGAGTCCAACAGTAGGGAAAGCGTTGGATAGCGTAGGGGTAAAAAATACTATTCCCACTCCAGAGAGTGCAACAGTAGGGAAAGCGTTGGATAGCGGGAGTGTGAAAATTACTATTCCCACGCCAGATAGTGCAACAGTAGGGAAAGCTTTGGATAGCGTAGGGGTAAAAATTACTATTCCCACTCCAGAGAGTGCAACAGTAGGGAAAGCGTTGGATAGCGTAGGGGTAAAAAATACTATTCCCACTCCAGAGAGTGCAACAGTAGGGAAAGCGTTGGATAGCCGGAGGGTGAAAATTACTATTCCCACTGCAGTGAGTTTAACAGTAGGGAAAGTAATGATTTAATATATTATTAAAAATAAATTAAATATCAATACCAATAAAACATTAATTGAAATGAATAACCAATTTAATATTATGTAATAATTAATTAGAAATACAACTACATATTAATTATTAAAAATTAATAACCTATTCATAATTATTCAACAACAAATTAATTTTAAATAACAAAAACTAATTAATAATAACATTAATACCAATTAAAAATTAACAGTAAATTAATTATCAATACACAAAAAGTATTTTTAATATGTAATTAATTACAATTACATTACTTCCCACCCTATTCCCCTATAAACCCACATCCCACTACAGAAAATACATTAATACAATTATCATAATTATCAAATATTTAATTAATACAAAATAATTACCAATTAATAAAAATTATTTGCCAATTAATAGAAATTAATTACCAATTAAAAATTAATTAACAATACATTTAAAATCAATACGAATAAATGAAAAAAATATTTACTTTATTACAATTAAATTTCTTCCCACCCTATTCCCCTATAAACCCACAACCCGCTACAGAAAATAAATTTAGAAAATTAACATAATTAACAATTAATCAATTAATACAAATTAATTGGCAATTAATAAAAATTAATTACCAATTACAAAATAACAATAAATTCAAAATGAATACCAATAAATAAATAAAAATATTTAATTAATTACAATTAAATTACTTCCCACCCTATTCCCCTATAAACCCACAACCCGCTACAGAATTAAATTACGCAAAAATTAAATAACATAAAATTCATTACTTAAAATACATTAAACATACATTACAAAAATTAATATACACTTTTCACACATATACTAACATACAAAACACTTTAAAAAAATTGATAATATAAAAAAATCGATATATTTAATGTCTATATTGTATATTTCGATATTTTGACTTCTATATTTTGAAAATCGATATTACTTACCTTAAATTCGATATTTTTAACCACTATATTGTGTCCATTCGATATTTTGTCCATTCTATATTTTTACTTCGATATTATGTCCATTCTATATTTTGGAATAGATATTATGACTGTTTACCCAGATGAGGGCATTCTGAGAGCAGCATATTTAGTCTGCACAGTTGCAGGATTAGTAGAGGGTTCCTCTCTTGAGGGAATTCGTTCAGCTCAAGTGGCAGAATTAATTGCTTTAATTTGTGCATGTGAAAGAGCAAAAGGGAAAAAGGTTACCATAGTGACTGATAGTCAGTATGGATATGGTGTAGTCCATGACTATGGCCAGCTTTGGTCTCAAAGAGGTTATTTGACTTCTCTGAGAACACAATCAGGAATGCAAAATTGATCAAGAGATTGATTGATGGCATTCAGTTACCAGAGAAAATTGCTGTTGTAAAATGCGCAGCACTTAAAAAGGGCGAGGACTATATTACGAAAGGTAATTCCTTTGCTGATGAGATTGCACAATAGTGTGCGAAAAACAATTTTTCAATTAATCGATAAAAAGACAATGATCATGTTTTGAACTCTCTCATGCTAATATCTGTAGTTGAGACATGGCAAGGAGTAAAAGATCTACAAGATGAGGCAGATGATGAGGAAAAAGACACATGGCTAAAAGCAGGTTGCAGACAGCGGGAAGAAGACGAGGTTTGGGTTTACAAAGATGACAGACCTGTAATGCCAAATTGCATGATTGCTGATATGGCACGGATGTACCATGGTCCAGGTCATTTAGGAAGAGACTCTATGATCAGGTTGTTTAGGCAAACATGGTAGAATCCCAAATTTAGGATTATTGCAGAATCACTTTGCCAGAGATGTTTGATCTGCCAACAAATCAATCCAAACAGAAAAACAGTTGTGAGCATGGGAACCATAGGACGGGAGGGTGGTCCTTTTACCAGATTGCGAATGGATTTCATTGACATGCCACCCCACAATAGATTGACATATGTCCTAGTGATTGTCTGTCTGTTTTCAAGATGGGTGGAAGCGTTGCCAACTCGTCACAATGACTCAGTTACTATGGCAAAATTGCTTTTGAGAGAAATCATACCAAGGTATGGATTTCCAGTTACAGTTGAAAGTGATTGTGGCACACATTTTGAAAACAGATTGCTACAATTGATTTGTGAAGCCCTGAATATAAAACAAAAGCTACACTGTGCATACAGACCAGAAGCGTCAGGTGTTGTTGAACAAATTAATGGGACAATTAAAAATAGAATCGCAAAGATGTGCTTGGCTACAGGAATGAAGTGGACAGATGCACTTCCACTTGTTCTAATGTCTTTGAGAAGTACACCTGATAAAAAGACAGGTTTAAGTCCTCATGATATTCTCATGGGCAGAGTAATGAGACAAGCATTTATACCAGTTGGAAAAGTTCTTAGCATTAATGAAAGTGCAATTATGGAATATTGCAAGAACTTGTCTGATGTGGTGACTTCTATATTCCATCAGGTGGAAACTGATGTGATTTCAAAAGAAAAGGAGCAAGCTCATGATCTGTTACCAGGAGACTGGGTGAGAACAAAAGTACATCGGAGAAGAAACTGTTTAGTACCCAGGTGGCAAAAAGCAAGACAGGTGATATTAGTCACAACAAATGCAGTTAAATGCAAAGGTTTGAAAAGGTGGGTGCATGGAAGTCACACCATTCCTGTACCACCTCCTGATAATCCTGATGAGGATAGTGACACAACAACTGATTCAGACTCTGAAGAAGAACCTGAAGAGAATCCAGATTCTGAAGATCGACAAGAAGGTGGACATCTGGAAGATTCAGATGCGGATCAGGCATTGAATGAAAAAGATCTAAAAATTGTGATTCTAGATTCAGAAAATGATGAAAATCTGCTAGAAAAAGAAGCAGAAAAAGAATCTAAGTCAGAAGAGAATCAAGATCAGGAGAGTATTGAAAAGCAAATTGAAATCTCTGAAAGCAGGAACAAGAATTCTGAAACTGGGAAGTTGAAAGTAATTCCAGAAGAGGAAGAAGACGAATTACCGAGTACCAGCTATAAGGATGATGTTCCTAACGGAGTGAAGCTGCCGAGTAAAGAAGATCCTGGATATAAATTTGAAATCTCTGAGACTGATTCAGATGAAAGTGATGAAGAATCTGAAATAGGAAAATTCAGAAAAAGAGCTTGGAAAGCTGAATGTAATGAAACTGAGCCAAAGAAGAAATTCATAAGAAAAGGAGATAATTGTCCAAAAGAAAACTTAAAATTCAAATTGGTGAACAAATCAAAGGAGCAAGTTAATGAGATATCAAGTCAAGAGGGTGACTCTGATAACAAAAGTCAAGCAGGAAAGAAAATAGAAGTGATTAGTAGTAGGGGAAAAAGACCATTAAAGCCAAACCAAAAGTACAAGTCTCCTGAGTGGACTTATGTAATAATTCCACCAGTAGTAGAAATCAGTAGTAGTAGTCAGGAGGATTTAGAAGAAACCAGTGACAATGATTAGAGTCATTTTCTTTTTAGGTTGAAATTTATTTTTGGCAAAAGGCTGAAGAAATTGTGTTAGGTGACACAAGGTCGAAGAAATTGTGTTAGCTCGAAAAACACATTGTTGTAAGATGCACGCAAGGTCAAAGAAAAGCTGGTAAAAGGTTACAACAAAAAAAAAAATTAAAAGGGGAATAAGTACTGTACTACTTAAAATTTTTGTTTTTGATTTAAGTTAAAAACTCTAAAAAAAATAAAAAAAGATGCCTAATATTGATAATTCAAGGTGTGCTATTTTTAGAAGATGCTGTAAAATGTCTTCTATTTGTGTAATCCTAATACTTTTGGTCTGGTTAATTTTGGCAGTCATCTTTCCTTTTGGGATAGTCAAAGAAAATTACAAAACTAACATGACAAGTAAAGCTGAAACTAAACAAGCTGTTCATGATGTAGCAGGCAAAACTAATAGAGTTATTGAGCACAAACCAGAGATCCACCAAGATAGATCTGTTGGTGATTTTTCTACTAATTCTTTCTCAAGACTCTTGTCGGAATATGTAAAAGTTATGGATGTGAAGGATTGTTATGTCTGTGTGAAGCTTCCTGCTTCTGTTTCAGAGGGGGTTAAGTATAACATGTTACCCCTTACTTATGGCATTACATGCAGTGTTATAGCTAATTTGTTCTATCAAACAGGTCGTCTCGAGTACTATTACTCAGATTATGATGACATTTTTGCAAATTTGAAAGTTGTAAATAGCTTGAACAAAGTTAGTCCTGCTAAACAGATGAGGGAATTCTTTTTAGTAACTAATGAACTTACCTACGAGTATGCTTATAAAAACAATTTAACATGCAAAATGAGAGCTGAAGAAAAATCATTTCTAAAATTGGTTGAGCAGTGAAGGGCGATTTATAAGAGAAATGAGATGCTGAAACAAACTAAATCCAAGTTTTGGCAACTAGAGGATGAGAAGCTCAATGGTGGAAATAGATACGCTGATATTCACATAGATGATCCTGTTAGTGGGAAATTCTGTATTAGGAGAGACAATACATTATATGACAATTTCTTTGTGGGTGCAAGTCAATGTGAGGATACTTATCGTATCATAGGGGGATGGGGATTTAAAGGTGGCAAAGACCCAATTTTTCCTGGAATTTATTTTATCTGTGGGAACAAAGATTACTTTAGCCTCCCAGACCATTGGTATTGGACGTGCTATCTTGGTTTGGTTTTTCCAAAAAATGTTCATGTGGACAGAAATGCAGAAGGTTCATTCGAAATTGGCATACACCTGAACAGGTATAGGAGGGAAAGTTTTTCAGAAATCATGGGTGACATATTTGGTGCAATAATTCCTTTGGTGGGAATAACCCTGAATGCAATCAAAATCAGAAAGGTTTCCACAATTGTAGATAGATTGTCCACAGACACCGCAAGTGGTTTCCAATTAGTCAACACAGAGCTTGTTGCCACGAGACGTATGATAATGCAGAACCGTCTTGCATTAGACTTTCTGCTAGCAAAAGAAGGAGGAGTTTGTGGGATTTTACATGTCCAGCATTGCTGTACTTATATCCCAGATAAGAGCCAGAATATAGAGATGCTTATCAAAAACATTACTGAATTTCATTCAGAAATAGAACCCCTGGAAAATGACAATTTTTCAGAACGTCTGAGCAAAAGATTTGCAGCAATTGGAAACTGGTTTCGAGAGATTAGCAGTTCAATCATTGGCAAAATACTTTATCCTGTAATAATCATAGTTATAGTGACACTTTTGTTAAATATTAGTTGCATGATTCACAAGAGAAAGAAGCATGTAAGGAAAAGAGAAGGATTTACAAACTCAGAAAGGAACAGGAGAAGGAGATAGAAATGGTAGAGTTTCGTAGAGCACAATATGAGAGTTGCAGACAAACTGCTGAGACAGGAGTTTAGAAATACTAACACAAAGAGTGTTCAAAACATGTTGTCTTCAAAAATAAAAATGTTGGTAAAATTTTGGGTATTGTTTGGTGATTTTAAAATCACCAGATGAGGGAGTTGATGAAGCGAGTTTCAGAAATTAAATACGTTTTGACTTGCGAAGTTAAACTTCCATCATAATTAATTATATAAATGAGTTTTTGCACGAATATGTACTAATCAACCTAGATTAAAATGCATACACGACATAAGGGATTAACATTATGTGCTCTTTGTTGCATTTGAGAGTACGTTGAAAAATAATAAACTAACTTTGTCTATTTGTTTTGTCAACATTAATTGCGGCTGTTTAATTAATGGCATGTGCTTATTTTTAAATGTGCTTTTGTCCATGTTGTGTCTTATATGTGGCAAAGGCTCGTGGAGAATCCTGGAGGCCTAAAATAAGTTGGTAAATAAAACGCTGCATTTATGTGCTTAAAGCTAGATAACATAAACTAACATTAGTAAAGGGGGTGGGTAACAGAATGATTTTCATTCCTCAAATTAATTGTTTGGAATCCAGTTGTGATGAGCCGAGCACAGCTAAGAGAATGGAAAAGTTTGTCACATTTACGTACATCAGAAAATAAATAAATGGAACTGTGCAAGATGTGCTCTGTGTTGAATAACTTCAAGGACAGGAAGCGGCAGAACAGCCAAGCTGAGGAAGCAGCGAACTGTTATTTAATAAGATGTTGCAAAATCCTCGGAAGCTAATGTCGCTTGTGGGCAAAGGACAAAGACGTTTTAGAAAGGCACAACTTTGGATTGAAAAGGTTATGAGTTCATATGGACTGACGGCTGTCAGCCAATGAAAATGTTGAATGACAGAGAAAAAGTATTCTTTTAGTGTGAATTAGCAAGTTTTAGATAGAGAAAAGGTATAAAAGGGCGTGAGATGGTGTCGGACTTTTGACTCACATAAGGAAAGCTGAACTAATGACTTTTCCTTTAGGTTTTTAATAAGTTTAGTCAGAGAAATAGAATTTAGGGAATGGGAACTTTTCTGCTTTAATACTTCACATGCTGATCCGTTTTGAAATGACAGTCTAATGTGACTTTACTTTGATTAAAAACGCTTTCAAATTGCTAATAAAAAGATTTCTAACTCTAAAGATGCTCTTTATTTGAAAATAAAATTAATAAAATAGATTTTGAAATGATAAGCTGGTCTTGTTTATTCTGAGTCTAGTTACCGTTAGTTGATCCATTTACCTAGGTGACTTCATTAAATGTTTATAATATTATTACCATGGTTATGATGATGATAAATTGCAGTTGTATATAAAGTGTAAATAGTTTGTGAATAGTTCCGATTAATTAGGTCACATGATTCACTTGCCCAATATTTGTCTTAGTTATTTATGGGCCTTGTGAAGAGTTTATGATTAATGGTGAGTATCATGGTGTTGGGTAGTGTTGTTGAGACAGATTTTCTGTAGGGCCGCTGGATCAGTTCAGTTGTGACAACTTAATGAAATCACATTTAGTACAGGACCAAAACGGGAGGAAGTTTACTGCCACCACACATGTGAGGTCCCTGGTAATCTTTATTCAATGTATCTCAAGCCCTCTAGTGTCAATTTTAAGTCATATTTGACCACCCGAAAGTCTTGCATGTGAGTGGCAGTAGCCTCACTTTCAGGGGTGTAAAGTGAAGAATAGTAGGTGGGAAAGCGGGAGAAAATGTCGAGGGATTAGACCAGGAGGGTCCCCGTTGCATCTAAAATAGCAGGTATTGTGATTTAGGATTCGGAATGTTTCAAGTGCACCGTCAACAGTCTCCCTGTGGTCATACCTATGCGATTGGAGCTTGACCAGCATCTTCTACATTGTGGCTGTAAAATGTTTGTTGAGGCATACGTAGAGTTGCAGGCGAGGGTGCGTTGGCGTACTGAGCTGTTCTGCCTGAATGCCATCATGATCGCAGAGTACCTCTTTGTCTTCAGGGAATCTGTACGCTAAAGTTTCATTCACCATCTAATGGGTGCCTCGGGAGGGGGCAGTACCAGATCTAAGCCTAGGGTAAGAGGACCATAATCTGAGACACTCTTCTCAAGAATGTCATAGTGGGTCAAGTAGGGCAATACATGCTCATCTGTGAGGTAGTTGCAGTTGATGCAAGATGGGGTACCATGTGGGATCTCAAGCAGATGGGTGGAGTAGGTGCCAAATGACCACCAGAACATGGTCTCTCAAGAGGCCTTGGAGCAGAGCCCTGTTGTTCCTGCAATGAACATAGGGTCTGTGTGAGTGGTCCAGTAATAAGTCCAGAGCTAAATTCCATTCATCACCCAGGAGGATCAGGGTCTTGCCCAAGGGGCTGGGTGCATAGGGAGACCCAATGATAAGAATTCAGTCTAGGATCTGAATTTTGGAAGGGCTCAGCACCCCTCCTCATTTGTCCATGTTCGTAAAACCTTGCAAGGGAACTTCTTTCCAATGAGCATGGCCACTCCACATTTCTTGGAACTACTTCTAGAAGGCAGTGTTCCCTCGGTCCGGGAACAGCTTGACTACTCCTGACCACTGTTTCTAACCAGTTTCATTTAAATTTAGAGAATTCCTCATCAGAGAGATGCGTCTTCTGGAGAGCTAGGTCTGCCTTTTTTCTTGTATGGAAGTGTTGTAAGATTAACTTTCTCATGGCATAACTCCAACATGATCACTATTAAAGCATTAGGTGTTATCAGGTGGGTGGCAGGGCATCAGGGGGTGGATCTACAGCATCTCTAGATGACAAAATGTAGGGAGTGCAGGAGTGCATATGCAATGTATTGTCCGGTCAAGAGAAAGGGTTCTTGTGTGGGGGTAAATAGGGAGGGGTTCTGTGGATGGGGAGAACTAATGCTGAACTTTGAGAACTGGAGTTAGTGTCTGCGCCGCTCAGAGCCATCCTCTGGCTCTCCTCTTTGCTGGGGACACAGGCAGAGATGGAAGGGCCCACGTAGTGGTTGTCAGAGGGCCTGCAGCAGACCCCCAGGAAATGGTTTACCGAGCTGAGCTTGGGAATAAGGGCCATGAAGGGCCCTACATGTCACTGGCAAGAATAGTAGTGCCCCCTCTTAGGTCACCAACCAACCAACCATGTACTTCCCCATTTTGGTCCTAACCCAGTTGAAAACCTCTAAAGGTAGGTGGATACTGGTGATTGACTATGTATAAGGTGTATGGGAGGAAAACATTTTGTCACCAGGAGCCAAATCCATGATTGGTGTGGAGGGGTCATGCACATGCCCTTGGGAAGGGATCGGGGGGGGACCACTAGCCCATGCATTCCATAACAGCAATTGATGTTGTGTAGGTTGGCTCAAGAATGAGGGATCAACCAAGAAGAATGAGAAACTCAACTATAGTGAATGTTAGGGGGTAACCCCCAGATATCAGGGAAGAGGGATAAAGGAAGAGAGGAGGCCAGGCAGACAGCAAGTTGCAGACACAATCAGTTTGTGGCCCCCTCTTCACCATTCTCTCAAGCCGTCTTCACTGGTAAGCGTGACTTATCTTGACCTCTCTTTTGTAGGGGGGCCACCACCCGGTGCAGGTCCTCACAGTCCGATCCTTGTCACAGTGCGCCCCCCATTCTCAAATGCCTGGGCCGGTACCCAGTTGACTTCCGTGGTAGGGGAAAGTCTGCTTGCGGTTGTGGTCCCATGTCTCTTCTTTCTTGGGCTACTGCATCCATATCCAGGCCCTGCAGGTCATCGAGAAACATCCCCAAGCCCACAGAGTCAGAAAACTTTCCAGCCTTGCCATCTATGGTTACCACCATGCCTGCTGGTTCAAGGATGCCATACATAAAATCCTTCTGTTTTGGATGAGACTTAAGGCAAGACAGTCTTGTCATTAAGTATTGGTGGTGGAGGAATAATACGCAAAGAATGAGATGCACCGTCTATCAAGGAGGAGCAAGCCCGGAGCCCTGCATGCCCTCTCCAGGATGGCGTAAACATGCTGGTGAAAGAGTACGCATGAAATGAACTGTTGAAGCGCCTGTGACCCATTGGAGAAGCAAGAGTGAACATGGTGGGAGCACTGGAGTTCCATGTGTTCTGCAAGTTGTAGGCTGAGTACTTTCAAGATGATCTGGGAGAGGTACCCTATCATATCATCATTATCCACCCCTTCTGGGACAGCATGGATTTGGAAATTGTCCCTTCATGCCGAGTCCTTCACGTTGGTCACCTTTTGTGTGAGAAAGTCAGCATCACGTTCCCAGTCTTTCAAATCCTCATATTGTCTTTCACCTGTTTTTCAGCCAATGGTTCACCACATCAAGGCATTTGTGGATGGTGGACACCTCCTGTTACTTGGATTTCACTTCAGACATGATGTCTGACACTTTGGCATCCATCGTAGCATGAGAGGCAAACATTTCTTTACATAGCGCCTCCATTTTACCTGGTCTGGGCTGTTGCTGCAGGCTGTGGTTTGAAGGCAGCTTAGTGTGGGCAACCGCCTAAGTAAGTAGAAACTGGTGTGATGCCAATTTGCGGTGTGACATGTGTGTCCATGATCATGGTGTCAATATCACTCACCGTGCTGAGGTGTGCATCACAGTGACCACTGGTTGTGTTCATTGGCTCTGTCTGCATGAATGGGGGAGAAGCTGGTTGGGTGTCTTGGAGAGAGCCACGCAATATGTAGGTGGACGGTAAGGCAAAATGTCACTTGGCTGAAGGCGACTCTCCTGGGGATGGCAGTAGGTAGGGAAGCAGAGTCAGCAATACAGGATTGACTCAGGGTTCTCCAGAAGCACTCTGCATGACCTAAGTGCAGGGCGTGAGGCCTCAGGGGTATCTCTGATCTCAGTCAGGGTGACTCCAACACCCCTAGAGGTTACAACATCGATTGCCCTTGTGCCCAGAGCGTCAGACTCCGGGCGTACTCGTTGTGGGAGGGGTAGAGGTGGGGGGGGCTTCTCTGATCACCTGTTGTCACCGGCCTGGCAGGATATGGCCAGACATGGGCCCCTTGCTCACTTTGCCACTGGATTCAAGCTAGCCTGGCTGAAGAGGGTGTTACCCTGAAACCGGTCCCAGGATGCCTTTTTCCGGTCCAAGGAAGATCTGGCTAGGCAGTTCGGGGTGGGCTGTTTCCATATGGAACAGGGTCAAGACTGATTTGCATATGGCTGCGTCCGAACTGGGGTGGCAAAGTGAGCTAAAGAACGATGATGGATTGTATGTATGTATGTCTGTATGTATTTGTTTTTGTAGAGCACACATTTCACCATTAGGTCTCAACCCAGATCCGTGACATGGGGTGAAACGTTTTAGCACTCCGTCCATCATCTCTTTCTGTTTGCTCTCCCTCAGCAGTCAGGCA
This sequence comes from Lissotriton vulgaris, assembly GCF_964263255.1. Classification (NCBI taxonomy): domain Eukaryota; kingdom Metazoa; phylum Chordata; class Amphibia; order Caudata; family Salamandridae; genus Lissotriton; species Lissotriton vulgaris. The sequence continues at coordinate 1,653,401,969 of NC_141694.1, forward strand.
GTCCCCCCACCCTCTCCCGACACCAAAGGCCAAACTCACCTTTCAATTGCTTGGACCCGGTTGGGGAATTCAGTGTCTTGTCTCTCGTGCGGTCTGTTGGCATCAGCAAATCTGTGCCCCCATGGGACATATCACACCCACCTCCGTCCTCCACTGAGCCTTCGTCAACTCAGGCTCCAGGCAGTATTCCACCTCAGCTCAGGCTGCAGATAGCACTCTACGTGGTCCGGCAGCTACTGCTGCACGGCCGAGGGATGGGCACTTTCCCATTTACCCGAGTTCAAATGGCATGGGTGGAGGTCAGGGCTTAGATGAGTCAGATGCAGCGGGCCACACCTTACCCCACCCTAGGGGGCCTCGATTCCCAGTTTCACTGCATCATGGTGAGGGGGGTTGCAGCTGTATCTACCAGTCGAAGGAGTGTTGGGCAACATGCGTCCAATGATGGCACCCAGAGAGTGTGTTTAGGCTGGACAGTCAGGGAGATTTAGCCAGCATTTAAGCAGAGCTCTAGCAGATAATAGCCAGCATGGTTGGTTCTTAGCTCCACCTCTGGGACTTCCATTCCAAGTACCACAATACCAAAAAAGAGTACAGTGAACAGCATCAGTTTTTCTTTTAAAGTTGATAGAAATAGGAAATACCAATTGGTCTTAAAACTCGTGCAACTAGACTCTGATGTCAATACCTGGAAAAAAAGTCACAGTCCAATATTTGCATTTACATTTTAGCACATTTTTGGCCCTATACATTTTTTAGTTTCCTAATATTGGTTCCATAAGACAAGATCATGCCAGTTCCATCTAAGCCTATTTTTCTGGGTTTCGCAGAACATTTGTGCATCCTAACTCACATTAACAGAGGTATGATTGGTCCTTGAGCATGTATTTATCCCTATACAAATAGTTCTGTGGGCATTTGACACAGTTCATTGGACTCCTTGTAATTGGAAGTCCTATAGCAAAGGAAATACTGAAGTTGATCAGACTGAGGATTCAGGATTGTATTTGCTGCCAGAATACATTGTATCGAAGTATTTCAGTATCCGACCTAGTAAAAAAAAACTGACATTCTAACACATCACTTGCTCTTTGTGCAAGACAAAATTTAGCAGGAGCAATCAAGGGAAATACATATTTGAAACCACATCAATGCTCAAGTGTCTTAGCATGTGATGGCATGAACTGATGATTATTGGGGGAAAAATCGAAAGGATGAGGGATGCCAAACAAGCAAGTACATGTTCAGTAACTATGCTACATGCCATCCCTGCTGGAGATCGGTTGCCTGAAGGAATTCAACAAGATGAGCAAGAAACCATTGGTGCCTGTTACCAAACTGTGGGATTTCAATGTTTACTATGTAGCATGATGATCATGCACTGCGGCGAGCAAACTGGAATGATCGACTGACACAACCTGGAGAAGATCATAAGATTTGCAAAGCACATTTTTTTCTTCAGGTATCTCAGTTTTTAACTCCCTTTTGTACTTTTGTCAGATATACTAGTGTCGTATAGCCAGGTCTGTTGTATTTTCCCCAGAAAATAAAAATCACATTAATTTTATTTAAAAAAATATTGTTATTTTCCAGAACAACTTTAAGGGTGTAAAAAAATAACAATATATTGTTTTTTGAGTACGAGAAAGTGAGTGATATTGGAAGGGAGGCCAAGAGAGAGAGTGAGTGTATGAGAGAGGAGACTACTGAGAGTATGATTGAGAGAGTGAAAGAGGTGGTGAGTAAAGAGTGAGTGACAAAGAGTGAATACAATTAAGGGAGTCAGTGAGTGAAAGTTGAGTGAATGACAACATGGAAGTGAATGAGATAGAAAAAGAGGATCAGTGTAAAAGTTTCGCCAGCAGAGATTGGTCAGAAGGACTGGCTTCCAGTGAGGCCCTGTGCCCAACCACTTGTGGGCAGCCAACCCCACTGTGAACGGCCTTTGCCCCTGCAACCAAAGTGCCCACAGGCAGGCAACCTCTGCTGAGCAGGGTCAAAGGCCATGCACTGTAGAGGTTAGCCCCAGTGCCATTCTCACCGGCCAGGCATTGCACATAACTCTCCATGGGCAGACTAGTCCCTCCGTTCATGACCTTGAAAATTGGAATCTATGGTAATTTGCGCATTTTGTATGTAAATGTTTATATACATTAATATTTCAGTTATTATTTTGTTGTATATTCCATGCTTCTGCTGGAGAAAATTACAATAGGTTTTTGAAATTTAGTATTCACTTTCGGGGATTTTAACACATTGATAGGCATTTAATTATTGCTTTTAGAGAAATGTGATGCCCTAAATAAATGAATAGTTGCACCAGGGTCAGAACTTTGTCTGGTGATTGTGGATTTTAAGTGGAGCAAATGCATAACCGTTTTTCAAATCCCCGTGTGTGTTACTATTTTTAAATCCATATATAAGAGCGATGCTTGAAAGTATATTTGATTCTCATGCTGGAGTGCATGTGGTTCTCATTTGTTTTGCTGCATCTGACTTATGAGTGGCTGAGTCCCAAGGGCTTGGGTATTTAGTAAGCACAGCTTCCTTCTCAAGGTGTCCACCACCTGTTGTGCTCTTTATATGTCTTAAATAAAGAATTATTCCCATTTATTTTCCCGAAGGAGAGTGTTACTCGCTCAATTAGTATTGCATCTCTGCCAACTTTCTCAACACTTTGTACAAATCCTACAAAATCTGTTTTCAACAGTCACCCTTGACCTTCTGCTCGAGTTCAACATACTTTGCACAAAGGGGGATGTTAATCCATATCCTGTGTTTCCAGAAAGGGATAGATCTCTTGGGTAAGAAGGGGCACATTTTAGCTAACATTTTAACGCTTTTTTTTATGAAACTGTGAACTGTGGAAAGCATCTGTGAAGCCATAAAAACATACCATTCATACATGCATCGGCATTCCTGTTGCACAATTGTTGTGTACTACAGTCGATTTCTCAAGGAAGCCCCTTTGACAATAGGTGTGAAAGTCTGAGAAGGTCATAAGAGAGGAAAGGACTCTTGAACTCCTTAGAATCATCATATTTGTAAATGTTACGTTTTAATGAGGTATAGTTTTATAGGGCCCAACATGAATGAATTCTATTGAAGACAGAAATCTTTGTAAATAATCTAGGGCTAGATGTACGTACAAAACTAATAGCGATTGCTAAATAGCAATTTTTGTTAATCGCTATTTGGTAATCGCTATCACTAATGTACCAAGGGGTTATTTAGCCCCTAGTCCATAAATAGTGATTAGCAGTGGGTTGCTAATGGACCAATCTCATGAATATTAATGAGGTAAATCGCAATTTGTGACCCACTACAATTCGCCGCCATCACACGGACGGTGGCCTGCTGGGGTAAGTAGACCACCATGTCTGTGATTGCGTGATTGCTTTCAAATAAAGCATTCTTTTTTTTTTAAATGCAGCTAGTTTACCTTAAAGGAGAATGGGATCTCTTTAAAAAGAAAAAAATTGAATGTTTAAGTTTGATGTTTTAAGAGCAGGCAATGGTCCCCAAAAATGTTTTTTCAATCATTCTTAAAGGGGAATTTTGCAAATAGGTTACCATCAACTTTGGGTCTGCGATAAAGTATGAATGTTTTGCGACTGCATTTCTGCCTCAAAACATCCATACATACCAATGCAAATCGGCATTTGGAAGGGACGCCCTAAACAAGCCCCTTTCAAATACCGATTCGCAAACCCAAAATGTGATTCAGTAACAGGTTACCAAGTCGCAATTGGGGCTTTGTACATTTGAAAATGCCTTTTGCACAGTAAGTTGTAATATCTTTTGCTTTTGTATTGCTTGTCCTACTAACTTTTTTATTGCCTTTTACCGATCCAGTGCAATGTTGCCTGAAGGAATGTACCAGTAGAAAGTAAAGAAAAAGGGATAGGGAGTGAATCAGTACAGGTCAGAGGGAGTCCAAGGGGTAGCAGAATGTTGAGGGTGGCAGAGAGGGAGGAAGAGTGCTTCTTGTGACATGGAATCGACAAAGTGTCAAGATGCTGGTTTGTGCGGAGGGTCTTCAGTTCTTTCTTGAAGTGGAGAAAACTTCTTCGTTGTGAGCTCTCCCCCTTCAATTTTCCTTCCTATCTCTGCTAATAGAGCATTGAGTCGTGGTCTGACCTGCCAATAATGTCACGCCTGTAAGAATCTTACAGGCAGCTGGATCATTATTGGCTGAAGCACCCAAAGCTTTCATGCTTTGAACCAGAATTTGTCTAAGCAAAACACCCATGAAAAAGGCTTTCTTTATATAAAGTTTCACTCGCGGAAAGCATAGATCTCTCCTCAGTTTATTCATTTTTTTATGGGTTATGTGCAATACACTGACATGAGATTATAAACACGATTGTATTTCTGTTCACAATCTCACAACACTCATCTTTTCAAGTAAATGAAATTGGATCCAAGAAAACCTATATTGACATCAAATTTGGCAGAGGTGCAATTCTACTCAGGGATGCAGAGTATGATGGAGTCAGATCATACATGAAGCACAACCAACACCTGCCAGATCCTGAGGATGAAGGGCTGAATGCAGAGATTACATTACTAACCCATTGAGAGAAAGCACAGATTCAGGAATTCTCACAACTTACATTTCATTGATATATATTCATTCCTCTGACTACCTGGCTCCTTCTGACCACAGTCTTTCAGCTACATCCTGCATTCCCAGAGCAACTGTGGCACTGTACTACAAAGGCCCCACAGTATCCATGGTCATATGTTAATAGTCACTGCATCTCTGTAAATGGTACTGTTGTCAATCTGGATCAGGTTTGTTGTCTATGAATACTTCTAATACATTTAGAAATAAGTGAAGAAAGCCACGGAAATGACCACTTTCCTGAAAAAGAAAAAAAACATATGGCAGAGGAGCTACAAAATTAAAGACACATTTAGACCAATTATAAGGTTCTGTCAAGCACAATACAATCCGGAAAGGATATCCCCATTTCACCCACAACCTTTAGGCAAAACAGACAGAATTATGCGTGAAAGACCCATTTACTGTATACACTAGTACTGTCCAAACCCCAGTTCAACTCAAGACTTCCATGTCGAGTGCCTTGTTCTATTCAATGGAGTAGTATGCAGTCCCCACCAGAATTAAAAGTCCCATAGTAACTCTGTGGATCAAGATATTTAACAAGAAGGCTTCACTTGCTAAATGCAGATAATGTCTACAGGTGAAATACTAGGCACCAAATGGAGAATAAACAGGGGAACCGGGACCCTGATTACTCATTATTCGATCTTTCTTTGAAGAGCTTCAGGTGGAGTAATAGATACTGGGAATACACAGCAAAAACGTTTTCACTGGCTGTTCTAAATATCGACTGCCAAGTATTGACTGCTCTTTTATAAAGGTTTTCATCTAGTGCTGTGCCCATTATTGTAATTTAAAGCACTTAAGGGCCTGGGTTAGATATTGGACTATTTTATTTTCTGAATCAGCCCGAAAGAGTAAAATATGTTGTATCCCTGACTGAGTACCTGTGCTTCGTATTTATAAATGTCCACCGGCCTCACAGACAACACAGAGGTTCTTGTCAATGAGTTTAAATTTGACTGATGGTTCCATCACACATGATGACCAGCCTCCACATTTTTAACTAGTGTTTGTTTCTTCGAAAACAAAATCCGAAGTGGGATTTTGTTTGTGAAACAACAAAAAATAGTGGCCCAAAACCATGGGAGTTTTCTCCCATGGTGTGGGAGTAATTTAAGCATTTTGACTGTCCTTTTTTCATGGCGGTAGGGAATAGTTAAAACTGGCCATTCAACTCCCCACTTTATATTGGATGGCAGTCAAATGGTCAAACCGCCACTCAGCCATCAGAGAAGTATGTCAGGAACAGAATTGCAGTGGACTCCATAGCTGACATACGGTCAACACAATCAGGCAGGTAGAATGTCACTTTTGCAGAGAGGATACTCCGTTATCATTGCAATAAAGTACCCTATCCATAAAACTCTAAAACAGTCCCTTAGTCACAACTCCTCTCACATAGTAATGTTTCCCTTAAATACAGTCATCATCTCCCATGGGTAAAGAGCTAAGCTTACCTCCAGAACTAGGAAAACTAACAGAATGTGATTAATGCAGTCTCTTCTTCTGTTTGGGCTAATGCAGTGGTAACACTTTCATATGGCACTTGGGAAGGTGATGCAATCGAGAAGGACATTGCCAGTACTTCTATGAGGCATGGAGGGGAAGGGGCAGATGAGGACATGAACAAAGCACTGTTGGTAGGGATTCCACCAAAGGGGAAAGACGGGGCCTGGCATAGTTTGAGCATAATATCCTTGATCAACACGTTGTCGAATGCTGCAACAAAACGACTTACTGCGGTACATGCATGATAGGAGGAAGAAGGGGTGAAGGTACAGCAGTTTTACATTGGTCACTGTACTCCATAGAAAGCGAGAAGATGGAGATTTGTAAGGCAGTGGCTTCACACACATGGGTGAGGGACACAATAATGGCAGTAGGAATAGTATTGACTTACGGCCTGATTTAGGGTGTTGCGGAAAGAGTCCTGCATGAGAATGGCAACGGAGTACCCTTTCCGCTGTACTGAAGGTCCGCCTGCCTCATTTAGAGATGAGCGGACCTTCAATATGTCAGCATCACTGCTGATATACACCTGCAATAGCCTGAATAAGTAAAGGCCATCAAAGGTTTTGCCAATTGTCCGCCTGTGCTATTTCGAGTAGGCAAACAAATGGCAAGTTTTTCTTTCGTTTACCGCCACCCACAACGTGAAAAGAAAAACATTTCAATGACCCCAATTCCATGGGAGAGAACCCCACTATGAGATTTTCTTTTTGAAAATAAAAAAGAAATTGAAAGTGTGCCATATGGCTCTGTCAACATGGTGACGGAGCTGATCAGCACCTTTTCAGTGCATTGACAGGACCCACCATGATGGTGGTTCCTGCCAATGTAAGAGATGGAGCGGCAAACATCTCTCAATTTGGAGTGCAGTTACTCCATCAAGGCGACTGAGAAAAATACTCTGTTGCCCTGACGGAGTAACCACACTGGAAATCAGGTCCTTCATAGTCTTTGAAAACACTGCCTCAGAAGTAGCACTAAGACAATGGCATTCTCTCATATATTAATTCCACAGTCATAAAAACATAACACATTCTGTCTGTCCCATGCTAAAATCATGTCACATCAGGCACAGTGTGAAATGCCTGCATATAGAAACAAACAGTGGCACATTACAATTGCCTCCATGAAAAATCATGCTGCTTAAACGTACTGCATTGACTGCACAACTCATGATACATGCTTTGCAAAAGTACGCATTTAACACCTACAATATGTATTTCAAAGGAAGCATTTCGGAGTACAATGGATAATATCCATGCAGATCTGCGTTCCTATTTCATTCTTATTTACACTTACAATTTATAACTAGCATCTAGGTGTTGGAAGGATGTCACAACTGAAGGCAAAAGCAGAATGCTTGGGGTGGACCATGAGTGAGAGATGTATGATTGGCTACCAGGGCTAGTGGCTAATCAGCAGCTTGACTCCTGACAGTGTCAGCACAAACAGTGGCAACTTTGTTGGTGGGTTCTCTAATTGCCATTGTGTCTGTACTGGCAAATAGCTTGGTTTTTGACTGATTTCAGTGTGCTGGCAGTGGTAGAAGCTTTGGCATTTTGTGCACATGCTTTGCTGGCTACCAATACCACATCCCTTCCAATACCATGTGGCAAAATGCCTGTTCTTATTGGTCAGAGCAGTCCTTTGGTTACGGCTCCCCTTTCATCCCAATGCAAGCTGTAGTAAGGGCCACTGGAAATATGGGGCAGGGGAAAGCCAAATCATGTAGCAGGGTTGTGTAAATTATGTGGCAAGAAAAGCCAAATTATTAGGTATAATACAGCATAGTTTGTGATAGTAATACTTCATCATTTTGTCATTTTCATACTTCTTGACAATATCTGGGTGTCGGTCCCACTTCACTCAAAATACGTGGATAATCCTTGCAAGTGTACACACATGTATTTCATCATCATAAAATCTTTATTTCTGTAAAAAATACCATAAAAGCACAGATTTAAGAAACATACAGCATAGGTATCATTGAATAGTTAACATTATTAAAACATGGCAATTGATTACTACAATCACATCAAAATTACGTTAAAATATGGGCACATTGTAGAATATGGTAAGGCACACCTCAGTAACAAAATGAATTGTTTGTCTACTAAGGCACGCTTAGCCCTGAGTAATTATAAGTCTCCTTATACGCCACATAGCTGCTAAAAAATGCGAAACTGCGAGGACAATGGGTCCTGAAGTGTCATTTTGCATAACTCTTAGCGCTTGCTTGCACTGCAGAAAGCCAAGATTTTTACATAGTGGGACGAGCCAGTATTTCCTTAGTTTAATGTATGCGGGGCAAAAGAAAAAAACATGTTGCTCTGATTCACTGTCATATTCACAGAAAGGGCAATTTTTCGGGGCGGACTAGCTCCATTTGCATGTAAAAGTCCGTATGGATAGTACACCGTGCCGCCATTGCACATATGAATTTCTTGCTATGACAGGATAGATGACATCTAGAAAACCTTCAAAATGATATCTGTCTTTTGCCATGAGAAAGGAAACAGTTCTGGAGCTGTGTTTGGGGTCGCGCATAGCCGTGTTCAAACTCTCAGCACGATATTCATTCGTAAGCGTGGTAGCCGAGATCTGGTTACATCCCCGCTTGGTTCAGTCCATAGGACCGATAGTCCCAGTCTAGTAAATTCCTTCCTAATGAAGGTGAGCCATGGTATTTTACATATGCTGATACAGCTAAGTATTTCTCTGAGCTCTTGCCTATAGTTAACCAGCTCAGGTGTAACCCAGAGCCGGCACCAGTACCTTAATGGTCTTAAGGCTAGCTCCTCCTCAATTGGTGTGATCCCCAAGTCAAGTCTCAGTGGGAGGAGCGGGGTACTGGACGGAAGAGCTAACAGGTTCCTTAAGAACTTGTTCTCAACCCTAGTTATTTTGGATTTATTGCAGTGACCCCATAGTTCACCGCCATACATACTTGCACCCCTAGCTTGTGATTTGTGGACCTCCAATGGTGGACCAAGAGGCTTTATCGTTGAAGCATTAGCTAGCCTCAGGATCCCACCCGATAGTTGGGCAATTTTTAACTGAGATTTAATTTCCTGGGGACCCCAGGTCAAGCTCTCGTTAATCGTGACCCCAAGATAAACAAAGGTGCTTACCCTTTCCAGTATTATTTTACCCAACGTGGGATTGGGTCTTGTGGTTCTGGGTGGGTTGAAGATCATGAATTTTGTTTTCGGTGAGTTGATCTCCAAACCCCGCTCGTTACAAAATTCTACAAATTTGTCCAGTGTTCTCTGGATACCCATAGGGGATTTAGAAAGGAAGAGGGTATCATCGGCGAACATTATCGCCGGTACCCTATTCCCGGCTATCTTAGGCGCATCATTATTCGACACACCATTCAGATGCATGATAACCCCGTTGACATAGAGGCAAAACAGGGTCGGTGCAAGCACACAACCCTGCCTTACCCCCCCGGCCAACAGGGAATATGGATGTCAAGGTATCACTCTTCCCGCATCTCACTTGGGCAAAATTTGCCTCATGTAGCCTAATCAGGACTGAGAGGAGATGAATGGGGGTGCCCAGCTCTAAAAGGGCTTTCCACAATTTGCCCCTAGGTACAAGATCAAAGGCGGAGCGAAGGTCCACGAACACCATATAGAGACTGCCACCCTCTATATGCACCGCTTTCCAATGCAATAACACTAATCGAAAAATTTGGTCTACGGTGGAGGTGTTCTTCCTGAACCCTGCCTGATAGGGGCTGAGTATTTCAAACTCCTCCATCCAGTCCTGTAGTTGATCTAGAATAAGTCTCGCGAAGATCTTCTGCGGAACGTCGATGAGACTTATAGGTCTGTAGTTGGATGGGAGCAGAGGCGAACCCTTTTTAAAGATAGGGACTATCTCTGCTCCCAGCCAAGTACTCCATACCTCTCAATATTGCAATATAAACAAAACAGAGATAGGGGCCCCAGACTTTAGGCTGATGCCCGGAAGTTTGTCCAAGCCGGGTGCTTTGTTTAGTGCAAGTTTATCAATGGCAGTGCACACTTCAGCCACCGTGACCGTTCACTCCTCTGGGCAGATGATGCGCGAGCCATGGGTAGTTAGATTTACATACGCATCTTCAGGAATAGCCTCGCAAGAGTACAAAGCCCGGAAATGGTCTTCCCATACTTCAGGCGCTAGATTGAGTTCTACCGCTTGTTTTGCTTGTCCTGAGCCTGCACTTATTATCGACCAAAATGCTTTAAAATCTTTAGAATTTAAGGCAAGGGATAAGCTAGACCACTTTTCATGGTCCCATTCTTCCTTTGCGCACTTGATTAATTTTTTATAGTGAGCCCTCTTGTCCTTTATTAAACCTCTGTTGTCTTTAACAGCTGCCACTAGCTCTGACTTTGCTTTCCTGCATGCTGTGTTATACCAGGAGGAACAAGATGCCCTAATTCCTTTCTTGGACACCCTGGGATTCAATACTTCAGCCAAACTGCATACTAGCCCCCCATGCAAAGCCTCTATCCGTGCGAGAGAGTCAGGGGATGATGGTAGGTCATTCAGAACAGCAGCTTCTGCCAGCAGAGGAACTGCCAGATTATACAGTTTCGCTATCTCTTCTGGTTCTTCCCTTAATTTCCACCACCTTATTCTTCGCCTGTTGCTTGTCAGGGTCAGATTATTAATGCCTTCACCCGTCGAGGGATCCCCATTCCTGCCTGTCTTTGGCAGGGCCATTTCGAAAATTAGGGTGTTGTGGTCACTATCCTCTCTTATAGTCACAGTGAGATCGATAACATTCGGCCAAAACCTAGTTTCTACCAGGATATAGTAAATATGTGACATTTGTCCTGGTTTATTGTATGTGCATTTGGCTGGGATATCCGAGGGTGTACGGCCATTGCATGCTCGTAGGGAATAGGTAAGGGTTAGTGCAGTGACTTGAACAGATAGGGGGCCCAAGCTCTAGCAAACGGGGCCTGGGTCGTTGGAATTGACCAGTGGTCGTCCTCTGCTGTAAGGGTACCTTCATTGAGACCCTCTAGGGCTCAAAGTGGCAGTTTAAATCACCCCCTACCACTAAATGGCAATCATTGGACATAGTTGAAATAAAGGAGGAGAGATCATCCATAGTGCTGGACTCTCTGCCTATGCTAACTGGGCGTGAATAGACATTGATCAATGCTAGTTTAAAAAGATTTGGCCATGCAAGGACCACGCATTGAATGTCTCTGGAGTGAGTAATAAGTATACTAGCCTTGCTGCCCAGGTGAGTCGCCACCAGGATTGTGAGGCTTCCAAAGGGACGCCCTCTCCCGCCCTACAGAGAGTGTCGTCCCCCACCCATTTGGGTGGGCATATACTGGACCTGTCTTTCACCAACTTAGAGGACATAACTATATGTCCACCTGTCCAGCTGACATGGACGGACCATATGCTGGTGAAGGCAGCCATTCCCGTGTCAGATCCTCTCTTTGTGACACAGAATAAAACCACTCTTTCACGCCAGTGGAATAAATTAAAACTAGAAGACTTCTATCTTCTACTAGGAAAGACACCCTTACCTCCCTTCTCGGATGTTGATTGTGGGTATGACTCATTCTGCAATTGGATTGCCATGGCCTTAGACTCTCTAATTCCCCTGGTACGCTCCAACTGCCGGACTAAAGTCCATAGCCCGTGGTACGATGAGACCTTAGCGTCTCTCAAGAGAGACTGTAGGCAAGCAGAGAGGCGATGGAGGAAAGCTTATGACCCCGCGCTTAAAACCTGCTACCTCACTCTAACTAAGGCATATCATAGAGCGGTCTGTCGAACACGTGCCGCATATTATGCGCAGGAGTTTCGGAACAGCCCTAACCCCTCTAAATTAATCTTTAAGGTCCTAAAGGACCTTACGACTAAGAGGGCCTCTGCAGCGGAAATTTGTTCAGACTCTCATTGCGAAAGTCTGGCCTCTTTCTTTGTCCAAAAGGTGCAAGCAATCTATCGCACCTTTCCAACTATCATGCACCATTCGGACTCAGTGGATGGTCCAATGGGCAATGATGTGACTCTGGATATGCTGGCCCCCCTTTCTGAGGAGGGTTTTGATCTATTGAGCCTAAAAATTAAATCCGGCTCCCCTGTAGACCCTCTTAAACCAGCCCAGTTTAAGAACATGCAGGCAACATGTCGCTCACCCTTGCTGGCTCTTATCAACCTCTCACTGGCCTCAGGGATTGTGCCCACCAAGTGGAAGCAAGCGGTAGTTACACCTATCCTAAAAAAGCCTACCCTAGACCCAATAAAACCCGAGAACTATTGCCCCATCTCACTGCTGCCGTGGGCTGCCAAAGTCACCGAAGCACACGTGAATGGGATCCTGGCTGACCACCTCGCCAAAGCTAACATCTTGGATCCCACCCAAAATGGATTTCGTGCAGGCCACAGCACGGAGACTGCCTTGTTGTACATGGTCGAACATCTGCGCTCCGTGCTGGATACCGGACGAACTGCGGCACTCTTGTTACTAGATCTAAGTGCCGCGTTCGATACGGTGTCCCACGAGATCCTGTTGCGGCAGTTAGAGGAAGCTGGGGTTAGGGGATTGGCTTTGTGCTGGTTCCGCTCCTTCCTCTCCAACAGATCTTTTCAGGTTGCGATACCACCCGGTAAATCCACCTCTCACCCGCTCACCTTGGGGGTCCCACAGGGATCATCTTTGAGCCCCACTCTATTTAATCTATATGTGAGACCGCTGGCTGCGGTAGTCAAACGCTGGGGCCTGACAATGGTTTCCTATGCGGATGACACGCAGCTGGCGGTCACATTAAGTGGGGACTCAGCTGTGGAAGCCCTCAACTTTTGTGAGGGGTTACGTGTGGTGGCCAATTGGATGAACCAGAACTGTCTCCAATTGAACACGAAGGAGACAGAGGTTATAGTGGTCGGAAAGCAACCTGGATGGTGGAATGACAACTGGTGGCCTCCCGCGTTAGGAATGATCCCTTCTCCTGCAATGGAGATAAAAAATCTCGGGGTCTGGCTGGACCCTATGCTCAGTTTCACCTGCCATACTAAGAGGGTGGCTGCCTCCTGTTTTGGCATCATCAGGGGTATCAGACCTGTGCTTAAATTTTTCGATGCCCCCACTAGACAGCTTGTGGTCCAGGCCTCTGTACTATCCAGGATAGATTATGCCAGCGCTCTGCTAGCAGGTACGAACCAGGCGGAACTTATGCGGCTGCAACGAGTGCAGAATGCCGCAGCAAGAGCGGTATTAGGGCTGCCTAGACGTTGTTCAGTTTCCAGAGCATTGCAAGCGCTCCATTGGCTGTCTGTTGCGCGGCGGATCGAGTTTAAGGTGCTTTGCCTGGCTTTTAAAATTTTGAAAGGCACGGCCCCACCTATTCTGATGAATCTACTGACCCCATATGTCCCTTCTCGATCCTTGAGATCGATGGGCCAGAATTTGTCTGTTGTCCCACGCTTCTTGCTGAGCAGGATTGGTGGCCGCTCCTTCCGAGTAGTAGCCGCAAAACTGTGGAACTCTCTTCCCAGTGAAATTCGAGCTCTGGAAGACTTACTCCAGTTCAGACGTGCCATCAAAACCTTTCTTTTTAATAAAAATCCCTGATTCTGTTGCATTTTGTGATGTTGTGTATACCTTTCTTGGCGCCAGGACGCCCCTTTGCTGGGGCAGCTGTGCGCGGTACAAAAACCGTTAACATAACATAACATAACATAATGCCGGGATGTGGAACGAGGCGAAGCCCACTCTAAATTCCTCTGTGTGCGCCCAGGTCTCTTGAAAGAGGCACACATCATTTTCATCTACGAATGATCCCCATTCTGGGCATGTAATTTTATTAGATAGTCCTGCCAGGTTCCATGAGACAATTTTTATACATTCTCGATTTGTGCCTGAACTCTTCTCTCAATTTGTACCTCGTTCCCTTCCACTGGAGGGCTGGCTTCTCCACCAGGACTAGGCATTAACTTGCCCCCCCTACTGGTGTCCAGTACAGACCCTCCAGATGGTTGGGGACTAGTTGCATCAACTAGGCTCAGTAAGACTGCCCCACCGCATAAGCCATTACCAACCAATTTTTCATCCTGTGTGCGTCCTCCCAGTTCAAGCCCCTCGATTTCACGGCTTGCCCCCTGTGTGCCCCCGAAGTTATTATCCAATTCACTAGGAGTTAGTCAATCCACCATATCTAAACAGCCGCTCGCAGTCGTCTCCTGTCCTGAACTCTGAGGAATCCTTATCACTACGGACACTGCTTACATTGCCCTGAACAGAGGAATCTCATGTGGAACCCTGTGACCGTGTGCTCCATTCCTGGTTTTGCGCTGTAGCTGAGGGAGAGGGACGCAGAATCAACCAGCGGGAGCGGGACTGCGAGGCCCAGAGGTGCTAGCGCCAGGACATCGCGCGCACCTGGTGCCTCTTCCCGCCCCCTCCTCCCTGAAGGCTCATAACGACTCGCGGCCCCCGCTCCGCGGGAGCCGCTCGCAGTCGTCTCCTGTCCCGAACTCTGAGGAATCCTTATCACTACGGACACTGCTGACATTGCCCTGAACAGAGGAATCTCGTGTGGAACCCTGAGCCCATGTGCTCCATTCCTGGTTTTGCGCTGTAGCTGTGGGAGAGGGACGCAGAATCAACCAGCGGGAGCGGGACTGCGAGGCCCAGAGGTGCTAGCGCCAGGACATCGCGCGCACCTGGTGCCTCTTCCCGCCCCCTCCTCCTACTTAGCCCCGCCTCCAGACGTGAACGCGGGACGTGCGCGGACGGAAGCGCGGGCGAAGACCGGGCAAAGAGCGGGCCGTTTGAGGCCGTTAGAGACCGGGGAGACTGGACTGGGCCACACCCTTTGGCCCCAAGTTTGTATATTAAACCTACCTGTCAGTGAGCTCGCTGAAGATAAGGTACCATGTCCACTCGTGAGTACAGAAGCAGGGCAGCCAAAGGGAAGTTGAAAAATGGGACACTAGATGACTTCATTACTAGGACCAATAATGCCATAGACATGGAGATCAATAAAATGCAGCACAGGGTCTCCACTGAACTTGATGCAGCTAGAAGGTTATCCCAGGAGCTGGCCATGGCTAAAAAATCTTCTCTAGGGCACTTTGCCTTTGCTAAAACACCTGACCGCCCAATGGGTCCAGCTCCTACTTTGACTGTGACGCAGGCAGATATCCACCAGCCACCAGTCATACCGCCCCCCGCATCGAAGGTGGGGTCTCCACATGCATCCTCCTCCAT
Source organism: Lissotriton vulgaris (assembly GCF_964263255.1). NCBI lineage: Eukaryota > Metazoa > Chordata > Amphibia > Caudata > Salamandridae > Lissotriton > Lissotriton vulgaris. The sequence continues at coordinate 1,653,417,346 of NC_141694.1, forward strand.
CCTAAGACCATCACTGGGTGTGGTGGCGGGGGTTGATGCTACGGCTGATGGGGCCCCTTTGGAGACGGGACCAACTGTTAAGCTTAAGGGAACGAGTGGGAGGACTTCCCCTACCCCCCAAAAGGGTCCAAACCACAAAAGAAAGTGTAACAATACTTCTGCCTACTCTAGGAAAAAGGCCAAGGTAGCAAAGGCTCAGTTACCCACTCAAGCACTATCTCAGGTATCCCACGTATCCCTTCCCATGGGAAATACTTGCCCCTCTGAATTTGAATTAGAATCTAGCTCAGTAAAATTGGTTGGCAAACACGATGATAGGCTCGTAATAGAAAGTGAGAATGGCGGGGTACCACTGTGCACTATAAAAGGGAAGGGTGTGGACTTCTTAACGATTGTGTGGGAAACACAAAAAAAACTTCTAACCCCCCTGGAAGTTAGACTCTCGTAAATAGAAACCCAGTTGCTTGAGACTGAAAAAAGCATCCTAAATCTAGCCACCTTGAGTATACCTGACAACAAACCAACTAGCCCACCAGTTACTATTAACACCCCACCACCACCTGCCGCTATTCCATCTGAGGTTCCGGTGGCCAAACCCATCCCGAAACCCCGGCACAAGGGTATTACAAGTACTTCTGTTAACAGGGTAGCGGCGGCCACAAACCAGCTCCCGGTTCAATCTGCACCAGCCACGATAGACATGGCAATTCCGAGGGCCAAAGATCATAACACCCACCACCCTACTACACAGAGAACAAAATCTACCAAAAATCACTATAGGGGCTATGTTGACCTTCCCCCTGATGTAAGACCATATGTAGTTGTATTAACGGGGGTGCCGGAACTTCCATACCACCAGCAGGAAGACTTTGAGTCATTAAAAAACAAAGTAATCCACTGGCTTAATGTCAACAGGCCAATACCCAATCACCTGAGAAGTAAAATTCTCATGGTGCGACGGGTCCCTTGGATAGGCACCTCGCACAAGTCTATTACAGGTGATTGCGTTATTGTTTCATTCGAAGATCCCAGCACTGCACACCTCATTCATTCCTGGAGCAATAATGGTGTAAATTCGCCCATAGCATCTAGACCGCTAACTTATTTCTATACGCCCGTTTACACTTTAACACGGGAGGGAACTGGAATTGGATCCCGGCGAGAAAAGGGGTACAGGGTGGGTTACCCAACTATTGGCAAGATATACATGGTGGGTGGACTGGGGCACCCACTTACAACAGATTTGGGTGCCTTGAGGATGTGGATTGACTTTCACATAGGTCTACTGACACACCGTCATTGGCAGACTCATCCTGTTCTTTGCCTTATTCCTCGGGTCGATCTGCTTCCCCACTATCACACTACCTCCCTGGAGACCGTAATCAAATCACAGGTGAGATTAGGCACACAGACGGGGATGCTGTTGAATATTGTGCGGGCACCACACCAATTGAGCCAACAAATGATAAAATCACTCACATAGATAGAGCTGATCAAAACAGCAAGGATAACCCCCTTCCTGAGGCGCCGCTTGGTACATGCTCGTTGGTAACAGAAGGACTGTCCCGCCACCAGCACAGCCAGCCCAGGACAAGCAGGTGCACCTTGGTATCTAATGACACAGATAAGATGGTGGCTCCCGGCGTAGTCTCCATACTTTCCTGGAACGTCGCCGGGTTGGACAATAAATTAGATTCCCCAGAGTGGGCGGAATTAATTGAAGGACACGACATATGCTTGTTTCAAGAAACATGGGCTAGGGATAAACAGTCCCGCACAGGGTACGCTTCCTTCGAGATTGTGGCAAAATGGGGCGGGAAGGGACGACCGTCTGGTGGCCTTTCGATTTGGGTGGGTGTCCACCTTGGATGCAGGGCGAGAATCCTTGAAACCAACTCAGCGGGCTTTCAGTGCGTTGTCTTGGAGTGGTCATCTGGTGTGAGTGTAGCATTGATTAACGTATATTCAAGAGCGGTTGGGATAACAGGCACCTCGGGGACAATTGAGGATTTAGCTTTGTTCCTTGACTCTGTCACTCTTTGCCCTTCACTCATAGTTGGGGGGACTTCAACACCCAGTACGAGCCCCTCCCGGATCATCTGGCAGGGGTAACTAGTGAAGAGGATGATCTTTGGGAGATCCCCACCCCGGTGGGCCCCCCTGTAAAGACTTGGTCACCTGTAGTTACCCAAATAACATCCTTTACGCTTTCCCACTCGCTGAGGGCTTGCAATGGCCGAATTAAGGGAGATTAAAAAAAACGATTATATAGCCTTGTGTCCTCAGGTACCAGGGATTCTCTACACCTTCCCTGTCTTGATCCTATTCTTGTTGTAGAGCCTACCAAGTTCCATCCTGCATCTCTATCACTGATGGAATGCGCAAGATCTGGTGGATAAAAATACGGGAGGGGAAGCGACTGAATGGCTGACGCTCATGTGGAATACAGCCACTGACATACGTGAGACACTGTCCATGTGTCCCTAAAATTCATTAGGACACTGTCTCCCCTGAGATCCTTGGTTCTATAGCCCACCCATGCCACTCTTCGGACCAGCAGGATTTCCCTTGTAACATCTTGAGGTAGTGGTCTATTTTTGTTTAGCCAATCAGTGACTTTGTTCTTAAGGGAGGTATGTGTATCTTCTTGCCCATTTGTCAGTGGAGGCAACCCTGCAAGAACTACAACAAGGGGACTGCATTCTGGGGGTAGGTCGATTTGTGTGCTTGCTGATTTAGTCTTACTAAAGAGTTTTGGGACAGCATTTGGATGTATCCTTACTTTGGGGGTGCCTATCCAACCCATTGGCAACTAAGACTGGTTTGACCGGTTGTAAACTCCCACCCACTAGGTCCTGTCTTTCTGACCTAATCACACCTAGCCCTGATTTGGCCGATGGTGGGCTCCCAACTCACTGTACCCTTTGATGGTCTAGCGGTAACCTAACTCCGGATATATTGTTAGCTCCAGATGGGGTTAGGGGTGGTTGCTCAGTAGTAGGGGTGCTAGGATTTATTTGTGCTCCAGAAGTCTGATCTAGTGCATTAGTGAGTGAAAGTAGATTTGCTTCAATGGCTGCCATTCTATTAATTAGGGGCATTAGGAATTCAGCAATTATACTCCCCACTTTCTCCCAGAAGTCACTGTTCAAAGAAACCACAAGGACCACTGGTATGTCCGGTATGATTGGGGTGGGTGGGGGTGGCGCCATCTCCACCGTCTCAGACTCCACACTTTGGTCCACATCTTTTTGCCCCTCTCCCGCCAACCTTGTTAACCTCCCACTGCCCATACATTTTTTTCCTTTTGCGTGCGCCCGGCCCTCTTCTTGTTTTTGGGGCCTTGTTTGTCCGTCGGAGATTCCTTTCCTAGCTTATATGAAGCAGACTTAGATCTAGTTGTTGCGCAGGCTGTCTGGTTCAATGACCTTGTTTCTAGGACGGAATACTCGGTCAAGGTTAGGGTATTATTACCCAATGGTGGGAGGTCATTGTTGCTTACATTTAGGGCCTGGGGGGATGAAGTGTCCCACAATTGTCCATTCTCCATAGGAGTCTTAGCTGCTCCCAGGCCAAGTGAAAGCCGTTGTTCAGTTACCTCTATCTTTTGTGCAATCACATTCGAGGCTCTAGTAATGAAATAGTCCAGAGTTCCCATATCCCCCCCCTTAGGCCCTTTCTTTACAGCACCACTTGCCATAACTGAAGATGCTGCCCCCAAGCAAGTTTACACCGTCGTACTTTACATGTCTTGTAACCAAGGGTTAAGTCTTACCGTAGGGGGATGGGCAGTCAACGTTCCAGGATAAATGTTGGAGAGTAGGCAGCCTTCTCCGGCCTCGAACGGGCTCAAACGGGCCCGTCCTTGTCCCGGGCTTCGCCCGGCGTGCGCACCGCACACGTCCCGTGTAGCAGTGGGCGTCTCCAAAGATTTAGGTCGACAAAATAGGGGGAGGAGCGTGGTGATGCCGCCTGCGGCGGAGCCTCCTAGTCCTGGGAGTCCCACTGGCTCCCACTCACCCCTGCAGGTAAGGAACTTGTGACAGAGCATACCACTGCGAGCGGCTCCCGCAAAGCGGGGCCGCGAGCGGTAATGAGGCGGTGGCTGGGGGAGGAGCGCGGTGATGCTGCCTGCGGCGGAGACTCCTGGTCCTAGGAGTCCCGCTGGCTCCCACTCACCCCTGCAGGTAAGGAACTTGTGACAGAGCAAACCGCTGCGAGCAGCGCCTGTGAAGCGGGGGCCGCGAGCGGTAATGAGGCGGTGGCTGGGGGAGGAGCGCTTTGATGCTGCCTGCGGCGGAGACTCCTGGTCCTGGGAGTCCTGCTGGCTCCCACTCACCCCTGTAGGTAAGGAACTTGTGACAGAGCAAACCGCTGCAATGTATTTATATTCTTACACAAATCTTTTATTAGGTTGTTTGCAGCTTTAACTGTCATCTATCTAACATATGACCCTATCTGATGATAATCTCAGTGGCAATGCATGAATATTTTTTTCATAATCTTGGTGTGTTATGTTGTTTTAATTAATGATTATCATTCTGCCTAAAAAATATACCCGCTGCATCAACCCTTGTGTGGCGAGGACATACACAATCCTGCCTACATATTGTGTTTAAAATGCAACTATGCTGACAACATTGTATAATATTCCAAATTGAAAAATTATATAATCCACAAATTGTCAAATAAATGATGCCTTCATTTTGGATTAAATAATGCTACATTGATAATTGTGATTGTCATTTAGAACTCTAAAAGAAAGATCGTTGTTTGTTCTTCACAGAACCAAGTGTACTTTGTAATTACATCTGCGATTGTGAACATTACATAAACTTGTATGTCTCAAAATCTAAAATGTAACAAATCATTCCTGGCAGACATTGCAAACTTCCTTGGGTAAGCTAGAGAGCTGTGACAAATGTCATTCAACATGTACACAATGACTAGAATTTGTTTCTGTTCCTAATATACTCGAAATATTTCAGCATATGCGCCTTAGATGTGTATCAACAACATCACTGCATAATAACTTACACATCTGTAGAAAAATCCAACATTTTGTCATATTTATATCCAACATAATTGATAGACATTGACATTTTGCTACAATGCATTTATTTAAGGCATACAATCCACTTAGTATGCTATACATCTACAGCATCATGATTCAAAATCACTGTTGCATATGCAAAGAACAATGTGGTAACTAGGCATTAACATGACAAATGAAAGCTATTGAATATGAGTCACATTTTATCAGCTATAAAATAAACTCTATATTTCTCTGGAATAATATTAACAATCACATGCATTTCTTGCTGCCATAACGAGTCACATTGTTAACTTCTATACATTTTATTTAGGTCCTGTGACTGCTGGGGAAGACACAAGAGACAGAAGGAATAGCTTGACTCAGTAGTTAATATATATATATATATATCATGCTTCATGGCTTAATTTTATTAGGTAAAAAGACCTAACAGTGGAACCTTCTGAAGAAAAGCACCTAACAAAAGTAGCCCCAGATAATGAATAATACCTCTATTAATGTCATGGGGCTTCGGGAGCACACAGAATAGGACCCACTGTAACAGTGCTTATTCCCTAAGGAACTAATTCAATTAGTCATAAGAGCACAGGTGCACCACAAGATTTGGCATGATAAAAATCAAATATTTGTTATACAATCCCAATAAATCACGGAGATGGAAGTTCCTCAATTTGATTTCTTTATTTTAAAAAAGTGAAGCACCTTACAGCCAAGCGGACATTAAATGGGTTATCATTCAGATAGGCAAAGTAGGACATCAGATCAGGGGCAGGTCCATCCCAAAGCATAATAACATCATTGGTGTACCCGCCCCAAAATATAACATGTTCCATCCACTTTGCCGCATGTCGTCCCCAGGCATGCTCGCGCTCAAACCAGTCCATAAATAGACCGGCTTTATTTTATTGTTTGTCTTTAAACACTCCACCTATGTATGATTAAGAGTAGAACTCACTTCTGCATAAGCGATTCTAAGATCCACATCATTTACCACCTACTGCATGACAACCAACACTGCATTGAGCAATTAATGGATCTCATTACCAAATAATCCCTCCTGTCAATCCACTGCGTCTTCTTCAGAGACATCAACCTCTACTAGAATAGCTCCAGTGAATCTCAAGGTACCGTCTAAGAAACAACGATCTAACACAAATCTGTTTGAGTACTACTCTTGACATTGTTAAAGTATTTTTTCTTCTGTGCAAATTTTGGGTGACATCTTTTGTGTGAATTGTGATTTTAATGATGCATATGGTCGTAACCAATTAACTAATGAAGATGGACTTGAAATGAGTAAATTATATTTGTTAGAAATGCTATTAATAAAATAGTATAGTTATCCCACAGTTTTGTACACGTTTCTGGTCTTCTGCTCATCTTGCACCTGCTCATCCCTCCCCCCACCGCCCAATCAGAGACCCGCTGTGAGTCTTCTCTCCTCAGAGTTCCCACGGAGCACACAGCGGGACATGTAAAGGAACTGCCACTAACTACCGCTAATGCTAGTTAGCTGCAGTTTTATTAATGTGGCCTATCACCCAAAACTATCGCCTGTTAGCGATGTATTTACAATATGTCGCTCTATGGCGATAGTTCCAGGTAGCTGCAGTGAAACTGCCTTTAACACTAGCATGAAGACGATACAAATTCTGGCGATAGCGGGCGAAACTGATGAAAGGCCAATTTGCAGGCAAAAAACTCATGTTAGTCAGCCTAACGTGAGTTTGTTTGACTCCAGAGGCACCCTAAATGAAAAATAGGAAACAAACCTAATAAATTGCAGATTGGAGTAGCCAGGGCCAATTGCAGCACAGATCAACAATACCCCAAACCCCCCAACAGCCAGGATGACCAGCCAGAGTCCCAGGGGAAGAGGAAATCCAGGGCTACAACCATGAAAAGAGGCGCATCACTGGGCAAAACCAGTGATGAATCACTTATCATTGCCCACTCCTTACAACACCATGGCATCCAAAACTTTGAAAGCGCGTACAGTCCCCAGGACCCGGAGGCCTCACTGGGCCCCGGAGTGGGATGCAGAGGTGCTGTGGATTTGCTGGCACATGGTGTAGACATTGAGGCGTTGACAATCACCATTACCTGTTGGTGAAGTCTCCCAGGTCGCATGGAGACACATTGCTGACCAGTGCAAGAAAATTGCCTTGCACCCCTTGGAGCTGTGAATGGCAGAGACACTCCTGTGCACCAATGTAGGGAGGTCTTCATCACATACTACGATCCACCACTACACCGGGGTGCACAGAGGAGATTACCAATGGTAGGCGGCAACTCTCTGCATCACAGGCCGGCTGATGTTGCGCTGGCCGGGTGCTGTGGAGGGTGAGGCCCCTAAGCTGAGCCAAACTTGTGTGGCGGGAGCAGTGCAACTTCATGCCTAAGGGGGCCCTGTTGCATCACCTGAATCGGGAGGTTCCCCAGCAGACTAGGTGGCGACTGCTGTACTGAGGCTTGTGAAATCCTGCCTGTCTGAGGCTCCTGCTGGCTGAGTCACAGATTTGGAGAGAGCGCAGCGGATTGCGCCACGGTGTCAATGTCCAGGTGAGGAGAAGGTGGGCCAGGTAGCGGAGGAGGCCTGGGGGTCGAGCCGCCCAGGCCTATGCCCTGTTGGTGACGCACCCCCAGGGGCGGCTCATCCGCAATTGCGGAAGAGCGTCGCCCCACTGCTTTCAAGCAGTGCATGAAGAGGAAAGATAATAATGTGAGGACAACTTTCTGATGGAGGCAGGAGGGTGGGTGAGGCTGCTCCACTTACAGGCCTGTGACATGGGCGGAGTGGTATGCCCACTCAAGTGAGCAATGACTGTTTGGTCAGCCCTCTCAGGCCATCCAATGCAGTCATGGGCACTTCCCTGTTTGCAGTGTAGGCTGCATTATAGCCTGCATGGAGAACATGCCCACGCCTCCAGCCCCTGGCTGAACGCCTTGTCACGCTGCTTAGGAACAATCACAACGCCGCATTGCAGCATTGTGATTGGCTTAGAGGAGGGAGCTGGCTGCCTGCTTCCTGTTTCTGGAAATAGACTCAGGAGCACAGAAGTTGCAAGACCCGGCCTCGAGGTAAGAATTATTTGAAAAAATATTAACAACCCCCACTCATGCCCCCCTGTGTCCCCACCCCCTCAAACGTCCTTTCCCTGCATTTGCAACATCCAAGCTGTCCAGTCCCCCCGCAGCACTACTCAATGGCAGCCGCTGTGCTGCCATGCGCAGCGGACGTACCACTGGTGTGCCAAAGGCAAACCATAGGCAAGTCCATCTGTGTCCGTCCGCCCTTGGAGCACTCCCAGCACCAAGGACCTTTCCTCACGGACACTCAACCGCTACGACTCCAGCACCCTCCTTGCCATCACTGTGGAATTTTAGTTTGCGATCTGAACATCATCTGCGCCAGCTTGTCACCTATGTACTACGTGCACGGCAGCCATTTTAGGTCACCTATGTACTACGTGCACGGCAGCCATTTTAGATATCATGGTCTCCCTGTCCACGATCAATCGCCAGCGCGCCCCTCTGACCCAGCAAGTATTCTCCGCGCACCCTGGCTCCCCCTCCCTCCCCCTCATGAGCATGACCCTTCTGCATGACCCTGTCCTTGGGAGTCACGCCAGCGCCTGACCAACACCTCCTCTCCTCCCATGAATGACCCTCTGTTGATAAACCTTCCCACCGCGCTCGATTGTCCACACGGCATGAATACCACTCCTTTGATGACCCCTTCCCCCGTGTCCAGCTGTCCACACAGGTCCGAGGTCATCACCTAAGCCGGCAGATATCATTTACTGCCCCTTATTGTATGAGGTCGCTCTCCTTCAAAGGACCCTCTATTGATCCAGGCCTCCCCACCCCCTGTGATATGATCAGGCGCACACATCCTAAGACTCGACGGAACACTTAGCTGCGTGATGACCCCCTCCTCTTATCAGCAGGTTGAGGACCTCTATTGTGAAGGTATATGGGGGTGGGATTGACACGAGGATTACGGGGATGTCTTTTCCTTTATGCCACAATGTTCTGATTGTAATAAAGAAAGGTCACATGCCATAAACCAGTGTATAAGAGGCCAGGCCTCCGAGAGGCTGTTAGAGCACCTCGAGACGATACCTTGTTGTCTGATCTGATGTGTTCTGCTCCGTCGGAATAAACTTCTGTTTTCCTGCCTTCTGGTCTCCGGCGCCTGCCTCATTGCTTGGTAATTTGAATGGTACAAGGGCGGTTAGCGCCGGGCAAATCTTGAGAAAGGTCCTAGCCCTACCTTTTTCCACATCTACCCTGGATGCCACCCCGCCTGCCATCTAGCAGCACTGTAGAATTCTCTTGATTCCTGTGCCTGTCAAAACTACAAACACCCCTTTTGCCTCATCAGCACACCAGTGCCTCCTGCTGCCCAGCCGACCAACAGCGCACCGACCGACTCAACTGCATCCTCCTCAACGTGCGGTCCCACCACAAATACACAAATGAAATCTGGAACCGCCTCAATGCCACCTCTTCAGACATTGCATTCTTCACAGAAACCTGGTCCAACCTCTGCTCCGGACCGGACATCACCATCACCATCCCTGACAGCTACTAAATCACCCGGACGGACCACCAAGACATCCAAGAGGAGGCATTGCCATTGTCTACAAAAACACACTCCAACTGACCATGCACTCTAATGACCTAACGGTGACCATTGAACACCTCCACTTCCACTTTCAGATCCAGACAAACCCCAACACCATCCTCTGCGGCACCCTTGTCTACTGGACCCACGGGCCAGGGACCCCCATTTTTCGATGCCATTGTAGACCTCATTGCACCCCAGGCTCTCCCAACCATCGACTACATCCTACTCGGAGACCTCAAGTTCCACCTGGACAACCCCAGTGACCAGAACGCCACCCCCCTCCTGGAGAACCTCGCCAACATCAGACTCAAGCAGCTAGTCACTGCACCAACCCACATATCCAGACACGCGCTCGAGCACGTCTTCTCCGCCAGCGGGAACCTCAACTACATCCACACCACCTGACTCTGCTGTACCATCATTGTATACATCACGTCTTCACCATGCCCACCATACACCACGTCATCATCGCCCCACCTCGCAGCTGGATCAAGACCACCGAAGAACTTCTTGTCAACTCCCTCCACACCATCACTTCGCCAACGTTTACAGGCGACAACACAGCAGCGCACAGCCTCCACCGATGGATCTACAACCCTGGCACCCTGAAGAAAAGACCCGACAAACAACACTCCAAGAAGGCCAACTGGTTCACTTCCACCCTCCACTTGTCCAGACGCCCTGCAGACGTCTCGAGAAGTGATGGAGCCACAATATCAATCAACTCCACAACTCAGTCACCCTTGCACCATATCACAATTGTGCCTGCTTTTGCGCATGGCAGCCATTGTGCGCCACGGTAGGAGAAAAAGACAGGGGGGCTTATTCATGATCCCCATTCTGACAGTTTCACCCTTGATGTACTTGCAGTGTGATTCTTGCACCGCGTTGCGCCGTATTTGAAAAGTTACGCATCTAAGCATGTGCTGACCTTGTAAAGCCCTGTGCCACATTATACCTGCATCAGGTATGATGTATGCAGGGTGGGCATTTCCACACAAAAAAGCCTCATAGGAGTGGCACAGTGAAATCCATCAGATTTCACAGCGACTATTCTAGGACGCTATTCTGAGTACCTTACACCTGCCTCATGGCCGGCGTAAGGGTGACAGGGTGCCACATGGATAGGCTGGCCCCATGCATAGCTGGAGTTGCGCCATGCTTGTGACACAACTGCAGCAATGCGTGACTTTAGCGCTGACAGATACATCAGGATTCCAGACGTATCTGTCGTTAATTGCGACATGGCTCGCTGTACAGTGAATACAGCGCATCCATGGTGTCGCAAGAAGGGCTGTTGCAACGCTGTTTTGTCTCAGTGATGCAACACTTTTCATGAAGTAGGCCCAGGAATGCACCCTATCTTATTGATCGTGCACATTCCTGCCCTGTAGTCGCAGGGCAGCACAGCAACATTCCTTGCAGCGCTGCCAACACCGAAACCTTCTGAAATGAGGCCCCAAGTGTTTGCACCAATTTTAAGACCAGCTATTTTCTGGTCATAAACAACTGCCTCTAACTGCAGTTAGAGGCAGTTTTTTGGGTTTTTACCATGCAACGAATTTCTTGTAAATATCGCGACGTGGGGTTAGCAGCAGTTTTTGCAAAGGAATGCCTAGCTTGCATCTCATTTTCGTTAACTCCTGCTAACAGAAGTGACGATCTTAAAAATGCACGTTTTCGCCAGAAAACGGCCGCTAACTGAGGTTAGCGACAATTTTTAAATAAGGTGATAAAAAAATAGCCGCCATAACTTCAAATAATGGACGCAGTGGCGACGTTAAGTCCTTGTAAATATGCCCCACAGTGCTATGACATAAATGCTGGTTGCCTTAAAAAGCTTGTATCGTGAAAGAAACCTTCCACTGTGTACCCTTTGTATCATTTGTAACAATTTCCATTGGAAAGTTCTGATGTACGCCTGTAGAAGAACATAATTGTATGTCCTTCTTTTGAGAAATGGTTTCATGTTGTGTTTATACATCTCTGGGGTGCAGTTTCTGAAAAGGCACAGAAGATTTCCTTTTATCTTAAGAAATTGGTTAAGTCTAAGAGTTTCAGTTATTACAAAGTTGCTTTTGGTTAGCCAATGCAACCTTTGGTCCTCAAAGTAATAAAATAGACTGGCTTGACTGTCACAGTAAAACACGGAGATTGCATTCAGAGAGACAAATTTGGAAACAGCAACACAGTGCATTTTTTTTCATTTACGTTAGAAAGCTAGTGGGAAAGTAGAGGTGATTTATTTTAAAGTGTGCACTCTGTATAAAACAATGAGGCTCCGTGCACACAGAGCGGGATATTCACAAGGACACAACTCCGAATTATCCTCGCCGTAACGCAACAAATGTGGAGATAGATTTAACTACCCATTCACAAGCTAGTGCAAACTGCAGACAATGCTTGTATTCCCGCGATAAATACCCCAAACGTCATCTCCACGGTGGACACAACCAACTAACCCTAATTAGATGCAGAGTAGGCGTACCCGTGCAAAAACACATGAAAAAACCACAACACCACTTTCACAACGAAATTCAAGATCTGCGAAGCGAACCAAAAACAGGAGAAAAAGCCGTCCCACACATGACGCTGAGTCCTGGGTCATCAACGGCGGAGACCACATCAGGGCACACATCATCATCGCAGGCTGCACACCCGCTCAGCAATTATGTGTGCCACTAACCCTGTGGAACGCCAGTCAGCACCACATGGTGGTAGGCCCGTGCCAGGCGCAGGGCGTCGGGTTCCACTAACCCTGTGCAACCCCAGTCAGCGGCACGTGGTGGTAGGTCCATGTCAGGCGCAAGGCCTCGGGTGCCACCAACCCTGTGCAACACCAGTCAGTGCCACGATGTGGTAGGCCCATGTCAGGTGCAAGGCCTCGGGTGCCACTAACCCTGTGCAACACCAGTCAGCACCATGTGGTGGTAGGCCTGTGTCAGGCGCAAGGCCTCAGGTGCCACTAACCCTGTGCAATGCCAGTCAGCGCGACATGGTGGTAGGCCCGTGTAAGGCGCAAGGACGCGGGTGCCACTAACCCTGTGCAACGCCAGTCAGCGCCATGTTGTGTTAGGCCTGTGTCGGCTGCAAGGCCTCGGTTGCCACCAACCCTGTGTGCAACAACTCATGGGCCCTTTATGATTGAGCCCTGTGGAGTGTCCATCATCCAGTCACCACCGGCAGAGGGGAATGTGATGTTGTCGGCCCCTTATATTTGTGGGGTCACATGGCCTGTGATGCCTGTGCTGGATGGGTGTGGTGTGTGTGCAGACCTGCCCTCAGGGAGTGGCCGTGGCATGCTGACAACTAGACCAGTGACCTGCACACCACCAGCAAGTACACCTGTAACAGGTAGCTATGTGGGCCTCCCCTTGGAGCGTAAGTGGAGTGGTCTGGCCTAGCATACCAGTGCAGGTCTTGCAACAATGATTCGGGCGCTCTGGGCCTGGTTCAGTCCATGTCCGGACAACGAAGTGACTAATGCATGTTTCCCTGTTGTAGTGTCCACGGCACCCGGGACACAATTGGCAATGTAGCAGACGGGGACTGGCATCCCACTACATGAGCATCATTGACGTAAGGTAAATCACTGTCCCAATTTCCATCTGCACATTCATGCAGGAATGATGAGAAACATGACACAGCAGTGCGTTACTGGATGTTTATTGCACATCCAGTAGAGTTGATCAGCTGGTGCAGCACAGGTCCATGCCAAGCACACCACACAATATGGGCCCGTGGAGGACCAGGCAGAGTCCATCCGGGGATGACAGGTACTGCGGAAGAGGAAGGGTGTAGTCAGCGGTCTGGTCACCGTGTCATTGGTCATCAAACAGGATATGGCAGTTCATCTTGTGGTCCAAGGTGAGTGCAGTGGAGCGTATCGGAGTCAGTGGGAGGTCAGGATGCCATGTGCGGCACCAAGCAGAAACAGGCCAGGTGGCGGAAATGAATGCTACTGCCTCCTTCTGACAACAATCCCATCCATGTCCTCGTCCTCATGTGTGTGCTCTGCCCCACCTGTGGGTGTGGCAGTAAAGGCTACAGCACTGTGTGCCACTGACACATCAGGGGCCGGAGGAGGGAGGATTGTCGGGCGCACTGTGTGGCAGTGACACATCAGGTGTCATAGTGGATACGCCTGCCGCACTGTGAGGCTTTGATACACCAGGGGGCTGAGATGTGGATGGTGTGGGGGCAGCAGCATTCATCAGCGCCACACCTTGTGGCAGCAATGCCATAATGAGGATCTGCAGGGAATGGTAGATCCCAGGTACATTGCGCTGATATGCAGTGGTGGCTGCCATCCTTTCCGCCTCCATCCGCACCATATCCTTGATGGTCCGTTGGAGACCATGGAGCGGGCAGTGGGTGTTCATTAGGGACTGGAGCTGGTCCCTGATGGGACCTAGACACCCATGGATGGCATCCAGTTTGTTAGCCATGAGGCCGAACCCGACCCGCACCTGCTCAAGCCTCTCCCTCTGGCCCTCCAGCACATGGTGTTGGAAGGCAGTGATTTGTTCATAGGGGTATTGGGAGGGTGCCGGGTCTGTGAGTGCCTCCTGCTGGGTGCTTTGAGTAGTGGGTGGGGTCTCCTCAATGCAGCTGTGCTGCCCTGATCCTGGAGGTGAGTTGCGGATGATGTCCATGATGTGTTGGAGCAATTGGGTGTTGATGCTGGTGTTGTCCTCCTCGTCATCAGTGAAGAGTGGCTAGGACTGCACTGCAGGGGGTGTTGACTGTGCCCCTGCAATGTGAAGGGGAGATGGTGTATTACAATGTGTCTACATGAATGTAGCTGCATGATACATGTTGACATTCAGACAGCATGGCATTGTACATTGTGGCAGTGTGTAGATCAGGGGCATGACCCAGAGTCATTGTGGGTGTGCACTGTGCTCTGCTTGATTGTGTATGTGTGCCATTGTGGCCCACTCCACTCTTCTCCCCAGTACCATTGTGGTCACTCACCCTGTTAGGCTTGTATTGTGTCCTGTCAAGCAGTGTCCGGTCCCTCGACTCCGGCCACAGTCTCCATACTAATGACTGTCGACACCAGCTCCTCCATGTCATCCAGCACGAACTGTGGCGCTGGGCTCCCACCTCTAGTATGCATTGTTGCCTTCTGCTTGTCTGCTAGTTTCTCCTTGGTCTTTCGCTTGATGTCAATCCATCGCCTCTTGACCTCGTCCATTGACCTCTTTTGCTCTCCGACGGCATTCACCTTGTCCACGATGTCCCGCCATATTCCATTTTTGGTGCCCAATAACACGTTGGAGGTGACGAACAGTTGTTGATGGTGTTCCATCACCTCCGTGACTAGGATCCTGTTTTCCTGCGGACTGAACTTCGTCTTCCTCTTGCCTTGTCCTTCCCTGTCCCTGAAGTCCCAGGCTGGTCGTCCATGGTGCTTGTGGGGTTGCGCCCGTCCTCTGCGCCTGCTCTGGCTGCCTCCATGGTGCTTGGGTGTTGGTCAGTTTGTGTTAGAGTGTTTTTTCTACTTTTCTAGTGATTTTTTCCGCCTGCCCTGTGTGTGTTGCAGGCCTGGCGCTGCTTATCGCTGGTTTCCTCATAGCGCTTTGGCCCATCACAGGTTTTTTCGTGTTGAGGTTTGTGTTTTTATCCCCGCCGAGGTGGTTCTATCACGGACAATGGCCGCGATTTCGGCAGACTATCACATGCTACTGCCTCGTTGTAAATACCACGTTAACACAGGGTTATTTTCACATGATAGGCTGAGATGTGTAAAGGTGAGTTAGCATTTTTTGTTGATGTTTAGCCCACGTTCTTGTGAATATACCCCAGAGAGTACCCTTATACCCTTCTTTGCTCTCAGTACCAATCACATTGGATATGGCAGGAAATGACAAGAGCGCAATGTCTACTGCACTTGGGAAGCTAATAAAATGTGTTTTAATTCCATTCATGTTTTCCAGCACTGAACCACATTTAGAATCATAGGATTTTTAAACTGTAAGAAGGAGTACAAAAGAGGCCTGATAAAGGACTGATAAAGATAAAGGACTCAATGTTTGGACATCTGTTGCCTTTGCCCTTGTGCGAGTTTGTCATCCTCCATGACAACCGCATAATTTCATGTTTTCATCAATTAAACAATGCAGCTTATGTTTTCAAAGGATGCAATACTCAACTGTAATTCAATAGGGAAACATACATGCTTTATTAGTCTAACAGTTGGTTTGAATGATCTAATACAGTCTGGGGTTTTCTTTCGTATTTAACTTGTGTACTTCTAGGGATATGAGAAGCATTCCTTGATTTTACAGAAGCACATTCCTCTGACCAGCTCAGAGCCAAGTTCACTGATGAATGTGTTTCTCTGATCTTCATCAGCTGCTGTTTCACCCTAAGGTTATCCATTTGAAAGAACATCACTGCCAGTGGGACTGCTGGCAGCAAAGGTCTGAGGGGAGGGAGGTCAGTCATTGTGCTTGCATGCCTTCAAGGGCAGCCCTTAATGCACAACTGCAAAACAATTTTTATTTTGAAAAGGTTCAAAGTCATATGTCTGTTAAATCATGTTGCCACTGTTTAGATAATTTAAAATAGTTTGTCTTCATTCTCTTTAGTAGTCTCTTTTAATCAGGCAATGCTGTGTACATTTTAACCTCATGCGCGCTAGCGGAATTCCGCTCGTACGCTGAGATTTTTAAAAACGCATGTTACGTGACGAGCTGGGCTCGTCATCAGCGTGCGAGGAGGCTACGCCATGACGAGCCCAGCTTGTCATCAGCGTGGAAGGGGTTAATTGCGAATAAACAGTGGAGTTTATTGATGACTGACAGATCTTCAGTTCACAGACCGTTGGTGTATGTAACAGTGACCCACTCAGTGGAGATTGCAAAGTTTTCACTAGGAGAATTGAATCACCCAAAATGAGAGAAGATGCCAAATTGCCATGGTCTTCCGATGTGGTTAATTATGCGAATAGTGATGAGTGATAGCATCAGAGCCGTTCTTTCAGCAGGGGCCTTCTGTAATATTGTTTGTGCATAATGGCCTACCACATGAAGTCTAATGGAATTTTATTCATTTTGTGATGGTGTGGCTTCATACAAATGAAGGAGGACCTTTTCCCCTGCACTTAGTACAGATACTGGCGGTACCCAAACAAGTTGTCGGGAGGTTACCTGTGTGCTACTTAGCTAGTGACCTCTAAGGGTGCCGCATGGAAGGCAGGACAGAGGTGCCATGGACCCTCAAACAGCCCCCACATGTGTCTGTAGGCACATGCTGCACCCTCATGCTGACCCATCTTGGTGCCCTCTGTAAAATGAGGCCGGTCTGTTCTATTCTATATTTCCCTTGTTATTTCCAGATATCTTTTAGTTGAGTACTGGCCAGGTGGTTGATTTAATAGCTGTCTGGGTCTGGCCAAGCAAGATGGCCAACCGGATGCAAACTTAGGGCACTCCATCACCTTATAACGTGATCCTTCAGAATCCTGTAAATAAGATACTCATGTGCCGAATCCCTACACCTTCCAGGAGGCGGAAGAGGCAAAGTTACATCCAAACTAGTCGGAGCCGGCAAGTCGGAGGGAACTTGAGCCACGGTCTGCAGATATGCCGGCGCAGTAACTGTAGATCAATCAATCAGAGGTTTTTAGAGCGCACTACTCACCTGTGAGGGCCTCAAGGCCCTAGGGGTGGGGGGAGCAGCTCCAGGTCAGTTGAAGAGCCAGGTCTTGAGGTACTTCCTGAACGTGTGGAGGGTTGGGGAGCATCTGATGTTGACCGGGAGCTCATTCCAGGATTTGGCTGCGATATAGGAGAAAGCTCTCCCGCTGGTTCTGTTTCTGCGGATGCAGGAGACCACTGCCAGGGCGATATCAGTGGAGCGGAGGTTCCTCTTGGGTATGTGGAAACAGACTCGGTCTTTGAGGTATTTGCGTCCAATGTTGTTGAGGGAATTGTATGCGTGGGTGAGGAGTTTGAAGGTGATCCTCTTCTGGATGGGGTGCATCCATAAGAGGTGTGGTCCTGGCTGGAGCTCTGGGATTGGGTACCCAGTGCTGGATGAAGGGCCCTCTTGACACGTCCCGGAGAAGAAAAGACGTGTAGCATCATTGGGGTCCCCAGGCCCTGTTCAAACCCGAGCTGTAGTGCAGGGTTATGGTACACTAATGGAGGAGGGGACTGAGGTGTCTGTGGGGGACTGTTCTGCAGATGAATCCCCTGTTCAGATGGTGGAGTAATTGGAGACCCCGATTGCTCCCATAGGATGAACTGACACATGCAGGAGCAGCTGGGACAGCACACTGTAGGCTAGCCTGGGGCTGGTTGGTCTGTTGACCACAACTATTGGACAGCAGAGAAGCGCAGATGGACACAGAACTGGGCAGCATCAGATTATTTGCTCGCATGTGCAAATTATGCCACAAGATATGTACTCCACTGGCTATAACTGTGATCGCATATGGCTAAGTGCATACTTAATGAAGATAGTTATGCTAGCCGAGGTGGGCCTTCTTCTTGATGCCTTGACCAATTCTGGTTTTGAGTTGTCGGGGTGACATTCCTCTGCGTATTTTCTCTTAGCGATCTAAGCATCCCACGATTTCAGTGGTGGTTTAGAGTAGGAAGTTTGGCAGACACGCTGTTAAAATGGTCTTAAGTTTTTACCCAGGTAGGGAGAATGAATGATGAATGAATGAATGAATGATTACATATTTGTATCGCGCATGGCTACCCGGAGGCATCCCAGCGCTTTGGACAACGTTCATTCACCAAATTCAGACAAACAGCAAGGTTTTCAACGACTTCCTGAAACTCAGATGGTTGCTTTCCATTCTAAGCTTGAGTGGCAGATTGTTCCAGAGTCTTGAGGCCTGTAGGGAGAAGCGTCGGCCGCCCATACGCACTTTCCTAATTTTTGGGATTGCGAGAAGGTTCTTATTTGAGGATCTTAATTCCCGCTTAGGAAGGTAGGGGCAAAAAAGTGATTGTATCAATAGGGGTGCTTTTTTTTTATTACTTTATGGACCGTGACCAGGGTTTTAAATTCGATCCTCTGCTGCGCTGGAAGCCAGTGCAACTGACGGAGAGCAGGTTTGGCAGATGTTCTTCGCGGGATGTTCAGTAGCAAACGTGCAGCACAATTCTGAACGATCTGCAGTGTCTTAATTGTCCCTAGGGGGGAGCCTAGATATAGCACATTGGAATAATCTAGGCGTGATAAAATCAATGCCTGTACTAGGATCCTTCTGGCTTCAAAGGGAAGGAGGATGATGATTTTCCTCAAAAGCCTCATAAGCGCATAACATGTGGCAGCTACCTTCCGGGCTTGCACAGAGAAATTAAGAGCTGGGTCAATCCATACCCCAAGCTCTTAATTTGGGTCTTAGGCTTGGGTGGTTGGCCCAGATTATCCGGCCACCAACCATCCACTGTGGTAGGTGCTTTATGGCCCAACATCATCACCTCAGTTTTTGACCCATTAAGTTTAAGGAAGGATTCATCCATCCATTCCCGAACTTTATTAAGGCAACTGGAAAGTCTTTCAAAGGCGGCATCATGGGTGGATAGTGAGATAATCAGTTGTGTGTCATCTGCGTATGTAACAAGTTGTACTCCCCAAGGAAGCACCACCTCAGCCAAAGGCCTCATATAGATATTGAATAAGGTGGGGCTGAGGGATGAGCCCTGGGGTACACCGCAGTTGAGACACATTTGAGGGGAGGAAGCATCATTTTCAAAGACCACAAAGGTCCTGTCAGACAGAAAGGAGTGCAGCCACTGTAATGCGCGGCCCGAGACACCAACTTCCTCCAGCCTGTGAAGCAGAATGGAGTGGTTCACAGTGTCGAAGGCCGCGCTGAGATCTAATAACAGAATGGCCGCATGATTCCCACTGTCCACGATCTTCCTCGCTTCCTCAACCACAGCAATAAGCGCTGTTTCAGTGCCTTGATTTCTCCTAAACCCTGTCTGCGTATTGTGAAAGAGGTTGTTATCCTCCAGAAAAGCAGCCAATAACGAATTGACATACTTCTCTGTGAGTTTGCTAACAGTGGGCAAACGCGAGATGGGGCGATAATTTGCCCAGTCTTCAGGGTTGAGGTTGGGTTTCTTCAACAAGGCCTTAACTTTGGCCTGTTTCCAGGTTGGGGGCACCAGGCCTGAGGTCAAAGAGGCATTGACCACCTCCTGAATGACTGGAGCCACAGTGTCTGATACCAGATTTAATATGGTAGGGGGTGCCGGGTCATTCGGGGAGCCTGATTTTAAGTTCCTTAAAAGACTTTGAATAGTAGAGAGGTCAATAGGAGAAAATTCATTAAGTTGGGTTAGAGCCATGTCTGATGGCGGGGAGGGTTCGGTGGGAAAGTTATGGAAAGATGAGTATATGGTAGCTACTTTATTAAGGAAAAATTTGGCGAGTTCCTCGCAACGTGTCTGGGCAAGTCCTTTGTCTTCAATAGGGGCAGGAGGGGTGACCAAAGATTTAAAAATTAAAAAAAATTCTCTTGGGGAATTGGCAGCCATATGAAGGGGGTGTTGGAGTTAAGTTGCGGCTCGAACAGGTAATGCTTTTATTTCTTTCTTTCTTCACTCTCCACTTTCCTGTCATATGTCACACACCATACCCCCCCACCTAGCCCGCCCCAGCCACACCGCCCCACAGCGTTACCTGTGTGAGCCACCACTGTTGGAGTTAGCTGTCCAATGTTTTCAACTACTGTGACATAGTGTGAGCCAGTTCACTATTACAATGCCCCATGATAGCTGAAAGGGCTGCAGGGCTGGGAGAGACAGGAAACTTGGAAGCCTGCAGCTCTATAACAGGGCATATGAGAACCCACGACCACGGATCACGGATATAATTTCCTCACCTGGAACATCTGTGGCCTGAGTACTTAAGTGACACAGGTGTGACTGGGGAAAGTGTATGGCGTTATTCAGCACCTACTGAACAACTTAATTACACAGGAAGCATGATTAGCAGCTTTGCAGAGTAGGGAGGCTGGGAACGAGGAACTGGGAATAGCAATACTAGAAGCGAGAAGAGCTCTGGTGGAAACAGCTGAAAGATTGGGAAACTTATCCCGAAGGGAATATAAGAAGTGCCTACACAGGGAGGGGGGATTGGCCCGGTAAGCTACTAGCCTGGATACTGAATAGGCAGAAATCGGCTATCCCTATGATGATGCTGCAGAGATCGGATGGGGTAGAGACAACACACAGGTGGTAATTAACCTGGTGTTAAAAGACTTTTTAATTGAGGCATGCTGCAGTGTAGCGTATGTGTACTCGGATGATACAGTATCCTTCCTGGATGACATAGAGCTCTCTTGGGTCCAGGAGGCATTCTGAGGCAAGCTGGAGGTGGACATTTCCTTAGAGGGAAGCATTGGGGACACTGTTCAAAGTTAAAGCTCCAGGAAACTCTGTCTTCCCAATTTGTATCAGTCCCTGACACACCTATTGACTGCAAAACTGCTTTAGGTCTTTGTGGAGGATTGGGACCTGGGTGAACTCCCCCATTGATGAGGAGGAATCATATGTATGATGCTGAAACCAGGAGGGGACCTCTCAGAGGTCGCCTCTTATAGACTAGACTGTTAACAATGATCATCACTGGTTCCAAGGTCATATCCAAGGAAATGGTGATGCACCTGCAGTGGGTTATTGGCCTCCTGGTTAATGAGGACCATTGTGGCTTTATACCAGGCCACAGCACAGCCCTCAGCTTATCCCATATATGGCATTCGGTGTGGGACAGCAACGATGAGCTGGGCTTCGCATCGGTGGATATTGCCAAGGCCTCTGATCCTTTGGAGTGGCCCTACTTATGGGCAGTGTTAAATCAGATGGGATTTGGAAGGAACTTCTGTGCCTGGGTCCAACTCCTCTATGTGAATCCTTGGGCCCAAGAACAATCAGGCAAGGTGATATCTGGGGCCTTTGAAATACAGCCAGGCACCGGTCAGAGTTGCCCACTGTAGCCTATTTGGTTCGCATTAACTCTGGTGCCAGTGGCTATAAGGCTTCGGAGAGCGTTGTGGGAATGGGGGATCCAAGTGGGTGATACATACATGTGCTCTCACTTTACACTGATGATGATGCCCTATTCTACTTGAAGAGGTCGGGAGACTCTGTCCCAGCATTAATGGCACAGCTAGAAGGTTTTGGTACAATGGCACAGGTAGAATGCTTTGGTACAGTAGAGGGACTAAAGCCAAATTGGAAGAAGAGTATTCTGTTCCCCCTGGGTGCCCTGACACAGACCCCAATAGATTGCCGCCACCACTTGGCAATGCACTGGGAAAAGGAAAAATTATGATACCTCTGCATCATAATGGCAGCAACATGGATCATAATATGCTAATAATATCGAGAGGATGTTGGAGGGATTGCATTTATCGTCCAGTTCTGGATTTGCTTGCCACTGTCCACTATTCTGGAGAGTAGCCATTGCCAACATGGTGTTCCTTCCCATGTATTTCTATGTAATCCAAAACTCGCTGACCCTTTTTCCGCAGGCTGCTTTCCTATGCCTGGACAGCCTCTTAGTATCACTGGTGTGGGAGGGCAAACAAAGTCGAGTTTTGAAACTTCATCAGGTGCAGTGGGGGTTGCGGCTACCAGACATGGACTGTATTACTATGCAGCACATGTCCAGTACATGACTAAATGGCTAGCTGAAAATGAAAATAGTGAAACATGACTAATGAGGGGATACATTGATGCATATCCCTGATAGGATTATTGATGAGGGGCACAAGGCTGGGTAAGTATTTTCCTTTTCTGGTGCATCACACTGTTTGAAACTGAAAAAAGATAATCTCCAGGGCACTATGGCAGTCACACTTCTCCAGGGATTTGCAGCTATGGGTGCTGAAACCATTCAAGGATATTGGCAACACCATGTCCATTGGCCATTGGCAGTAGGGAGGCTGTAAACTGCTATGTGACTTATACTCAGGGGAGAATTTTATCACTTATCAGGAGGCAAAGGAGGCTTCTGCCTTGGGCCGTGCCAGACTCTACAGTACACCAACAATACACATTAAGCAATGGGAATTTGTAGAGAGTTCCCCGAGACGGCCCCACAATTGAGAACCTTGCAGGTACTCCTGAACATGGGAGAATGAGAACACTTCGGGGGTCGATTCTGATTCGGGAAAAACTGCTCTGAATAGCCGTTCGGAGCGTTTTTTCAGTACGAATCGTACTCTGTAACCTCCCCTGTACGTACGACGAAGTACGATTGGTACCAGGAGCAGGTCTCTGTATGAATCGTACAAAGACCGTACAACTCAAATCTCGCACGAATCTCCCTATGAACCCACTGTACGCGACATTTGTATGGTTCGCGGCTGGTTTTTCCGACTCGGCAAGTACGATCCGTGTCGGGTACGCACCATACAATCCTTTTTCTATGGGAGCTGAAAACAGCTGTAAAAGCAGAGTTCGCCCCGAAACAGGTACGGAACGCCCCCCCTGGGTACGGTGCATACACCCCAATATTGCAGGGGTAAAGTGTGTACACCTGCGATCATGGGGTGTACGCACCGTACCCCATGATCTTGGGGTGTACGCACCGTACCCCATGTCCGCTGTGTGTACGCTGTGTACACCCTGCAATTGTGGGGTACGGAGCGTACACCCCATGATCGCAGGGGTACGCACCGTACCCCTGCTATCATGGGGTGTACGCACCGTACGGTGTGTATGTGATTGTGTGCTTTTCCGTACAACTCAACCTTACCTGACATGGACCGTACAAATCGCGTCCTCATACCCCGGTCCGGATCGTACTCGTCGGGTCGTATGGCATGTGTACGAGTCGTACGGTTCACTGTTTCAGCCTTGCAATACGTACGGATCGCGACGCTTGGGACGGATTGGCAGAATACGGATCGTACTATGTGAATCGGACGGACGGGTACGAATCGTACGGCGATGGCTCCGGGTGAAAATCGTACAGATAACTAATTCCATCGCACATACCTCATGCTGCTCAAGTTAAGCAGAATAAAGAGAGGCCGACCAGCAGTATGTTCCATTGCAACCGGGAAGGGACTATAAGCAGTGTCTATTGGGCATCATGACACATCCCATAATTTTAAATCCTAATTTATGGTGAAGCCAAATTTTAGATTACAATTTTGAAGGTACCACTTTTAGAAAGTTGGCATTTTCTTGCCTTAGCCATTTGGTGCCTTCAGCCTGTCTCGGGTCACATGACTGGGTATAGTTGGCAGTTGGGCTTCATGTATTCCTTCACGATAGCCACACACAATGGGAGCTTAGGTGTGACTGGATTGGACATCACTGGCAGGGTGGGAGGGAGGAGCTGGGCCCAGTCTTACTTACACCTGAATAGACTGTGTCCTGCCTCCACACAAAGGGCTGCAACCCCCCTGCAGTTAGTCTGGACCCAGGGCCAGGAAGGCAGGACATCTGTGCACTTCATAGACATGCCTCTAGAAGCTTCTCTCCTCTTCAAAGGCACAGCTGTGTATAAAAGAAGTGCACCACTACTTCAGTACACTTCTGGGCCTGTTGATACTCTGACAAGAAGGAGTGCTGTGCTGCTGAAGGATTGGCATTGTGCTGGACTGCACTGTGCTGGACTCTAGTGTTACTGTGCTGACCTGCTGCCTGTTGCCCTCTTGCCTGGGTGAGAAAGACTGTACCTGCATCACTTGACCAGAATGCAGAGTGACTCCTAGGGCTTATTTTTTTGTGTTCCTAAAAGTATAATATTTAAATAATGTTTGAAAAGAGTTAATGTGTAGAATATTTTTTAGGAGCGGGCTGTTGTGTTTACAGGGGATAAGGGTGGGGAGTGTTTTAAAAATATGGGTAAATATATATTACTAATTTTAAAATTATAAATTTATTTTAGAATTTTAAATTTCAAATGTAGAAACATTTTTTAGGAGCAGGATGTTGTGTTTTAGGGGATAAGGGTGGGGAGTGTTTTAAAAATATATGTAAATATATATTAGTAATTTAAAAATTTTAACTTTCTTTTTTAATTTAAAATTTTGATTTAGAAAAAAATTAGGAGTGGGATGTTGAGTTTTTAGGGGATAAGGTTGGGGATTGTTTTAAATATATAACTAAATATATATATTATGAAGTTAAATTTTATAAATATTTTTTTGAAATTTATAATTCGAAATTAGAAAGATTTTAAATATTCAATTTATATAATTACATTTCAAATTTTGAAATATATTTTAAAGAGCGGGATGTTGTGTTTAAAGGGCATAAAGTCGGCAAGTTTTTAAAATAATATTTAAAAATATAGTTAAAAATTAAAAAAAATATTTAATTTTGAAAATACATTTTCGAATTGACAAATATATTTTTATGAGTGGGATGTTGGTTTAATGTAATATAATAGAAGTAATTCAACAATTATAAACTTTTGATAAGATATTTTTTTCATTCAACTTTTGAAATCTTATATTGTTTGTTTTGTTATTATTAAAATAATCTAGTGTATAGTTTATTATTCATATTTATAATTTTAATGTATTGTGAATTGTAATTAATTAATTATAAGATAACAAAAACGACTTAATTTGGTAGTAACTGGAGTGGAAATAGTAAATTAATTAATTTTAATATCCAGTACCTACTACAATTCATTAGTTAGTGGAGTGTGAATAGTAAATTAATTAAGTTTAGTGTCCAGCACCTACCCCAATTTAATTATGACTGGAGTGGAAATAGTAAATTAATTAAGTTTAGTGTCCAGCACCTACCCCAATTTAATCTTGACTGGAGTGGGAATAGAACATTAATTAAGTTTAGTGTCCAGCACCTACCTCTATTTATTCCTGACTGGGCTGGGAATAGTAAACTAATATCGTTTAGTGTCCAGCACCTACCCCAAGTTGATTCTGACTGGAGTGGGAATAGTACATTAATTTAGTTTAGTATCCAGCACCTACCCAATTTAATCCTGACTGGGGTGGAACTAGTAAATTAATTAAGTTTAGTGTCCAGCACCTACCCTAATTTAACACTGACTGGAGTGGGGATAGTAAATTAATTAAGTTTAGTGTCTAGCACCTACCCCAAATGAATTCTGATTGGAGGGGGAATAGTAAATTGAATTAGTGTCCACCACCTACCCCAATTTAATTCTGATTGGAGAGGGAATAGTAAATTAATTTTGTTTAGTGTCCAGCACCTACCCCAATTTAATTCTGACTGGAGTGGGAATAGTAAATTAGTTATGTTTAGTGTCCAACACCTACCCCAATTTGATTCTGACAGGAGAGGGAAAAGTAAATTAATTTAGTTTAGTGTCTAGCACCTACCCCAAATTAATTCTGACTGGAGTAAAATAGTAAATTAATTAAGTTTAGTGTCCAGCACCTACCTCTATTTAATCCTGACTGGAGTGGTAATAGTAAATTAATTAAGTTTAGTGTCCAGCACCTACACCAATTTAATTCTGACTGGAGTGGGAATAGTAAATTAAGTAGGTTTAGTGTCCAGCACCTACCCCAATTTAATCATGACTGGAGTGGGATTAGTAAATGAATTAAGTTAAAGAAATGTTGGATCAATTACAATTAAAAAATGTTCTAAAAATATTCATACATTTTTAATTAGTAGACATTTTTACATTAAAGAATTTGTGTATGAAAATAATAAAGATAAAATACATAATATGATGTATTGTTTAATATATTGTAATTTATAAAAAATATATGTTAAAATTAATATTGCTTTATAAAATATGAAATGGTACACAATAAAATAGACATAATAATTTTGTAAAATAATTATTAGGAAGAAAAGATAGTATATAAATGTAAGTATCATTTTTTACTACATATAAAAACAATAAATGACAAAATAATAATTTTGCTTTATTGCAGAAATATTATAAAAGTGTTTTTAAATAATTATACAACAAAAATTGATCATACATATTTTAGTACATGACTTCATTTTTTAATATATTTGTAAACTAATTATTGATAGAAAATATTGTACATTTACAAACGTTTTTATACATTTCAAAATATAACATTCTTTTAGAAAATATTGTCAATAATTGTTTTGTATTATTAATATTTTTTCGAAAAAGGAAGATGGCGGTCTGAAGCCGCGTACGCAAGGACGCGCTCCCTGCCTCCTCCGTCAGTGCCTCGGTGATCATCCACTGATGTTCTAGCTGCCCCCGGATAGCTTGCTGCCCGCCTAGCTTCACTGCCTGCCTGCCGAAGCTGAGAAACCCCTTCCCCGTGGGGGTGATGCTCGCATCGATCTTGCCTGTCCGCGGCTTCACAAACCACCACTGCGTGGAGAAAACGCTTTTGTTGGGTCTGAGGTTTTGCTCTGACTTTATCTCTCTTATCTTTATCTATCTCTCGCTCTGTTCTGGCTCCCTCCTTGCTGGACTTTGGTTCGGCTCCGGCCTCGGTGTATCTATATCTGACGCCTGTCCCTCACATTCCACTGCAATCCAGCGGATGTGCCGCATTTCAACAGTAAGCCGAAGGGTCTTTGAAAGCCACCTTGCACAGTGGTTTTCTTGGTCGGACCCGCTCCAGTCCTTTCAGGTGTCGCGATTTCCCTTAATCTCACTTGGAACTCTTTTGGACGGGATCCAGCCCTTCACTGCCACACTCTCGGAGAAAGCATCTGGTCAGGGAATGGGTCCGCCACGCAACGCAAAAGCTAGGCGCAATGAAATCTCCACACTGGCAGATGCAAGTGATACACTCTGCGCTGTGGATAAATATAAGGAGAAAAAATGTATTGGGTCGGTGAGCGATGGCGGCGTACAGATTGCGGCAAAGCTAAGTCAGATCTTTTGCTCTGATATTTCAAAGGAGGAAATACAAGAATCTCTTCAAACTATCGATTTAGCCATAACATCTGTCAATCTAAAACTACAACAACATAGAATTATTTATATGCTCTATTATGACCCTGAGTGAATTTCTGAATAGGATAATAACCTAACTACTGCTAAAACAAACTGTCCAAAAGTCAGGAATATGCTGCCGACCTACATCATATGTTCTTTACATGCCCTAGGCTGAAGGACTTCTGGTCTAATATTACTCTTACTCTAGCAACCTGAGTTGGCTATGACAACCCGGTTTCGGGGAAAGAGTTGCTTTTGGGACTAATTCAGAGTACGGGGTCTCACAAAATCTCTAGCCTCTATTATCACAGCTTGTGCTCGCTTGTGTATTGCTCGTTGTTGGATTCACACAATGCCTCCTAGCATTAATGAATTCTGGTCTTTGTTGAGGGAGATCTTCAAAACGGAAACTGCACTAGCTAAAGCAAGAGGCCCCGATCCCTGCTAAAACTCCACAGGGTATGGGCTGTCTCCAATGGAATTAAGGATTGAATGTATTTTTGTATTCTTTTTTCTTTTTATAACGGATCGTGTTCCTTTGATCTGCCTATGTCATTGTGTGTAAGTAGCTATACTAATATGTGGTGTTCCTGTTCTGATCGATTCTTTTTTCCTTTTTTTCACAATGATCTTCTGTGCTCTGCAAATGATTACCGACTTATTATTACTTGAAAATGCTAATGTAATAATTATTTCTTTCTGTGGCAATAAAATCATTAAAAAAAAATCAAAAGTATTATTAATATTTTTTCATATATTCACATATATTGATAATATTTTAAGAAAAGAAATGTTAAACATTTATAATGTAATTGAGAGAAGCAAACATTATTTTATTATTTTTGCAATCATATAATAAATTTTAATTACCAATAATAATATATTAAATATGAATAATAATAATTATTACACATGTTTCACATTGTCATTTTTTCAACAATGTATATTTTTATGATAACATAAATATTTTTGTAAAGTTAAAAAAAAGGTTTATACAAATTGTTCTGTTAATGGAATTATAATAATAAATATTATGGGGTCTATTAGGATGGCGGACAGATGGACGCCGGCGGTGGTAACCACCGGGCCAGCGGCGGCCATCCGTCTGTGATGGAAAACCACTGGTTACACTAGCATGTCAGTGATGACCGCGGCAGTGTGAAATTCCGCTTGCCACTTTCCCGCCAGTAGCAGTCCACACGCTTGCCTGGTGGGCGGAGCTGGGCTGTTAAAATGGGGCTGGTGCAGGGCATGATTATGATGCCGGCGGTAGCCAGCCTTTCCGCTGCGGTGGAACCGCCATGAAAAGGCATGCAGAGAATGTCTCTGGGGGCCCATTGTGGGGTCCCCAATGTGTTGGCGGGTGTGGGTTCACTGGGGGGTACCCCCTACACATCCCTGTACCAGGTGGCAGGCACTGTGCAGTACAAAAGGAGATGATGGACGGAGCGTTTGAGCCAATCAAACACTCACCCCCAGTCAACTGATGTGGGTTTAATCCAATCCCATTCTTTAGCTCACTCAGCCACCCCATTTCAGACATGGCCATATGCAAATCAGTCTGACCCTGTGCCTCATGGGAACAGTCCAGCCCGAACTATCAAGCCATGTCTTCCCTGGACCGGAAACAAGCATCCTGGGACTGGTTTCGGATTCATAATCCTCATCAGCCAGGCTATCTTGACTCCAGTGGCCTTTTGTATCGCTTTGTTCACCCTAAGTTAGCAGGGTATGCTCAGACGTGAGTCCCTTGCTCACTTGGCCACTGGATTCAAGATAGCCTGGCTGATGAGGATTATGAATCCGAAACCGGTCCCAGGATGCTTGTTACCGGTCCAGGGAAGACATGGCTTGGCAGTTCGGACTGGACTGTTCCCATGAGGCACAGTGTCAGACTGATTTGCATATGGCCATGTCTGATCTGCGGTGTTGAAAAGGAGTAAGAGAAAGATTTAAAACTCGTGTGAACTAAGAGCAATTGACCCCAAGAGAAACCAGAGAAAACACCGAGTGTGTGGAAGTGCTTGGATTAATTCTTTGATACAAAGAACACCTAAAGAGTCAGTATCTGTGCCTAGAAAATGATGGTGCCTGAGTACAATGCAGTGATCAGAAGAATTCCAAAGAACGCAAAACAAATTTCAGGCAAAAGCAGCGTGAGTGAGTTTTAAAGTATTAATTTACAAACACACAGCAGGATTTAAATAAACGTAAACGGAAGTGTAAAAAAGAGAGTCACTATGTTCGGTTGGTCAAACAAAGAATCCCAAAGTGTTAGAACAAAGAAAAGTGAAGGAGAAGCAAATAGCAGTGTGGTCAATAAAATACAGTCATAATACCTAAATGAATTAATTCACGTCGAAAATTCCTGTTTCAAAAATGTGTACATTGTCCGTGGTATAAAAATATAATTCTTCAGTAATAAAACATTTCCTGTTAATTTAAACAGAACAATTCATGAGTGCAATTGTGTTGACATCCAATCATATGTACAACATATTTAGATAGGACATAATGTCAGGCAGATTCGCACTATGTGGAGTCAAAATCTAAAAAGGAAACAAAATTACAACTGAGATGCCCGGATTCATGCTATCAATACATGAAATTAATCTGCCCCATTAACAATAATGCCTAGCAAATGTATATTCTACTTTTGTCACAGAAATCAAAACATCCAAACGCTCATGTGTCAGCAGGTACTTCAAGCATGTTGGTATTCCTAATAACTTACATTTGGATTGGGGCATTTATATTGCAAAAGACTATGTTAGCCTCCTTTCAGCAGTGTCTGGTAAGTTATATTCAGAGCGACAACCGGGAAAAAATAGTCTACATATCTTACTGGCACATTATTATTTTCTATCCTTTTACACAATCTAGCGCCTTTGCGACATAATTGAGACCGTGTATTTTCATGATTGCTGCGCAGCTAGATTTTTTCATTAATCTTAATGTGGGACAGAGGGAATGGTAATAAATACTGAGTCTTGTGCCCGGGCATATGTTAGGGTGATTAGGAGAGACAAAGTCGTCCTGTATGTTTCGCCCGTTTTGTGTGGCTGACTGGCTGGGGTGCCGTCGGTCATGTTGGTGTTTAAACCACACAAAAATCAAAATTCGGGGGCTATTGTAAGGGTTGATGTTAAGCCGGCAAATGCAACATACCGAAGAATTGTCCAAACTTTACATCTTGTCTGGTCTGTTATTCCACCACTTACAAATGGCGCCCGCCTTACCGAGCCTATCTATACACCTCTATGACCGTCAGTTCCAGCTAAAATACCCTCGCTGCATCTAACCCTTTTTTCTCTTGGTTGGTAAAAAAAGCAATAGGGACAACCCTTCCATGCTCATATAACAACTTAATAAACAACAATACATTCCCAATCAAGTTTATCAAAAAATATCAACTTGCGCAGTAAACACCTTTCACTTCCGGGTCTTTCCCTTTAACTCCCGGATCCCGCGACTGCGAGATGCGGAAGGACGTGAACGTCGGATTTGCCGTATTTTCATACCGCGCTTAACTGCTTTCTGCAAACTCCGCGCTTAGCGCGGGTGATCCTTTTATACCCGTTTCCTTGCAATAGAAACGCTCGTAATTCGTCTGTTCCCCAAACATTGTGGCACTCCATCTGCCTATGCACACTGTGGCTCGCCAGCCGGCTTAACATCAACCCTTACAATAGCCCCCGAATTTTGATTTTTGTGTGGTTTAAACACCAACATGACCGACGGCACCCCAGCCAGTCAGCCACACAAAACGGGCGAAACATACAGGACGACTTTGTCTCTCCTAATCACCCTAACATATGCCCGGGCACAAGACTCAGTATTTATTACCATTCCCTCTGTCCCACATTAAGATTAATGAAAAAATCTAGCTGCGCAGCAATCATGAAAATACACGGTCTCAATTATGTCGCAAAGGCGCTAGATTGTGTAAAAGGATAGAAAATAATAATGTGCCAGTAAGATATGTAGACTATTTTTTCCCGGTTGTCGCTCTGAATATAACTTACCAGACACTGCTGAAAGGAGGCTAACATAGTCTTTTGCAATATAAATGCCCCAATCCAAATGTAAGTTATTAGGAATACCAACATGCTTGAAGTACCTGCTGACACATGAGCGTTTGGATGTTTTGATTTCTGTGACAAAAGTAGAATATACATTTGCTAGGCATTATTGTTAATGGGGCAGATTAATTTCATGTATTGATAGCATGAATCCGGGCATCTCAGTTGTAATTTTGTTTCCTTTTTAGATTTTGACTCCACATAGTGCGAATCTGCCTGACATTATGTCCTATCTAAATATGTTGTACATATGATTGGATGTCAACACAATTGCACTCATGAATTGTTCTGTTTAAATTAACAGGAAATGTTTTATTACTGAAGAATTATATTTTTATACCACGGACAATGTACACATTTTTGAAACAGGAATTTTCGACGTGAATTAATTCATTTAGGTATTATGACTGTATTTTATTGACCACACTGCTATTTGCTTCTCCTTCACTTTTCTTTGTTCTAACACTTTGGGATTCTTTGTTTGACCAACCGAACATAGTGACTCTCTTTTTTACACTTCCGTTTACGTTTATTTAAATCCTGCTGTGTGTTTGTAAATTAATACTTTAAAACTCACTCACGCTGCTTTTGCCTGAAATTTGTTTTGCGTTCTTTGGAATTCTTTTGATCACTGCATTGTACTCAGGCACCATCATTTTCTAGGCACAGATACTGACTCTTTAGGTGTTCTTTGTATCAAAGAATTAATCCAAGCACTTCCACACACTCGGTGTTTTCTCTGGTTTCTCTTGGGGTCAATTGCTCTTAGTTCACACGAGTTTTAAATCTTTCTCTTACTCCTTTTCAACAGCCTTGAGAAAGCCCTGGCGCAAATCGCCAAGAGGGGGCGAAACACGTGTCGGCTGTCCTTACCGTATGAATTAAAATAAAGTAATCTTTCTGCAAACAGAGATGTTCTTGTCCTTCATATCACAAGCTGGAAAAAACGGATATTAATCCTGGCAAATTAAACCAATCTTATGTGGAGATCACACTCACAACTTCTCAAAACTGTTTCCTTAACCCTGAAGCCCAAGAGGTCCAGAGCTTCGAGTGTGTCTCCATCCGCTAATTAACCACACTTATTCAAGTGTTGTCTAAAGCCTTGAAATCCTTGGGCCTTTGCTACCTCATCCGCAGTACATGAGAGGGCAGACTGCAGTATCACAACAGCAACAGGGCATAGTGGACACCAGATCAGGTACATCAGAGCCAGCACATGAAAGGGGCTAAGTGCTTCAACATTCCATTGCACTGAACAGGTACATCAGAGGCAGCACATGAGAGGGCAGACTGCAGTATCACAACAGCAACAGGGCATAGTGGACACCAGAGCAGGTACATCAGAGGCAGCACATGAGAGGGGCTAAGTGCATCAACAGTCCATTGCACTGAACAGGTACATCAGAGGCAGCACATGAGGGGGCAGACTGCAGTATCACAACAGCAACAGGGCATAGTGGGCACCAGAGCAGGTACATCAGAGGCAGCACAAGTACGTGTTCCAAGCAACCCGTCCCAAGGACCACAACTGTGCAAGTCTGTGTACACACCAAATGCAATGACATGTAAGTGAAGTGAACAGCACCTCACATCACAGAATCAGGTGGATTGCGTGAACCACCTGCCTCGGACAGACTGCCAGCACCAGAAACAGGAGTGTGAGACACAGCCACAGCTCGAGTGACTGACATATGAGCCACAGACCCAGACACACTGCCAGCACCAGGAGTGTGAGACACAGCCACAGCTCGAGTGACTGACACATGGGCCACAGACCCAGACACACTGCCAGCACCAGAAACAGGAGTATGAGACACAGCCACAGCTCGATTGACTGACACATGGGCCACAGACCCAGACACACTGCCAGCACCAGAAACAGGAGTGTGAGACACAGCCACAGATGTAGTGACTGACACGTGAGCCACAGACCCAGACACACTGCCAGCACCTGATACAGGAGTGTGAGACACAGCCACAGCTCGAGTGACTGACACATGGTCCACAGACCCAGAGACACTGCCAGCACCTGATACAGGAGTGTGAGACACAGCCACAGCTCGAGTGACTGACACATGGGCCATAGACCCAGACACACTGCCAGCACCAGAAACAGGAGAGGGCACAACTGAGACAGTGCTACTACATGATGCATGACAGCAAACAACAGACAGAGTGCCACTATCTGACACATGCGAGTCAACTGCACCTGCGCCACTGGGACCACTGAAATGATGAGCCACAGGGCTGTATGGGCCAGAAGGCAGGGTGGCTCTGGGAGCTGGGGATAGTTGCACTTGAGCGACATTGTGGTGGGCATGTGTCAATGGTGTGTATCTACGTCTCTTAGGGATATGTGAGTGCACCCTGGACAGGACAGGACTGGCAAGTGGTTCGGACTGAAATTAAATATCACCCACCATAGGTGGAGCATCTGCTGCCGGGGGTCTGCTCTCTGGGGACATGCTGGAGCCTGCTTGTCGTTTGCCTTCTGGCCTCTGCAACATGTGTCATGGGGGATGCGGTGACTCCACCGCAGAGACATCTGTATTCCGTTCCCTCAACAATATCAGCCTCAGTGCAGCCAGGGGTGATGTACGCCTGTCCTTGATAGCGCCAGTGTCAATGGAAGAAACCTTGTCCCTTGGATGTGCCTTTTCCGTAGGAGGAATGTTGTCTCTGGACTGTCCCTGTTCCCTGGATGGTGCCCTGTTCCAGGGCAGCAGACTTGTCGTGGTGTACCTGTCTCCAGAACACATCTTCTCCCTGTGTGTGTCCCTGCCCATGGGTCGGATGAAGGCAAAATGGAGGAAGAGTTAAAATGTGTGGTAGCAAATATTGTGGATGCTGTGGAAGGAGAATTCATGCCCATAACCCAAGAAGAGTGGGAAGCAGCTACACAAACGGACAGCGCTTTCAAGGATTTTGGTGAGGGGTATTTGTGAAGGTTAGAAACAAGAAGGGGATGTGAGACCTTCTTTGAGAGTTTTTGTGAAAATACAAGAAACATTGAATAGTGGAACTAATACATTTTTGGTATTGAGAGGGGAGAGATATGTGCCTCCAGAGGGAGTAAGAAAGAAATTGATCATGCTAGAGCCTGAAAGCCATTTGGTACAATCTTTGTCTAAAACACACTTGAAGGACAGATTATGGTGGCCTGGAATGGATGATGATATAAACGTATGGGTGGAAGAATGCGTGTTATGTAAAGATAGTGAGAATCATTTGAAGGTGGGAGTGTAAGGTATGGGATCCATCAGTGAAGCAAGTGGTGCCTGGTTTAAAGTATGTCTGGATTTCATAGGTTCCATGCAGTTTTTGGATGAGTTGTGTAGATTTGCCCTGGTAGTAGTTGATGTAATTTCAAGGTGAGTGATGGAGTACATGAAGAATAAAACAACGTAGAGTGCCATCAGACTGCTAGTGCAAGTCTTCATGAGAGAGGGGTGTCCTGGAGTATTGCTTACCTACGAAGGGACTCAACTCACATCTAATTTTATTCAAAGGTGTTTGAGGAAACATGGAATAAAACATGTACGAACATCACTGTTTAATCCCCAAGGCAATGGAATGGTTAGGCGGGTGAAATGTATGGTCAAAAGAACTGTACAGATGGCAGTCAATGGTGGGAAGGATGTGAAAAGAGTGGTGGAGAATTTGGTGTGGGCATACAATACCACAGAGAATGGAGCTACAGGGGAAACTCCTTTCAAGAGAATGAGAGGAAGAGAAGCAAAGACAAAGTTATTGCCTCAGTGGTTGGGGAAAGGTGTACAATACGAAAGGAAAAGAGCAATGTGAGAAGTGGGAGAATCGCAGCAGGGGATTTCATGAAGATCAAGTTAGGTAGACACGGAGACGGAGCAAAACAAAATTCAATTCCCTTGGAAGTGCAAGATGTATCTGATTGAAATTGACATGTTGGGTTGAAGAATGGGCAGAGATCGCATAAAAGGAGGGTTGCTTTGTATGGCAAACAGGGCAGCCAGTGTAGCAAGAAGTGGGAAGGCAGGAAAGGAATATAGCTGATTGGTGGTGGGTACATGATGATGGATGAGAAGGAGATGAGAAGGGAAGGTGGAGTGCAAGGTAGTGATGCAACTGGAGTGAGTGAAAGGAGTCGAGAAGGTGACAAAGTGCATGGAGGAGTAAGACCATCAACTTTGCAGACAACATCGTGTGCAAGTTAGGTTTCACAATTATGTTATGAATTGAAGAATATGTTGCTTATAGGGTGCTCTCAGACACCATCTATATCAGGTGTTGTCAGTTTTAACTACCTGTTAATAGAGGCTTTGGGTTCAGCATAAACAAAACCCCAAAAATGTTGTATACAGTATTAGTAACATGTTTGCCGGTTGTAGGTATATAAATGTCTGTGCAGGTTGTGTAATGCAAATGTTTTGATGTTTTTTGTGTATAAAGACTGGAGATATGTTGTGATCTTACGGGCATGTTGTCATGCCCACTTCTTTCGCCGTGGTGCTTGGTGGCATTGTGACGGGGTGAAATTCCACAGAGCGCAGGCTTACAGATGGGGCATGATCAGGCGAGGAGCCTCATGCTTGTGGCTGATCAGAATAAAGTAATTTCAAGCCTAACTGCCAGAGTCAAGACTCATCATTACAGAAAGCTTGGTAATAAAAAACTTGTCCTAGAACACATGTGCCCCCATCTCCACGACCTACACTAACTCCCAGAGAGGAAGAGGGTTTTGTTTAAAGGTCTTAGTTCACAAACAGCTTCACCATACAGGGGCAGGTTACATGAGGACCAGAATTGGCTTCTACCTTCCCACTAGGAACCGGTGATCTGCTAACAACCTATGGGCTAGGATTCCCAAGATGTGCTGCACTGGAGTAGGGAGGCGGGCCTTTTCCTTTCTGGGACCATCAGAATGGAATAAGCTCCCTTTTGAACTCTGCTCTGTGGAATCAATTTCCATGTTCAGAAAAAGATTGAAAACATGGCTGTTCACACAAGAATAGAGGTCCTGTCAAATCCTGTGACTCTACCTGTGAGCTGAGCACTGGAACACTCCAAGGAGTAGCTGCGTGCTCTATAAATCCCATTTCATTCATTCATAGAGTGGGCATGCAAGTACAATCACATTTCTTTAGGAAAAACCATTCACGATTGTGAATGACAGTTTATGGGAATTCTTGATCCAATATTCCATCCAGGATTGAGAGCTGGAGATTACAATTCTTGAATCGTGAGATTAAAATTGTGCACAAACCACTGAAGCATTATTGTCTAGTCAACAGCATATTTTTTCATCCACTTCTAATGACTGGAAGTTGTGCATCATCTCGTTCAGAATACATCAAATTTAAATTTGGCAATCCTCCCACAGAGACTTTCTTAAAATAAGTTTATTAAAGTCACCCATGAATATAGGCAACACTCAGAGAGGCTATGAAGTTAAGAATCATTCTGCAAAAAACAGTGGAGGCATGTAATTGATGCAATGCTGAGACCCAGAATGTTGTTGGCTTTCAAGAAGGTTAAGAGGGAAGTGATAGTCATCTCAAGTGGACTACATTTGAGGGAATATTGACTATTGATCACCCATGAGAAGCATTGTGGCTGATAAGAAGTTCCTAATGGAAAATGTTTGGTTCTCTGGTTTAGATAATCTGTGACCACTTAGTTGTGCCACCTGTGTCAGACCACTGGAAAATCTGCTCAGTCTGATTGCATGGAAACTGTGTGGTTGACAATTGCTATTTGTTTTTATGGGCCATTGGCACTATCTACTTGTCTTCATTTTATGACATGTTTCATCTTCTTCGGCTGTGGCAGTGCTGTCTTTCCTTGATGATCTATCTGCAGCTTGAGGCATCCTGTTCACGCTGAGGTCAAATAAAGGCCCTCCATTTAGCATTGGACAGTTTAAGTGTTTCATTGAGCCCGTGGGTATCAATGAAAGGAAAATTACATTGTGTTGCCTCGAGCCAGGGCATGGCATAGCATTTCATGGCCATCATTATGGGGATTGTCCAGGATGCAAAATTAATGCATTCTCTGTTAACTAAATACTGTGTTTAGGACGCCGGGACTATATTGCTATCCCACTTGGGTCTATGGGCAAAAGTTCAATAGACTTAATATTTGACAAGGCATGCTAAATCTGACTGGACACAGTAATAAGCTTACTGCAACCTTATTGCGATGCCATTCACAAGATGGCTCAGAGCACTAAGCACAAAATGCAATGAAATAGTATTCAGTGAGGAAGTGACAGGTAGTTGCCTCCAACCTACCTCAAATGAGAAAGTTAAATGCACCATTACAGAGTACCCTCTTGTGGGAAACAAGTAAAGGAGTCATGGTATGTGCCAAATCAAAACAGAGTTTTATCACAGTAATTTCCTTTCACTTCAAGGAATTCGGGGACCTTGATTTGAATTCTTCATCAATCCCACCTACTGTTATCATGAGGAGTCACTTTCTGATGAAATTATTGGACCCTGCTTAAGGTAATGAACCCGCCAACTCTGAAGGTGCTCTGCCTGAGAAGGACAGTTTTCTCTGACATTGCTCTAGTCAAGTTCTTCGCTATTCTCAACAGCTCATTGAGCCGATGCAAGTGACCTGTCTAGATTCCAGCCAGATTTTCTTGTTCAGGGCCTTTTGTTGTTGTTTACTTTAATTTCTTTGCAAGGAAGGACAGACCTGGCAGCCATGCAAGGACATTTGCCCATACACTAACTAACCCAATCAGGTAGACTGGGCGACAGCAGGAAGAAGCGTCCATTGGTAAGAACATCATTACTAGAGGACGGGGGAACTGAAAAGGAATGACCTGCTAGATCAGGGGCCAGATGTGCATAGACTTCCATTTGTGAATTCCTAATAGCGAACGTTTGTGATTCACTATTAGGAAATCGCAAATAGCTATGCACAACAGTGTGTTTTACAATGTTTGCAATTCCCAATGGGTCATTAATATTCTTGAGACAGGTCACAATTTGCAAAGTCCAGCACTCACAGGGGAGGTGGCATGCTGGGGTCAGAAGAACACCATGTCTGTGTCTGCTTTTTAAAATAAGAAGTTTTTAATTTTGAAAGGTACCCACTTCCCTTAAAGGAAAACTGGATGCCTTTAAAAATAAAAATGAAAAGATATCTTTTCAATTTTTAAGAGTAGCCAGTGGTCAGTGGGACCACTGCCTGCTCTTAAAAATGTTGGTGCTCACATTCACGAAGGGGAAATGGGTCCAATGGTGATCCCCTTCTCATTTGTGAATGAGTTACCACCTCTTTCGCAGAGTCTGTACAGTATGAATGTTTCGCGACCGCATTTCGGATGCAATACATTCATACATGCCCCTGCGACTCGTTATTAGGAAGGGACACCCTTGACACGCCCCTTAATAATAGCAACTTGCAAAGTCAATTTGCAATTCTGTAATAGCTTACTAATTCGCAAATAGGGCTTTGTACATTTGAAAAAGCTTTTTTCAGGTTACAGGAGAATCGTGCCGTTTGCGACCTGAAAAAGGCTTCACACATCTGGTCCCAAGTCCTTTCTCAGGTAGGTCCGTGTATTGAACCCTAGGAATAAAAATACAAGCGTTAGCAGTACGCATGTGCTCATTCTGCTCCAAGAAAGCACTCAACAATGACAGGTTAAAAACAAATAAAAGATATAAAAAAAAGTTCAAAAGCAATTGCTGATTGCACATGTCATCTTTTAATATTACAGAATTCTGTTTCAAATTATGTATAGAACTAATATAAGACTTTGAAGAACATCATCAATCTTTCTAAGAGAATATTTAGAATTTTAAACTGTGGTGAGTCATTTTAAAGTTTAATGTGATCTCGAAATCCTTTAACTCAACTCACGAACCCATTTCAACGTGTGCATACCATTGATTTAAAAAAAATAACTAACAGGTGCCTTGTTTTGGCAAACCTTATATGCAAAGCCTCTGTTTCTCTTAAAAAGAACTAGATTTGCTTTTTAAAAAGAATACTGTTTTTTTATAGAGCTGTGAAACCCAAAAACTTTTAGTAACCTCCATGGAGACTATAAACTTCAGACAGCAATGTTTCACTCCACCCTCAATTACCATAGACTGCTTCATTCAAAAGTTTCTAAGAAACCGCAGTGAACCTGGAAACTTGTAAAACCACATTTTATGAACATTATGGACAAGTACTCAGCAAACAATTGAAAAAGGCTGGAAATACTCAGTCTGGATCAAAAGGAAACTATGTGCTGAAATACATAATAAAGGCCCATTGGAAGGACTGCTGTTGTCAGATTCATTTGTATGGTTTCTGAAGCAGCTATTATCATAAGTTGAGTTTGGTCTGGTTCCATTAAAAGATTTTATGCCAGAAAACAAGGTTTGCTCAGAAATGTTTCAGAAAATTCAAACTGACTGCAATTCATCACTTGAAAGTACAGAGCAATATTACTTGTAAATACTTTCACCCTCTGTAGGCACTGTACGTGTCTGCTGCAATGTTGGTTGCTAGGGTTGTGCCAACTTGATCAAGTAAGAATTTTATTGATTTTCACAAAAAAGTATCATTCGATATAGCAATACAGACTTCTGTCAATAACCTTTCCCATTTTGCAAAAAACTCATTTGGATTTAGCCATCCTTTTTGTATGCAGAATTCAATCTGATATTATCGGAGTGACACTAACATGGTGAGATGATTTTTGGAGGTAAAGGCTTGATGATACTGAATGAAATACATGTGTTATTGCTACATTTCCAAGTTTAAATCAGATTGCACTGAATGCTAACACAATATATGGATAAAATGTTTACATAAACAGTTACACGCAGTTTGAAGTGTTCTAACTCGCTTCACCTTTGCACAGAAAATTGTGATGTAATATTAAGTTGATCAATGTCATAAAAAAAATAGCATCAGAACAGACGTGGGTGTAAAATGTTGTGCCTTAAAAAATGTAATCAGATCTGTTTTGTACCATTTATATTTCTAGTTTAGTCAGAATGCTGCAATCAGGATTACCTCTGGATAAAATATTTGCCATAGAATAAAAAATGAAACTGTGAGAAAGTGGGTTATTATTTGGGGTGGACACCTCAAGGAATAATAAAACTATCCCATTAGACTGACCCCAAAAATCACTAAATTAACCTGAGCTCAACCCCCAGCTAGCTGTCGCACAATGTGTAAAGTATTTATGCAGTACCAAAACAGTAATAAAGTCAAAATACCAAATAATGAAAACCCCGAGTATATTTTAATTAACAAAATTACATCAAAACACTTTTTAAGTAAAAATAGTACCAAACTACAAACAGTGCCAAATACAGTCTAGGGAAGCAGTAACCCAGCACCTAGGCATGCTTTCCAACCCATAATGGAGCCCGGGTCCCAAGAGCGTTCGTACAGGTCAAAAAATGTTACTTTCTGACTTATGAACTGATTACGAGCTCCAGTTGAAAAAGGTGCTATTTATCACACCTCATAAATAATAATACCTCAGGGTACGTTATTTACCGGGTGTGATAAATAGCATCTTTGCGAGTTTTGGAGGAAAAACATACAGATCTTGGAGTGTAGTATATCAAAATCCACATGGTATGGTATATACCATACACATTTCCCTCGGTTAAATTTTGGCAGGTTTGATGAGCCAAAATTGAACAAAAGCTGGGATATTTATAGCATCCAACAATTATTGAATGCAATAAATAATTCTCAACTCTTAATTCCGAGCTGTGCATAAACAGGGGTTTACACACAGATTGGCATACACCGACCCACTAGTAAAAAGCACCTAAGTCTTTTTTATGGAAGTTAACCTCCAGCTGGGCAAGCCTAAAGCTGGCACCTAAATCAGGCTTCTTTGCCGTAGGTTCCCCCTTACAGCTCTGAATGTCTTGGAAATCCACAAATTATCTAAGTCACACCTTTTCAGGGTTTCTGGTGATGAGCTTCTCTGGGCTACTTATAAGACTCCCAGGACTTCAGCTTCTGCAGTTAGGGGCCATGCCGTTCTCCAGCACAGTCCATGCAAGATCCTGTCAGGTCAGCTGGTAGTGGTCAACTGGTCACTTGAGGAAAATGGCCTCTTACAGGTTGTTGTGTGTACCTGTAGCTACACAGAAGGTCAGCCAGCTGATCCTTGGAGTCCATGTCTGTGTACTGGGTGTATGAGGTAGCAGGTCCAGGATCTCAGGGTTCCTCTCAGGTCACAGTCCTCTTCTGATCTTCTGCAGGTCCAGAAAGAGGTTTGAGAAGGTTAAAGTTGGCACCAGCTAGTGGGTGGGATGTCTCCTGCTTCCTCCGTAACCAATTGGGTAAAAGTTATCAGGGGCACCCCTAGTCACATGTGCAGCAGTTCCTATTTGCCTTACTAAAAACAATGCGACAGGGCAGAGTATTCCTAATTCAAGATGGAGAAACCCGTCCTCCCTTGTGCAGAGCATGTGTGTCCACCCAGAGGTGTGGCCAAGGAAATGAGCAGTTGCCTTCTCTGTAGTTACTCAAAACCGGTTCTGGGTTTAGTTTTCCTTCCATTTGGTTTGATGCCAGCCTGACTAGGGTGACAAAGACTCTGCTTTCCCACCTGTTACTTGACATCTAATTGTGGAAAGGCAGGCCTCTTTGAAGTTAATTAAGCACCTGGATCCACCTCATCTGCTCTTCCTACCAGGGGAAGAAAACAACTCTCTATCAAAGGGTTGCCTTCTCCAAGTCTAACCGTACATTTACTTGTGAAAGAGCAGACCTCATTACAACCTAATGATGTTCCTGGTTCAACCCTCACTGGTCTTCCTGCAAGGGGAAGAAAAATATCTCCCAACACCCAGGCAATTGTACTTGCTCCGGGAGCTGTAACCACACCTGAGTAAGTCCAGGCATGGGTTGGGCATCTTCTGGAGCACAAATAGAAGTTAGGCTCCAAGAGCCTTAGACAGTGAAACGTGACTTTCTAAAGTAATTAAGTTAATAAAAATCTAACTTCACCAGTGAATTAGCCATTATATAAATATCAACATTTGTCTTTCAATGATGATTTTAACCGTTTCTTGTCAAAAGTTGAAAATTAAAGATTAAATTATGCATTTTGACAATTTCTAGGATTCAACTACAGCCCTAACGGTGAAATAGCTTTTGGGATTGAGTCACTGGAAGAAAATTGCGATTTTAATTTTGAGCGTTTCATTGTTAAATATCAGGCTCCCTACCATGGGGTACAAGATGTGCTTAGGGGGTGGCTTATTAATATTCAAAAGCATGGTTTGCCACATGTCAAAAAGGATTATTTTGACAGATCAGCCAGTAGGTTTTTTGGCTGCGGCAAACAGGCTACACATGGTCGGCCTAAAGCTATGTTTTCCAGGTCTACTCCTCGGATGACACAATAAGCTCTGCAGTCCATAGGTGTATTTAATTCCAAGGCCCTGGATACATTTTCTATATTATATGCTATGGATTTATAGTTACATTAAATAAGTCAAGTATGAATAAACCCATGTAGCCTTGTTTAAAGAAGAGCACAGGCACTTTACTCCTTTTGAACAGGGGTAACAGTACACACATTTCTAAATCTAGTAAAAATAGTGCTCACAAAAAGGTGAAAAATCTGGGTTGAGCATGCAGAAAAAAGCAGATTTCCTACAGAAGCAAATTATTTGTGC
The DNA here is from genome assembly GCF_964263255.1 of Lissotriton vulgaris. Taxonomy (NCBI): domain Eukaryota; kingdom Metazoa; phylum Chordata; class Amphibia; order Caudata; family Salamandridae; genus Lissotriton; species Lissotriton vulgaris. The sequence continues at coordinate 1,653,460,642 of NC_141694.1, forward strand.
ACTGTGTTTGCAATACATACCTAAGAAGAAACCACCATATACATATGTCTATGTTTTTCAAGTGTGAAAGATTAACCAAAGAAAGAGGCAATTTTTGAAACATTTGAAATGGCATCGTCCCACCTGTCTCCTGAGATCCGCTGGACTGTTCTTACTCTTTGTCAATAAAACCAACCATGAGGCAGGGTCTTCTCAGTTGTCACAGCAGCTCAATAGAACTATTTTCTTCAAACCTTATGCCACAAAATCACTTCAAAAGTTGAGGTGAGTTGAACCCTAATAACTGTCCTAAACAGCATTGATTTTAAATAGGTCCTTGTGCCAGCTCCCCTCGCTGCAGTCTAGCAGGTATCCCTAGTGTTGCTACTGTGTACTGCTGCCGCTCTCATCCTCCTCCCCTCTGCCGCTTGTCGCCACCCGCTACTCCCACCCCTCTGCACTCAGCTCAGCATTGTTTTGTATTCGTGACAGTACACCAGTATAGCCTGCATACTCGCAGCCATGTGTGCCATGGTTCAACTTTCATATACTGTATATTTAGCAAATGTAGTAGGACTAATTGTTTCATTTCCTATATAGTTCGGTAATTTATGATAGAATAGCCTTTTCGCTCTCATCGCTCATGTTCCCTGTTGTTGGTGAAGTCTCCCGCTTTTCACCACCAGGCATCCTACCACCTCATAGACCTACTCAATGGAGGATGCAGCAGGGTCATGCAGCAGACACGCATAGAGGGTGCGGCGCTGGTGTGCCAAAAACAAGCCCATCTGCACCTGCTCTATGCCCAGTGCCAGATACCCTGGCCTTCTCACCAGCCACAGATACGCTACCGCAGAGATCCAAGACTTGGACCCCATATGCTGTGACAACAACTGCTGCATCACATCCCCCTGATCAACGGTAGGACTGTTCATTGGCCACCGCTGTCGCTTCACATGCAACTCAGGGCCTCTCACATTAAACGCCTCGCCACACCCACCCCACCAACCGCGACGGCCCAGGAACTGCTTCTGTGCCTCTTGCTCAATGCCCAATCCCTCTGGAAGCATGCCATCGAAATCTAGGACACCATCACCACCCTCACCCTGAAGTGATCTTCATCACAGTGTCCTGGCTTAACCCTTCTTCCACCCCTGACATCGCCACCACAACACCCAACGGCTGCAAGATGATACACCAAGACCCCATCACAAACACGGAGGAGGCATCACAATCATCCACAAAGAAGCAATTTGCTGCACTACCACTGAAGATGACATCACACCCATCATGGAACACTTCAACTTCTAACTCCAAACTGATGGCATAAGGACCATAAAAGGCACTCTGCCTACAAACCCCACAACAACACATTGGCTTCTGCGATGCCATCACTGAATTAATCGCCCCTCTAGCGATCAACCCCAAGCACTCCATCTTCCTCAGGGAGTTCAACTTCCACCTCGACAACCTCAAAGAGGATAATGCCACCAACCTGCTGGAGCGCATGAGCAACATTGGCCTCAAACAACTGGTCACCATCCCCACACACAGCGCTGGACACACCCTGAGACCTTATCTTCACAGCCAGTGACAGAATTAAGTACAGCCATGTCACCAAACTCATATCGACTGACCACACCATCTTTCTCTTCACCAATGTAGGACTCCCAAGTTTCACCACCAGGCCCCCCAGCTACCCATACTGCAGCTGAAACAAAGTGACAGTGACCCAATGGATGGACTCTCTCAACACCAGCCAGCCAGTCACTGCAATCAACCTGCAGCAAGTCATCCAGAACTTCTCTGATTGGGTCACCAACTGCACTAATAGAGTGGTCCCCATCAAGACAGCCAAGACCAGCAGACCCACCAAACAAGTCAGTTGGTATACACCTGAACTCAGGACTATGAAACACAACAGCAAATGACTTGAAAGAAGCTTACACACTAGCAGAGATCCCGCAGACCATGCCACCTTCAAAGCAGCCCCCATCATATACCACCAACACCTCAAGCAAGAAAATGAAAGGAGATGCCCTGGCAGACCACACTAAAGCAAGCACCAACCACAGCAAACAACACTTCAGCATCATCTTAGAGGTCTCCTGCTGTCAGCCACCGATTACATGATCTCCCTTTCCCCGGAACTCTGCGACACCCTGGCAAGCGACTTCCGCAGCAAGATATCCACCATCCACAGCAACTTCAAACCCCAACCCACCAACCTCCTCACAACCAGAAGCAACCCACAACCAGACGCTAACTGCATGGGAACAGTTCATCACCCAGAACACCACAGTCATCATAAACTCCATCCACTCTGGAGCACCCATGGGCCCTTGCCCAAACCACTTTTTGAAACTCAAAAGCATAGTAATCAGTGGCAAACTCACCTCTGTCACTATGGTCGGCCCCCCTGATGGATGGAAACACACTGAGGTCAGAACCCTCGTCAAGAAATGCTCCACCGACTCCAGTGAACTCAAGAACTACCACCCCTTCTCACTGCTCCCCTTCCCCACCAAAGTTCTCAAAAAGGCCTTCAACCGCCAGCTCACTGAACACCTGGAGAAACACAACCTGCTGGACTACTCCCAATCCGGATTTCGTGCCAACCACAGCACCAAAACTACCCACTGACAGCCACAGATGACATCAGAACCCTCTTTGACTTAGGTGAAACAGCAACCTTGATCCTCCTCATCCTCTCATCTGCTTTTGACTCCTTATCCCACCACTCCCTCATCAAGAAACTCCACCACATCGGAATCCAGGGAGATGCCCTCAAATGGATTGCTACATTCCTCACCGGATGTACCCAGAGAATCTGTCCACCATCCTTCACCTTAGAACTGAAGATCATCAACTGCGGAATCCCTGAAGGCTCATCCCTCAGCCCTACTTGTTCAACACTTACATGATGCCACTAGCTGATATCATTAAAATCCACGGCCTTAACATCATATCCTACACTGATGACACCCAACTCATCTTGTCACTCTCAGAAGACCCCTTGACCACTAGAACCAACTTCCACAACTGCATGACAAGCATCGCCGACTGGATGTAGACCAACTGCTTGAAACTCAACAAGGACAAGACAGAAGTGCTGGAAACAACGCCTCCCTGTGATATGACATCTGGTGGCTCATGCCAACAGGCTACGCCCACAACCTCAGATTTGTACTGGACAACAAACTCACCATGAAAACCCAGATCAACTCAGTCTCCTCCACCTGCTTCCACACCATCCACATGCTCCAAAAGATCTTTAGAGGTTTCCCATCAACACCAGGAAATCCATCTCTCAAGCTCTAGTCACCAGCCAGCAGGACTACAGCAACATGCTCGATGCTGGTATTTCCGCCCCCCTCTTGCAAAGAGTCCAGATGATACAGAACTTAGCAGCCAGACTCATCCTCAATCTTCCCAACAGACCCACATCGCTCCCCACCTCAGAAATCTCCACAGGTCCAAAAGAGATGCCCATTCAAGATGTTGACCAACACCTATAAAGTTCTCCATGACCAGGGACCAGCATGCATCAACCACCTGTTGAACTTCCACCAACCATCCAGGCACCTCCTCTCTACCCTCTCACACACTCCCCGAAACAACCAAAGGGCGTTGTTCCTTCTCCTTCCTTGCTGCCAAGTCCTGGAATGACCTTCACCTCCACCTCTGAACAGTACCCTCTCTCCTTGAATTCAGGAAGGGACTCAAGACCTGGATTTTTGACTGAGTCCAGCGATATCCTAGCGCCTGGATCCCCTTGCGGGTGATGAGTTGCGCTTTCGAAATTCTGACTGATTGATTGAATTATCAGCTGAGATTATTAGTGCTCCCTGCACAGGAATGTTCCCTGCATAATGTACTCCCCTGCCCTGAGTGCCTGAATAAGAGTAACTGGCATCCTGGTGTTAGAAATGGGTGTCTCTAGTTGGCAATGGTTTGCACCTTTGTCCAAGTAGGGACCCTTGCTTCTAGTTTGTGTAAGCGAGTTACCCCCTTAGAAAATCCCTGCTCACCCCTTTGGTAGCTTGGCACGAGCAGACAGTCTCGGAGGCAGTGAGTAAAGCATTTGTGCACACATACAGTATACAGTAAAAAAACACTACAAATGGACACCCCACCAGTTTAGAAAAATAAGTATTCTTTATCTAAACCAAAACAAGACCAAATTTACAAAAATCCGAAATACAGTTATCAAGATATGATTTTTAAAAGGTAAAAAAAGTTCTGTCCATAGCAAACTATAGAGGTGACCCTTTCAACACAAAGTACCTTGTATGCGTAAAAATCATAAGCAAAAACAGGCGCAGGGAAGGGGATGTGTAGTTCCCTTCTCAGGGGGAGGTGATGCCTCTGGTCCTCACTGCCACTCAGGGGAGGTGATGCGTCAGTTCCATATTGAAGAGGAGGTGATGCGTCAGTTTCTTACTGTGCGGGGAGGTGGTGCGTCGGTTTTTTACTGCAGCCCCGGCATTGCTGTAGACTTGGCGCCCTGGTGTGATGCATGGGGATTCGGGCATGCGTTGGTTCTCAATGCGGCAACAGCACTGCATTGATCTCTTCAGCCGCGGCACCACAATGCATCGGTTCTTGCAACTGCACAGCAGGGCCTGTGTCAAAGTTGGTGCAGTGATATCAGACTTCGGAAAGCAGTGCATGAGACTCGGTGTGTGGCGGTTTCTTCAGCCATGGGAATATGCTGTGTTGGTTTCTTCAGCGGTACGTCGGCATTGAGTTGATACATCATGCTTCCTTAGTTGCTTCACTTTTCCCAGCTCCCAAGAGCAGGAACAACCTCCAGAGGCCCAACACAAGAACAGGCACCTCTTGGCACATGAGAACTCCCAGCAAGCAAGTTCAGGGGAGCTGGTGATGAAGTGTTTGTGTTCCTGTGCTCTACTTTAAGCCCTTGCAGATCTTCTTCAAGCAGGATACACACACAGTTCCTCTCCTTGGCAGAAACAGCCACTGCACCCAGACAGCACACAGCAAAGGGGCAGTACTTTTACTTCAGCTTTCCCAACTTTTCTCCTTGACAGAGGTTCCTCTTGAGTCCAGAAATGTTATAAAGAACTGGGGTCTGGGCCCCAATATTTATGCTGTATTTCTCTTTTTTCTCTTGTGGCATAAAGGCTCTATGCTCAGTCCCAACTAGTTCTGTCATCTCTGGTCCAACTTCCTGGCAGAAGGTGGAGACAGCATTGTGTAAGGGAGACCAGGCCTATTCAAGTGCAAGGAAATCTCCTCCCACTATTGTAAATGCAGCCCAGGTCTATTCAGCCCAGCCTTGACTCATCCAGGAAAGGTAGCACACACCTCACCCACCCTGTGGTTGTCTACAGCGAATGAACATTTCCAGCCCCTGTCACTCCAAAGCCAGACAGTCAATCCACAAACCAGCAGAGGCTCACAGGATGGCTAAGCAAGAAAATACCCACTTCCTAAAAGGGAAACCGGAGCGAGGGTAGGCTTAGATGCAAATTGCCGCCGCCCTTCTGCATGGAGCAACATCATGCTCCCTCCCCCCCCCCACCCCAGTCGGGCCGTAGCTCCTGTACAAGGGGGTGCCAATACACCCAGTACAGGACTACTAGGGCCCCACACCAGGCTACCTTCAAAAGTCTTGGAGCCTGTTTCTAGTTGGGCACCACATTTCACGTAGGTCCTTAAGAAGTGCCACCCGATTCCTCTGGAACAACTATGCACGAAACATGTCGACCCCACCATAGAGGCTAGCCGCTAGGAACATTACATTCCCACAGGGCGTCCATTCTATTTTATAATTAGGCAGGTTCTACCTTAACCATTAAAGTCATTGAGTATAGTACTGACCCTGACCTATTTTAAATGACCCCTCACGTGCACACAGCCTCTTACTGCCCCCACACCCACACGCACCCAACGGCTTCTACAAAAAGATCTCCGACAAAGAGCCCCGGAAACGGTGAGCCTGTCGAGCATTGCAGCTTCGGCCCGACGAGGAGCAAGGCCCAATGATGAAGCATGACACCTTTCGAGGTGTGTGAGGGCAATATGACAAAAGATTTGTCTTTTCCCCTTCCCCTTTCATCCCCTCTCTAGGAACTGCACTCCCCTTGTTCAACATATTCAAACATACAGCATAAAAATCAGCTCTACTAAAAGATGCATTTTTATATTCTGAGTTCAGGCATACTAAACTCCAACTTTCAACCTTGTTCCAATGGAAAGGTATACTTATAAGATGTTATAAATAAACTCCCATTCTATCCTATGGGACAGATAGGCTTTCCATAGTGAATAACGAAATGCACTGTAGTTCACTACCAGGACATGCCATACACATCAGGACATTGTTCTACCTTTCATTAACACTGCACTCTGCCCCCAGGGGTAGCTTGGGCCTACCTTAAGGGGGACTCACATGTAGTAAAATGGAAGGTTATGGCCAGGCAAGTGGGTGCAGTTGCCAGGTTGACATGGCAGTAAACACTGTTCGCCGACACTACAGAGGCAGGTCTGAGAACCCTTGGAAAGGATGCTTGTGTGGGTGGCAAAATCAGTGCTGCAGGCCCACCAGCAGCATTTGACTTACAGGCCCTGCACACACACAATGCATGGTACTAGGGACGTAGAAGTAAGTAAAACAAGTCAATCATGGAAACACCAATCCATAATAGTAAAAAACACACACAGAGCATATGCACTTTAGCACCGATTAGCAGTGCCAAGATTACTAAAGCCAACAAAAACAGGGTCAACAACAGGAGGCCAAAAAGCAAAAAGTCTGGAGGTAAACCTGCTGAAAAAGCCAGGACTAACACCTGGTTTTTGATTTTGCCCTGGCTTCACACTGAACGTGTATGCGCAGAGGTCTAGGCCTGTCCCTTGACATGAGTAAGGTCCTGGATCTGTCCTGCCATGCCATAATTTCTCAGAGATCAGTCAACTGTCCCTGTCATGGGCTTAGCATGTGGAGGCGTGGTGGCAATGTATTGTGTTTTGTACATCAATAGTTGGGACCAGACCTTTCTATCTGGTTCACTAGAGTGGAGAGCAACTAGTTCTAAGTACAAATTTAGACCCTAGCGTTAACAGCCCAAGAGTATGTGTGCATGTTTGTGCTTGTGGCTGGCATGGTACATGTATTGTGTGGGTGAGTGAGACAGAATAATGGAGGCCTTTGGGATCCAATATGGCTTCCCCTGGCTTACTCCCATATACAAAATGGAGGTAAGGTTGTTTTTGCAGATAGTTGAAGTGTATTGCTGATATTCCTGAAGTTGGAGGGAAGAAATCGAGATACTGAAGTGAGGCGACAGGAAACAAGGCTACTTTAGAAAATCAGTTAGACCTTTGCTGAGAGTAGCTGTTGATTAGTATTCCAGTAGCATTGCCATTTAGTAAAGGTTGGGGTGAGTGATGGGAGTGCAATCTCTATTGATCAAGGCGAAAGGGACTTCCTACATGAGAACAGCTTTTGTCTACCCCTGGTCACTGTTCAGTGTGGCTGATGATAGCCAGGTTCATAAAACTCATACCTCTTTTTGTTTCTATTGGAAGCTATCCGACTATGAGCTGCATCACTCTCTAAAAAGGCTGTGTCTCAAGAGCACCCTGGAAAAGACACTTGAAAGAAGAACCTCTCATACCTGTTTTGAAACTGCTGTGATTGGATCCGGATTTCCCATTTGCTTTATTTATTTATTTTTGCATTCATTTATTTTTTTGTAAAACACAGTCCATAGACCTAAAACTGGATCTTGGAGCTCATTTCAATTATTGATATGTACCAAACATCAGAATTTAAGACACAGGCCAGGTTAGGTGTTAAACAAGGTTGAAGCAAACAACCATCCTTTCAAAAGTCTCTAAAATTACAAGAGATTACATTTCTCCCTGAGAAAGGTGAGTAAGGAATTCCAGTGACTGGTGGCCAATCAATGAATCAATCAATCGATCAGCATTTGTAAAGCGTAGCACAGTCACCCCTAAGTGTATCTGGGTGCGAAGTTGTGTCTCCCTCGAAAAGCCAGGCCTTGAGTTTATTCCCGAAGTCGGCCAAGGAGGGTGCTGTTTGGAGGTGGAGGGGTGGGTTGTTCCAGGTCTTGGCGGCGCAGTAGGAGAATGAGTGGCCCCAGCTGCAGCTGTGTCAGATGCGGGTGGTGTGTGCGAGGGAGAGTGAGGTGGAGCACAGGTGCCTTGAGGGCAGGTGGAAGCCACAACAGAGAAAGCTCTACCACCCAAAGATTTCTGTCTATATGAAGGGACAGTGAGAAGATTTTTGTTAGAAGACATCAAAAGCCTAGTTGGGCAGTACAGTTTGAACATTGTAAGCAAATGGGAAAAACCGATGTAATCAACCATCTTTTGTACCAACAGATAGCTTTTAACAGGATACGTTGTTTTGCAGGGAACCAGCGAAAGAAGACAAGAGCGGAATCAACATAATCCCGAGCACGCAAGCCCCAATGCAATCCAAGCTGCATAGCTCTGGACTAACTGCTACTTTTTTTATCAGGAAGGCACTGCGACTCTAGACTTGTTGGGGTCAGCTAGTAGAAGGGCAAAGGAGAACAATCTACGAGCCCCAGGAGTGGTGGGCACCAGTCTCTCCACTACTACGATTCCAGCCTGGAAACGCAGATATGTGAGAGACTTCGCAGCTGTGTCAAGAAGTGCGACTGCGGTTGCAGTGCTTAATTTGAGCCGGTGGTTTCTAGTGCTCGGCACCGGTGGTTAATTGTTAGCACAGTGACCTATGACAGTCTGGCGTAAAGACATTGCAATGTAACGGGCATAAATTGACAAGAGTCTCCACGTTTCCTTACCTGGGGGTTGTATTTGATGATTGTTCCACCTGGCACCCCCAATTGTTGGAAAAAAAATGCCTTTGTCCGTTCCATTCTGGCAGTTTTGGGTTTTTCCCGCAAACTGGGGGTAAAACCCTTGCAGGCAGTATTCAAGGTATATGCTGCAAAATGTATCGCCATTGCTATGTATGGTGCAGACTTGTGGGGCTTCAGACCAGTTAAGATGCTCCAGGTAGCGGAGGACAATTTTCTGAAATCGATTCTATCCTTGCCACGATCTACGGCTGGTTTCATAGTGCACCAAGAATGCGGCGTAGATTATTTGGAAGATCGAATTGCTGTGGCTCCCCTACTAAAATGGATTTCAGTTTGGCTGAACCCGGAACTAGAGGTGAACCACGAAGTTTTAAAGGATTGTCTCACACTAGATCATTGGGACTTTATCCCCTGGCTGAAGTATGTCCAACAACTATCCACAACATTAGGTCGGCCAGAATTGTTCACTGAGCCGGCAAAACTTGTGAAAGGTGACCTGAAATGGGTTAAAAGCACCTTTATGTTGAACAGAGGGGTGGATAGAGAAGGCTTGGAGCTGGTTAAACCAACCGTGAGAACTCACCAGCTGATTGTATCCTCAGGGTGTGAACTGGAATTATATCTAAAGGTTGTTAACATTCCCAATCACAGATATCTTTTAACAAAGTTCCGGTTAAATAAAATTCATTTCCTGATCTCCGGTCGCCCCTGTTGGACTAAGCCCTCAGATTTGGATCTGTGTAAATGTGACGGTTTTTCCCTTATGGATACTGTTCATTTTCTGTTTTTCTGTGGTCACTTCATAGATATAAGGAAAAAGTTTATCATACCCGTATTAAAGGGGAAAGGGTTTAGAAAAGTGAAGCCCGCTTTACTGTACATTCAATTACTGTCTAATACATGGGACATTTGCAACGTGGCCACATTTTTAACCATAGCTATGAGACTTAGCAAAAAGATTATTTGGTCTTAGATGAAATATTGTATATGGCAAGTTTTTAGATTATGTGTAAAATGTTTTTATCTTTTTTTCTTAAATATCCTGGCATATTGTACACACTCTTAAAATGACACCATGTGTCCGCATTTTATATATTTTCTATTGGGTACTCTTTTTTTAACTGTATTGAATGTCATTGTGTCTTCTGGTGTTTTTGGACCTCTAAGTTTATATTTGTATACTTTTGTGGTTTTTGATATGAACCGAATAAAGTATTTTTGACTGACTGCTCTGCTTGGTGATTGTTGAGTTCTGAGTTAGCGCACCTCCAAACTACCTTCTTGAGAAGCCTGTGAATTCTCGCCATCACTACCCCTGAGAAAGAAGTTCTGAAGGGAATTTACTCAGCCCAATTAGGATGGACCCTTTGATATCAGAGGAAAAGTTCCCCAACTCCCACGTCTTGGACCCAGAAGCCCCTGCTTGCCCCATACCCCCTGAATGGGATCTTCCGGCGAATGATAGTCTTTCCAAAGTACCAAAGAACAAATTCAAAAGATAAGATTCAGAGTTATTTAGACTGTTGTAAGAAGTCAGCTAGAGTGCCAGGTAACCAAAGTCCATCACCCCTTGGTTCCCAGAGGAGAAGGTTTGTTTCTGAGATGGAAAACCAATGAGTGAAATGCAGCAGGCTTTCTTCCTGTGTATGGGGGCAATACTTGATCCCCCTGCTTCGAACCCACATGTATTGCATGGTGAAAGACCTGTGTAAGAACAATCAGTGTCAGGAGAACTACCCAAATTAGACCTGCCATGGCACTCCCCATGTACTAAAGGTGGCAGCCTGTGGCAGATAGACCACTTAGACACCAATGATTTTGATTTGTTCTGCATTCCGTCCATCAATTGTGTGTCTTTTGTTTTCTCGCCCTAAGTGTGCCAGGTATGACCAGACATGGTCTGGTCATACCTGGCACACTGTGTCACTGGAATCAAGCTATCCTGGCTGAAGAGGGGTGAAACCCGGAAACCGGTCCTAGGATGCTTGTTTCCGGTTCAGGAAGGACCTGGATTGGCAGTCTGGGCTGGACTGTTCCCATGATGCACAGGGTCAGACTGATTGGCATATATCCAGGTCTGAACTGGGGTGGCGTGGTGAGCAAAAGAATGATGGATTTAGCCCAGATCTCCTGACTGGGGTGATTGTTTTGATTTGTTCCTTCCATCAATTGTATCTTATGATTTTGCAGCAGCAGAGCAAATGAAGGCTCTAGAGGTGCAGCACAATAAATGGATCAACAAACTCCAAATGAGACTGGGACACCAAATGGTTAGCAAGGGGGAGCTGCGTTAATTTATGGAGAAGCTCCTACTGAATAAGGTCACTAAGTTTGAAGCAAAATCGCCTTAGATCATTGCATACGCTTTATACGATGTGAAAAAAAACAATTGTTCTATTTTTTATGCACTAGATGCATCAAATAGCTTTTGCATTCGTTTGATAAGCCGCATCTTCCATTGTAACCCTGGCGCAGACACCCTTGTGAGGTAGGAACTAGTGCATTATCTGTTTCCTTTTATTCTCGTCGGGACAGCAGTGCCACAGGCGCGAAAATGATATGCGCTGTGTTTTTTTAATTATCTCCGATATCTACCAGTTTCCAAAATTGTTTCAGGTTTGCTGTATTGTCAAAGGGAACGTCGAGGACACGAAGGGTGCACGTGAAGGGGGACGACGTCACCAGCCCCGCCATGCAATGAAACCCGGGAGATGCAGCACGTGCTAGAAGTGGACGCCCAGTCAGCGGCTGAAGGCGCTCAGTCACTCCTCTCTCACGCTCATGAATGGGTCCATCCCTTTGAAGCGGGCTTTGAGCTGCTCGGGGCCCACGCTGCTGTAGAGGGCTGAGCATCTCAAATATTTGATCATTACATTTTCTGAACCGCTTATTTCATCTATAATTCCTAGACCTAAGAAATAAAGACAATATTCAGTAGCTAAATTGGACGATAACGCACGTGGAAAAGGTGGAAGACCTCAGACCTGCTTCCTTGGTCACCTCTTAGATTGCAGAGTGTGTTAATGAATGATTTCTTAAATAGCTCTGCTGTAATGCCTATTTTGTTTGATGAAAAGAAACTATTCCTCATGTTCTCGACTACTGTAAGTGCTCATTAGTGTGGTTCCTCTTTTAAAATACTTCAGTTTTCAAGTGCAGGGCTGTGAGGCATTACTGGTGACCGTCTTCTTTCTATATAACAGGAAAATACAAAGAAAAAAAACAGTCCGCTGTGATTGGTGCGATTTCTTAAAGTGCATTAGCTATTGTGTGCTGAAAGTAGGTCTAGCATTCAATAGTTTCTTAGGTAATGGCATTCTTTAAACCATTGCATTTTGTGTAGCGTTAACGAATAGCTTAATAGAGCGGATTATGAAAGATGCACCCTCTGAGACCTAACTACTTCCCTACTCATGGGTGTTTTGTAAACCCTACCTACCATGTAATGCTCTCCGTTGGCTCAAAGCAAGGTTAGTGCTATAAACATCTAACAAATAAGTATAAAATGCAAGGGGGCCTTTTAAAAATGGCATTTTGGAGTAGGTAGAGTCATGTCTCATAGTAATTTCTTAGGTACTCTTACATGCCTTTCAGTGGCGGCTCATCCGCTAAGGCAGAGGAGCGTCGCCCCACTGCTCAAAAGGAAAAATAAAATGATAATAACGTATCCTTAATATCATTTTATTTTCCCTATTGTCATCAGTAGTGGAGCGGGGCTGGCCAGAGCAGGGGAGGAGTGGTGCACACTACCTAAGCGCACATGAACTGTTTGGCCAGCGCTCTTGGGCCAATAAAACAGTTCATGCGCAATTTGCATGTTCCTATAGGCTGCATAACGCAGCCTGTTAAGGAACATGTACAGGCTCCCTTTATCATTCTGAGCGCCGATCCATGGCACTCATACCAAACACAACAATGCATTGCAGCATTGTGATTGGCTCAGGGGAACCAGTGTGCCCGGGTGCTTCCTGCTGCCCGCTGGGACAGGAAGATGAAGAGGATGGAGGATGAGTGGGAGGTGGCAGCTGGCCAGCTGTTAAAGGTAAGTCCTTTTTAAAATTAGATTCCTCTCCTCGCCCCAGCACCGCCATCCGGTAGCAGCCACTACTGATGCCTTTGTGAAGTGTCTCCAAAACATCTAAAGTGGGAATAAAATGGGAATTTTCTGGGAACATTTGGACAAATAAAAAGGACTGCGCTCTCTTTCCACCATTAATACGGAGGTAGATGTTCTGATGCATATTCAAAATGCAAAAGAGTCCTCCTGTAATACAACTTCTCACACTTGCTTTTGAGAATCGGCTTCAACATGTGAACATGTGTAGCCTTCTATTTATGACTTGCTACTTTACGTGAACACTGTTGATGCACAGAAAAATGATGTGATTAGCACAAAACCATACTAAGGACCCCATTAGGAATGCAGGTGGATCGCCACAGCCGGGCCGGCGGTGACCACCTCTGGGCCAGCAGTGGCGATCCGCCCGCCGGATGGCCCCCTATCTCCCCCCCATATTACTATGACGAGGGTTTCTGCGGCGGAAGGTAAGACCATCCGTCGCTTTACCGCTGGTCGGATAGGCACCGCCCGCCACAATGTTGTGAATGCGGGTTGCCACCTCCACAGTGGCGGTGGCATCCTAATAGACGGTGCGGGACCGCCGCACCACTGGTGGCTGGTCCCGGCACTGATAGGGTGGCGGGCGGACAGGAGTTGGACCGCCATCCTAATGGGGTCCTAAGTCCATGGCTGAGCCAAGATAACAGGCAATACGACAGAAGCATGTCAGACTCTAAATATAATTTCTACTTGTATCTTAGTGCGATATGAACCAGATAATGCTCTGTGATACAGACAAAGAAAGGTAGGGCTTATTTACAAGCCCTTTACTCCACCATTGCCTCACTTTTTTTAACGTACCGGTGGCACAAAGAGTTTGCCCATATTTACAAAGCCACGTAAAGTCAACCTGCATGCCTTTCATGGCCTTATAAATATGAGCCTCTTTCACGCATTATTCTGAGTGAAGGGGGCATTCCATAGCTGTTGCTGTGGGTGTTTCCACGCAACATCCATGAAATTTGACGCATTCCCAGAGTTACAACATTTTGTAAACCTAGGAATACTGCAGCATGCATAGAAAGAGGAAAATGCCATTAATGATTGTTTTTGTGCTGGAAGGTGCTCCTTCCTGCTCAAAAACAATCATCCCAGCAGCGCAGGAGCCATTGCAAAATTATGTAAGGGTGCCTGCACTGCATGGCAGCCAATTGTGCACTAGCACAGGGAAAAGCACAGGGATGTGTTGTATTGTTGTTATTATGACGCATCCCTGTGCTTTGAAAATAACGCACATTAGTGCAGCTAAATGGCTTGCTGCACCGAACTGTGAGTTTAACAACATGCAACTCAAATACCATATCCCTTTACTATAGGTCCTTGAGCAACATCACATATGGATGCAGTGTTAAAGTCACTGAGAACATCTGCCTTCCTCGGTGGAATATGTTTCATGAGGTTACAACAGCAAAGTAGGAATTGCTGTTTTTTTGTTTTCTTATGTATCTCATGGAAAATGAATATATATTTGCCAGCTATATTCATACCTTCTTCTTACTTCTTAGTTCCGGAGGAACATATTGGTGATAGCCATGTTCTTGAAATAATTCATCTTCAGTAGGGAAAGTGTTGGATAGCTTAGGGGTAATACTTACTATTCCCACTCCAGTGAGTGCAACAGTAGGAAAAGTATTGGATAGCTTAGGGGTAAAAATTAATACTCTCACTCCAGTGAGTGCAACAGTAGGGAAAGTGTTGAATAGCATAGAGGTTAAATTAACATATTTAGCAATTAAATAATTCACAACAAATCAATAACATATTAATAATTAATAAACAAAATATTTATTCATAAATACCAATACAATTACATTAATACTTACTTAAATAACATTAAATACTTCCCCCCCCCATTCCCCCATAAACACACAAAGCGCTACACATAAAAAATAACACAATTAATTTAATTAACAATTAATCCAATAATAAAAATGAATTAACAATGTAAATGTAATTAACAATACATTATTAATCAATAACAATAAATAAAAACATGTTATTAATTAATGATAATTAAATTACTACTCACCCTATTCCGTGATAAACCCACAACTCACTACACATAAAGTCACATAATTAATTTAATTATCAATTAATCATTTAATAAAAAGTAATTACCAATTAATAATTAATTAACAATAAATTAACAATAAATACAAATATATTAATTACTTAATTATAATTAAATTACTTCGCATCCTATTCCCCTATAAACCCACAACCTGCTCTGATACTAAAACACAAAATTTACTTAATTTTTAAAAATAATGTTTAAACATTTAATATATATTTAAAAATAATGAAAACACTTTAAAAAAATTTTTTAACATACATATAAAATACATACTAAAATATGTAACACTAATGAAGATATCAATATTATTGACAATGATATTTTTGTCAACGATATTACTTACTACATAATAACACTTACATTGATATTTTAAAAAAACATATTACTTACCTTAAGGTCAATATTCTGGTCAACGATATTCTTGACTTCAATATTCTGTCCCTAGGATATTAAAAACTCAACATTAATGTTGGTCGATATTAAAAAATCTATATTTTAACTGTGCACCGTCGGATGCCTGTATAGAGTTGACAAGTTAACTCATGAGAGAAATCCCAGTGTCACAGCATATGTCGCTGCTAGCATCAGCTTTAAGTAACTCTGAGAGAGTGCATTTCTGTTAAGGATGATGCAGTAGATGTTCACTGGTAATGAAGGGATTTGGCATACAGAGGTGTCTGATTCAGCCAGATAGCTTTGTTAGATAAGCAGAAAACAAAATAGAAATTACAACTAGTGGGGAGGGAAATTATGCCAGGTAATTCTAAAAAGCCAAATTATGTAAGTTATTTTCCTAGGTTAAAAGACAATAATTATTGGGCACAACAAGATGTATCAGAGATGCACTTGGAAATTCACAGCAGATGTTGATATAGATATAAAGAAATATCAATTAATAGCTTACCCTTGTAACACATCTAAAAATGTTTGAGAAACAGAATTTCTAATTGGGAATGTGTGGGACATCAAAGTGTGAGTTAAGTAATTTAGCATCCAAGATCTAAACGCTGGATTCAATAAGGAAGACTTGGCATACCCTTGGTAGTTGTGGCTCATAAGTGACAGGATTCTCTGACAGAAAACAGAGGCAAACTATTTTAGCAGCATCACAACAACATTAAAGTCAATAGATTAAACAGCAGCAGTTCCAAACCAATGTATCAAAAGGAAGAGATCTAATGATTAAAGGACTGAAAAAGGCACAAAATGGATGAGGGGTCAAAGGTTATGATTTGTTAAAAAAAGCTTCATTAGAAAACAGGGGTAAAATTAATGTCAATGTCTGTCTATTAGTGCAAATGAGAGAGACCTAGCTGCCACAGTGGCGAGGGAGTCACTGTAAGCTTAGAGGTTTGCCACGGTTCACAGCGTTACCTCCTGACTCATTCGTTTTTATGGTTTTATGGACAGCCTGACAGGATGCTGTGTTTGCTGAGGGATCCTCTTAGTCAGATACATCACATCTGAGAACCTGGGGGGGCAATAGCTCGCAGCAGGACGACTTAGAACGCTGTAGCAACCGAAGTCCTTTTGTTGCTGGGTTCACTTAGCTAGGGTTATACTTTCAGACTTGTCACATGTTTGGAGGTCAAAATCATCCAGTAGATTAAAACTCAGAGCTGTGACTGGGCAGGGCACCACCAAGTTGAATACCTTTAGTCCGAGGACTCACTGAAGCATTCTTTCTTGCTACAAAAACTTTGAGACTGATGAGCCCTGTATGTTCCCCACCTAGGCTGGGCCTTCTACACATGGTCTTAAAAACTTTTCCTAGTTATCAGTAACTTTCATCCTGATGTTACCATTATATGGCAGTAGTTGCATGGTAAGACATTACATCACAGGTATGTTAATGGGGAGTTTTTACTTTGATAGTAGGGTTTCAGTATTTTACCTTGCTGTACATTCTAATGATTTTAAGTGACGTAATCTTAGTTATATTTGTGTTTATATATTTATATATTTATGCATGTGCAGATATGTGTGTCTTTGTGTGTGTGTATGTGCGTGTGTCTGTATATTTATTCATGTATCTATTTATTTATAGGTAGAAAGTAATATTTTATTTGAAAGGTTATGCCACTTAAAATATCAATAGTAAATACATTTAAATTTAATTGACGTAATTAAGATAACTATTTCAAAGTAAATAAAAAATTAAGTGAAGAATAAATATTAAGTGATTAATTGAAAAAAGTCACATATAAAGGTATATTGTTTTAGGATTTTTAAGTATTTATAGGAGTAGAAGTTAAGCATTGTCAGGGTTTAGCGATGGATAGTGTCCAGCTGTACTAATGAGTTTTAATGTACATGGATGGGCAGTGCATAGGAGTAGTAGTAGTTTTAGGGTGCTATAATGTCTCTGAAATTTGACTTTAATTGTAAAATACTTTCTTTTTATGATTCAGATTGTCATTCTCATTTTAAAGACTCCCACATTCTCTTTTTAGCCAGTCTCACATACATTTTGACAGCCATTCTTTCAAGTTTTTCATATGCACGGCAAGCTTGCTTCCCTGCTTCCAAAATCAAAAACACCAATTTGTCAAAAGTTACTTTTGGACTTTTACAATGATGAATATCTAACCCTACAGATTGTTATAATTTACTCTACTGTACACCCTTGAGAATTCACCAGCCTCTCAATCACCTTTACTTTTACATGATTCACTCAACTCAGTCTCTTAAATCTGAACATGATCCTCATTATGAGGAGAATGATGGTTTTACCACAATCAATAAATAATCCATAAATTAAGCTTCTTCCTCAGAATTACTCATTCACGCCTCTCTATTGTTACTCTTATTCTCTTTTAATATGTTTTTATTTGGGTCTGGGCTGCTTTCCCTGGCCTGCTGTGTTCCAAAATGCCCTGGACAGGGACCCACAGGCCTGGAAAGGCCTTACCTGCTTGCACAGGTAAAGAAGCTCTGACCTGGTCAGAGGTCTGTGTGTTCCAGGAGTGGAATCCCTGAGCCACAGTGTCCTTTCTCCATTCTGTGGTGTCTCAAAGTGCCTGGTACGGAGTCCCTCCAGCACTGGGAGTTTTCGTCTGCCTGGTCATCATCAAGCGTACCCGGAGGGGTGAAGGGCCCCTGCTGGGGGCCCCCTTCTCTGGCCCGCCAGGTCACAAAGTACTTGGAACGGGTTCCCCATAGGTATGAAGAGGCCTCAGGTGCTTGCCCAGGATAAGAAGCCCTGACTGGACCACAGAGAGAACCCTGGTAGGTCCTGATGTTGAAGACCTCAGTCTAGGCCCTGTTACCTGGCCCATCATGACTGACTGACTGAATATTTATTAAGCGCACTATTGCCGATGCGTCTTGGTGCTGAAGTAAGTATAGTCCATGCACTGCTGAGTCTAGAGTATAGAGAAAAGCTGTGTTTTATCAATTTTCTGAAGAAGGTCCTACTAGACTGTAGTCTCAAATGAGTGGTAAGGGAATTCCACAATTTAGCTGCATGGGCTGAGAATCCTTTTCCTCCCCATCCTACGCTTCTGGTCTTGGGAACAAGGGCCAGTTAAGTATTGGCTGACCTAAGACAGCGTGATGGCATATAGCGGGGAAATAATAGTTGAATGTCATCTGAAACTCCTCCGTAGAGGGATTTATGGACTAAACAGAGGGCCTTAAATTCTGTTGTCTGTCTGACAGAAAGCCAGTGAAGATATTTTATACTCGTGGACGTTGGATGATGTCTGGGCAGATCGAGCAGTACTCTTGCAGCCGCATTTTGTAGTGAATGGAGTTTGGAAAGCTGCCCTGCCCCTGCCCCCAAGTATAGTGCATTGTAGTAATCTATCCTTGACAGGACTAAGGCTGCGATTACAGTTTTCCTTAGTGAGAAGGGAATAAATGGAAGGATCTTACGTAGGACTTTCAGCATGTGGAAGCAACAAAAGACACCTGGTTCACTTGGGAGGCGAATTTTAGGTCTTTGTCGATCTTTGTCAAATTCTTGGCCTTTGGGACAGGGGCAGGACATTTTGCAGCTTCTGATGGCCACCACAGTTGGCTCCAGACCGATGGTTTCTGGCCAAACTCTATGACCTTGTTTTTTCCTGTGTTTAATTTCAGGAAATTCAAGTTCATCCAAGTCATCAGGGCCAATATACAATTCCGAAACTGTTCTGCCATTAGGTCCACGCTGTGGTTGACTGACACCACTAATTGGGTGTCATCCGCGTACGACACTAGCGTGAGCCCATGGCTTTTTATCAATCTCGCCAAAGGAGCCACATATATATTAAACATGGTAGGAGACAAGGCAAGGCCTTGTGGCACTCCACATGGAAGAGTGAACTTTCCAGATTGAAGTCCATTCAAATTTTTGGTTTGTATCCTGAATGTCAGATAGGATGCTTGCAGGGCTCGGGCCTTATCCTTAATGCGAATCTCTTCCAGTCTCTGCACCAGTACCAGATGGTTTTCAGTGTCAAAAGCTGCGGTTAAGTCGAGCAGTATAAGGATTGCCCTTCCCCCTTCATCCATCATCTTTCTTATCTCTTCTGTGGCCATTATCAAAGCGGATTCCGTCAAATGCTGATCTCTAAAACCTTGTTGTGTAGAATCAAGGATTTTATACTATTCCAGGTAATCTGTCTCTCTATTTAGTGCTTTCTCTAATATCTTAGATGGAAAAGGGAGACAGGATATTGCCCGGAAATCTTTAGTATTGAGTGTCCTGCGGGTCCCTGGGCGGGGACCCACAGGCCAAGGGAGACCTCTACTGCCAGGGATAAAAAACTCTGACCGGGCTCCTAGTCAGAGCCCCGGCGTGCCTTTGTATGAAAGATCCTCATCCTGGGCTCTGTTCCCAGGCCTATCATGTCTCAAAGTGCCCCATGTGAGGGCCTACAGGCCCAGGGGGCCTCCGCTGCTTGCCTGGGATTAGAAGCTCTGATCAAGCCCAAGGTCAGATCCCCACCCTGAGCTCCATTCTCCACCCGCTATGTCACAAAGTGCACAGGATGATGTCCCACAGGACAGAAGAGAGCCCCTATGGTGCAGGCAAACAGATGGCCAGGTTGCCCTGGAAGTTCCAGTAAGGGCTCATTTGACCCTTCGATCCAAGCAATGGCTCCAGGGCTCCAGGAGGCCGGGGGCATTTTTTTCCAATGCATCACTCTGTCGCTCTGTGTGCACAGATTACAAGAAAAGGGGGCTGACTTGTTCTAGATTAGTAAGGGGAAGTACTCGTGACACCTTGTAGTCCATCCGTTCTCACCCAGTTGCTTCCCAGTTCTGCGACGGGTTTCTAAACCTATCCGATGGAGCTTTCCTCCAAGCCTTGCTTCCTAAAGAGCATGCAGGGATGCTAAGCTAACTTCCCTGTGCAGGGCAACCTACACAGGTGCAGCTCAGCCAGCACTACTGTGAATGTGATGAGCAGGGTGACATGGGAGTCCTGATGAAGGATCATTTGGCTCTTCAGTCCCAGCAAGGCCTCCAGGAGGTTGGATGTGTTCACTCTGATGCTTGATAATTACCCATGTGCTTGCAGTCAGGGATTTTCCAGAGCCATTGAACAATAAATAAACATGTGCCTTTGTAGAAAGAACTGTCCACCTATAAATACTCATTCAAGCTGCAGTCGGGTGCTTGGCTTTATTTCCTGAAAAGAGAATTCTTCTCCTCCCTCCCACTCTCCTGGATCATTGCACACTCTGCTCAATGATCCAAGCCTCCTCGCCTTGCCCGTGACATCTGTGCTCCCGCAGACATCCTTGAGTGGCTCAGCTGACTTTCCTGATCCGTGCATTCCAGAAAAGACCTGCCATTGAGATACGACAGCAAATCTTCTCTGTGGCTGCCGCTGTTCAGAAGACAGCCCGTTGGTCATCCAGGCATTGTGACAGCATAACCTGCAATGAAAGGAAGGACAAAGCAAAAGAAGAGAAAACAAGGTTAGTGCACCATTCGTTGTTTCTTTTTAAAAAATCACCTGCTACAATTCTACAAAATAAAAACTTTGAGACTTGTGTATAATCTCAACATAAGAGCCCCATGCTATCTGCTGGAAGTTCAAGAGAAAATGTGCGGATTTTTAAAAAAGAGAACAGGAGAGTTCAAAAATAGGAAGAACAGTCACATAACAAAATGTAATATGCTGACGGGGAAACCTGTGAACTGTTATTTGAAGCTCCCAAAAGGAGTTGGTAATTCTATCCCACAAGAACTAAAAGAATATGCATTTTTCTGTGTTGTTCTACACATCTCTGAGTGTAAGTACTTCCATTGCTCAAATGTTACTTAAACTAACTGTGGCTATATGTATCAATGCTACTATAGTGTGTGTGATCCTTCTCCTTAGTTACTCTCCGCTACACCCCTAGAAGACGCACCCCGAAAAAGGAAGATGCTTGGGGCATTACCAAGCAAGATAGCAAGCTACTCACTACTCTTTTAATATTTTATCCCAGCCGCCTTCTCTCCTAGGCCAGCGCCTTATTCAAGGTTATCATTCCTTGTTCGGGCGTTGTGCTGGGAGTTAGTAGAGTCCAACATCATCTCTGTAGACAAGTTTTCCAGGTGAGTGGCCTGACAAGTGGTTCAAGCTGTAGTCATGCCTAAAATCACAATGGGAAATTACATGGGAAAAAAGCATTTTGGGACTCCCCTTTTTCTTGGCCCCCACATGACGAATCACCCCAAATCTTTCCATACACAGTTGAAGTGACTGGCACACTGTTTTTCAAAATTTGTAAAGATTCGCAAAAATTTGCCAAAGTTTTTAGCAAAAAATAAATCTTTTTCCATGGAAACTAGGTCCCAACTATAACTACCTACTGGTGACCACAAGTAGGGTTTGTATGTATGCCACTCAGGGACGGCTCCTCCACTAGGGCGGAGGAGCGTTGCCAGACTGCTTTCTTGCAGTGCGAGAAACAGAAACATAAAATGGTAATAACTACCATTTAAATACCATTTTATGTTTCTGCTTCTTGCACTGTGAGAAAGCAGAAGGGTTTGGTTGTGGGTGGGTGGGCATGGCTGCTCTGCAAGCAGGGCTGGGCCGGGAAGGATTGGTGTGCCCACTACTGAGTGCGCATAACTGGTTTGGCTGGCCCTCTGGGGCAAACCAAACAGTCATTCACACTCTGCCCTCCTCCAATCAGGCTGCAATGCAGCCTACATAGAGAACATGGCCGGGCCATTAGTCCCTGGCTGGGCACCGTCCTGACCAATCACAACACTGCCTGCAGCATTGTGATTTGCTTGGGGGTGGGAACATGACTGCCTGCCTCAGAGTAGCCGAGACAACGCAGGACCGGGCCAATGGGAAGGTAAGATTTTTTTATTATAAAATTATCCCCCTCCCTGCACAACCTCCCGTGAGTCATGCCAGGTGCATCTGATGTCACCAGGTAGTTACAGTTAGGTCTGCTTTTCCATAAATGCAGCGCTTTTTTGTTGGTTTACCATAAACTTTGGCACGTTTGACGAATCTTAACAAAACTTTTCAAATCAAAAGTTAAACCACCTCAGCTCCTTCCTGGAAAGTTTCTGGGTGATCCTTCAAGTGGGGGCTGAAAAAAAAGGGGGGCCCTAAAAGGTAAAATGGCCATGCATTTTCCATACACATCTTTAGGTAGGGCAACAACTAAAACTGCTAAACTGAATTATAAAAATTCAGCTGGAAGCTAGATCTGGGTCCGGAAATTGTGCTTTTTTGTGATTTGGTGGTAATCCATTTTGCAGTTTTTGAGAAATTAATGATGAAAAATACTTTTAGATATTTGTAGTTGGGCTCGCAAGAGTCCCACAAGCCTCCCGGGAGTGTGCAAAATGAAAAATGGAGCAGTGTGATTGGTTGAGAGGCCTGTGCTTCTTGTGAGGTTTCACGCTCATGCAGGAACAAGAGGCTTCTCTGACTTTTGCAAGAGTGACTGCTTTGATTGGCTGGCTTTAGAATGTTAGAAATGAAATTGCTGCTATTGCTCTTTACTAGGAAAAATTTAATTTATATACGGGGCAGTTGAAAGGCACGATGTCCCCCTAGATTTAGAGTAGATGTGTCTAAGGGATACGTATTGTGAAGAAAATAAATGCATGTTGTTTTGAACTAATGTTTACAATCTCGTGGGGATGGATCTTGAATAGTAAAAAGGAGTAGATGAGTTTTCAATACAGTCTATTAGTAGAAATGCATCTTGTGGACTTGTACTTGAGCGGACGTGTGTAAGAGATAAGTGCTCTGATGATTAGAATGTTAATTTCTTTTATTTTTAAATGTTACGATTTTGCAAGACTCTCACTGAATCATAAAAAGTAGAGAGGAGTAGGTGATCTTTGAATAGACTGCATTATGCATACTTGCTGCTCTAGAAAGAAGTATTACTGGAGATGCTGTTTATCAGAGTGTGCTATTTACGCGCATCGGCTTGGTTAGAGTTGCGAGTAGAGTATAGTCTCTTACCACACCTTGCTATGCACATCTATTATCAGAGAGAGAGGTATTAGCAGGGAGGACAGTTCCTCTCCACTCACAACTACTCCACACATCCATCATCAGAGAAAGATGTGCCAGGGGAGAGGCCAGTCTCACACACCTTACTATGCTCACCTGTCATCCGAGAGAGAGATCTGAAGGACAGGCCTATAATTGTACACACACTACTGCGCACACCCGTTATCTGAGACCAAGGTCTGAATGAAACAGCCACTCCATCCACGCCCCAAACTATGTATACCCATTATCTGAGAGAGAGGTGTTAAAGGAGAGGCCAGTGCTTCCCCACACACTACTACATACACCCGCAATCTGAGAGAGAGGTCTCAGTGGGGAGGCCATCTTTCTTCATACACGTTACCACACATACCAGTCAACTGGGAGAGAGGTCTAAAAGGAGAGGCCAGTCCCTGCACACACCCTAATATGCACACCTATCATCTGAGACAAAGTGTCGTATGGTTCATACCTTCTCAGTAAAACTGCATTTGTTGGACAACATAAACATCAAAACTGTGCAAGATGAATTATTTGCACACCATCAGGATATGTTTGCTTAGTCCTGCTAGCTCGCTGTGCACCATCTCTGCCCCTAACCTGGCAAGGTAACAGGTGGAATGTGTAACCTCAGAACATGACAACCCTGACTCCCCAAGGAAATCATAGAAACAGATCTAGAACCCTTTTGCTTGGTAACTCATACGTACCCAAAGAGATGCACAAGAAATACACAACATGGTGTATCGATATTTATTGAAGCATTATAAGTCTAGTGTAAAATATATTTTCTGAAATAATCAATAGAAGGAAACAGAATAGTGTGATCAGCATTATGAGAATGGAGAAGAAAATAAACAATTTAACCATTGTGCTGTTACAGAGAATATATGCTTGCATATAAGTACTGTTATATCTTGTGCTCCTTCCTTCCGTTACCTATCCTAGTGTGCATAGGGTAGGTCAATAAGCCAGAATCTCTTAAGGGTGACCTAATTCCCCTGTTACCTATGGGTAAGTGTTATCAGGGAGCCTGTTTTAGTGGAGAGCAGGACATCATACCTCGGAGGAGGTAAACAGGGATCAGCTGGGCTCAAATTCTGGCATGGGGATGACCTCAGTAGTGTCAGCGAAATGCTCCTCTGCCTTACCAAAGGAGTGATGGTGTTTATATGATATACTGCACTCATGAAATCATGCAGGAGCCCTAGTTAGGCCGCTGTTGTTGATTATTTCATGATAGCTCAGTCTAAAAGCAGACAATAGCAAACAACAGCATTTTACTTAGGGAACTAACAGAATACAGAATGTTCCAGGCACTTAATAATATGCCTACAAAGAAATGTAATCAAAAGTCATTTCAGAGAATATTTTCCAGCACAGGCTTGCACGCAAATGTGTGTCAAATGCAATAATTTAATAAAAGATGGCAACTTTAAAACGTGAGCATGTAAAATTAGGGTATACCCACTCTGGCCTAAATGTGACCACATGACAAGAAATCTCAGTGGAGAGACCAGTCTCTCTCCACAAAACATACTATGCACACCCACCATTTAAGAGACAGGTCTGACAGGAGAGGCATGTCCATGTACAGACTCTAATATGCACACATGTCATCTCTGATAGAGGTCTGAGAGGAAAGGGCAGTCCCTCTCCACTTCCTACTACACACACCTGTCATGTCAGAGAGAGGTCTGAGAAGAAAACAGTTCCGCTCCACTCACTACAACGCATACCCATCATCTGACACAGAGGTCTCAAAGGAGAGTACACTCCATCCACACACTCTATTACGCACACCCATCATCTGAGAGAGAGGTCTGAAAGGAGAGGCCAGTCCTTCCTACTATGCACACCTGACATCTGAGAGAGAGGTCTCAAAGGCCAGTCCCACCACAAACCCTACCACATGTTATGCAAGAGAGGGTGCTCAGCGGAGAGACCAGTCCCTGTATATGCATACTTATCATTTGAGAAAAAGGTTTGACAGCAGAGGGTAGTCCTTCCCCATATTCCAGCATGCACACCTATTGTCCAACAGAGGGTTCTCAGTGGAGAGGCTAGTGCTTCCCATATACTATTTCCTTACAATTGTGTTGCTATCCCACAAGAGTCTCACAAGAGTGCAGTGCAAGCTTTGGGGAGTGAGGCTTGTCACATTAGGCTCATATGATCCCGCAAGACCCGCACAATAAGTTGCTGAGCCCGCCACGAGGTGTTCTATGATCCCACAAGCCTTTCTCAAACCCTCCATGGAAAATACTGGGCCTGCCATGAGTTGTTTTACTATCCCATGAGAATCTTGCGAGAGCGTATGGGGAAGTAAGAAGAAGAGCCAAAGCTCAACCAATAGTTACCATTCTTATTACATGGTTTAAGAAATGTTGCGATGTGATTGGCTGCAGGACCAGAATAGTTTGGTTTCTCCTTGGTGCTTTGGAGGAGAAGGAAGTCTCTTTGAGCTGTGCTCAGTAGATGTGATTTAATTTGGTGCTGAAAGACACTGATGTTTTCATCTACATTTACGAAATGACTCAAAATTCAGATATTTAATGAATGGAAGTGTACTAATGTTGGAAAACCTATTCAACACTAGTTATGGAGTGAAAAGCTGTTTGTGGTGATGTAGATGTGTTGCCATAGCTTTTGAGAGATACACGTTACAATGTTGAACGTTGTGAGCAAGGTATGCAGATTGTGTTACAAAATGAAGAATTTGAACTGTACATACTTGTAAGTGAAGGAAGCTGTGTTTCATAAATTATAAAACAAAGAATGTAAGAATGCATGCTCTACTAGTCCTATATGGCTGAGATACCCGCCACCCCCTCTCAACACAATCCCCAAGGATGGGAAACCGGAAACAGTTCTGAAGTTTTTGGAAGACGGGAGGGAGTGACCCTCCCGGCCGTATTTATTAAAATATGAAACAAAATTAAAACATTAAATAAACAGTTTCATATTATGTACAATTTCATTACCACATTGCGATGTTTGGCTAACCTTAACAGATTCTCTAATACAAAGGTTCTCCTAGCCGAACTAACATCCTACAAAACATTTACTTGAAATTTTGAAATTGTACATCCTAACGTTTAAGGGCCAACGGCAAGGTCGTAACCGGTGTCAAGATCCCTAACCCAGAAATATCGCCCTCACTTGTGAGGGGCGGCCCAGAGGCGTACCTCAAGTGCAATTACCAATTTCCCTTGACTTGACGGGGGCCCCAATAAAACTCGACGCCACTTAGAGGTCGTACGAGGACTCGTGTGAGGTATCTAGAAGGTAGCGTAGACCCCCCCCATACCCCACACAACTTACCATATCTGCCGTCGCAGACGTCCTGGCCCCGGGAAATTCCCCAGGAGGGGGCTGTAACCCCTCCTACCCAGGAAGGGGCCTTGACCGCCTTTCCTTTTCTTTCGGCGACCCATCCTTAGAAGGGACCGCCTCCCCGTTGAGGGGCCAATGGCCACCTCCCCCGAGCGCTCCCATCCGTGCTGGGTGACGCCCACTCATAGGGATCTTCCAATTAGTGCTCACCGATCATGACCTTACCGCCCGACCAAAATAAATACGACAATGCTAACTAAATGACTAAACTAAAAAAGAACAGTAGCAACTACAATTTTATTAAAAGCATGCTTACCAATGAACACTAAAGCAGAATTACTTTATTTGCGAAACGTAACACAAATCGACCATTCTTTATTACATACTCAAAATCATCACGATAATACCACAACCTGTAAACGAAAATCAGAGTTATCCATCAACTTTATTCCAAAAAACCACTTGCTGTCCTCAGGGGCTGGTGGGTGGGTCAAAATTGGCTCTTCGTTCCGTCTCGAGCTCACGTGCAGCGAGGAGGTGCAGCTTCAGAGCACAGGAACAAGAGGATGTCTTCGGATCTTGCTTCTCCTTTTATCCGTCTTCAGGGCGGGCGTAAACCCGCCCCTGCCTGCCCCAAGGGCGTGGCCAGCCGCGTTAGTGTCTAGGCCAACCCTCTCTAGGGCGGGAAAAGGCGCGCCCCGGCTACGCCGCTTCGGGCATACCAGCCGAGACTCGCCTCCCGCCCAAGATGGCTTCCCGGGGGGATTGTGGTACTCCGCCATACGTTCGGGGGGACCGAGTGGTCGCCCCTTTCCATATGGCTGAGATACCCGCCACCCCCTCTCAACACAATCCCCAAGGATGGGAAACCGGAAACAGTTCTGAAGTTTTTGGAAGACGGGAGGGAGTGACCCTCCCGGCCGCATTTATTAAAATATGAAACAAAATTAAAACATTAAATAAACAGTTTCATATTATGTACAATTTCATTACCACATTGCGATGTTTGGCTAACCTTAACAGATTCTCTAATACAAAGGTTCTCCTAGCCGAACTAACATCCTACAAAACATTTACTTGAAATTTTGAAATTGTACATCCTAACGTTTAAGGGCCAACGGCAAGGTCGTAACCGGTGTCAAGATCCCTAACCCAGAAATATCGCCCTCACTTGTGAGGGGCGGCCCAGAGGCGTACCTCAAGTGCAATTACCAATTTCCCTTGACTTGACGGGGGCCCCAATAAAACTCGACGCCACTTAGAGGTCGTACGAGGACTCGTGTGAGGTATCTAGAAGGTAGCGTAGACCCCCCCCATACCCCACACAACTTACCATATCTGCCGTCGCAGACGTCCTGGCCCCGGGAAATTCCCCAGGAGGGGGCTGTAACCCCTCCTACCCAGGAAGGGGCCTTGACCGCCTTTCCTTTTCTTTCGGCGACCCATCCTTAGAAGGGACCGCCTCCCCGTTGAGGGGCCAATGGCCACCTCCCCAGAGCGCTCCCATCCGTGCTGGGTGACGCCCACTCATAGGGATCTTCCAATTAGTGCTCACCGATCATGACCTTACCGCCACAGGCCGGATAGTTGACCGGCTATCCGGACCCCCCACAACACTCCTACCTAAAGGTCATGGTATAACGTTTTTAGCCATGCTAAGAAGTCTCCTATGAGTAACTCATTCCCCACCCGAGACAAATGCACTCCATCCCCCAAATACATACTGTCATCATTAATACACCCATGCGAAATAGAATGCAGTGTCTTGGAACGGAACAACCTACTCACTTTGTTATTAAGCTTTCTAACAGAATGATTCAAAGCAGGAACCGAAATAGCCCCCCGCCACACTTTTCGTGGGATCATATGGGACCACGCAATTGTGCACCCTGGAACTCTCCTCGCTAACCAACTTACAGTGGAAAGCATCGCCTCAAGAAGAAGTCGTCTACCAGTGGTGACCAAATCATTACCCCCAAGATGTACTATGACTACAGACGGCGGTGACCTCGTCCGCCCTAGCAAACCCTCAAAAAATGATTGAAACTGGTCAATACAGAGACCGCCTCTTCCGTAGAAGGACACACTGTACCCGTATTCCCCAGCTACGTGAATCATGTCACCTGCCTTGAATACGTCTGCGGCACGTCTCACGTATGAGTGGCCCACGACCCACACTTCCTTTTTCACAGCCGGTGATGTCTGACCGCTGGCCCGGTGTTGGGTCGACTGCAAAGTCCGCCCCGCCTCGTAGGCTTGCGCAACTGAAAGCAAACAAAAACAAGAAGCGTGAGTACATCGTTACAGCTTCACAACATGTGCAACCGCACATACCTTTTATAACAATTGGAGGACCAACGCCCCACCCGTTTAACTTGTTCCACATTCAGACCCCTGGCTGTAGCTTCTGTAGCAGCCCCTATCCGAAAGGAATGGGTCCCAAACTCGCCCGGGTTCAAGCCCGCAGCGGCAATCGACATCGCAAGCACCCGCTGAAACTGAAACTTTGTCAGTGGGGTGGCGTCAGCGTGTCTCAACAAGGTCCCCCCCCATGATGCCACCCTTCGTGCTAAATACTCTTCTAAACACTTTACCGGGCACATGGAGGACCCGGGAATCCTGCGTATGATTACGCAGTCGCCCATCCCACTTTGATCGGTCTTGGACCTGACAAATGAGACCGTCATTGTCTCCCCTCTGATCTGGACGTGCTCCTGGCACAATCCTCCTGTCACATCCTGCTTGTTCCTCGCCACTAGTTCGCTTACCCGCATAGCCCCATGGAATGCCAGCGTAAAAGCGGCTCGGAATAAAACTGTCTCAAACTGAGATGAACACGTAGCAGGGAGTCTGGATAATAACTGGGCCAGCCTATCCAAACCTATCGGGCGCCTATCGTCTACTCTGCGACCCTCAAGGCGTTGCCACCCCCGTAGCGCTTTCTGTACAACGAAAGACGCTGTCGGGTCATGGATCCCATGAGCCCTAGCAACAAAGGAAATGGCAGCCCGGTGCCTCTGAGCCGTGGCCACCGATTTCCCGACCAGATGTAAGGACATCAGAAAATTTACTACCCACTCCTCCTGGCCCCAAAGCTCCTCTCTATCAGTCCCCAAAAAGGCTAAATAGGACCGGAACGCCCCTTCATATGCCTTCCTCGTCCTGGGTGCTAAACTCTCTCCGACGAGGTTACGAAGTTCGGGGCACCGAGAGACCAGAGAGCTTCGGGAAAGGGTGCCGGCTCCGGGTCCGCTGTGGGAAGAAAACCCCAGAAAGCCTGCATACGAAAACGAGACAGTGCATCAGCCGCCTGGTTCATTACCCCTGGGACATGTCTTGCTCTGAATAGCACATTCAATTGCATACACAGTAAAACAATTTCCTTGAGTAGTCTCAAAATCCATTTGCATCGTGCTGCCTGGCTATTGATACACTCGACCACGGTCATATTGTCAGACCAAAATACCACAGAGTGATCTTTGAACCCTTCGGGCCAAGTTCTCAGGGCCACTAAAATGGGGAAAAGTTCCAGGAAAGCAATGTTACTTGTCAGACCACTGTCATGCCACCATGTCGGCCACTTTTGTGCAGACCATCTTGTGCCGAAGATGGCACCAAAACCTATGCTCCCTGCCGAATCTGTCCACAGCCCCAGCTCCTCAGAGGACACGGCCGGTTTATTCCAGACGACTCGACCATTGAAATCCGCCAGAAATGCCAACCAAATGCGCATGTCCTGGCGGACCTCTGCCGAGAGCCTTGTGCGATGATGGCCCTCCTTCAGGCCGACCATGGCTTGAGCAATCGAACGGGAAAAGGGGCGGACCATTGGTATAATCCTCAGGGCAAAATTCAACTGGCCAACTAACTGCTGTAATTGATGCAGCTTAACCTTAGGTCCACTTATACACATTTGCAGGGATGTCCTGAACTTTAACACTTTGTCAGCTGGTAAACAAAAACAACCTTCTCCGGAGTCTAACTCGATCCCCAGAAACTCGAGGCAAGTGGAAGGCCCCACAGTCTTACCTGGTGCCAATGGCACGCCAAACTGATTCATCAAGACACAAAATTGCGCCAAAGCCTGCCCACATTCCGGATCCCCGGCTGCCCCCAGGAACAAAAAATCATCAAGGTAATGCATCACATGCTGGAAACCCGTCTTCCTTGTGAAGACCCATTGTAGAAAACTACTGAATTTTTCGAAATAGGCACAAGATATAGAGCACCCCATCGGCATACACCTATCCATGTAATAATGACCCTGAAACATGAAACCTAGGAGACGCTGATCGTCTGGATGTACCGGGAGCAACCGGAACGCTGACTCAATATCAGATTTTGCCATCAGCGCCCCGGGCCCCAGGCGATTCAAAATGGCTACGGCCTCATCGAAGGATGCGTACCGCACCGAACACACTTCCGGGTCTATCGCTTCGTTTTTCGGAAAGACCACGTGGGGCTGATAAATTATGTATCAGCCGATACTCACCCGGGTCCTTCTTTGGGACCACACCTAATGGGGAACAAACAAAATTAGGAACCGGTGGTACACTAAACGGACCGGCGACTCGACCCCGAGTAACCTCTTTCCTGATCTTATTCTGTACCACGGTCGTATGCTGAAAGACCGATAGCTGATTTTTACATTTCTCTACACCTTGAAAGTCCCCCACTGGGATGCGGAAACCATAAGAAAACCCGTTCCGCAACACCCCAGCAGAAATACGATCCGGGTATTCACTGAGCCAGGGAATCATTGCCAAGGTATCAATCGGGGTAGGTAAAGGCGCCCCTCGGACTATGTTAGACCTGTTTGGCGCCTCCTCTACCCCCGTTATCACCCGTTTTGGCTCTGCACGTGGACTCAGGATGTGATGATTGCCCACACCCACTACATTCGTGTCTAAATTTGCACGATCCCTGGGGCCTAGTACATTTACCCCTGTTGAAGTTCCAACAAACCCCCCTTTTTCCTGTATTGCCGGCAGGCCTCGAGTAATTGTCGGTACCCGCACCTGATCGAAAGGGCGTCCCCGCATACTGGCGGGAGGATTCTCCAACGTTACTCCCTACTAATGGCAATTTTAACATACCAGTATCCTCCATTTTGGACCATGACACAGAATCATAACAGTCCCACGTTAAGTTTTTATCATGTTCTTTAGCCTTTCTAAACAGATTATCATAGCAGAACCAATGATTACCCTCGTGTGATACCGAGTACCCCATGATTCGTGACTGATAAATCGGCAATTCGGGTAACAGATCGGGTCTTCGTTCCCCCAAGATCGATGTAAAAACCCCCCACGCTTTGCCCCAATTGCCAATGTTTTCATTTACCTTAAAGGCGGCCATTTTTGCGCGCCAAACACTCGGATGCATGAGATCCTTCTGGCCCTTAACATGCTCCATCTCATAGTGATCAGTAAGCAACGAGAAGATGTTTACGTACTCCCCTGCCCATATCTTCTCTTTAATAGCCAAAGGAACATGCTGACCCAACTTTTCCCTACGAGAGGGTGCTGACTCATCCCTCGCAATCGGCAATGGCCGCTTACCTGAAACGGACGCTGCCTCTGCTACTGAACCCGTCCCCTGTGGCTTCTCCACAGCTGCAGCCGGCGTGGACACCTTCTCTGCTTCCCGTGACTCACACAGTTGCTTCATCAGCACCTGTGCGTCGACAGCCGTGGCGCCCTCGCTACCTTTCCCCAACCACGCTGCTAATTGTGCTGCCAACTCGGGCGGCATATCTTCCCCGGATACGGGGGTGACCACAACGGGAATCGGATTCCCTCCCTCCGGCACGGGAGTGGGTGCCTCGAGCGGGGTGCTGGGACCCGGGATGTCTTCCCCAGCTGCTCCCCTCCTGGGCCTCTTGTTTTTCCCTCCCGGGGCTGCTCCCGCCAAAGGACGTTTCGGTCCCCCTTCCTCTTTTTCATCCATTCGCCTCTTTAATTCGGTCATCTCTTTCATGAGAACGCGCAGCATCTGGTCAGTAGTCATGCGCTTTCCCGCCTTCTTCGGCATTCTCCAACAGAGTATCTGAAAAACAAACAAGAACGATTACAACGCTCAAAATTGGCTCTTCGTTCCGTCTCGAGCTCACGTGCAGCGAGGAGGTGCAGCTTCAGAGCACAGGAACAAGAGGATGTCTTCGGATCTTGCTTCTCCTTTTATCCGTCTTCAGGGCGGGCGTAAACCCGCCCCTGCCTGCCCCAAGGGCGTGGCCAGCCGCGTTAGTGTCTAGGCCAACCCTCTCTAGGGCGGGAAAAGGCGCGCCCCGGCTACGCCGCTTCGGGCATACCAGCCGAGACTCGCCTCCCGCCCAAGATGGCTTCCCGGGGGGATCGTGGTACTCCGCCATACGTTCGGGGGGACCGAGTGGTCGCCCCTTTCCATGAACTGTATTGTACATATATTTTAGTCCTATGAGATGTTTGAGTGGTGAGATTGCTATTTCTAGAGTGAAACACTGTAGTGAGCGTTAGCAAAGGTATGTCAAGATGATTGTGTTAGCAGAGTTCATGGCATGTTATAATTTAATTGCAAAAATATGAAAATAGTCTGATTGAGGGTGTGATATTTTTTAGAAGAAAGGAGTAACATGTTACTGGTGCACTAGATATAAATATGTGATTGTGGGTGAAAATTGTAGTAAAGGTTAGACAATATAGTGATGTATCACTGTTAGGAATAGTGATCAATATGCAACTTCAATTGTTTTTATTTAGTTTTCTGTAGGAGGAAAATGGAAACTTGTCGCTGAGTAAATAATTATCTGCTTACATAAGCAGAAAAAAAGAGCCTTGTTACTACAAGCATGATTATTTTGCTGTTCAGCAATAACTACATCTTGAAGCACAGTGTTTTCAGGTTCAGGAAAGTGACTAATCATGTGTGCAGTTCAGCACCAAATGCTAACTCTGCATGAGCTAGAATTTGTGAACTCTAATTTAAACATATGCCACTTTGCTGAAAATGTCTTGCCACCTAGCTTGCTAATATATACCAGGAAACTGAAGACTCTTTGGCAGGCCAAGGTGGCAAAAAGACTGGAGAAAAGTGGTATGTGAATCAAAATCCAGTAGGTAAATAAAGCAGAAAGAGGGGAGACATTGGTGCCTGCTGATGAGTGTAAAAAAATGTTATAAGTTATTTAATCGTTTGTTCTGGTTTTTAATAGTTGTACATATAATTTGTTAATATATTTGTAGTAATTTTGTATTGTTGCTAAATTTTTGTTGCACTAAAAAAGTTTAAAGTTACTTTTGATTTCTTTGCTTAGTACTTATGATAAATTTCAGTTTAGTATGCACATCTTTTATTCTACAGACACTGGGAAATGGAGAACCCCATTATTTTGTTTATCTTTGTCTACACTCTGGTATAGGGACCTCGGATCGAAGAGAAAGGTATTGGCACAGAGAGCAGAGCATCTTCATACTCTAATACGCACTCCTATCAGCTACTGTGCACACAGTATTGAGTATGACTGTCACCATTTGGAGATGTCTGAAAGAGTGGTGAGCACGTCCTCACAAACAAATATGGACACCAGTAGTGCAAGACACAGAGCATACTCCATTTCATATTCTAGTATGGACAATCATCATTAGGAAGAGAGGTATGCACAGAGAAAATAGTCTCTACCTACAGTCTACTTTACTCATGTGTTACTCGGTGGAGATGTCTTTGTTGGCAGGGCAGTGTGTTTCCATAACATAGTCTACAGTTGTTATGCAAGACAATCTTCTCAGCATACAGGTAATTTCATCCTTATACCTTACTTGTATATCTTTCATCATGGGAGAGATGTGACCAGAGAGGTAAGGCCCTTTAAACACCTTAATTTGCACACCCGTCATCCAAGACACAGGTCAAAAGAGAGGTCACAGTGTACTACACAGATTTATCATGCAAGACAGCTGTGTCAGCAAACAGGGTAATTCCTCCCTACAGCCTACTATGCATAACTGACAGCATGGGAAGAGGTATGAGCAGAGAGATACATCTTTCAGAAACCCTACCACAGACACCTCTAGTCCTGGTAAGATTTGTTAGTGGACAGGTCGCTAGTTTCCCATGTGGTAAATAATATTTACCGGACTATTTTTCTATACATTAAATACCAATAAAGGATAGCTCAATAAAATGAGAGGCAGAGTCCGTGGTATCTGAGTCATACAGGCTTTAATTAAGCAACTCGAGTAGCTGGACATCTAGTTCCATCACCACGAAGGTTCAGGAAGGGAGATTCAACATTTTATTAACATCACACATTATATATAGTAAAACAGTATAATTGAAATGAATACAGTAGGCGTAACAGGTGAAAAGAGAGAGATAAGAATACATGTGCGTAACAGGAGGCGTGTAAGAAGGCGTACACGTGGGCGTGCACTTGACATGTCAGAGAAACGTCAAGAAACATCACAAGTGGGTGGATGCTTAGAGAAAATTTGCAGGATCAGCAGAAACTTTTGGCCTAGATGCGCGCGCAACTGAGCATGACGTGTAACTGGGGAGAGCTGGGGGCTTTGACTTTAACACTAGTAGAGGAGACTAATGTCTGGGATGTCAGAACGACCTATACCTATAGCCTATCTGATATCTCATGTTTGGAGGATGTAGTGTCTGAAGTAAAAGGTCTCTCGGGCAGGGGCCGTTCAATACTGAATGCTAGTGTTTGCATACGTGTCTTGGTGCAATGCGCGGGGGCCATGGGCCTACCATGGTAACGGGTAACTGGTTCTATAAATCACTTGCAAGGAGGACAGGAAGGCCGGGCCCTTTGCTCTGTAGCCGGGAATATGTTTACCTATTTCACTAGACTGGAATGTGTTTTCGAGGAGGCTAAGGAGATAACTTGTAGGCAAAATACTGTCTTGGCAGGCAGGCCAGGCTGAGCTGGGCACCGCTTCGCTGGGCAGGAAGTAAGGCAGAGGTCAGGTATGCATACCTAACGGCAGCTTTCAGAGACAGAAGAGACTTCGGAGCCTCAATTCAGGGCCTAGCTCGGCAGAGCCAGGAAAACGTGGCTTCGCATTAAAAGTGCACCATGTAAAGACGTTGGCAACATAGGTTTAGAAACCAAATTAATGTTGCTTTCTTGGAGGACTTGGTAGATAACATGTTAACGTTGGACGCAAATGCATATGCGTCTTCATTTTCGGCCATGGAGGGAAAATGCACGGAGGTCATGCACATACATGGGACGTTGGGGTACACGTTAGGGGACATACCTGGTCATATAAAATTCGATTTTCCTCATTCCCTCCTTGTCCCCTACGTTCCCTTCAGGATATATCTATGTTCATGAGACCATATATCTGTTCATATAACATCATTTGCTCGTCCTTTCTCATTCGAGCACGGGATCGTGCACTTGGACGGGGAATACAAGCTGTGGCGCACAAGCCGCAAATCGCTGGCCCACATTGTAGACAAAGACAACAACTGAATACTATAAGCAGTATTATTCCTAGGAATGACAATACTTTCCATCCCCAGGCGGATATCACACTCCAGAACCAACCGGACCAAGTCCAGGTGCCTGGATTCTGGTGCATCTGGTGAGCTATCTCATGAAGCCTTGTGATGGCTTTGTATACTGACGGTGCATTATTAGGAATGAAAATGCAACAACTAGATCCGATGACTCTACAAGCCCCGCCCCTATCGGCCAGGATGACGTCAAGGACAAGGCGATTTTGAAGAACAACAAGTCTCATAGCAGACTGCTCTTCGGTCAAGTTACCTAGGGTAAAAGTAGTCTCATTCACTACTGCTTCAAGGGTACGTGTCAATCTTCATATTATTTTACTATTCTGAACGGGACCTATGAACCAGAAGTATCCTTTAATATAATCCTTATACTGGTCCCATACTGATTCTGAATAATCGATGACAGGAGGAAGGTCTCTCTTATGTCGTACATGTACAAGACGTGGATTTCGATGATAGTCAGGTGGGGCTAGAAAAACAGGTGGCAGTAGGAATGCAATATAACATGTTCCATCCCAATCTAAGGGCAGACGTACATAAGCTGTCTGACCACATATAAAATAGGAATGACGGGAGGCTTTGAAAGTAGACTTTCCTCTATCACTGAATTCGACCACAGTATTACAATCACTGTGTCCTAAATGTGCTGAACCATTCTTTCTAATGCATAACTCGCCTTTCACTGGCAAAACTGTAATAGATGGCAGGTCTACATTAGTCTCGGACTGGACGTTCAGAATCATGAGATTAAGTGTAAAATTCCCTAATCCATACACTTCATTTTCTAGATCAGTCCCTGTCCTTTGGGGAAGACCCTCCTTGTCTGGGAAACATGCTCTATTCATAACTGTATTCAGATCTCCCCATATCCAATTGCCTTGGGAAACTTTGGACTCACTGTCTAATGAGGACATTAAAGTAAACCATGCTCCGCACGAACCATTGTGTGAAAACGGATAAGGAAAGAGAGGCAGAGCTCCCTTGTATTTTTGATAGGGAGGGAGTCGGACACATACCCAACAATCGGTGGCATTGCTGGTCTGGTGAGAATGGTGTAACATACTGATAAAAGTGTTGTTGCGCAGTGCAAGTCGATAGGAAAGTTTGTGTGGGGGCAGGTCGCTCAAAGTGTGCTCTACGGTGTCGTTAGAGGAAGTATGTGCATGTGAATCAAGAGGAAAGAAAACATGTAGCATTAAACTTAAGCATATGATCGTAAGACTCAGAAGAAACATAAAAAGTAATGTGATAATACATCTGCTGTGCAGATTCTTACAGTATTTTTCTCTCTTTTCGATTCGCCTATCTCTCTGACTGCTTGGGTCTATCTTATACATGTCAGAAACCTGTCTAACCGCTTCACCCAGGGGGGGACTTAAACAATTTAACGCTGTCTGACTTACTAGACCTCAACTTAGTTCTGTATTCCTGTTGGGGAGTTTTTTCTAACAGGGGGAGTTTAGAGTCTGTATCAGGGCAGTCTTTGAAAAAAGTCTTTGGACACAGTCCACGAAATCTCTTCACGTGGCTGGAGTGGAGCCAGCCTTTTCTTCCCTCGATCTTTACAGCGGTCCGCGTGGTCATCAACACCAGTTTAGGTTCCTTCCACCTGGGCTCCAGAAGGCTTGAACGATCAAAATTTCGCACGCAGACCAGATCGCCTGGAACGATTTCAAGCGGTTTCACCTGGGTGTTGTCCGGGAAGGCAGCCGCGACCTGTGAACGACAAGATTGTAGTGCAGACATCAAGGAAGCTAGGTAATCTGTCAGCATGTTACTGTCAACATCGGTAATTTTTCGAGGCATAGGCGTACCCCACATGTTTGGGGGACGACCAAAAACTATTTCATACGGGGACAATCCAGTTCTAGAATGGGCTACCATTCGCATGTAAAAGAGGGCAACCGGCAGGGCTACCATCCAATCCACGCCTTTTTCTGCACAGACCTTTGCTAAACGTGTTTTCAGGGTTTGATTATGTCTCTCAACAAGGCCAGCTGCCTCGGGATGTCGTACACAGTGGAATTTCCACTGGTATCCTAACAGGAGTGATACCTGTTTCATGAGCTCGGACGAGAATGGCTGTCCATTATCAGAGTATACGACACGGGGCAAACCAAATCGTGGGAAAAATTCACGGACCAGCTGCTTGGCAGTGGTTACGGCAGTGTAATCTGGGACTGGATATGCTTCTGTCCATCGGGAAAGGGCACATACAACTACAAGGACGTACTTGAATCCGCGACATCTGTCCATCTGGATATAATCCATCTGGAGGACTTCAAAAGGGTGGTCAGGAGGATGGAATCCACCTTGTTCCACGGGAATACCTTTGCCTGGATTGAACTGACAACAGATCATACAGGTACGTACTTTCTGTTTCGCTGCTGCACGTAAATGCTTGTTGAACCATATATTCTGGATGCTGTCTAACATGGCTTTTTCTCCTAAATGTGCTGGACTATGTGCTGTATTAATGATAACTTGAACCATAGAGTCGGGGAGAAACCATGTGGCTTTTCCCTTCGTCAACCAACCTTGATCTGTCTGGACCCCTCCTTGTTCAGTCCATTTCTTAATTTCATCTGGAGTGGCATGTGTCTGTATGTCGAGTACATCTTGTGTGGGATCCCTGACTGTCATGCAATGTGTCAGTGATGGTACTTCTGTCTGTGTCGTGTCAGCTGGAACGTCTGTATGAGTCTGAGCTGTAAGCTTGGCTGTTCGATCTGCCAGGTCGTTACCCTGGGAAATGGTATCAGTGACTTTAGTATGTGCTTTGCACTTCATAATCGCTATGGCTGTAGGCAAATGTATTGCTTCTAACAGGGCTTGAATGAGGGGACCATGCTGTATCTTGGCGCCGTGAGAAGTTAGAAAACCTCTTTCTTGCCAGAGAACACCGAAGTCGTGTACGACTCCGAATGCATACTGTGAATCTGTGTATATATTTACTTTCTTGTTCTTGGCTCGTATACAGGCTTGAGTCAGAGCAATGAGCTCTGCTGCTTGAGCAGACAGTGTGTCAATACGATGTGTTTCTATGACTTCAGTTTCAGTGGTCACTGCATAAGCGGCTACTAGCTCTCCTGTATTTGTTCTCATGCATGAACCATCCACGTAAAGTGTCAGGTCGGGGTCAGTCAATGCAATGTCTGACAGGTCTTGTCGGGGCTTTGTCACGGTATTAATGACTTCCACACAGTCATGTGGTACGGGATCTGCTGTAACTGAGGGTAACAGTGTAGCTGGGTTCAGTATGTTGCAACGTCTGATCTCTATGTGTGGTTGGAACAGTGTCAGTTCATATCCTGTCAGTCGTGCTATGGTCAAGTGCTGAGTCTGTGTTCTGTTTAAAAGAACTTCCATGGAGTGTGGAACCTGTACTGTCAAGGGATGTCCTAATACTATGGAATCGCTTTGTCTGATAGCTAGAGCTGTCGCTGCAACTGATTTTAGGCACGCAGGCAGAGCCTGGGCCACTGGATCCAATGTACTAGAAAAATAAGCACAGGGCTTATGGTGTCCTGCTTGATCTTGTGTGAGAACGGATAATGCTGTGCCATCGCGTTCGGTGACAAAAAGTGTAAAAGGTTTGCTGTAACATGGTGTCGCTAAAACAGGTGCTTGACATAGGGCTTTCTTCAATTCGTCAAAAGCTTGTGTATGTTCCTGAGTCCAAGGGAGGACAGGCGATGTCGCTGCCTCCTGTGTTGTCAACTGTATGAGTGGCTTGGCTAGATATGCATACTGGGGAATCCATTGTCTGCAGTACGAAGTGAGGCCAATGAAGGCCCGTACTTCCTTTTGTGTCTTGGGTTGTGGCAGATGTGCAATTAACTGGATACGGTCAGGTGTCAGCTGTCTCCCCTTCTTGGACAGCAAGTGTCCTAAGTAAACCACTTGCTGGGCACAGAATTGTAGCTTCGAAGGGGACACTTTATGCCCCTTTTCGGCCAGAAAATACAAGACTGTCAGTGATGCGCGTTCGCAGTCACGTTCGGTCCGTGCTGTAATTAACAAGTCATCAACATATTGCAGCAGTGCAGTGTCAGTAGGCATGTGAATACTGTCTAGTTGTCGTTTCAGTGCTTGACGGTAAATACTAGGACTTTCTGTGAACCCTTGCGGTGCACGTGCAAATTTGAAGCTTCGGCCATTTAAACAGAATCCGAAAAGGTACTGGCTTTCCGGATGAATGGGGACACTAAAGAAGGCGTTCTTGAGGTCAATTACAGTAAAGAACGCAGCTTCGGAATCAATGGCAGTCAATAGGGAAGAAATGTCTGGGACTACCGGGTACTGGGGAATGATACATTTATTCATCTCTCGAAGGTCGATCACCAGTCTGTAGACTGGAGGTGCATTTGGGTCTGTTCGTTTAAGAATCGGAATGATTGGGGGTGCTAGAGGGCGCACTGCGGAATGGCCGCACTGTCGTGAGGCTCCCGCTGCCCGGAGCTATTATCCGCCTAAGTATCCTGATTACCATCGCTGCGCCCTGAACTGACCCCACGGTTCGGTTGGGATATCGGCTGTCCACCCACGGTCCAACTCCTGAGCCATTCGAAGGTTGCTGGCCGAAGTTACGAGGGTCCCAAGTTTCTCCGACTCGCGCTCTGGAAGTCTGGTGCCCTCTTGCCCGGCGTCACTGTTCATGCCAGTCCGGGGCTCTGCACGTGGGGTGTAGGCCTAGCTCCGCCCTTCTCCACCAGGCCCGATCGCTGGCCGGGCGAGACGCTTGGCTCTTCCTTGTTGTCGGACTTATCTCTCGGCTCTCCCCTCGGCCTGTCCAGATATCATCGCCCACGGAGGCGCAACGGATTTTATACTTGGATTCTGAGGGTTTGCCCCCTTGGGCTGTGAACGAAGACGGCCATTACTCGTCGTTGGGAGTGGCGGGGCGTGCTGGCCTGCTCGTGCCCCCACGATTCGAGCTGCTTTCTGCCTGGCCGGGTCCCTTGTCCGACCTGTATCCTGACTCCCATTTGCCTCGTTCCCCTACTGTACCACCGTTATGGGGAAGCCGGACACTAAACAGTCCAAACTGTCCTTTGACTCTGGAGGGGCCAGGCGTGGGGCGCGTTCGCTCCAGGAAGCTGGGACTTCGCGGTCCCCCCCCCCCGAATGTCGCTGAGAGTGTCCCGCACCCACCTCCACCGGACTTCGCCCAAATGATGCAGGAGATGAGGCAGGGGTTCGCCACTATAGTGGACAAAGTGGACAAGATATCGTCGCGCATGGATGCGGTCGTTCAGAAATTGGACGTGCATGAGGAGCGCTTGACGGCGGCAGAGCAGCGCATTTCGGACCATGATGACACGGCGGCCACCCATACCACCCAACTGGCGAGAATGGACAATATCTTGCGTGTTATTGCCGCCAAGAACGAGGAGTTGGAGGCGAGGAGTAGGCGCAACAACGTGCGCATTGTAGGTGTACCGGAGTCCACGAATGTGGGCAAAATGGAGACTTATGTGGAGAGGCTACTGGTGGGCGCCATTGGGACGGAAGTTTTCTCGTCCCAGTTCATCGTCGAGAGAGCGCATCGGACGTTGGGTCCTCGTCCGGCCTCTGGGGCTGCACCGCGTCCCATCATTGCGCGCCTCTTGAATTATCGTGATCGAGACGCTGCTCTTCAGGCTGCCCGCACTAACAGGGCTCTCTCCTTCGAAGGGGTGTCTTTCACCATGTACCCCGACTTCACGCCGATGGTGCAGGACCAGCGTCGGAAGTTCTTGGGGGTGAAAAGGAAGCTTCGAGACCTTCAAGTGGACTACGCCTTGCTTTATCCGGCTAAACTTAGAGTGACGCATCAGGCTAAACAACATTTTTTCACCAACCCACAGCATGCTGAGGACTTTGCGAAGCGCCTCCAGCGCGAGCGCGCTGCTGCGGATCGTGGTGACGATCGAGATCCGGAGGGTGAACATTCGGCTGCTGAGGAGGAGGTCGCCTGATTCTGGTGACTTTGGACTTTGTCTATCTTCTTCCCGGTTTTTGGAGTATTGTGGACATGTATCTTTTGTATTGAGACCTGTTGGCTTCCTTCTCAGTATTTGCGGCCTAGCTATTGTTCGTTTTTGATTATTTTTTTTTTTTTTGCTGATGCGTGGGTCGTGTCTGTATTGTGATGAGTGAGTGCGTTTTGCTATTTTTGTGGGGTTGGGGTGGCACCGCAGGATGGTGTTATGGGATGTCGCGCTCTGGGCACCCACCCCCCCGCGCTGCGCCTGGGGCCGCCTGATACTCGTTGGCGCGGACACTGGCGTGGCGTGAGGGAGTGGCGTCGTGCACCTCTGGAAGGTTCCCCGGAGGGTGTGCCCCATGTTTACCTTTTGCTTGGATTCTAGTCCTGTGTTGGTTGACTGGATGTGTGTTGAGGGATGGGGGGGGGGGGGTGTACGTGGCCTGATAGTTGGGGTGGTGTCAGGTGGGTGGATGGGGGGGGGATGAAGCTGTCCATGTCTGTTTGCCTGGGACTTCTGGTTCGCTTTGGTAGCTGCTACTGTTGTTTGAGTGCACGGAAATGTCGCGGCGCCCGCTATCCAGGCTGTTCCGCTTTCCTATCTTACGGGCCGGGTTCTGGGACCCGTGCTCCCGTCCATTTTGGGCCCGGCCGCCATTTTAGGCTGCCACGTGCCGGGGCGCACTCTGCGAGCGTAGCACGTGTGCGAGATGTGGGCCGTGTGGGATGGCTTGGCGGCGCGTGGCGCGTAGTCTGTCCTGGGTGCTTGCTGCATGGATGGGTCGGTTGGGGGGGAGTTGTTGTGTTTTTGTTTGGTTGTTTTGGAGATGACTGGGAAATGTATGGAGTGTATGTGGGGGTCTGCCCGTGCCCTGGGGCGTGGACCTATCGTTGGCTGTTGCTGGTGGTTGGATGCCCTGTATTTGGTTATAGGGTCCTGTGGGGCCCTTACTTTATGTGATGTCGACTGCTGTTGTAGATCAGATCTCGATTTTGTCCTGGAATGTACGGGGCCTTAATGATGCCAGGAAGTGTCGCAGTGTGATCCAGTATTTGGACAGGCATGCTATTCATGTTGCTTTTCTCAAGGAGACGCATCTGCGCCCCGCTCCCTCCCCCACTTTCGGCGGAAGGTGGGCTGCGGCCAGGGGGTTTGCTTCATATTCTTCTTATGCTCGTGGGGTTGTCATCCTTGTTAAGAGGTCGCTTGCATTTCAGGAACTTGGATCTATGGGGGACCCTGAGGGGCGCTATGTGCTGCTGTGGGGACGGCTTGGGCAGAACACTATACTCTTTGTTAATTGCTATGCTCCCAATGTTGATACGCCAATCTTTTTTGTCACTCTGTGGGGTCATGTCCTTGCAGTTGATGCTACTCACATTGTGTGGGGGGGTGATTTTAATTTTGCATTTCAGGCCCAGTTGGACAGATCGGAGGGTAGCCCTCAATACAATGTACAGGCTAGGGATGTGCTGCGGGGGATAGTGGAGGAGGCTGGGATGGTTGACAGCTGGAGGTACACCCACCCTGCCACTAGGGAGGGCACTCATTACACCACACATGCTCGCTCATGGGCAAGACTGGACTATGTATTTCTCTCTAGAGGGTTGATGGCTGGCCTAAGGGGGGCTACACATTTGGTTCGGACGTATTCAGATCACTGTCCGGTGAAGGTTGATTTGTCCGTCCCCGTTACACAGGCCGCGCCCGCCTTGGCGTTTGTTTCCGACTGCTTTGCTTGACCCGGTGTTCAAGGAGGAACTCGGTGCGGAGGTGGAGGCGTTCTTCCCTAGAAACAAGGGCTCTGTGGAAAGCATTGAGGTCATTTGGGAGGCATTCAAGGTTACGATCCGGGGTGTCACTATTTCTAAAAGTTGTGGAGTGCTCCGTCTGATTGTTCGGACCCTCGAGAGGTTGGAGGCTGATTTGCGAGACTTGATTTGCGAGACTTGGAGCGCAGAATGCAGGTGAATTCGGACCCCGCTCTTTTGGCACAGTTCCGCACTAAGCTCTCCGAGTATGAGGAGGAGGCTGCTCGAGAGGCTAAGCATAGGGGGAAATACTGGACGTCGAGGCGATACTGCGAAGGGGAGCGACCCGGTAAGGTCCTCGCTGCCCTTACTAGACATCCTAGGCATGGGTCGGACGTGTTGGAATTGGTGTCTCCGGATGGCACTCGCTGTCGAGACACTTCGGAGATTCAGCGCACTTTTATTGATCACTATGCACACCTTTACACGACACAGCAGACGGGTGAGACTCGATACGGTGGCTTCCTCGATGAGTTGGCGCTTTGTTGGCTATCGGATGGTCATCGGGAGTTCTTAGGCAGGCCCTTAGAGGTGGAGGAGGTCAGGAATGCCATCATGTCTCTTTCTAATGGGAAGGCCGCCGGGCTGGATGGCCTTCCTGCTGAATTTTATAAGTGTTATATTGACATCATGGCCCCTGTGCTCCGTGAGGTGTTTGAG
The DNA here is from genome assembly GCF_964263255.1 of Lissotriton vulgaris. Taxonomy (NCBI): domain Eukaryota; kingdom Metazoa; phylum Chordata; class Amphibia; order Caudata; family Salamandridae; genus Lissotriton; species Lissotriton vulgaris. Next base: position 1,653,505,399 of record NC_141694.1, read on the forward strand.
GAGTCTCTGGAGGAGGGACGCCTACCGGGCTCCATGCGGGAGGTCGCCATCACGTCGCTGCTCAAGCCGGGTAAGGATCCACTGGATGTGGGCTCGTACAGGCCCCTCTCATTGCTCAACTGCGATGTTAAAATTCTCGCGAAGGTCTTGGCGGTGAGATTAGCCGAACTCATGCCCGTTATCGTGTTGCCTGATCAGTCGGGATTTGTGCCCGGCCGCGCCACCTCTCACAATCTTCGCACTTTGTTTTCGCTTGTGTCGACCATCGATCCCACTGTCCCGGTTGCCGCTATCTTTCTTGATGCCACTAAGGCGTTTGACTCTGTCGAGTGGGGATACCTTATTGATGTTCTTTGTCGGATGGGTTTCCCCAGGATTTTCATCTCTTGGGTTAAGCTTTTATATACTGATCCGATGGCGAGGGTAGTAGTGAATGGGGTGCTGTCCCCCTCGTTCCCTCTCACGAGAGGGACCCGACAGGGTTGCCCCCTCTCACCCCTCTTGTTTGCTATCGCCATTGAGCCGCTAGCCTGTAGGATACGTCAGTTTCATCAGCAGAGTGCCTTTAATTGTCTTCAGCGGCAGGTCGGCATTTCTTTATACGCCGATGATGTCACACTCTATGTCAAGGACCCTGAGAACAACCTTAATTCGCTCCTGCGGGAGCTGGTCGCTTTTGGAGGTGTCTCCGGGGTTCATATCAACTGGCGGAAATCTCAATTTTTCCCCCTCACAGCTGCGGTGGCCAGGTTTCCCCTTGACTACCCTCTGGAGTGGTGTGACTCGGAGTTGCGATATCTCGGTATTGTTGTATCCTTGGATAGGGGAGACGCGGTTCAGCTCAACTATGGTGTGGCCATTACTAAACTGGCGGATGATGTCACCAGGTGGATGTCTGTACCTCTCTCCATGGCCGGTAGGGCGTCTCTTATCAAGATGGTAGTTCTGCCCCGCTTTCTTTATCTCTTTCAAAACCTCCCATATCATCCTGGTGCTTATTTCTTTCGTAGACTTCGTTCCGAGCTTCTGCGATTGTTCTGGGGGGCAAGCAGCCACGGGTGGCCTGGGCTACCCTTACGTTGCCTTATGCTGATGGCGGTTTCGACGTCCCTGACTTTGAACTTTATTATCTCAGCGCTCAGGCGCATTATGCCTATCATTGGATGCGCCCCACGCCGTTCATGCCCCAGATTGCTGCTGAGCATTGGGTCGCCCACCCGCTCCCACTGGAGGGGATGGTTTTGGGCAAGGTGTCAGATGTGGAAACGCCCCGCACGACGGTGACATGCACGGTGGATGCCTGGAAGCGGATGGCTCATTTGCTAGGCGTTTCCTTTCTCTACTCGCCGGCCTTGCCTCTGTCTTATCATCCGGATCTGTCGCTGCTGTTGGAGACGGGGTTTCAGCGAATGTGCAAGCGGCTAGGTATCCTCACGTGGGGCGACTTGTTTCATGAAGGTGCCTTCCGTACGCAGGCTCATTTCTTCGGCTCGGCTGCTTGCTCCCCTCTAGACCTGTTCTACTTTGTCCGCCTGCGGCAGGGCATGTGTGCTCTGCTACCGGACTACCCTTCGGAGCCTGGGGTAACCCTCCCCCTCCATGTGCTGCTGGTTTCAGATGGGCGACACCTGGTGTCGAAGTTATACGGGGCTATTCGCCGTCAGCGATCGGTCCCGACCAATCGGGTGCGCGAGCAGTGGGTTGCCGAATTGGGTGCTCCTATTACAGACGAGCAGTGGAAATATTGTTGCGGGCTCACGGCCAATGTCTCTTCTAGTTGTCGCCTTAAAATTATCCATTACAAGTTTGTTCAGAGGTACTACTATACCCCGGCGAGGAAACTACGGTTTCATCTGGCGGAGGATGACAGGTGTGCTAGGTGTCGGGCGGAAGGCGCTGACTTTTTGCATTTGGCTTGGAGCTGTGCGGGGGTTTTGGAATATTGGACTCAGGTTCATGAAGCCCTGCAGGTTATGGCGGAGGATGGGGTGGCGTTTGACCCCTTAGTGATGTTACTTGGCTTCTCTAAGGACGTACCTGCCTCTCACCGTAGATTTGTTGACGTGGCCCTGCTGTTGGCTAAGCGTAGGGTTGCTTGTTGCTGGGGTCGTGGTAGGGTGCCGCGCTTTCAAGACTGGTTGACTGACCTCATTTACTGTCAGGATCAGTATAATATCTATTCTGACTTGATGCCTGTTCGGTGCAGACCAAAGGATTTTTGGAGTCCGCTCCAGGTGTACCTCCTGACCAGGGCTGCGCGGGACTCTGATTCTGAACCTGAGGACCGTGAGGGGATAGGTTGATGACAATGTGATGGGCTGGGATTTTACACGACACCTGCTGTTCTTCCGACATCGGGGTGGGGGGCTGACTGTCTTCTTTTCCTGCGAGCTATTGGGGGGTGGGAGTCTCCCTTCGGACAGGTATTTTATCGGGAATCCAGATTGTACCCCTATGCGGCACCCTTCTTTCCTGTGCTCCTCATATTTGTGTCCCCTCTGGCTCACGTGTTCTCCGCTAATGTACTGTATTCATATTGCATTGTCTTATTGGCTCGCCTGCCCATGCTGGATCATTGTATTTTAATATCTCCTGCACATTTCGTTGTTGCTCCTTGTATTGACTGATACCCTGCCCTGTACTTCCTCGTGTCTCCTTATTTATTTTTTGTATGCTTTCTAGGCACTGACGTACCACTGTAATAGCCGAATGTGATTGTCTGTTTTGAATGTACACTTCCCTTGTACCTGCTTGTCTCCAAATAAAGGTTTAAAAAAAAAAAAATAAAGAATCGGAATGATTGGAGAATTACATACATTGGAATCAGTTTCTACAACCACTCCTTGAGCAATGAGCTCGTCAATAATTTTCAGTAAGGCTGCTACAGCCTCGGGGGGCAATTTGTATTGTCGGATTCGGGGCAGTACAACTCCTTGCTTGAGTGTAACACGATAAGGTGTAATGTGCATACAACCTACATCAGTCAGACCTTGTGCCCATAAATACTGTGGTACATTCTGCAATCGTGGATCAAAATCTCTCAACACATAATGACCTTTAAAGTCACGTAAAAACAATCTCACTCCTTCCGGAGAACAACAAATCACTGCTCCTAGTGCTTTCAATGTCTTAATACCAAGCAAGTTTTCTGGACATGATTTTGTAAGTAACAAATCTGTAGTACGGGACAATGGACCAACTTCTAGGGAAACTGGCTTTGACACTTCGTTAACAATAGGCTTTCCTGAAAATCCAAGGGAAACATTCTGTGAGCCTGAGAGGGGTGCCCCTGGAACCTCGTCGTGACTGATGGTAGTTCTGCTCGCCCCTGTGTCAATCAAAAATGTTCTGTCTTTCCCTAATACCTGACTATGTACATAGGGACCCTCTTGATCTACAGGAACCTCGATAAGGGGCAAGCCAACCTCCCTCTCTAGGCTGTTTCATGAGTACTGCTGATAATCGGGATAATCTGACTGTGCATACTGATACATTTGCTGTGTGACATGTTGGGTGGCAGCAATGGGTTGGGGTTGGGGTACAGCTACTGTCTGTTGTGTGCTCTGTGGAGGTTGCGTATTCTGTGGAATATGCTGTGGAACGTGTTCTGGTCTAGGAGGACACGGTCTTTCTTTCGTCCTGCCGGTAGCAATATTGTATTTCAGAACCGGACATTCGTTTATATAGTGACCTGGCTGTTTACAGTAGTTGCAATTCCCTTTAACGGGAGCTGCAGAAGGACCTGGCGGTGCTGTACCCTTTTTCTGACCGTCAGCTGGAACAGACTGGGCAACTAATACTTTCATTTTCGTATCTTTCATACGCCTCTGTTCATGTTCATGTTCCTCTCTAATTCGGTTCTGGTGGTACTGTAACATTTGTAACATTTGGGAAGGGGTATTAGCTTGCCATGTACTCTCGACTTTCAGTACTCTGTTTTTAGTAGACACAGAAGGGGGTTCCCCAAGGGTAACTTAAGGATGTAGGCAGGTAGTAGGGGGAAAACCAATGCAAATAGAAAAGAAGAACACCCTGCCTTAGAATATAAAGACCCTAGCTAGAGGGTCCAACAAATATGTATGAAGGGGTGATAGGCCTAGGGGTTGACACAACACATAACAATCACATAGTCAAATCAAGAATAAGCAATACAATTCATATTTGAAAATATATATGTTTTTTTATTTTTAGTGATAACAATGATATAAATATAAAGTTTTTAGGTCTCACATGTATGTATAGATCATAAATAAGACAGACATGGATAAACAAACAACATAGTAAGGAAAATTCTATCCTACCCAGTAACGGCCACACTATACACACTCTAACTCACTTACTTCAATCTTTACCCACTCTTTCCTATTTAATCTCATTCACCATTCATGCTACATTCATTCATCTAATCCTGGCGAGTACAACACAAAGATGGTTTTAACGTGTTGTATGGAACGGGGTGTTTTAATCCAGGGAGATGGTTTTGACTACGGGTCCTGATGTTAAAAGGACAATAGCCATTTTCCTGGAGACATACGCCGACGCGCGTTTCGGTGGCAGGCCAATGGGGCCGCACCTTCGTCAGGGCAAAGGGCAGTATACTGGGAGGGGGCACAGGAGAGAACGCAATCTGAAAGATAGAGAACGAAAACAAATTTCATTTTACTTATATCTAAATGTATATGTTTTTCATCCGTCCAGCCTATAGATAAAAACGTGGCATGGATCACTATGATGTCGTGATTAGACAGATAAGTATTTAACAGTGTGAACTAAGAGGCACAATTCCCAAACAGTGTTTTTTAGGGGGTTGCAAGATCACATTTAAGTGCAGCTGATGGTCTGAATACATACCAGCGCCGCCGGATAGTACAGGCTAGACTTTCTTTTTATATATCCTGGGTTCCACAAAGATATACAGGTGTAGTTAGGTGTATGGCAAGCCTGTGGGAAAAGGTGGCATTTAGTAGGTGCTGATCCGCTAAAGATTAAAGACATTTACGAGTTTGGTCCCAGATTTACCTTCCATACAATAAGTGCTGTTCCTAGACCGGGGTTCAGATGAGCAGTTCTTTAGGTATGTAATGGATTTTCCTCGTGGGATACAGGTCTAAGTGCCGTCTTCTCTCAGAAGTATGTGACCCAAGAAGGGGCTGGCTGATCTAGGGCCAAAGAGTTAAAAAAAGACGGGGTAATATCACCGGTTATTTTAAGTCCATGCCGGATTCCTATCTAAAAACCATCGGTTTCGCGGGCTTACCTTTGTTCCAAAAAGCTGTCTCTGTGGAATAGGGGTTCCGCCAACCAAGTGTGCCGGCCAAATGGTGACCACTGGATTCTCCCTCGTCACTTTCGGCATTTCAATTAAATAGCGCCATGTTCGCGCCTTTGTTTGAGTGATACCAGCTGTGTATGCTGTCATGAAAATAGACGGCGGACTATCTATTTCTCTTTCACTTTCGCCGCCATCTTATGTATACCGGTGGAGAGCAGGCATTACAGTGCTCGAGGTATTGATACGAGGGACCGAGGCGGCCATCTTAGTAAAACCCGTACTTTACTCTCGTGTTTCTAACGAAGATTATTATTTTAGGACCTTAGGTTGGTTGATCGATCTAAAAAGATATTAAGATCGCATCTGTAGTATCCTATGAATGAGGGACTGGCCTTTCATTATTTTTATTTTTATAATTTATAATTCTCCATTAGATGGCATCGGACTGATGTCCTATATCTCAGTGGTCAAATATTATTTTTAAACCAATATTTTTGTTAAAAAAGGAGATTTTTTATTATTGGCCATATTAGTTATACCAGCGCTCACATCTCCTCGGTCTCAGTCCTATGTTTATGGTCCTGGGAACGGTTTTGTTTAGCAAGAAGGGGGGTTACAGCTTACTCACTGGCTATAGATGAAGACCCTTAATATTGTTATAAGAGGAGTCAAAACTAGCATATTATAAGGTTAGAGACACTCTTACCTATGGTACCCGTTCTAGTATCAATTTCCCCATCGTGGTCGTTCCAGTATCATTTTTTCCCTTTCGAGGCATTGAACTAATCCAGTGTAGTTATAGAAAGGCCTGATGCCAGGGACATTCTTCATTCAATCCTTTTTTAACAGAATCCAGATAAAAGATCCAGAACACTTCCCGTTTCTTTCGGAGGCATGTAGGTTCAATTCCAGGATTTGCTTTTATCTTTTCCAGGATGAACCAACGTAATTCCGTATCTTTGTGATCCTTTTCCAACCAATGGGCCACAATCGGGGCTGCCAATTTCTTATTTCTTATATTGGACTTATGTTCCCCAATGCGTACCCGGCATTCTCTACCAGTTTCTCCAATGTATGGGAGATTGCAAGGGCACAATATTAAGTACACGATGTTGCTGGTACGACAGTTAGTTAGAGTGGCATTTCGACTGACTGAGACTGGAACAGACTGGGCAACTAATACTTTCATTTTCGTATCTTTCATACGCCTCTGTTCATGTTCATGTTCCTCTCTAATTCGGTTCTGGTGGTACTGTAACATTTGTAACATTTGGGAAGGGGTATTAGCTTGCCATGTACTCTCGACTTTCAGTACTCTGTTTTTAACCTGTGGTAAAGAATTCTCTACTAATTTAGTCACAAAAAGATGTGGATATGATTCACTACTTGTTTTCAGGCCGCTATTAATAATGAAACATTTCTCGAACATGGAATAAAAATCACTAGTGTCTTCGTCTTGTTTCTGTTTGCAGGCTGAGATTGCATCCCAGTCTTCCTTTTTAACTGTCAATAACCTAGGCAAGACTTGTACTAATAATCCTGGTAATGCTTTGGCTTTGTCCCCAAGACCTGTACCTGGGATTCGCCTATTTTCTTCGTCATCTAATTCAGTCCAAATAATCTTTTTATCTCCCACCTCCCATTCCTTCTCTTTAAGTTTTTCGTAAATGCCAGCCGGCAACAATACCTTTAACATTTTAAGAATGTCGGGATACGTATAATCTCCCATGAGTAACATATCTTTTAATTCACGGTGGAATCCTGCTGGATCTTTATCATGACAGGGCACTAATTTCTTCATTTCCAATAATTCCATTTTGGTCAGGGGAGTGTATACGAATACTCGTTGAAGCGCACCCCCTATGGTCTGGACGGGATGAACTTCTCGTAAGGGATTCTGTCGGTCTATGTAAAATGGTTGTCTTACTGGGGGTGGAACAGGAACGAAATGTGGAGTCAGGAAAGTTCTGTATTTGTGGCGTTGTTCTAGAATGGTATTAATTAAATCGGTACCTAGGCCTCTCCATCTTTTTAGGAGTAATTCTTCCAGTATATTATATAGGGGACCTGGATCAGAATGCTGACTTTCATATAGTGTAATGAGATGTTGGATCATGTACATACCAGCTAGTCGCTGTTCGTCTGGGGTAAGACTCAAAAATGTTTGCGCTACTGAATCATCTTTATATATACTAGTATTTCCAGCCCATTGTACTGCTGACCGTGCTAGTTCCTGCTCACGCATGGTACTAAGTTCACTGTAACCTATTCTTTCTTTCAGTATTTTATCAGTGGCTTGGAATAGATGTTCAAGAGAACATCGCTCTGGTATGGGAGAAAGGAAACGTTTCTTGTTTTCTAGGCGAATGGGTCTGTCAAAAGGTCTTGCTCTACCTGCGTACGCTATTCTATCTCGGTCTTCTTGTGCATCATCTATATCTTCCTCCTCTGTGGTTTCACTCTCCTCTTTCTCGGCTTCCCTAGCTGCATTTTCTTTTTCGTGTATTATTACAATTTCTTTACGGATCTTTCTGTACATGGATTCTATACAACTTTGTTTATTATGTTTACCATCAGCTATATTGTTACTCCAATTTATCAGGATGTCCATCTCTTCCTTGCCTGTACCTGGCCGATCTCGTTCCCTTATCAAACAATTTATCAAAAACTGTAAGATCATTCTTTGTGTCTCAACCTTGTGGTGTGCCATGGCCTCGCGAATGCATTCTGGTCTCTCCCCCGTTCTAATAAAATGGTATATGTTGTCTAAATGGTTAGTCATTTCTGGTAAAAGAATCAAATAGTTTGTAACACGCCATAAACGTAATGAAAATAACATCATATCTTCTTCGCCTGGTACTGGGTCATATCTACAATCTGTAATGTACTGTCTAAGAGTTGCGAATGTCGCAGCTTTGGGTGTACGCTGTAATGCTACTTCTCTAAGCATCATTCGTTTTACTTGAGGCGGGGTGACAGGGCGACCTCCTACGGCGCCTCCTGAAGCGGAAGCGTAACCATCAACTAGATGTGTTGTTGCTACTGGTGTCATAGCTTGAAAAGTAGGTGTAGGTAATGTAGGCAGACTCTGGGTTGTAAGTGTAGAAAAAGGATTGGTAGGACCGATAGCAGGAGCAGTAGTAGTGACAGTAGTGATAGGATGGGAAACGACAATGGGTGGGGGAGTCGAATCTTGAGGGAGTGGAGGTAACGTGTCTTGAACAGGCTGAATGGGCTGCTGTACATTATTAGCAGGTGGTACGCGTACATTGGTATATGCTGGAGCTACATCATCTAAATAGGAAGAAAGGAAAATGTCCGCTGCGGTCTGTTTGTGACGTAGTTTAGTCGGGACCAATGGTGGTGGCAAGTTACAGGGTACTTCCGGGGTCGCCTTGGGCAGGCCCTCGGCGAGAACAGGATACATGCCTTGAATAAGGGCATTTCTTTGTCTGTCTTGTTGCTCTATTCTGACTTGTTCTCCTTCTTCTAGTAACTCTCTTTCTTTAGCTTTTTCAGATTCCTCTATACTTTTCTCAGCTTTCCTGATTTCTTTCTCTGTTCTTCTATGCGCTTCTTTACGCCATAATTCTATGGCATCTTTCTGGGATTGTCTGGCTTTCTTTTTCCATAATGCTTCTTCTACTCTCATGATGCAATCAGCATCCCATGTCCCTGAGACAGGCCATCTATACTTCTCTTCCAGATCCCTAGTATAATCTACCCACAAGTCTAAGTACAGTATGGCATCTAAGCCATGCTTGTGGTACATAAAATGTCCGGGAGTGTCCCTAGGCGGGACGGGAACTGCTTCTTCGAGTATCCCTTTCCTAGTTCCTATCTGACGTAATTTCGAGAACAGTGGCATCTTTGAATTGATTTGAACGTGAGCACAATAAACACAATAAACACAGTAATGAATAGCAAACAATCATTCATACCACGACATTAAGACACATTGAAACATTTCAGACTGATATTATTTGGTACATAGAAAACACGAATTCTGGAAATCTCGAGGAACAATACTAGAATACTTGATTACTAGATGCACTGCTAAAACAGTACAAACAATACCGGTCCCATAAAGAGACACGTCATACCGCATCCACCTAAGTGGACACGTCTGGACCAAGTCTGTGTACCCAGACCCGTCTTGACCGGGCACAAATTAATGAACCCGTCTAGATGCGTTCCCAACAACGGTACTCACCGGGAAGCAGAAACTGAAGGCCTCGGAAACTGGACTGGACTGGACTGCGTCGGGCTATGATTCTCCTACGCATGCGCTGCGGAACAGGTGGGCCTCCGGATACCTCGGACCTTGCTCTCTCGACTTGGGGCTCTGGTCGGGATCCTCCGCATTCCTCACCGCCTCGTCTGGATGCCGGACCGCAGTCTCTGTCTCCTCCGTGGGCCTGAGGGAGATAGCAGGAAAACCCGCAGGTGTGCACTGGATCCCTCACGGCTGTAGAAGGGGTCAAGGCCTGCGTTACATCGCCGGCGAGTGGGGAAGGGGGGGGTGCCTGTTCGGGCGCCAGATTATGTGGTAAATAAAATTTACCGGACTATTTTTCTATACATTAAATACCAATAAAGGATAGCTCAATAAAATGAGAGGCAGAGTCCGTGGTATCTGAGTCATACGGGCTTTAATTAAGCAACTCGAGTAGCTGGACATCTAGTTCCATCACCACGAAGGTTCAGGAAGGGAGATTCAACATTTTATTAACATCACACATTATATATAGTAAAACAGTATAATTGAAATGAATACAGTAGGCGTAACAGGTGAAAAGAGAGAGATAAGAACACATGTGCGTAACAGGAGGCGTGTAAGAAGGCGTACACGTGGGCGTGCACTTGACATATCAGAGAAACGTCAAGAAACATCACAAGTGGGTGGATGCTTAGAGAAAATTTGCAGGATCAGCAGAAACTTTTGGCCTAGATGCGCGCGCAACTGAGCATGACGTGTAACTGGGGAGAGCTGGGGGCTTTGACTTTAGCACTAGTAGAGGAGACTAATGTCTTGGATGTCAGAACGACCTATACCTATAGCCTATCTGATATCTCATGTTTGGAGGATGTAGTGTCTGAAGTAAAAGGTCTCTCGGGCAGGGGCCGTTCAATACTGAATGCTAGTGTGTGCATACGTGTCTTGGTGCAATGCGCGGGGGCCATGGGCCTACCATGGTAACGGGTAACTGGTTCTATAAATCACTTGCAAGGAGGACAGGAAGGCCGGGCCCTTTGCTCTGTAGCCGGGAATATGTTTACCTATTTCACTAGACTGGAATGTGTTTTCGAGGAGGCTAAGCAGATAACTTGTAGGCAAAATACTGTCTTGGCAGGCAGGCCAGGCTGAGCCGGGCACCGCTTCGCTGGGCAGGAAGTAAGGCAGAGGTCAGGGATGCATACCTAACGGCAGCTTTCAGAGACAGAAGAGACTTCGGAGCCTCAATTCAGGGCCTAGCTCGGCAGAGCCAGGAAAACGTGGCTTCGCATTAAAAGTGCACCATGTAAAGACGTTGGCAACATAGGTTTAGAAACCAAATTAATGTTGCTTTCTTGGAGGACTTGGTAGATAACATGTTAACGTTGGACGCAAATGCATATGCGTCTTCATTTTCGGCCATGGAGGGAAAATGCACGGAGGTCATGCACATACACGGGACGTTGGGGTACACGTTAGGGGACATACCTGGTCATATAAAATTCGATTTTCCTCACCCAGACACAACTGTGTATCTCTGTTGGTGCACGGAGAGATCTCAGTTGAGAGGCCAGAACTTGTTATACTTACTATGGAATAGTAAGGTTTTATATGTGAGGTGTGTACCTTCCCCACCCTACTATACATACTGCTGAGCCTGGAGAAAGGTGTGAGTGGAGGGGCAGTGTCTTTTTACATCCTGCTCCACACGCTTGTTGTCTTCATGCAAGGTCTCACTGGAGAGGGCAGTCTCTTCCCATAGCCTACTATACACAGTTGTCAGGCTGTGGAGAGATGTCAGCAAGATACAAGTGTCTCCTTACACCCTGCTGTGCACTGTTGTTATAATGTGAAAATGTCTCATTTGACGGTCTGCTTTCTTCACACAGCCTGCTAATGGGGACTATATGGCATAAGAACTGTGATAAAGGAAAGTGTACATTTTTCCTCTAACATTTTTTTTATAATCTTGCAAGACTCTCACAGGATAGGTAAAAAAGTAGTAATTGAACTTTTTATAATAATAAATGGACTTAAAGTAAAATAAATTAGCATCAATGTATGCTATATGCCAATTTTTGTAACATGCAGATAAAACAAGTGGGGTTTTTCCACCAATCTAAGTGTTTATTTTTCTCCACAATTATATAATGGATTGCATTTCATTAAAATAACCACACTGTTGCTATGATGGTGCATAGAAATTATACATATTATATCACGATATATTCAGTATAAATACAAAGTCCATTATAAACAATATGATCTGCGAGAGGGTCGCATGAGCAAACCACGAAGCACTACCTTATAAGACTGCACAGTTGTCTGCCTGGTTTGCGAGAGCTTTGGAGAAGGAAAAAAAGGGAAACAAAGTACCAACAACACAGATCATGAAAGTAGAGGGTAGCTCTGAAAAAGCCATTTCTGTTAACAGATTTGAACAACTATCAAACATTTTGTTTTAAAATATTTTTAAATTCTTTAATAGTGTAAGACAAAAATATGCAACTTGAGGTGTTAAACAAACACCAAGAACATTTCCTTAAAAACAAAAAGGAGAAAAACTTACAGAAAAATGATCCATAAAAAAACTATTGCCTGGAGGAGGAACACTTGGTTCTTGGCCAAGCTTTTCCTGGGCAGACCTACTCGTCTCTGATAAAAAATATGATCTGCCTGCACAAGCAGAAAAATAGGGCTTTTGCCAGGGTTATTGTCGGCTTGTGCACGTGGAACCTGCGCAGGCACAGCATCTTCTAGAGCAAATGATGTTGAAGTCCCTGTAGAGATGTCTAGCTCCCTAGCACGAGTCAACTCTGCCTAGGCAAGCCTTTGTGGATGCGTGGATCTAAAGTGTCTCCACATCCCTCTGGTACTCATGCTGTATTGTTTATTTCTGCTCCCCGGATGAATTATTTGCTGGCAAGTATACAGGGCACATACATCACAGATACCTTGTTGGCTCCTAGCCTCATTTTGAAGAGTTGCCACACCAAGGATTCCTTCGGTGGCTGTGGTGGGTGAGATGGTGCAGAAGCCTCTGACTGTTCATCTGAATCAGATAAAGGGATTTTTTTTCTCTAAGGGAAACAGGATAGGAGAGCAAGTCAACTATGTCTACTGTCATCAAAGTTCAATAGTGATATAAAGCAAAAAGGATGGAATATTTTTCTTATATATGAAGACATCCATATGAACCAATCATAATCTCACAATCCTTCCATAGGGTGTGGTTCTCTCCCGGACCTCTAGCCGGATACCTGCGAGCATCTTACAAGATCGTAAAAATAATATTGCTTTATTATTTTATGGAACAATTCATAAACAATTTTTCCAAGCAAATCAACATCTCTAATGTCTTAGTTTGTTCAGAATGACAAGCAACATCTGTCATTTACTTAACTCCAAATGCATGATCTCACGGGTAGATCACGAAAGACGAGGAGGAAGTATAGTCCATTCGGAGTCCACGTAGGGGATTGTGTGTTTGACTCTCAAGAGTGTCTTGCAAGATCGTAAAAATATTATTTCTTTATATATTCAATGAAACAAATCATAATACATTTTTTAATATGATCAACTTCTGTAATCTGTTACTTCGTTCAGAATTACAGGAAAACATTGTTTTTAGCTAAATCCCAAATGTACGATCTCGCGAGAGGGCCATGAGATCCAACCATGAAGTACATCTCCCTCGAGTCCGCGCAAGGGTTTGTGTCTTAGGCTCCCCCGAGCACCTCGCGAGAGACATCACATTTATATAAAGTAAATGATAGTTACAACCTTGTTTTAATGGCTCTCTTTCTACAGATTAACATAAGGTAATAACTGAACACATGAACAATAACTATAAACTGTAGATTAAAATTAAATGTATAACTCTATTGAGTAATCACACACTTAACAAAAAGATTTATATAATGAAACCTAATACTATAAAATATTCATAAACTAATAACTCTCTTTCTGAATTATAATTGCAACTTTAATGTAAAAATACATACATTGGTTATGAAAATTATTCTATTACAGTATCAATGGGATTGCTTTGAAAATATCTCAATATTAGAACCAGAGATAGACATTCTCAACACAAATATCGTTGTACTGCTCTGTTTTATACTCAAACATCATTTTTTAGAAACATTTTGCAAAGTCAGCACCCATTCCTGTTAAGTTTCCCTTTCCAAAAAATGTCTGCACCTCTAGGACATATTACTCATGTATTTTACCATAAATACACTTAAAAACAAAATTACTTTAATATAAAACCTTGAAATTCACTGAAAAAAACAAAGGTTAAAGTAATGTTATAGTTAGGTGAATTTCTCAGTAACAACTTCAACGTTTTAAACTAAAGAAAACACATAAATTCAGCAGTTATTGGTGCCAGCACTAACTATACCTTGCAGCCCCACCATGCACCGCTTATGACCTCAAATATGATATCACTCATAACATGTTCTATGACATCACTTATGACATCACAAATGACATCATGATATTTTATTACACCTAACTATAACATCACTTTAACTTTGTTTTTCTCAGTGAATATATGTCTGTATATATGTATGTATGTATGTATATGTATGTATGTGGGTATATATATATATATATATATATTATATACTAGCAGCCCGCCCCGGGCAAAGGGGGCTGGGAGCAGCATTTTAAGCCTCTGTGCACCCCCCGACATTGCCCAGTCCGCATCCCTCCCGCCTCCTGCCCCGACATTGGCCATACCGCCTCCCGCCTCCCGCCTTGTGCCTTAAGCCTCCTGCCCGCCGCCACCCGCCGCCCCCTGCCCCAACATTGGGCATAGCGCCTACCGCCTCCCGCCTCACGCATTGAGCCTCCCGCCCACCTCCCGCCTCCCGCCCCGGCTTTGTAACCCTCCCAGGTCCCGACTTACCTCATCCACTGCTCCTCCCTACGCTGGAGTGTTTACCTCTCCACTGCTTGACCGCTTGTCAGCTACCTCATCCGCTACTCCTCCCCGCGCTGCCACTGCTCCTACGCTCCTCGCCGCTCCGCAGCTCCTCCCGGCACTCATGTTCTCCCCTCTTCCTGTTGCTGGTGAACTCTGCTCCTCCCCTCACGCAGACGCTCCTCCCGGCGCTCATGTCCTCGCTCTTCCTGTTGCTCGTGAACGACACTACTCCCCTTACAGATACGTCGCGGCCGGCGCTACTTGCAATGGACTACTTTATTTTTATTTCTAAATATTTTAAACTTTTTTTTATTTTTATGTAGCCTATGTCCTTCTGCTTGCCCTGAGGTTTTCTAAGATGTCTTGGGTGTTCAGATTGGTGGTGTAGTTTTCGAGTTTACCTGGCTCAAAGGTGCAAGTTCTCTCTTTATAATAGTGGTTTATCTATACTACTATTATAAAGAGAGAACGCAAACCTTTGAGCCAGATAAACTACAAAAGTAATGCACCAATCACTACACCCAATACACCATTTGAAAGGGGAGATGTGGCAGAAGGACATAGGCTATAGATATGTACACCATATACATTAAAAAAGCAAAAACGCCAAAAGTGGTAAAGTAGTCCCTTTGGGGCGTGGGCATGGCCGTGGGCATCTCAAACAACAAATGTGGGCGTTTACAGGGCTGTGCCAAGTGCAAATAACAAACATAAGCCAAGCGACTTCACAACACACTTACATATGCACACATAGAGCGGAAATGCGCTTTCACTGAATTTAGAACGCACAATATGCAGACATAGAGCGGAAATGTGCCTTCAATGAATTTCTAACAAACATTTGCAAATCCCAACACATACAGCGGAAATGCGCTTTCAATTAATTTTAATTCACGCATACAGCGCGGTAACACCATTATACAAAAACAGCAGAGGTGCACGCTAAAAGAAATATACACACCTTCGTTGCAGTTACCCAGACAACATTGACGCTTTGGCATTAAAAAACGGGCGCGCCTTCCATCGACGAGGAGTGTCAAATGACGCCACACAGGGGGCAGGATTAATCACATACTACACCAATCACAACGCACTAAAGGAAACACACACACGATTTCGGCTTACCAAAAAAAAAGTCTATAACCATTGGCCATTGACCAACGACGTCACAGGGGGGTAAACACGAAAAAAAAAAAAGCTGACATTTCTTAATGGAGAAACGCAATCGACTGCGCATTCACGAGACTTACCTCACATCTTGCGGACAAGATAAAACGCTTACAATAAGACATACGAATAACGAAAATAACACAACTGCCCATATTCCCTCGAGCACTGCCAGGACTTCACCACACAATTGACAAAACGAAAGGGTAACTCCTTTGAAGGGATACAAAAACGATCACACGGAAAGAGCCTTCGAAAGAAAAAAAACCATTAAACAGGTGACACAACACTTTCCTCACATCTTGCGGACAACATAAAACGCGGAAAACAATACATACGAATTAAAAAAATAACACAAGTGGGCCAAATTAGTTGAACAGGGCCAGGACTTGCACAGACAACTCTTCTGCGGGGCGGGCGGGGTCCCTGAAGCACCCTTTTGCTCCCGGACAACGTCGGGACGGGATGCTAGTATATGTATATATATATATATAAATCATCCACCAAATGGCTCCCTTCCTCTCCGTAGGGCGCTGCTTTACCTCGGTCGCGTTACTCCTGCGGTTGAGCCAACCGCTACAAATTCAACAGGTTTTCCCCAGTCCTGGGGAAGGGTTGGAGTCGCAGAAAAAACGGACTTCAATCGCTTAGTCTTGTGAAAGTTTTCGTTGTTTATTTCATAAATCCATTGGGGGTTCAAAAACAAAACAACAACCAACGCGTTTCGACAGCGTCCGCTGTCTTGATCACGGTTAGTGTAGTGACTGATGCTCACAAGTTTTAAGGAACAAACAACAATACTGGTTACGCCCCCTGTGTCACATGGTGTGTTACCTGTATGCTTGGCATTCTGGGACTGTTAGTTTTGGCAATATATTATTTCACAATTACCAATTTCACAATTTGTTAGGAAATTCACAAGCGGATGATTGTGTGATTGCATCTTATGCCGTTGTTGGTTCACAGCCAATTTTGTATCAATAGAAGTACTGCCCTCCAGTGGGCAAAGCATTGGTAAATAAACATATTATTTGCAGAAAATGTTTTTCAAAAAAAATATATATATATATATATTATAGTTATCAATGTAATGATATGTTATTTTACATTAAGAAGAATTTCACTGATAAAAACGAAAGTTTCAAGGGACATTATAGTTATCTCAAGTAACTATAACTAGTCACTAACGTAACTATAACTCGCGCCCTCGCCATGTATTTCTAAATGCCTCACATATGACATCACTAATGAATTGCCGCGATTTATCATTGAGAACATCTCTGAAACATCTGAAATGACATCATTGATTACAAAACTGTACCAATGTATACTTGGTTACTGCAGAAACATTTCATAACACAAATACAACATTGGCTCTATTTCATTCTCTTCAGATCTTACTTCATAGAACCAGTCTCTTAACTGCTTTTACACAATGGTGCTGGTTCTCAACTGGGCATAGTCAACGCGTATAAGCAGTAACAAATTGCCAATCCCAATTAGACAATGGAGTAAAGGTCAGATCCATTGTGAAAGGTTTGATGAAGGTGCTCCATTCAAAAGGTTAGTGTTAGCAAAGTTTTGTAGTGGATTGTCCCACATAGATAAGATGGATAAGAAGAGTGCCTTTAGCATAGATTTGTGGGTAGTATGATGGCCCAAAGTCACAAGTGATTTGAAAGTGCAAGGTGCATTAAATTCCATCTCGATAACCGGAAGGTAACATAAGGGTGTGAGGATGTGATGTTACAGCCAGAGCTTCCGACTTTGGACATGGGACACTAGGTTCAAGTCTTGTGCTGGATTAACATGCTGTGTTTCCTCGTGGTCTGGTGGGCAGTGCTTTGGAGGTCCTGTGGCATCGCAGGTCTAAGCTCATAAGTGAGCCTTTGAACTGCAGAACCGAGGGAGCACCAAAGCAAGTTCCTGCATGGCATGGTCTGTGCAGTCCATGTTGTGCGGGAACTGGGGGTGCATGCACACAGGGGGGCACACCACGTGCCCCCCTGCACAGGGGCACCAGAGAGTCCTGGAGGGCCACCTTACTTTCCTGACTGCAACACTTTTACAATAAGGAGAAAGTATACCCCTATCTAACAGAAGGCTATTACTCATATATGGACTCCAACCCATTGAATCCCCAAAATGACCCGATTGAAATGAGAAATCAAAAAGTAACCACCTTTTCTAACTCTTCTGATTCAGATAGCGTCGGAAGTTCATCTCCATATCAAAATCATGGTTATCAATTTAATCAGAGATCTAGATCTACTTTTTTAGGACAGCGCCCACAAAGCAGGGGCAATTGGCGACCCCGCTATCGTCCACAATACAGAGGGGGATATCAACCTCGCCAGTCTTACCAACAAAGGGGACAATATAAACCCCAACACCAACCACAATATCAGTCTCATTACCAGGATCAACAACCTCAATACCAGGAACATCAACAGATGAACCCAAACAGGTATCTAGAGACCCGAAATGCTCGCTATTGGAGAGAATGACAACTATCCCTATTTTCAATCTTAGTAGCCAGGCACCTGATCAGGGAGTATTCTCATTGCTATCTAAAGGACTAAGTTATGTACCACACTCTGGTCTGAATAAATTTGAACTGTTCAGTGACATGACAACTTTTTATAGAAAAATTCGACTTATGGATTTCTTCTCCAATACCGAATTCACTACAAGGGATAACAACAAATCAGGCTTAGCACCTAAGTCAATATTTATTCCAACTTTAGAACAGGTGACCCCAGAAATTCATATTTTTGAACAAGTAGTCATGCAGAAATTAAGAGCAGCTACTAAATATATACCCAATACTCCATATAATCTCACACTGGAAGAGTACAAAGCGCTTAAGTCCTTAAAAGAATCCACTTCCATTACTGTGAAGGGATGTGACAAAGGAGGAGGTATTGCTATTCTAGATACCTCCAACTATACAGCCAAAATAGAAAACATGCTGAATGACAATGTTTTCTATAATATAATATCAAAAGACCCCATTGCCAAAATCAAACAAAAAAAACAGAAATTGACATCTAAGGCCTTGAATAGTGGAGACATATGTCAAAAAGAATACGATTACTTGAATGTTTCAAAGCCTAGAATGGCCTGCTTATACAGAACTCCAAAAGTTCACAAGAATGAAGTAAATCCACCTTTCCGCCCTATTGTAAACACCATAGGAAGTATTACAGAACCTCTATCAAAGTAATTAGATGCCATGCTAAGACCATACATATCCAGAATACCAGGTTATGTTAAAGACACTGGCCATATCATCAATTTGTTAGAAGGTACAGCTTTCAATGAAAAAAGACAATGGCTAGTGACACTAGATGTGGAAAGTTTATATTCAAACATTCCCATCGATGGCGCCATTTCAGGAACAGAATGGTTCATTGATACATATGAAGTTGTTTGTAACAAGATTTTTATCTTAGATTGCCTCAAGATTGTCCTTGAGGAGAATGTGTTTGAATTCCACAGAAACCTATATAAGCAATCCAAAGGAGTGAGTATGGGCGCATCTTGCGCCCCTACTATTGCGAATATATACATGGCACAATTTGAGAATATTCACATTTTTAATGAGATTTCCCCATTTTTTGAAACAATTGTTCACTGGTCGAGATATATCGACGACGTGATATTCATATGGAATGATAATGAGGATATTCTTTATTAATTCTTGTTA